>NW_028262380.1:10655000-13055000 GCF_047370975.1 Nipponia nippon | reverse complement strand
GAATCACTTAATGACTGGGGGTGAAAGGAACCTCTCAAGATCATCTAGTCCAAGTCCCCTGCTCAAAGCACAGTTGACTATAGCAGGTTGCCCTGGCCTGTAGGACCATGCTCAGCTGGGTTTTGAGTATCTCTGAGGATGGAGATTCCAAAACCTCTCTGGGCAACCTGTGCCAGTGTTTGACCCTCATCACATTAAAAGGCCTTTTTCTGATGTTTAAATGGAATTTCCTGTGTTTCAATGCATACCCATTGCCTCTTGTCCTGTCACTGGGCATCACAGAGGAAAGTCTGGCTCAGTTTTCTTTACACCCCGCCCCATCAGGTGTTTATAAACATTAATAAGGTTCCCCCTGAGTCTTTTCTTCACCAGGATAAACACTTCGAGTTCTCTCAGTCTCTCCTCATGTGTCAGATGCTCCAGTCCCTTAACCATGCTCGAGGCCCTTAGCTGACTTGCTTCAGTATGTTTATGTCTCTCTTGTACTGGGGAGACCAGACCTGGACCCAGCTCTCCAGACTGACTCACCAGTGCTGAGTGGGAAGGATCACCTCTCTCGACCTGCTGGACACGCTCTTAATGCAGCCCAGGAGGCAGTTGCCCTTCTTTGCTGCAAGGGCACATTGCTGGCTCACGTTCAACATGTTGTCCACCCTTGTTGAGTTTCATGAGATTCCCGTCAGCCTGTTTCTCCAGTCTATGGAGGTCCCTCTAGAATAGCAGCACAGCCATCTGATGTATCAGTCGCTCCTCCCAGTTTTGTATCATCTGCAGTCTTGCTGAGGTTACAGTCTGTGCCATCATCCAGGTCATTAATGAATATGTTAAGTAGTATTGGCCCCAGTGTCAGGCCGTGGGGTACACTACTAGTACCTCGCCTCCAGCTGGACTTCACAACCTACTGGATTTCAGCGTTTTTCAGTCTACCTCACTATCCACTTATTTAGCCCACACTTCATCAGTTTGTCAATAAGGATGTTACGGGAGATGGTGTCAAAAGCCTTGCCAAAGTCAAAATAAACAATATCTACTGCTCTCCCCTCATCCTGTGAGCTACCTAGAAGGTTATCAGTTTGGCTAAGCATGATTTTCCCCTTCATAAATCCATGCTGACTACTCCCAGACCTTCGTGTTCCTATATTTAGAAATGGGTGTCAGGATTATTTGCTCTGTCCTTCCCAGGGGTGAAGGTGAGGTGGACATGCCTGTAGTTCCCCAGATCCTCCTTCTTGCCCTTCTTGAAGATAGAAGGAATATTCATTCTTCCATGAACGCTCTCCCAGCCTCTAATAATTTTTGACTCAGGCAGTTCCTGAGCTTGAGGTACAGTCCCTGTATTTAATATCCCTTCATAGATTTTTTTTTTTTTCTCCCCATCTGGGGTTGTTCTTTTTTTTTTTTTTTTTAATTTGGGCACTTTTTTTTACCACAGCTGTAGGTTATGATGAAACACCTCCTCCCCTTTATCCTGTAAGCTTTTGATTTTATGGACATTACAGGTTTTGGTCCTTGAAGAGAAGTCATTTCATTCCTTTGCATGCCCTTGTCTGTCTTAAGTGTATTTCTTGTGCTTCCCTTGTGTCCTGTTTGAGGTAAGTAGAGCAGTGTTGAACACAGTGTTAAAGGTAAGGGCATAATGAAGGGGCTAATACAGTGCCATACTGGCATTTTCTGTTTTGCTCTTTGTTACCTTCCTAAAAATTCATTAATTTATTCATTTATTTGGTTTTTTGAATTGCTGTTGAATGGCAGATTGATGTTTTCATGGTACTCTGTATCATACCACTCTGGTACCTTTACGGAATGGCAGTAGTTTGTGCAGAAGCCTTCATTTTGTATGTAATGTTAGAACATCCCTTTAAATTTGTCTACTATGAATTTCTTTTGCCATTTTAATGACCAGTCACTCAGTATCATGAGGAACATCTACAACTTTTCATACTTACTATCTTACTTGATATCTCCTTGTCTTTGTTTTACTTCTACTACTTGAATGATGTAGTGTTATCAGCAGACTTTTGTCGCTGTCTGCCCCTGTTTCTGTAATTATGAATACGTTAAGTAGGACTGACCTCAGTACATTGTGGGACTCCTTTGATGACTTTTCTCAATAACAAAAATGAATCAAACCTTATGTTTCTTGTTTTTAGAATAATTATTCTTCCAAATGAAGACCTGTCCTCTCATCCTCTTATCCTCTAGCAATATAGTTTCTTGAGCACATTTTGTGGGGGATCTTTCTGAAAGATTTTTAGAGTGTGCTATTTGGTTGAATTTCCCTTTTTATATATTCATTGATTCTGTCAAAAAAGGAGGATGTTAATGAGTCACGCGTTCCCTCTCCAAAGTCATGTGGACTCTCACTTGGTACCTCTTATTTCTCCATGTGTCAAATTACAGAATTGGAATAGTTTTTACTCACTTTCCTAGTGCTGACATCAAACTTTACTGCCCTGAAGTACCTCTCTAAATTGCTCTTGGAGACTTTTAAAAAATTGGAATCCATATTTGCAATGTCCATTTCTCTAATACAAACATTATTTTAAATGAGAAGACGCTCTCTGCAATTAATGGCTTAGTGATTTCATCCTTGAGTTCCTTTAGAACATTTGGATGAATACCATCTGGTTTGGGCAGATGAGTAGTGTTGATTTGTGTAACATGTCTTTCACTGACACTTTAATATGAGACATATCTTAATATAGCGACAGCAAAGAGCTCTGACGTGGCAGCCTTTAAAAGCAGCTCCAGGGTGAACAAAGATGCAAAACATTAGTTTGCTTTCTCTGCTGTGGCCTTGTCTCTGGATGCTCTTTTCTCACCTTGCTCATGTGTTGGCTCCACAGATTGCTGTGGCAGGCTTCACATCTTTTGGTAGGTTGACAGAAGATTTATTATTACAGTGTAAACTTTTCCAAGTTGTGTTGCAAAGGTTTTTATTTTGGCCTATTGCACTATAGTGGTAACCTTCTGAGGATTTTTTCCCCCTGTTATCTTCAGCTGGGCAAAAATTCCGCTTGTTAAAGCTGTCTGTTTTTCTTCAAGTAACATTTCTTTTTAATTATGCTTTTTTTTCCTTTGGTACACTTTAGGTAGTATGCACTTGCACTGAAATTCAATCTCATGCCTTTAAAAAGACATTTCCGATATTTTACCTATATTATTGCTTCTTTTAGCTTTCTTTTTTTAACCAAGCTTCCTCCTTTTTGTGCAAGAATCCTGTTGAACCCACTCCCATTGTGGATATTTTGGCTTCCTTGCTTATGCACAGATGTTGAATCTATGTCCTTGCTGATCATGGTTGCAGCGTGACTCATTGACAGCCCTGCTGAGACCCAGTGAAGAGTTGCTTCCCCTCAGAGTTTCCTGGCTAGCTGCTCGCAAAGCAGGGGCTGAAAATTTGCTCTTGGCATCGTGCCCCGGTATAACATTTAAGCGATCTACGTGGGGTCGTTGAAATCTCCTGTTACTGCTCTGTTTCCTGATCTTGCAGCCGTTGAGTTCACGAAGCAAATCAGAGTCACTGCTCCCATCCAGGCCAGCCCAGTGGTGGTATGCTAAATACTGCATACTGCACTCCCAGCCCTGGGTGGGACTGAACTTCCAGTCTGCAGGGACTTCATACAGTTAACTTGTTTATTGGATTTACCTTTAAGCTTTTCCTGATGGATAGTACTCTTGCTAGCTATTCTGTTTTTTCCGTATTCCCCCCTGCCAGTATTTAAGCAAACTACTGATTTCTTAGCTATCTAACACTTATAGAGAAGGACATTTACTTACTTTCTATTAGTCTGATTTTCTGTTTTTGTCATGCTTGCTTAAATGGGACTTTCTTTTATCTGACGGCTTTTAATCATCTGCTATTTCAGATTTGCCAACATCTCTCCTATTCTTTGCTTAAGAATACAGTGTTTGACTCCCTTCTCAAAAAGATGCATTGCCCCAAACCGCATGTCCTTCTGCACCTTTCAGCATTTTTTTTCTATGTCTTTTCTTAATTTGCTTTCGCGTTATGTGGCTATCAACATTACTGACTTCAAATCTACTAGTAAGTAGAAAGATGAGGGGGAGAAATCTGCATTATTTTTTCTGTTAAAAAAAAAGGCAAGTGATGCTAAATATTATCACATACATTGAATTTTTTTACTACCAATATATTTTTGGAGATTCTTTTATTTTCTCTTTTTCCTATGACTGAGTTTACACATTGGAGATGTCAAAACTGAGGCAGCACTACATTTCTTTTTAGGGAAGAGGGTCCTTAACTCAAAAGCATTCCTGCCTTTCTCCCTCACTCCAGAGGCTTCCCTGGGAAAATTCTCGCTAGGAGCAAGGAAGCCTTTGTAAAATCCTTGGCCATGTGTTTTGTGTACATTTGTCATCTGGCTTTTTCCTTTTTTCTTTTTTTTCCCTTTCTTTTTTTCTTTTAGTTATACATATTTGGTATAAAACCAAGTTGAAACTAACCAGAATTCAGAGGCTTTGACTTTTCTGGTGAATAAAAACAAAGATAGCGCACATGAATAAAACAGACTTTGCGTGTCTGCAGCAGCTTCCCACACTCCTTCTATCTCAGCCAACACTTTCCGTTGGCGTTCCAATTAAAGCACTATGCATAGGGATGGATTTGCATCATTTAAAATAAAACTGCTGTTTAATGCCTCATAGACGTTACCTCCAGAAAATTATTATTTGTTAATTTTTACAGCTAGAAAGAGCTTAGTCATCTGGATTGTAGTTTATCTCACTACAACTTGTGCCTGTAATAGGTCCTGTCTGTCTGTGATTTGGGCAGCGATGTTTGGTAGTCCTTTCCTCGCTGTCTGTGCCCCTGCTTCCTCTGCCTTCCCCTTTATAGGGAGACATCTCTTATGTTCCTTCATCTGAGAAGAGATGTCTTCCCCATCTTCCCCCCCCCATTTTTTCAGGACATTTTAGAATATAAGCAGAAATGTTAATAACAGGAGATCAGCATTTCTAAGAATAAATACAATTCTTGATCATTTTTAAGAGGATCAAGTTTCCTAGAAATTTCTTAAAGTTCCCATGCATTTCCAGACATGACTTCATATATTCTTAAGAAACAGGCTTTTGCTTGCTTTTGCAGTATTAAAACTCTGTCCATGACCTTCCTGTACAGTAGAAGGTCCTTTTCTTGCTAAGGAGCCCGTTACAAGAACAAGTCTTTGTCAGACCTGTCAGGAAAAGAAAAGGAGGAAGCCTTGTCCCCTCGTCCCTGCATATCTTTCATCAGGTGTATTCTATGTCTGAGGAAGAGGAGAAGACAGTAGGAGGTGAAAACTTGGGGAAAAAAAAAAGAGGTGGAAGGAATTCCTAGGAGCCTATTTCATACTTCCTCTCTTTCTCTGCAGAAAATAACTAATATACAAAATAGAAATAAATGCTGCATGCCAGCTAAACAGTGTATTAAGGCTTATGACGTCATTAGATTGTCAGCTTGTGTATGTCAACTCAACTGTGCGTATTTAGGGGTATATGGTTGCATGAAGAGGCTACTTGGGAATGTGAAGTGCTTTGTAAGCAAGGACTGATTGTCCTTCCTTTGGGTTTTTGCACTGTTCCTCATCATCAGGACCAAAACAAGGTCTAAGCAGCACGGAGTGCTTTTTAATCGGCTTTTACTGCCAGCGTCAGCGGTTTAGGATGGGACTTTAGAATGTGCCAGGTATATACAGAAAATGAACTTGTCTGCCATGAGGTGGAAATCTGTTCTGTCATTCAGCAGTGGAGCCATAATCACTTCAAGCTGTGCTTTTGTCAGATCCCATCACCAGGCAAGCAGGGCTAGGCCAGGCTTCCTACTGCTATATGAAACCTGGACCTATGTGCTAAGTGTAGTAGGGAGAAGAGGTGACGACCAAGTAACTGATACTGCTCCTCTGCATGAAAAAAATTTATGCCAGTGCTGTCTCTTTGATAGGGTGCTAAATAAAATCATTATATTTTGTTGTTAGCAACCCAGTCTTTATAACAGGAGAGGACTTAACCCTGACATATTTCAACTGCTACATGTGCATTTTTTCAGACTTTGTAGAGGTGTTGATCACAGGCAAGGGTGATGTGATACTCTGCGTGTCTGTTTGTGTTTCTGTATTCAGACATGTATAGCATTTAGAAGAAATTCATTGTTCTCTCAAACAGAGGAAATACCAAGTACTGGAGAGCTCTACACTCTAACAAAAAAAGGCATGAATAGCAGCAATGGCTGGGAATTGAAGCAAGACAAATTCAAATTAGAAATCAGGCACACATTTTTAATTGGAGGCATAATTATACGCTGAAACAAACCAACCAGAGTAAGTGATAGATTCCTCTAGTCAAGACTGGGTGGCTTTTAGAAAATCATGCATTGGTCAGACAAGAGTTACTGTCCTCTTGTGTAGCTGTACTTGAGCGAAATGCTCTGGCCAGTTTTACGCAGGGGGTCAGGCTAGAGGCTCTAATGCTTCTTTCCAGATTAAAACGAAGTTACTCTAAATACTAACAGTATTGCTGTGAGACAGATGTATCTGAAACTGGAAAACAGCAACCTCGTTAAAATGTAGAGGGGCAAGTGTTGAAGGAAGACTCATGTTAAATTCCTAGTTTAAATTCCTAATTTCTAGGTCTGTTTGTAGTATGATTTCTTTTCTTTTCCTTCTCATGGGCATGTTCTTTACTTGTGTTGGCAAAGAATTTAAGTGTAGAACAGCTTTACTAGTTGGGATCTAACTGCATTTCTTAATGTACTTTTGTTGTTGGTTGGACTGGGGGATACTAAAATGCTTTCATTTTCCACTGAAGAGTAAGGAGCAGAAATTTAAAATAGAATTTATCTTCCTTCCTGTTTTTGGCATATTTGACCATTTTCACATGTAGACATAAGAATATTTTGCTCCGTGCTTTTTCTATTGTGTTCTGGGGGCTGTATCCTTCTATTTGTCATTAATTTGTGGCTTCTATATCATCCAGAAGCTTGGAGTAGAAAATTGGACAATGTGTAAGAGAAATTTCCAGTGGTCTTACACTGGAGAAGGCAGTTTATCTATTTCCTATACTGGCTGCTCCATCAGCCTTAACGTCAAAAGAAAGAAGCAGCGTGCCAGCGAAGTGAGGACGGGGAATGCTGGAAGAACTGAACTGTGCCAGCCTCGGAGGAAATTGTAATGATTGTCCTCCTATTCTAGTAAACTCTGACTCTGTGTATATGTCTTGGGGAAATGAAGGGAAATAAGGTTTGAACAGGCATTTTTAACTGTTTTTCTGTTCCTTCTAATAACACTCACTGTGCTGTCTGACAGTGTATGGGCAGCCAGGGACTGCTGGTATCCCCTGGAGAGGCAGGAGGAATCCTGCTTTGAGATTATGTGGACACGATCGACTTTCAGCAGTTGTAGGATCTCAGCCACCCAAAGCTGCTGTGGCCAGCCATCTTCTTTGTTTCAAAAATTTGCTTTTGAATACATTTCCTTAAAGCTACAGGAAGACATCATATAGTTTTTAGTACAATAGTATGCAAGATTTTATGTATGTGGTACTCTGGGAGACTACGAAATGTATAGGATCTCTGGGGGTGGGACTGTTTCTGTCTCTTTCTTTTCTTTTCTTCTTTTTCTGTGGTATACAGATTACACGGGAAGTAAAAATACCCTTCCAGCTGTTTTCCCAAATTTTAAATAGGTTTGGAAGCTTCCTATGAAGTCATCAGTCACCTAGTTATTACACATAAATGTGTTCCTAAATGTAACAGGTTTCAGATTTCTGGCTGAATTCCTCTTTGCCTGTGTCAGAAAAGCCCCACAAACTACAGACAGCTGGAGCTACACAGAAATAATCATTCTCTGGAAGTGCCTTTACTGTGTAAGGCAAACAGACCGCAGTTACTTAACTGCTTTTTAGGTTTGTCTGTAGATTTTTGTGAAGACTGTACACAATATTAAGGAAGTTATAAATTTTAAATTGCCCTTTTTGCTACTTTTCTTACAGTCAAAGAGTAATTTGGAGTTGGGGAACTTATTAGTAGGGGCTTGAATCCATTTTTTCTGCCCAGCAGAAACTATCTAAAATATTTAGTAGCGCTACTAGAAACAAAGAGGAAAGCAAGGAAAATACAGATACTTACGCTTTAATGAACAGAGTTGTAACTAACTCCATTTCCCTTTTCTTCTCTCCACATAGGTTTTATTTTTTTAAAGAAAGAGCTCTCCTCTAAATGCATCAAGTGACTGTGAGCCCTAGACATTCCTATTAACTTAAATGCCTAAATTAGGTAGGTAGTTGCCTGAGGTCATATGTATAGCTAATGGAGATGACTAGAGGCCTCCAGAGGATGATTGGGAAGATAGGAGTGATGACTTGACCATGGCAGTTGCCTTTCTGTGTCCACTGATTTCTGCAAGGTGGATGTTAAGTGGCATGAGTCTGGATCATAAGAGTCCCATTGGGAAAGGAGGAGTCAGTAGGTACCAGCTCTCCAGTTCTCTTGTTTTGGAATCAGAGGTGATGATCTAGGATACATTTAGGGGAAAGGAGGAAACAAAACCACAACATGAAGAATTCTGGGGAACTGGGACTCGTGAAGTTCAGCTTCGTGCCTTGTTGAGCAAGAAAGAGTAAAGAAGGTAGGAGGGATACAATAGGAGAATGACTCACAGAGTGAGAAAAACGCTAGCAGATCAAATTCATCTTTTCAGAATACCTTTCAGATGATGCTCATGTCTGGTTCACTCCTATTGCTTAGTCCATGCAGGACATTTCTGGAGTAGGGAAAGATTTGCTGATTGTCTTGCTAGGTAGGTGATGATAACCACGACCGTGATCTTTTTGATGCAACAGGGACGTTGCTGCCATCACTTCCTGCCTTGTTGAGCAAGTTGCTAGGTTTTTCCTTCTGAGAAGAAGTATCCAAAAGAAATGGACACTGCAGTCCTCCCCAACAAATTCCTGGCTGTCTGGGTGGGGAGACTTCCTTTTCTTATGGAAAGAAACAGCTTAGTGTGCCATCTCCATCTGCTGGTTGAGCAGATTGGCAACAGGAGTATCTGAACTGATTTCAGAAGAAAGAGGATTAACACGTTGGAAAACATGAGTAGGAAAGTAGAAAGCGTAACATACACTTTAACCCTTACTGAAAAATGGAATTTAATCAACAAGATATTAAAAATTACAGCCTTCCCTGGGGTGATTTAAATAATCTTTTATATTTTCATGGCAGGGATATAATTACATATTGTTTGATTAATTGCATAAGATAGTACTGTGGAATATAACTTGGCTGATACAGGCAGATCAGTATGTCTAGACTACTGAAAATATGGCAACACAGGCATCTTTACTTGGAGAAGGTATCATGGTTTGTTTTAAAATTCAACCACGTGTAAAGCAATTATATAAATTGTATATTTTACAAACTCTGTGTGTTTAGTTTCTGACATTGTGTTTGATAATTTCATTGTTATCCTTAGGGTGTAAAATTACTTAATTGCTAATGAAAATGTTCAGCCCACCTGAAAAAATATATTACCTAAGTACTTGTATTAAATATTTTCTGTTCTGTACAGAGCAGAGGAAGTTCTCATTTTTAAACTGGTTGTCACTGAAGTATTCACTTACTGTTCCTACACTTCATAATTTGAAATGTGCTTAGAGGAGGAACTTAGGAAATGTATTTTCCTTTTCAGGCTTTAGTACATAAAATAGTCTGAGTGGCATGCTGATAACCTTCAGGGCAAAGGGATTTCTTCTGTGCCCGAATAAAGGCAGTGCACATTCAAGGCTTTCCTGGAGCAAACTAGAAACCTTATAAAGGGTAGAGGTGAGCTCTACCAGCTGGCAAGTTTTCTTGGCAGGATGACTTCACTAAAATAGTGCATTAATGAAGTCATGATATGTAACTTTGGAGTTCAATCATTAAGAGGTGCATATTTACATATTTTTAAATTTATGTGTGTGTGTGCATATAGCAAGTACATTCCTGAAGTACATTTGGATCTTCAGCATAACATTATATCAATGTAGTTTCTCTGCTGTTGTTTTAATCTATATTCAAAGCAAAAAAAGATAAAGCTTCTATAAGCACTATCCTTTCCTTATTTCCAGGGAATACAATTACCTTGTTATCGATCTATCCCTTTATCCAAGCATGGTTTTTTGTATGTGTGTGTATAGGTAACTACATAGAGAGGTAGAGAGAGGTGTGAATTTCTCAGCTGCACATTTCAATGAAAAGAAAACCAAAGTGATACAAGAGCAATTACTGTCATCATCTTCTGACGTCTCTGTTTAGGGTCATGGTTTTGCATCTGGATATCATAGTGACTTTTTGATGGAAAAACAGTGTGGCTTCATCTATACTGAATCCATTGATTTGAAAACAGTGAGAGTCCAGCAGGTTTCAAGCACAGGCAACATATATTAACCACACAATTGATGACAGAATTAATGTAATTGTTTGTTTGTTTGTTTGTTTGTTTGTTTGTTTGTTTTTACTAGAGGACTGTTGTGGTTTAACCGGGCAGGCAGCTAAACACCACACAGCTGTTTGCTTACTCCTCCCCAGTGGGATGGGGGAGAGAATCGGAAAAAAAAAAAGGTAAAACTTGTGGGTTGAGATAAAGACAATTTAATAGGACAGAAAAGAAAGGGAAAATAATAACATGATAAAAGAATATACAAAACAAGTGATGCACAATGCAGTTGCTCACTACCCACTGACCGATGCCCAGCCAGTTCCTAAGCAGCAGACCCCCGCCAGCTTTTCCCCCAGCTTTATATGCTGAGCATGACACCATACTGTATGGGATAGCCCTTGGGTCAGTTGGGGTCAGCTGTCCCGGCTGTGTCCCCTCCCAGCTTCTTGTGCACCCCCAGCCTCCTCGCTGGTGGGGTGGGGTGAGGAGCAGAAAAGGCCTTGACTCTGTGTGAGCGCTGCTCAGCTATAACAAAAACATCCCTGTGTTACTAACATTATTCTTGTCCAAAATCCAAAACACAGCACTGTACCAGCTACTAGAAAGAAAATTAACTCTATCCCAACCAAAACCGGGACAAGGACTAAATTAAAAAAATCAAACCAAACCAAAACATTATGAGTGTTTTAGTGTTTTGGAAAATGTTACAGATACAGGCCAAACTTGCTAACTGTAAGGAGCAAATTAAAAAGTTACTGTGATAGGTATAAATCAAAAAGAAACCTTGTGCTTTGCTTTATGTTCCTCTTCTTCCAGACTGGCAGACAATGTGGTTAGTATTATGTAATTGCAACATGCAACATTAATAGTTTGGTATAACTAGAATACAAAAACTTCATGCAGTAAGGAGATGTTAAGTGTTTGGGCTTGAAATCACTGATGCTTAGTCTTCAGCATATTACCTATGAGTAGTTCTTCCAAAAGCAGCAGGATACAGGAAGGAATTGGTGTAAACTTGATCGGCTATTCATTCCTTAAGAGCTGGTTATCCTTAGGCTAGTTCCTCTGTCCAGTCTTTGCCAGTTTATAAACTGTGACTGGCAAGAATATATATCCAGTATCAAAAGGAATTGCACTTTTCATGAAGTCTCCTACAGATGATTATCTCATATACAACCTTTTACCCCATTTGAGTTTGTTCTCCTGTGAGAGAAGGAAATCGTTTTGTCTTCATGACTGCTTCTCTCAGTAAGCACACCTTTGATTAAGAGACCATCTCTATCTTAAAAAAATTCAGCCCAAATAGAATGTGAGTAACTAGCAGCAGCTGCCCAACATTTTCATTTCCTCCTATTAGAATATGCAGTATGTACCCTGGTACCGCAAGCAAGAGTAGAATACATAAATGCACTTTGAAGAGTAATAACAGTCAACCTTTTCATATAGCAGTTGATTGTACATTCCCTGATAACATGCCACTACTAAGAACTTCAAAACCTGTTATTTTTTGCTGCCTGGATTGGTGAAAAAAAATTTTGGCAATCATAAAGCCTGTGAATGTTGGGTCAACAGGCCTATTAGTGGGGCTTTGTGCTAGCTCCCACTTCAGAGGCACTCACTGATATTCCTTCTTCAACCTTGCCTACAGGAAACTTAATTAAAAAATGAGAGCTTGTTTTATTGCTCCAACATTTCAAATCCAAAGAGCAGAAAATATACTCTAAATATACTGAAAGGCATCTGAAATGATATGCTGGTATGTCTACCACAGAAATGTCTGGTTTTGATGTCTTTACTGGAAAGTAAAATTCATTCTTGTGATACCCTTCATGCTTTTGAACTCTTAAGCCGTTCTTCAAGCCGTAGATTATTTGAACAAATGACCCATAGCTCTCTAGCAGGTGCTTCCTACAGGGGTGATAGCACTGAAGATTTTTTTCCTTTGTCTTGGGTTTATTTCAAGTGAGGATATAGAGTTCTGGTGATACCTAAAAGAGGCTAACCATATTTCATATACCAAAGAAGAACCATATCTCATATACCATGTACCATGTGCTTTTTATAAATTTCTCTGAAGGGGAAGATCTACCCCAAATCAGGATTGCAGCTGGAGTTGCCCACTTGCATGATATCTGGTGTTGTCTTGGCTGAGCAGGCCAGAGGCAGGATTCCCACCTTTGGAAACAGTGACTAGAATGAAGCCTCAGCTCTGAGAATGAGAAGTCATCAGAGGATAACTGTGTTACACAGCTGAGTTGTGGAGCTGATGTAAATAGAGAGGTGACACAAAAGGAAAGGAGCTTTCCCAAGGGTCCTTTATGCTGCTGAATTTCTTCCTCCATTCAGTGCCAGAACTGAGTGTACAATGCTCGAGTTTATCTTCTTATTGCTGTCTTTCATTCGGAAGAAGTGTGTTTGAAAGCGTTGTTATTATATCTTTAGCCTGGGGATCTTGGGACCTGGACCTCCTACCATATGAGAGGGACTTCTACGTCCATGTGCTACAGAGTGCAACAGAGGCAGCAAGTGTCAGGATGAAGCTGGGCTAAAGGCATCTCCAAGGACGTCTCTAAACTGCCCCTGGCCCAGAGATGGTGGTTTAAGGAGAGATGGCGTGGCACAGAGATAGTGCAAGAAGTCTCTTGACATCAGATGAACACGAATTCCCTTTGTAGGGAGCGGAAATGGATTTGTTTGTGTGTGGTCTAGTCTCTGAGACTTCATTAACCACAGTTTAAAGCTCATGGGAAGGGAAAGTGAGCTGTAGAAGCAAGATCATAGAATCACAGACATGTTGGCTGAAAGTGACTTTTGGAGACTATGTAGTGCAGCCTCCTGAGATCTTTGCGTTGGGCAATTTCATCATCATCAGCTGTACAAACTGAGGTGAGGGATTATTGCTGATGTATCTGTGGGGCTGAGTATTTAGCATATATGTATGCATACGTTTTAGCATTTTCTTATTTTAGTACTGTTTCTTTTCTGTGTAATAAAGGTGCCTTATAAAGGGCTTGTGAGACGGATGAAGCCACTGAGCTGTATTCATAAAGTAAGAAACCTTGGATGTTTGCATCCTTCCACGTTTGTTGCTTACAACACTGCTCTAAACAAGAATTGCAGGACTTGGCTCCAGACATTTAACTTGGAATGAAACTGGATTTGGGGAGGGACAATAGTAATATTTGCCCAACACATGTTAGGTGAAGACAGACTGGTTTTAGTCTGTCCATATCAGCAATAGAAGAGCATATATGAAGTGATAAGGGAAATAATATGGAAGTGGAAATCAGGCTTGCATGCTCACAGGGCTCTCCAGGATTTATTATGTATAATATATATCTATCCCTTAATGTTATTTTGAAGATAGATAATAGCTGAGAACTCCTTCTTGCCCTGTTTCTGAAATACCTTATGGTACCCGAAGGAAAAATACTTGAGAATCATAGAATCTTTTAGGTTGGAAAAGACCTCCAAGATCATCAAGTCCAACCATTAACCTAGCACTGCCAAGTCCACCATTAAACCATGTCCCTAAGCACCACATCTACCCATCTTTTAAATACCTCCAGGGATGAGGACTCAACCACTTCCCTGGGCAGCCTGTGCCAGTGCCTGACCACCCTTTCGGTGAAGAAGTTTTTCCTAATATCCAACCTAAACCTCCCCTGGCACAACTTGAAGCCGTTTCCTCTCGTCCTATCACTTGTTACTTGGCAGAAGAGACCGACCCCCACCTCGCTACAGCCTCCTTTCAGGTAGTTGTAGAGAGCAATAAGGTCTCCCCTCAGCCTCTTTTTCTCTAGGCTAAACAACCCCAGCTCCCTGAGCTGCTCCCTGTGACACCTAGTGGTTTTGAAATAAGAGAGAATCATAGTGTTGGGAAGTAAAGGCTGCCTTTTATCTGCGGAACTGTTTCAGCAAAGGTCATGTTAGGAACTGCTCAACACTGTTTGAAGGACCACCTCTAGCAGAGGGAGGGTGCAGGCTCCATTGCTGTTGCCTGTTGAACCATCTAGTGTGCGATTGCCAACAAGGCTGTCAATTAGTACTAATTGTCTTGGTAGTTTTTGTGAGTCTAATTAACTTTTTGAAGCCATTCATATTGCTTTCTTTGGCCTTGCTGGATTATTTGATGTTACTTACAGTCTGTGAGAAGACATTTATGCTTATGTTGCATTGGTGCCAAATTAGATGGTTTAATGGCTACACTTTTTTGAAAACTCATGCTTGTGCTTTAGGAGTACCTGGATGGAAATGAACACTGACAGCATCTAGGAATAATAATTGGGTTTTCTCATTTTAGTTGTGGGCTCTTGCACAGAGACAACACTTGCTGGTATTAATAAGCCCATCTGCTCTCCCAGCATTTGCCCACCAACTCAAATAAGCCAATATTATTATAAACAACTAGAGATAGATGATGGGCTATGTCTTCGAAGTTGTGAGTTTGGCTCCATCAGCTCTGATGAATTCTACTTTAATTTCTATTATCTAAGGATTTGTCTGGGAGTGGTGTAAGGGGGTGTCCATGTTTCTGTACATACTGAGAATTTCCAGGATATAGAAGTGAGATCTCGGGGCAGGGGGGAGGGTGCAAGCTGTTAGTCTTGTTCTTCTTAATATAGTTCAAGATTTTTCTTGATTATGGGAGAGATCCCCACGTTGACAGGAGTGCTCAGTTGAGCGCTCTGGCATGTTGCCATTTACTAACTTTCATTTGAGTCTAATCTGCAAAGTAACAGCAATTTTTCAAATAAATGTTTTAAAGCTGCAGGATGTTCCCACACTGAAAGATACCCCAGGGGATCGTCTGTTTCCTCTTTCCTGCTGCAGCAGGGGAGATTATTTCTACCTCTTTCCATGCTATTTTTTCCAACTGTATCTATTGTCCCAAGCCATGCAGTAACCTAGGTACACAGCACTGCCGGTCACAAGTAACCCAGGAACTCAGCATTGCAAATCATAAGCGGAATGAAATATATCTCACCTTTTATTTGGCTATACAGTGTTGGATGGAAAGAAAAATGATATTTTGCTTTAGGAAGTGGTGAACCTTTATGCTCCATAGATTAACTTGCTGTGTATTCAGAACTTAATATATTCTGGCCTTATGTCCTTTATAGAACCAAGTGTAAAATTCTTGTTCCATAGAAAGTTGTTACAGTAAGAGGCAAAAAGCCTGTTTAGTTGATTTTTGAGGAAAGATATCACAGAAATATAAATATCCATTTGCATTTTACTTATGCACAATTTAAAAATGCATAAAGGAACTAGAAAGCGTATAAAGTTTCTTGTTTGAACATGTTTTTTAGATGAAATAAAATTTCCCATTACACTTGTTTTTTCTAAGTAGTGACCTATCCAAAAAGAAAAATTTAACCCTGGATCCAAATGCAGTTTGTGAGCATCCTTTCTTACTGCTGAAAAGCCATGGACCTGGTATTGAGTCCTTAAAGAGGTAGTGTTTAAGGACTGAGGCCATGTTCAGAGTGTGGGCTTGAGCCCAGAGATCTGTCTCCTCTATTTTCAGGTTTGAGAACCTTTAAAAATTCTGGGGTTTTGCCATGCTTTCAGCGGTTCTTCTATTCCTTAGGTTTATTTTGTGGAAATGAGTCAACTGGGGAAATTTTTTTTTTTTTTTCATTTATGAATACTGCTTTTGCTGTCAGGGCACTAGAGAGTTTCTTTAAGGAAATTTATTGCTGAAATAAGGGAAGAAAATGAAATTCTGCTGGCTGCTGCTTAAGACTTATGGACAAAGAACATACGGACAATAATTACTTTTAAAGCCTCCCTGGAATATATAAAATCTCTTGCTATTAACTAAACTGCCTTTAAAACTAAAGAAGGCATCTGCAAAGCCTGCACAATTTTTTTGCGAGTGTCCATGTGTAATTCTCTTTTTTTTCATTTCAAGTCTACATTTGCAATATTCTCCATTTCTTTCCTCTTATCCCTTTAAAGAAATTCTAATGCCTGTTCAGACACAGAGAACGCGTATTGTAATTCAGAATTCCACTACTCAGTTTGATTATTTTCCATTTGATTATTATGTTTTATTATAATATTGCATGGGCATCTTGGTTAGCTAAATATATGTGTGTTGATCTGATTAATTTAGAGTTGGAGCATGTGTCTTTACATAGGCAGTTCTTCCTTCACAACGACTTTTCTGGTAGCTTGCAGTCTATTTGTACTTTCCTTGGTAATATTTCCCAGAGGTGGGATTTAAGGAAGGAAATGGAGCAAATCTAGATTCAGAGTTTGCTTTTGGAGCTCCTCTCTCTAGAGGATCAGAACAAATCCCTGAATTAAATGATGCACTTGAATGTAATGAAAATTTGGATATTACTCATCACTGGGAACCTGTGTTCTGTACTCATTAAATAGCAAATTTTGGTGAGTGCTTCCCATTCACTTATGAAATACCAGAACAACAGGTAGATACCAAGCAACGTCAGGTCATAATACAAATTTTCTTTGAGGTAGAGCAGTGCATATTGCATTAGTTTTCAATGAAACCTCAGATTCTACTTTTACTGATGTAACTTTAACATCATAAATATGCAAAACAGCTTGATCATATGCAATATGGGTTTCTCATCACTTTTGTTAGTGAAAGTCTGGACTATTTAGAAAAACCAGTTGTTTGAGTTGACATGTGAATTAGATTGAGAAACAGATTTCAAGAGTGAAGAATAATAATTCAAGTGGCATTAGAAATAAATGACTGCTGAAATCTTTCCTGACTTACTAGTGAAATATATCTTTTAAAATTAGTTATATTTGTATACAAGGGATGCAACATGACCTAAATCTTTGGGGTCATACGGGACTCTCAGCAGTGTTGTCAATCCGATGCATTCAGAAGTCAGAAACAAGCTTGACTTAATCAATTTTGAATTCTTTTTGCTTGTCTTCTGGCATTTTTGCCTTTAGGACCTGTATTTTGAAGGTTTTTTCCTATTTTTTCAAAGAACAGAAATTTTCTTTTGCAATGCTTTAAAAAAAGAAAAAAAAAAAGAAAAGAAGAAACCTGGGATTTTGGGGTGATTATGCATCTCCCTGAAAGGAAAGAGGTCATTTAAAGGAAAAAAAATTATGTTAAGTCTCAGGATGATTTGTCAGAAGATTTCAGAGTATGAAGCAGAAGATAATTCCCATGGCTAGACCTGTGTCTTGGCTGTTCCCAGGACAGGGTTCCCTTCTCTCTCCATAATACCCCACACCTGGTGCAGCCAAGGTATGTTGAATCATGGGGTAGCTATTTCCTATTCTGACGGGTTATTACGAAGCAGGACTGCAGGAAGACATTCGGAATTGTTACTGAGGCGAGCACTGGAGCGCTCTAGTGAAGTGTACAGGGGGCTTTCCCGAACGGAACCTTGGGGGAGCCAAGAGAGCCACCAGGAGCCCACGGCTTGCGCAACAACGGCTGACGAGACCCTGGGCGAGGCCAGGAGCAATGGCAGCCAAGCCCCCGCCATGTGTAAAAGAAGCTCTTGGGGAGTGCTGGCGACCAGGAGTGCTGCCAACAGGGTGTGGCGTGGCAGCAAGGGCGTGGCGCGGCAGTTCACGTGGAAGGGTGCTGAAGCTCTGCCAGCTCGACCAGGGAGCGATGGTATCCACCAGGCAGAAAGCCAGGGCCTCTCTAAGCTCTCCATCCACCATGAAGCAGCTTCCCAGACAGAGCTCCGGCAGGAACACACTGCCAGCCTGCAGGGTGTGCCCTGCTCTTATGCCAGTACGGGACGGCAACAGTGAGCTCATCTGTGGGAGGTGCACCCAGGTAGAGCAACTCCTCCACTTAGTGACAGAGCTCTCGGAGGAGGTAAGCAGGTTGAGGAGTATCAGGGAGAGCAAGAGAGAGATAGGCTACTGGAATCGCACCCTACCCTCCCTGAGACAGGCCCCACAGGCAGACAGGACACATGATACGGAGGATTCCCTATCCTCTCTCTCCCTGGCTGAACACAGTGACTTAAGGGATAGGGGACAGTGGCGACAAGCTCCTGCCCGGCGCAGCAGGCGCATCTCCTCTGTGACTGCCCCACCTTCCCAGCTGCCCTTGCGTAATAGGTGTGAGGCTCTGCAAGTGGAACCGAACAATAACGAGGAGAATGGTTCATCTAGCTTGGAGGTGTCACCGAGGTTAAGTCGCCCTACACCCTCCGTCAAAACTGCTTCCATAAAGAAAAAAAGGCGTGTCAGTGTCACAGGAGACTCCCTTCCGAAGGGAACAGAAGGTCCAATATGTAGACTGGGTCCACTTCTTAGGGAAGTCTGCTGCCTTCCTTGGGCCTGGGCTAAAGATGCTGAAGAGAAAGCTTCCTACCCTGGTACGGCCTTCAGATTCCTGTCCAGTATTGATTTTTCCTGTAAGCAGCAAGGAAGTTGCAACAAGAAGTCCGAGGGCAATCTAGAGAGACTTCAGAGCCTTGGGACAACTGGCTAAGGGATCAGGAGCACAAGTTGTGTTCTCCTCTATCCTTTCAGTTGCAGGGAATGATGAGGGAAGAAACAGGAAGAGCCAGCAGATCAATACCTGGCTCTGAGCCTGGTGCCACCGGCAGAATTTGGGGGTTTTTGATCATGGGTTGGTTTACACCACGCCAGGCCTGCTGGCAACAGATGGGCTATACTTGTCTCAAAGGGGGAAAAGGATTTTTGCACAGGAGTTAGCAGGGCTCACTGAAAGAGCTTTAAAATAGATTTGAAGGGGGGAAAGGGATAAAACCAGGCTTGCTAGAGACAACAAGGCTCAGTGCCGGGTCCTGCACTTCGGTCGCAACAACCCCATGCAACGCCAGAGGCTGGGGGAGGAGTGGCTGGAGAGCTGCCTGGTGGAAAAGGGCCTGGGGGTGTTGGTCGACAGCCAGCTGAACATGAGCCAGCAGTGTGCCCAGGTGGCCGAGAAGGCCAATGGCATCCTGGCCTGTATCAGGAATAGTGTGGCCAGCAGGACCAGGGAGGTGATAGTGCCCCTGTACTCAGCACTGGTGAGGCTGCACCTCGAATCCTGTGTTCAGTTTTGGGCCCCTCACTCCAAGAAGGACATTGAGGTGCTGGAGCGTGTCCAAAGAAGGGCAACGAAGTTGGTGAAGGGTCTAGAGCAGAAGTCTTATGAGGAGCAGTTGAGGGAGCTGGGGTTGTTTAGCCTGGAGAAGAGGAGGCTGAGGGGAGACCTTATTGCTCTCTACAACTACCTGAAAGGAGGTTGTAGCGAGGTGGGGGTCGGTCTCTTCTGCCAAGTAACAAGTGACAGGATGAGAGGAAACGGCCTCGAGTTGTGCCAGGGGAGGTTTAGATTGGTTATTGGGAAAAACTTCTTCACCGAAAGGGTAGTCGGGCACTGGAACAGGCTGCCCAGGGAAGTGGTTGAGTCCTCATCCCTGGAGGTATTTAAAAGACAGGTAGATGTGATGCTTAGGACCTGGTTTAGTGGTGGACTTGGCAGTGCTAGGTTAATGGTTGGACTTGATGATCTTGGAGGTCCTTTCCAACCTAAATGATTCTATAATCCAGCTACAACTCATGCTCCACGTCGCTTCACCTGCCTCCATCCTCCCTCCTGACCCCAAATAGTTCTGGCCTTGTAACACGTCCTGGTCCAGGGCTGTCACACGCATGGAAACAATAAGTACTCACACATTTTAAACAGCAGGGGGTGCACATGGATCATTTCACTGAGTGTTTCTGCAGAAGCACAGTGTCAGTGTGATGGCTCTTCCACCATGCTAGAAGTCTAGCTTTTTATATTCTTTGTGGGCACATGGAGTTACCTGCAAGTTATTGTTTGGGTCACGCTATAGGAAGCAAATGACTGATGGAAGAAGTGATTCAAGATACATGTGTTGCATCAGAAGGAAAAAAAAACCCCAAGGTTTTTTTGGGAGTGTGGTGGGTTGACCCCGGCTGGACACCAGGTGCCCCCTGAGCCACTCTTATAGCTCTCCTCCTCAGCTGGATAGGGGAGAGAAAATAGAACGAAAGGCTCGTGGGTCAAGATAAGGACAGGGAGATCATTCACCAATTACTGTCACAGACAGGACAGACTCGACTTGGGGAAATCAGTTTAATTTATTGCCAATCAAATCAGAGTAGGATAATGAGAAATAAAACCAAATCTTAAAAACACCTTCCCCCCACCCCTCTTTTCTTCCTGGGATCAACTTCACTCCCAATTTCTCTATCTCCTCCTGTGGAGCGGCGCAGGGGGACAGGGAATGGGGGTTGTGGTCAGTTCATCACATGTCTCTGCCGCTTCTTCCTCTTCAGGGAAGGACTCCTCACACTTCCCCTGCTTCAGCCTGGGGTCCCTCCCACGGCAGACAGTCCTCCACAAACTTCTTCAACATGAGTCCTTCCCACGGGCTGCAGTTCTCCACGAACTGCTCCAGCGTGGGTCCCTTCCATGGGGTGCAGTCCTTCAGGAACAGACTGCTCCAGTGTGGGTCCCCCGCAGGGTCACAAGTCCTGCCAGCAAACCTGCTCCAGCCTGGGCTCCTCTCTCCATGGGACCACAGGTCCTGCCAGGACCCTGCCCCAGCGTGGACTTCCCATGGGCTCACAGCCTCCTTTGGGCATCCACCTGCTCCAGTGTGGGGTCCTCCAGGGCTGCAGGTGGATATCTGCTTCACTGTGGACCTCCATGGGCTGCAGGGGGGACAGCCTGCCTCACCATGGGCTTTACCACGGGCTGCAGGGGAATCTCTGCTCCGGGGCCTGGAACACCTCCTCCCCCTCCTTCTTCACCAACCTTGATGTCTACAGGGTTGTTTCTCTCACATATTCTCACTCGTCTCTTCTGACTGCTGTTCTGCAGCAGGTTTGTTTTTTTTTTTTCCCTTCTTAAATATGTTATCACAGAAGTGTTGCCACCGTCGCTGATGGGCTCAGCCTTGGCCAGCGGCCCTTATCGGACACAGAGGAAACGTCTAGCAGCTTCTCACAGAAGCCACCCCTGTAGTCCCCCCAGCCCCCAAACCTTGCCACACAAACCCAGTACAGGGGGTAATCAATACAGGGCACTTAGGAGCAAAGCAAATGCCACAGTGAGTTTAAATTGTCTCCTTTCAAACTGCTTTAAAGTTGGAAAGCAATATCTAGGCTAACCTGTAAGAATGCAACTGAAGCTGTCTAACATCTGAAATTATTGAGTGCCAGAGCTCAAAATGCAATTTTAGAATACACGTATGAATTCACAAATGCATACATTTTTAAACATGCAAAAAGCTAGATTAGGAGCAAGCAGTTGGATTCCCTGTAAACTTTGTTAAATATCACACGGGTAGGCTTTTGCTCAAGTGGATCTGGGGTGAATTTTTGATTTCCTTCATTCACCTGGCAGGTCTGATGTTTTAGGTTCAAGACACTGCAGTTCCCTGCAACGGCTGATGAGTTGCATATACATAAGGCTTGCAATCCCAAATCCAGAACTCGGCAAGGATGTAAAGGACTGATCTGTTACAGTGGGACTTGAATGTCCTTGCTTCTGAATGTTGAATGGGAATTGGTGGAATGGCATAGTGTTAATTCACTAGCAGCGCTTTCTAATTAGTTGCATCTTTTGGCTTTTTTTATTCAAAGAAGTAATGTTTTGTCTGGAAATATTAGTTATGTTTTTACGTTTGTTGTAGGAGCTAAGCAGCTCTCCTTCCAAGACTGGACTGAGCTTGCAAAACTATCTATACATTCTTATACTAATGAACTTATTATTAGATTTTATACAATCTGCTTAACAAAACCCAAATGGGAGTAGACTACTGACGATATCCTTCTAAATCCTCCTCTCTTGTGCAGTTTCATACTGATCTATGTAATTTATAGTAAATGAGTATCTGCAGTTACTTGCTCAATTTGCATTCTTTCCTAAATGCCATCTTCTTGCTTGCTTGGTTTGTGTGCAGGAGAGGACTTGGGGAGACAGTGGCCTTATTTATTCTGGTGTTTTAATAACACGTTTTAGTTTACTTGTGTATGTTCTGTGCCGTAAAAGGAAAAAACAAGACCTCTTTCTCTAATATTTGGTATGCGTTGCTTTAGTGGAGTCTAGATTTTAAAAAACTGAGATCTTCTGTCCTGTAAACCCATTTGTACATAATTTACTAACTACAAAAGCCTGTTATTTGCTTGTCCATCCCATCCTGTGCTGACTGACTGGTTTAATTTCAGGAGTAAATGAATTTGTGAGCAATGGTTTGTTCCATTCTGGCTTTAAGACTTAACGAGACTGTAATGTATCCAAGCTGAGGTTTCCATTTGATCTCATAATAGCAGGAAACAGACAAGTAGATTGCACTAATCATTAATGATTGCTAATACATTTGTTTCTGTTCTGACAGAATGACTCTCTAATGCCTGGCTTGGAGTAAGGCACATGGCAAAACCAGAAGGGTTATATTATCCTATTTACGTAATGTCACTGACAAATAATACGTAGTTGGTTATGGAGAAGGCTAGCCACCTCTCATGTCTCCTTCTGTGGGAGTTGAAGAGGGAAGGGTCAGTGCTGTTTAGAATAGCAGGATGTTTTTATTGGGAACCTCCTCCTTGGGTGAGCCGCGCTGCAGGCGTGACAGAGCTGATCCTAATGCCAGTGGAGGAAGCGGGATGCTTTCAGTCATGCCCCGTGGGAATTCATAATCCAGAGCATTGTGTTGGAACTGGTGGCACATTCATCCTGTGAAAGTAAGAGATCACCTTTAATGTATTGACTCTGGTGCTCTCTGAATTCATTCCTGAGACTCAGTCCTTTTGTTCTCTCATAGGTGTTGGAGTGAATTATCTGTCCTGCCAGAACAGTCTGAAATGAATATGCTTCCTTTAGGAAAATTGCAAAATTAAATTAAACTTTAAAGAAACCACAGAATCCCTTTTGAATATTTAACTTAAACCTTGACTTTTTTTTTTTTTTTCCCCTCTCACTTGGCCTGACATGGGACAGAATCTGAACTGAGGAATGGAAAGCAGGGGTGGGAGGGCAGCCCTGAGCTAGAAGCTGGGTTTTTGGATGGTGGCCAATTGTGGGAGAAAGTCAAACTGGAAAACTTGCAGAGGTGTCAAAGGCTCAGAGCCCACAGACCTGTGGCTCACTGATCTAAGCTAGAAAAAACTGCTGATCTGAAAAGGTAGTACAAAACATATCGTAAAACATCGGACGATGAAATAATATATGCAGTGAAATGGGAAACAATCTTGGACTTTTCAAAAACATCTGGATGTTCTGGGGTGTTTTTTGTTGTTGGTTTTTTAAGTTAAATAGGAATTAAAAAATCTGCAGCATATGGGAGCTGCAAATTCCCACCATGTGTTGCTGCTAAGTGTAAGGATGTATGGTTTGTGCAGCAACTTTTACTGTTTTTAAAGTGTCCGTGTGATTTAGCTGCCCGGTGAGTGAAGGCTGTCAGCTTGTGGCAGGAGAGAGCATCAGAGCCCTTGGGAATGACGTCGTGGTGATCTGAAGGCGGACATAGATCCCGGGAGCCTAAAAGTTTCCAGCGTAACTTGACTGCCCAGCTCGCTTTACGCAGACCCTGTCAGCAACACATAACTGTGGTGCTGATAAGTGCTATAAAATGTCATGGATGTTGTCTAGAGCCAAATCCTGATGGTGTTGCATTAGATTTGATCGTGGGAATGTGCATTCTCTTAGAATTATAATTATAAAAAAAATAATTTTTTCTTGCACCAACATTTGGCTGGAAGCTATATAGACACTTCCCAGTAACAACACAGACGGCTTTATTTGCTTTTGGAAGGTTTTGCTGCCCAAGTTCATGATCCTTCCCTGCCTTTCTCTACCCGAGTATTTTTTCTAAACAAGGACTAGATCAAGGCACAGTGGGTTTTGCAAGAAACCTTATGCTTTTTGGCGTCTCAGTGACAAAACAGATAAGGAAGTCAAGTGTCTTTTCCTAGCATACAAACATTTAGTGACTGGAAGAAACAGTGTGTGGCGTATCCAAACGTTTACAGAGAGAAGAATGGCTGTGGCAGCTGTGCCGTATTTTATAACCGTGATAAAGATAAAATCATTTTGGTGCTTTTTTGAACCTAAGGAAACAATTTAGTTGAGGAAAAAAACAACATTTTCCGGTGTACATAAAGAAACCCACGTGCACACTACACACATTCTCGTGCAACAGTTTCAGCAAGTTTGAGAGCTGGGAGTGTTTTCCTTGCAGCACGACGTTCCCTGAGGACACACGGAGCAGGGCCTGGCAGCCCAGATAGAGTGTAGCAGGTTCTTGGGGATCCTTATGCGTTGTGATGTCTTTTTTTTTTAAAGGGAGTTCAAATCAGGTGATTTGTTTTTCAGGAATGATTGCTTAGCAATAGGCTAGCTCCTTTCTTTGAAACTTTGTTGGTGTTTGAAACACTGCGATAACTTCACAGTACAGAGTGTGTTGTGCACATCTTGGCGGCATGGTGAAAATATTAGAAGATGCCAGATGGGTGATATGATATTGTGGGCAGATAACAGGGACTATAACTCGAATTTGTGGAGGTCCAGCCATAACAGATGCTGTATAATTTTTCTACTGCAAATGCAATGAAGAGTATCTCCCTGTAACTCACAGCATTAGCATCCTGTTGAGTAGGCAGATGGTTCTGGAAACCACCAAACGAAGGCATTAACTACCTGTTGTATATGCTAGTCTTTGCTAGTAATGATGGTTTATTAGTCTTAGAAACAAGGCACACATTTTCTTTGTTGTTTCTTTTGAAAGATTTCTTTGTATGTGATGACTAATGTTTTCTTTGCTTGGAGTTTTCATTGAGTAGTTTTATTCACTGCTTTTAAAGACACTAAAGGTTGCTAAATAGCCTGCAAAAACAGTCTGCTAAGTTAAGAGATGTATCACAGGATTGTGCCTAGCCCTGAATAACGAACACTAATCAGATGAGAACAAAATGCAGTCTGTTGTTTGCCTTGTGTTCTGGGAGATAGAATAGATGGATGACCTTCTAGTTCGGGAATAAATCCTGGGTTTGGCTCTGCTATGAGGTTCATACATGGTGCTCTCAGAGGCTATTCAGGGCACTTTCTCTAGGCACCTACAGAGGATCTCAGTGGCCAGTTTTGTGCATTTAGGAAACATGAGGTTTCAAGGTCAATCATGGCTCTGGGAAAGTGATTCCCTGGGCTGGGTACACAGCTCCCATCACCAACAGCTTAAGTGGTGCACGGATACTGCATTTCTCAAATCCCATGCAAAGTGCTTTTTCAACACTATTCTCTGTTTATAATTGTCATAGTATCAGTACAATTATAGTCTCCACCAGGTCCACTCGGAAAATGTTACCTATCTCTCATGTTTTATTTTGACATGCTGAAACTTGATACAAAAGCCATGGAAGCACCAGATTTGCTATGAAGATATAAGCTGTACTTCACAGGGTTTTAGGCCCAAATGAAACACTAGAGGATTTGGTTTTAGTTTTCTTTAGAGAAAATCATAGAAGAAATAAAATTTTTTATACCCAAATACTCCTTTCTTCAGATTAAAGAATTCTGTCTTCTGGAGACTAAATTCTTTGTGTCAGAGAGCAGGAGAAACCTCCAATACTTCATACCCTTGGAATGACAGGGAATTTATTAGGTATGATTACATGAGTCCATCAGAAAAGAAAGAGTTGATAGCACCATTTTTCTAGTTTTATCTTTTGCTTGTGCTTAATCTCTACTGCTGTGGAATAAGCTAAATAGAGTTCTTTCCTCTTCTGTATTCAGAGTAAATCTAGATAGCTGCACGGGAGGGAGAAGGTGTTGCTTCTGACCTCAGCGGGTGATTTTTGGAAGTCCTAAAATATGAGATTTCAATAAAATTATTTTCTTAATGGAGAACAGAAGTAATTCTGATTCTTTTGGGAGAAAGGCAAGAAACTCTGTTTTCCTGTGACCTGTGAAGGAAGACAGATGAGCAGGCAGAGGTTTTGGAGTCTGTTTACCTTTATAGTCTTTCTGCCCCTGAAAGTCAAAACATGATCTTTTCTGTTCAGTCCAGCAAAGCATATTAACTGCAGAGAATTTCTTCAAGAATCTGCAGGAAAAAATGAAAAAGAAGAGGGGAATTATATTCTAGAAGGATAGCATAATTTTCTTTTAAAGACTTCAAGCAATGTGGAGTCCCCTGGTAAAATATTTCAATTTGATTTTCCCAGCTGTGAAAGTAATCAAAAGCTTCTTTCAAGGTTTAACTTGCTAATGAGATCCAGTGACTGGAAGTTAGTTATGCCATTGTCGGCATGATTAACTATTTCCATCCTGTTATCAGATTGCTTTTATGTGTGAAAATACCTGTGCGTGGTGATGAAGTCGGCCTATAACATTCTCTTTGATGATCTGAATATGTTGCACATCTTAAATCTCACATCATAAATCATGTTTTCTAGGCTTGAGTCATTTTTGTGGCTCTCCTTTGAATGTTTTCCAGTATTTCCACATGTTTCTTAAATTGTGGACACTATGCTGGTGTTCTGTCAGAGGTCTCACAAATAATATAAAAAAAAGTGAGGCGATTTCTATTTGCCTAACCTTTATTTGATTCCCCCCCCCCCCAAGAATGTCATAGATGCTTTTCACTAAGAAGTTCTTTCAAGAATTTATCCTGAAGTTCTCATCCTTCGCTTTCCTCCAGCTTCTCTTTTTTATCTTACTTCCACTGAAGCTTTTCTCCAAGTTCCCAAAATGTGTGGCTGCCATGGCAGTGACCACTGGAGAGCCTTCGGGCATCCAACTCTGGAAGTATCTATTTCTTTTTCTGTAATTCTGTAGGAAACATAGGGTCTTATTTTAAGAACTTTGACAAGCATCTAAACTAAATTCCTTAAGTTCCTGAGGTTCCCATTAGGCACATAAAAGCTCCATTCTTAATTCCCCTTGTGGTGCCTTGCATTTGGTTCTATTAAAATGAATTTTGTTAGATTCTCCTTGTAGGCAGCAACTCGGATCGCTTCTCAGACACCGCATTTTCTTCCCTAACCTTTGAGAAGCTGTCTCACCTACTGCTGTTACCACAGGAGACCTTATATTTTCGATAAAAATAACTTCAGATGAAGAATGAATCCCTTACGGCTCCACTAAATGAGGAGTTGTTGGTATCAAGAACATTTTGAGACCTGTGAGTATACTACAATTGAATCCAACTGAGGTACACTCTGTTAATTCCACATCATCATTTTTTAATTGAGATGTCATGTTGTACTAAGTCAAATGCCATGGAGAAATCAAGTGCACTATAGCATACAATTGCCTTTGTCAACCAGACCTGTTATCTCTTCACAAAAAGACAATAGGTTTGTTTTACAAGACCAACCTTCCATTAAACTAACTGATAGACATTAATTAGATTTAGCCTCTAATTCTTTGTTGATGAAATTCCAAATTAATCACTCCTTTTACTGAATGCTAAATAACTATTCTAGAGGTCTATGGCCCATCTCTTTTATCCTTATTTAAATATTGGATCTCCTTTGGCAGTCCTTTATTTCTTTGGAATTTCCCCAGTTTTCAAAGGTTTGTTTAAAAATTGATATTAGCAATTCAGGGAAGCTCCTCAGCATGTCCTTTTAACACTCAGGGGTATGTGTTATCCAGGCTGCTGATTTGAACATTGTTTAATTTTAGCAGATGTTGCCTAACATCATTCTTTATCGCATATGGCAAACTTTCTATTCCATCCCCAACTTTGCATGAGATGAATGCATCCTGCTGCTTCATTCTGAATACAGAACAGAAAATCCCATTTGAGCATCTCTGTGTACTTTACATCACCCATTACAGTTTTACTGCTCACCTCTTGCAGATCTCCTGTATCTTTTCTTCCCACTATTACCTTTTAGGCATTGTCATTCACTTTCCTTTCCTCAGCCTTATACATCCATACGCTCTCTTTTTTCCTATGTGCGCTTTATATGTTCTAGTTTCTTTTCTGTTTTCATTGCTAATTCCATGTCTCATTTTAAGCAAGATACCTTCTTGTCCTTTTTTGTGTGCATCTGGGTAATGATGACTTCTTGGGAATTTAGAAGGATACTTGTAAAGGCGCCCTCATATTTTGTTAAAACTTGAATTTATTTTGTTGATTTTTTTGTTTTTATGCCAACTGTTGCTTTAAATTTTGGAAAAATGATCCTCCAGAGTTTTCAGATTTCCTGTAAAATATGTGCTTCTGCTTTTAGATAGAATTTGTTTTTCTGTATGGAGGTGTTTTGCACAAGGTAAGCACAGTGAAGTCACAATCATGAGTATCACAGTCTGACAGTCTGGTGTTGAGCATATTTTTTTTGAACAGTGTTTTTTTAAACATTCAGATATCTGAAACAGATCGTGGGTGATGAACCTGGAGTTTTGGGGTTGTGACATGTTGATTTTGTCAACGGATGAGGCAAATGTTTGTCTTTGCTAGAATTTCCTTTACTTTTCTTGGTGGAGCTGATCAAATCAGGTGCAGAGCCTGCGGAGAGCTGTGCCACCGTGCCAGTGCAGAGGCTTGGTGCCATCAGTGAATTCCAGCAGCTGATATCTGCAAATATGACATCCTTTTAACGATACTCAGTGGTATTTACAGAATATTACAGTGAAAACCATTCATTCAGGCCCTCTCGTGCATGAGCTGTTAATGCAACATGCTAGATCTCCTGCTTGCTGTCCCTTCTATGTTACAACTGCAATGGTATTAATATTACTTCCTACTCTCCCAGTGTTTGAGGAGGTGTGGGTTTGGGTCTTATTAAGCTGTATTGGCTACCTCTGGCATCTTCCATGTGCCCCTCTGGCGCCCACTCCTGCCCTCAGCAGTGTTTAGTCTGTTTGGCAGCAAAGAACTCTGTAGCCCCACAGGTTTAGATTTACATTTAGGAAATGCTATAGAGGGCAAGGAAATACCCTGAAGCAATTGATGCCCTGTATGAACCCACAGCAGATGGCATGGCCACCCTGCGGCAGAGTCTGCTCATGATGGGGCTCCGATCACTCTTCTGTCCGTCTCCTCTGGTGTTCAGTGAGCCCAGGCAGGCGCAGGATGTTGCCACGGTGAGAAAGCGCTGTGTGCAGGGAGGTTTTGTGGGGCTGATTAGGAAATCTGCCCCTCCGAGAAAGGACATCTGTTGAGATTTTTTAAGATGGAAGAGAGGAGCAGAAGAAGAGGGGCTGATAGTTGAGGGTAGAGGGCACATCTGAATGAGGGAAACTCATGTGCACACAGCAGCTCGGTATCACAAATCTTCCTGTAATTCCGACTGGATTGCTTCCAATATCTGAGATGTAGGTACATATCTTTAATACCTGTTTCATGTAGAAGTGGCCCACATAGCTGTATGTTGCTCTTCGCCCCAAGAGAACAGTTGGGGATAAAATCTAGAGTTTGAAATGTAGAGACTTAAGACAGTGCAGACTTCATGTCCTAAGTGTAATTGCCTCCTTCAAAATCTGACACGTTTACCATAATACTTTCTATGCATCTCATCCACCTCTTCAGATTTTGGCTCCGAGTCCTGTGCTTTCTCCCCTTCCTCATTAGTACTCCTGCAGATACCAGTGCATCCTCGACTGCTCTGACTGCTGTGGTAAAGATGACTTTATTGTGAATACAATTACAAATACTCTTTATGGTTTGTTTGACCCTTTTTAATCACTTTAATCACTTCCCTTACCTGAGCTGTTGGCTACTGACAGAGGGACTTTGTTTTCTAGCTGTCACTGAATGTGTGGATACTAAATAAGCTTGTACTTCAACCACATCTTCAATGCTTGCATCTCTAGTAGAAAATTGATTGATCAACTGGTTGATAAAATCTGGCTAAGAATTCACTAAAGTACTTGTGGGCACCAAAGAGGTGAGGAAAAAATGGAAAACCTATTTATTCTAATTAGCTCAGTAAAAAAAAAATTAGGAAACAATACCTGCCTTGGTGGTGTGGAAATCTACAGATATAGGCAAAATAGCTTTATATAATGTTCCTCATTTATTAAGAGGGAGTTTCTGATTTGCCACAGGGGCTCACTTGCAGCGTTTTTGCTATACAACTAAGGTAGAAGAAGAAAATGAAAACTAGAGTCCTGGCAGCTTGAATGTAAAGTGTACTCAGCAGTGGTCTTTGTTCTTCTTGCAGCCCCAAGCACAGAAAACCTCCCGTGCTGTTTCATTTTTTTGCCTCAATGCATATATTTGAAGTAAGGCTGAGAGTCAAAGTCAGTGGTAAAATTCAGTGCCTGAAACATGGGAGTGAAATGGAAAGGAGCTGCAAGACATCAGCCACATGATTCTAAATCTCCTTGATTTTATCTCCTTCTTTGTATGTTGGAGTTCAGGAGAAGCTTTTGCCCTTGCCTCCTGCTTCCTCCCCAGGAATGACAAAAAGGTTGTTTTGACCTGTAAATGCTTTGGAGTTAGAGTGTATGTGCATGCATGGATAATTCAGTCACTTTCTACAACTCTTTGCGCAACACACAATATGCTGCAGTTGATCCCTTGGGTTAAATCCTGAAGCTAAGCTTTTATTTGAAAAAACCCCAAACCACCACCAGCAATAATGAACAAAAAAACCCAAAACCAAAACAACAACAACAAAAAAACCCAAACCAATCAAGCTGCTCTTTCTTCAATAATTTCTTTCAGTTGTTAGAAGTGTAAACCAACAACTCTTTACTTGTCTGATTTTAAAGCCTGACTGTAAGAATAGTCTTTAAGGGGTGTAAACATTTATTTCACTGAGATGCCAAACTTGGAAAAAATGAAATGATACCGGTGTGAATAGCAGCTCTTTCAAGTTTAGCTAATTATTTCATTGCCTAGATTAGGCAGTGGAATAATTAACTAAAGACTATGCTTAATTTCCAAATTCAGATGGCTTCCTCAGGTGTCTAAACCATCCAGTATTTCCTCTCCATCTGTCAAATCTTCTGCTTTTCCTATAGCCTTTCCTGACAGGATTTATAATGTCCTTGTGCGTTTTCAGTGCAAAGCTTTCTCCGTGTTGCTGTTTAAATCTTCAAAGCCACCCAAGTTAATCAAACGTAGTATAAAGTTAAATATGGGAGTAAATGCAGACCTGACCATTTAATATTTAATTCACTTTAAAATTTTATTTTTCAGTGTGCTACAAGATTTTCCCCTACATTACAGGAAATGCTAGACTCTTATCTTTGAATTGAGGCCTTTTCCCCACAGTGTGTGGTGCTTGCATGCAGCGACGTTATTCCCCGTGTGCAGGGCTGTGGTGGGCAGCAGTGGACGCTCGCTAAGCTGCAATTCACTTCTAGCCCTAAACAGGGTTATTATTATCTCACTTCGGTATCTTTAGCAGATGTACTTTATAGATCAGAGATAAAAGATATATCTTTGAGGAGAGTACAGGACATTTTCTTCCTAAAAATCTTTGATTCCTCCTCTCCTTTATGAATAGCACAGGGCTACTGCTGTTACTCAAGTGCTGCACTGAGTGGCAAAGTACAGCTGCTTTCCATCCGAAAATGTCTTCATGGTCCTCGTGGCTGCTTTGGATATGCCTGGCTATTGGAAAACCGGGAAGAGTGATGTTGTGCTGCTTTGACTAACCTTAATTTAAAAAAGAGGGAAATCTTTTTGAAATTAAAGAAAGATTATATTTCTACCAGACTGTCTTGGATTTTTTTAAAAGAAGCATTACTACATTTTATGGCTATATTACAAGTATGAAATAGGATTAGATTTAATACACAGAGACTGTGATCTCTTCAAAGAGTTTGTTTCATTATGCTTCTGTGTACCATGAGCTATATATTGTCAAGTAAGTATATTGTGTCACGGAAGTTACAAGTTCCGTTCAGGATGACTTAGCTCAGATTGCTGCAAACTGAATAGTTCTGGTTCAAGGCTCTTATAAGCTCCTCAAGTCCGAATGTTCTAGCTCAAGGTATTTATAGCTCCTGCCCGTGAAGGCCAGGGTGGTTTGTTCTGCAAGAAGAACAGCTTGAGACTTCTTTTCTCCTTTTCTATTTATTTCATAATGTGGTTGCTTGTGTTTGGTTTTTTTTGTTTGTTTTTTTTTTTTCTCTAGGTTTTTCTCACTTTTGTGCACTCATGATACTGTCAAATAAGCAAGTTGCACACGCTTGACTTCTGTTCAGTAGGGCTGAAAGAGAACATACATCACCATCAAGAAGCTGAAACTCAGACCTGAATATCCAACTCTAATTTAATCTAAGTTGTATCTGCAGTAAGATAATGTGTCAGTTTGTAGCATTGACTACTTATTATATGATAAAATCGATTGTGCTATGAAAAGTTAAGATTGTCAGATACATGACACATTTATTGCAGGCATTGAGGGCAATATAAAATTTCATTCATAGACAAGAGAAAACTACTCAGTCTGTGAAATTTTTACATTCTTTAAAGTTACATTCTGCAGACTTAGGGCCATTAAAATAGCATTCCTTTCTTACAATTAAAATCCTAACCGATACAAATAGGGAATTATATTTAATGTTTGGAATGCATTAGTAATTACTGATTATTTTAACATGAAAATTCAAAGTGCTGTTCAGGTTAACCTTGGAGAGTTGGTATGATGTGAGAGAGTCAGGGAGCCAGGTGAAAGCCAGTACTCCAGGGGAGGTGAGAGCCTCTGGGAGGCTGCACAGCGTGAGACTGCAGGTGGGCTCTGTAGGCACCACGGATCCTCTGCTGTACCCACAGCTGGCGCGTGGTGCCAGGGCTAACAGAAACCCTGCACTGAGACCACGAGTTCCCCACGCAGAGCAGGGCAGTCACAGTCCCAAACTAATTTTGGGCAAGCTGCCAGTTACTCTTACCGCCTTTATAAATCGTCTGCTGGTGAAACAAATAAAATCTGTTGTGACTCATGTCAGCTACGTGTGGAGACCAAGCAAGCAGAATAAAACGCCTTTTGCCGGTCCCCCGGGGAAAGCAGCTGTAGGAGGGAGGAAGCAGGGTTGCAGGGTGTGCTAATGCAAGGGATGGTCATGCATGTGGACTTAGTGGGAAGCCTTCTCCTAAAGCATTGTGGTTTCCTAGTGTGTAGGTCAGGCTCCTGCCTATCTGTGTTTTCCTAAAAATCTGGCTTTTTTATTTAAAAATTCAGTCTTGTTGGAGTTTCTTAATGTGGTTAATTTGTCTGAGATTCCTGCTTTAGAGATGGTGCAGACAGGAGCCGCTGCCCCAAGTTCAGAGCGTTTGCAGCTCGGAGAAGTGAGCTGCTCCACCTTTAACTCCTGGTGCAGAAACCATTGTCCAAATACAGCATCCACAATATGTCATCTCTGTGGGAACTTTACCTGGCTTTGTACTAATGAGAGAAGGAAAAGAGGGAATGTTAGGAAGTCAGAAAGCTTCTTTTTTTTGAAAGCCCTGTGTAAGGCAGCAGGAATGGTGAAAAAAAGGAAATGGTCTTCTACATGTATACTTTTGCCCTAAGCAAATCCTTGTCAAAAGTATGTCTTCCATAGCTCAGCATTTTTTGCCTTATTTGGGCATTATTGTATACCATTATTTACGTATGTTTATGTAAATAAGTTTACTGATTAAAGCTGACATATTTTTCTTTCCTCTTAGTTTTCTGATACAGCCTTCCCTTGTTCCTCCCTATTCCATTAATAAAAATAAATTAATGTTCTTGGAATTCAGAGCCTAAAGGATGAAGATAGTATCATACCCTTGCACATTATCGTTATCTATATCCATATATGGATATAGATACAGATTTTTATTATGAGTAAATCTTTCTGATGTTCCAGAATTGTCACAGAGCTTTTGGTTAAAAAGAAAATAAAAGTAAAGGTGAAAATAGAAAGACAAAAGTTGGGCTTTGTCCTTTGATATCTTACAAATAGGAGGTATGTATCTGGAAAATGACTGCCTTCTGAGGCCTCCCTCTGATTCAACTAATCTTTTAAAATTGGTGCTGATACTCACTTTTGCTCAAATCTGGGAATAAAATCTGTTCTAACGATGACCTGTGATCTGCTTCTGTTTTTCTCTGCGTTTTTCTCTGCCTCCTCCCCTTCATATAAAGCCTGCTTGTAACAGAAAAAATGGTCAGTGTGCTATACACAGCTAGTTTTGAAAAAATCTAACTATGTAAAAATGAATTCACTTTGAGCAAACTTACCCAGTTCCTCTGTTTTTCTCTTAATGCTATGTCAACAACTTACATGCAAGCCTCCTATCTAGCTGAGGGTCATCCATTAATTTTTTTGATCTTAGGTTTGTGGGTTGGAAAGATATGAAAGATCTAGTGAATCCACACATATTCTCTGTAATAAAATGTGAATTGGACACAGATTAAGCAGAAATTTGTGTATCTGAGTGCTGGGCAGAATTCTGAAGTGCACACACTTGCGTGCAAACATGGGCCTTAAATGGTAGTTCCTATTTATTTTGATTTCTTTGAGGTCTGTTTATATGGTTTGGAATACTTTAGGTGACAAAATTAGTTGATGTTTAATTCAGTTGATGAAGGGATCAGCCTTATTCTTTCAGTAAGTGTCCTAGTCATGGTAAATGGACTATACAAGGACTAAAAATACCCTCTAGTGTATTTCACAACCTGCATGTGAGTGCTGGTGAATAATTCCCTGTTACTGGATTAAGTCTAACCAATCTTCTATTGAAGTAAGCCAAGCATTTAATGGAAAACTTTGAGTTTTAATGTACAGCCAAGACACAAATGATGTTTTGTATTTCACAGAATTTAACATCACCCATTGTCCGAATATTCTGCTCATTTAACTCTTAGTATGTCATTCCTGTTTCTGTTAGAGCAGGGAGGACTGAAGGAGACCTTAGTGGCAACATGGTGGCCCACAAAGATAATGTATTGAAGCTTGCAGAGTTGCTTTCCTCTCCATCACTTACAGTTATGAATACAGTGGCTACTCTAACAAAGCAGGCAGACTGTGCATATCCTTAACAGATGGGTCTGGGAGACAATGGTAAGATAACTCACGGTCTGTGAAATTGCTTTCTAAGAATCCAGAGCACACATGTTGAAGTAGTTGGGTGTTGGTGGCTGAATGCAAGATGAAATGCTGTGGTGTAGTATGCACATTGGGGTAGGCTGCCTCTCAGTGTAGCCTTCCACAAAAAAAATAATAATTAAACAAAAAATATGTATGTTTTGCATAGCTCAGAAGTAGCAGCCTTTGGCAGCAGCTGTTGAAGCAAGCAGAGCATGAGGAAGATGGGAGGATGGCGGCACCGAATTCCAGGGTGATATTGCCTATGAGTGGAGCTGGGCATGTGAGAGCACAGGATTGTCTGGCTTATGAACAGATGCTTTTACATCTCAAAGATTTGCACAAATGGTTTTATTTCAGTGGTACCCACGTACGGCTGTCGTCTCTGCTGTGCTGCATGTTCTGTGGGAAGGCAGTGCATTAAAACCATTGGTTAGAAAATTCAGACAGGTGTTAAGCTGAACAGGATTCAGCTGATGATCTCGAACAGTTGTTTTTAGATGGAGGTTTTGGCCTGTTATTTAGTGTCTTCGTACAAACACATAGCACTTAGCATCATAACATTTGCATCTCCCAATAGTTAGGACTTTTTATATGCTGCAGTCTTCATGCAGATAATGATATCCATGGAGCAAATCCTTTCCATGCTCCAGCAAACACTGCTACATCTCAAGGTAACCTTTTCCCAGGAAAAAGAAATTTCATAATCAGGAGATGTGTCTTTCTCAGAGTCGGTTAGCTATATATCTAGTGTTACTCTTGCAGAAGGTGATATTGAGTAACTGCAGATGTGATTACAGCCCTGTCAGTTTTGATATGAAAAGGTGTCTTAAGTTCTTCTCAGCAGTTTTTGTGGATCATACTCTTGTTCCTTATAACAGAATTGTTATCCTCATGATACTGTCCCTAAATGGTCTTGATACCTAAGTAGGATTATATAACAGAAATTGAGATGGGTGCATTTTTGCGCCAACAGTGTGCAAGAGAATTACAATCTTTGCATTGTGCCCAATTTCATAAGAAGTTCATTTTTACCAGACTAAGGCAACACAATTTTAAGTGATTTAAGAAACTTAAATCCTTGTGAAAACTGGAAAATGTTCAGCACAAGGGTTTTTGAAGCCCAGTGTCCTCTCTCTAACAATGACTGAGCGCGGATGCTTAGGAAACAGTATGAAAACAAACGTAGGTTATACATTCAGAGACACCTCCTGCCTTTGCCAACAATCAACGTCTTAGACTTGCTGAACCAGAGTTTGCATCAGGATTACTGTAGCCACTGCAGCCACTCGTGAATCCTCCTTTGCTGATGCAATACAGAGGAAGACGACCTACAAAAGAACCAGTAAGGTTGAAGTCTGTCCTGTGCACGTCCAGGATTACTCACAGGCATAGGAATCTGCTGCCTCTGCTATGAGCACATCTTTTGGAAAGCTGTCCACCTTTTTCTGTAACCTACTTTGTTATCAACCCTCTTTCATGCATACAAATTTTGTTATACTACCTCTGTGAAACCTCATCTTCCAAATCACATTTTTCAGAAGGATTTATCTTTTCTGTAAAGACAAAGGTTTGGCTTGTGCAGGGTGAGTCCCAAGTACTTCATTCCCAACTCTGCCAATGATTTGCTTTGATTTTGGACGAGACTGTTTATCCACTTTGTGGAAGCAGAGGCAATATTATTTTTCTATAGAGATTAGTTTAAAGTTTTTTAATGTTTAAAGATACTGCACTACTAGGTCCACACTATATCATATTTTATTCATGAACTGGACAGTGAATAAAGCTTAGTGTACAGTAAGATCATGAGATACTGCTTGGGAGCCAGCTTAAATTTACCTAGCGGTGACAATTCAGTACACAGCTGAATAGCTCTGTCTGGCATTTCAGAAATACACATCTGAAATACATTGAGCTTTTCCCTTAAACAACACTTCATTGTGGATTTTTTTTAGTAGAAGTAAGTAGAAGTTCTTTATGTCATATCTGTACTTACAAAGAACTTGACTCCTATGGAATGATGGTTAAATACGGTCTAAGTTTTCTTATGAGGTGTTAAAGCCCTTTTCTTTCAGGCTTTGCTCGCATTCTTAAAATGTAAAAACCCCTTTGGTTCCATCAGGTTGCACTGTCCATATTTGCCTGCTTACCCAACCTGGCATGCCAAAGTCAGTTTGCCGATTCCAGCTCTTCTAGAAACTGTTGAAAGAGCCAAGCTATATTTTTGCCGTGTAACATGTCAGGGAAATAGTGATTTATTGCATTTATTTCTAAGTTGAAGTATGGTGCAAGAGGCTGTTTCTCATCATGTTTTCTTCTGGTCTAAAGCACACACTAAAATGGGTGTGTGCTTGCAACACACAGAGAAAATGATTCCCATTAACTGGCATAAGTGGCTACTTGCATGTGGGCGATGCTGAGCAAATGCTTCTAAAATTAACTACTGAAATGTTATAGGAAGAAAAACTTCTATCGTGCTGTAAGGTTCTGTAGGAATCCATTCTCCCTGATCTGAAATGTGGAAAGGGTGTTATCTCCTTATAACCGCTGCTGCTTCCACCTCCTGCCTCACGGGGTGATTCTTTTTTATGATGGCAACATTTTTTAGAAGATTGGGAAAATATATAACAGTACATCAGAAAGGAAGATCACTCACTTGTCTGCCTATTTTTAAATGGATATTTATCCTCTGTCGTGGTGTAAATTAACTGAAAAACAACTATACTAAAAATAAATGTACTGTTGTGGTAAATGAGTCAAAAATGTATTGTTTCTCCTTGCATTATTCTAAATGATGCATTCTATCTAATCCCATCCTGTCTTATTCTATCCTGTTTTTTTAAAATTATGCTACGTTCCTTGAATGATAACACTGAGTTTAAATGCAGCAAACAATGCAGTCAGGAATAGTGCAAAGCTGCTGCTGTGCCAGTTTCTCTGTGCCAGCTCAGGACTGAACTACACTGAACTGAACAGCCTCTGTTTTCAAGTTCTCCATGAACAAAACTGAGAAATGTTTTAATTGTTGATCTTCACAGTAAAAAAGCTGGTGCATTATCTTATGATGTCTCCTGCTATACTATGCTTATGGATTCATGGGGCCAGAAGTGTAAATAATAATGAACTGATGTGCTTTAACAGTAATTTATTATAATAACTACTCATGATTGATTGTTGGCACCTTTTCTCCTTTTCCTTCCCTCCTGCAATACTGTCTCTATATTTTTGCTTCACCTCCTTAAGTCCCATGGTTTGTCTGACCTCCTGTTTAATGCCAACTGCATGGAGTTTTAATCCCTCATTAGATAATCAAAGAATTTTGTATGCACCAGGACAAAACACAGGGTATCATAATAACATATTTGCGGTTCTTCTCTGGGTCGAGTTCAATAGGAAAAGAAAATATTTACTGGATACCTCATTTTAAAAGTTGTTCTGTATCTTCAAAGTAGTGCAAATGCTGTTTTGCTAAGAAATGAAGAGCTGTTTTAGATTGACTTGTATGTATGCTAAACTACATGTCATTTTTTTGCATCTTTGCTCCTGATTTTGGTCTTGGCAGGTTGAGAGCTCTGCAGGGAAAACTTCATAAATGCTTTACAAATCTTTAGTAAATTGGGCTGTAAGTTACATCAAAGTAACATTCAGTCTCATTATCTAGAAAAAGCATGGCTTGCTGCAGAATGTAATGGTGGTTGTTGAATTAGATGATGGTTTTTATACTGGCTACTATAAGCTCTGGTGATGCAGATGGATAAGCCATTATTGGACAGGACATGCAGTTTAGGGAGCTGTAGAGTAAATAGCTCAAACTTGGACAGAAAAGTGCTGGAGATGTTGGGGGAAAGAAAAGAAGCTATTGATTGGTGAAAGTTATTTTTGATGCATTTAATCATTCTCATAATGCACATAGTATTAAATGGATCTGGCGGGTTTTATTTCGTAGATATAATGTTTAAAGTGGAGAATGCCTAATTCATTTAAGTGGGAGTGGCCTGAACTCTCACCAACAGGACATACAGATGCTCGTGTCTGCTAAGAACTAAAATCTTGAAAACACACAGACTGTGACAGGGAGTGACTGCAGCTGCTGTAGGTGACTAAGCCACAGTAGGGAACTGCTATAATTGTTTTCTTTTCATGATTTCTATTAATTTTTGAGTCTTCCCAGCTGATGATCAAACTAAGTTTTAAGGTTTTTTTTTTTTTACAAGCGTGGACAAAAGTTTCCTTGTCGGGACTTGAAGTCAAGGCAGTGGAGTGCTCTCCTTATCAATAATATGAAAAAAACACAAATTATTCTCTTCATTCCTTGTCCTCAATGAGAAAAGATAAGGCAAAAAGCTTCTATAGACACGATAGATTAGAGGTGACTTGTAAAGTAGTTTAAAATGATGGTGATTTACATGTAGTTTCATGAATTACATGTCTTTCTGTATGCGTGGCTTTTAGGCAAAATTTGACATGCAATTTTGATAACTGGACATCAGAGTGAAGTGATACATCAAAACAGAACTTAATCCAGATACTAAAGAATGCATTAGACTGTGAATTATTGAATTGCTTACTGTTTTTATTCCAGTATTACACACGAGATTTCTCTGAAGCTCTGCAATGAAGAGAATGACACCAGCGTGTCTTATTTGAGTATGACCATTCATCACCTCTGCTGTATGTGGTTGAGGTCAGGCTCTGGAACCCATGATGACCACTGTGTATCAGTAGAGATGGATAATAAAGGTCTCCAGAGGTGAAATATGTTCCATTGCCTGCAAGGGCTCTAGTGACACCTCACCAGCACTATATGGGTTATGTTTCTAGTGCTTATGAATTGCTTTATCATGGGCCTGTATCTCTTGTTGGGTTTCATTACAGACAGAGATAGTTTGATATGGCTTCCAGATCAGTAATTTTGCAGTTATTTTATTGGCTTTTGAGTTGTGCAATATATTGATTAAAGCACCTTCAGAAGATCTTAATTTTCCATACATTAATTTTCCATACATATAATTCCATACATAATATTTTAGTGCCACTGCGATACCTACTAAATCCCTTGATAGAAGATGTAAAATAGTTTTACAGACAGCAGATAAGAAAGTTCTAGTAATGGTTGCAAAGCATTTACATTCCAGTTCCTCCTTTCTAAGGCTTATTTTACAAAGGCTGTAATTGTCTGTGCTTGGTCTCTGCCCAAGAGCGAGGGTTTTGTTGGTTTGAGGGGGGTGTCTGTCTGTTTTTGTTTTTAAACTCAAGCCAAAATGGTTTAGTCATTATGCAGAGACATGAGAAAATTAAATAAAACAATTGTCCCAGCTGTCATTATACAGAATTAGAAAAAAATGAAAAGCCTAAATAAAAAAAGAGAGAAAGCTAAAATTTGGGATTGAAAAATCCTTTCCTTGGAAAGATAGTGGGGTGTTTTGATTAGGTTCAGCAGTGAGAAAATGTTCATTTTTGTGTTGACTAATACAGGTCTTTTTACCCTCATATGTCAGTGTTCCTAGTGAAATCTGGCTCAAGTACACATGCTTGAGTATCGTTCTCCACGAGTCACAAACCTTGCCGGTTTTGTGATGTACTTACTCCTTGTCATGTTGTTTGTTATGCATCTAGAGTGAGTTTTTCTCAGACCAGGGGAAAAAAAGATTAAATTAAGACCTTTGCTTGGCTGTTTGGCTGCCTGAGTACAGGGCAATCTGCCGACTGTGTGTCCAGTTCTCTGACCATGCCTTCTGCTCAGGATCTAGGCGCATTTCTGCTAAGAAATGTTCTGAGTGGTCCCAAGGCAGCAGGGCCCCGTCAAGGCAAAGGCAGTCCTTGAAAAACTGAGGAGAAGGTAGGCTCTGAAACATCTCTGTTCCTGTGGACCCTAAAGAAGGGACTGGCCAGGGGGGTTTGAACAACCTCTGTAGCACAGGAAGACATTAGGTCTGAAGACTGTAACTCTAGGATGACAGGTTTCCTAGAATTTTTTCTTGAGCTTTACAAAATTTCCAAAATGTGGTAGATTTTCACAATTCACCAAGGGCAACCCCCTTCTTATCTCCTTAGTAATTTGCTAATGAACAAAATTGATAGCAAAAAATGCCCAAAAGGCGACCAAAACAAAAGCATGCTTTGCATTGGCCCACTATGTGTTTTCCTAATACAGAGCTTTGATTTTGGTTGGCATTGGCAGGGGGCTGGGACGTTGTTTGCTTTGATTCTGTGATTTGAGATTGGTTTGAGAACAGTCAATTATTGACTAATTGTTTGAGACAATTTAGTCTTAAAGCAACCTAGGAAGCCAAGTGATCATAAATGATAGTTGCCTAGTTTCTTAAATACAGCTATTCACAAAGCTCTTAAAGATGTAATTTAAATCTTCATGATATTATGCTTGTTAGTTCTCAAAATAATAATAATTTCCATTTATAATACTTGTGTGCAATTGTTACACTATAGCACTATGCTCTGGATAGTATTTATTCAATGTTTTTAATTGGAAGAGCTTAAAGCATTTCACAAAGCATTAATAATCCTTGCAATTGCCCTCTTAAAGGAAGTGTTCACAGCCCCAGTTTCCTTATAAAAGAAGACAGAGACATTGAGTCATTTGCCCTAGGTTACTGAACAAGCCAGTGGCAGAGAGAAAATACAACCTATGGGTCCTGATCTCTGAGAAGTGAAATAAATCTTGAACACAGGCAAATGTTTTTCACTGCATGGGAATTCCTTTATATGAACAGAGGGAATAGGATAGACAAGTAGGTTTTATGAGTGAGTGCTTATGGAATTATGTACTAATTTTCTTGGACTCTTTCTCATATCTTTTTTTTTAAGTTCTTTTTGAAAGAGTAGAAGTAAAATTTGCTAATATGGTGATATAAGAATGGTTATCTTCTGTATTGTTTTTTCACTACGATATTACAAAAAATAAAAGTACGTGCAGTGCTTTGCTGAGCATTTGAATTGTAGATTAGTATTTAACTGTTCAGCTGCAATGATATCAAGCACTACCAACCAGGGCTGACACAAGTGATAGGGAAATATAGAACAATGCAATTTTTGCATCTCTGAGGAGATTCAAATCATTAGCCTGTGTAGAATAAAGTATATTTGAACAGATATCAGCCATATGAGAATAGACACTTTTAATTGAGTCAAGCTTAGTCCTTGAATATAAAAATGCTTTGTTTCCATAACCAAAATTATGCTATTGTAGCACTTTTTTCTGTATGTGAGTTTTGTGTATTTAGAGCTATAAAAAAATGAAAGTGCAAATTAGTTTTATAATTTTAATAATTAACATTCTGCTGTAAATCAAGTGTATAGTTTGATGTTTGTCTATCAGTTTCTCAAGAAGTACAACAACTTAAAAATTAAGCTTCATATCACAAAAAAGCAATGCCACATTAAAAAGGAAATAACTACACTGAAGAGATCGTGTCTGAATTAAGTTTTCTTTCTTCATCTAGCACAGGGCATTTTATTCTCAATTTCTACTCAGTAAAGAGAGATGATTCCAATTCCATCTGTGGTCTGTACTGTATTGAAATAATAATGATGGCTTTTGCATACTGGAAGACAAGAAAGGTGCAACCCAACTGCTCTTGCCATCTTCTGCCTTTACTGTCCAAGGAAAGGTACTTCACGCTGTATTGGTATCTAACATAGACCTGCACAAGTTTGTTGCATTACATTGCTGTAGCAATACAGCAGGAAACGAAGACTGTTTCATAGCCCCCGTGGAGAACGCAGCCTGGAAGGGTGCTCTGCTCCTCAGGTCCTCAGACCTGTGCTAACACTAACCTTGTTTCTGCTGTTACTGATTTTGGAAAAATGCTGTTACTTCACACCACTGTGATGCTTTGTAGAAGGAAAAATACTGAGTTTAAAAAATAAATATAAATATAAAAATATACTCAGTGATGGCTTTGGTCTCTTTCTACAGCGTTAGGCATCTCACTGAAAAGAAACTGTGCGAAATTCACTGTAACCGGTTCTGTGCTGATTTTAGGTTATGAGAAATGAGTTGTTGATATTCAGATTTTCAAAATCAGTATTCAGTCTGCAGTGCTGCATGAAACGTTATAGATTGAATATATGGTGAGTAAAGCTGTCAGATCTACTTCAGGAGAAATAATTAATGCTAGTTGCAGGGCATGCTGTTGTCATGAAAAATTCAAATGTTAAGTTTAGTATACCTGATCTAGTGACCACTGGTCTTTGTAAGCATCTTGTTTGGCATCTGGTTTATGTTTGTGGCCCTTGTCTGAACAGCAGCTATTCTTCCATAGTCAAAAGAACAAAATATGAACAACAAAATTTTCCCTTTTAGTTGCATACCTTGGGGAAAAAAGTCAAGTATTTAAGAGCAACAGATAGAAGAGTGCGGATGGGCATAAGAAGAGAAAGAGAAAAGGAGAAAGGGGAATTTTGCAACAGTGCAGTTACTTTCAAGTAACCAAATTACTTTTTCTTGTTGATAAAAGAAAATCTGTATGTTGATCTTCAAGCAGCTCATGATTACTCTGTGACTAACAATCCAGCTAGTCCAGTGTATAACATCTGAGTACCAAAATGCTTAAGAAAAAGTGCAGAACATGTTAGAGGTTTCTTTGGTATCTAAACTGGTTGAGACCCTGAAGAATTGGGTTCGATAAGGTTTCCAAAATGTGCTGGAACACTTGCCAGCAACTCTAGAAATTGTTATTTCTCCAAATATCATGCCATGACCTAAATATCATTCTTAGTCTTTCTCTGCTTGATTTCTTTACTATGTGACAGGCAAATCCATGGATTCGTTGCTTGAGAAAGATTGTTTTGCTTGATCAGGTTTGATTTGATACACTCTTTGTTTTGTTCGGTATACCTTTGTCATGGTGCTGCATTAAAAAAAGTGTCAGATTAGCACTCCGTAGCCTGTGCTTTTGTTATACAGCAGCTTATCATGTTTCCTCTAATTTTATCTTTGTAAAATAATCTTTCAGTCTTTTAAGTCACTCTTTTTGAGGGAGTACTGCTATCACTCTATAATTAATCTTATAAACCCCCCCTCCCCAATCCCGCTTCAGCTCTCTAATAAATGGATTTAGCCATTTGGATTAAGAATAAAGCAGACTAATTCTGCAGCTAGAAATTGATTTAAACTTGTACTTTAATGTTTTGGTGAACCTTGGCCTAAATGAATACATTGGTTAAATCAGAAGTGTTTCTTAATTAGTAGGCAGACACTGGTGAATGAATATTAATTTCTTATTAGCTATTTTTGGATAAAGTTAATAAAATTACTGAGCATTTCATAAATGACTATTTTTAATATTTTTACTCTTGTGCACTGCCATCTAAATATGTGAGGGATTTTTCAGATCTTAAGTTTTCTTTTGCTCCTTAATGGATCAACATCACATTTCAGAAACAAACTTGTGTTTAGTGTAGGACTCAAATCATATGGTGCTAAATTTTGGCATATAAAGAGTTCGAGAGAATAAATCCTCCACTTATCAAAGGCTATAAAAGAAACCTTGACTGACCTTTAACTATAATGTCGTAATCATGACTATATAGCATAGAACACCATATAGGATTTCAGGTGAAATAATTTATGTTAAAACAGTTTAGGACATTGGAACAAATCTTTTCCCTTTGGTTCCAACAAGCCGCATGCTGTAGCAGCTTTGTTAATCTTCCAGTACGTGTAAGGCACACCACAGTTTAAATCTTTGCAAGGGATAGGTACACATACACAAACAATAAAATGATTGTATGAATTAGGTGAAAAAAGTTTTATAATGTGGATTTGTTAGGATTACCTTCTTTCAAGGCCTGAGCTGCCTGTGCAGTGGGAGCGCAGTGGGAAAGGTAATACGGTTTGGCTGGTGGGTCTCGTTCTCTCCCCTTCTCCCTCCCCTTTTTTCTTTGGTTCCCAGCCCGAAACCTGAAGCTTTCCCAAATCCACGTCCAATCCGCAGGGATAAGTTGCTGGGAGTCAGTTAGCCTTCCAGTGAAATGTGGCTGGTCTGAGGCACTGACATCTGTGGCCGTGACCTTCCTGTGAACCCTCTAACAAGTCTATTGCTGTTTTTCTGCATTTCATTCAATATACGTGGCAAAGATTCACTAATTGCATTTGCTGGGCAATGTTAAAACATTGCTTTTACAATGTCCTTTCCCCTCATCCACTGTTTTTTTTCCCCTTTTCTGCAGTATCTGGAGAGTATCAAACTGATAGTTGCAAACTGAGTATGAGCTTTTGAAGTCCAGACATTTGGAATATTGCTCAGCTTTAATGGTGAGAATAAGTGTGTTATTGAGAAATATTAAAGACAACTGGAGTCCTAATGACGTCAGGCCTGAAAAAATGATTTTTGTACCAGTAGAACATTTAATTTCCGAAAATGAAACTATGCATGATTTCCAGATTTGTAATAAAATAATTAGTGCCTGCACTTTCTCATTATCGACTGGTTTGCTCCAATTTCTTTATATGAAAGGGGCTTTGTCGTTTAGCGAGGAGTCATATTATAGTCAAGTTTTACACATTTTATTGTCTCGACTTCAGCTCCAAGAATTACATGTCTACTTGGGAAATGAATTCACAGTACCACAGAGGCTGGCAAGCTTCCAGATTTTAATTGCTGACCAGTGAGGTTCAGGGCAGACTGTTCTTCCTAGGGTAGGAAAACAAAAAAGAAACAAACCTCAGTTTTGCTAAAGAAGATGAAAATCACCTTCTTGAAAAGAGTATTCACTGATACATGAAACAAAGAATGGCGTTGTAGTTATCATTGTGTAGTGGGCTCTGTGGCTGAATTAACAAAATGGGGGAACTAAGCAAAGCTGGGGCTGTCGTGGTATTTAGCCAAGTTTTATGGCTTTTTGTGACTAACTTCTTTTAGGCAGACCGAGATAGCTGATGGGAAAAAAAGGGACTTAAGATCAAAATACATGGGAAAAGTTGAGAGAAAGGATGGGCTAAAAAGCTCCATAATAGCAAACCAGAGAAGTAGCCCTGAACACATCAGCTGCAATGTAAAGGTACTGCACAAGGAGGTTGAGTGATGAGATCCTGTTACTGAAAGCCAAGAAATCTGGATTTTGATCTGTGGTTCCACAAGAGGCTCCTCTCAGGACCTGTCATGCCTTGTTGCTGGTGTGCTCTGTCTGCATAGAGGGAGTATTTTTCTGCCTTTTGCCTAAAGATCTCTTCCTCTCTCTCTTTTAAAGAAGTATTTTCCATTGTGTAGCTTCATATCATTGCTTTCATGTCTCCATCTTGTAGCGTGCAACCATCATGATACCAAAAAAGTAGTGAGAATAACAGAGTAAAGGACTGGTGAAGGATAGATATCTGAAGTGAAATAGTAACTGTAAGTGTAGGAAGTTCTTTGCAATTTATTGCCATCAAGCTGTCTAGAAAACGTTATTTATTTGATACAGCTTCAAAAAGGATCATTGGTGCTTTGAGGAGGAGGACAACATCGTGTTTCACCTGCTGACACTACTGCAGCAGCTACATAAGACTGCAAAAGGGAGAAAAAAGGAAAGAGGACAGTGTTGAGCAGGCTCAAGTCTAGGCTCTCCTAGAAAGAGTGATTCCACAAAGTGAAGCAGTTAATAGGTGATAAAAAAGTTAATTTTATGTTTGCTACAAAAGCGGGTAGAGAACTAGTGGAGCTCTACTAGGAAGGATCTTCATAGCACTGTGCATGAATAGGTGAAAAATAACATGCTTGAATTTTGATATGAGCAGCTTGGGAGATTGTGGAGGAGGTGCGATGCGGTAATCAACAGCTGTAGGCGAGCTTGGCAGCTGGAAGGGTGGCTGGATTGGTGCGGGAGGGTCTCTGTTTCAGGACTTGTTTACTTGGAGCGTGGACAGCCTGACATCTGGTTGTCTTCTAATGAAACTCAGTCTCAACTTCATTGCCTCTCCTGAGCTTTCCTTTCATACCTGTTAATTGGCTTGTACTAACATTTGAGCAACCCTTGTATTTTTTATTCTTTTCATTGCCAGCCTGGTAAATGACAGGAGAGAGATCAGTATGGTTTAGCTGAGGGAAAAATATTTCCATGCAGTGCAACATGGGCTCTGAAATATATTCACCAAAAAAGAGGAAACATACTGCTTACATGACTTAAGATATCTTTATCTGTCAACAATTACATGCTCCAATAGGTACTGTTTAATCTCAAGATACTAATAATACACATGCTACAAAGAGCTCTAGCTAGATTTGTAAGATCCAAAACTTTATAAGCCTTGCTATTCATTTACTAATGTTCACACTCACCAATGTTCATGCTTGTTAAATGTAACACTCATTAAAAATACATAATCCATATTCATCATTTTAGTTATCCATCACTAAATCGGATTAATAGATCACCATACAATTTTACATTCTTTTTACAACTTAATGGAAATGATCCATTATTCAAATACTGAGCATTGCCCATCTGCACTCTTCTTTTTTTTTTTTTTTCCTCCAGTTCAATCACCCATTAATGAATGACAAAAAGAGTAATGCTGACAAATGTATTTGGAGATCTTAAAGATGTTGTTGCCAAGACCCCTTGTAGGGCTTGGTCAGCCTCCCAAGTCACTACTATGTGCTTCTGGCTTCTTGTGCATCCTCGGGTGGGGTACTCCTGTTTTGGCAATGCCTCTGAAGGACAGGATCTCTGTGATTGGATTAATGGATGCCCTTATTATGTTTGATGACTTTTCATATTTCTCATTTTAATCCATTTTTAAAAAATGGCCTCATGTCTCAGTAGGTTCTTTCCCATGAGAGGAGGTCTGTTTTAATCAAAACACTTCATTAAAGGGAGTTTTTTGGTAAATATCTCATTCTTTTTGCCAGTACTGCCATATAAATACCACCTAGCATTGTCACGTATTTTAAAATTCTGTGTATCTGGGATAGGTAGGACATTGCATGTGTTTCTATTCCAGTTTATGGTTTCTGAGCTGTAAAGTCCCGGTCTGATTTTGGGCTCGGGGAAGGTTTATAATGATCCCAAGAGTGAGATTAAGACACAAACGAGGTCAAATGCCGCCTATCAGGCCGTTTTTATCAGATAAAAGCAGAAGAATGGAGTGATAGGAAAGGTAGGAAACATTAGGAGGAAACTAAGCAAGCATTCGGAAAGCTAAGCAAAGGATAGTCACCACCATGGATCCAGCGGTGTCCCATTGGTCTTCAGTCTTCAGTTCTTCGGTGGTGGGTGCACACACACCACGGTTTGTTTCCACGTTCTTTTATATACAGCATGGGTCCACAGTCCAGTACATGCGTTGTTCACGTGCTTTAGGTCTCGCCTATAGGTGACCATCCTCAGGTCTTGGCGGGCAGCTGGCTCAGCCCAGACAATGGTTGGTATCTTGCTTTGATGGTGCCTGATAAGCAAAAGAATGGTCTGCTGCTTCAGTATTTTTGCATAAGTTTCCCTGCAGGCTGTAGGGTCGGGTTTCTCGGGTTTTGCAGTTCCACTGTGTCTTATCAGGCAAGCATACCCAGCAAGCTTTGAGACAACGGTTTGACATTCCAGTCTCTTACATGAGCACACTAAGGAGGCAAAAGACAACATGATATCATACTTAACTTCAATATTAGGCACAACAATAGCTAACTATAAGCGTATCCCTCACTGATTTCTTTCATCTCGGTTTAGCTCAAGCTAAACTTTTGCTCTAAGATATTTCTTTTTCAGGATTTCCCTACCTGTCTCTGTGATTAATTCTAATTGTTTTTGTCTTGAACAACATCTCCAGAGGAGGTGGTTGCTGAAAACAAGTGTGTAGCAGTTAGTCCTTAGAGGACAGCCTCTGTGCTCCAGACCTGTCACCATGGGGCTTGGGAATAGGGTCTGAAACCTTCTAAAAGTGTTAGCAGCTTCTCAGCCAGTGTCAATGCCAAATGATGCAATTGTAGGAGAAACTCTTGGCAATCTGTTCTATTCATAGTCAACAGTGCACTAGCAGATACACAGCATGCCTCGGTTCCTGGACAGTTATGTCACCCAGCGCGCAGGGATGAGCAATACTAACCAGGCTTAAGAGTTTCACAAGAAATGCTAAGGGAGAGAGGTGAAAAAGGGGTGGGGGAGAGGTAAGCCTGGGTCTAGTCATTGCAAAAAAATTACTTTCTAGCACCTCTCAAGCTTCTACACGTCATGATGAATTTTCTCTCTGTCTGTAGTGCTTGTATGCATGTCTGTATAATTCCTTTGGCCAAGGACTGCCAGGTTGTACACATAATATATTCTTTCAAAAATAACATTTAGTAAATCTAGCATGTTCTCTTGTATTCTTTTGTCCTCCTTTACCCTTCATTTTGCCCCCGCACTTCATTCTATTTATGCTTACCAAAGAGCTGCATGTCGAGGCGGACATTGGTAGGGATGCTGGGCAGGTGATGTGCTGGGGGGACAGCAGGGACACCTTTTGCTTCTGGTGTTCCCTCACTCAGCCAGTGCCCAGGAGCGCTCCCAGAAGCGGCGCAGTGCCCTCCTGAACCTGCTTCCCACTGGGTTGACTGTCTACAGGCCGTGCATGGAGCCAGGTCTTCAGTTTTTTGAACCTGCTCTTTTCTTCCCGGTTTTCCTTTTTCTTTCTACCTTGTTTCCCACATCTGCACTCTGCCTTCCCTCCCAAGCTGCCTCCTGAGAGCTGCTGTTAAGAGGAGTGGGTGCAAGCTGGGCTTGCTGGCTGTGAAAGGTTTTCACAGAGGAACCTTGTAGGAGGCTGAAAGGTGAGAATTGTTTTCTTTTTCCTCAGTAAACACTTGAAAAAGGCAGCTTTGACAATGAAATAAACCTTTAGAAGTGATACTAGAAGTAAAACTGAAAATTTTCCATGGTGTGGAAAATGTCTCAGGCAATGTGTGTTTTAATTACAGTTACAGGAAAGCAAACAAAGAAAACGGTGAAGTCCACAGTTTTTTGATTTGATAATAGTAGCTTTGTGAATTGCTGAGAGAGGTGTTGCCATGCTGGGAAATCATCAGATTCCCCCATGCTTGTCCTATATTTCTAAGGCAAAACCAACTCCACTTTATGCATTTATCTAAAGCTTACTTGCTGCTGCTGTAAGCTTCTTCACAAACTGAGAGTGGATCTGAGTTATTGATCACTCAAAAGTGAGGTACTTTAATAACAGAAAAATAAAGAAAACAACAGTAGATCTTATATCAATATTTTAAACATTAAACAAACATATTTCAAACACATCCTCTCCTAATCATGCATTTAGCAGCAGATTTTTTTCTACGTAGGTCCAGTGATGCAGTGGGTTGGGTTTGTTCGCATGTTGTGCAACAACATTTGATTTCACCTGTGTGTTTCTAGCTCAGGAAAAAGTGATCAGATAACCTGTACAGATAGGATGTGAGCTTTGTCCTATAGCTAAAATGTGATGAGCCAATTTGTACTGACCTTTCGAAGTGTTTGGACAGGCTCTTACATTATGAACATTTTCTACCGACGTTCAGTGGTTTGCTAAGATTACTATTTGCATTTCCTATTCTCATCTCCCTGCCTGCTCACCCTTCATATTTTCTTCCCAAATATATCTTTTCTGTATGGCCTTGTGTCTTGTTCTATGACTTTTTTCCCTGTCCTTTCTAATTTGAATCCCTTTGTTCTCTTTCAGCATCAAATAACCTCACCCGCATCCTTACTCTGACTCTGTAAAGCCTTTCAGAAGCAATCCTCCTCCGACATCCCCTAATGTCAGAAATGAAACAAAACAACAGAAGAAAGAGCCCAACTTAATGATAAATGCATTTTTCTGAGTTTCAGTATTTAGCCTGCGTTGTTTTGTTGGGGCTGGGTGCTTTGTTCATACGGTAGAGATGCTTCCTTGGAGAACTTACAGGCTGAAAAGCACCACTGGAGAAAGCAATCAGTTAAAGAGATTACCACATACAAACACAGTACATTGGACAAAAAACGCCCCTACTAGAAAAGAAACATTTTTTTTTTAATAGTGTAAATGGTTGTAGTGGGTCTTTAGCAGGAATGTGAGCAATGAGAAATCTGTAGAGGAATCATTTGCTTAAGAGAGCTTCTCATGTGTAAGGGGCATGGGAAGGAGGGGAGGGAAGACGCGTTGTCGGTCAAGGAGGGAGGCAGGGGAGCAACTTCATCAGGATGGTTTCCAGGACTTTCTGCTCCAAGTTCAATGGAGCTTCAAACTGGAATGCAGAATTTCAGATGACACTCTGGCCTTTTCAAAAGATGAAGGGGTTTGTATCCTCCTTAAATATTTAAAGAACACAGGGAGCACTTTGAAAAGACTAACACATTGAACTAGGCAATTAAATGAGAGAAAATTCTGCTGAGACCTTGCTTTTGAAGATGTACTGGAGAGGTAATAAAGCAGGCTGGTCCAAGCGCTTAGTACACAAAACGCAGCAGATAGTAGTTGCTTAAGCAAATGTGTATTTGTCCTGGTTTCGGCTGGGATAGAGTTATTTTTTTTCCATAGTAGCTTATATGGGGCTATGTTTTGGATTTGTGCTGGAAACAGTGTTGATAATACAGGGATCCTTACTGCTGAGCAGTGCTTACACAGAGTCAAGGCCTTTTCTGCTCCTCACCCCACCCCACCAGAGAGGAGGCTGGGGGTGCACAAGAAGCTGGGAAGGGACACGGCTGGGACAGCTGACCCCAACTGACCAAAGGGCTATTCCATACCATATGACATCATGCTCAGCATATAAAGCTGGGGGAAGAAGAAGGAAGGGGGGGGACATTCGGAGTGATGGCATTTGTCTTCCCAAGTAGCTGTTACGCATGATGGAGCCCTGCTTTCCTGGAGATGGCTGAACACCTGCCTGCCAATGGGAAGTAGTGAATGAATTCCTTGGTTTGCTTTGCTTGCGTGCGAGGCTTTTGCTTTGCCTATTAAACTGTCTTTATCTCAACCCACAAATGTTTCTCACTTTTACCCTTCCAATTCTCTTCCCCTCATCCCACTGTGAGCGGCTGTGTGGTGCTGAGTTGCAAGCTGGGGTTAAACCACAACAGTGTTGAAAAAAAAAAAAAGGCGAGCAATGCAAAAAAGGTCAGTGTTCCCAATTTGCTGTTGAGAACCTGAGTACAGTTGTGCGTGTTTGCATTAGAAATCCATGCACTTGCATGGCAGTGTGCAATACCCCTCTGTACTGCTGAAATTAGGAGCCTTCCAGCATCATTCTACTTGGATAAAATGATTTCATTCAGTCTCTGCCCATCCTGTCATTGAGAACTGATGGGATATCCCAAGATTTATTGTGCTCTGTAGGGTTTTGAAAACTCACAGATTTTTCCTGGCTGAAAATCTCTCTAAAGGAGTTAATTGTAAGGTTTATCAATCATCAACAACCACCCCCCCCTACCTGCCTGCCACTACCACAAAGATTTTTGTGCTGAATTAGGAGATCTTTGATATAGCTAGTGGTACTTGTAATGTGGTTCAGAGAAGCATAAATGGGAAAGGCATCGGTCATTCAGTAGTGGGTATTCACAATGGAAAGAAGTCTAGAAAAATAATTGGCTTCAGAAGACTTTTGATTTGTGATTAATTATTCACAGCACAATTTCTCTAGCCCATCTTGGTCTTACACTTTAATCTCTTTAATTTGTCTGGCCTTCATTGGTTTTATTTGTAAGTTCATTAAAATTAATCTTTCTGAAAAGAAGTCTGACTTTGAATATAATCTTGCTTGTGCGATGAATGTGGACATTTTGCTTTGTTGCATGCATATATATCTGGGGGAGCGGCATATGAAAGGGTAGTCATGCGGATTAGATGAATGTGCAATCAGTTGTCTCCGAGCGTAATATGTTACACAGCTTCCCTTCTCCAAGACAATGGAGCATCTGCGTAGACACATTCCACACAGCAGCACTGCCTTCACATTGCTGTACAGTTTTGGAAAAAGATAACAAGTGCTACTATGAATGTCTTCAAATTATTTGTAAGTGGACTGCAAGTGCAAAGCTGGGGTACGCTTTAGGTGCTGTGTTTGGTTTCCCAGTCCTCACTACGTCCCATGTGCTTGCTGCTGGTATCTTAGGGCTGGGGTTGCACAGGCATTTTAATGATCAGAAATTCCTCTGGCACAGAAAGGGGCAGCTCGTTTCCTTCCCGTTCCCCAGCTACCCGCCACTCATACCCACATCATCCCCTCTGCGGGCGCTCGTGTTCGTGCAGCTGTGGGGCGAGCGGGGCAGAGCGTGGGGCTGGCTGATGGCTTTGGGAAGGGGAGCGGTTTGCAGCTGGATTTTTCTGCAGCAGTTTCTTGCTCTAGATGACTTCTCTCACCGGGGGTTTTGGTACAAAGGTGGGAGCAGTGGCCTGTGGCAGCAAAGCAGGGCTACAGGCAGCCTGTGTGTCTGCTTCTGAAGGCATCAGCAAGCAGCACTTGATTTATAGAAGTAGGTTAGCATTGTGGTTTGTTAAAGGCAGCTGAAAGGACAGATAAGATAGGATGTTTAGGACAGCGTTAGTGCTAATGAATTTAGCTACTAGTCATGGTTGGTACATAGTTTGCTAGACTGATATTTTAATAAATTAGTTGACAGAAAAAAAGTGAAACACTGCTTTTGCACTTTTGATATTCTCATTCCTACATCTCTCTGGTGTATTTGGCTGGAAAGTGGCGCGGGATCCCCTCTGAGTTGGGATTTGCCAAGTACTCCGTTATATAGTTGTTTCCTTGAGTTTCATGCGCCTTCTTTTGATCTCTATAGAAGTATTTCTGTACCCATCAGCTGATATATTCTTGATCAGGCATCAGTGTTTCATCTGAGCCTTTTTCAAATTTATAATGATGCTCTGCTAGTTCATATTCCAGGAGGAGTAAGTATCACTTTGTTTTAGTTGCTATGAAATTATTACTTTGTTTTTGTCCTCTGTATAGATTTTAAACATGCTTTATGGCTCAGCTGAATATAGTTGAATTTGCTTAGCCCTTTTTTGTGAACAAAATAATAAGCTTGAATTAATATTTCTTAATTAGCAGTCCCTAGTCTTTGCTGATAAAAGTCACTTTGAAAATGAATCCAATGAAGGTTGCTATAGCACTAGAGATACTCATTAGGTATTTCTGTCCATAAGACTGTTCCAGATGGTTCCCCAGGTTTTAGTGCTGATACTTGGAATGACTGGCAGTGGATGGGGAGCAGGTTGGGGCGTAAGACCTCAAAACAATAACAGATCTGCAATTTTGCAGTTGGCCAGCATGGAGCAGAAGCAATCAGAATTGCACAAAGACTGGCTTGTGGTCTCGGGTCCTAATATCTGAAAACACTGGTGAAAGCCTCACCGCTCTGTGGTGATGAAATGTCCCATGGAGGTAAGGGGATGTTTTGCAAATGAAAGGAAGAAGTTGGAACTGTGAGACCTTCCAGTGATTGACTGGATCTGGATAGGGGACAAGTGAGGAATCACAAGGCAATATGGGTGGTATGAGAGGTTTACTTGCAAGATGCAAGATGCAAGACAGTGCTGTGCTGTGTGGTCAGCTTGCTTGTTCCTCTGTTCTGGGAATTTTAAAAGTGATTTATGGAGATGAAGTAGCCAAGCCTGAGGTGAAGTGAATTCATGCCAGTAGCCTTCCTTTTGGGTAAAACTTAAGGGATCCTGGAGAGAAGCATCTAATATCCAATAGACAGGTGCCAGCCAGTACCAAATGACTGTACTCAAAGCAAGGAATGCATAGCAATGTGTTTTATGGAGGGACAGCACGATTTAAAATGCATACATAAAAGGAAGTGGGTGTTTACATGTGGTGATATGCTTATCTATGTCATCTGAGGCTTTGATGATCTTACAGGGTCTCCTCTCATGAGATACAAACACTATATAATAAGAATTTGAAATACTCATTTTGCCTGTCAGGGATAAGTGCCATTGAAATCTGAGCTGAGATTTGAGACCTCTTCCCAGAAGAGCTGTTCATTAATTTTTTTTGATAAATAACACTTGGAGCTTTACATGTAGGGCATAGCACATACTCTCCTCTTCTTCCTGATGTTAATATTAAGTTTTGTAGCACTGGGGTGGCAGGGGGACCCAAACCTTAAACCCTCTTGAATTAGCCTAGTATCTATCTCAATATTTATTTCTTGGGAATTACGAATACCACCACAATCATACGGGACCACAGATTAATCCTAACATCTTTTTAATTTTGGAGTTTGATTTGATAAGATGTAATATCTGGTGATTGCTTAAATACTGACTGCATCTGGAACACTGGCAGATTATTCCTAGTATTCTGCTCTAATGGGAGGAAAATTTAACTTTTTAGAGGTTTGCCTTAACTTAATTTTTTAGCTTCCAGAAGCTTTGCTGAACTTGAGATTCAGAAAAGAGACATGATATTGTCAGGCAATTAATAGTTTTGTTAAAAAAAAATTGTTATCAGCTCAGCCATTTACATATTACCAATGTAGAGTTAAGCAAATATTTAACTTCAACCGTACTTGCTTTGCTAGTTGCCTTCATGGACAAAATTTTCAGCTGGTATATTCAGAATTTCACAAATTTAAGGACTTGATAATGGCAGGGTTTTAATTTTTATGTTGCTTGCGTGGATATATTTCAGACTAGAGATTGCGTTAGAAATCTGCAGTAGCCTGTGTCTAGAGAGTTAAACCTGCTTTGTGTGTGAATATGTTAGCAGCATTTTCTTATAATGGCATATTTGAAAAAACTGAATACTGAAAATCGTTGACTAGCCATACATTGATATTCCTCACAGAAATTCTGCCACTTTGGCCTTCAGGTAGTGGGTGGTAGAAGAATGGTGGTTGTACTCTTCTGGTTGATGGCTTTGTCTTGGTTCACTGAGTTTTTCTCTCCACAAACACATTGCATGTGAATCACTACTCACCATGTGTTCCAACCAACCCAGCCAATATTGTCTCCTTTTTCCAAATGGGCTGAAATTAGGCAGTCAAATGGAAAATCCTATTCACAGTTTGTGATGAAAAAACTAATGAAATGCTCTATTAATCATGTAGTTTGACCTTCATTCCCACTGTAATGAAGACTGAGAGGCAACATTAGCCCATCTGAAAGGTTTAAGCATTTGGGATTGATCTCGAATGGGATAAGGTCATCAGTGATATGATACAGGATTACTAAAGGCTTAAATAAATAGCTCATGTCTTACAGTTGTGTTAACATAACAATCAGTCATACATAGTACTTCTAGGTACTGTACTTAAATTTCATTATTGAAATGCCTCTTGTCACTGGGAGTTTTGTCTGTTTGCTGAGAAACTTGGGAAGGGTGCTGATTTTGGCTATCCAGTATTTTATTGCACTACTTATAATGCTGTGAATGTTAACAATGCTAAGTAAGGCAGGAATTATTTTTTAATATCTGTAAAATAAAAATACTGCTGCTTTGTGCAGAGTTTCATCAGTCGGTGTCAGCAGCATTCTTTGTGCCAGATAATCCGAGATCCAAATCATGCTTAGAGACATGGACAAACTCTATCAGTTGTCTCACCATGGTGTCTGGTGAGATGTTGAGCCATATCTGTGCTTGAAGTGCGAATTCTGAAATTACAGGCACGCTATATGAAAAGTGTGGAGGAATTTAGGGTACAATGTAATTTATATTTTTCTTTTGTAATACTTCTTTCACAACCTTTATAATTAGGATGGAGCCTCTATAGAAACAAGCATTGGTATTCAAAGGGCTTTCCATTATAAGTGTCTCCATTAAGTAAATAGATGTAGGAGTCATAGCAAAGCAATTTGTTCTTTAGCTGTATAAAACAGCAGTGATTTGTGCTTATTGAATTTTAAAACAGCACAAAAAAGTTAGAGCAGAATTTAGGAAATCGCTATGCAGTTCTTATTCACTGTTACAAAAAGTTGAGTGATGCATACAAATAGCGCTAATTAATTTTTCAGTAGGAAACCAACACTTCATGCATACTGATTCTTCCAACACTGGCATGAAATCGGTTACACTATTGCTATACTGGGAGCAAGAGGCATTGCTGCAGGGAATGATAATGTGTGTAGAAAGGTGTTATGCAATCAGCACTTCTTGGATCTGCAGTCTCATTGACTGAAAGCATTAAAAATGGAAAAAATGTATCATTCTGGTCTTACCTGTTACTTACTTTGTAAATGTATGAAATTGAAATGTAATTTTCTGATTTTTTACTTTAGGTAAATTAGACTATGATCAGACTGTAACAAATTGAAGGCTTACTGTGGTGCTTGAGTCAGGGTTGACGGCAAGCTCTAGGCAAAGATAGTCTTTAAATGAGCTGAACGTGTTGCTTGTCAAACGATATTTGTCAGTAGAGCAAGTTTAATGCGATATTTTTAATAACAATAAGACTTTGTGGTTTTGTAGAATTCTATTTAAAGATCTGTAGAGTTCCTTTCTTCCTGTTTATGAATGAAGACTCAGAATACTTTTCCTTCTTTTATCAGACTGCAGTATTCAAGATAATAAGCCTTTAAAAAACCCTAAGAGATAGTTAAGGGCTGCAACTGTTAATGCTACTTGTTTGCATTTAACTTTTTTTGAAAGGCAGTAAAAAGCAGAAACGTGAAATTTCTGTGCAGCAGGAAGCTGAATTGATCATTTTGATGATATGGAAAGTAAATTTTCTGAAATGTTTTTACACCAAAAAGAAGTGTTAAAATAATAAATGAGTCATGATAGTTAAAACTTCAGGTCATTGAGGCAATGCCTCTGTACATCCGTTATGCATTTGGCCCGTTAAGTACTTTTCACCTTTGGATGACAAAACATGAGAAGGTGGAAAAGTTACTGCTAGAGGATAGAGTGTAAAAATGTTGGTACAGGACTTCTCACAGTCACTGTCACTTTGCACTTCCCTTTGATATGGCTCTACATACTTTTCCTGGGACAAAAGTACAGTCTACAGAATTAGCAGTTGATGAGGTTCCCACCTTGCACCAAAGAAAATCTTTCTGTGGCTCTTCTGTTGAAGTAACTTGGAAGTAATTTACAGTGGGCATGTTTGTGACTTTATGAGTTGACCAAATTGTGGTTATGCCTTTGCAAAATGTCTAAATTACAGTCCATGGCTTGACTGCAGCCTCTGGGATGATTTGTCCAGACCTGCAACAATTAGAAAGTCTTTTTCTTCCCCAGCCTGTGTCAGAGTACTTACTCTGCAAGCTGCTGCTGTAATTTCATGTTTTCCAAGAATGGGGTGACTTGCTATTGATATACACCACAGCAAACATTTGGCTCAAAGACTTGAGGATGTTGAACAGTCCAACCACAGAATACAACAACAGAATTGTAAAATTTTGGGTGTTAGTGAAATGGTTGTTATCAATTTCACTGGATGCAAGCTGAGGTGTTAGAAATGTAGAGCACAATACAAATTTCAGTGTTAATATTGCCAACATCCTCTAGGAAGACAGTGATTTCTAGCTCACTCCCAGCCTTTCTTTATGTCTTCTTAAGAAAATTCCCCTGTTGCTTAACCAGCTGATATGGAACGGTTTGGAATATTTCTGAAATTTCTTTTGTAAATCTCCCTGGCAACGGTAATTCACTCTGCCAGGCAAAGGGCTTGAACAGTTTTCACCAAGCTGATGTATCAGGACAATTCTTAAGTATCGGCGTACATGGCTGCTGTGAAGCTCCGGGAGCAGCAGGGAATTTCATTTCACAAGTCCAGTGCTCTAATGCATAGCCAGAGACTTTTTAATAGGGCAACACCTTTCCCCAACTGGAAAATTTGAGACAAACTGAGAATTAGCTAAGTGTTTTGAATGATTTTTCAGCCCTACCTACTTTGTAACAAAACACCCAACTGAACAGACTTACTGTATAATATTACATTTCTTGATCTGCTCTATCAGATTTTGGATGCATTAAATGATTAAATGACTCATTCATTCTTTATACTACTCAGAATGCAAACTGCTCTGTGGTGGTGGGGCAGAGTTTCTCGTGATGTAAATAGAGTTCAGTGGGAAGAACAAGATTCAAGTCTCATTCTTTGAAGAGACAACAGAATGTTGTTGTTGTTTTTTAATTGGACTGTGTTAACATTAGAATGATACAAACTCAGAGTAGCACAATTTCTATCTGAAAGAGGAAAAGGAAAGCACTCTGGCCAACCCAAACAAAAATTGTCAGATGGTAAGGATGGAGTAAGGTTGATCACTGTTGAAAGTGATATTTTAGTGTTAGAGCACTAATAGAGGTATTGAACTTGCAATAAAAAGTCATCTGAAGAATTCAGATCTGTTTTATAAATACAATTGTATTTGCATCCCAGGCTTTTGATGAAAGTAATTATTGTAGTCAAGTAAACCGGGGTACAGTTTGTTCCAGAGAGGAGGATATTGTCACCTCTTACTTGATCCCAGACCTATTGGGAAAGTGTGTAGAACAAAAGATTTCTTATGAACAAAGTGAATCTGTAGCCTAGTGGTTTGCTCCCTTCCCTGCCCCTCCCTGATTGAGCTGTGTTACTAGTTTTACACCCCAGTATATTTTCTGATATTATGTTTTAAACCCCTATATGAGATCCTACAGCTGCCTGACGGCCTGTTCTATATGTTTTACAGACAAGTCTTTGTGTGGAATGAATCCCTCTAATGCCTTTTGTGGCCAGCTTTCCCCCTCCTTTCACAACATGTCTCCTTTTATTGAGTATGACATTGATTTGGGCTGTCTGATCTGTTCCTTTTAGACTTTTGTCACTTAGATTGTTCTCCCCAGTGCCTTGTGACAGATGATTACTAAGGTTATTCTTCTTCCAGTTTTTTTTTTTTTTTTTTAATTGTAACCTAGGCTTTGTAGCTTACATTTCTCTGTAAAATACTGTAGAATATCTGAAATACTTATTTTCCCATGTTTCTGTATTTCTAAGTCATTAATAATTTTATTACTGCTTTTGTTTCTATTACCTGTAGGTTTATATTATCAATAATTTTTTTAACCTATCTAGCCTCCTTCTGAGTCTTTGATCAGCTTTAATATAGGGCACTTTTAGATTCAAGCTATTACTCCTTTTAGTTCTCTCTTCTACCATTGTAAATAATCCCTTACCAGAAGGGATTGTTCTTAAAAGGTGTACTCTCACCTTCCCTGCCAGGAATAAACGAAGCATTTTCATTCCCTCTCCTCTGGGCTTTATCTTTACAACCCTTTTCATTGTTTGGCTTGCCTACTTTAGATTCTCTCTAATTTATTAATGTCCTTCTTGTAATAAGTGCCCAAAATGGCATGCAGTACTTTAAAGCACAGGTGCTACATTTATTTTCTATGAATAATTCAGTCCATACTCTGTTAATGAACTGATCCTGCCTCCACAGAAGCATCCGTTGTTCGTAAGTGTGTCAAATTGTTTGTGCAAACAAATTTCAGGTGATGCGATGTTGAATATTTGTTTGGTTTTGGTGGTATATGACTATTAACATAAGGTCTTGTCTTACCACAGTCTTCCTTACTTAAATTGGTGCAGAGGGCTTAAGAGGACTTTGACATGCTCTTGAGTATTAGTAGCATTACAAGTTCAGCTCGTTAGCTCATTTTCATCAATTGAATGTATGCTCTTAGTCCATCAAAAACGTGAGACAAGATTTTTGCCTCCCTTTCAGATAAACAGGTTTAACCTAAGACCCTGAGTACAGCTATTACTGCTCATGAGGTTTCAGCACATACATCTGTATTCTTGGTCTCATGTCTAAACTTAATTTACCCTAAATGTGTTCCTAAGCAACTTCAGCTAAATTGTAATAAATACATGGCTTAAGCTGAAATGAGAACAGATACAAACACCTTGCAGAAGTGCAATGCAATTCTGCAGTCCAGTCCTGTCCGTGTGCCAGGATTGCAAGAGTGAAATCTGTCAGTGGAAGAAAGGAGAATTATAGAGTGCCATTCAGTGAAAAGAAACCAAAGCAGGCCTGCCAAAACAGGCAAATACAGGAATTATCACCAGAATCCTTTATCTGTTCCAATAATCATAATCTGAATCCTGTTCCGATAATTAAAGCAGAACCAGTATCTAACAACCTAAGCAGTCTTTCACAGGTTAAGTGTCAAAAATAAAATTTGGAGTGGTTTTGATCATGATTATATCATTTTCAAAATACAAGATTTAAAAAAAGCATGTAGCTGGGGCCTCATCATTTGTCAGTGAGTCAATGAAGGATAACAGTGCTTTTACGTTTTCTGTTATTAATCTGCTTGCCACAGTCTGTGGGACTGGAGACATTGAATTTTGACAGGGACATTGAATCTTGTAACAAGCTGTTACAAGAATAGTCTAAGGGAAGTATCACTTAAAATTATTTAACAAGCAATTTGTTATTTTGACTTCATATTCAATGGCTTAATTGCCTAGTCTGTAAGACATTGTGTCAAGACCATCTTCCTCTTCTGTGCTTTGCTGTCTGCCTCAGGTTGGGTGATACAGATAATGTAGTGATACAGATACATAGTAGTACTGAAATTCTGTATTAGTTTAGGTGTATAGGTAATTTACATTTTTTAATTCAGGCACTCTAAATAAAAAAAAAAAATCAAAATATCAAACTATAGATTTAAAACAGTCTTGCAGCATGTAATATATCTGAATTTAGAGATAAAAGTATGTCTGATACTGTATTCTGAAGGGAAGATTCAACACACTTTGGTCCTGAACGTTAGATCTCAACTAGGCAAATCAGTTGTAATTCCTCTGTCTGTAAAGTGAAACATCATTCTGGTCTTGGTTACTACCTCTGATTTTAGGATTTCTCAATTAAGGAGGCCATTTTGTAATGCACTTCAAATGCAGTACAAAAATTCTATCCCATCCCTCATGAACAGTTATAGAAGATGGTATTTCTTTGACTGATGGGCTGGTTTTGACTTCTAGTAAAAAAATGAATTGCAGCCATAACTATGAACTCTCTATTTCCAATTCCCATAAGTGCTCTTCTATCGTATATTAAGGACCTGAGATCTGAAAGAAGATTTAGTAAGGAGGACAATAATTCAGAATTAATAGAATATCTGGAGTTACAGCAAGATATTTGATTGGCTAGTATACAGCTTATTACTTCTTCTTTAGAGTTCATTTAAAACACATTGCTTCAAAATAGCCATATGTCTATCACATTTAATTTTTTTTTATGACAGCAATAAAGAGAGTACAAGTAATTTCTCTGAAATCGATTGTCAACAAAGGTGAAATGCCCCAAGAAGTACTTTGTATCTCTATCATTGTGCCTGGAAGAGGTGTGAATAGCTTAAAAACTTGAAAAAGTGTTGGCAAGTGCACAAAAGTCTGTTCTGTGGCATAAAGATGAGAAACCATATCAAAAGGAAGATGTCGGATGGAGTATAAAGAGGTATTCATATTTGCACCAAGAGGAATTAAATAACTGAGAGCTGTTCCCCAAATTGTTTCCTGAGAAACTTCAGGTCAGTGTAATGAAAACCAAGCATGTCACACTGAATTGTAGTACAAAAGTGTAGCTTGGCTTTATTATGATTTGACAAATAGAGAAAAGCAAATAAAATTGCAGGAGAAAAAAGGTGGAACTTGAAAGTATTCAGAAATGGCAAAAGTAGAACAGAGAGCAACATTTGAATCCTTTCATAGTTATTTGAGATTTTAAAAAACACTTCAAAGATTTGCTTAAAGCATATCTGTAGTGGCATGCAGCTCCCAGCACACTAGAAATCAGCTTTTTTGGAATTCTTTGTGTTTGATGATGATAAAAATATTTACTGTTAAGGCATAGATTTGTGAGCAAGATTATTTGGGAAACTGGTCTAAGAAGGCGACAGAAAATTGGCTAATATACTTGTGGCAAAGTAATTTTCCACTTTTTGCCCACTGGGTCCAATTCTGTAGTCCCTAGAGAGAGTTACTGATTCGGTGTCATTTGGAGAATCTTTTAATAACAGTTAAACAATGACTTTCAAATGTGAAATGACAATAATGCAAGGCTTTTCCCTTGATTAAAGATAATATTTAGTTAATACCCCATGATTATCTTTTAAAGACCTGATGGTATGTGGGTTATTTTCACAACAAAGTCTTTGAAATTTTGTACTGATTATATTATGTAATCATGAATCGAGCATAACAAATAGTAGCATCTTCTGCAGGAAAACACATATATCCTTTTGTTATTTCTAAAATATAATATATTCTAAAAGCAAAACAAATAGAATCCACCAGATTAGATGGATGTTAAGAACTCAGTTCAGGAAAATACTCAGAAGAGCTTAAGCATGATCTCCTCAGCTTTCAGTGTTTTTAAAACCAAAATCAAAACAACAACAAAAACGATTCAATCCTCCTAAAACTGAGTGCCCTGAAGGCACCAATGGGCCTTGGTGTCCCTGACCAACCTCCCCGGGGCCTTTCCCATTCCCTCCCCATGGGCCAGGACCCCCATTTCAGCTCAACGTGGGATCATCAGCCTCTGCCTGGGCCATACCATGGGTGTGCCTGTCTCCAGCTCTGCCAACACGTGCCCCTGCCTGGCCATTGGCCTTGATGGTCTGGACCCCAATATGCAGGCTGACTTGTTGGCTGGACCTCAGACCTGCCTTATCACCATGACATTGCTTTATGATCCGGACTCATGGTTGGACCTGGCCATCTGCAGTCTGTCCAGCTCACTTCACTTGACATGGTAGGATGGGGCCCTGGCCAGTGAGGTTCTTGCCCTGCTGACCTTGTCCTTCAGGGAGCAGTCACCCCTTGTTGCTTCTTGACAAATTAAGGATAATTCCATGTATTTTACAACAGTAAGAATTACCTCTGCGTGAATTCAAACACTGCAATCCGGTGTTTCAATAGTTGTTTTAGGTTCATTTTATTATAAATCCTGGTGAGGGAGGAAAGGAGACAAAATACACAAGTGATACGCTCTGTTGCCTGCTTCTGCAAAACAATTTAAAGGGAATATCCGATCTGAAAATGGAAGTCTGAAAAATCACTTTTCCTTATACTGGTAATTAAGTTCCTGGTGGGCAAAGTGCTGTGAGTCCTGTTGGTTTCTGGAACACAAATCTGAGAACGAAGAGAGATCAACTCATCCAGTGAGAAAGAATATACTGGGCTGAAGAGTTTCAGAAGATGATAGTCAAAGACTTATTTTCCAATATTGAAACTGCAGTAAGTACAAAATTGCATGTGTTACATAAATACAGTGACAGGGATGGCTGAACTTTTTTCTTTACAGGGTATTTTGCCTCTACCATTTTTCTGCTGTTTTGTTGTGTGACTCTGTAAACCCATTGGGATGTTGGCTTTGATTTTGTTACTGAAAAAAACCAACAAACCAAAACCAAACAACCAAACACAAAAACTCCAAACAAACTCAAAGAGGTTTCTGTTATGAAAGAAAAGCAAATGATTAAGCAGTTTTGCAAGGAGAGACTGTACATTGATTATGCCAATTTAGGCTGATTTATAGTAGAAGATACAGCATGCTTTCTAATCTAGGTAAATACTGCTAAATTCTTAGCCTGATCCATGGAGATTTTGATAGGTGAATACGTAAAGACCAATATATTGAGCTGCAGGCATCTTCAGTGTGTTACTTGTTTTTACTCTTTATTCTTACATTCCTGTTAAATCAAGATGGGAAATTCAGCATCCAGGGCACTGACACACAACGTGGTAGAGATTTTCAGGGAGATGTGGCAAATCTTCAATGGATGTAGCTGCTGAACAACTTTGTGGTAGCAGCATAACTTAATCAGTTCCTTCTCTGGGCTGTTTCCTTGATTCTCTCTGTGTGCTGCCACTGCCCTGGTAATAATCACTGTTACTTTTCTAATGGAATTGTTTTACAGCTTGACCAGTTTCCCCATTCTAGTCATCAGATGGGCACACATCGAGCACAGCGCTGCATGCCGTGCAAGGGCAGCAGTAAGTGGCTGGGACTGAGGAGGTGATTACCTGCTATAGGCAGTACTGCTGGTGAATGTGTAATTGCAGCCGAGCTCCCATTGACTTTCAGCTACTGTCACTTGTGCTTATGGAAACCTGAATCATTGTGTATGGCCCAGCAATAATTCCTGTTGTAGAATTCCAGCGTATTTCATCTGACTACTTGGTGTTTTCAGACTGAAATACCTGACCTCTTTTTGGCTTATCTGTCTTTATGTGACCCCCTGAGTAGACAGTGTGAAGACTGAGCTGCAGCTGTAATTACTGGCTCGCTCAAACATTTTGGAGGATCCAAGCTGTTGTAAACAATTGCATTAGGTGACCACCTTCCCTGCTAGCGAAACCACGTGCAGTCACTTATCACAGCCTGCTCTCGTTTCTCTGCCTTGGAAGAACTGTGCTTTTGCAGATTGCTGCTTAACAATTCTTAATCTTCTTTCTGCTCCTTTGCCCCCCCCTCCAGAGGGGCCATGATCCATAGTGTAAGAGTGTAAGACCACATTTGTATTCATAAATTGAATATATGAAGTGCGTAACTTGAAGTGAAATTGAAAAGAGGAATATGAATTTTGGAAAAGAAAAAAAAAGCCTTTCAGAATCACTTAATCTCTTTTTGAGCTTCATCATTATAAGAGAATACCTAGACGAATATGTGTCTTTGATTAACCTGAAGACCATATTGCTTGCATCTTATATTAAGTCACCCTGTTGCTTTCACTGGGGCTATTCAAGAGAGTAAGACACAAATCAGTATAACATGGTTCGAATCTAGCTGTACGTAATGCTTGAAATTATATTTTCAAGGTGTTTTCTTTTTCGTCTGACTTAGGCTGCCTTATGAACACATTTTTTTAAAATTAGAAATGACCATTTAACATGGTTTTCTGACTCAGCTATGGAAGCTTGCCATATTTCTGTGACCTACCTATAAGCAGGCTTGAGACCATAATCTGAGACTCCATGAGAGCTTGAGAATAACTTTCCATGGTTTGTTCTGAAACTCAAGGTGGGATTGATTGTAGTAAAGATAACAGTATTCTTGGTCTTTGGTTTGCTTTATGATCTGAGAAGGTTAAGAAGCAGTATCTCGGTTCTCTAAGCCAAAGGCAAAATGCATTTATAGACTTTAAACTAGTTCAGAGTTTACGTTTGTTTATATATAGAAAGTTTCTCCCTCACTTGTTCTCTGCCCAAGGTGATGGTTAGCTCATTATGAGCTACTAACAATTAGCTCTTGGCTTCTGCTACTTCAGTGTATTTTTATTTCGACGTGGATAATGCTCTGGTTCTTCTCTCCCCAATTTATTTTTTTAACTGTAAAAATCAGATGGAATAAACGTTCTAGAGATGTCTGGGCTTTGAGGGATCCAGCCACTTTTTCATTATTACGTGCTCTTACATTACACTTTATGCCAATGAAATACATCATCTGTCAAGGCATACTTTTCATCCTTTTTTAAATATACAGTTACTCTTTGGAACATAGCATGGAGAGTTTCTTATGAGTCTGATTGAAGTGTGATGGCTCCCTGTTGGCTCGTGCAGTAGATGGTAAGGGAAATCTTCACACTTTTTTCTGCAGCTTGAGACAGGGTCTTCAACCGTAGCAGCCGTGGACTGGGCCAGCGCGTACCGCCCAATGGGTTAAATGAGCACCATAAAACTAGATAAGAATCTTTCTAAGACTTCAGTAAGGTCTGGACTTGATCCTAAATAAACATTAAAAAGTTTGAAAGAGACATAGTCCCAAGATGTGCTTTACATTTATGAGCCACAGATTTTCACATGGGCCAGAAATAGGTTTTGATGAATGAAATGGCAGTAGTTCAGCTGGTGGTGCTAATACATTGATTGCATGTAAGCAAATAGAGTTTTGACTAATGCATGGTTTAGTAGCCATGTAGGGTCCTTCCAGGCTTACATAAGTTATTGATAATGAAATGTTTCATGCCTCCAGTGTATTTTACCCTTCAATTGGAAGTATTTGTGATCTAGTAATTAGCTCTACTGAAGTTGACACATATATTTTGCCATTTTCAGGGGACATAATGTGTGTGCAAAGCAAACAACTTGTTACATTGTAATAGAGAGGTAGATGAGTTTTTTAACTTTTATTTCTATAAGAAATATTTTATGGGGCTTACAGCTGAAAGCCAATCTCAACTGTTACTGTGGAGTGATAGTTCTACAATAAACTTACGATGCTGTCATAAGATGAAATATATAGATGTAGGCACACAGTTGTGTTATAAATATTTGATTCTGTGTTTTTTCAAGGACTCACAGCTTGAATCACGGGCTTTTGTTGGTTTCCTTTACAGATTATATGATGGTAAGTTGATTCCACATTGTACAAAAAAATACCTTTGGAGGGGAGAAGAGAGATATTGAATATCGAGTACAAAAAGGTTTATAACAAACAGTAAAAGGAAGACAAGCAGGAAAAAGGAAAAATTAAGATACAGAGCTTGTGAGAGTCACTCTATCAAGCACTGAAATAGACTTGTTCTTCTTCAGCATGCCTGCTCAGTCTTCACTGTTTCAGGCTGCTGAATCCTGTACTCTGTCATACTTCCCAGGTCTTTGGCTCGTCTGTTCATTTTTTTGTTGTTGTTCACAGCAAAGAAGTCTTCTCCAGTGGACTGTAGTGATAAATGAATAGAAAGCAGGACATCCATCTTAGTTATAATTATGACCTTGCAACTTTTAAGGAGTATTGGAGGGATTTCTTGCTCAAAAATTCCCCAAAAACCGCTCGTTCATGGTAATGACGTTCCAAATGAAACTGTCAGTGAACTGTTCATAACACAAGGTCAGTGAATCATCTAATGATAGTTAGCTGTGGAAAAAAGTATGCTCTAATGTAGATGCTGTTAGCATCTCAACAGTTTTTATCTGTAAACATGGCATTGAATGCCCAATATCCTCTGTGAGTTATCATTTAGCTTAGCTACATGGAAAAAAAGTCTTCCATTTAAGTCATACTTAAGTACTGTCTTCATATTAGTCATGATTAACACTGTCATATTAGTCATGATTAACACTGTCACCCAACATTGGAGGCTGACTAAGCTGTGCAATATTGAATGACACTGCATCCCTTAATAGTGCCTGGGGCTGCAAAAAATTTTGCTTTAGAAGTATGTGGTATCACTTCTACAGCAGGAAGCATTTGTACATGCAGGTTGCATTCTTCTTGCTGCGCATGAGCAGCCTCAAGGCCAGGCTTGAGGCTAAATTCATCGCTTGTATACTCCGTTTTCTCCAGTGCCTTCAGGGTTGCCTCTGAGGTAACCCAGTAGTGTTTCTGGGAACTCCTGTTTCAGCATGCACTCAGGCATGTATTTATTTGTATGCAGCCTGGCAGTCTCCTGTGGCTCTGGCACACATGCAACAGACATTCATGCAGTACTTCTTAAATAGCCACCAAGCTTATATGCCAAAAATGTAGATGGATTTCTATTGGTAGCAGGAGCTCAGGCTGTCCACAAAGAAAATGTGGAAGGATAATGCAAGCCTAAGTATAAGCATGGCCAGAGCACCTCTAGTGGGACCAGAATCTTTGATGAAATAGAAGCAACAATAATAATAAAGGAATTGGTGTTGAGAGGCTGTATGCCATCCAAGCCTTGGAGTATAGAGGAAATACAAAAAGGTTCAAGCTAGGCTATTGCTTCTTATTCCTCCTCTTTCATTTTTTCATTTTCAATATGATGTCTCTTGTGGATTTCCACATCCACCATCTCTCTGCCTCTGTAGAGCCTCCCCAGGTGTATTGCCTCCAGTAGTTTTGCACTGTATTCTTTTGTGTAGCTTTCCTTGCTGCCTCTATTATTTGAACTACTTCTGGCCAAATATATTGGTCCAGATAAGGGAATTACTTCATGCCTCAAACCCTAAAATAGTAATAAAAAAGGAGTGCTGGAGAGGGAAATCAATCTTTTCCCTTAATCATATCTGCTAACTCTTCTCCAAACCATCTTTTGTTTGTAGGCATAGCCCTATGTTGGAGTTACTGTCAGCAAGAAAAAAAAAAATCCCCTAAATCAAAAAAAAAAGCAACCCCCTTTTTTTGCTGATAAAATTGCCTCCAAATATATGGCATGTGTCTGCCTAAACAGTACAATATAAATAGTAGCATGAGAGTGAGATAGCAAAACATTGCAGTAGCAGTATCTTTCACTGAAGCAACCAGGAGTCACATTACCTTCCGTACAATCATTATGATAGCAGTAGGACTGGCTCGGTTAGTCCGGCAGCTGTCCCAAAAATGAGATATGGGGACAGAGAGGAAAACTGTGTGTGAAGAAAGCACATTTCTTAATTGAGCTGGGACTGAAAGTGAAGGAGTCTTTATGAGAACACCTTTTATTATGTCTCTCTGCATCAGGTAGAAGAAGTGACCTGGAGCACTTTGTGTTAGAAATAATTTCCACTGTTAGCATAAGCATAGCAAACATAGCACAGCAGTTGAGACGCTAATGTATATTGGCAGTATATGCAAATACTCTAAAAAGAAATTTTCATTTATTGATATACACTGCTGTCAGTGTGGTGGGAATTGAAACTAATAACGTCTGAATTGTTCAGTTGTTTTCTGGATAAATAAAAAGCAACAAATGTAGGAACCTGACAGTATATGTATTAGGTTTTTTAGATGGGATCATTTAAAAAATTTTTTTATATATTGTGTTCTAGAAGGTGCTTTGCCACTGAAGAGACCTGCTCTGTTCTCTGAAGAATTGCCATGCTAAATGAGGCTCTATTTATTGAGGTGTTATCATTTTTCTGCTAGAAAATGGGACGTTCCTTTTCTAGCTACTTGGAAGCTTATTCTCTAAGGAAGGGTGTCCATTACTCAGGCTAGTTGTCCTGATTCCAGCACCGTTTTCTTAATCTGAGAACAAGTCTTGAATTTGCAGGAGAGAAAAAAAGGAGGAGGATTGATGTAGCTCAAGCTAGACAAGAAGAAATTAAAGCTTGACTGCTTTGAAAGATGGATGCCTCCCAGCAGGAGCTCAGAGAAGAATTGCATGTAAGAATAGAAAGTGAGGACAGGTTGCTGGGAAACGGATTAATGAGCTGGAAGATAAATTGAGAGGAAAAATTAAACAGCAGATAGACCCTGCCTTTAGTGTCACAAAGACTGATGTCCAGTTCCCTGTAAGTGAAGAAGCTGTGAGTAAAACTTCCATCTTAAATACTCATGCTCCTGGTTTCCAGAACAAAACGTGTTCTGTGATCACATCTGGTGGTGGGGCAGGTTGGGGTACCTTGCTCTGCACATATGTACTCCTGCCTGCTCATGATAGTTTCAAGACCTGCCGTAGTGCGTAGATAATGACACTCTGATAGCACTACACGGGAGAAAGGCAGAATTGGGCCCTAAAATGAGAAGAGTTACCAATAGTGTTCTCTGTTAAGTCATGTTTGGATGCATGTACCTGAGTTGCCTTGAGCAGATGGGAAACCATAATGTTTTCCAACAAGTTTTTAAGGGGAAAAAATGCTTTCTAAATTGATTTCAAAATTTATCTGTAAAAATGAACGGAATACCTAAGTGATTGCTTTCGAAAACAGACTATTAAGATGCTAGGCATGATGTACATGCATTGGTACAGAATCAATTTGTCATCATTTTACAGTCTACACGTTTGGGACTAAGGCTAAGTCAGCCTTAGGTCGCTAGGGAAACCTTTGTCACAAAAGTCCTTTTGTTTGTCAGAGTACTGGTGCTGGTATATCATTATGAGTGAGCCAGTGATGAAACTTGTAAGCAAGAAGAACATTTTGGATATGCATGGGAGGTGTGTGGATTCTCAGACAAAAGGAGAACATGTCCCATTTGGAGAGACAACAGCGGAAAAAGCAGATTATGGAAATGGGTCATGCTCTGCAACAGTATGTAATGCCTGAGGGAGTATCCAAGAAGTGTCTAAGAGCTGGAAATGTAATGACACAGTTATGGATGGAGCATCTCTGTTCATCCATTGGAGCAGAAAGCACATACATCACTTTTCAAGAGCAAGAGAAGACAGGTGCACCAAGCACTGAAGGGAATTAAGAGTTACACACTGTTTAAAGCTCTCTTGCACTAAGGCCTTGGCATTGAGTCCTTTTGTACACGTTTCCCAAAATGTAAGTTGTAGGCTTTTTTTTTGGTAAAATCTTATATGCCTCATTATGCTTTCAGTTAACCCAGTGCAAATTTAGTGTTGATCTGTTTAGTTCAGTAGAGTTATTTGCCATTTCTACTAAGGCAACTGAAGCAGTCTGGCCTCTATGGACGTTATAAATTTGAATGCAGAAGAGGGCAGTTGTGTGAAACGATGCTCTTGTCAGGGCATGAGAACAAAATGTTAACAGGAAGGAGGTCTTCCTTCTAAATTTATAAAATTACATTAAATTAAGTTTTCTAAAATTCTGGCCTTTAACCCAAGCGAAGGCTAACATGGGACAGAATTTTGTAGACTGTGTAAGTGGGAAGATGAAGAAAGCAGCCCAGCTGAAAACAGGCTGAGGTGACTGTGTAGAGAATGATATTACTCACTGGGTTTTGGCCTAAATCTGATCGCACTGATCTCGGTGGTTCAGTATCTAAGCTATAGGGGGCTAGAGATGGAAATATAATGGAAGGTTTGGGCGAAAGCTAGGTGGCAGACTAGTTAGATCGGAAACTATTTAGACCATATGGATCTAGTAGGCAAAGAAAAACAAAAGAAAGAGAGGGAAGCAACACCTGAAGTATAGTATTTTTAGACAACACAGAATATTTTACTGTTCTATTTGCTCATCTTCCAGGTGAGAGAAGGAGGGAAAACATGGGGACTTCATTTTGTTTAACCATACTACATATAAAGGTAACTGAAGTAATTTTAGGTTTTGTGCCATTTTGCTACTTGTCAAAATATGCAGATGTGCCCTCTCTCTCCTGATAGCTGATGTACTGCACAAATTGCAACCAGAGTTGGGTGATGCTAAAAAGGTTGACTTTGATACAAATAAGTTGATACAAATAATTTCTTTGCTGTTTTAGCTCCCCAGCCTCTTTCTGTAGTCCGGCAAAAGGATGGAGACAGCAACAGCTTTCACAGGGTGCTCTCAGATTTCTACTTTCTCTTACCACTGCTAAGTTATGAACAGTCATATGCCTGGTGAAGCATCTGGTTAATCTTTAATTCTGTAGTGAATAAATTCTCCTGCCTTTAGCACTGATGTGAAATAATGGGTCTGACCTTTAATTTTAGACCCTAGTCTTGTGGGATAAAGTGAAGCATAATGCTTTTTTCGCAGCTCCAGGAGGTTTCCTGTTTAATATTGGCAAGCATAAAATAGCATCTCATGTGTCATTATCATTGGGCAGTTTTAGGGATTTTATTAGAAGTATTTAGAACAATAACAAGAGATACCCTTTGTAGAATCTCGTGTATAGCATCCTGATGAAGCTTTTCAGCAGAGGCTCCCTATGAAGCATCTCAAGGCCTGTCATTAGGAAGACACCTGTCTCAAGTCAGATAATTGCACCACTTGTTCCTCACTCCATCGTATATAAAAGTCCTAAGAACCACTCCTGTCCTCCAACTGTTTTTTTTCCCCACGATAGTCCTATGATTAATAAAATATTCACCTTGAATCAGATGTAAAAAAGAAGTTAAGATGAATATAAATTTTAGGGAATAATTCAGAGTTCTGAATTCTCAGATCCCTCATTATGAAAATGAAATTCCCCCAATGCAGACATTGGATGTGGTATTAGGAATAACTTTACTTGGAGAATATGAGAGAAATGCTCAAAGGAAGCGCCATTGTATTAGGATATTATGAGGAAACACTATCAAAGGATCAGAAACGTGCACTAGAAACTTGCTTTTGAGCCCATAGTTATCCTAACAAGCTTTAAAAATGTGAGGCATTTATAGAAGATTTTTTGAAAAATGGTCTTGAAATTTAAATTGCAGAGGATTTAAATATGAACTCGTTGTGTTTTCATTGTACTGTTAGGCAGAAACTTTCCAGTCCTACTAATCTGGACAGACAGAACTTTTTCTGATTTTCTCTTCACACTGATTTGCTTATGCTTCACATTTCTACTAATGTGTGGTTTATTGCCTGTTAAAAATGCAGTCATTTTCAGTAATGCTGATACTGGTATAGTAAATCTCAACAGTGTAACCTAATGTAGAGATGAAGTATCTTCATCTCTACGTCTCTGCTGTTAAGAAGTCACATTATAATTATGCCAGTTCCTAATAATGTTTGTGAAGGTTTCTTTTGTTTTGTGAAATACACTGTTAGACATCAAATTAAAGAAGAAATGGCAACACGTAGCCTTGACAGCTGTGCGCTCTGCATTCCAAGTATGGTGGTTATAGGAAAAGACCACTTTCTTTAATTTGTACTTTTTAGGGATAACTTCACTTATTTTTACGTCATGTGTTATAAAATATACCCTTCAACCAGTTTCAATTTTACTTGGTGTTGTTAGTTACAATTTTTTTAGGTATATATCAGACTAAGATACATATCTCCTTTCCTTTTCTGCTTGGAGTTTGCTGTAGAAGACAATGCCAATTGCAAAAGCCCCATTGCTTTCAGAGGGGCCAAAATTTCACATTTGAGGAAGCTTATTGAAGCCAACAGAGACAGTTGTCATAACATTTTTTTTTCTTTTCTTCTGATTTAAATCAGTTAAATAGAATTTTTGAGTTTCAGCTTTAAGAAAAGATGGGAGAAGTGGAAATTTGAGAAGGAAATAAAACAGTGGAGGCTTTTTTCCCTGCAAACTAGTTCTAGTATCTGTAATCCATCAGCATGGATAGAGGTGCATGGACCTCATTCATAATCCCCCAAATGGTCCATTATGAGTGAAAGTTATAAGGACACAGCTATTATAATTTAGTAAGAAACATTAATATTTCCCATTAATTTGGCTGGAATTTCAAAAGAGAGTAAGTTTCCATCAGTTGGTGTATTGCTAAGACATTGTTAATTGATTAATTTGTTTCCAATTAGAGTTGTTCTCATTTATGGATGTTTCCATTTGTTTGACTGCCAAAACTGTGGTGAGATGCAATTTGTTCCTAAAATTCCTTGAAGTCTATAAAATGTCTGTCATCTTTAGAAGCCAGTGGAGAGATTCTTTATTAATTTCAATAAGAATTGTGTTGTTGCAAAAATTATTTCCCTTTAAGACTTATTTCTACTTTCTTTTTACCAGCACATATTGTGGGTTGTGCATTTTTTCCCATACTTCTTTCTCATTAAAACCCCACATTATTTGGAGAGAGAAGCTGTAAGCATTGTGTGGTTCGGAGACAAGAGTGTTCTGCTTTTCAGCTCTTAGTAAGAAAAATTTCTTTCTGTTTGAGGAGACTCGTTTGTCACCTATGAAGACATTTCAACTTTGTCACGATCAACAGTTGCAGTTAATATTGCTCGTTCTAGTTAATTTTTATGGTTTTTTCAAGAAAGGAAAGATAACCATGGGCCTCCTAAAATTATAAGACAGAAAGCAAAGAACTGAGAAGACAGATGGAGAGTGTTAGGGGAGGGTCGGCGTGGGCATTTAGAATTTTGGGTCCTTTTTAAAATCTATAAACAGATTACTGACTTCTGCCTTTATGGTTTCTGAATGGAAAAACAATTGTGCTCTACAGGAGTCTGCTTGCCCTAATCTAATCGACACACAGGCTTAGAGTCACAACATGCAAGTTTCAAATGAATCCATAAATTGAACTAAAATCATATCTGTCTTTTAAACAATGAAAGTATAAATTACATTCATTTTGTCTTGGAGAGAAGGGAAAAGTCCATGAAATGTGAGTGGCCCAAAGTCTGTGCAACAGACAAGAACTCTAATTCATACAGGGGTCACGATTTTAGGGGATAAATATTTATATTCCCAGATGGGAAAAGGTCTTAGAAAATAACTTTACAGTCATAGAATTGCCACTCAGAGAAGAATTACCTTCTTCTGGACACACCTTCAGTTATAATTCAGTTAAATATGTGTATGTACACTAGTAATAATTTAACAACTTCCTTCTGTTGTGTCTTGCTATGCTGGAAAAAGGCTTTAATTCTTAAGTGAACTCTCTGTCTCTCTGTTTTCCCACCTCCATTGGTTCTTCCAGATATCTGTAGTAGATGCCATGAAATGATAAAAGGATTAAGGTTTTAAGCCATCTGGTGATGTAAGTCTTCCTAGCATTAAAAATTGTAATTACACATCTCAGCGTAGTATGCATTTTCAAGACTACCTTTATTTCATTTTCAGTGCCTTCCTTGTAGGCTCTTTTAAGGCATAGAATTTTTACTCATTTTAGAGATCAAACAAGTATTCAGTACTCTGGTTATTTGGCAGCCTTCTCTTAGTATTTTCACTTACTGAAATGTCCTTACAAATATTGGAATATTTCTCCTATCTTTTTGTTACATCATTTTAGTTATGAAGCATATTTATTTAAGTTTATTCCATATTCTGGGTTCATTAATGACATTTTAAATACTCTGCCTTTTACTAAAACATCTAAGGTTCAGATTTTTTAACTGCATCCCTTTGAGGATCTGGGTGTGATTCACTGCAAGGTCCGTAGAGTTCATGCAATACAGCGTGATGGAAATGAAATGAGAGTTAAACTTCTTACAGTGTACATCATACAGTTGCTTTAATAAGCAAAATGCTCTCAGTGTAACTGTAGCAGGCAGCTCACAAATGGCTGAGAATTGTAATTGTAAAATTATACAGTCCTTCAGAGTGGATCTTCTTTGCAAGTGCTTCTGAGAAAAAAGTGCCTGTGGATTGACTCTGGAGAGCTTGCGAATGTGTACCGTGTTTCTAGGGCTCACTGACAACACCCAGGCAACAGCTCCCACCAGATTTTCAGTGTGGAACAGTATCTCGTGGGTTGTAGTCATGTAGGAAAGCATTGCAGGCACAGGAAGTTTCTAAACATAAAATGGTCAAAAGTTACTCAAGGCCGTGTTTTGATATTTTTACCCCAATTAAGTAATTTAAATAAGCAGTAATAAGTTGGCAATATTTGTCAAAAACTCCTTTTTGGTGTAAGGGTATTGCCATCAGATACTTGGTGATCTAATTTAAATGTCAATGATGTAGACGTCCATGTTTGTTGTCTCGATTTCTGTTTTATATGTGTTTGTGTAAATATTGTCTATGTGCTATAACATTATCCTAAAACAACATTCCAAACCACAACCCTTGTATGCCTGTTTCTCCTCATTGGTGATAACGTGAGCCCAGATGACTGTCTCAGATGTTGGCATTTACATAATGTTTGGCAAAATGAGTCCCACCGTTGGCATGGCAAAGTCAGAAACCCCCAAACCTTACTTGATTGCTGATTTTAATATGCAAGCTCCCTTCTCAGCTGAGAAGGCTATATAAAGGCCATGTAGAATATAAATTGCGAAGTAATTTATTGTAGTGACACCATTGCACTTTTGTTGAAATGGGCTGCATCTCATAACATGTTTTACAGAAGAGTAACTTTGAGTTCAGTTATTAAGGCTCTCAACCAGGGGGGAATCACATCTGCGCAAGAAGTCATCAAAGTGACTATGATGTGAGGGCCACTGACCGCAGTGCCATGCGAGTAAAAGCTTCTTTGACCCATATCCACGAAGACCATTACATGCAGCAAATCATGGAAAGTTGTCAAAACTCTAAGTAACAGGAAGACTTGAACAGTTAGAGTCTCCTTTCAGAAATGCCGTCATACCCATTCATAACAGAAACAGGATTCAACTGCATGAAATTCACCTGCAGCTGGAATTTCTAAAGTGAAGGACGCTGTTGTGGGTAAAACCATGATACAGAGGAGGTTCTGGCTGACCTTTGCAAAATAAATTACTGATAGATTTTCCTTGCTTTACTACAGCCAGTTAGTCATGTAATATCACTTGCTGTATTCTATGCCTAGACTCCATTTTACTTTTTCTTAAAACCGATAAAGTCCTAACCCGAGGCATCTGAAGTCAGCCAACAGTAAATTTTCATCCCCTCTTTGAAAATTCAAGTGAAACCACTATCCTGTCAGATACATGAAATTCGTTCCACCTTTATTAATGAACTTCAGACAGGTTTTTGTTTTGGGAAGGTTGACTTTTTCTAATCTAAGTTGGCTGTTCAATACCTTTTTCTACCCTTAGGATCTTAATCAGAAGGCTGAATTTTCATTTTAGGCTTTAGGATACCATTCTTTCCAAAAGACACAGGGTATCTCTTGGCTGTAATTAGGAAAATGAGGCCTTAGGCTGGGATTTACATGCAGCTCCTGGGTGACTGTCAAAACCAATCCATAGCTTTTGTAATCCATTTCCTTTGGGAAAGGGAAAAATGTTTAAAGCACCCCTGCTCAACTCTTCTGTTAGTCGCTTCAGGAGTTTCTCTAGGCTTAACACTTACCAGTGATCCCAAAAGGGAAGGGACAGACCTGGATAGGGCATGTTACTAGTCTGAACTTGATATAACACTGAAATGAAAAAATGTTTTAGAAAACTATATTGGAAATGTGAATGACTTCTTAATTTGTGGTTGGTTTTTTTTCGATTTCTAGCTCAGATGATTCTGTGGAATATACTCTGTTTTCTCGAGCTCCCTTTTATAGCTGGAGAATTTGTGTACACTTGTTAGCAGTAAACTGGGATAGGACTTTGTTTCTCTTGGCCTCAGGCTTGCTTTTCTTTGGAATACCCATACTTTTTCAAGATTTATAAATATCCTGACCCATTTCAGTAAAACTGCAAGTTCACTAGCAAGGGCATTGGCCAGTTCCTCCTTCCCCTTCTAGTAAATCTAAGTTTCAACAGCCTCTAAGCAGCCTTTCTCTCCAGAATGTGTCATCTTGTTTTGCTCAGGATGTCCTAATTTTGCTCAGGAAAGAACATAAGAACTGCTGCTCTGGTCAGGGCAGGGGTCCTGCCAGCCCAGTTTCCTTTCTCCAGGAAAGATCAGTACCTTAGGGAGGAATAGAAAAAATGGGACATTGAAAAGAAGCTTTAAAATACATTAATTTGATGAATTTATTCTAGCCATTGAGCCAAACAATATAATTCTCCCTTAGCAAATAGCACTGTCATATATGAAATAGTCTTTTTCATGGTTTTAGCAGCCTTACACAGTCATTAGCTCTGTTTTATGCTAAAGCATAAAAGGTACTTACTAATTTTCTCTCTAGACTCATATGAATTGCTGTATGAAATACAAAATTTTGGTAAAAATGCAAATATAGCACCTACACACTCCTCTGTTCATAGTAGCAAGTTTTTAAATTATTAGGCCCATGTACAATAAATCTTAATCTACTCTGTTTGCTACATACAGAAAATATTCTCCAGCTGTTCAAAACAAGCGTAAATAATGTTGGAGAAAGCAGAAGCTGACATAGATTAAGTGACGTTTCTAACAAAAGGAACAATAATTGTAAATTAAAGTTTCAATTACCCAACATACCTATGGATCAATATCTACAGATGAGTCTCCTGTTGTGGCAATAAATACTAAGGGAGAAGTTCTATATACAAGAGGAGTTTCTTTTTAAGTTATCTTCCTTCCGCCACTGGGATTTTTTTGCATTTTTTCAACTGTAATTTCTTGCATGGAATTGTGTTTACATCCTCAAAATGAGAACTTCTTTTCCTTATCTTCATTTCTGTTGATGTGCCCTTGGCCTCTCTCCATTCTTCATCGCTCATCCTGCCCACTTTTTTTTCCCTGGATCTCGTTGCTAGCAAAACTAATGTCATCCATTTAGACTCTGCTCTCTGCTGCTGTTTACATTTCTGATTTACTCACTTTCTATTTCTGCAGCATGAACTTCATATTAAATCATTTTTCTTTGTTTATTTTTCCACTCTGAACTTTGATCTCATATTTACACCTGGAAGGTTTTCCCCATTCAGTGGGGAAATAAGCTGTCTTCATTCATACCCTTTCTGAGAACTCATCTCCTGTGTATGATTGATACTGATAAGCCATGCAAATGATTTTAGGTATTCTTAAAATGATTTACAGTTTGAGATAAAGTCTTCTTCAGCTCTGTAACATCTTATCTGTCTGTCTTGTGTATGATTATAGCTGCCTTGGGGCAGGGTTCCTGTCTTTGTTTCTTTTGTGTGCAGCTCTGAGCATGTTACTATCACTAAACAAGTCATGTTGTTATTGACTAATAGATGGGGTGTTTCACTTCTCTGTTTTCTTAATTTCAACCTGTGTGAAAAGTGATTGTCTTTTTAAACTATTTAAAAATTATCTTACAGCTACTTCTATTCTCAGCCCAATGAAAACAAACAAGGTATTTTGTCAGCAGAAGCATTTTAGATAATATGTACTGTTGGCACGACTACTGAATCTTGATGTAGAAGATGTTAGAGGAGACATTTTGAATTATTTCTAAATGAAATGCAGTGAATGATATGCTGTGTTTGCTTCAGAGAATGACTGACATGCAATCTAGAATTTCTTCACAGTTGTATAGTTATTGCTTTTGATTTTAATGTGAAATTCAAGCCACCGCTATCAATTTAATTAATGGGGTAATACAATTTGTGACATTAAAAAAAGTTAAATGTTGATATAGATAGCATTTGCCTAGGAAGCTGAAAACTTATTCCAATTATTGCTGAAGAATTATGAAGTCTGGTGTCTTGAAAATGTTAGCATGATTCTTAATGTTACAACTTTAAATAATACTCGTCATCTGAATATTTGTGCAGTTCTCCATTCCGTAAGACTACTCTGAAATCTTAATCTCTGCAGGGCCAAAGACCTTTGTTACATAAACTAATTGGTTGTGAAGGAAGGAAAAGGGCATAAAATTGACACAAGAATAAGCAGACATGACACTCTTTGAAATCCACTGATTAGAATAGTTCTGAAAAAATTACATCTGCAATATGAATATGCAAAAATCATGTTGGCCTTTTTAATTTTAACATTTCATTTTCCTTTAGTATACAATATGTAATATTTTTATTATATTTAACTATTGTTAATTATTGTCATAGAACAAAATATTGTCCATTTATAAGCAAACACACCATTTTCTGTATTGGTAAAGTACACAATTGCAGAGGCAGACAGCAGTACTCCATACAAAGTGTAGTTTAACACAAACTGTATTCCAAGAGGTCATCACCTCTTCTTTCAACTGTAGAGGTGAAACAGGGAAAAAGAAGGAAGATTTAGAAGGAGATTAGTGTGTAAGGGTAGATGAAAGTAGGGTATGTAACAGAAGGAATGGTAGAACTTAACTCTTCAATATCTGTCAGGTTTATGAATCCCTTTTTCTAGAGATAGTGGTAATATACCGAAGGAGAGACGTTCTCAGTGATACAGGCTGTATGTGGTCCTTCTTTTCTGTAATATCCTCTTAAGTATTCTAGCAATGTTCTTTTAAAATACAGCCTCTCTTCTTTCCAAGGCAGATCAGTCTGGCCATCATTACACTGTAGTCAACCAAAATAGCATATTTTCACAGATGGAGAAAAGCAGTATTGGTGGGAAGGCAGAGAAGCTTACCAAACTAAACACTCATCTCAAGAGGAAGAAATATGGCCATATGCAATTAATTAATTTAGTATTCTTTTGTTTTCACAGTAGAGTAGATCTATACTCTGAGAAAAATAGTTTTGTTAGCTGTAAAAACAATGTTGATTCCCACATGCTGTACTACAAAGTTGATGCACGTTAGTGAATATTTCTTAGTATCCATTGCCATGAAGTGCTTCTCCATGGGAGACGGAGTCCTCTATGCCAGAGTGTGTAGGTATGTGCAAGTATAAATAAAATCGTAGAATCGTTAAGGTTGGAAAAGACCGTTAAGATCATCGAGTCCAACCGTCAACCTATCACTGCCAAGTTCACCATTAAACCATGTCCTCAAGCACCACATCTACCTGTCTTTTAAATACTTCCAGGGATGGGGACTCAACCGCTTCCCTGGGCAGCCTGTGCTAGTGCCTGACCACTAGCACTTCTTCGGTGAAGAAGTTTTTCCTAATATCCAATCTAAACTTCCCCTGGCGCAGCTTGAGGCCGTTTCCTCTCCTATCGCTTGTTACTAGGGAGAAGAGACCGACCCCCACCTCTCTACAACCTCCTTTCAGGTAGTTGTAGAGAGCAATAACGTCTCCCCTCAGCCTCCTCTTCTCCAGACTAAACAACCCCAGCTCCCTCATCCACTCCTCATAAGACTTGTGCTCTAGACCCTTCACCAACTTCGTTGCCCTTCTTTGGACACGCTCCAGCACCTTGATGTCCTTCTTGGAGTGAGGGGCCCAAAACTGAACACAGCACTCGAGGTGGGGCCTCACCAGTGCCGAGTACAGGGGCACTGTCACCTCCCTGGTCCTGCTGGCCACACTATTCCTGATACAAGCCAGGATGCCATTGGCCCTCTTGGCCACCTGAGCACACTGCTGGCTCATGTTCAGGCGGCTGTCAGCCAACACCCCCAGGTCCTTTTCTGCCAGGCAGCTCTCCAGCCACTCCTCTCCCAGCCTGTGGCATTCCATGGGGTTGTTGTGACTGAAACGCAGGACCTGGCACTCAGCCTTGTTGAATCTCATGCAGTTGGCCCCGGCCCAACGATCCAGCCTGTCCAGGTCCCTCTGTAGGGCCTTCCTACCCTCCAGCAGATTGACGCTTCCACCCAACTTGGTGGCATCTGCACCATATATCTGTGTGTCTGTGTGCAACTCTGACTTTGTATTTTCATGAGGCAAGAGTAGTTGTGATTGAGAAAAACCAAAATTTTACCCCCATTTACAGCTGCAAAGCTGAAGAACAGAGAAATTAAGTAATTTGAGGCCATAGAACGGATCTCTGGTGATAGAACTAGGACCTTCTGAGCCCAGAACTTCCCTTCATAGCAGGAGTGCTATGGCTGCCACTCCTCCAGCTCTCCACTTACAGAATTACAAGCCTTGGACTGATCTTGTCCATGAGGCACGCTACAGGACTATTAAGATTCATATCACAAAATACTTCAACTTTTAGGAAACAACATCGTCCTCAGTGTTGCCATCTTGCCTCCCGTCTCTTCAATGACTTGATTAATCTAAACTTGTCTAAGATTGGTACTCCTTATGGATTTTGTGGTTTTAATTACCCTTGGTTTAGGGAAGATTGGCTTTTTTCAGTGCTCATGTAAATTCTTTATGGAAAACAAGGCGCCTCAAATGGCATAAATTGCATGTTTTATCATCAGTTTTCTCCAAATAAATTGACAGTTTCGGAGATTTAAATACTTATAGTCCTACTCTCAGTTAAGACTGTGAGCAGGCCCAGTGGGATTCATGACCATGTTTGAATAATAAGATATTGCACTGAATGAATAAAAATGGCAAATGCCAGCCCTATGCTGCTACTGAAATGTTGATGCACCAGAGGCATATAAAGTTATGGCTAAAAAAAGGGCTTTGAAAGTAAAGCAGAATATAGACAACTATGAATGAAGCTTTAAAAGAACAAAGTATACGACCTGAAAGCAGAGCAGATTTAACATAAATCTTGCAGAATGAATATTGCATCCCTCCCCTTCTCCCCACTGATATTTTGCTCACATGCTTTTAGAAAACAGCAGTGACAAGCTAATGCTTTACACCAATTAACATTTTCTCTATGTTAGACTTCAGAGTTGCTGCATTCTTGACGAAACCTAAATTGCATGGTAAAATATTAAAATGATATTGTTTGAATTCTGTCATCTTCTTATGCTTGTGACAAATGAGAACTCATTTGCTTCTGTATTTTCACTCATGTCGTTCAGTAGTTGCTACAATATTGACTGTCAGTTCCCATGCCTGGTAGGCTAGAGGGCTTTCATATGATGTTTGAACACTTACTAGTACTGTCAGGCCCTGAATCCAAAATATTTTCCAAGGTTGAAGCACAGGTGTTGCATTTGTTTCACTGAATTTTTCATTTCGTCTTCAATTCAAAGTCCTATAGGGTGGGTTTCCATCTTCTTGGTCCTGTGTAAGAGTTTCTTTTACTGTTGAACCTAGTATCTGTCTCCAGACAAAATCCATTCTTCAGAAAAGCTGTTGATGTGCTGGCTCTGAATTGACTGATGCCATCTGTATGTTGATTTTCACATGCTCAATGCACTTATGCCCTAAAATATGAAAGTGTTCTTTATTATATAGATGAAATCAGGAGCAGAGATATGTGGAATTACATTGCTTTTCTCGGTGTATAGTATTCAAGTGTAATGAATCTTTATTTTTTGCTTTTTAATCACGAGCTATTGGTATGGCGAACTCAAAAATAAAGTTGAGCACCAATATGTTTTAATGTAGCAGTGCATCAGGTTTTACTATTGTATCTTTATATCTAAATGATTTCTTCTTCCTATTTCTGTCCTTGGTGTTCTACATTTTTATGTCCAGATGAAGCAGTTTTATGGTTGAGAGGTTTTTTTCTAAAGCAAATGATGAATGTAGCTTTTTGTAGAATTTTAATGCAACACATGCATTCACTTATAGTAGAACCTCAAAGACTCTTTGACAGCAAAATGAAAATATATTAGTTTCTTGTTAAAGGAATTTTGAATTTCTTACTACCTTAGATAAATGCAACAATGTATATTTTTGAAATCTCATTAGTTAAGTTGATTCCAATAGAGTTGTACATTGTTAAATATGATAAAACATAACATTGGACCCTTGACTGGAAAATACAGTACAGAACAAACTGGAATTGATTTGTTGTTTGGTTTTTTTTTTTTTTTTTCCTGTGCCCACATTTTACATAAAATCAGCATGATTTTAGGTGAGTTAACTTGCATTGATATCTTGCACCCTGTCCTGCTTCCATGATTCTGCCTTCATTTGGTTCATCAGCGGTCCTTACTTTGTGGTCCTGTTTTTGGAGTTTGTTTTCTGTCAAACATATCCCAATACTGTCAAGCATATCCCAATACTCTCTGCTTTTACACTGTATTATTACCATAGAGCCTTCATGAATTGATAGGCGTGGTGGTGGTGGTGAAACCTTGAAAAGATGAAACACTTTAAGTGCAACAAAAAGAACCTGAAGAATTTAAAAAAGTAGACCCCACGTTCATTATTAAACAGTTGTATAAAATCCTACTTTTGAGAAACCTGATTTGTGATTTTTATGTATTTGGGATTCACAGTGCAGTATCACAGCGTACCATTTTACATGTCATCATTGATTTTAATCAATATCAACAGTATGTTGAGCATTGACTTTGTTATTTCTCACTTAAATAAAATGTTTACCTCTGGATCAGCTTTATGCAGGTACAGACTTTGCGGGACAGCTGGCTAGCTTGCATTTCTGCAGTGTCATTTTATCAGATTTGTTACTGGTTGAATGTATCCTATTCAGAAACAACTAGGAACATAAAAGTAACCAGTGATACTTGACTGTCTTTCTTTAAAATGTCCTTGCAGAAAACTCACGGGAAAAAGAACGGCAAAATGAATTAACTGTATGTGCTGTGCAGCAAGCCCTTCTAATGGTCATTAGTTGTCTCTTGATCAAGGTTGTAATACTGTCCCCAAGAAACAGGGATTTTTGAGCATTGGTTTTAAGGAGATGATGTGATAACAAGGATGGTAATAATAGTAACATTTTGTCTGACAGTCAAGAAATAGTAACGCAAGCAGATGGAGCACTTTAAGCAGGAAGAAAGAATAGTGGGAATGACATGCCTGACCCAGAACCCCATTTATTCATGTGCTGCACCTTTGAACCTATATGAATTTGACTAAAATTTATGTTACCTTCACCTATTATTATGTTCTTGAAACCATTTTGCATCTCTGCAGATGCTTTTGGACTTGCATCCTTCTGTAGCAGTGTCTAGTCAGTCTTCTGTATACAAAGCAGATTAATCAGAAGGATCTAAGAGGAACTAGGGTTTGGGGGCTCCTTGCAAAAGGTATGCAGTGTTTAGTTTGAGATGGGCATGTTTAAACATTTCATGCCAATTTCTGTTAGTAAATACGGAGAGCTACAGTTTAAATTGTCCTTTGTGAACATGTGAACACATGGACAATACCAGGCTATTAATATTTTACATTTTAGCCTTCTGCCAAAGACAAACTGAGAATAGGTCCGGTTCCAGACAATACTGCTTGTCCTACTGAAAATATTCTGTTGATCATCTGATGATTGGAGGTCCCTAGGCCCTTTTTGGTTTTCAACAAGAAGATACTCACTGTCTTCTATTAATTTGTCATCACTAATTAATAATTGCTGGTAATGTTGTCCCTCAGCCATCTTTTCCCTCTTTCATTAAATATAGTTAGGGAAGAGGTCAGTACATGCTCTCTTTCCCAGGTTGCCCATACCACTAAGGACAATTGATTGAATATACAGGTTTCTGAAGAGCTGGCAGACTGCTTGGTGATTGGTATTATCTTCTGGGAACTGGCTTTGTGCAGGGACAGCTCAGAGCGATCAAAGTTTAGGACTTCAGGAGCACGTTGCACAAATGCATCTATACTTTTTGGGTGAGGGGGACACTTGGCTTCAAACTGACTCTGCATAGTCTATCACCAGCTTGGGTCAAAGATGGGTTGCCAACTCCACCTCAATCCTGACCACACTGACCAGTTGAAGCCCTTGCCTTTGCCCCACACCCCTGATGTCCAGGCTCTGGGGACCTTTGGTATGGCTTCATCTTGCAGTTTATAAGCGGTACATGAGCCAAATGTCACAAAGCTGATACTTATCCAGGTCCTGCTGGGGTGTCTCTGCAATTCCCATGCTTCCATTTCTAGGAGGATTTTTATTTGCTCACTTTCATGATACTGTGCTTATGGTAATGTAATGCAAAGACCCGAGCCAAGCTGGCTTCCTACAGACAGGTGTATTTATTACAGGAACAAGTCAAACCTCCTACAGTGTCTGATTATTTGGGGCTTTGCCCTTCTTGGGAGTGTGCCAGCCCCTTTTCTTGCCTCAGATGGTAATTGGCTCATGTAAAGGATCTAGTAAAATGAAAGACTAGGGACTCTTTCAAAGGTGATAAAAACAATTATTGGTGCTGGTAGTTATTCTCTTTTGTCATATATTCCTTTACAACCTTGAGAGATGGGGAACAGGGCCTAAGAAGATTTTTGTGTGTATGTGTACAGAGACATTTTCACTTTCATTAAGAATGTATGGAGGACATATTACAAAACACGGTATTGAGACATTATTTGACAGGATTCAGTCTTTCCAATGAAGACAAGATTGAACGGTGCTTCAAGTATGTTGTTGACTCTTTCCAAGATGACGTAATGTTCAACTAGTCTCATTCTTTATGTAAAATCAGAAAATGTGCAGAATTACTGAAAGGTTCATTGCTGAAACATAAAGCATAATTCAGGGGCATGAATAAAATGCAAATCAGTCCAAACTATGTAGAAGTACTAAATTTATTTTTACTTTTGTGTGGTGAACCGACAATATAGTTAACAATGTGTGCAGGAGCATGGATGTAACTTCATATAATATGATTTAATGATTGTATAGCTTGTTTTTTTCATTTCTGTATGTATATGTTTCTAGAAATAAGAAAAGAAATTCAAAATGGCTCAGCCAACAAATTGGCTAACAGAAAGGAAGAAATTGAGCAAATTAGAGATGTACAGTGTTTTCACAATGCTGCAGAAAGGGTGGACAGCATTATAGGAGTGACCAGTTTGTGGCAAGAGAAATAATCAGCAGGGAATGAGGCAGCATAATGCCAAGGTGGAAAAGACTAGATGTGGAAAGAATGATGCTAAAAGAAGGTATGCTGTTTGGTGAGAGAGAAATTACATGATGATCTATGAAATTAGAGAGGAAAGAAAGATATGATGAAGTGAAATTGGATTTAATGAGGTAGAAGAAAGGTGATTAGGGACAGAAGAAAAATAGAATTTAGTGATGAGAAAATCCTATTAAATTATCCAATAAATCTTCTTGCCACTCAAGGATTTCCCTTCTTTCTCCTCCTTGTCCCCAGGATATTTTCCAGGGTAGTTGTCTCAGTAAGTAACCATACAGGAATGCCATTTTCCTTATGAAGCACTTCACCATCTTTCTGTAGGACCAAGAAAATGATACAAGTGTACTCCTCCACGTAGTCACAGCCTTCAGGACTGCAGTCTACCTAGTATGTTAGCACTTTGTCAAGACCATGTTTTAAGTGACTGGGTTAACTTTTTTTAAAGGCGCTTTTTTTTTTTTTTTTTTTTTTTTTGAGGGGGATTATAGCTGTTCATTATATCAGATACTACATATGAAATAACCATCTTTCCAATAATCTCCATTGCATAAGTTAAATCTCTGGACTTTGTACCATTCACTTGCTTTTAACATCGTTCAGTTTCATGTTACAGCTTTTTTAAATCTGAGCAAAGTAGATAGGAACAGCAATATAGTGCATGTAGCAGATGGCTTTCCATTAGGAAATGACCAGTTTATCTGAATTATACTCAAAAGGTAAAGTGTACAGTATTTGTGCAGTCTCTTTCCTTTCTTTTTTTGATGGATAAACAGGAAAATTCAACACTTCATGCCTTAACAAAACCACTCCTAAGACAATCCATCAAAACAATTACATTGCAGCTGCTATTGCATTCTCAGAGTGTGGCCTTTCTGCCTTGATGTCATGTCATTGAGACCTCATTTGGCAAGAATTTGCCTATTGGTTAAAATTGTTTATGTTTGGAGAGCAGGATGGAAATGCCAGCAAAATTACATATTTTCCACAAAAACTGGTATAACAAAACAAGCCTGGAAAGACTTCAAGGCCAATTCATGCTTTACTGGTCTGAAACAGGGCTCTCTTCAAGTCAGTGAGCCAACAGATGTGGAAGGGTGTTGATGGAGGGGTGTCCTGAAAAAGCAGTACAACTAAACTGCAAAGTTTTACTGTAGTTTAATTTGAATATAGAAGGGTTTCTTGTGAAGTTACAGTAGATCTGATGCATGCAGTAAAGCATCAGTCTTAAGGTGGTGTGTTTTACAGAGTGGAAGGCAGCTAAATTGACCAGTGTTTCTGGAGGTCTCCTGATCTTTTAGAGATGACTAGTTATCAGTTTTTAAGTTCTTTTGATTTTTTCCTTTGGCAATAGTTTTAGTCTTCTAAAAGACTTCTTTGAAGACTGTTTCACAGGAAAAAAGAAATGCAGGAACTAAAGTCAGTGCAGTTGTCAGAAATGAAATATGTTGGTTTAGTTAAATCATAGAACTTCGTGGAGTGTACTGTTATGCTTATCCTACAAACTGGGAATACTGAGCAGAAATAAATGTATACCAACCAAGTCTTCCACCTCTGTGCCCTTCATGGGAAAACATTTTGAGTGTTGCAGTTCCACAAGTCTATTTGTTCAGCTTGAAGTGCATTTCAAAACTGTTCTGGTCAATTAGATAAGCCTAATGCTGCTCACCAAAGTTCTTAATTTGGAGTGCCATAAAGTTGGAAGGAAGTTCCCTCAAGAAGTAGTCCTCCTGACGTGGAAGGTGCTGAAATCAAAAGTGAGCAAGCTGCTTTCTTTTCCTATAGTCTCTGGCTGATAACCCTGTCTCCATGAATTCGAGTTGCTCACCCATTGTCATGCTGAAGGTGCAATTGGCAGCATTTTAGGGAAATAGTTTACTTATTTTAGAGAAATTGTTAACTTATTTTAACAAGAGAACCAATATGCAAGTAAAGCCTGTGTACCAGGATTTTGGAAATGTATGAGTATGAAGTAAGAGCATTCCTAATGACTGTGAAAAAGAAAAAATGCTGAAGTAAGGACATAATTTAAAGAGAGAAATAAATGTATATTTTTAGCTCTGTGCTGTATCTGTTTCTTAAATACTTGGTATTAACAGTAAGGACTCTGCATATTAATCCTAAAACCTTTCTTTATTGGGAAGATGATGCAGACAGAGGCTGCTATGCCAGCTGCTCTTCCAGCCATATGGGTACAGTCTGTATTTTCAGTGATGGACCAAACACCCACTCTTTTACCAGTGATTCTTGCATCAGGTTCTGGGCAGGTTCCTGCTGTGTGTGTGTACCAAAGAGTCAAATTGTATGTGAAGTGAAGTTTGAAAAGAAGACAGCAAGAAAGAATTTTTTAAGGAATATAAAATAAAACATGATAGCTGTTGAAAGCTAAAGGAAGCCTGAAGTGGCAAGGAGAGAGGAAGTATTCTAAATTTATAATGAAAATTAATTATGCATTCATTGCATTTGAAGAGGTCAGACATGATGAATTTAAATAGTACATGAGAATGAAGGCCTTCTTTTATATTAAAGGCATTACAACAGGGTGATGTGAGGAGAAGCAGAGAAATAAAGGAAGCAAAGGGGGAAAATTGCAACACTGAGGCAGTAAGTAACAAGAACATTACATCGAACAGATCTGCTTTGTGACTAAATTGATTCATGATTTTCAGGCAATTCAAAATAATGATAATTTATTAGCCATAACATTATACTGGAAAAATGTTTAAAGCTGCTGAGAAAGTTAATAAAAGAAGGAATTTCAAAGTGGATTCTCACCAGCTTGCAGCAACCTTTACAACTTCTGTACAGTGGAGTAATTCTTAAAATTTTGTTCCTTTCTTACATATAATTGCTATATATACTTTTTTTAATGGGTAAAATATTATTTTTTTTTCTGTTTTTTATTATTGCCTGCCATATCTGTCCTGTTTTCACTACCCCATTTCATTTGTGAATATAGCATACGAGCAAAGAGGTTAAACACAAGCCTGTGTAAATGCTGTATGGGATAATTAGCTGTAGGGCTTAAGTAGAGTATGTTGCTCCACTTTCTGGGTTACTGGAGCAGAGAGTTATTCTTAGCAGGGATTGACTATACTGAATAACACCAGTAGAAATACAGTATAACCTTTCTGCTTAACACTGTTTTAATATATGTATTCTGGGGCATATGAAGATACTGCATTACTCGGCCACCTTTCTGTTTAGAAACGCAGATACTTTGGAGCTGGGGAGCCTGTACCTTCCATGTGGAGCTGGGCAATACTTATACTGATATCTAAACACTGCTGTCAGACCCAATAGTTTATTTTGACTCAAAGTATTGCTATGGAGCTTGAGGAGACGCAAATAATATGTGTATAGTAGTGTGATTAGGAAGTCAGAAATTCACACCAATTTTCCTAGCAAATGCATACCTCTGATTACGGAAATTCCAAGTAAAGGGAGTCCTTCAAGAATTTCATTTCTGTGGCCCTGAGCTAAGCATCGTCGATGGAAAGTGAAATCAGAGAGGCTTAGTGGTTAAGAAGGGGGAAAAAAGGTTGAACAGCAAATAGTAAATTGTCACCTCAGGCTTTTACAAAGTAGCACATAAGAGAAATAAAGAGTATTTTTCCCTAGAGGCTGCTTTCATGTACCTAGTTGTCCATGGGGTGCAAGGTTACCAGAACAGGATACGGTACCAGCTAATTCCCCTATGGCAGCTGTTATGTTTCACTGGTTTTAATATTATCCCCAACTTCACTTGAGGGAATTCTCCAGGCGAGCTTCTAAAGCATAGCATGTAACCTAATAGCACTATTGTTTTTATTTTTTTATCACAGGAATGTTCTTCATTTACTTACAGTCAATCTCTATACTGAAGAAGGTATCATAATTCCTATAGCCACAATTAGATAACCACAGTTAGATTGAATCAATACCCATTCTTCTGAAGAATATTATACTGAAATTGTGGCCTATGGCTCTCTTCTTCATCCTGACAAATACAATTATCACTAGAGCCCTGGTCCAAAGTCCACCTAATGTGTGCAATAAGTTATTTGCCAATTAAAGAATATATTAATAACAGATAAGTTAACAGTTGGACTCAATGATCTTAAGGGTCTTTTCCAACTTAAACGATTGTATGATTCTAACTTAGTATTTAACACATGTATGCTGTCCTCGTATTTTAGAATCCTAAGTGTTCAGTGTGGTTATCTGTTGATGACTAGTTGTTGCACCTTGTTTGGTGAAAATCCTAACAAGTTTAGCAGCCAAGAAGGGCGTAGTTGGGCTTTTAGCACATGGGAGTTTTGATACCTAATAAGGAGTGGGAGCTTTTAATGTTATATTTCTTTTCCCCTTTTATTTCCCTTATTCTTCACCCTACAAATGAGGGTAATTGTTATTCCGAGGGTAGAAAATTTCTGTGGTATTTCTCCTTAGCACCAAAGTGCTTGGTGTTACTTTCAAGCTTTGCATTGTGTTTTGAACTGACAAATGGTTGGGCTGGCATGGTTCTACTAAAATCACCAACAGTGAAACCACTTGTATTAACCTGTCATTTTTTCTTTGCGGACTTCACAGTTCACTCCCTTAACACTGAAAAACTGGGTTACATCGATTTACCACTAGGAAGTTTTCCTTTGCAAGGTACTTCAGCACAACTGTGTGTTAGCCTGCTGGCACCTCTGGATGTTCCTAATTTACTGATGATTTCATGGAGCCCAAATACATTATCAGGGTTCCTTTTGATGAAGTCTGAGAGTCTTCACTATCATTATGCATTAGCTTTAAATCAATTTCCTTTGTGCAGCAATCGGTGCAGTATATAAAATGAGATTATATACAAGGAGCTGTACTGAAGATAGGCTTACCTTGTCAAACAGGCAACTCAAGCACAAGATTACAAAACACATAATTGCTTTCTGATTCAGTTATGTTAGTTAGTGCTTTTGCAATATCACTCAGGTCTGTCAGCTTTTCATTTGCCCCATGAACAAAGTTCTGGTAACCAAATGGAGATAATACTCTCCCTTCTCCTTGAAAGTCATGTGTAGGTAAAGCTTTGGCTGGGTAGAGCTGGCAATGTGCATGTCCCCCAGCTGTGGCTTCTCTTCCATGGCTCAGGTGTGCTGCACGCAAGTGCTCTGCTAGCTTGTCAGCGGTGGCCAGCATGTGGCGTATGGGAAGTGCAGAGAAGCTGCTGCAGCTTGGGAGCTGCTGATCTTGTGGTAGGAGGTGAGGAAGCAGGAGCTGAAGGAGCACCTTGCAGGCAGAAGGCTGGGTATTAGGTGGTTTTGGGAAAAGCAGTTACAGATGTCCATGAGAGAGAAATACTGACAAGAATATGGTAGGCAATCAGCAGACCAGATCAGGCAAAAGTTTGTTTCTTGGAAAGGTAATATATAAAACAGGACAATCATCTCTTGTTTTCAACTTGCCATTTTAATGCTCTCCAAGGCCATAATTGGATTCCAATCATGACTTAAATTTTGCCTTAAGTTTGACTTTAAAATTAAAATCCTACCCTTTTTCAACTTCTTTGGGGTTTTAAAATCTTTCTACATAATGGCTCTCATTTCGATACCTCTGCCCTCAACCAGAAGTAGATTTTTTTTCTTTTAAAAAAGACATAACAGGGAAAAATCCTTCCTTTCCAGGACCCAGTCAAATTTTCCTCATCAGTTAGGTTGACAGCAGGTTTAGCACATTTATTAATTATGAGTGCAATTTGTTAGAACAAACAAGATTCCAAACCTTTAGGAGGCCTAGTGTGATTATAAATAAATAAATAACCTTGAAAAATGCTTCAAGGCAAGAGCTCAGCAAACAAAAAGAAGGGACTCTACTTTGAGACTACGCCAGTAAAGTGGAGAGTACCTTCCCATTTTGAAAAATTATGACAGGTGTGTTAGCAATATGTTAATGATCTACTAGTGTATATATAGTTTTTTGCTTGCTAGAGGTTCATCAAGCATGTTATGAACTTGTATGTGAATCTCCTTGTGAACATCTTCTACCTTCAGGACTGGCAGTAGTTCTGTCCTCTTTCTTGTGTGTCTGATTGTACTTCCAGTTTTGGGGCACCTGTCTATGCTACTCAGCAGATAAACTTTTGCAACAGCAGCGGTTACTCTGGGAAGTTGGCTCTGGGTTGGCACATGCTGCTCTTCTTTTTCAGGAGGATTGATGATTTCCAGGCCCTTTCAGGGATCTCAGGAAGTCATCTATCTAGTCAAACTCCCTACTCAAAATATGCAACCACTTTCTTCAAAATTACCATCCATCATAATTAACCAAAAGGGGAAGGTTCATTTTCAGACATCATTTTCCATGTTGCATTTGTTAACTAAGAGACTACTTATTGAGCAGAACCAAAATACTAATGCTGGGGACATCAGTTGTCATAAATTACTACAGCACTGCTTTTTTGTGTGCCAACAGATACAAGAGATTTGGGTGCTAATCAGCTGTCACGGTCAACTACTGTATTTAGAGAATCTTAACTCTTCTGTGTTAGAGGCAGGCAATGTGGCAATTTAGTTGGATAGCACTAAGATTATTGATTTCAGATCTTGAGAGACTTGTTAAATATATCATGAAGGCCAGTATTCACTCATTTATTTTTTTATGAACAAACATCAACACTGAAACAATTAAAGTGGAGTGTACAGTGGCGATATTAATGAAACTCATGTTAATGTCTTCAGAAGAAGCAAATACCTGTTTGTAACAAGGACAATCATATTTTCTTTCCTGACCTGCCCTGTGTCTCCATGTTTACAAATATTTATGATTTCTGTGAGTTCCATTTTTATATGCCTCACCCTGTGAACATATGCCTCCCAGTGCTGTAGCCTCTCCATTCCTTGATACAAAACCAGTATGAACAGTTGTGTCTTATCTTACCATCTGGGGATTAGTATATATGTATTTTCTTCTATGGCAGGGAACTTGCATCCAGTAGCTGCCATACCTCTATCCCATTGCTATACGTTCTGCCATGACAAGCAGAGAATAATGTAATGCAACCAAATAATCTGCTCATCACTGACAGCAGAACTTCAGAAATGAAAATATTTTTTTCCATAACTAACCTGGATATCCTTTTCTCAAGGAAATGTGAGAGCACTTGGGCAGTGAACTGGACTCATCTCTTTGTTATACTGGTGTTAAAGAGGGTTCTGTTGTTGCATTTCTGGGCAGTTACAGTGAAATTCAGGGAGCTACTCCAGATAAACGCTTTGTAAAATGGAGCTGAATTTGACTCATTAACATGTTGTTCTTCAGATGTAAGATTTGATTTTGCCAATGTGCTACTCCAGTGTGCTGCTTTTGTAACTGCATTCGTTTCTTTGAAGTTGCATATATGACAATGATGTACTGTTAAGGTAGGTCAGACCCACAGAGGTGTATGAGATAGTCAAGAGGACAATATTGTGGGCTGTGAGAGTGCCTGTGACCCAGAAAGTAGCACAGAAGCGCACCACTCTGTGTGGTGATGACATACTTTGTTTTTTCAAGAACTCGGTTACTCATCTTCCCACTCTATTATGTTTATTGGACAAGTTCCACATAGTTCATGATCAGCAGAAAACTGAGGTCATACCATTAACATTTTTTGGCATTTATAGCTACACATGGTTTTTTTCCCCTTTTAACAGCTTTGAAATAAATAAATTAAAACCCCCTAAAGCCAGTTGTAGTACCTTGTAGGTCAACAACTTGGTTTTCTGAAAAATGGTGGTGCCTGACAATACCTATCGGCGATTGCTCAGCCATCCTGAAAATCAAGGCATCTGCTTAGGTACATGAGTGTAAATGCTGCGGTCTGACTTAAGGTTTCTATGTTATTTGTATTTTTTTTCCCCATAATTTCTTTATGGCTTGGAGGGTCTTTTCCCTGACACAGAAGTTAACAACCAAAGAAAACAGACTCACATCTGAGTGTCTAAGTATAAACCACAAAAAAAATGAAGGAGTCTCAGATTTTGGACATTTAATATCTGAGCTGTTCATCTTTGTCCGTCTGTGAAGTTGCTGCGCTGACCCAAAGGTCTGTGGGATCAGCTGAAAGGCTGCTATTTATGTCACAGTTTTAAAAAAGCCCTAAATGCTTTGTGCAACCACTCCTGATTTTCAGTAAGATGTATTCTCTTTCTGAATATTTATACTGAGATTCCTGAAGGCCCAGATGGTAGAGGATTCACTCAGTGACTGACTTTTCAGGCTGCCCTGGACTTTATAATTTGTGATTTCAATTCTGATTTAGTTGTGACTGTTTATGACCATATTAACAAAGTAGGTTAGCTTAAGTATGTTTCAGATTTGAAGTCTACATTGTTCTTCAGAGTTTTAAGACACAAAGTAGATGTATAGTGAGCGTAGTTAAAAACATAATTGCTAGTACTTGAAAAACTTCTCCAAATAAATTGACGTCAGTTTTTTTAAATATGATTTTTTTTTAATTCTCAGGTACTCAAAGAGATGTTATTCTATTAGCTGGGTATTCTAGAGGTTGTATTGTTTTATATTGTATTATGTGTATATGTAAAATATTCATATAAAGATAATTGTATTATTAAAATGGCTAACATCTGATGAAAGAGGTGTTTTAGGAATTTTGAGATTAATTCAATATTCAGAAGGTTGGTCCTTTATCTCAAAGCTTTGTGCTCTGCTTTGTGCTTGCCCTGTGGAGTCCTCTTCCTCTGCAGTCCTCTCCTTCCTGTCATTGTCCTCAGTGACTCTGTCCTGCCCTGGCTTTCTCCTGTGGTCTCTTCTTGCTTTCCCAATCACTTGTAAAGGCTCGAGTTGGGAAGGAGACTGTTCCGCATTTGGGTGACTACAGCTTTCATTTCAGGTATGCAGACCAGACATGATGCTTCCCAGTTGTAGATCATTTTTCCCCGTCACCCACCCCACACGTGGTCTGTGCTGCAGGATGGCTGCTCGGTCCATACCAGGAGCTGCTCTCGTTCGTTGCATTTTCTCTTGTGCCTTGAAGCCAGAAAGGCATCATTTCAGCTGCTGTCTGCTCCTGTGGTTCAGGCAGTACAGAACCAGAAAGGTTTCACAGGACTCGTGTGTGGACAGCTGTGTTTAATGATGCTTTTCTGTGGATTTTGGAAGATCCTGTAGTTAAGATGATCATAATTCAGTCTTTACAAATGCTTTTGTGAACATTTCCTAGCCATGCCTAAGCCGTTCTCCATGTTTTGTGCAGACAAGGCAAGATGATTTCAAAGGAAACATTCTGTGCCTTTCTGGATGACATCCTGCTGCTTCCCAACCATTTTTTTATTTGCCCTTTTTTTTTTTTTTACCTCCATCATATATTAATTCCATCTCTTCCTCTTTCAGAGACAGATGGTGAGCTGGTGATACTAATGAGCTCCCTGCTGCCCAGGGAAGGCAGCCTGAAATGCTTTGTGTTCTGAGAACTAAGTCTGAGCACCCTCACTAAGGATGTAACACATGCGATGAAAGGTTTGATGCACAAATACCATATCAGACTTTCTTCACATGCACCTATGAACTGTGTTTCCCCAAGAGAACAACTTCCCGAAACAGCCTACCTAATAGTCCGATCCTTACTGTGTTTATTGGGGTATTGCTCTGAATGGTGCAATAATTTCTCTCTTTTATGGAGAGGGAGAGAGCATTAGTTTGTGGACACATGGCAACTGAATGCCCTGCTTCTCTGGCATTAGCACTGAGAAATAAAAACAAAGAGCACCTGCTGTTCCTCACAATGAGTCTTTGAACATTTTAAAAACTTTCTTGGCAGAAAGCCATTCTTTTCTGGGCTGACTTTAAAAAGAATGCAGTTAATTATAGGAGCCGCAGACCTCTAAGGTAACAAAATGCAATTACCCAGGGATTCATGATGTATTCAGTTATGTCTTGTTTAAACTGTAACAGGATTGTCAAAACTGACTTGTACTAAGTATGCAATTAAGGAAGGGTCCAGTTGGCCTGGAAGTCTAGCAGTTGCAGTCGTGTGGCCAGTTCAAGGCTGACTACAGAGTTCCCAAGTGGTGGTAGTTATGTGGATTCAGCATGATCATGAGGAGTTTTTCAAAACCTAATGAATTGGTTACGATTCTGAGAACTTTCGTAATGGAGTCATTAAATGTTCTCTCTCCAGCAGAGATCACAGAGAGATGTATCCCTTTCTCCACACTCAGCAGAAAAACTGCAGTGACACAAGATTTCTAATTGAGTGGATGTGAAACATTCATTTTTTGTGTTTAAAACCAAATAAATACTAGTATCAGAGTATCTGTCTTAATGTGAGATCTCTTTCTCAAGAAACAGCGTTTTGCCACTGGAATGGAGAACATTAAAAAACCCAGACTTTGCTTTCAATAACTACACAGAGATATATCCCATAAGTTTACGGGATGGATAGTAAATCTAACTCTAACCTGACCAACTATTATAGCTGATAAAGAGGTGTTGGTCTCTTATCAAAGCAGGTGCTTTGATATCTATTGATGCAGAATAGTCCCAGTCCACATTTAAATTAATTACTGTATACTAGCGAGTAACAGATGTGCTGCAGATGGCTAGGGTGATTAAAATAAAAAAGCTCACAAATAAAGATTTTACAGGTTTGGAAACTAACAATAAATAAATGGGTTAAAAAGCACTATATTAAAACTCAAATATTTTAGTAATTGAACTAAAACCGTATTTGTTTCCTTATTATCAGTCAGTTGCTGTAAATACGTTTAAAACAAAATAATGAGTTACAGACTTCAACAGAGATGTTTTTCCCATATGAAGTTAGTAATACTATGCCAACCGTTACTCTGGGAAAATGTGTGTGTCCTCTCTTCTTAGTTCTGTGCTTTCACCAGCTTTCAGTAAGAACATAAAATGAGGGTCAGTCTGAAAGTGGCTGACGGTCTTTTTTTCAGAATGTACATTTGCATTTACTGAAATGAAGGCTTTTTACAGGAATGTACTGTTTTCACCAAGAACGCTTTTACAAGCATTTCTATTTTATGACTGGAAATTACACCCTGAAAGGAGAGGGAGCCACATATAGGCAAACACCTATCTCAGAAAAAGCAAGGTGGTCCTCTAGGCAGTGTAGGATCAAGAAGTTGAACCAGAGGTTCCCACAGGACCAGTGCGTATCTTCACCATAAGGCTTTTTTCTCTTCTAGGATGTTGCTCCTTCTCTGGTTTTTATTATTTTGGATTTTTTTTGAGAAAACCTTGGCAAGTCTTATTTCATCCTTATTTTCATCCTAATTCAAACCATGGCAATTTATGGAGTCTCAAAACTTTCATATGACAAGAAAATGGTTTTCTTTCCTGCCTAGCTGTGAGAGGCGTCATTGTAAGGTGAGAAAAATTATGAAATGTTAGTAATGGAAATTATACAATCTCAGTAATTTAAGCATGTATGGGGAGGTTGACACAATTTCCAAATTAATAATAAAAATGTAGACCACCTGGCTGTGAGATCTGATCAAGAAGAACCACTTAGATAGATACATGATGTAACACTGAATTAGCCTAAAGGAGCTTAGTATATTCAGTGTACTACACTAAGTAACATGTACAGAAGACCCATCATACTGTGGTGTTCTGGACTGGATCAAAAAAAAAAAAAAGAAAAAGAAAATTAATCTTTCAGAAATTGTTCATTAGTAAGTTTTTGTTTGTTTGTTCGTTTGTTTTCTTGTGGGATTGCAAGTGGTACTTAATCAGCAAAATAGTGTATGAATGTTTTAAGAGTATATTTTTAATATTAGGTGAAATTACTTTTTGAAAGAGATGTCTAAACACAGGTGAACTGCTTATTTCTGGATTTTGCTACAGCGATTTTTGCAACTACTTATTAAGGGGGAGACCATAAACAAATAAGAAGAGAATACTCAGCTTCTACTATTTGTGGTTATAGACTGCTGTGTACGAGTGGGACATCAGATAATCCCACTCACTGCACAGAAAGAGCATGGAACTTTCTCCCCATATCTTAAGGCATTCTGCTTTTTATTCTAGTAAACCTCTGCACTGTATAGTCATTTACACCATATTCACATGGAAGTATGTCTTGTAGTAGAACACTTTGCTTACAGGTTTTCCTTCTATCCACCAGAAAAACAAACTTCCTTGGTATGTTCCCCTGAGCTTTCTCTTTGACTCCTGCAATACCCCGTGGTTGTTGCCACGTGCTTCTTGGAAGGGCAAGAGGCAGTACTTGCTGTGGCTGATGACGAGCCATGTGGCTGCTAGCAAGCCAGGTGGCTGCTGCCTGCCAGACCCCCTGATGGCTTCTTCCATTTGCCTTTCCCTCAGTGGAGATGCTAATTGGATCTGCATCCTTTATCCTATTGCTATTCATAAAACTTGTAGGAGTTCAGGATTTTCGAGGTCTCTCTTCCTCTGAAATCTCGGTCCAAAAGCCATTTTGGATGGGGAAAGGAACGGGCAGAGAAAACAAATGATCATGTAGGTCTTGTTTCCTTAGAGAACCAGACTGAAGATGTGTATCTAAGATGTCTTGCACACTGTAGATCAAGCAGAACGCATCCTCTGGTGTATAGGTATAGTGGGGAAGCCTAATTACAGGTGTGATCAAGAATTCGAAACTGTGCCTTTATTGCCATGTGATAGCTCTGGGTTTGTATTATTTCAGAAATGCAGTTGTCATTTGTTCAGCCATTTGTTCATATGCCCTAGGTAGTTGTTACCTGTTTCCAACTGTTTCCTCTCAGGTCATAGCCAGAGATAACATAATTGCATGCATTTATATATATATATGACATTTTATTTGCCAAAAAGCGTTGCACTCTGCAGTGTTCTGTCCTATGAGAAGGTAAGCATGAGATGTGCTACAGAAATGTTTCCTTGCAGTGTTCTCTCACTTATTAAATTTGGTTTCTATTAATGCTTTCTATTAGTTTGGATTTCTGGATATGGTGGAACATTAGCAAGTATAACACAATTGTGTTGTTCAGACAAGTTTTAGGTTTGCATCGTCACAGACACCCCCTTAAATAACTAGACAGAAAGGAAAAAGAAGAACGTTGCCTTTTCCTGAATTTGTATCATGAAGCACCTTCTAAGAAATCACTTTTAAATTTCCCTCCTGTCATATGAAAAAGTCTTTACTTTCCCTTTAGTTGTAAGACAAATACTCCACCCCCTGCCCACATGTACAGAAAGGTGTAGGCCAAGGAAGTATTTAGAATTGTTTAAGCTTTCTAGTTTGAGCATATGCTGGTAGCACTGTGGAAACCTGGAAAACTCTCTCCCAGTAAAGATAAAGTGAGAGAAGATGCCTTTTCAATGCTAAATAAACTGCCTCTGCTTTAAATATGGAGAAGCTTTGGTATTTTGGATTTAATGAGGCCTAAATATGTCAACATTGGAGGCTGTTTGCTTTTGTTTAATAGTTGGCATGCTATACTGGCTGGTATTGTTCTATTTGCTCTGTCAAAATCCTCTGCAACTCATTGTTTCCCAAGCTATGTGGACTCATCTCTTCAGGCGTGCCTTCATATTAGGCTGTTCTGTTTGGTTTCAGGATGAACTATATCTGCTCGCTCTCTCTTTTTTTTTCCCAAATGTCTTGCTATTTCTTCTGTTATGCATCCTACAAGCATTGATATAGACAAATCAATGTGAATAATTCTTTTGAATAAAGCCAGAAATGTGATCCATTTGAAATGTGAACTGTGGAAGTTTAGCTCATGTAGCTACTCTAATGCAGCCTGATCATATTCAACATTGGCTTCTGAATGTCCAAGACTACAATTCTTTTGGCCAGGGGCATGAGGCTCTCATGCATACGGAGCTGGATTGCTCAGCAGTCCCAAATCTGAAATCTCCTGAGCTCGCATTGAGGGATTATACTTTTATAAGTGACAACTCTATTATCCACTATCAGATTTCTCCACCAAAAATAGTTCTAGTCATGAACTGTGCTTGAGTTAGTGTCTAGAAAACATATTTTCTCCACAGTTGCTAGAGTTTTTAATTTCTCTTTCTGTGATTAGTGCAAAGGACTACAGAAAATCATCTCCTTTGCTGTTGTGTACCACATCTCTCTTTTAAGTACAATGCCAGAATTATAATGTGAATTGTTAATATTTCAATTTTGAGCACTGAAGTCAATGGAAACTTGGCGTGTAGGATGACGGGATTATCAGTACAAGTTGAGTAAAAGGCATGTACATTTTATTGCTTTACTCAGTCATTTTCCATGAAGTAATTTTGGAGTATCCAGTTCTTTATTTTTGTCCAAAGATTTTGGTGGCCTCCTGAAAAAAACCAACATCTAGGGGATGATAATCAAATGAAGCTACTACAGAGATGGATAGGTGGTCGGGAGACTTTCTCAGAAAGTCATTACTGCTTCACTGGGAAAACAGAAAAGTGAAATGAATGGGAGTCTCTAGAGATCTGTTTGTGTTTGGGGTCAGTCAATTTTTATTAGTGATCTAGTTGATGGCGTAGGCAGCATATGTAATAAATTTGTAGATGTCATGGAGTCTGAAGGCATTGTAAGCATGTTGGAAGATAAAACTGGAATTCAAAATAATCCTGGCAGACTGAGGAAATTATAAGAAAATGAGACAGGATTAATTAATAGGTATATGTGCAAACTATTGCATTTCAGCAGGAATTGCCAGCCTCACCGATAAGTGATAAGTGGAAATTTTACAGAAATAAAATCTGAGTGTTAAATGGGCCACAAACTGAACCTCAGTCCTGTTTTAGTGATGCAGAAAAGCCAAACCTCACACTGGAATATATGTATATCTGAGTTTACATGCAAAAGATGCAAAGTAGTCCTGCTGGTCAGTTCAACCTTGTAGGGCATCAACTGGGAGCAAGCCTAGAGAAGAGCATCAGGGATGAAGGAGAGTCTAACACGTGACCTGTGACAAAGACCGGAAGAATGTGGGTTATTTCTTTTAGAGAAGAGCAGTCAATGGGCAATGTGTTAACAGTCTTCAAATATATTAAAAAATGTCATCAAAGAGGATACAGTCTCCAAATGCATAGTGCTAGATGAGGAAAAAACAGGCTTACATGTTAGCAAAGAAAACACAAGTTAGAAATTAGGGAAAACTTTATAAAATGATATGCCATTTGGATTATTTGCCTGAGGAGGTTATAAAATCTTCATTACTGGAGGTTAATAAATATATAAAAAACCATCTGTTAGGGATATCAGAGGTATAATTCACCAGCCTTGGCAGTGGTGGAAATGAAGTAAGCTTCTTCTGAAGAAACTTGCAGCCCTGTTTTCTGGATTTCTGAGTGGTTTTGTTTGTTTGTTTGTTGTGGTTCTAATGACAAATTGATATCATCAGAAAATAAATTTTGGGATTCAGGGCTACTTACTGCTTTATGTACTTAAAGGCTGAAAAATTTCAGACCTACAGGTAATATTACATATATTTAAGTGATAAGAGGGTTTCTTAAATTAGGCAGATCAATACTGGTATGCTGATTGATAATTATTTAATATATCTACAATAGGTTAAAATCAGATGTTGTTATCCTTTCAGTATGTGGTAAATTGTAGCTTCCTTCTGGAGAACTTCCTTTTATGACCATGCCTAAAATAAACACTTTTATCTGCTCTGACATCTTGATGGTAAATAAAATATATTGTTAGTATTATGGCTCTTTTTTAAGTGTCAGATTTATTCTGATTACTGCTGTGGCCTCCTGAAAGTGCCAATTTGGAAAGCACAGTAAGAATGTTAATAGGTTCTATAGGCACATTAGCCTACGTGGCATTAGAGTTTATTTCTAACTCCAGCAGAAGTTTGTTCAATAAAGCAGAATTTGCCTGCGTGCCTTCGATCTCATTCATACTGATGTGCTGTTCTATGTGGCATGATACTTCTGAGTAAAGTAGTATAAACTCAGACTGGAAAGTAAGGTGACATCTTTATCACAAAGAGGAATAACCTACAGCAGGATCTGATGGGAATTTGGGAGAAGCAAAGGATTTGGTTTCTTTTGTCCCTTACCCATGATGGAGATGGGCCTGGCAGAGCAGGCAGGGCACCCTGTGTTGATTGAGGTGGGGCACTGGAATTAATCCTCTGTAGAGGTGAGCAGTTCGCCGGTAAGCTCATGGATCAGCAGCCGTTCTGCCCGCCCCAGGACCTTTCATTTTTCAGAGGGAAGGCAGGTTTTTGACCCTGTGAGTGCTTCCTTCATTGTGGATTACAGGTATGCTGGAAACCTGTGTTTAGCTCCACAGTTCAGTAATGGAAAAATCGAGAACTGAAACACTTTCATTGAGAAGAAAGTTATTTTTACAGTAGTTGTACATAAGAGATAAATATTTATAGGCACTGTGACAGGAAATTGGAATCATGACTGCTAATTGTGATTTATGCTCAAATCAAGAAGCTTCTTTTAGACTTTTCATCCTTTGCCTATGTTCACATTTCTGCCCTAATACATTTTCAAGTCCTTTTGTTACCTTAAATATTCTATATTTTTTAAATTTGGAAGAATGGACAATTTCCACCAGGCTCGTTTGTTCTGAGTTACCTCATGGTTTCAATCCTATCAAATATAGCAAATGCTTAGTTAGCTCTGTTAGCTAGCTTGGTTCCCGTTCAAAGTTGTAAATGAATTTGATCTTGTACACAGATGTCAGCTCCATTATAAAGCTACAACACTGAAATCAGACCCCCGTTATTGCTGAACATAATGCCCACTATCATTTAAAAAAAAAAGAAAAGCTATCAATGGCTTTAGTACTAACAGTATCCCACTGCAGTTACTGGAGGTTGTGAGCATTGTGCATGGCAATACTTGCAGGACCAAAGTTGGAGCTTGGTTTATATGCCTGTTATGTTTTACAACCATTACTGCTTGAAAACATTTTCAGACAAATAGGAACACTCTCCAAATGTATGTGAAGAAGAGGAGCCAAGAAGTGTTTGTGGTACTGACTGATGACATTTGTAATTTTCTGTAGTGAAATCAAATTTTTATGAAAGGTGGAGTGTTCCAAAATACATTAGAACAAGTAATTCCAAGGTTAAGATTGAATTCGGCCTGTTTTCAAGAGGCAAAACATTGCCAAAGAGGCACAAGTGTAGACCAGATGAAGAAGCACTTGTTCTGTGTTTAGGTTTGTTGGGACAGGTATGGTGACAGTTTTGCATCTCCAATAAATGCAGCACACATCACTCGTGGCTTACAGTTCGGTTGTCATATTATCTGTTATATTTCTGTTCAATCACTATTGGTTTCAGACAGAGGAGCAGTGTGCGTGGGGAGTACTTAGGCAAAAGGGCATGCATTATTTAGTGCATATGCAGTGCACGAGGATTAATTGAGAGGCCTCGTTAAAGGGTAGAAAGCTCTGTTGCAAGTGGTTCATCAGGTGAACTAAAAAACCTTTTGAACTGCTCCCCCTGCACTGTTGAGTTAGACTCAAGTTGTTGAGGAGAAGAAACAATGCTCTTTGATTATGGAAATAACTTTTGCTTTGAATGGGAATATGTTCTCAATTGAAATTATTCTTAACCACTTGGATAAGCAGATTTCAGGATGAAATCATGTATTTACAAATGTTTCTACATATTGAATGACAATAAGAAAATAACATTTACATTTTGAAGCACTCTTTAGAGAATGAATTGTTAAATTAAAAAGTATTGTTGTTCTGTGTCAGCAGGGATAGTGGTAGCTGGTAGAGAAATGGAAGGATAATGCCAGAATATTTACTTGGCTCTGGAAAAGCAAGTGGCTTTCCTTTGGAGCACAAAGTGACCAGGAGCTCTGGCTCCTGTGATAAACCGCTGTGACTGAGAAGGGCTGCCATCAGTAGATCTTGTCTCCTGCAAGTTCTTCCAAGCTCCTATGTGTACTTAGGATTCAGTGTGGCATTTAACAGAATCAGCCCTGCTAGTAGTTGTTACCACGTACTTTATGGCATGTAGTGCCAATTCTGTTTTTTCATATCACAGTTTTTCTTAACTCTGAGTGTTTTGCGGGAGCACACCAGACCAAGCTGCTTTTGTCTGCAGGTGCTTATTCTGAGGTTAGGAGCTGGCATCATTTTGTCTTGTGGATGGTGCAATTTGATGGACAATATTCCCTGCAATGCAGAGCCTGTTAGCAAAACCAATGACAAGAATGGTAGCATTCCTCTCGTACTGAAGATTAATTGGCAAGCCAAATGATACCACTGTGGAACCAGTGAGGGTGAAACCCAGAGGAGTGACTATGGCCGTTGATTTTCCCTTGGAAGTCTTCCCTATATTTGAGCGTGTTTGAGGTTGTGATTGAGTTTGGTTTCAGAGAGGAAGCATATGGCAGTGGGCTGGGGAGCTGAGACTTTGCTGGACAAACACATGAAAGAAGGCGCACGAGTAATTGAATCTCTTGTTCCACTTGAGTCAAGCAACAGAATATTGCAAGTTTTCTGTGAATATTAGCTCATATTTAAGAATTAATTTATTTCAATCCTGCCTAGACCTGTCCTATGTTCATTTTCTACAAATAGACTTCAGCAAGTTGCAGGATTTGCCAAATCAATGCATTTTAACTCTACATTACAGAATACTCAAGATGGCAATTGGAATTTATAATCACAAATGTTTAGGACAGAAGTCCGATTCTGCAAGTTGCAAGTTGGTCAGGCAAAACCGAACTTAACATATTACCTTATGCCCTGTCAGAGCTCAGGTATTTTATAGCTAACAAGCTACAGGTCAAGAATTACTTTACAAATAATCTGAGACAACTATTGCTGATTTTTCAGATAATTTACACACAGAAGAGTAATTTGTCTGAATAAATAATGTAATGCAATGTTCTGTGATATTCTTGTGTATTGAGATGAATTCAGCGCTCAGATACATAGAAAGTAGAGGGCTTGATTCCAGGTTATTTACTTAGGTGCCTTTTTATTGGGGACTTAGAGGATGGACTGTTCTCTGCCTCTCAGCATGTCTTCCTTTCCTGCATACATCTTTGCAGAATATTTACCATTTTCAGGAAGTGCAATTTGTCTCTCCATTCTCAGAGCTTCACCTTTCTCTATTATAATGGAAACTAGGGTGCTGAGGGTGGCAAGTGAATTCAAAAAGGACAGGCTAAATCCAGAGTAAGTCCATGGAGATGATGCAGTTAAATAAGCAGACTACTGTAGGCTTAGATGAACAATTTTCCAGCCATCTGTCCTTTTTTTCTCTCCAGAATTGATGGCAGGGTATCAAAACTGTTGAATAGTTAGTGATAGCTGTTAGAGATATCTGTAAGCTGCCTCTTGGGTATGGACCACTGGTGGTCTGCAAGTTCGTGGGCCAATGCTTCACAGCTGAGCTGTGGAACGACATTGCGGGTATGCTGTTTTCAGTTGTAAGCATAAAGTATAGTGATACTTGAAATATTCTGACAGAGGTCCACTTATCCAAAGTTTTTGGAACCAGTTGCCTGCAGACAGCATACCTGATATTTAAGGCATTTGTTTTCTCTTCTCTGAGATGGGACAGTAAATTGACACCAAGCACTGATATGCCAAAAGAGAACATAATAGAAAATTCCAAAGCAAATACAAATAGGCCTTCTCATCTGTGTGCCAAGGATGCCTGACATTGCTATCAGTACTGTTAGTGATGCTGTACCTGCAATTCACATGAAATCTGTGCCTAGCATGTCCAGCTTTCAAAATAAGGAATAATGCATTTCACTCTCCTTGCTGATGCTACACAGGGTCTTGTGTAATCACTGCCAAAAGATAAGAATGAAATGGGAAGGAAAAGCAGCAAAAAACAATGTTCTTCTGATGGGGAAGGCAAAGAAAAGATAGGTATAAAAGAAAGATTGTATGTGCAATTGGTGCTGTGATATTAATTTGAAATGCAATTACTAAAGGTCAGCCATCTCCAAAGGCAAATTTTGCTCTGCTGCTCACGGACTTGCATGCTGGCAGGGAGAGCTGGGGGACAGAAAGCAGGAGGCTTACGTGAAGTAACAAGTAGGGATGGGGTGGGCAGCAGAGGACAGCAGATCATCTTTTCCTCATCAGGACCTTAGATCTTCTAATGATGAAATCACATACACCTCTAGTTATCATGTACCTGACAGTATTGCTTATTCAACTACAGCTTCAAGGCATGGATGACGCTGCTCCATTCATTATACCTCTGCCTTTGCGTAGCCACTGCTCAAGGGATGGGGGAACAGCAGAACTAATTCCCTCCTACATTCTTCTATGCCATCTGACACATTTACTAACAAAGACAACTTATTTTTTTTTCCCCAAAATCTATACCTAAACATTTAAAGAGGCAAATGCAAAGCATAAAATTGAAACCTGAAAATCTACCTACAGTATGCATAACCCGAGCTGTATTTTCTTTAAGACACTCCATTGAAAATATGACATAAATGTTCTTCTTTTCTTTCCTCTTACACTTGACAGTATGTCCATAAAGATGTGAGAATCTGAATGTGGTGTTACTTATTATTATTGTTGTTGTTGTTATTTAGTAAAGCCACAGAGCTGAAACGGTAAGTAACCAAAACCTTATAATACTAAGTAGGCATGACTCATGGGTTGCTCATAAAGTATTTGTTCCATTAATCCAACTCTATCATGTGGTTTGAAAGTAATTACATTTTGAATATCAGTGTGAATAACTTAATGATTTGGAATCACTTGAAATTTCTTATCAATCCATCAGCTAATATCCCTTACTTATAATTTGCATTCTTAACAGAATAAGTGACTCACTCAAAGCTACTTCTTATTTTACTTCTTTTTATAATTATTTACAGCTTCCTTTGATCATATGGTACTATCCTTCACTTTTACATCCTTCAGTGTCTTAGAGGCAACAGGCATCAACTTTGTTCCATTTTTATGCTTTATGGAGGCAAAACCAGAAGTTTCTCTGACCTTTTGTAATATTTGAGGAAATTTGAGGAATCTGAAGCTCAGTTGTGTTGAATGCACATTTATTTATCTATGTAATACATGTGAAATGTTAGAAGAGTCTGAGATAGATCCAAAAGCTATAGCCAAAAAAAAAAAAGAAATTAGAAGCTGTAAGTGCTAATCAAAATGCTGTCCACATATAGCTGCTGAAGAGGCCATATGTGGGCAATGCAAATACAGGTGTGACGTGACTGTTCGTTGTTCTGCTAGATTAGTCAGTTCCTGAAGACACAGGGCTAATGTTAGAGGACAGTTTCTCTGGGATTTGATGGGTCATCTGATTATCATATTCTGTATTATTCTTACTAATCTCATGCTGTAGAATAGATTAAATTGTGAGAAGGTAAACAAGGGGAGTGCAACTATATTGGAAGGAGTTGGACCAAAAGATTACTTTTCCTCCTGAGACAGTTATGCAGCAAAGCAAAGGGTCTTTAGCAAACACAAGAGAAAATTATTCCCATATGTAATTTTTTATGTAATATTGCTCATGAAGGAAGGGAAAGTATTACCACTGGAAAAAATTTCTTTCCTCCTTAAATCTAGATGCCTCATTTTCATGAATCTGAAGTGCAGGAACGCAGGCCCCATGTTAGTGACAGAGGGACAAATAGCCCCTTTTTATACATTGTACATAATGATGAAAGAGTAAAACAGCTTTGAGTCATGTAGGCTGCTTCTCAAACTTGCCCAAAGCTTTCTCATTAAGAGGTGACTAAGCTTTTTAGGTTCTGTAGCTGTTTCTGGAAAGTGGGTTGCATCTGTCAAGTCCTTTATTTGACAGGATAGCTTTTTTCTTGTTCTCGTGTAATGTGGTCTATGTTGACCTCAAAAAATAGAGAATGCTTTTCAGTAAAAAAAAACACCAAAAAATAAAAAGTGGCTTAAGAATTGTTGTACTTGTCTTTAAGCATAAGGTAGAATAATAAAGTTTGCCTCTCTTGCTTAAAGTACATTACAGATGACCCTGCTGTCCAAACTCATTTACTATTATTAGATCTTTTCAAACCTGAGAAGTGCTGACATCCTGTCATTAATACTCTTGTAAATTCTGAAGTAAACAGATTTCAAAGACACTCGACTGTTAGTGTGAAGCCAAGGTCAAAGAGTTGAATGACAAGTTCTCCTGGTACAATAAGACTACCCATCAATCAGTTTTACTAGCAACTTCTTAATAAAGAAAAGAGATCAGAACATGACAAAACAGTATCTTGGAAAATACGCATGCGTGAGGTCCATTTGGTATCCTTGGACTAGTAGTTAATGAAGAACAACTATTATATATGGTCTGGAAATATGGTAGTCTCCAGTAGGAGAACCTCTTCCGTGGTTTAAAACTTCTGAAATTCAGAAATGGAAAAAATCTATTATGCCAAAACTCTCTGAAGAAGATATTTTAAAGTAACTAAAATAATCAAGATGGTTAAATTTCGTTTAAGAATTATCAGGCTTTAGTAGTAATAACTCAAGGATAGTCATTTACAGCCATTAAAAACAATTTTGTTTCAGTTATTAAATACTCTGGTATGAGTGTGCAAGCCTCACTGTCAATGCAGTTGGCAAATACAGAGCTCAGAAGCTAGGTCATTTTCCTCTAACTTTCTGCTGAAAGTTTTTGGAACTTTTTAGCCTGCCCTGTGTTGCCACTGTGTTTCATTTCCTTAAATCTTCTGTGGCATTTATTCTACAGGGTTAGATGTTACAGACAGGTTAATCAGTGGTAATGCTAAATACAGCCCGTCTACCAGTTTAATAGTAGACAGATGGCTCTAGAAGAAGAAATTCCCTTTATCTACTAAGTAAATGTATAGGAACAACACAATTATTACTCAGATCTCTCATTTTTATTAGCACAGGATATTAAAAATTAGACAAAATATAAAATGCCTGCATGTGAAAGGACTTCAGCTGCATTCAACAGTCAAGATATTACATGTGTCTTTAAGAAATATTGTGAGGCTTTTTCACTTGGTCATTGTGTCATGATGATAATGAGAGTTTGTCTCAGTAAAAAGAAAACAAAAGTCAGTTCATATCTGGAGATGAAGTCTGAACACAAGTTACATTTACATGTAAATTTACTTTACTATATGAAGCTGAGTGAAGGAGGGCAGATTGCAGTCTGCTGTGTTCTGTGGGATTACCCACAAATGTGGGGTAATAGGCATTGCATTGAGTGACTCCTCCTAACCGCCCTCCTTTTGCTCTCTCCAGCAATAGCTGGAGTCTTGATTTCTTTGAAAAAGACTGCCTTGGAGTGGATATGATTTGAAAGCAAAAACAGCAAATGTATCTTAGTCCCTTCTCAAACACTGGCATACTGGTTTTCATTTTATTGGTGTAAGATCAAGCTGGTTTCGGAGTCATGTATAAAAGGTACTTAATAAAATATGCCTGGTGGGACTAGTGGTTAGCATTTGGGATCTGTACATTTATTTGTAGAGTAGTGGTGTTGTGCTGAACTTTCACTATGAGCCCGAGGCTTGACCGCATATACCAAAAGGTTTGCCAAAGCTTTCATAGGTCAAATTCCCCAAAGTGTTGGTTTTGAGTGAAATCAACAACAGCAGAAAAGAGAAAAAAAAAAAAAGCTTTCATTGGGCAAAACCACATGTTTTTTTCATGTAAGCTTGACTGCTTTGGGCAGTTGAATAAGACTTAGTTATATGACTGCAAGAAGAAAAATAGATAAAATGCTGTGCCACCTTTCAAACTGCAAATGTAAAGATTGGGATAGGATTATAATTTCAGACTTCATATCCAAAGATTGTGCAGGCACTATGTTGTAGGTACTTTGCTTATCAGTAAACGTGAGGGTATCTTTTGTTGGCTTAACCAACACTGGTGTACAGCTGGGCACTTCTTTGGCACAAGCAGACTCCAGGCAGAGTTCTGATTCCACTGAATCTACAGACAAAACAAAATGGCAAAGCTTTTGTTTTTAGTATGGTCAAGACTTTCTGTGAAGCCTTTCTGTGAAGACTTTTAGTATGGTCAAGACTTTGCTAGAAAATACTCAGATTAAGTTCCTCTTGTGACTTGGTGATACTGTAATTGTGTTGGTTGTCTAGAGAAAATTGTTTTTGTTACACAGTATCTTCACCAAAGACAGATCATGTTATGTAATTTTGAGTAAGTGCAGAATCACAAATTCATTGAGGTTGGAAGGGAAGTCTTGACATCATCAAATCCAGCCCCCCTGCTCAAAGCACAGTGCTCTAGACCTTGTCTGGTTGAGTTTTGAATATCTCCAAGGATGGAGATTCCACAACCTCTCTCAGCATCCTGTTCCAGTGTTCAACCACCCTCAACAACTCCTGGCACTTCTGCGTGGCTCAGGCTCAGCCATCTCAGTGCTTTGCTGGACACTGCTCCCAGCCCCTCATGTGCTTCCAGGGCATGGAAGCTATTCTGTAGTTGCAGATCTGTAGATGGAGCAGGAGTTTTCCTCCTGGGGCCAGGAATCACCAGCTTCTAGCCTTCGCCATCCTGGGAGGATTTAGGCCCTTATAGCTGCAGTGTCTCAGAGAGGATCCCATGGATCTCTTTCCTGTAATCTAGGATGCTGTGAAGTCTGTTGACTTCCATCTGCAGCTCTTCACTTGGTGACCCAGATCTTCTGCCACCACAGAGCTTCTGCAAGGAAGGAGTCCATCTCCTGCTGTTCCAGCCTCAGCGAGAGACCCCAGACACCCCTGCAGCCCTAGACCTGCACAGCTGCATCCTCTGCTAGCAGCTCCAGCTGAGCTTGAATTGTAGAAGCTAGGGGAAGCAGGAGAACATGTAATAACCTTTACTCCTACAAAAAGAACGCCTCCTTTTTAGATGCCGGATCACTTTTTTCTCCTCCTAGTCTCCCTTAATGCCAGACAAGAATGTGATTGAAGTTTTCAGCTCCTTGAGTACTTTGTGTTATTTTGAATGTAGGGAGCTAATCTTATTCTGCGGGGGTTGTTTTCACTTGCATTTGAAATTACGTGGCAACAATTTATAGTGGACTGAGCTTCTGTTAAGAGCAGTTAGTCATCATCAAGTGAATGAATGTATTAGCATGTCACCCTGGCATATATCAACCCTCTCTCCTGTAAAGCACAATGTCAGCTGTGAACACACTCTTAGTGCAACTTTCTTTTTACAGAATAGATCCAGCATGGCATGTATTCAGAAGACGACTTCTGCCAAGGATCATCTCCTTGCTGTTTTATTTTTAGAACGCTCATTACCATGGTGTGGAAGCACCGTAGATCCATGTGAAAGCGTTACTGGCTATAAAACCTCCTGCTTCCTGTACTTGTTGCTATGAAGTGTGATCTTCTCCGTTTGGAAACTCCTATGTAAATGCATATATTTGTCTTAGGATTCTGTTTCCTAGCAAACTGTCACGCAGTGCAAAATGTGCTGCATTTGCTGTGGCTGGCCCTCGTAATCTGTCTGCATAATTTATGGGAACACTTCACGGCACCTTCTGCTGCTAATGGTCTCTCGGAGTCCTGCAGAAAAGGCTGGTTCTGCCTTCTGATTTTAAGAGCCATGATGGTGGCACTGTTTGTCTCTTTTCTGGATCTATTTTGGATTTATGTCTAGCCAAGGGTTTGGAAGAGCTGCTATAAAAGCAGAAACATCTGCTGGGGCTTTATGTGCTGCTGGCTTGCCAAGTTCAACAGCAGGCCAAACTACAGCTGATGGGCTTGGCCCTCCCCAGGTGTCACTGCAGTTACAGGAGAACAACTGCAACGGAAATTTGGCAGCTGAAAGCTCTAAACAAAATAAATTTAAAAAAAGCTTTGGTAATTGTAGAAGGCTATTAGGAGATTATGACTGGGGTCATTAGCAAGTAACAGAAACAAATCCTGCTGAAGTGGTTGTGAGCATCTAAATTCCCCCAGTGGAAGCACCCTCAGGTGTGCCTCCTCCTGTCATGAACTGCAGGCTTTCCCACTGTGCCCTGCAAACTGCCCATTCAGGTGGCACAGACACACAGTGATTTTAAAGGCTGTTAGGAAAACCTGATCTTGTTTAACTGTCCGAATGTTTTCATGACTTCAGATGCATCGTGGCAACCTCGTTCATGGGCAGACATGGGTGAGGCAGGTGGTGTTTTCAACACGGACAGTGAACTTCTCTTGCAAGAGAGGAATTCAAAACAATGCCTTAAAATTCCTTGTAAAGGTTTTGTTCCTGATGTAATTGTAATAACTTAGAATAATCACTCCTTTCACACCGGGGACATGGGAACTGCTATCGTGGATGAACTTGTGCTGCATCTGAGCACTGCCCTGCCTCCATCCGTGATATGTACTTGCAGTTTCAGAGAAGCATGCCAGAAAACCCACAACAGACAACCATTGGTGGGTCTCTAATACACTCAGCATAAGGCTTGATACCTTCCAGAGTCTATTTATCTGTATTTACTTACTGTTTAGGATATTTTCGTTCTCTATAAAAATGTCCAGTTACTCCCTTAGTTCTGCCAAGCATTTGGCTTCAGGTGCAGAGTACCAGTCAAATAACTGACAAAACATTGACTTCATTTACCTTTTTATAAAGTGCTACAACCTGGCCATATAATTCACTCCCCCTCCCCCGGAGCAATCATAAAATTGAGGTCAGCACTTCAGCAGCAAAAGCAAAAACTTCTATAAACGAAGTTAAAGAAGAGTTCCACTTACTGAAGAGTAAGTAGCTGACTATTATAGTTGGCAGAGCCCATTACTAGAGGAATACATAATCACATGTGAATGCGCACATACAATTTATGAAATTATTATCAGTTCTTTTTTAGTTTCCTAAATGTTCTTGTAGCTGGATCTATCCAGCGATTACAAGAGAACTTGCTGTTCTGGTCAGAAAGTATAAGGCCAAATTCTCTCTTCTCATACATCCCAACATCATTCTTGTCTTTCAAGGAGCTGCCTGACTGAGAATAAAGTTGTTTCAGAAATATTTCAGCTGTGTGTAGTGGTTTAATAAAAAGCCTGGGCTGTGGAAAATACCTAGCATTTTTCCATGGTGGGAGAACTTAATGCTCCTTGCAAACCTCAATAAAATGTTCTTAAACCATCCTGTTTCCTCAAAGAACACAAGTATGTAAGATGAGAAATTTTCCTTTGCCATTACTCATTTCCAATCACAGAACTCACAAAAGAGGATTCGTACTGGAAGTGATATAAGGACTTTTGGCAACCTAGTTAGTAAGCATAATTTTGGAGTATTGCATTTTAGCACCAAAGGCTTTTCTTTCTTGTTTATTCTCCCTAAATTTTCAACAGACACCTTTTTTTCAAAGCTTGTTGTTTGTTCAAATTTGATGGAAGGACATTAACAGTATATAGGAAGTGAAGTATATATTTTTTTGTAGGTAGTAGTTAAATAGTTAAATGAAGCCACTGTTTTTTTCCCAACACAGTACTTTCAGAAACAATAAATTGAGGTTGTGAAGGAAAGCCTTTTTATTAAAAAGTATACACCTAACGGTAAAATTCTTCCTGTACTCTAATCCAGCTAGCATTTTTATGATAAAAAAAAGCCAAAATTAATATTAATCATTTTTGTAGCACTGTGTGAGTTTTCAGTTCTGGTATTTTATTTATGTTTCTAATATGCCAGAGCTGCCTCTCAGTAGCAAACCCCTCAAACACTCCATGATATACTCCGTTCCTGGCTGAGACCTACTAATGCAGTGCAGGATTTGCAGCTACTGAAACTAAATCTACACAGGACTGCTTCTTAGGATAAATGCTTGCACGCTAAGGGTTAGTTACGTGATACACTGAATTCAGTGAAGAAAGTGTGGCAAGAAATTTTCCACCATTTCATTCTCATTTTCTACTCCCTTATTTAGGCCTCTACAACTATTTGTGGGACTGAGTTGTAAACAGGATTACTGAAATGATCCAGGTGAAAAATAAGTCTTCAAAACCATTAATTTGAATCATTTAAGTTGTTTTGTTTTTAGCAGGAGTAAATGGCTGGGGTAGAATGACGGTGGGGAATTTTTAAGGTGACCCCAGGCCCGGCTGTGTCTGGCAACTGCACCCTGAGGGCTCTGTGCTCCGCTGCCTGCCCCAGCCCCGCCTGGGTTGCAAAGAAGGAAGAAATAACACAGAGCTTTTACTTTTTACAGAAGTAAGACATAACCCTGTCTTCCTGACTGTGTCTTGTCTGCTTTGTCACTGTGACACTGCTTGTTTCATGGTTGAACGGATTCATCACAAATATCTGTGTACTGCGAGCGTGGCTACAGGCTGTACCTTCCAAGACGTTTCCGTCAGCGAGTTCTGTGTGTTGGTGATGGAATTAATGCACCAAGGCAGTAGTTTCAAAATAGGTGTCCTACCTAAACTAACAATTTCTGGGAGAAAAGGTGATGGCTGCAGCTAATAGAAGCTAATGTGATGTTTTACAGGCCTGTAAAATATAAAGTCTAATTATTGGAGCTGTGCAGCAAAGTAATGAGGAGCTTGAAAATGTAACTGATAAGCAGTGCGATTATAGGCTAATGAGAAGGATGTTTGTGGTATATTGAAGGACTAATGAAGGGCTGCAGAAGATAACTGTGGTGGTATACAGTGCGACTATACAGAGTAGGAATGTTTAAATACAGCACTGAAAGATATGTAGTATATACTAAAGACAGTGCTGCTAACTAGTGGACTTTAAGTGTCTGTGTGTATGTTGTACAAATTAAGTAATTAACCAAAACCAGGACACGATAAATACATGATAGAAGGTACCAGTAAGGGAAAACATGATACAGTACATAAGCACATATTATATAGCTTGAATTTCTGCGCCAAGTAACACCCCCATCCATACGTAAAGCTCTGTTTATCACCTTCCATGATCCCTCATAAGAAAACATGAATGGTTCCTGTACTGTGCGAAGCTTTGTGTCCAGACAGCTCTGAGACAGGGTAATTCCTGCAAAATGTGAGCTTTGAAACACTTTCTGCAAAGTTAATTGCAACATCAGGATCGAAAGCTGTAGCCTGGCATGCAAGTACAAGGCACAGTCAGCCCAGGTACTGTGTAGCGTCAGGGGAGCCGGCTGTCAAACCCTCAGGGGAGAAGCCAACGTGTAGCATCATTTAGCATTTGTCTTCTGTGATTTTTAAGTACGTTGTAAATAAGGCCACGTTCTGTTCTTCACTGTGAAGTTAGTAACCATAGTTCCCAAGAAAGGATCTGACTCCCTGAAGTCACCTGGCAGGATAATCCTTGCTTTTATTATCAGCTACAGAGGACTGGTTTTCCTTCTCGGTGCAGCCAGTTGAATTGGGTATGTTTAATGCATTGAATACAAGTCCAGCTCTAGCATTTGTGACGTCTTGATCCTCCTTGAGTTCTCACTTGATATGAATGCGGCTGTTCAGTGTTTTGGTTTCATTTGTTTGTTTTTTTTTTCTGTGGATTTTTTTTTAAGTCAGTATTTTACAATCAAATATATATTTACAGGCCACTAAAAAGCCACTAGGAATGGCCGTCTCTATTGTGCTCCCATGTAGTGACTGAGACTGTAGGGCTCTTCATGTGCGCATAATACCTGTAAAAATGGGAAGGAATCTCTATAACTGTATAAATGCAGAGTTGCACTATGTTCTGTACTCATCAGAGCATTACAGAGGAGATCATTTCATCCAAAAAGGCTGTTGTGATAATCCACAGTTATTAAAAATATCTATGTTATCAGCATATGTCATCGATATATGTTATCAGTAATGGATTGGTAAGTAAAAACAGGATACATTCATCTTTGTAGTGCTTTTGGAAAAAAAAGTAAACTCTGTATTGCCTAAATTTGAAGTTGGTAAACTGTTTATCTGTTAGCTCTTGCCTATGCCATTGATTCTTTAGTGTAAAAGTGGATTAAGGAAGAAACTTTTCTATATATCTGTTTTTGAGAGGAAAAATACGTAACTTCAAAAAGGCTCAACTTTTCTGGAAAGCAGAGAGGAGAGGTATTTTCAGAAAGTACTCCAGCAGAGCTGATAGCTGATGACTAATATGTTAATTGGATTGCTAGGAGTCATCCTCTTCTACAGCCTTTGGACAAACTTTTATCTGCATGAATTCCTCAATACATGAGTCAGATATTGGAACCCAACATTACAATGTGTTTCTACTCTGAAGAAAGGCTTTCGGGTTTTGTTATTTTTTGTTGTTGTTTAAAAAGATTTTATGAGGCTAACAATTGTCTCTGCAATTTGCACACTGTATGCGTAAGAGCCCTTCTCTGCTGTTTAATTAATTATGATACACTAGTGTACAACTTCTTTAATGATATTCCTCTGGTTACTTTCTTTTCAGTAGGTCTGTCTTGGCATTTGTTGTTGGAACTTCTGATGTATCTGGTTTAGATACTCCATCAGCAAGTCCTTCATTACTCTATCCTATAGATATCTATTTTCCTTACAGACATTTGAGGTAGAGGAGATAGCATTGTCGCTATTTTTCAGGTGAGGGACTAGAATGCAAAGGCAATCCTGGTGTTAGACAGAAGTATGTGATAGAGCAATAACCTGAAATCTCTTGCACTTTAAAGTTCATGATGTAAATACTGGATTGTTCTTTTGACCAAAAGGAGGGAAGAAGAGACGAAGACATTTGCAATACAGGGAGAAAACTAAGTGGAAAGTAGTCCAGTGAGTGTTATGTACAGATCCACTCCTCCTTGATACTGTCATGTGCATCTCAATTGAATCTTCTTTTTCCCAACAATTTACAATAAATCTATACCAACAGATCTTTCCTATGTTTTTTTCCAAATGTTTTCTTTTTGTTTTGCTAGTTAAATAATCCATGAGTCATTTGAAATCACTTCATTGTTGTCTTCCAGGATTTTCAGTTACTAGAGGTTGTGCAGTATGGCTCATTTGGCTAGAAAGGAGTTTGAGTTAATTTTCAAGGAGAAAAGGTAGAGGAAATCTGATCAACATGTGTACTGAATGTTCTAGCCTTTCTCTTTCCAGTGCACATCTTCAATTCCTTAAAATTGAAAGAAAACAGGGAAGGAGGTATTTGCAGTTAACATATTGAATTTGACTTGGGAATGCCATTTTGATCTCTCTAAAAATTTTTTATTAACATCTTAGTATATACATTTTCATGTTTCTTGTATATATGTATTTTAATATATACTTGTCAATACCATCTGTAAAAACAACTGATAGAGCAATACTGAATCATAGGTGTGAGTCATCAGTGGAGAGCTGTATAATGATAGTGAAGTTTAGACAGGCAAACATTTGGTTCATGTCTTTTTTCATATCTGTTAAATTTCTTCTTCTTTCTCAATATTTCTGTTGGAAGATGTCCAGACTCAGCGTTTAGATACAGTTCCAAATTATGTTAGGCATAGATTTATTTTAGCTCAAATATAAAAAAGTTACATTTTTAAGGATGAGTCCCAAATTTCCTCAGCGTTTAGGGGCTTTGGAAGTTTTGTTTCATCAGGGTACATTTCTGTACCACTTGGAAGTTTTCCCAACTATCATTTGAGCTCACAGTATTAAAACAAGCTAAAAAGACATGAATCTGTCTATGCTGTAATATCATTGTTTGATTTTGATCATTGTTATTTCAACATGCCGTTGTTACAGTGACAAGTGATTTTTCCTTAAAGAAAAAAAAAAGGGAGAATGGCACATATTTCAGCAGATGTACACACTTTCAAAGAAGCTATTACCCAGCCACAAGCCCTGTCAGAAACAGGTTGTGTGATGTCTGTATCCGTACATGAGTAATTGTGTCATTCCAGCATCCGATGGTCCTACCTGTCTTGAATGGCCCATCACCTGAATACTGAAAGATGTGTTTCCTATGAGTCCGCCACTGAGTTTTGCTGTACTAAGAAACATCCATACAATCTGTAGCCTGCAGTGTACAGGTGGATAAGCAGCAGCCAGAAGCAGCCCATGGATAGCTTGCTGTATCCCCTGGAATGTCTCACAGAAAGCCAAAATGGTCACTAACTGCATCCAGATCACTCAGGACCACAGGTCAGGCCCATCTTTACAAAATCAACCTTTAAACTTCTTTTTTTTTTGTTGTGCTGTTGTGCTACCACTGCAAATAAACCATGCTATAGAAGGTTGTTTTACTCTTCTTATTAGGTACATGTGTATTCTCTTTCCATTATACCTTGAAATATCTTTTCATGAATTTTTAGGGAGGAAAGAGAATGTATTTATCCTGATAAACACAGATGGTTCATTTGTGGGAGGTTTTTTTTCCTCTCCTTAACACTTTTAACACAGCACAAGTTTGTGTTTTAACACACGAAAAAAATCTCTTTATGACTCAAAGAGCATAAAGGGCTCCTGCTCTCCTGAATTTGGTACAAAACACATTTTGTGCTTCTTCTTAATATATTCTTGAAATAGGCATGCTCTGAGATCCCAGAATTCATGCTCTCCAGCCCTGTCTGTAGCCCAGTAGTGCAATTACAGGGAATTCTGTTCTAGCTGTGTGCTACAAAATATTAATTCTTTATATATACAGAGCCAGGAACTTGAAATTCGTATCTCAGGTAAAAATGTTGTGGTGACCTGTTTTCTCTGGATTATATGAGATTTGGAAAACCAATTATTTTGGACAGTGCTTCCCTTGAATGATGTCCTTGAACTATACCCTCTTGTATGTACATGTCTCAAAAAGTAGCTGACATTCCTGGGCTCCTCAAGGCTGGGTTATAGTAAAAAAGAAGTCTGAATGAATTTTTCCATAGATCCACAGATCTTCTGCCAATCCAGGTCTTCCTGCTTAGGCATGGTGTACATTTATGGATATGCATTAGCCTGCTGTCTCAAATTGGAACTGGATTCCCCCCGCCCCCGCCTTGAGATACCTAATTTGTACCAGAAAATAAAAGATTTTTGACTATATATTTTTCTACCTTTGTCTGCAAATACATTAGTTACCTTGGTGTACTTTTTTTGTTGCAACTTTATTCTTTTCTTGTAGTACTTTTTATAAGTCATGAGAATTAGAGAGGAAGTTTTAGACTAGAACTTTTTATCTTTGAAATGGCTTATCCTCTCCAGGCTTCCTGCCTGTACTCTTTTCATACCTTGATACAGTTGCTGCCATCCTGCAGTGTCACTCTCCAGTGGTCCCTCTGTATTAATCCTGGAACTGCCTCTTCAAAGCAAATTGGATCATCTTTAAGGTTCAGAGAATTATTTCAGGATGTTATTACTAGGCAAGCTGCTGACCTGATACTCTTTCCTTAAAGAGAATAGACTAGGTTCTGTTGCCATCATACATACTTGTTCTGCATGATTTCAGTACATCTGGCTGAAGTCAGTATTTTAGTCTGTGCTTTAATTTCTTTTCTGTCAAACACCTCCGGCAAATTAGTTATAGCACTGTCCATCCTATTCCCCTTAGAATTTTAATTAGCTTGGTGCTGAATACCCAGTGCAGTGCAATTGTATGTATTTGATTTCTACATAATTATTTGTCAAAACTGAATTGCTGTGATTCCATTAACTTCTGTAATGCATTGCAGGCGAAGCAACATTATGGGGGGAAAAAAACAGATCAAATCCATTCAGATGTCACTATAAAACAGATAAACTCTCAACTTTAGGCTATGAGTGTGGTCTGTGTGTCATAGGCTTATGCCCAGTCGTTTTTTGACTGGTAGAGAGGGAAGAAAAGCAAGGTAAATATGAACTCTTCTTTACTTGGTGTCCCTTAGGGCCTGATCCAGGCATATAGTTCTGTGCCCGATATGCTTGGTTATGCCAAAGACATAGAAAGCTGCTTCACAACCACAGCTGAAAATTCTCCTATCACGTGGAAAGCTGGATGTGTGATTGCAAAGTAGCCGCCTCTGCCTTCATACCACATGTCCTCTGACTTAACCAACATCCCCGGCGGGACTGGGACACGGGCGGGTGGAGGGTGGGCACACAGTGCTCATTGCAGCCTCCTCCGGGCACCAGCTCCTTGGGGACCGTTCTGCCTCAGGTGGCTTGGAGGAGACCTCAGGCTTTGGGCCACCTGTCAAGGTGTACATGCTCAGCCGGGAATTTGATTTCTCACTTTTCACTCTCGCTGTACTTGGTCATGTTCCTACCAATCTCAGCAGTGACTCCCCTGGGCGAGGAGTATGAGACAACAGAGCCCACCCAGGCCAATGAACATGGTAGAATGGGGCTGTAGGGCAGGAATCACTACATAAGCACTCCTCAGTGTCACACTGGGAGGGACACAGGTCTCATCCTGGTTCTCTTGGAAGTGAGAGCTGTTGCATGTTCCCACTTGTTTGAATAACACAGAGGTACCAGGCAGTGCACCTTCAGCCCCATTTCTTAAAGGAGATTGTTATTCCAGTGAAGAAAAGGGTGCAAGTCGTCCTACCAACCATCTGTCCGAGGGAGGGCTTCTTGGTGACAAAGGGACAGGTACCTTAGATGTGTCTGAGTTCCCTTCCAAACAAGAAAGGAAAAACTGAAAATACGGAGAGACCATATGGTGCAGTTTGATCCTATATAGAACAAATGAGGCTTCATCCAAAGTGATTTAATTTTGGATGTGGCTTGCTTTGAGTTTCACTAACTTTTTCCTATACTAACATGTTACTTGTGCATTCTTTTTATACTAGACATTGCAGATACAACTGCGTAGCACAGATGCCATTTTTCACTGTAGGTTTTCCAGGAATATGAAACAATTTCTGCAGAGTGCCCACATTTGAAATATTCATAGATTTGTGTGTATGACATACTGATGGCCAATTACTAACTTCATTTTTATTCATTCAAAATTCTGTGATCCTCTGAAAAAGAGCTGGAGGAGTGGATGGATACCTTTCTCAAGTACGAATGCTGGTAGAGGTCCGCTGGAAGTCTTCCAGACCTCAGGCCAAATTGTTCTCTTATGCAACACTAGGCTCTGAAGTCAGCTCTTCTTTTTTTGCATAGCTGAGGAGGTGCTGTTAATACTTGCAGATGAGCCTTTGCTCTGCTTAGCTCTTTTTTCCCACCTTGTGGGTGGTGATGGAAGGTATACTTGTTGTGCTTCTGTCACTGCACGGTGCAGCATCAGGATGAAAACTAGCACCGCACAGAACTGCAAAATACAGACGGAACTAGCCATGTTTCTTCAAACCCAGAAAAATACTCTTAATAGTGCAGGTTTCTTTTAGTTTCTTTTAGCTAATGAGCACTGAAAAGAACAAAAGGATGGCAGGGAAGCATTGAAAAGGGATAGTTACTACTAAAAATTGGTTGCTTTTTTTTTTTCAGAGTTTCAATGCTGAAGCCCTTAGAAGAGAGCACTTACAGATGTTTGATTTCTTTCAGGTCCTCAGATTTTGGGACGTTATACACAAAGTTGAATCTACAGCCTGGGATTGCCACAGTTATTGACAATTTCTACATTTGTCCCACCAACAAAAAAAAGGTATGTGGCAAAAAAAGACTTTTTATGGTGCAGCTGAGACTCTGCAACTATGTGAAGTGTGCTTTACAGGTTTTCAAAATATAGGGAAGTGGTTTTCACAAAGTTGCAGGTCACCTTAGGTTGAACTAGTGACATATGGAACTGGGATATTCTTGCTGAATAATATAGAAAGGAAGAAATGCCTTGATGGACTATGAAAACTTTTGAGGCCATTGACTCCTGGAAATGGAGTTTCCATGGAGCTTTCCACAGAAATGGAAAAGGAGCTCCTGTTGGTTTCCACACATCCACCTAAATTCTGGGACTAGCATTCAACCTCTTCATCCTTTGTGCAAAATTTCAAAGTTCTTTGCACGTTCCTTAATATAAACCATAGGGATTGGGCAGGCTGTCATTGAGAATGATTTTTATCCTGTGTAAAACCTTAATTAAAAAATAAAAAAACGCTCTCCCTGAAACTCTTTCTTAAAAAATGTTCGTGAATTATTACGGAACCAAAAAGCTTCTTACGGAGCCTGGGAAGATTAAGTGGACTTTATAAGTGAGAGCGAAATCGACCTATTGAGTGAATTTACAATGGATGTTACATTAGAAGCAACAGGAAGAGTGATTATGGGAAAAAAAAAAAACAATAACAACCCTTCTATGTCTGCAAAATGCCCATGATTTAAACGGCAGGAATTGTGAAATACATTGTGAATAACACAAGCACAGTAGGTCTTTCATGAAATAAGAATTTTCTCTTGATAAGGGCCTTTTAACTCCAGTGTAATACAGAAGCATTGATTTCATGCAGAGGCCACTGATTGGAAGGACAATGTTAGTTGTGTTTATCTGTCTGTTTTGCCTAATCAAAAATCAGTGGAACTCAGCAAGGCTGCCTGGATGATTAAGTACATATTTTATTTCTCTTGCAATTGTTACTGGAGTTTTTGCACCCAAGCTATGCTATGTCTGAGCTTGGTAATATATTTTTAATCTGCTGCAAAGTCAGAAATTATATTTTTGTTTCTTGAAGCAGAACTACCACCAACCACAAAGTTTCAACGGACTCTGTCTCAGAGATAAGATCTGCTGGTGATTTCAAGTCCGAAAGAATAAAAAAATTCTTTACCCATTTCAGTTTCGGGAATAAAAACTAAGAGACAGATGAGAGCTCTGTGGAGGATTTTTCCCAGCTCACCCAGCTACAATATAAAAGCCTGCATAAGCACAGGGGGTTCAGTGACAATGTGGTTGTGCCAGTTGTCTGGCAAAATAAACAGTGGTAAGATCACTGCTGAATTTCAAGCCTGAAGGACACACCGATGTTCACAAAAAATCTCATGTTAACCCTATCTTAGAAAAATCTATATTCTGCTCAAGGCAATTTGAAGTTCTTAGAGATACAAAGCCTGCTTAGTAAACTAATATCATATTGGAATCCATTTGTTATAGAAAGTCTCTTTGGGTAGTCATTAAATATGCTGCTTGTATGCTGAGATTTGCTTCTGCGAAGGTGGTGTTCAATAGTATACAAACAACAAAAACAGCAGAGCAGAAAGGATTTCTAGGGCCTGTAAATGATGCCAGAGGGAGACATATTTATACATGCAAATATACATACATACCTGGTACAAAAACGGTAAAAGGATTGGAGTTAAATTCTGTAGCCGACAGCATCAAACTGGTCTCGGAGGTGTTGCAGTCACACGTGGCAGGTAAGGAGGAAGTCTCTATGTCGTAAGAACTTTTGTCAGTCATAATGGCAACTTTTCTGTCATTAGACATATGATTAGGGCACTAACTAAGACTACCAGCTGATTTCTCAAAAGTTATTTAGAAAGATGGAAGAAAATGTCTCCCTGTCCATCCATTTCAGCCCAATTGCAGTGAGGTGGGATAGAACATTTAGAGCTCTGACTCCCTTTTCTGAGCTGAGCAAAAGGCTCAGGATTTCACCTGTTCCTGATGCTACTAGACTTCAGATTATTATGGTATGGGTTTTTGTCAACCAGTTCACATCTTTTGAAATGTGCTGAAAATGGAAACTGCTGGAGTGCTGACCATGCATACTGGAACGGAGCATGCACTTTAAATTTAAAGCATAAGTAGTCCCATGCTACCAGTTAGCATTTAGAGACTGGGAATATGCACAAAAGCAGAGATAAAAGACATTGATGGGGATTTTTTGAATACTTTGCATATTAAGCATTATTCTATGCTTTCATTCTATTTACCCATTGTAAACCTCATCTGTGGAAGAACTGATACTGCAAATTTAATGCTTATCCTTTCCACCTCAATGTCATCAGAGCATTAACCTCACCTGGTTTTAGCTCTGTGCAATTTAGGTGTCTAGTCAAGCTCTCTCCCTCTGCAGTCAATGGAGAAACGTGGGTACCTCCAGGCAGTTCATCCTATTAAAGTCCTAGTTCTTTGTAATTGTGAGAGTAAGACTGAATGATCTTGTGGAGGTTCCTATAAATGACTTTGTGACTATCATGGGTCTGAACAGAGTCTCACTGAAGCTTCCTACAAAGCCATACAAAGAGATGGAAGACTATTTTTGTTTTGGAATGCAATTAGATAAAATATTTGCTAGGATGGTCTAGTCTAGTTCTTGGACTGACATTATTTCTTCAGTTTATCTCTGCTGGTATACCAGCTCCTAGAGTGACTTAGAGTTTCACTCAACATGCCCCCACTCAGTGAGCTGCAATTATACCATGCAGACCAATGGACTTGTAAGTGAGCTTTACACAGCAAATGTGAAATTGTACTGGAAATTTTCAGTCCCTATGAATTGCTCTAGTTTGCACTTTCTTAAGATGGATTGAAAAGGAAAAAAAGGTTATACGTCTTATCTTCCCTACCCTGTTGTTTAAGAAGTTAAAATTCCACAGTATTGTAACAGTGTTTGTGAAGAAGTGTATTAGCAGATGCAGAGGGTACAACAGCGTCCTTTTCACATAGTGTTCCATGGAAAAGAGATTGTATAAAAAAAGAACAAAATTACAAGGTAAACAACAGGGATGCTGGGGACTTTGAACTAGCTGCAAGGAATTTATAAACCCTACTAAATCCATGCAAAAATGTCGCACATTCCTTTTCTCTCTTACCCTTCTATGAACAAGTTGCGATGAGTACTGCGAAGAGACGAATCAGGAAGGAGTTGTATCAAGGTCATGTCTACACAATCTTTTGATAACTGAGGTAAATTCTCTCAGTCTGGATCTTTTTCTGGCTGAACACAGCAGAACTCTGATGCAGAAACTGTGTTGCTGTGGTTACCACAGGACTCAAGCTACGGAACCCAGTTTTGACAAGAAAGGATGACAAACCTCTGAGGGTAGAGCGTTAGAGGGCTTTGTGTATCAGTCTGAATGGGCCTTTCTGATGAAATCATGGGATGGAGGCGTGAACTGTGGTTGTATTGTTTGTGATTCAGCGTTAAATTGCAGTCAGCCAGCAGCACAAGTAGAAGACATTTGTACCTACCTGCAAAAGACCATGTAGGCTCACCCTAAATGCTATTAAACAATAGAGTAATAGACAAGGTAACACTGTAATTAAGAGTTCATGCTTCCTAAGGATGCATTAATATTTGCTTTGTATGCTGGCTGTTTTTAGTGTAGTATAAACCTGCAACCAAAGACACTGAAACTGTTACTCTGACAAGGTTTTGGAAAGTTGTAGAGTAATGAAGGTGAGTTCTCCTATGTAAGCTTTCTGATGCTAACTTTTCCATTTGAAGCACTTTTTCAATTGATCTGTGACATAAAATAGCCTTACTCTATGCAGGCCTTGAAGTGCTGTGCCTTGATAAGGGATGTTTCTGCAGTTTAAACAACAGAACTTAGGTAATTATCTCCTTTTCAGTAATTACTCTATGCTGATAGCATCAAATAGTGCAGGCATCCCATAATGTGCCATGTGGAGGAAATAATTTGATTTGTATCCTCTGTTTTCCAAAACAACATTATAACTGTGATTTGGAAGTGACGTACATGATTCATGGAGTATGGGATTATGCTTTCCATGGTGTCAATCTGGAGTCAGTTGAACAAAGTAAATTCTTTCTATGGAAGACAAAAGTTAGCAGAACTCAGCTTCACTAAGATAAATTATCATCAAAATATTTAACATTTTTATAGAGCATATATGCTGTTGGATGTAGAAATTACATATTTGCTTTAATTCTGTTTGTATAACGTTGCTGGGGAGGAGTTGATTTTTTTCCCCCATTCAGCACATATTTTAATTTTCATTGGTACTAACGCAGCTGATGCATCCATCCTTCTGTTTATATGCTTCTGGAAAAGAGGCAGCTAAGCAGTGTGTATTCAGGCTTTTCATATTACGAGAAAATAAATGTTGATTGTGCATACACTGACTTAGTTAAATGGGTTGAACACTTACATTTCCCAGCTGTCACAATAACCAATAGATGCATGTTTTTCCAAACTCAAAGGCAAGATGACAAATGTGTATTCTTGCTTGATAAAACATGCAAAATACTTGAGATAGTAATAAGCATATAGACTATCCTGTACAATATTTTAACTCCTGATACTTTAAAATAGCATGAATTGCACATGATCACGAAAGGATATTTGCCACAGCTATAAAACAATTCCTGAGATGCAACTGGCTTGAGCAATGTTTGTAAGCACTTACAGGTAAATGCAGTCCTACAGCATTTTGACATTTGTCTTTCAGAGCAAAACAATTGGTAGTGGAAGTTGACAAAATGCAGCACGGCTGTATTTACTTGTAAGGAAAAATTTTACTCAAGTATCAATTTCCTTAAAGACCATTCCAGAGTGTCTGCAAACATACAGAGCAGAATTATCTTACACTTTTATTAGTAGAAGTTGTCAACTATGGAATATTCCTTTCAATAACCTGAGTAGTTACTTCAGGAAGGTTTCACTGTGAAATTGCAGAATGAATCTGTATGCATCATCTCTACCATGATGCGTTCTTGCCTTATAAGCAGTGTCACCATTCAGTTTTATTCTAGTGATGCACCACCAGAGCACTGATGTAACCTGACTGCATCATTTTGCTTAAGACTTCTGTCTGGGACTGTTCAGTTCATCTTCGGATTTTCCAGATGCTTCCAGAAGTATGCCAAATAATCAAACTTTTTTCTCACCCATAGTTTGCTGGTAAGTGGATTGCTGTGAGAGGCAGTGCTGAGCAGAAATCCCAGATTTTATTCACACACAGTTGATGAGCAGTTGCCTAGTTGATGGTCAGTCTAGAAAGCTATTAAATGCACGTGGAACTAAGTAGGTTAAAACAGTCAGAGCTTTCCTTGAGCTGTTAGCTAGGAGTCAGAGGTTCATGCAGCGCCACTGAAACCAAGCCATACAGGGAGATTTGATGGATGCTATTTGATGGGGTGTGAGTACGTATATGTGGAAAAAGTATGATAAAGCTTTGAGAAGCAAAGAGTGGAGCAGTTGAAAATTAAAAACATACATGGAACAATCAGTAGGAATGTGCCTATTAGAAAAGTATTTGAGCTAAGTACTGGCTGAATGGAGGCTAGGAACTACAGCTTTCCCTGTCTGACTGATTCCCGCTATGTTTAATAAACCAGGGCTTTTTTACACTTTGTATGTAAACAGAGCTGCATCAAAAATGTATAACTCTTATGTGATTTTCATATTCTAACTCCTTGTAACACCTCCAATAAGTCAAAGGTAGTAGCAGTGTTACTGTTTTATTTAAGTATACCCTCTCTCATAAACAGTAGACTATGAATGCATTATTCTGTGTAGTCTCGTGGAGAAAGGTTTGGTTTGGTTTCCATAAAAATTTTGCAGACACTTTCTGTGCATTTCTCCATCCTGGTCTTCCATGTACGGAGCTAGAAAGGAATCCCCAGCTCTTTTTATTAGGTGCATTGTTGTCTTTGAATACTTTTCTGCATGCATATCTACCAAAACATTGAACCATGCAGTCTGAAGCTGCCTCTAAACCTTTTTGTTTTAGTTCTGCCTCCTTTGACCTATAAATGTTTTATAGTCCACACGTGGAGGAGACTGTGGTCAAAGGCTGCACCTCATTAAAAAAAAAAAAAAGAAAAAAAACAATCCACAAAAAAACCCAAAGCAACAAACCTGGCTAACAATACAAGTGAACAGTAGACTGCCATGACTAGTGTGTAGGTTTGCCATAGTATGTAGGATAATTACTCATCGAGGTACAGGGTGTGTGGGCTAAGTGGGTGCACACTTGAACAGACATTCTGTGTTATTATTCTATCCTATAATTTATTTGATGCTTAATGTAGAGATCTCAATTGGAAGTTTTTGAGATTGACCTTACACTGTGATTTTGTAACCTAATGTGCAACTTTTGCATTCTTTTGTGCTCAGGCATACAATTATTCTAAGGAAAAATAGTCCTGTCTTCAGTGCATACTTATTATAGATTCTTTTGTTCTGTTTTTATGAATTTCCTGTCTAGAGCTCATTAATCGTAAAAGCAGACCAACAACTACCAAAAAGCCGTAATGTTAAATTAAGTTTACTGTAGTGAAGCCAAAAATAAAAAGACTAGTTGGTGGGAGTAAAACATAAAAAAGATTTATGTGAAAATGGAAAAGGCCTGTGAGCAAGTGTTAAGAGACCATTGTGCATATGATTCTGCACTTGAGAGACATCCATTTCCCTCCTGGTAATTCTGGGAAGAGAAGGAATCCAAGCATCATATTTTCAGCAAGGTTTTATTTCCTATTATGATGAGCAGGGGTCATTGCTTGGAGAAATAGGAATAGTCAATCAAGAGCATATATTAGAAAGCAGGTCTGGAGCTACCCTCAGCACATGTGGTCACGTGTGCTGCTGAGCGGGTGGCTGGTCAGAGAGGAGCCGTAAACTGGAAAGCATGATGTTCCACACCAGAGGGGTTTTTAAGATCTGGGATTTTGATTTGGTATGTCTAAAAATAAGGGCAATTTTGCAAAACTTAGATTAGGCTGTCATTTCAAATTTCTTTATTTTAAAATGTAGATTCTTATACTTAGGCCCAAATCTAAATCTGAGCTGTACGCCAGAGAAGAATCGTGGGGAGGGTGGTGTGGTAGATTTGCTGTGCAGGCCACTAGGCAGGTCGTGTGTTTCCCTCGTCCAGCCTGCCAGATGAGCAATAAGCCCATGGGCTTATTGGCCTGAATGACTTCTTAATTCCTCCTCTGCTTGAGGTAAGTACTGGGGGGAAAACCAAAATCAATTAACGAAGCAAAATTGTCTGCGGTAGGTCCCTAGACCTAAGCAAGACGTAGGCTTTTGTCCAGCATGGCAGAGACTTTCTCGTGTCCTAGCTAGAGCTACAGCTGTCTTCTAATCAATAGCTATGATGATCACGCACATCTTTTTTGAAGGCTATATGTTCCCATGAGAATATAATGCTGATGCAATATGGAGCTTGCAGAATTAAATATAACAAAGAGTCAAATTATAATATATGGGATAGTGTCCAAAGGAGAAGGTGTCCATATGAAGAGTGAATATAGAGTTACTGATTCAGGGTTGCGTGAAACCTGTGACAGATAAAACCAGAAAGGAAGAGGTGGTTATATCAGCGGTGCTGAGTCTTTGCAAAAGGAAAGAGGAGAAAAGAGAAGCTAAATGTAAAGAGGAGAAAAGAGAAGCTAAATGTAGAGAGGAGATGGTAAAGGATTAGTAACAAGCATCTTATGGTACTTAATAAGTATTTAATTGGTTGCCCTGTGTGCTAAGATGAAATGGGTATAGTTAAGTCTATAGAACAGAGTCAGGTTTCTGCTAAAACTGGCATGCACAAGATAAGGTTTTTCTGTGATTAATTTAGATCATTTATATCTATTGCAATTATCCTGTGTGTTGAGATTACTTTTGTCTAATTATTTACTGAGCATCACAACATGCCTAGAGGCATGCATCAAGGTTCCTGTGTTACTGAAGAGATGAAATTGGGAACTCCTTCATCTTAACTCAAAGTCTAACTGCAGCAATAACTAACCACGAGGACAGTGTTAAGGAGGTTATATGAAAACTTCTAAACAGTATTTGAAGAAAGATGAGTAATACCGTTCAGGAAGTCTGCAAGGACAACATACAGTAGGCATAGTCCCCAGACAGCCCGGAAATAATGGTGTGGTGTGTTTGAAACATATTCATCATGCTTGCTGATGGATCGTCTGCATCTCCTAGAGACCTGTGTGTTTCCTCCTCATTTCCCCAGTGATGGAACGGCAGCATGAGTCCCAGCTTCCACGCTTCGTGCTCTGCTAGCATTTTCCAATCTACTGATGTGTCAAATTCTGCTTCTCTTCACTGCAGCTGTTCGACTTCCCTCCGCTCGTGCTGACCACACAAACTCCTCTTGCTCTCTCAGGAGCAGAGATGCAGCAGGATTTTTTTCCCTCGGGTTGACATGGAAGCACAGTGGAAATGAACAGGGTTTAAATTGCTGCCACAACCATTTTGCAGGGCTAGCAGCGTACTCGCCCCACTGTGAATCCCTGTGGCTGCTACCCCCCTACACTGCTAGAAGTGAAACTGCTGCTTAAACCAGCCAGCTGCTGCAATCTTGCTGTCATGGCACAAATATTTGTACAGGACTCCTAAACTACCGTGAATCTCACAGTTAAGCATGCCAGTGATTTTTTTTTTTATTCCACCCTCTTTGTGGCATTTACTAGAAGGGATGAACGTAACTATTTGCTTACCTTTTTCTAATTCTGAAATTAGGCCTGATTCCCAGTAGCCCCAGCACTCTGCACCAGCAAACTTCTACTGAAAAGACAGGACCTGTGTGACAAATATGGTTTAATCATGTTCTTCTCATGCAGCCTGTACACATTTATTTGAATATAGTCTTCAAAAATTCATGCAAACATAAAACAGGATTTTTTTTTTTTTTTTTCCCACACTATGTGTTTCTGTCAGGCAGAGAAAGATTCTTACTTCTGGAAACTGAAATCTCTTGTGTTTAAGTAAACTACCGCTGAAGCCTTCTTGACAGTGGCCGCTTTCAGGCTGGTGCTAGAGACGGATTTTTTCCATCTGTGGAAGTAACTAATGCACTAGGTTGCTGTCGTCCCTTCATGCCAGAAGATTTCTATCACATGAATGGTGAATTCTTCATAATTCCTGATTTGGTTTTGAGGTGGGATCTTCTGCAAGCATGTTTTGGTTTGTGTCTAACCCGTATTTCTCTCTCCCTGCTTTTTTCATAATGATTTTTTTGCAACCTTCCATCACTTACTTTTGTCCTTCCGTGTCTTAATCTCTTTCCAGCACTTTCTTGTTTTCCTGCTTTTCTTTCTTCCATTTCTGAGCATTACTCTTTTTTACACTTTGCAAGTCATTTCTGGACTGAATTAAACCTTTTTCTTTCACAGTTACAATTACTAAACAAAAATATTATTTAGAAGAATGTAGCTAATGGTTCATGTTTCTATTCAAAATTATAATTTTCTTGGGATCATAACAAAAGTGCTGACACATGCCTAACTATAATTCATAAAGTGAATCTCTTCAACAGCGGTAGTAGGATGATTTGATCAGGGAGCTGTTAGCCAGGAGACCTGACTTCAGTTTCTATGACCTTGAGCAAGCCTGAGCCTCCCTGAAGCCTGACTTCCCATTGCCTCACACCTTGTAATATCATTTGCCTTGTGGAAAAGCACTGTGACATGACATGATTTGACAGTCTACCTTGAGGTCAGATTACAAGGTTTTGCAAAAAGCACAGAATTGGTCTGGTTTAGTTCCCTTATTTATAAACTTAAGACAATAATACTGAAGTCTGCAGAGCACCTGTGATCCCTAAATAAATGCTGAGTATTTTTATGATCCCATTTTGAGAGGAATGCGTATTTATAAGGTATTTTTTGTGTCACATCCCTGCAGTACTGAACAGCATTTTAAGATTTGCAGCATGCTGAAAATAATTGTTATAAATATGTTCCTATGTTTTCCAAGATTGTTTAGCATTTATCAGGCATGGCTGGTTCAGGACATTGGTAATAATTTGAATATGGTGTTAGTACTTCTACTCTCACATAAATGAGGAAATTAAGCTACTTGCTCCAAATGGAACAGGATTGATTTCTGCTGCAATTGCTGGATCTACAATTTACAGGTTTACAATCCTATTCTTAGTCCTCTAAACAATATTACCAGTCTGGACATTGAAATGGCATGCAGATTTGACTTTAAAATGCTCTCATTCTTTTCTAGAAGACACTGTCTATGCAAGGAGATCTGGTGGAAAGGTCTGGTGAGGGAAGTGCCTCAGGTAGCACTGAGGGATTGTGGAGTGTTTATCTTGTAAAGGTTGGTGCCAAAAACGGACGACTGCTAGTTGCATAAAAAGCTGTGCTTTCAGTGTAACTATGACTACAGGAATCAGACTGGGATCACTGGGAATAAGCAAACATCTCCTGTCAATATTAAATGCACTGGAGTCATTCTTTAGTGATAATATATGTCCTGTTTGCTTCATTCAGGCATACCCGTGAACTAATTTTTTTCCACATTGCGTCACTTTATAGGATTTTCTGTGTTTAAGTGCTTTTACAGTTTGTTTGTGATGCAGCGCAGGCAGGCATAAATTAGTGTGGGTTTGGCTAAAGGTTCGAGTCTGTCCGGGCGAGTAATAGTGTCTTGCACTTCATTCTTTCTGTGGGCTCCAGCAAAGGCAATGGTTTTCTTACTGGCTGCATCTGAAGGGTCGAGAAATGCTTTTCCGCTCTGCAAGGCGCTCTAACACAGGAGCAGGAGATCTGGGCCTCCATTTTTTTACATCTTTGCTAGGTGGAGCTCAGGGATACAGGGTTTCTGCTGAGCTTTGGGACTGTAAAGCCCAAAGGCTCCTCTGAAACTCTCCCATGCTGTATATTATTGCAAGGTCCAGCCATAACTTTTCACTTGACTTAGGCAGACAAAGTCCATAAAACTGTCCTTTCTGGAATAAAGTGCCGTTCAGGAGGTAGTAATGTTCTGTTCTAATATTGCTTGGTATATTGTAGAACCATATTAAAACCACTTGTGAGTTGTACGTTGCCATAAGATCTCAAAATTTTATACGCGCGTAGATGATTTCATGTGTCCTGTTAATAGCTTTGGGAATTCTGAAGAGGTGATAGGATTTCCCTTTCACAGATGTGGACACAGAAAGATGTAAATGACTTGCCTGGGAAAGAAATAAGAGAAATTTAATAATATGCCATGTATCTAAACAAGCCTCTTAGCTTCAAGTACAAAACTACCCTTTTGCCCCTCAATAAAATAATAGATTAATTAAATCAAATTTTACCATTTTACTAGTTCAAAGGAGAGTGTGGGCTTGTGGAACGTCTATTGATGCCATAAATATTATCGGCATTCATATATGACAGCTTATTTTTGAAAAAAATCAGAACAGTTAATGTTTCCAGAATGAAGGACTGAAATATGGGAAATATTTTCAATGGTAAGATCATAATTAGCTTTAAGCAAGGATGAAGTAGATTTTTACACTTTTTTGTGTTATTGTTTTGGCAGACTGAATAGATAAACGCACAGAATTTGAAGATGTGGCTTCTGAACCAAATTCATAGTACATTCATAGTAAATTCATAGCTTTATAGAAAGCTAATCTGTGATGATAACGAAAAAAGTTTTAAAGCTTTTCTAAAGCGTTAGAGGCAATTTGAACTGCATCTTTAAAAAGTTATACTCAGGAATAAAGAAGGGAGCTAAATTTACATCTAGGACCTTAATTTTAGATACTCTGTTGGAAAGCACTGGCCCTGTGTTTCTGCACAATTCATAGAATTCACTTTTTATTAACACTTATCTACTGTAAACCGGTTACCATGTAAAACGTGGCTGGGTTAGGATAAGGTCAGACATGTTTATCAATACTCTGAAAATTTCTGAAAAAAATTATATCCCAACTTAGAGATGAAAATAAAAAAACTTGGAAAAGAGTTGATGGATCCAAGATAAGGAAAAATAGATGAGATTAACTGAGATATTTTGCTCAAATTGTGACCCTCTTAAATGTAGTGTTTTAAAAGTATGTCAAGGTTTACTTATAAAATAATAAATACTCCAAATTAAAATTAATATTTGAATTGGGAAACTTGTCAAAATTAAAATGTGTGTTGGAGAACATTGACTTTGCCACGTCAGCATTTTCTGACCAAAATTTATTTTTTCTGAAAGTGCCCTGTCATTTTAATAGTCAGTAGAGTCCCAAAATCGTATAAATTTTTTTCTCTGAAGGCTGGTAAATTTTTGACGTACATAATATTTATATGACTCTGAGTTTATCTCAAAACTATAATGTATTCTGCTTTACTTATATATTTTTCTCGCTATGGGATTCTTCAATTCATTAATAAGGGGATTATCACCTTCGACCTGTTTTTAAACTAAGATGTTAAGAGGCAAATTCATTAGGCTGATGCTCACAGTCTCCAGGTGACACTGCTATGTTCTTCTTTTTTCCTGTATTCAGTAGCCCATGATTTAGGTAATTGCTGGTTATTTATCTTTTTTGAACATTTTGATAGCACACTGGGTTTTCTTTGTGCTGTTTTTTTACCTTCTCTCTTGTCTGCTCTCTTTGACTGGAGCAACTAGTGCAGCGGTCAGTGGCTGAGGTTGGACACTTTACTGTTCCTTAATACTACTGTGTCACCTGCCACTGCATTTAAGCCATGTTCACAGACGTAACCTAAATATCACCCAGTTAAAATCCAGAGAAAGGCTAAATCTCTAAATGTTCATGTTAGCAAATAAGTTTATTTAAAAATCACCAAGTGGTGCGGTGGCAGAACCCAAGAGTCCCCCTTTCTGCCTTGTCTGCAGGTCAGTTTATAAGCTTCAGCTAACAAAATTATCCCCAGAGAACACCGCGGTTGTAAACCGGCAATGACATCTACTGTGGTAGGGGCTACAGGCTTTTACCAGAAATCTCAAAAAAGGTCTGCTCTCAAGGCTGTAGCTGTTTTTAGTAGATCTTAGAAAGGTGAAGAATAACATAAGACTGCACAATAAATTTTTAGTCCACTTTTTAATCCAGTAAATATATGTTGATTGCTGCACACTAAGATGTTATTGTGCTTTTCCCCTGAAGGGTTTGAGTTTCCAGCTTATTTTGATTTCTTAAGGAACCACAAAAATCAGGAGGAAACCTCCAATTTAGGCTTGCCCAGCTCTGTTGTAGTATATTATATGGTAATCAGGGGTACTCCAGCTTGATGACCTTTCATCTAGGGCTGTTGTTTAACAGTGTACAGTGCTGCAATCTGGGCTTTCATGTGTTTTGAGTATTGATTTTCTAGATAGGGAGAACTGCAATAATAACCTGAGGAGGTCTGGCATCACTGTGACCTGGTTTGCTTTTATTCCTTATGGCTCTAGGCAAAGCAGTCAGTTCCTGGGGGCGGTGGGCTGCTGGAAACGGCATGCCTCTCCCCACTTTGCTTGTGTGAAAGCCCTGAAAAAGTGTTTCCCTGGTGTAACTGGCTCTCCCTCCAGCTTTCCTTTCCAGCTTATTTCCATTCCACTTCTCTTTTTCTCCTTCCACCCTTCCAGTTGCAGGTCAGCCTGGACGGGGCTTTTCCCAGGCACCCTCGCCCCAGGAGCAGCAGCATTCAGCACAGCCTGCATTGCTGGGCAGCCTTGCACAGGCACTGCTAGTAGCTGCAGCATCGGAAGCTGAGGGAGTTGCACGTCAGATGCAAAATTGTGTATCAAATGCAATTTTGGTCAAGAATCACCTCAAATGCTGCTCTGCTTTCATAATGTATTGTTTCTTTCCTTCAGACAAAGAGAAGTGCTGGCATTATCTTGTTCAAATCTCTATGTAAATTCACTTCTTCTCTTTCTAAAGCTCTAGGGTATGAACCCCGTTCACACTGGGGTGCCATGGTGATGGGTGGCTTCCAAATACCAAAGACAAAAAGTGTGATAATGGTTGCTGTGGTATTCTTAATCCGCTCATGATCCTCTTTATATGAGACTAGTTCTATGTGAAGAAGCTATGATCCAGACTAAATGCTCTCCATGCCAAAGGAATGACAATATGGGGAACATTGGTGCCTCATAGGGTTGAGTTGGTGACCGATGTCAGTACTCCAGGTTTCTAAAGCTATGTCACCAGATGTCTTTGTAATCCTGGATATGTTTACTCAAGCTAAAAGAGTCTTTGTAAATGGGGTTCTTTCACGTGAATGAGCTTACTTACCGACTATTTCAGAATACAGTATATTGTCAATATTTGTTCATCACATGTAATGGTGGGTATGCAATATTTATAGTCTTTCCATAAGGATTACCATTGGGAATAGCAGAGTCACAACCAATTGCCTCAGCTGCTACTTATAAAAGCCAGCTCAGTTACCATACCTTGGTTGGAATAATCTAGCCCTGCATTAGAAGTATATTACCCAGTAAACACAATGCAGTTGATGCCTATTTGAAGAGACCTCAGTCATTTCAAAAGTCTCAGGAGACAAAATAAGTTATTTGTGTGGCTGAATCACTGAACAAAAGAGAAGCCGTTTGTTATTTGAAGTAACAGGACAGCATATGTTTCACTGCAGTGTGGCTGGCAGCCTAGAGCCTTGAAAAATGTGTTCTTGTCTTCAGGGGAGTGTAGACATCAACTTCGTGCATCTCAGGAGGTGTTAAAACAACATCTGATGAGTCAAGTTGCAATCAAATGAGCCTTGCTAGGGAAGAGCAAGCAACATATTCAAAATTTTGGCAACTGCCATTTTACCTTTGCCTTTTTTAATCAGAGAAAATCTGCTGAGATTTCTCACAAGTTTTCTTGAGCTTTACAATAAATAAAGATGTCCTGAACTATTCTCTCTCTCTCACCCAACCATGCTGAAATTTTAACCTTAGAAGTGAAAATAAAATAAAAAGTTAAAATAGAGTTTGTACTTTTGCTTCTCTTCTCTTACCTATTAAAAATTACTGAGTTTGTCACCTAAGATTTACTGAGTTAGTCACCAGAGGGGAGACCTGTGGAACCTGTCTTTATTCTAGAAAAAATCAATTCAATTTTTTATTTTTATCATTTTGAAGAACACTTTGACTGCCAAACAAATATCCTGAAGCGTCAATTCTGCACATGTACATAGTCCTAAATTTGTTATGTTTGTGTTCAGATATGCCATGCCATCTGTCTTCATGGTTGGAAGAAGCTTGTTACATGTAACCCTTTGGGTAGTTCAGAGTTAGTATTTTGTGATAGAAGATATCAGTGATGCCCACAGTTTTAGCACCCTCCCTCTGGTAGAGAAAAGACGGTAATCATTAGCAACATTTTATGCCCAGCAGCTTGCAAACACTATGGAAAATAGTCAGTCCTTGTACACAATAAAGATGAAAGGTGTGTGAAATGTTTTTCGAAGACCGTATGTTTTCTGGAAGGCTGAGCAGTTTCATCACCAGCACTAGGCAAGAATGAGGGACTTCATTTGCTGGTGATGAAAACAGCCTGGTCTAAAGATGTAACAGTCAAGTATGCAGAAGGGTTACATGCTTTGGTTAGATCTGTAATTCCATTATGCTGATTAAAAGGTGTGTGATAAAGGAGTTTCACAGCAGAGCCTGAGCTGCCAATTCTTCTCTGGAAGTGCAGGGAAAGAGAAACCATGTTCTGCCCCGGTGTAGCTGGCAGTGGTTGGAAGCAGAGGTTGGTTCCACAACACCTAAGTGTGGATGGTTCACCGCAAGAGCCTCAGCTGGGACTATGACACATTCATTAATGGAGAAATCCATAACCATGTTGATATCAAATGCTCAGACTGTTGTGGTCTTCTGGAGTAATTAACAGCTTCATCACTTGAACATATCCACTTAGTGCTATTGTGAACCAATCAACTCTTATCATGGTGCCATGCAGTACTCTTGAACATCCATTCAGAAGCAATTGCAGCATCAGGTAAAAGGGTGGATAACTTAGAGACATGATCCTGTTTACATTTGGCTTGATCTCAATCAAAATTCTCGTGCTTAGTTTCCTACCTTAGGCTTTGCATCAATTTATCAGTACTAGTGCTTGCTGAACAGGGTGTAGGCAAATGGGAGGAGATGCCTTAGATGTGAGACTTCTAATTTCTGATGATTTTTCATCTCAGAATTCCTTTTTCCTCAAAGAAGTCATGTTTATAATGAAAATTATGAAGGATTTAAGGAAACACTTTCATCTTTTGTCTTCTTGCCATGTTGAGAAATTATCACTAAAAGTGGAAAGACTGACCTTTCTTCATTCAGAAAAAATATGGAAAATTAAATTAATCAATATAGATTATTTCAATATATGTTGGCTAAAACTGCTTAGTTGTGCCATGGCTATTACATCATGGGGAAATTGTTACATTAGGAAGGCTAATAATTGCCTCAATGAATGATATCCTATTTCGTTAGCATAAAACATGCTATTGCATGTTTATTGCAATTATCAAGGCAAATGAGTGGTTTGTACATGTGACGTTGCATTCTGTTGACGTCTTCATATCAATACTTGGTCACGTTCTCAGGGGCAGTGGTTTGACTGGTTCATGAGTGACAGTGATTAGTAGGTAAGACAGCATAGGCAAATCTTTTAAATATTTTTACTTTTTTTCTTTTTTAACTTTTCCATGGCTGTGAGCAACATGGAAGAGCATCACAGTGTGTTGTTCCCAGTGCTGCTTTACAAGCTGACCTAAAGAGATTGGTAACTAGCTTAATACTGTAAAAAAAAAGAAAAAAAGATGTAAATTAGGTGGATTTACTCTTCAGGATGTAAGCGAAGGGGCATTTATCAAAATATTGTACAAAACTTCTGCTATGTTTACTTCTGTCACTTCATTCACACATCATCACCTTTCTCAGAACCTAAACCTTTTGTCTGCCACTAGAACTTGAGTGTTGAAAATTGTTTCTTAATTGTTCTATGCACTATGAGTATATTTATTATCAGATTATATACTTATGACACAGAATATAGCAAGAGATGTACGATATGCAATATAAATATGGTAAGAAGTGTCACTAGAGCTCATCCTTGATTAAGAATTTATTTTACTCTCCTCTTAACAAGGATTGACTGGATCACAGGCCATTTCATTTAGGAGGCTGTATGTGAGAGCTTTGTTGATTTTTAATTTTCCTCCATTGATTTTCAGCATCCAGAGAGCACTTGTTCTCTAATGGCTCTCTGTGTTGGTGTTTGCTTGCAAATTGAAGTAAAAGATAAATGGCTTTCAGGGTAATACCTCTCCAAGGGCTTCCACTTGAGGGTTGGTGGCTGTTAGCAGAGCTGCAGTGTGTTTAGAAAAGTTCTATGCTCAAACAAAAGCATTCCTGAGCTTCTAAGTGCGGTAAAAGTGTTTTAGGCCTGGTGTGACAACAATCTCTAGCTGATTTATAAATCTTTACAAGGAATAGCCCAATTTGTCCACATTTTTCTATGAAGGTGAAATGTTCTGCACTTTTCTTAATAGGGATTCAAATGTTTTCCTTGCACATGTTTTTCCTCGGCAAACAATTGATTTTTCAGTCAAAGAAGGGGAGAAGAGCTGCTGGTATTCCGTTAGTTACGAATACGTATTTGTACTAAAATGCAGTAATCTTTTGCTTGTGCTAAGGTTGAAAGTTTTGGCCTGTCTATTGGAAAACAGTATTTTGAAATGGCTATAAATTTAATTTTCAAAATCTTTGCTTGCTTAGGAGTATTAAGCTCATCTGTAGTGTAACCTTGCTTTATATCTGGATATTTCAAACCTGCTTGTACACTATTGGTGTGATAGACCATTGCATTGTGTAACAGTGTTCTGGCTTATAACCACTGCTAATGAAAGGGTCCTGCTTAGCACCCCTTACCCATTGCCTTTTCATACCAGTCTTCGCTATTTCGAAAAGACATCTCCTTACTCTAGGCTTGAGTTAGAAAGCCCTGGAAAAAGGGGTGTGAGGCTCTTGGAGCTCCAGGGAGATGATCCTGTGGATCGTGAGCCTCTTGGGCCACAGGTGCTGGGCAGCATCTCATCGACTCCTCTGGAAATGATTGCTGTTCGTTACCTTAGAAAGCCGTATTTGTGTGTCAGATAGCTTTGTACAGCACCTATGCACACACTGCATTATATATTTTCATACATTTAAATTGTAAAATTGGGCTAATACATTTTTTTTTAAAGAGTTCAGTTACTAAAGATACACTGCTTATATAGCATCCACATATGTCTTTTCTTAATTAGGCTTTCAGCTTTTCAAGAGTGTCCTGTAAAATGACTAAGAATTTGGCTTGAGGAACCTGTGATTCATTTTTCTTGCTCTCTGCTTCTCATGCCACTTGCACTGAGCTTAATTCAAGCAGCTTCAGCAAAGGTCTGGAGTAAGATATGCATTCACATGCCTGGATCAGTGCTGAAACAGCTTAACAATCTACTCCATTAGCATATAAGTCTGAGAAATTAAAGACTCAGTCTGAAATGAAGAGGAGCTAAAAATCCTGGGCTCCTTTCTCTGGTCTGCTGCTGTGTCATTTTGTGTCTCCAAGATGGGTATTAAGGACAGTCTCATTAACAGTTCCCTCGTCCTGCAGCATCCAGCATCAGCTGGAGTTTCATCAAAACTGAAGAACGGAGACCTGAATTTCAGGTTGGTTTCTGTGTTCTGCTTCAGCAGAAGTTTAAACTGTTCATGTTTGGCATTAAGCGCGTGGATGATGCCATTGACTTCAGTTCAGTGCATAAGGTTAAGCATTTGCACAATTGCATTTGGGAACTGGGGAATAAAATGGAATGCACAAAAATTAGTCTTTACCAGAGGAGCAGGACAGTAACCTCTCCATATCTTAATTTATAAGTGAGAAGAGTAGCTTTTTTCCAAGCAAATGAAGTCACTGTTTTATAGCAAAATGCAGTTTATCTGAAGCCTTCCCTTAGCTCTTTTTTTAAAGTCATAAATTGCTGATGGCTGTGTGTGCCACAGGGCACACAAAAATCTTTTGCTGGAGGCTTTGTTTCAAGCTTGTGGGGCTTTTCCTACTCGGTAGCCAGGCTTATTACATCAGATGTGCTTTTGTTTTGTTTCTTCAATGCAGCTTTCAGGGTGACCTCTGCTGAGATAAAAGCACTAAAACCACTGTGGATTTTCCTGAAGCAACATTTTCAGCAGCGATGGGCAATTCATCGCTCTGAAAGCAACTGCACACTCCAGAAAAGAACCCAAACCAGACCAGAGCAGACCTGGCAGAGCTCTTGCTTTTCTCTGTCCCTCCTGTATTGCTTGTGAATCAGGGCAATGTTAAATCTTAAAATATAGTAGTATAGGTAATGACCATAGTAATGATTGAGAAAAAGTGTTGTCTTATTTTTTCTTGAGGAATTTAAGGAGTATCGTAATGTTGTTACATTCCTGGTCAGCTGTTCATTGGGGGCTCTTCTGGAAGAGCTTGAATTTTGGGCTGTATCTTCACTGCATGGCTCAGTGCTGTCTAAACTCAGGCAAATCTAATGTGAAGGGGGTTGAAATACTACCAATAGTAAGGGCTGGCTTTAAGCTACTGTTATGAGAAGCAGCACCAAAATAGGGAAGATGACTGGGTTTGGACCATGCAGAGGTGCCACAGCTGCTCTGTAATGAAGGGACACGTATATACTGGGGAGCCATCCCAGGGCCTTATTTCTCAGTTGGTGGGTTTAAATATGTACAGAGCTCCAGAAAAGGATCTTTCCCCTCTCCCTCCTCCCTAAAAAGGGGGAGCAGCAGGTTGGGCTTGAAGGAGCCCTTCTCACGAAGAGAAAAATGTATCCCCCAAATGACTGAAGGGCAAAGTTGCAGACCCAAAGGACGTTAAATGGCATGAGTCTTCGTGTTTCTTCTGTTTGGCTTTAAAATAAAGCCTGATGCAGCAGCCTTCCTGCAAGAGAGGCGGTGGTGCCTGTCATCTGGGATGGTGCGGATGAGGCTGGTTGCTCTGCTTGCGCTGCAGGAGCTCGGTAGGGATCCAGCAGCCCTTTGCTGAGAGAGTAAGGTGGTGTGTGTTTAGCTTTGCGTAGCTGCGAATGGCTAAATTGAAAGTCAGGGAGTAGAGAAATAAAACCTCCATCTCTTGTGGAAGTGGCAAATAATAGTCTCCATTGTGAAGGTGACTCTTTGTTTACTTTCATTGCAATAGAAGGGAGGAGATTTTGTAAGCAATATTAGCCCATTTTGCAATCCATAAATCAATCCGTGTTCTTTGAAATGGGGGTGGAGGCGGCGGTGTATGTGTCTGTTTATCAGGAATGGATGCCCTAGAGTATTTCCTGGGAAACAGGTAAGGCTAGTATCAGGGAATAGTCCTGGAATAAGACTCAAATAAATGAAAGAGTGAATATTTTTCATAATACTTCTTTTTAATAAGTTGCCTAACAAGGGAGTTGAGGGAGGGCACTGGAGTGATTTGAAGCTGAAAATCAAGCATTTTTATGGAAATAGACTCATTAAAGCTGCCAGTTACAGAAGTGCAACTGTTTTTTCTAAGAACATGATATTTGTTCAATAATTGAAATACATTTCTTAAAAAGAAATATATTGTCAGTTTTCTTTTTTTGGTTGTGTAATTAATAAATGCCATTTATAAGTAGACTAGATACCTTGCCTCAGAAAGCCTGGAACACATCTGCCTGCTTTTTACTGGTCTGGTAATGTGACTAACCTGCAAAATAAAGTTTTATTTTATTAACCTTTGGGTAAATTACTAATGTGAATCAATAAGTACAGATGTGGTTCTGCCCCATAGCATGTGTTGTCTAATGTTGATGAACCAGACTCAAGTTGCTTTAAGTACTTCGCATTATTTAAAATACCTTCTATGAACTACTAACTGGTTTTACAATATATTTTAAAAATTATTTTTAAAAAGCAATTCTTTAACTTTGAAACTTTTCTTAGATCTTAAATAATAGACCTTGCTATTGCCTTTTCATGCAGGTTTGGGGAAGCCACTTGATTACTTACTGTAGTTACACTGTCATCTTTTTAATCCTCGTATTAATACTTAAATTCCACAGAGTGCTACTTAGTTCTTATTTCCACCATACAGAGTGACAGCCTTGGCTTAAGGAATTCTTAGAAATTTATTCTAGCTTCAATGCTTAGTGTCAGAGTGCCACATTGGGTGGCTGCTCCCTGTGGGACAGGGAGCTGGGAGCCGAGGGGGATCCCGTGGCTGGTGGGGCAGGGACGCTGGTTGCCAGGCACATCCATGGTACTGAGGCCACGGTCAAGGGGGTCAGCCCTGGTTGTGGCCTCCCCACAGGGCATCTGGGAGCCTCTTCCTTCTTCCCATCCCAAAATTTTCAGAAACATTTTCAACCTGAGTTAACTGTTCTGGTTGAGCAGGAGGCTGGAGTGGAGACCTCCTGAGGTCTGCTGGGCTGCTGCGGTTACTGAGTGCCACACAGGTTCAGAATTCAGTTTCATGGTTCTTCCAGTCAGAGGTTATGATTTACTTAATGTGTTTTTATGTTACATGTCCGGTTGTTTAACTTAAATTCAAAACTGCTTAAAACTCTTTTTTGGATAAGACAAGCAGTATGAATTGTGCCATTTATGTATACAATCTGGTTATATATTGTTGAGTTAAAGACACCATGAGAAAGGAAAATGCTGTGAACCATGCAGTATAAATCCCCAAAATAGATCCTCTGAGTCTTGAAGTCACCAATTTCTCACTGCTCACAGTGCAAAAATGTGTTGGTTCAACCCTCCAGTTGGCCACAGACCCCATTTTAAACATTTATTTCTCATTTCCTTGATATCCTTTCCTCTTCGTATGTATCTGAACTAGACTTTTCAAGATTTCCTGCCTCCCCTTCCCCTGATGGGACAAAAGATTGTTCCTGTCATGCCCCCCGGAGTCCGAGTGAGACAAGAATCAGTGCCTTGTTAGGCTGAGAGCATCCTGAATTCTCCAGGGATGGAAAGCCGTGCTGTTGTAAGCAAGATGACCCAAGTTCACTTGGTTTTGTTGCATTATGTATATTGATATTGGTTCTTTTGTCGCTTGGCTGACTTGTCACTTAACAGCCTCCCTGTTTTGAAGTCGAAGTGGCACGTTGGAGACCAGTTGAACCAGAGAGGCACTGGTGATCTGTTGTACAGAAGTTAAGGGTGTCTGAAGCTGTGGTTTGCAATTCAGTGAATGCTGCTCAGTTCCTATGGCAGATGCCATTAGTTATGGTTTCCCTTTAAGCAAAAGGTTTGCAAGCGCCTTTGTACCAAGTTCATTGGCAAAACAGAAAGCCACAGTATGCACATGGAGTGTTCACCCCCTTCCAGAGCGGTGCACTCTTCTGCACATTTTTTTTTTTCTTTTTCTATACATTACATACTTTGCTGTTTATTGACAGATTTTTTTCACCTCTTCCACCTAATTTTGTTTAGAATATGGCTGTCTGGGTAAACTGGTTTATACTTTCCACTTCAGGTTGTTCATACAAAGACGCCAAAGCATACTAGAGATTTGTATCTAACCCGTGGCAAAACTGGCAGTGAGGTGCTGGAATGCAATTGTTCATGGAAAGAGGGAGGAAGGTAGAGTCAATTGAGGCGGGTCACACCCCATGTGCGACAGCATCGGGGATTGCTTGCAGAGTGCTGATTGCATGCCAATTAATAGACTATGTTCTCAACCTTTAGTTTCTTAGGCATCTATCCTCATTCTTAGTGCATGAACTGCTGAGTCTTTGGCTGTTCACACAGGGTATTGAATGTAGACTTGTATAGGACTTTTTTTCTTTTTTTTTTCTGAAGTCTTTTTAAAGCAGGCAAGCTGTGAGAATCTGCAGTGTACCTATAGGCAAAGTACATTCTGTACAGAACATTTGGTGACCCCTTTCAGCCCTCCCCATAAACAGCAGAGCACCTATTGATGGACTTTGTGTTGGCATTTTCATCAGGTTTCTGAAGAGGCAACATTGCTGGCTCGATCGTTAAAACTCCGTTAGATTTACTGATTACACAATTCTCTTTTTCCGTGACAAACAGCGAGTTCGTAATTGCTCAGCATACTATATTTTCTAGCAGCTATATCCAACCACACCTGTCAGTTTGCATGTGTCACAAGACAGGATTCAGGTCGCTTCAGATGTCTCTCTTCTCCCACAGTGCTGTGAGCTGGTGGACTTTCTTCAGCACAAGAGGAGGAACGTGCTTTTTACAATTTCAGCCTGTCACTGCAGTCTTTAGAGCAGTGATGATTACGTGAAACAAATGTTTTGAGATTTTAAAAGGGTGGATTTTGACTGCTGAGTGTGCTACCTTATAAAAGAGAGAGACTATCTCAATATAGCATACTAATCCTACAAATTAATAACAACAAATGAAGTTGTTATAGTATGTCCAGCTGAACTACACTGTCACTGATTTTAATTTTATTTCTGAATACAAATATACATTTTGTTGTTTCCAAGACTATGCTAGGAACTGTGAGATGCATTATATGTTGTTACCTCTACAGCTGTATACCTGGTCTTTTCATGTACATTGACAGGTTCGTCAGTCTTAGGTTTTGGGAGTCTTAAGTCTCCAGTACACATATAAACTCTGGGCTTAGTATAAGTGTTGAGCCTCTTGTGCAAACTAGATGCCAGTCAAGAAAAACTGATAGTTAAAGTCTTGGAGCTGAGGGTAATTAATTCATTTAATCAAGCCTACCTGGATATCTGCAAACCACTGTGCTACATGTTAATCGGAAAGCCTCTCAAACTGCCTTTTTGTCGCTGGGTTTGGTAAAGCAGGCACTTCTCCTCTTTGAAAATGCAGCTCATGTATGACTCGGAAACTACGTGCTAAATAACACAAAACAGTTAGATGAGAACTTCCATTCCCGTAATCACATTTTCCCCAGAATTGCTCTTGCTTTTTAGTAATCTATTTACGGCTGTAAGAATGCTGCAATTACTGGACTAAGGTGTACTTACTGAGTGCTTCATAAGTAGCTCTGTTAGAGGTACGTCCTTCTTTAATTTGACTGCCTACTAGGGAATTACAGCCATTCCCCCCCGGTGCCTTTCTTCTGGAGCGTGGATTCTCTGTTGAGATGAATAGACAAAGCTTTATTGATAACAACATTCGATTTACAGCCCTGTCTTTGCTATGCCCTTTCCTGAACTTTGGTTGTTACTGATGCAGAAAACTCTTCCCATCAGCTTGCATAATTTGTTTTTGGTAAACATAATAGCTTTACCCTCCCTATTGCTGGGTGTGCAAACCTGATATCCCTGGAAAATCCATGGAAAAAGAAGGGAAGGATTCAATGATGCTGAACAGCTGGAATTGCTCTCTTTTAGGAGTTGTGTCTTTTTTTCTACATGATTTGGATACTCCTGGGGCTTGGTTCTCCACTGTCCTGAAACCTGTTTAGTGACTTCGAAAGCTGTGAGGAGGAGTTTCAAGCACACAAATACTCCATCAACTCTGTGACAACACAAAATGGAGGCAGCAGAGAAACAAGACTGGTGTTACACAGCAAACAGAAAGGATTTGAGGATCCTAATACACGGGTTAATAAATGTTTTCAAGGATAGAAACAGCCTGAGTTTCCTAATGAGTATTTTATTGCATTTCAGGCAACCGTTTCACCAAAATTATCATTTTTGCTTTCTTTGAAACAGACTGACCTGCAGCTGAACTGTGCTAAGGCACAGTTTTAACAGAATTATACCAGCTGTTAATAGAGAGTTAGAAAAAAAGGTGCTAGATTCGCAGCTGGTATAAATTGATGCAATTACATTGTGTTCAGGGGAGCTCTGCTTGTTATATGAACCTGAGGAGCTGGTATTTGGGGCTTTTCTGAGGCTGCTGTTTTCCCCATGTGTTGTGCTGTTTTGCTTACTGTGAGATGGTGCAAATATCTGGGTTTAGTCTTAGAGATTCCTCTCTTGGATTTTGAAAAGTCTCCTGAATCTGACCTTTTTGCCACCTCTGAAGCTTCCCAGATCTTGAAGAGCACAGTGTGCCAACTGTTTGCCTGGCTGGAAGTGCACCAGCTGGTCACAGATATGGAACCTCCCTGAGGTAGGCATAAACACATGTGATATGTTGTTGGTTGTTTTTTAATATCGGATAAAGTTTTTAGTGAATAGCTTAATCTTTTTAAGTATTTTTCTTGTAGTGCTCTTAAATTAAAAAATTCCTAGGAGATGGGTGCTATCTAAGTCCAGACAGACCTGAAAAAAATGCTAGGCTGTTTTTGTCCAAAACTTCATTTTTCAGTATCTGCACAATAGTGTGATGTCTGTGATAAGTTGAGATTTTTCCCTTGTTATTTTGGCACTGTGAAGCAATAGCTCTATGATACAGGTGCTGTTTAGTAGCCTTTGCTTAATCCTATATGTAGAAGTTAAAGTCTTTGAAAGAAATAAAGGTAAATAAATACACGCTAAAGACATTTTGAACATCTTTACTTTTTTGCATGTCTAAACTGAGACTTTTTTCAGATGATTACTGCTTGCCATTTTCTAAAGCAGGGATTGTCTCCAAGTAGATGTGCTGGAATGAGATATCAAATCCATTTTGTCTTTGCTTCTTAGGCAGCCTATTACAGCTAGAAGGAAGGGCAGCCAAATGTTAAATGACATGTCACAGGCCATAGACAGTTCCAGAGACAGCATTAAAATTCAGAAAAAATTAGTACCCTTCCTTGGACTGATAGCTTTCGCAGGGAGGAGTGGGGAACAAACCCAAAACCAAAAATACCCCAAAAATTCTGACCCCCATTGCAATAGTCTCATATTTTTATTTAAAGATTTTGTGTGTGTGTGTGTGTGCGTACCTCCTTTAAATCTATGATTGCATAAGTTACTTCTCTCCCAACATATAGCATCCCTTATGACCAAGGGGAGCTATTCCTTCTGTGTGAGATAGGAGTGTATGTATTTCTAGCCTATTTTAAGATGGCTTAACAGGTGGAAGAGGGAGCAGAATTACCTTCAGGTGGCCAGGTACTTCTCGGTGTAGCAGCAGCAGGTGAACTGCTGGCCTCTAGTGGTAACTGGGAAGTAATCTGAGAGTCTCAGTATCTTGCTCAGAGACAATGTCTTCTGACGTTACTTCATGTAAGTTACATCAAAATTTGAAGTATGAGTGAGACCATGGCTCTGATTTAGTTTCAGTTACATGAATTATTTTCAGTATGATTCAGATAATCTTGAAATACTCTTCGCTTTTGCTGGTGTAAATAAAGTTTAAGCTGTGTGTGAGCCCTGGAAGAATGAAATTCTTGTAACGAGAGCTAAGGGTAGTGTTATTTTAAGAGAATATACAGTCAGTATTTTATAATTTCTGTAAAGAGGAAAAGCCTCTGTCAGGCTTCTTGTGACAGAGAAATAGATGTCATTACAACACATGTAATCCTTTGAAGATTCCCCCCCTACCCCCCCGCCCCCCCCCCCGCCTTTTCCAAGTGAATCTATAGAAAGATATAGCTCTCCCTGGGCTATATGGGCAGCTCTTACTTTCTACAGTTAACGAGGAAAAGAATATAAAGGCCAGTTTGGTGGTCTACAGGTAAGTGCTGTGTTACAGGGCTGATCTCTGCCCTCCTGAGATGGCAGAAGCCACAGAGGGGATGAGCTGCAACATTCCCATTTTTAACATGTCACTGAACTGTGGTCTAGTCCAGCAAGTGTTGCAGTGGTGCTCACATGAGTTCTCCTGATGAAATTTAGTTGTTGTCACATGGAAACGATAGCCAAAACATGCTGAATCTGTTCGGCAGTCTCCAGGACAAATGGTTGTTATAGCAATACTTTAGAGGGATTTGAAGAAGGGAGGAAAATGCAAACCTTTCAGGACAGTTGAGAGGAGAAAAGGTCCTTCATTAGCTTCAGAAGCAATTAGCGTGAGAAGCGAGACATTTACTAATTTGTGTATTGTCAGATGTTTTGACATCGCTTTAATTTTCCTCAATAAATATATCTGAGTTAAAACTTACCCGTTGCCCAGCTTGTATTAATACCATATATATAGTCACTCTCAGCTTAGTTCAGTCCTTTTTTTAAAGGACAGGTATAATGGCCTTGAGTCCTAATCACAGAAAACAGCGTCATTGAAAGGTGGAACCAAAGGATCTGTGCCAAGGTAAAACCAGAATGCAATTGATTCCTTTGCTTTGAATGGTGAGTTAGACTTTGGCACTGAGCTTGAGCTGGCATTTTCTGGTTAGCCCAGACTAGCTGCCTTTTCTGCAAGGATATTCCCTTTTGTAAGACATCCTTCATCCTCTTTTCCCTCCCTCTCCTCGGTCACTGGAATGACAGAAAGGATCTGCTTATGCTTATATGCACCTCAATAACAGTATTTGCTGGATGTTCTTTGGCAGGACATTTTGTGGTGACTAGAAGTTTCTCTTTTTGTATCCATCTACTTCCCGTTTTTGGTCTATTTGGCCTACATGTAAGGCATCTGCTGGGTTTCTGGATGTGTTCTATCCAGCAGAAGAAGGCATAGCAGATGGAGAAATGCCAGGAATACAATTTATTTTTCTTCATAAAACATAAGGTTCAGTGCAGATGGTTCAACCACAGACCAAGGGCTGTAGAGCCCAGCTTCTCCCTGCCTGCCTGGCTGTGGGCTAGCCAACAGCACTGGGGTTGGTATGACCTGAAGGAAGAAAATGGCAAAAGCAAATTACAAAGCCAAAAACTGCAAGAAGCTTGAACAGCCAGGTGTTGTTTACCCAATATAGTTTCTGTGAAGTTTCTATTACTGTAGAAGTTTTAACGTTTAAGATTTGCCTCTGAAAACTGTATTTCAGCAGCTGCTGAGGCTTTTGGAGCTTTTCCTTTGCTGTCCCCACCTTGGAAGAATGTGTGGCTTTAGCTGCTGGAGATCAGGCTTTGTGTTTGGTTCTTAGTGCTGTTCCCCTCATTCATAGGGAGCAGTGACTTGGAAGAAAAGACTGATGCCCCTCCTGGCATTCATAATAGGATTTCCTTCCATTTACAGGCCCTTAACATTACTTACTCAGCTGTGCAAGGGTTGATGTTGGTGAATAGCTGGCTGAGTTATTTTTGAGTTATTTAATGTGTTGAGAATAAGCCTGAAGTTGTCAGACAACTAACACCTACATAGGCTTTTTCTAGCTGCAGCCATTCTTAATTTTTGTGCTATATTAAAGCCAAGCTAATAATAGTACTTTGGGTGATCCTTTGATGGGAAGCTTTGTTAATGCATTTGTGAGGACTAAAGAGGCTGGTAAATTCAGTGCTAGAAATGTTAGAGGCAATGATGCTAAACTGGAGATTGAATGAATAGGTGGAGCAACTAGTTGTTTTGCTAAAGAAGATAAAATATCTGTGTGTAGGTCTTTGCAGCAGATGAACTGGTGAATAGGCACAATAGCTGCATTGTCATAGTTGGAGCTGCTTCTTTTCTCTTTAAGAACGGATGCTTAGTGTTTCAAGTAGAAACTGACTGTTAGAAGTAAGACTAATTTTAAGAATATGGGTACAGATTCAGTTCCTTGTTACGTGTTAGTAGTCATTCACACACTGAATCTTTTTTCAGAAGTAACCTAGTGTTTAGCCCAAGTTAATTAGAAAGAATGAGTGATGCATCTCTGTTGAGCTGTCAGCAGATGATGTACAGGTGGCACTATGTCTTCACTACTGTGCAGCAAAATAAAATAGGGCTGTCTCCGAGCTGATTTGGTGACTTGAGAAGAGTGGTGGCAATGAGAGCTGCATCTGAGAAGAGCAGGTGAGGATGGTGAAGCATGCTGGAGAGCTTGATAAGGCCACCATTGTAGAGAGTTATGTCACATACCTCTGCATACATCTGGGAAACCAGACCTCTTTTTGGTGGCATTGATGGAGTCAGTGGAGCTGTGCTGACTTGCCACGTTTGAGAATTTGTCTCAAGTGGGTCAGCTGCCTTATTGAGACTTCAGTGAGCTCAAAGGTGTGGAGTAGCTGACATCCACCATTGACTAATCTGTGAGAAACATCATGGTTAGGAAAGTAAGATTAGGAAATCTAATAATAAACACAACAGTCACTGCAAGACTGTAACCCTTTAGAAATCATTGATTTTTGTATTAAAATTAAGTTCTGTTAGATGTTAACTGGTCATAAAAGCAAAACTTACAGATATATCTTTTCTTAAAATGAGTAATTTCATATTTTTATCAATAAGCTGGTAATAAATATTGTATAGTATATGTTGACTTCTGTGGCTATGTGTTTCTTATGTGTGGGAGGAATTGCAGGGTGAGATCTAAATGTATCCTGCCTGGGTTATTTCTGTTTAATTTCTTGCTTTTCCTTACCCTTTGCTGTCTCTCTGTGGAGTAATTGTACTGTATTAGATAAATTCTATTCCTTATATAAAATTGTATAGATAAGCTTGAAAACTATTTTGAAAGAAAATACTCTACTAAATTCTGTGGATTGGGTTTTATTTCCTTTGTTCCTACTGAATAAGGCCATAGAGGAAGAATTGTATATTATATGGTATTGTTTAGTATCAGGAATAGTGGCAGAAAACAGCTTTATATATTAGAGTAATATTTCCTTGGCTAAGTCTGTGAAAGCATCAAGGGCAGCACAAAGGAACAGGCCAGGGCAAGAGCAGGAGACAGAAATGCTGAAAAAGATGATAAAAAATGAAAATACATTAGTACAAAGAAACTAAGCTTGGGATAGCCTTGTGTTGCCTTCTCCGTAAATCCCCACATCTAAGGGGTAAGCTAGTGTGTGAAGTCCTGTGGCAGGAAATCCAATGTGCACGTAGTTGTTGCTGACTGCCACTATTAGCTTGTCTGTGGCACTTTACATCCAAGCATTTTGGTACAATTTTCATACAATTTCCAAGCATTATATAGTGAAACCATAATCCAGACCAGTTAAGAGACTTTCTTGGGGCTATCCAGGGACACGAGGCAGATGCAGAACCCAGCCTGTGTGAGGCTTTCTTCTGTCTTCCCCTGCGTAGCTCAGTGTGGCAGGCTTGTGGTGGGAACAACAGCATCTTTGCCCTGGGATTGCATGTATTCTTTGATTGCAGAACATTGGTCAGTGTAGAGTCACAAAATGGGTCCTGTAAGTTACCTTCACTGGGGTGTTGTGGAGACCACTGATGGATGTTACTCTGTGGGAGATGTTGTCTATAATCTATATACAATAAACGAAGGGAGCAGAGCCAGATCTTCAGCCCACCTAGTGGTGGCCATTTTCTGTTCGGATTGGCTCCTGCTTTAGATGTGAGGAAGACAATGGGGTCAATGCCCCACATTTTCTGCATCCCCTTTTGCTCCAATTGTACAGTTTGCTCACAGTGGATAAGCTCTTCTTTTGTATTCTTTGTGATTTCCTTGCATGTTTTGCTTTTTTCCCCCCTTTGTACATGGACCAAGTGATAAACCTTGAAAGCAAATGTGCAAGAATAAACAGATTGTCCAGTCTCTGTATCCTTTACAGACAATACAGACTTTGAAATGTTTTTTCTTTTGACTAGAAATGTCAAAATAGTCAGCGACTGGAAAGCTACTGCTTTATATTAAGGGAAAATGTTGACACAGTTTTCACTAGCGTCAAGGCTCTTAATGAGCAACTGTTGAGGAAGAGAGGACCAACACAAGTAATTGTATTGCTCATTGGGATTACCCTGTCAGCTATAGTTCTTCTTTTTAGAAAAGCAGAAGAATATTTTTATGGTAATTAGATATGTAAGATATACTGAGGACTGAGAGTCTGTTTTTACACCTGGAATATGAAGCTTCCAATCATCCTGAAAAACTGAATAATCATTTCTGCCACTGTGTGTTGAGAGCAGGCTTGCAGATGTGGTGCAGGGCCATTAATGAGTCAATGGTAGATCATTGTCCTAACCTTGTCTTGGCCTCCATGTCATTCACAGGTAAAGTGTGAATATCTTCAGATGACGTAACTGAACAAAATGCTGCCTCTTGAGATTTCTGAAACTCAAATAGTCTCTTGTCTAGTACAGTTATTCTTGCAGAGGCAGTGGAACGGGAACATTCTTAGCAGTTAAAGCACTGAATAATGGAAGCTAAGGGAAATGCTCTCATTTCTCTTTGTGGGATTTAAGCATGCAAAGTCTATTAATACCCATGATGGTAATGCTTTTAAATTCTGCTAGTACTCAAATGTAAAAATATGCAAACTGATCTAAAATATGTATCTTTTTGGCCAGGATTGTCTGAAAACTGAAATATTGCTGTTCTAGAAATTACTGAAATTGCTTTTGGTTTTTATGGGGAAAAATAAAGAGCAATTACAAGCTTTGCTAAATGGACATCATCACTCACTGGTCTATGTACTGTGTAGCTGTGATACCTTGTGCTTTCTCTGATTCTGCTGTCACTATCCCAGGTATAAAAGCTGTTCATGCAGGATCTGTACACAGTGTGAAGGTTGTTTTTTTTTTTTTATACATAGACCTTTATAAGATAGCTCTGTGCAAGAATTGGTTTAATATTGAGACAGAGTCAGAAGAGAACACCAAAGTCCAAATTCACATTCTCCAAAGACTGAAAAATTTGGTGGGTGAACTAACTTAGGTATCATTAGACGTTGTTTCCCTGAGAAATTTGTTGTTCTTCTGGGTGTGGTGGTGTTATTATACAAGCAGATTTTTGTATTGCAACTAGTGCTGATAATGTTTTAAGCAACACGTAGCCATTACTTTCTCTCTACTCTCTCTCATTACTCTTCCTTTGCTTCCTAAATGATACTTCCTATTTCCTGGTTATATGGTGATTTTTAACTGTCAGGTTGACAAAACTTGGAAATTGGATTTGCTTATATGCATCCAGAATAATAAGACTATTTTTTTGTTAAAGTTTTTGGATTTATTTTATTTTGTGATTATGTTATTGCTAAGGGCCTAATTCTAGCAGCTACCATTTTTTATTGGGTTTATATTTGCATTAGAGCCTCACCTGTAGAAATTAGATTTAAACCTCCTCGCAGTAATAAGGACTGAGTTGTTTGCTCCTGAATGCTTCGGTTGTACATCCTCACCTCTCAGAAGGTCACATGCTCTGGCTGTTCCTCAGGTTTTGAACAAAATGAGATCCTTTAGATGCAGTTTGTGTTTCAGCCTAACAAATAATATTTGATTATGTACTTAATGAAAAAGATTGCTGGTGGATGCTCTCACTCTTATTTTCAGTTGTTATCTGTGCTCATCGATCCATGAGAGCAGTTTAATTACACTAAAAATGAATGTCAGTGGATGTAGAAAGAAATAAATCTTTTAAATCTGTATAGCATACTTCACTGAAATAACCGAGTTTACTGCCCTTCCTAAGGCTACCTTTAAGAAAGGTTAAAATGGAGATATAACGTGCTGTGTGTCTGCATCCTTCAGCACTGTCATTTAACCTGTTTGTCACTACTTTTAAAATCAAGGGCCAGGACAATGAGTTGATTTGTAGATGAGAGCTTTGTAGACTTCAAGTGATCTGTCTTTGTGATATCTCGTGTTTATACTGGGTTGAATTGCTGTGGATTTATTTTAGCCACGCTTTAAATGGCAAGAATTAGCTATGAAAGGACAGGAAGCGGGCTTAACTGTTACCCATATAACATATCAAAGAGAGTTATTGACTGAGCTTAGCTCTGCCTTTTAGCTCTTGGTGTGGCAATGTTTTGGTTGAGTGGGAAATGTAGACTTTATTCTGTTTTGCTGCAAGGAAGTGAATTCTGGAGGTTTTTCTTGAACATAACGTATTGTTCAGCCATCAGAATCACCAGCTGTGTTTTCCATGTTCTGGGATTCAAGACACTTATTTGTATGCATGTGAGGCAGAAGGGTAATTGATGTCTAGGTCAGTACCTTGAATGGTCTCTCAAAATAACATAGTAGTAGTGTGATCTGATTGTTGCTAATCTCATTTCCTGGTCTAAAAAGTGTTTGAGATTTTTGGCTGTGTTTTCTGGCAGTCGTCTCAATTGCTGGGTGAAAATACAGTAATTTAGAACGACTCACATTTCTTTAACTCTATTTTTAAGTGAATTTCTCAAAGGGCTTGATAAAGCCTTTAATTACAGAGTAGCTGTAGAATAAGTATCTATAGGACAATGCAGGTACCACTTAAAGCTCAGCTACATCACCTTTATGGCAATCACGCTTAATGTCAACTAATGAGCATGGTGTTCATGACAGAGTAGATATTGGCAGGATAACACAGCCATTGCTGCAACTATAAAAGGTCATTGGATTTTTACACTTTCAGTTAGCAAACAGCTACTTAAATGGACAGGAACTGGGACTGATGTTTCAGCCATTATCACTGTAAAGTCACTTCAATACCTTGTACAAGCAGTGCAAATCTAACTCTGACAGCTTCCACCATCATGGCAATCAGGGGAAAGCAGACGTGACCTTGGTGGCTCTTACCTTCCCTGCATTAAATGCAAGGCATGCACTACTCAAAGCGGTTCAGGTTTTTCACCCTCCCATGCACTCACCGACTTCAGACATTGACTCACAGGTTCAACTGTCCCTTCATTTAAAACAAAAACCCAAACCTTTGTATTAAACAGTAATCAAACCATTTTAGACATGTTTTTTGCTCCCCTCTCTAAATGTTACAGTGTTTACTTTTGAAGCTGAGATTTGAAGTGATCTTCCTGAAATCAGATAGGAGCTGGGTTGTGGAGACAGAAATTATAACTTGGGTCTCCTGGTGCTGGTTTGATGTTTTGTCCATTGGGCTGTGCTGTCCGCACCAGCGGTGTGTGTCCAGTGTTTCCAGCTTGCTCCTGTACTTGGTTTTATGTTCACAGTAATGAGCATTGCTCATCTTGTTTCCTGCTAGACCATTTATTGTGTTAAAATCTGTGTGCTGTGTTATCCTTAAGTTTAACTCGAGGGTTGGTATATAACAGGCCAATGTTACTGGCTCATTTAACTTTCCAGTTTTTAAACACTGTTATTGATACTCCTCTGTCCTTTATTTGTAATTGGTGGTCCTGTCTGATCAAGTGTATTGTACAGAGAAGTAGCTTGCAAAATATTAAAGAAAAGATGAATGGGAAGAAGGAAAAGTTGCTTGTTAAACTGCGCCTCTAGTTCCTCATGATTTAGGAAAAGGAGAAGTTCTTCAACTGTATACATTTTGGGGTTGGTTTTTTTGTTGTTGGTTGGTTGGTTGTTTTTTTTAAGAATGGAATTTTCCCCGTAGTTCTTTGATTCAGTGACTTGTAAAAAGAAAAAAATAAAACTATTGCTACTGTAGTTCTATAATCTCGTACACAGTAGGCCAGATCCAGAAGTGATATAAATGTTGATATTAATGAGGGACTCGCTTCCTTCAACCGTAGCAATCCAAAAAGTTCTGTGTTTAGTGCATTTTAGTTGTCAAAATTAATGAAAAGCCAATGGCATCTCAACATGACACGTCATAGAATTGGAGTGAGAGTCAGTTGAAATATATCGCTGAATGTGGAGGTGACCAATATATCATTGAACTGCAGGGGTAACCAGCTTTGTCTAGAGACTGAGGATATCTTCCATGAGAGGCAAGCTTTTAGAAATAACCAGTAAGAAGATTTAGAAATTGGACTTTCATTGTCATTATTGACTAGTTCTTTGTGTGTGTTCGCTGTTCAAACCTTAAGCATGTAATCCTGTGTTAAGTTTGCATTTCTAAATCAATACTGCCAAAGGAGAATTTTGCTTGCAGAGTTTATTCCATGTCTGACAAATGAAAACTATTAATGAGGAATTCCTGATTTCCATATGCATTTCTACTGTGCATCATCAACTGGCTTGAAATGCTAGATCGATGCTATTGGTTGCTCAGTCGTTCATTTTGGGTATAAATTGCCATTGTAATTACTCTTACGAATATGTTAGATGGGCTTTTGGGTTTCTGTTGCTGTTGGTACTTCTTGTACCAAGAGACATGTTGAACACCTCTCAAAGCAGTAAAATATGACTTCTGAACCTGGGGAACTGTGATACAGATTGCAAATTGGTGTAATGAGGGTGCAGCAGTACAGAAAATATAGTAAAACTAGAAGGATCCCTTTATTTGGCAAGATCATAGCACACCTGGAGATGAACAAAGTGAACTGGGGATATCTGTTCTAACTTTTTTAGTTTGTTAATAGCTGATCTCCCTACAGCCCAGGTATTTTTGTCTTTAGAAAAGCTATGTTCTTTCTCAATTGTGTGCGCACTGTTAACCTTCAGGAAGAAATTACCTGAAAGAAAAATCAATTATGTACACACACAGCAGATTAGACTTGAGCTCCATCTTTACTGAAGTGACTTTTCACTCCTACAAACAGTAATTTGGTTGGGTTTTTTTGGAAAACTTAATAGAAAATACACAGCAAGATGATGTGACACCATTTTAAATAGTCTTCATTGTCCATGGCCATTTCCTGTTGAATACAAGGGCATAAAAGTGTTTGCTACATGTACTCTATTGAAGTACAGTCTGTTGCTTTTTCAAGACCACGGTGATATTAATATTAAGCAGATTTTCCTGCAGACATGGCAAATAGAGGACAATAACAGTTTTGTGTCTAATGTTAATCAAATAGAGATGTTAAAAATGAATACCTAGGTAAGAATTTGCAGTGGGCATTGTTTTAACGGAGCATAGTGGTACGTTGCCTGAGAAAGGTGGCAGTTCTAATAAGGAACTGTGGTCAATAAGGTATGATTGAAGTAATTAACTTCCTTTAGAATTAACCTTTAATGAAAATCTCAATGTGATTAATGAAGAAAGGAGATTCTTCGTAAATGTTATATGTTAATAGTATTAGCAGTTAAGATGTACTGAAAAATGCTGTGATGTATTTGTAGAACTTGAGTGTCTTCCTCAGTTGAATACCAGTACATGCTTTCTGAAATACATAATCAATGGACTACTACAGCGTGGTACACATCAGATTTGGCACCAGGTGGGATTATCATCTCCTTCCTGAAGCAAGTTAATTGTCAGTCATTCAATTTAACACATAGGTATTTTCCACCAAAGGTGAAATATCGGCGTGCTACCTACTTGATGAGGATATTTAGATTCCATGGCTCTTTTAGTAAAGGTGGATTTTTTTCTGTCATTAAGATTGTAATCTGCTGAAGTCTGTAATTGTTAGGCACAGTCTTTAGCTGTCAGCTGTCTGTTGCAGAAGCTGGAGCTTTTCATTGGCACTGTATGTGACTTTGAAGTCTTCTGGGGTGAGCAGAACTGCTGTGTTAAAGCATTGCTAATAAAAATGTAAATACCAAAAGACATGTTATCTAGGGAAATTCAGATCTGCAGAATGTGCAGATCTACGCAGTGAACCTTTGTGAGGAGCAGCAGCAATAGAGATTTGGGTATTGAGATGAGCAATGTTGGCTTTTGACTCTTTAAAGTGTCACAGATGGCAGGGAGGCAAATTAACAATTCTTTGAGAAAACAGTTGTGTGTGCTACCAGGCTTTTGACAGATGGGTTTCTGCAGTAAGGCCTGCAAGCTATAGTTTCCGCTGCTGCTGTTGACTTACGAATTCAGGGGAGTTAGTGCTGGATCAATGGGGATTTCGGAAGGCTTCAAGGCTTATAGTGGGAGGTGAGTGAGTGATATCCTTGGACATTCAAGAGGTTACTCAGTAATAAATCAGGCAAAGACATGAATTTCTACCACAGCAGTGATATGAAAGAATGAACTTTGTAGCTGGAAAGACCTTAATTTTTCTCTCTTCAACAAATGTGCATATGACTGAAATTCAGTTAATTCAGTTTGGTAATTGGATCAGCAGTTTATGTGGTAAAGCCTGACTACTGATAGTGCTGACAATAAAACCACAGATCTGTTATTCCTTCTGAGAGCCGAAAGGCTAATCCCTTTGGTGCTGTTTTCCATGAGGTGGTTGAGCCCATCGCCGATGCCCCTCTGGCTCTGTGGGAGCAGCATCCCATGGATCCGCCACGTGTCCGTCCCATGATGCACGTGTTGAACCACCTGAGCTCCTGGAGGGGGGAAGGAGTGAAGGCTTTAAGGAGAAGGCAGGTACCACAAACTGGTACTGACTGGTTATGAAAGAAATTGGAAGGGATCTGAATCTAAAGACTTGATAAACACTAGAGAGAGGGACCAGGGCAGGGTCTTTGCTGTATGCATAGATGCACACCAGCTCACCTTATAGGAAGAGGAGAAAACAGGTGTATACCGATATTCTAAAGTCTTTATCTTAAGCTTCTTTTCCAGATGTATTCAGGTATCTGATAAAGAAAAAAAAAAAAAAGCCTGGATTAAACTGACCTCAGATCTGCTACACAATGGCATATCCAACATAGAGGGAGAGTACCTCTTAAGAGAATTGTGAGTGTTTATCTGAATGGTTGTAGAAATTCTTGTCATATGAGATAAAAACCAATGCGCAGAAATGAAGAATTAAGAAGCAAGGAAAAAGCGTAATGGAAATAAGAGCGTTAGGATTTTTTGGTGTCAGAGATGTCAGTAAAAGGCTTGTGTCACTTCAGGAGGCGTGGAGAGGATTGCATGGTGGGGTATTTGGTGGGCATTTTTTCTTGGATTAAAAATTGTAGGCAGAATGCAAGCCAATGTACTGAAGTTTCCATGTGGGAGGAAAAAAAAAATCCTTTTGCTGAGGCAACAAATGCAAATGGGGGCACAGCAAAGCAGGCAGCATACCACCCTTGCTGTCTATGTTCTGTGGCAGGTAACCCACTATATCCCTTTCCTAGACCACCTGTAAGTGGCCAGAACCTTTCGCTTCTCAAATAAGTAATCCAGCATCACCCTTCAGAAAATCCTCCTTAGAGCCTCAGGAGCACAATTTGGGAAGGCAGATCCCTTTGGGAACCCTGATTGCATCTGGACCGCTATACAAATCTGCACCAAAATACAAATGTATTAATTGTAATCTTAATAAAAGCAGCAGCTGTAGATGGCATTAACACCTTTAGAGAAAATTTTAAAGAATTACTGTAGGTGAATTTTCATATTCTAATATTACTGAACTTTTAAGCAACTCAGTTTCCAAACATTTATAATTCTTCTTATTGCACTGGATTAATCAGCAGAACGCCTCATGCTAGAGACGGAATGCTTCACACTGACAGGCAAACTTAAAATTCTTTCAGAGTAAGAAGCAAGACAATTCATTGCTGATGGTACTTCAGGAAATGTTAGGAACAGCCTGTCAGGTGCATTGGTGAGAGCATCTTCTGGGCATACTGATAGACAAGGCTAGTAAAGCCACTCATGAACATGAAAGAGTGCTTGGCAGGAAGCCATAGGCAAAAAGTTCATCTCTATATTTAGAAATGAGTAAAATCGCAATTGAAAGCAGGTGGAAAAAAACAAGGATAGATGTGTAAGGATAAGAACCAGAACACTGATGCTGTTAGCACAGGGCTGCGTACTGCACGGGAACTGACCATAGGCTCATCCTTATTTCACAGTGTCTGAGACCAGAAAGGGGAGAATGAAGTTGTGCAAAGTTCAGACTGGCTATTAAATTGTGTTGAGTAGTGTTGTACTGAGCCTAAGAGACTTGCTCAAACCAGTTCTGCCCCAAAGCACTGCATGCTACAAGCAAACAGGGGAGGCTCAGGGGTGGCCAGTGCCTGAAGCCTCAGCAGTGGCAGAAGGTGGTACTTGCTCCAGGTCTGCGCTGCACACCTTGGCTGAAGAGTTCTCTGTCAGCATGGTCTGGGGTGAGATTCTTTCCCAGTCCTAAATCTCATGTGAACATGGAGGAGACAAAACCATGAACTTGGTTTATTTTCACGGCCACATCATGTCTTTTTATTTCTACTTTCAGCTATCATATCCTAATGTATATACATCATCGAAACAGCATTTCTCTTCCATTACATCTTTTCCCTGTCTAAGTACCCACAGTTTGCTCTTGCTGAACAGATTGAGCTCTGGAGGCCTTACATGGTGAAGCTGACTTCTCAGCCCTTAGAGCATTTCTGTGGCTTTTTTTTTTTTTTTTCTCCCTTACAGTTCTGTGGCATTATCACATTTTGCATTTGGGCAAATTTATTTGCTAACTATACCCTACCTACCTAATACTCTGTATCGGTTTACCAATACCTACCTAGGCCCTACCTACCTAATACTCTGTATTGGATTTTTTTTTTTTTTTGTCACCTACAAATGGTACCAGCAAAGAATCTGTATAAGAACCTACATGATCAGTGATGGTGACTAGTTACTGGGAGATAAAGAACCCTGAATGCTGGTTAACTATGTATGCTACAACTGGAGCAGCTGACTATTTCTTGAGTTCCTTACATAATATGTAATTGTAATTGTAAGGTTGGCTTTTCAAAGACTTTCTTACTGGCCTAGTTCTGCTCCTGCTGGAGACCATAGCAAACTTCTCTTCCTAGCCGGTGGGAGCAAAGTTAGGCAGGCAATGAGAGCTTTAGAAAATCCCACCCTACAATTACAACCAAAAATAATTTTCTAGCAAATGGTTGTCTCTGGTTTCTTTTTTTAAAGCTAAGCCACCCACTGGGAGTTTGATTCTGTAGGACTCTGAAGATGATTTGAAGGGGGGGGGGGGGGCAGAAAATTCAACCTAAAAATAACTTAGAGGAGCTCTTTTATGCCTCAACAAAAGCACAGTTGTAGGCCTGTCATTCCTGGACCTCCAGGGCTGAGAAATAAGCATTGGGTGCTCTGGAAAGAGAATATGTGCATGTAAGCATGTGCCTGTGTGCTCTGGAATGTATACACACAAACTTTGTCAATTTTTGCCCTCCTTTGGATGAATTAGAAATGCTTATTCAAGAAACTGGATTACTCTCTTCTTCAACATATTTGTGACTTTTTTTTAATAGGTAATACCCAAAGTACTGCAATTCTTTAAGACTATTGTTAGCGAAGTTGTTGGAAATCTTTTAGTTACAGTTTATAAACTGGTGAGATTGTTGATACAAGCAAGTGAATCGTTGTCAGCAGAACTGCAGAAAAAGCTGGATTTTCAGAAGGAATCTGAGGTGCTGCTTTGGAAGTGGAGCAATAGACACGGGACCATGTAGTGCTCAGCACTTAAACCAGAGCTGATCCCAATCAGCTCCACTAATTTTACCAAATCCATGCTAACTTCATGGTGTATTTATGTGAGCACAGAATATAACCTATGGTGTCCTACTGCTTGCTTTACTCGTGGGTGGATTAACAAGGTTCAGCACTCAAGTTGTTGCTGACTTGTGACTCCCAGTAGCATATCTCCCCTGTGCTACGCCCCTGGCTGCAGCATTGTAGGAGGCTGATGAAAATGTTACTTGGGAATGAGGTGGCCAAGCTCCTGTGGGTAAAAGGCATCTAATTTTTTTTCCTCCTAGGAGATCAACTGTGGTCACCTGTTAGTTGCTTTCAGTTTTCAGAGTCTATCTGGCAAGTGTGCAGAAAAGGTTTTTTGTTTCTTTTTTTTTTCATGTGTATTTGAGTTGAAGGAGCTGGGAATACAGTCTTTTGGCTTTTCAGGGTGGGTATTGTTGGCTTTGCAGTGCAAATGCATGGGGGTGTCTGCAATGCTCTGCTGCTGTTCTGCTGGAAAAGCTGGCCGTATGGTGTAAGGTAAATCCCAGGCCAGAAACATAGCTGATCCTGCTTTTGAATTCTGTAGTTCTTTCACAAAGACAATATTCTTCCATTTGTTTTAAAGTGTGATTTTTGCATTTATTTTACTTTGAAGACTCCAGTAACGTGCCTCAAGCCTGATTATGTGAAGGGTTTGCAGGCAGATGCTACTTGGGGAGCAGGAAGGATGTAAACATTGCTGCTTGCTTCATAAAGAAGCATATTAATCTCACTCTGCCAGGCCTTTGTAAACCTTTGCAGCGGGTAAATGATATTACAATTCTTCAAGCATGTAGAGAAGGGAAAGCTGGTTACTTCACTTGTGCTGTCAGCTATCATTGGCAACATAAAGTCTGTATTCCTATAGCTGCTGACAGTTTGTAGAAGTCATGAATAAAAATATGCATTTTTAGTCAAATTGTGCTGCCTAACCCCGGTATGCTGTTAGCATGATATCCTATTTCTGGGTGGAATATAATAGATTTGATTGAATAATTCTGTTTTGAGTTTAGTATTTCATCTTTCTGCCTCTATTTTCAAGGCTATAAATAAATTAATGTGATCATTTAGTCATTATCTTACAATAAAAATCTATGGTAATTCCTGGGTAAGAGATAAGAATTCATTTATAATTTTGATCAAATGTTAAATCTATACTTATGTGTATCCATCATTATGCAATACAATATTTCTGTCACCATATTACAAAAACTTATAATTGCACTCTAAGACTGTGATTTTAAGAAGCATTCTTTGTGGTAGTCAGCGTTGACTGGTGCTATAAAAGGTAGATTCCAAAAAGGATTCCATTCTTGCTTTCTGGAGGTCATAAATAGAATCATAAATATACCACAATAATACGAATTCTAATTCATATTTCTGTGTAATTATAGAAAACATAGGTGGTTATTTGTCCCCTGTAATTTTCTAGCTGTATTTCCTCTAAATGCAAGCTGTACCATTTTTCTGTGTATTTTCATTTTCTTAGCTGAAGGAAAATGTCATTTCCCAGTAGACAGAGTCCTCTGTAAATAAAATAAAAACAAAAATGTAAAATGTCAGCAACTGTTTTAAAGAAGGCCATTTTGCTTGTGTGTTTGCATGCAGTGAGTAGGGAAAAGGAGTTGCATTTTTTTTTTTTCCCAGTATTGCTGATAAGGATGATATTTCAAGCAACATTTTTAATTTGTTCTTCTCCAGGGGCTGGCTGGTATAAAATGGTGATAATGAATTATTATCTGTTTTTAACAGAGATGCTGCCAGTTCACAGTGTGCTTGTAATCCATGGTTGGGTCCTGTTCTCCTTGGAGGAATAGGACTTTGTTCTGTGAAATCAGTGGGATTTCAGCTGTGGTCAGATGACCCTTGAGAAACAGCTGTAGTGGTTTGAGGTGTTATCATCCCTGATTTGTTCCTCCTTTGCATTGGAAGTTGGGCTGGAAGACAGCTGAGGTAGCAGAACAAATTGTCCAGGTGCTGTTCAGCAGCTTTCATGCAAAATCAACTATCTTTGTTAATCAGGTCTTACTAGTTATCCAAGTCAAGCCATCTTAGTCTGTGCTGAAGAGGAGGAGGAATGTTTATACAATTAGCTCCTCAATCAACAGTAGGAGGGGTGGTCTCCAGCCCAAGAGTTAGCAAACAGCTTATACAAGGGAAAGGCTTACACCTTGTAGAAACATGTAGCCATTGGAAATGCCAGCCTTCATTTTTTCTTGGTTTATTTTAATCGTGGAGAAAAAAGTTGGGGAGGGTGAGATTTGTACATTGGGGTCCAGATTAATTCCAAAAACTGCATAGCTATCTTAGATGGCAGGTTAGGAAGGTAAATCATAGTCTTCCCCTGTAGAGAAGGACTGGCATTTTGAGGGTGCATTTCCTTCCATCTAGGATGTGAATAGTCTTGTGCTTGGTCTTTTCTCTTACTGTAGAAGGACCACATGCCATTTCATCTGTGTAGATTAAGTATTCCCCCTTTCTTGTGTACAATTAGGTGGGATGAATTTGGTGTTAACAGCTCAAACACACAATTAAAGTTATTGTGCTAATAAATTGCCTCTGACAAAATCATGCAAGTTATCTTCAATCAACTCTCACTGCCCACTAAGTTATAGTGCATTAACTTGCATTTATTATGGTCTAAGACTATGCACACTGATGGTTGCCATGGGTCAGCTGATATTTGGTAGCTGAATAAACTATAATATCTGAATTTGGAATCTAATTTCAAGCTGAATGTACGCATGAAGAGTATTGTTATTGAACTTCTTTATTAAGAGTATCTGTGTGCTAAGAAACCAAGAATTACATTAATAGATGTGATTTGAGGTAGATAGATGTGATCTGCTTAGTTTAATATCCTGTCTCCAAGAGAAATTTGTTTGGGAAAAGCATGAATATCTCGCAACAAGGAGTGAAGGGGAAAGAGTTAATGTTTCCTGTCCCCTTTTTTTAAATATACCGCTAGTTACTTTTGTTGAATGACCCTTATTCTTTTGTCATGAGACAGAGAACTAAAGCTCCCTCTCAATATAACTCATTATTTTTGATATATTAGTTATGCATCTTCTTGTTTATTTCCCTTCTGGGATAAACACTATCAGTGTTTTCAAATCCTACTTCAAAGGAGGAAGCTCTGTTTACAAAGAATTCCTAAAAACATGGCTAATCTTAAAAGTATGTTCCAGACACAAACTCTTTGATAAATGTAACATTACTGTTATAACAAAGCGTTGTAGAAAAAGATGGAGTCAGAAAATAATGCCCTATCTGTTCTTTGACCTGATGCTCCTATGTTTAGATTGAAGATAGCTGGAGTTAGTATGAGAAAATCTATCTTGTTATGTTTTGGAGGACTGGGAAAGAACAACATATTTCCTATAAAATCTGCAATTTGTGTATTTCGGTTTTTGAATGGAGATGCTGGACTGCCCACTTCCTCAGCAGTGTGTTAGAATCAGATAACAAAGGGAAGCATAAACGAGGCAATGCAGTCACTGGAGGAACAAAGGTAATCTACATATTTATGAGAATAATTAAGGACAACATTTGGACTACTTTCTGCAGTCTCCATTGCTTCTTCCAATTATAGCATCCCTTTTTATCTGTCTTCATCTTTTTCTTAATTAATACAGGTGAAGTCATCCTCATCCATGTTGTCTAGACATCTTTTTTTCATACTTAAACATTTTAATTTAAAAAAAAATGATGTTGCCTAATGATCACAACATACTCTGAGATTATATGAATACCCCTAGTAATGTTTGCCTTCAGCTACTTTTTTGGTATATTGAGGACCTGTAAGGTAGGTATGAATCAGAGCACTGGAGTTAGAGCCCAAGTCTTCTATGTAATGAGCAGTGAGAGCTATGTGACCTTGAGGGTGGATAAGGGTATATATATCAGGAATTTGAATAGAAAAGTGGCTCCTCTGTAAAAACCTCAGACTTTTTCCACATGTCAAAACTTCCATTATTTCAATTAGAAGTCTCTTATGCCAAGGGTGGTCTTCTAGATAAGTTTGGTGGTGGTGGTTTTTTGGTTTTTTGTTTTGTTTTGGGTTTTCTTTGTTTTTGGTTTTGGTTTGTTTGTTTTTTTTTTTTTCACTTGAGCACTGACATTTTAATTTTCTTATTGCAGATGAGAGAGAGCATTCTGGAGCCTTGGAATGCATGTCAGGATGTTCTTCAAATCACAACATTTGTTGAGCTTGCTGTTGCACAGGCACAATGATATTCTGAAAGGACCAAGGCATTAGAGTAATTTTAAATTAGGTTTTATAGCTTAATATATTTCTTGTATGGTGATAGATGTCTTGCTTTACAATACAAATAAAGTCATTGGAATTAATTATGGGGTATAAAATTAAACATAAACTTGCTGTGTCCTTGCAGAATTGTGGCCTAACAATTATTACATCCTGCAGAATTATTAGATTTAAGTACATCTCAAAACTTGGCTTTTGATTTGGGAGATAGATCTGAGCTGTCTGACTACTTGATGAAAGACATTTTTATATAAAAATTGAAAAAGCAAGTTTGATAGGAGCAGTTGTTTCCATGTATCAGCGTTCCTTTAAAAAATTTCTTCTGATTGTCAAATTCTGTATAATGAAGTCTTAGTCAAAACCTGGTAACTGTTATGAAAAGATAGGTCAGAAAGAGCCAACGCATGACCAGCCCAGGGGCAAGTCAAAAGTTGTTGGTACATCTGCCTATATACTGCTTTTTACTGTTTGTCAAGGAGTCAGATGATGCTACAAGGGGAATAGCTTTTGTAATTAGTGTCTGTGCTGCCAGACCATGGCTGCGTGCAGCAGGGACTGCACGTACCTTGTTTGAGGAGTCTTTACGCAGTAAAGAAGAGAGCAAAGAAGAACTTAATCTTTGCTGTGTCTTTGAGTATACATTTCCATGGTAATCTGGAATGGATTGCTGTTGCTGCTGTAGAATAACAGTAGAGGTTGCTTGAATTTTGTATTGGGTCAGGGAAGTTTAGGTAAAACGGGTGCAAGTAAGACCATGTTCAAACTTGTGCTGTATAAATATAATTCAACTTCTAATATGCATTTTTGTAGACTTTTTCCACCATGATTATGTTTATTAGTATTATTTTGCTGCAAGAAAATAATTCTTGAAGGATAACTAGATTTTCTCTTTTGCCAGTGAAAATAAAAACACAAAGTTAGTTTGATGGGAAAATGCAAAACCAGTGTCTTCCATTTTTATATTTAACGGCCAAATAAATGCCAATTTTGCATATTCTCTAACTTAAATTTTACAAAGACTCTTTTACTAAATCTTGCACTTCCTTGCTCACTGATATTATATTAGGTGAAACACCTACTTTATTCAGTATACATAATTGTACAGTTAAATTAATCCATAATCATTGTGCAGCTGTCCTTTCTTTGGAAAAGAAACCATGGCAGTCTGCTTCCATATTGGTTCATATATTTCTGCCCAGGACTTAGGATGATGTAGCTGTTATCTCTCTACCATTTAAATTGAGGAATCAGTGTTCCATTTCTGCCATCTAAAGATATGAGCATTAATTGTTATAAAGATCCCAAGGATAACACTAGTGCTTCTCATGGGCAGTATCTCCTTTTAGTGATGGAGGAATCATTGCAACTTCAAATGTTTCCCAAGATAGCCTGAGATTTTGAACAGTTCTTCTAGGAATTACTCAGTTACTTCATGATTTAAAAGGTACTGAAGCTGTATGGAAATGCTCAAGTAACATTGGTAGTAGGACACCTTAGAATAGTTTTTATTCTATAATAAAGTATAATGTATTTGATATACTTTGGTATGATAGTAGTTATGATATCTAAGAATGTAATTTTCAGTTACATTTTTTCCTCTTTAGTCTTTTCTAAGACTTCTCCACTGTTAACCAGCAGCTACAAGATTTGAAACTGTGGTAATAATTTTTGGAATTCTCATACAGGGAGAAAATAGAGAACTTTTCTTTTAAAAGAAAAAGAAAGGCAACAGCAGTTAGTTCAGCTTTGAGCACTTTCCTCCATGGCTGGACAATTTTAAAGTGACTGAATCAGTTTCTCTTAGCAGAGGCCAGATGAAGAGAGACCAGATCACAGGTAGTAGTATTTAAGTAGCAAAAGCTTAAGCCCAAGGTTTAAAGTGGACAATACTTGCTAACCCCACAACAGGTTGCTGTTGTGTGGTACTCTACTCATGTATCTCTTGTTTATATGAAGTATTGATTTCTTTCTCAAAATTCTTTGTAAGAAGAGCAAATATACTTAAATCTTACTGATAACATTTTGCAACTTGCTTTCCCCTTTCTATTTTTGCAATTCCTTTTTGGTTGCATTGCCATATACTTCTGATGGTCAAGCTAATGCACTTGAAGGCACTCCTGCTGCTGAACTTGGCCAAAAAGCTATTTGTGATTGCAGTAGATGTTGGTTGTATTTGAGTGCATTTCACTGAGCATGTTTTGCTATTTGTTCTACTCTAGAAGTAAATGCAGGAATGGTTCCCTGAAATCACCGTTTGGCAGCAAGGGCTAATGGCAAGACCAGCCTTTCAATGTTCAAACCAAGTCTTCTAACCATCTCCTTGCTGATGGCTGAGGTAGACCTTTGAGTTAGAAAAGAACTGTGTATGTTGTGAGAAGTATTTGACTGAAGGCTGCCTTGTAGAACTGGAAACTTGAATGGGCAGCGTGCTGCCTGGTGCTTTTACGTATCTAAAGGTGTTATATCGCAGACCGTAAATCTGACCATGAACTGTACATCACGATTATGTCATATAAGTGCAGCTGGAAGAACATTTGTCTGGCATTAAACCAAACAGCTCAACTCTTTCAGACAGCAACACACATATAACAGTTTCAGATCATTCATCCATCTAGTTTTTGATCTACTGTGAAAAGAAATGCCAGAATTTATGCGCTTGGTCACACTGCTGACAGATTCTGCAGGATGCTTTGAAGAAATCTGACAGCTTCAATTTAAGTTTACTAATGTGATAAAGTGTTTTTTAAAGGGAATAAACATTTTATATGGTGAACTGCAGTCTTGCTAGGGAAAGTGTTTGGCTTTACAAAAACATAAAGCAAACAAACTCCCCCCCATAAAATAACAAGACTTTACAGTAATATTGTTAGAGAAATTTATATAGTTAAATTTGCTGAAGAAACTAAGGGATTTCATAGGCTGTTGGATTTCTGGGGCAAAATCCTGAAAGTTCAGAAATATTCTAACAGAAGAAAGGTTGACTTGTGTGATTAAAAACAAACAAACAAAAACAAACCATTTTTTTTTCCCTAAATTAAACATGAAATATTGGCTTAAATAGGATTCTTGGTGGAAATACCTTTACAAAGGTCAAATTCAGTTGTTTGATGTTTTTTAATAATACTCCTTGGTTGATATGTAACTTTGTATTTAAGCCCTCAAAGCTACTGATGTGTCTAAATCAAGCTACTCTGTTCAGGATGATCTCCAGTTTTACATCAGAGTAACTGGTTTAATATCTTTCTTGAGTCATTTTGAATACATGGAATGAGAGTGAGAGCGCACTTAGTATAATTGCTTTATCCAAATGTACAGAGCAAGTAGTTCAGGAGAGAAGCTGCCACAGCGTGTTTGTGGGTGTTGTAGTGTCTCCTGTACTCCCCAACAGCAAGGAATAAGAAAACTGATCTCTCCCTTCCCATTCAGATTGGACCAATTTCCTTATTGCTTTTAACATAGCATGGATGAAGTAGATTTTTAACTTGAGCTTGTGAAAGAACTTAATTGCTGTTAAGGATAATTTCTTGTTTTCTGCTATACTGTAATACAAAATGACCTTTTTGTAGTAAAATAGCATCTTATAGTAAGAACACTTAATAGCAATTACTCTGATTTTAAGTTATAACCATGAATGGGAAGGTAAGCATCATGTTGTTCCCCATTTCACAGATGCACAGTGAAGATAACCAATTGGTTTTATTGTGTCAGGAGTAAACTTTGAAATAAGCTAGAGAATAGAGGAAACTTGTATTGCCTGAAACGACTCAAGAGGTCCTCCTACCAGCACCCTTGTTCAGGGGGGACGTCCAAGAGGATGAAACTGAAGTGCCGGTAGAGGAAACACCAAAATACATTGCCAGGAGCTGATAGTATTCACCCAGGAGGTGAAAGGAACTTAGGGATGAAATAGCTCTGCCTTGTAACCTGTTGCTGATGTGCCACCAGAGGACCAGAAGGTGTCAAATATACCTCAAAATTAGAGGAAAAAAGCAAAGGGAGGATGTGGGATCTGTGGAACTACCCAGTAAGCCTAATACCCACAACTAATTGTTTGAAACACTTTTAAAGAAGAAAAAAAAAATTAATATTGGAGGGATTCTGTATTAATCTGAAAGGCTCACAAATGTTAAGCATGGGCTTTTTTTGGTGGGGTGGTGTGGTTTTGGTGGTTTTTTGGATTTTTGGATTTTTTGTTTTGGTTTGGGTTTTTTTGGTGTTTTTTTTTTTTTGGGGGGGGGTGTTTTTTTTTTTTTTTTTTTTTTTGTTGAGGAACCAACCAATATTTGAACAAGAGAGGTTTGGTTGATAGTCTAGTTGGATTTTCTAATGGCCCTACTTCCTGCTTCCACCACTGCTTTGTAGGCTTCAGTATTGGCACAGGAGTCTGTGGGTGCTAGAAATGTGCATTGGCTTAAAAAGGGACTGAGAAACTAATGGAAGAAAAGTGCATCTAGCTGCCATTCTTGTCTTGGAAACTGCTAAACCATGAATTGTGGGAAGATGGCGGTGTAGAAAAACTGTAGGGCAAAAAGTGTAGGGCAAAGATTTACTTTTCTATAATAGCTTTCCTCAGAAATTTATTCCTCTCCAGTCCTGGAGAGAAGATGTTGATGTGGACCCTCTGTCAACACCAGTGTGGAGAATCTTATAAATATTTGAAGAGTATAAAACTGCAAAAGCCCTGGCGTAGCATCTGCATCTTCCACTGGCCAGTGCTCCCTGTGGCTATATATAATTTTTTTATGTGAAATGATAAATGTAGCCAATATAAGTTAAATATTATAGTTATTATCTGAATAGATTATTATTGAATGTTTACTCTCGTATAACTGCAAATACTTAATTTAATACTGTTTCAGTAGTATGAATCACACAGTTTATGAGTTCAGAAGGTGTACCAGAATGCACCTGAAATGATTCAACATACTCTTTCTCAACATTCTGAATGGAATTCCCTTATAGCTTTATCATGTGATATTTTCTATATATTGTCTTTGTTAAGTGATGGATTCACTGGATGAACATGATATTGGGTGCTAAACTTTCTCATAGCTTTTTAAATCTTCTCATTTCTTTCAGCAGATAGGTATGGATACAGTCTTCTATGCGAATATGACACACATCTCCCCAGTTATTCATTTCTTTGTTGCTTCTTATAGCACACTCATCATTTTTCTCTTAAGCCTAGCTCAAAATTTAGCATCTAAATACAATTTTGATGGAATCGAAGTGCAGGAGACTAATCCTGAGAATGTCATTGAGTGAGTTACAATCCCTGAAAGTCCAACTTTTTTCACTAGTGGAGTTATTAAAGTGCCTAGGCTTTTACTGCCACGCAAGCCAGAGGTGCCTCAGTCTCAGCTGAGCTGAACATCTTGGCACCTACCTGGTGCCTGAGGCAGTGTGTGATTCACACAGCTGGCATCTCACTGCTTAATCCCCCAAGCAAATCATCTAGTAGGTATATTCAGCGCATGTCTAACCTATACTGAAAGTGTTGCAAAGCTATGGCTGCTGTAATTGCTATGAGTGGTGGTTATACCTGTGTACCTGTAGGTAAGGGATATGGGCATCTGTCCAGGGAATGGAAAACCAGGATCTTAGGACTGCTTTAGCTAGAGGGAATTCAAGCCAGAACTTGCACTTCTCAGAAGTGTCCCCTAAATTTCCATTCTCCTAGGAGAGTTTGTTTTATACTAAGCGATCAGTGAATATAAAATGTACTTCTAAAAGCCAGGGCCAAATCCAGGTCTTTGCCTTCCCAGATGATTTCCCGAAGAGGGCAGCTGGAGACAGGATCCTGCTACTCCCCCCTTCTTGCCTCCATAAATCTCTTCTTGCTGACACAATGGCCAAGCATGAACTTGTGCCCTTGTCCAGTTTGGCTGAAAGCTGATGGGTGGCATGCTCTTTTCTCTACCTTGTGAGTAGCTTACCATATAGTGTAGTAAATTACAATTATTACACTCCTTCCTCTGACTTAAAAAGAGAAGTGTATGTCAATTCTGTCTATACAAAGTGAAACATTTAATTTAGGGGAAAAGCTGATAATCCCAGTCTTCTCCAGTTTGATACTGACAGGCTTTTGCTCAGCATACAATCTCTAGAAAGAGGTGGTATTTTTCACCATTTTATCTCACTTACTTTAGGTGCACCCTTTTCAGTGTACTAACAGTAGTTGAATTCCACTCTAGATGCCTCAGTCTCTACAGTCAGTATAGAAAGTGTTTAAAAAAAAAAAAAAAAAAAAATCAGAAATTCCAAAACACAGACCCAAGGGAAACTCAAATGTCAAGACACAGTAAGTTTTTACACCCCCCCATCCCTCCACCCCCAATCAATGTCTGTTTACATGATAGGTAAGAGTGTCAACTCAAGTGTCTTTCCATCGTGCTCCTGCTTACAGGGCTGGCTTAGGAATCCCTATGAGGGTACTTGGTTAGACAGAGTTTTATGCTCCTAAAAAACTGGGGTTGCTAATCCTGCTTTGGCAAGTAGGTATCTTGACTCCCTTTGCAGACATGACCAAAGGACCATGTTGGTACCTACGCTGGAATTTGACACGCGTTTTCATTCTCTTCTGCATTTCTGAAGTATTCCTAAGCCTTTTCCATAAGGAAAGTAACTTAAGCTGTGTAAGTTTTAGAAGTAATTACGTTGAAAATGCCATATAGTATGAAGAAGATTTCAAGACATGGTTCAATATTTTGTTTTAAATGGATTTATAATTACATATGGGGATCCTTTGCTTCCACAGTTCTGAACGGGACAGAAGGAGAAGAATGACAGCATATATGGGAGTATTGATTTTATATAACTAGACTATTAAATGGTAGCAAAAAATGGATCACTCAGTAGATACCGCTAAGGACTATATCGCATTCATCTGTCACTGTGGCATGAAAAAAGTTTCAGGCTAATACCGCAGCTCTTGATATAGATTTTATGGAGTTTTTTTGCTTTTATAATTGGATTAGAATTGTTGCACTTGTAACCTTTTTAGTAACTACTCATTCAAGTATTGACACATGTGTGTTTTATTAGCATCACCCTTGTTGTGCAAAGGCCTGTGCTACAAACAGCAAATGGATATCTGGCGCCCTAGAAAAGTCTCTCAATGACTGCAAATTCCAAGAAAAGATATAATTTATAATAATATTGATTTTCGTTTTTTTTCCCTTTACTTGAATTTAGCAACATCTCTTCAGGTTGACAGCGCTGGCTATTAAAACCCTCTGTTCAGGTTTAGATGGAACTATAGTTCAAACAGTTTCCCTGTACAATCCTTAAATCATGTTATCCCCTCTGCCAGGTCTTTTATGACTGTTTAGTAGAGTTGGGATGCATTATGTTGCCTTTAGTAGTTGTACCCAGTCAAAAATTCAGAACTTTGCTTAGTAAAACTACTTCTAAATTTGTGTTGAATTAGTCATTATTACTTTAGGAGGTTGAAAAAGTGATTATGATATTGTGAGGTACTGGTTTATTTTTTTGAAATTGAATTTCATTTTTAAGTTGTCCTAACTGGGGGGGGGTGGGGGGGGAGAAGGCATTAAGGTAGGTGATTATATTATGCACTAGTTTTTAATCCCTTTTACTTTAAATGTTTGGGAATAACGGAAATGTCTTAGACCCATTTTTTTTCATAGCAGTTGCTAAATCTCTCTGATTTAGAGATTTAGAAATTAATGATCACGAATTAGGAATTAATAGCATTGTGTCGATACAAAATGCATTGGAACTGGAGAGCAGAAGCAGATGCATTATCATATTTCATCTGGAAATATGATGACAGAGAGGCACTGAATTTTCATGTAGATGCAGTGTGTATTTGAGTTGGTAAGGAGGCAGTTCTCAAAAGCAAATGCAAATCTTTTATCCAAAATGCATAACTGATATGAGAGTAATGTTGATCCAAAGATGACCTTTGAGATCTCAGAGTAATTTGTTTATTATGTATGCACAAGATGTAATATTTTGAATTTTTTTTGGTGTGCAGAAAGCCATATAGCTGTCCTGTATTATAACATCCTGAGGGATGAAGTTTAATGCATCTTAGCCCTGGTAACACTACTGGGACCTTCATGTGAGAAGGTGATATAACACCTTCCTAATGCAGAGAAATAGGTGGTTTCCAAACACAACATATTAAGGCCTAATCCTGTACTTGACTCGTGAGGCATGTCTCAAGTGGGACTATTTGTATAGGCAAGGATAATAATTTCCAATTCACTCTTTCCCCAAATACAAGCATCAGGAGTTAGGTTATGTGCAATGCCAACAATATGAAAGTGCTAACTTAAAGAACAATTTTTATTCTTATTATAAATAAAACGTATTTCCCAACCGTAAGTTTTTCTGTATGTTTTGCTGAAAATATCTGAGCTCAGCTGGGGAAACCATATCCATGTCAACAGTCCTATAAACATCAAGGTTTGTGGCTAATTACGTTACAGAATATATGAACAGTAGCACAGGCTCATGTTCTCAGGGGGTTTCTTTAGGGGTAGGAAGTTCTTCCTCATTTTCCTTCTTCTGCTCCATTCATTGCCTTTTCCAGTGGTATTTTTTTGTTCTTGTTGTTTGGTTTGAGTTTTCTTTGTTGTCAGCCTTTAAGCTCTGAATATCTGTTCCATTTAATATAAATGGTAACTTTACACACATAAATAATCTTTTTTAATTCAGTGGGGACTACCTGTGAGTTTAAGACTGCACATCACCCTCGTTCTCTGGGGCAGGGATTACTTCTCATCCATGACGCTGCAGAGCATATCAGCAGCATTCTAAACAAACAATAAATAGTAACTACACATAAAATATCTGGCTTAGATTTGTCAGTGTGCAGAAAAGTACAAAATAATTTTTTTAACAAAAAGACACAACTGCTTTCTCCCTTGTGTTAAATAACTCAAAACTGGCAAAATGATCTTGTGTTAACCTTTCCAAAGTATTTTCTTTTGGAATCAAGACCAGGCAGGAGAAAGATCATCACAGATGTATGCTTTTTGAGGAGATATACATGACGGAAAAGATCCAGTTAAAAATGAAAAATGCTATTTTTAACTTGACCTTTAACATCCATCCCCAGCTGATGCTTTGTGAATAGCTGTGGTGGTTTTTGCTTTGGAAAATCTTGTTTTAACCAAATGCCTGGCACGCCAAGGCTCTCCACCGTCTGCATCCTCATTATGGCTGATTTCTGATAATACAGACTTTGGACAGAAATATTCTGGGAGAAGTTGTGTTGTTGGTGGTAATGATCTCTATTTGCAGTGGCAAGAGTTAGGTTGTGGTTGTTCAGTGGGGAGAGCAGAGGTCATTCACCTGGGAAATATAGGTGAGGTGTGACTGTATTTGTCCCTTTTTTTTGTTTGTTTTCCTAATGCATTGCAAGCGTCTTTCTATTAGTGTTGCTAAGATGTGCATCTCTCCCACAAGACTCTATCCGTGTTGCACACAAAACAGAAATGACCTTTCACTTCAAAGGCAGACTATCTCCAGAATAATACAATCTGTATACCCTAAAAATGCTTTTTTTTTAAACAAGTCAGGTAGGCAAGAGACAGATTTTTTTTTTCTGGATTGTTATGTGTTGTCTTTCCTGCTCTCGCCTCCTTGATACAGTGCGCATAATTGGGTAGAAGTTAGAGCGGTGTGAACTTACAGATGCTGCTTTGCGACCTTGCTGATACGAACTCGCTTGTATTTCATACAGCGTGTGGTGACGGTGGGAACGAGCACCACCATGATGACCTGACCTCTCCTTTCCTTCCTGGTGGCATTCCTAAATTACACAGAGCAGCAGACTTGGCGACATTGGTGGAAGTGACTCAGGCTAATAATTTATGTCATTTACACTTTTTTGTTTAATCTTTCTGTTATATTTGTTTTGAAATTACAGAAGGTTGCAGCAGGAGGTGGATGCAGAGTCCAGCAGCAGATGCTGCCTGCTACAAAAGGGGGCTGGAAGGGAGTTTGAGGACACTAAATGGGGATAAAGAGAAAAATAAGCTGCAAATCCATTTTGAAAGCTTTTGAAGCCATAATCCATCTCTGTCATAGGATTTTGTGGTATTTAGAAACCCATATCTGGGCAGCTTTTTCAGCTTCAGATACTGGTGATGGCATAAGGTTAAATAAAAAAAACAAACCCCAAAGTAGTGTGAAGTTGTAGTAACTCTAGTAGCAGAAAAAAGTTGAAGCCGCAGGGGTGAACAACAGCTGACATATCAAAGTGTAAAGTATGTTTTTATCTTGGTTCTCAGTCCTTTTGTAAGATATTAATGGTTTATTTGAAATGCAAATGAAAGAAGATGAAATTTTATTGCAAAACCATATTCCACATCAAACTTTGATGTCTGATTACACAGAAAGAAGTTCTAAAATTTTTCTGTAGTCTTTAAAAGCAGCTCAACATATTCCTAAGGACCTGCATTTACGATAAAAGACTCGGCAAGCAAACAGCAGTTGCTGTTTTAAGTGCAGTTTCTTATTGTCCAAAGCATCAAGTAGGAGAATCATTAAGTCTCCTTTGTTTAAGTCAAGTGGAAGGAGAGGGCAGGAGGTGAGTAAAGACATTGTGGTTATTTTCAGAGACTATTTTATACAGCCCTTTTGTACCACCTGACTGGGAATCAATAGTACTTTATTGGAAAACAAACAAGCAAAATGAAAACCTAAGAAAGCTCCTGAGCACAGCTGCCTGCATTGCCATTGGGAAATGAAATCTTCCTTCAACTTTCAGCATTTGCACAAAAGGGCAGCAATGTCCTTGGAGTTTTACATTAAATTTGACTTCTCTTTAGGACCTTTCTAAATTTTTTTTTTTTTTTTTTTTTTTTTTACAGAAAGCATAGCCCACTATTGTTGTGGAATATAAATCACATATTCTCATATGTGCTGTGCCAATACAGTAACTCAGTAACTTCTACATGGAATGGTTTCACTCTTTTTTCTTTCTTTTCCATTCAACTCTATGTTCTTGCTCCTTTCCCACTTTTCTTCCTCTGTTTCCATCTCCAACTTCACTTCTTTACAATGGCATAAATGGCAACCAAATCGCAAGGAAGCAGAGAAGTATTCTTAAATGACATCGTTTCAGAGAAATTCTTGATCTCCTTGGTTTGCACTTTGAGTGTCTTATCTGTGTGCTCTCCTGCACTCAGAAAGTGTTACCGACTCAACAAAGTAGCAGAGAATTCCACTCTGTAATTCAAGCTGGAAATTGTCAAACTGAAATGGAAGCTTTTTTTCCTGAAGAAAGAAAAAAAACCTGAACAATTCATGAGAAAAATGTGACGAAGCTGTGATAATTTTTGAATGGAATAACATTAACTTCTAAATGTTGTCATCAAAATAAACATTGTTGACCTGCTGAATGGCAGGAAGACATGCCAGGGGAGGTGTAGGTTGGATATTAGGAAAAGGTTCTTCACCCAGAGGGTGGTGGAGCACTGGAACAGGCTCCCCCGGGAGGCAGTCATGACGCCAAGCCTGACAACATTTAAGAGGCTATTGGACAGCGCCCTTGGACATATGGTGTGAATTTTGGGGTTGTCCTATGCAGGGACAGGAGTTGGACTCGATGGTCCTTGTGGGTCTGTTCCAACTCAGGACATTCTATGATTCTATGATCCATTCTGCTAATCCTCTTTTTCTTTGGTTTGTTCATGACCACTTCGCAAAACTCTGGCTTTAAGCCTGGGAGGAAAGTCCCCTAAAATTATTATTGTGATTTTTTGTCTTTCACATGCTTTTTAGTTATTTCAATTTCTTTGTTTTTAGAAATATGAAGGGATAGAACTGTAAAAACTAAGGATGGTTAACTTTTTGGGTAAGATTCCTCAGGTGTAAGGTGTAGGTGTTCAACATCTTAGTTATAATTGGTGGAAGGAACTGCACTTCTAGGTTGCAATTCAGTTCATAGAATGGATGTTTGAATTTGTACCTTAAAAGTGCCTATTTTTCTTCATTGTCTAGAGAAACTTGGATAACTTACCCAGGTCTAGGTATTTATGTAGATATCTAAATTTAGAAATTTATTTTGTGCTCTAACTTGACAGCATCCAGTCAAAAATAGACCTTGGCACCAGTGTAGACAGCTGAATTCAGGCTTTTATGTATGGTGCAACAGCTGCCAAAGAATAAACAAATATTCAAAAGTTAAAGGAATGGGAGAGAGAAGCATGCTGAAAACAGTATGGCTATGATTTTATTAAAAAAAAAAAAAAGTCAGTGCTGTGCCCTCACCCTGGGATATTGTATTTGGTTCCAATTGCTGCATCAGAAAGACACATTGGAGAAACAGAGTGGTTGAGAGAGGAGATGAGAATGACAGTGGTATGGAGAGAATGTTCTCATATGAAAAGAGATTGAAAAGACTTGGACTATTTAGGGAGAGATGAATAAGAAGGAAATAGTAAAACTAGCCAGAGTAATAATTACAGTAAAGAAAAGCAGGATGGGAATTTGTATTTTATATTTAAAGCATGAATAGAAGAACAAGGAAACACTGATTGAAACTGGAAGGGGAAAATTAAAAACTGATGAAGGAAAAGATTTTATTCGCACATTGCATAATTAACCCATGGCAGTCATTTCCCTAAGATGGCATTGAGGCTAGTGTTTTACCAGCCTTAGAAAAAGGGACTGGAAAGATATATAAATATATATATATAGGAACAAGGAAAACATCTACAGTGATGATAATATGCAACATCCCCCCTCAAAAACAAGAGAGGAGCTTTGTGTGTTTTCAAAGCAATTTCAGTGCTCCTAGAACAGTGTGACTTCTGGATGATTTCAGATTTCACTACTTCTAAACCAAGTAGAAAGTAAATGGTTTTGTGGAATTTTTTTTCAATAGTTAATTTGTTTATGCAAAATGAATGTACTGTTTGAAACCATCAGATTGGATAATGCTTGTTGTCTGTTCTCATTTATTTAACTTTATGCAAAATCTGTTGTGGCCCTCTATCAGAATGAAGGCATATTTTTGTTTCTGATATATTAAGGGCAAAATAGCAGCAATATTTCAAAAAGAGTGTGCTAAATCAGTTTCAGTATGTTGTCTGGCTGGGAGATGAGCTCAAAGGAATCTCAAAGCAATTCAAGCAGGTTGCAGCCTTTAAATGCTAATTGGGTTTGTCTGCAATGTTATTGATAGAGCCTGTAAGGAAGAGAATGAGAATTCATTATTCTCTATATGAATAACCAAAGGAAAAGAAAGTGAATTAAAGGGAAATGTACTTTTTCTTCCTAAAGTCTAGATTTGTCAAACCAATTTCACTCATTTCAGTTTTGTGTCTAATGGTCAATGTAATATTTTTAGATTTTGTTCTGTTTGAAGGTCATTAAATATTTGTTGCGAATATCTATTTATTTATTTATTTTTAACTTAAGCAGCTAGCAAAAATGTGATCTCTTGTTGATTGCTCCAGTTCTGGGATGAGACATAGCAATGTAGTCTGTTTCCATGTCCACTTTAGTCTACTCCATGAGAATTGTATAAAAGTCCTGTTTCTCTGACTGAAGAAAGACCTAGGTTTTCTGAAAGCCTAAAGATTGTTTTAAACAGGCCTGCCATCAAAGGTGCTCCTTGAACCCTTTCTTAAGTGCCTCTGTGTCTTTTTTGGTCAAGGAGATGTGGAACTTCCGTTCTTGTCTCATCACCCTGTCCTCTTGGTGGCATTGCGTTGTGCTGTGCAATTCCCTGATTCTCACCTCAAGCTGGGCTGGATCTGTGTGGGATTGGCGTGAGTGGGCAATACAGCAGCTTCCTGCAGTCATTTTGTGGTCCATGGAAAAAAGTATGGGGAGACTGCTTCCAGAAGGGCATGACAAATACGTATGAGGTAGCACGATGATGAGAGGTGGTGGGAAGCAACAAAAAAGGAGATGTTTGGAACTAAGCTATGGACTACTTTGCTCCCTGATCTGGAATATTATTCTGGCTGTATGCACTTCTTTCCCCTTTCTCAATGTAGTTTGCTGTGGTCCAGCCCTTAATGTTGTTTCTAACTGAAAATTTCCATGGGCCTGCTGCTGCTTTGAGTGTTGAATTGGGTTAGAATGTGACTTGGAATGAGCAAGGAGTTTAAAAGTGGGAGCAATGGGCTGTATTCATTAGAGCATACCAGCTGGTCTGTTTTGATGTGAAGGGTATGAAAACATCATCAAACCAGGAGATTAAACTGGGTTTATGGCTGCTTTCTGTTACGATCAAAGAGGCTGCTGTACTGTACTGGTGAATCCCTATAATTTTGAAACTGGTTGGAAAAAGGAAGGCCATCCATCCTTTAGATTTATTTTGTTAAACCCAGGGAAAACGGATGTCATTGAGAGGACTATTATTTTTCACAGACTTGCAGTAAAAACTGGAGAGCTCCTGTAAAGATTGTTCTGGATACTGTATGTGCATACTGCAGATAGCCATGCCCCAAACATCTTAGGGACCATTTGCTGAAATGATTTTTTTTTTTTTTTTTCCAGTTTCAGTGATGATCTCTCTATTAATTTCATTTTTCATAAAACAGATTCAAAACAAAGAGCTTGCAAGCTATCAGATATTCACTGATGAAGTGTAGTAGTTTTTTTAGCATTCTTTTTTATTGTGACACTGGAATAAGTGATTTAATTATGCTCTCTTAAACCAACCCAAAAAGCATTTCCATGTGGCTGGGCAAAAGTTAGTGCCCTTCTCCACAGCACTGCGGCCCAAAGCTCAGATGTATTTCTTGGCGTTCTCTCTTAATCTTAAATTTAAAACAGAAGAACAACAGAAGTTGTAGTAGTACAGAATTTTGCATGAGTGATTCTGGTTTCCTCCTTGTCACAGCCCCTCATAGCTGCTTTTACAGGGTCTCTCCAGCCTTTCTGACTGTATTTCTTTCTCATACATCTTTCATACTGTTTATACAGGTATAATGACACTTGCCAGGGAAAAATGATCCAGCACAATAGCTCTTTGTGCATCATCAACCTGTCTTGGGGCCTTATGTTAAATCTCTTAAATGCTTTTCGGAGGTGGGCGCACAGCAAATAATGCCTGGATTTGCCATGGTCCTGAAGAGGTCTTGTTTCTTAGGACTACCATGGGATCTAATGATGGTTATCTCCTCCTCTGAAAATCAGTCCTTACGTTTTTAGGCTTTAATGCAAATGTGTTAGACTTAATGGGAGCTTCTGCTTGAAGTTTCTTAACCTTCTTGCTGCCAGATGCATAATTTCTAAAGTAATAATAATTTCATCTCAACTATTTTGTTCTCACAGCAAAATATATTTAATGTACTTTTTTCTATTATGCTCCGTTATTTAGTACTATATCTATGTCATTATTAAGTGAAAAGTGATAATAATGCAAGTAAACAAAACACAAAGATTGTAAATATTCCTGCATTCAGGTCCTAAGTTGTGGAGATTTAAATATAATCACTATATAAGACATTATGTTTACTTGGTAGCTGCCAAATGAAAGAAGAATGGATGCATATTTAAACTGAACGTGGTTTGAATTCTGCAAGCACCGAATATAGACAGCTAGATTTATTGCAGCTCTTTGATTAGAGTTCTTGAGGAGAAAGTGTGTTTCGATGAAGGAGGGGGACAGAGAGTTTGTAGGATTATAACTCTGTGTGAAACCTGAACTCTGAAACCAATGAGGATACTTGGCAAAGTTTTCCATGCATATACTTTAGTGTAGGCATGTATTAATCGTAGTAAATCTATTCTGCTTAACAGGCAACCAGGAGCTATCTATAACCCGTATGTGTATATATTTATATATTATATAAATAAAAGTTTTACATCTGTAGCAGAAGAAATGTTTCAGAATGAGGATATAGGAAACATACATTTGGAAAAGACAATTGAGTTAGAGCAAAATAATGACTCTTAACCTGTGCTTTGCCACAGGAAGGCTGAGAAGCGTGCTGTGGTAAGGGTTAACTATTAGCAGATGATGAGTAGTGTGGTTATCTTGAATAGCTGGTGCGCCTCTTTGTTTCATAGTGACTGGCAGGCCACAGAGCATGTTCACTTGGTCTTTTGAGCCAGCGAAGCATCTGTCTGTTTGTTTGGGGTTTTTTTGTTTTTTGTTTTTTTTTAAATTATGCTTGTGACCACAGAAAGTGTCACAGCTAATGCAGAGAAAAACAGGAAAATATGTCAGTGTGACTTGAGAAATAAAAGTGGGAGCAATAAAAACATATGGCTGGAGCAGAATGAATTTTGATTTCCAAACAGCTGGGTTTAATTCTCTTTACTTTTGACACTATTGTAAAACATGAATGATATTGGTGTAAATTTGATGAGGAAGCAGAATAATGCTTTGTACCTTCTCAGTGCCTCGTGTGCTCCATTGATGCAAACTGAATGAAGTCTGGTTTAAAGTGAGTTTAAAGTAAAACGAAGCCTACTCTTATGTCACTGTTGTCACTAACAGATAACCAGTGACATGAACTTGTATTCGTTCCCTTAGTCGGGGGGGGGGAAGAATGGAAGTGTCATAAAAAAATTGCTTCCTTAAATGAGCAGTCTTGAGAATCAGCAGAAATAGTCATGGATGTGTTAATTTGTTTTTTCCATGATCTTGGTGGCACTAAGGAAAATTTCAAAATTATTGTTTACTTTCTTTGAAAGCGTGACCAAAGCTTTCCTTTATCACCTTTGTCTTTGCCTGCAAGTGTGATGATTCTTTTTTCATTGCTTTCCAAAGGGGGAGGCACCACAAACTGGCAACATTAGGAGAGAGGTTCATTAAATAAGAATATAATGGTGTTTCAAGGTACTCAAAATTAGCCATACAAGCTTAAAGTGACTGTCTGCTTTCCATTATGAACCATATACTGCAATTAATTGGATGGCCTTTGAGAATATTTCCAGCCATCTGGATATCTAAAAAAATGGTGGAAGAGCTTTATCTCTTCAGGTTTAAAAAAAAAAAAAAAGAAAAGCAAGCTTGAGTTTAATATCAATTAGGGCTTTAACATCTGTTACGAGAACTAATAGTCCATAAACATTAAAATTCTCGACATCAGATGTTAAAGGTTGGAACGTATCTGACTTAGCGTTAGCAGTATAAATGTTATGCACCTAGCTAGAGTTGATTTTTCTGGTGTTTCTGTCTAGACAATGGACAGAGGCATCTATGAAGGGTGATTTGTTCTGTCCTAAAATAGATGTCTGAGATGACTAGCAGGAGTTGCCCTTTCAGGGTGCCTACCTCTCTGCCACGACAGTAGAAACTAGGTGTTTGTCTTTTTAGATTGCTAGGGTGAAATGAGATTAATTGCAATCAAAGTACCAAATTGCAGCTTATTTAAAAAGTGAAAAAAACAAGGGGGGGGGAACACAGGCAAAAAGGTAGTGAAGTGGTGATGGATGTCTCATATATAAATTAAATGACATATTAGGAATCTTTTAAATCAGCCTGGCTTTGGAATTAGTGCTATGTAGGGAGGGGGCAGGGGAAAAGGCTGTTTGGAAGTAGTTAAATAAGACATGCTGTTATAACTGGAATACTATACTCTTATGTTTGTTTGTTTGCTTTCACTTTTCCCACTTAGGTCTGAACCACAAAGAGAGCTGTGCAGTAGGTATTGTCTTGGCTGTTTAAGTCCAACCACTTTTTAGACTGGATTTTTACAGCTACTCAAGCGTAGATGCTGATGATTTTGTGCTGTAAGGGTAATGACCATTTTCTCACCTTAATAGAACTTTTTCTAAAGAAATTAGAGCACTCCTATCTCCGTGCTTCTTTCTCAGTGATTTAGCATATCCCCAGTGTATTCGAATTGTTCATTAACCAGATGCTACCTAGATTAGAAGGGAAAAGGTAATCTACCATGCAACATGACCCAATACTTACTTAAAAATGAACTAAATTCATTCCAAACCGTAGCAAATAACATGGGCCTGTCCCTTGGGCTTTCCACTGAAAATTTCATGCAGAGCTTATAAATATCATCTCTGAATCCATATGCAGTTTGTACACGTGCTGTTTTGTATAATGAGGTGTCTTGTCAGTCTTGGATGAAGTTGGAATAGTGTTGTAGGGACAAACCTCAGGCCATTCCTCTTTTTTTTTTCTTTTTTTTTTTTATATATATATATATATATATAAATCTCATGCCATACACAGAGAATCAAATAAATAGTTCAATAAAGATTCTCAAATTAGATGTGGCTCCCTTCTACATAGATCTGTTGATCTGTTTAGGATTTCATGAAGCTTTAGGGCCATGTGACTAGAACTGGAGACTCTGGTTAAGGTTTCTAAAGAGATTAAGAGACCAAAGGAAGCAGACAGACTTCTTGCAGACTTTGCATAAATGCTTAAACAATATGGGGATTAAAACTAAAGTTTAGCTAAACCATTGTGGGCACTGCTATAGATCGTTCTAAGCACATATTTATAGCTGAGTGCTTTCAATATCTTCATAAATTTGACTACAGGAGCTAAAACCTCCAATAAATATATACTTCTGGGGATTTTTTTAATGATTATTCTCATTTACAGTTCATAGCTGCATGTAAAACACTGGAAATGCTCAGAGAAGAATGAGTGCTAGGGGAGGAGCCAAGACTCGTTTCTCTCCACATGCTCACTTGTATTAGAGTTTTAAATTCTTATGGTACCATTCATGGTCTTTATGCCACACAAGCCACAGCAAAAGGCATGGTCCTTACCTGAGGAACCTACAACATTTTGAAAAAATGCAAGTTAAGTGTAATTACCATAGGTTTTGTATAATGATAGTAGTAATAGTAACATCGTAGTAACATAATACAGACCCGAGATACCTTCTTGTCATCTGTTTTGCCATTAAAAATGTCTGTAGCTTCTGTGCCTGTTTTGCTGTTAAACCTAGCTAGAAGAGTGACACTGAACTTCATTTTGGTTCTGTTATATTATTGCCCAGTAACATACTCCTAAAGTTTCGGATATTTCCTTTCATTTTTTCTCTTCTCTCTTACAGAGCAGGTAAGTGCTGCAAGGTTTAAGATCAAACTGTCATGATGGAGAGGGTTCAAATTTGGTGAAATGAGTTCACTCATTTTAGATAATGATATAGAATATGTAGTTATGAATTTTTGAAACTGCTTTATGTATATATTGGAAAGGCTGAATTACTCTGTGATGTTATGAATGTTAAATATTACAAAGCAATGCTTTTCTTCCAGGTGAAGTTCTAATGTTAGCATGCTGTGGCAATGTTATAAGCACATGTTTTTTTTCTGTAGAAAGCCTAATGGATGGGTATATTTTCCATCTTTTTATTCACAAAGGTGTTCAATAATTTATTTGCTACTTTGCATCCAGTTGTAAAACTGCTCAATGAGGAAATTAAAGCTTAAGAAGGCTGTTGGGTTTGTGGAACAGAATTCTGTTCAGCATTTCAGTTCTTTTATCTCAAGCCTCTGTCCTTTTTCCATCTATCCTTACTGCTGCTTCTCCTCTTGTGTGGTGCCCAAACCTTTCTGACTATCATCTTCCGTCGTCTTTTCTGTCTACAGAATTTCTGTTTCTGTAAAAACATCCCACCTTCCACAACCTACTCATAGTTTTCACATTCTATTTAGAGTCATGAATTTACAGGAAAATGGCAAAGTTGCATGAACTACAATGGAGGGAAGTAGAAGTAAAATTCCCATTCTCTGTGTAACATAGTGGCAGATATTCCCTCTTGACCCATCTGCTGAGTAGCCCTGTGTTCTCTCTTTAGAAATGGTGTTTCTTTGCTGCTTGTATCTTTAAGCAAAATTTCTTTATGCTGTTTGCACAAATGTCCAGCATGAAATACTTCCATTAGAGTCAAAAAGGTAAATAATTCATATATTTTTGTATTATTTATTTTCTGTTCTGCAATTTGACAAACTCACTCTCAAGAATTCATAATGAAGAAATTTAATGTCTTGGAAGGCTCTGCTGACCTCGGAGTTAATGAAGTAAAGACCATCGATTTTACTGGGGATAGTGCCACGTCAATTAACAAACTAATTACTTTGTTATATGTATGATTTGAGGACAGTGCAAAGATATGAAAGGCATCTAGAAAAATTCAAGTTGGTAATTTCTTTTTCAAATCAGGATCTGTAGTGATACCCACTGCATTCAGTCCATGAACTTCTCCCAACTGCAGTACATTGCAAGGAAGGAGAGGAAGTAATTCTGCTGCAGACAATATTTCACTGTGTTGAAATGTTAATAAACGTGACTTAATTTTGGTTAAACTCTGAAAATCAGGAAGGTTCCATTTATGGATAATTTGATGCTAAACTGTATGCACTTAGTAATAATAATTTCCTTTAAATGTGTTAAACACACATGAGGCACTCTATCTCAGGTGTTAAACACACATGAGGCACTCTATCTCAGAGTGGGTAGAGATCATTTCAATAAGGTCCCATTGATATTCTCTCGGGTTTTACTAGTAATCAATAGAAAAGGTTAGCAGCAACGTCACTTATTAGCACTTTTTCTTTTGCTTTGTTTTTCCATTTATTGAGAAAACAAATAGTTCAAATTTTAATATAAAAGCTAAAAACCTTAAATTGTTGACAGCTCCTACTATTCTTATGACTGCCAGTAAATTAATCAAGAGAAGTCCTGTCAGACTGGTGTTACCAGTCAGAATCTTTGCTGGGTGTGATCCTTCCCCCACACCCTGACATTTGCAAGGGAAGAGTAGCTATTTGGAATTAAGACCAGATGTCTCAGCAGTCATTGAATGGTCAAAGTTGAGTACTTAAGGTAGTAGTAAAGGTAGTTAAAAGTCTTGAAAGTGAAGCCACGAATGCTGTAGTTCACAGGGATAGGAAAAAAGGAGCCAGAGAGGGGAGTGAAGAGGAGGATAAGAAAGTTGTTTGGACAAGTATCAGGAGGAGAAGACTGCATTTGCAAAAGCCCGGAAAAAGGAATCTGCAGTAATAGTCTGACAATGTAATATATTAAACAAGACTGAATAACATGAAAGGAAAGTCATATCTTAGATTTGACACACAGTGCCTGCAAAATGTAGATGCATGATAAAAAAATGCCGAGTGGAAAGTCGGGTCTGAACCAGGATAAAACAGTGCCATCTGCTAATCCAGAAGCTCTCAAATTGCTGAACTTTTGAGTTTTTTAATAAAAATATATTTTACCAAATACGTCTAACTGTTACTTAAGAGAGAATTCAGTTCGTTTAAGCATGTATACAGTTGAGATTTATAACAAATTAATGAGATCAATTTAAAATTGATTCAAGTTAAACCAGTTCAATTTCTCATGAAGATTGAATTATGGATGGGTCAACTACTGGAACAACAGATTAGGGCAAAGTTTTTCCACAAAGAGAATTTCCAGATAGTTGGCAGTTATGAAAATGAAACTTCTTATTGAGTGGCTAAATCAAATGTAGGACCTTTATTCTCTTTTCTCGTCTTGGCCTTAGTGACTTGCCTGGGGTCACTCTGTAAGTCAATGGCAGAACTGGAAATAAAACCGAAGAATTATTGCTCCCAGTCACAGGCACTAGCCACAAGACAATCTTTCTCCTCATTTCCCTTTTAATGGACTACACTTGCATGTAGCATTCCACACCAGTCAACAGGGTAAAGTTATTGGCTGTAGTTAGACAAGCGTACTAAAGAGTACCTCAGAGTTTATGGATGAAAATAGCTATAAAAATGCTCAGGTTTATTATTATTTATTGTTTGCAAACATGGAGATTCAATAAAAGTTTACAGATAAAGGAGGCCCAGCACAGGACTTAAGTTTCCCATTATTTCTTTTCTGTTCCAAAAGCAATATGCGTTACTTAAAATATTTAGCTGAAAGAAGTTATTGCCAACATTTTTCTGATACTTTATTCTTGGAAAAATATATTAATTTTTCATGAGTTCTTCCATATTTTATCTTAAATTATCTTGTTCCCATTCTTAGCTTCTCTTCTGCACCTGGTAATTGTTACATGGTACTCTGCTAAAAATATAAAACAGCACCTATTAGTGAAATCAAGAGTGCCTATAGTCCTGAGTAATCTGTGAAGGGTTTTCTTTTGTCGCCAGATCATTTTCACTAGTCTGAATGACAGCTCAGTTCTCCACACTGAGGTCAGTTCCCAAATTTTTTAGTTGATTTGTCTTACTGTCGTTGCCAATCAGTATGAGTGGTGGGAATGAGTTGTATTGTCAAGTACCATTCAACATGAATGACCCATAAAAATTAATGGCTATATTTTTCTTTTGGGGATTCCATTAATATAAACATGAACCATATCTGACAGCAAATATTTACACTGTGAATTGTAATAAATGAGAATTGAGATGAAAAGCTAAGTTTAGCAGGTTATGAAATTTCAGACAGTCTGATGGCACAAGTTTAGCAAGGACATCACATCGTGTCCAGCAATAGGTAAGACACAAGATGAAAACTGTCTTCATGGAAACCTCATAGTCACAAAATAAAAGAAACAGATATCTGCATATCTAGCAGAACCTGGCAGTGGTTGTAAAGCTGCAACAAAAGCTTCGGTCACCTAAACACCAGGCAGCAACCAGCGTTTGTTTTGCATATCAACTGCCAATCTTGTAAGCGAGCTGCAGAGATGTACCATGAAGCTCACCATGGAGAGCAGAGAATAACCTTCAGGACATGTGCAATAGTGAGGCTTGAGGACAACATTTCATCATGTTCAAGAATTGCAAATTACTTCTATTAGGAGAGGACCTACCTCCACGCATTCAGTGTGCTAGAGAGGTGCTGTGTCTGTCTAGTTATAGAACAAAGAGGCAATGGTGTAAAATACTTATTGATGCTTCCAAGGGCCATGAGCAGCTGGTAGATATTTTTTTAGTTCAGAATCTCTAGGACCTCTTGTTTGTGGAGTGAGCATCTATGAGTGCACCCAGGGTGGTGAAATGGGGAGTTGGTGCTGATAGTAGATAAGATGCTGGTACTGCTGAGAAAGGATGAATAAATTAGCATAAGCAAGTAGTCCAGTGGTGCCACTGGAGAAATGAGACAGGTACTTTTGAATGCTGTGCTTGGGGAAGTAGAGTCGTATGCAGAAGCATAACACATGCACTGGTATGTCTGGTATTGCGACCTATGTTAAACTTGAAAAATGTGACAAAAATTACAGGTTTGTGAGGAACTGCTGAAAAGTACAAGTGTGTTGATGTGCCTGGAACTATATGGAGCTTTTCGTCCTTCATCATGTCCACTCTGTGCTTTTTTGATTTAAAGGACTTTCTCTTCTCTTTCTGTTTATCTATTTATTACCAAAGGATTGAGAGTATAATCAGCCTCAGTTGGCCAAGAAACAGCCATTTTAAAGCCTCCTGCTCCTTGGTCACTTGTGTGACTCATATACTTAAGTTTTGTTTATTCTTTAATGCGAAATCCCAGTAGAGTGAGGAAAAAAGCAAGCAAGCAAGCAAGCCTCAGAACCTAATACAAACTGCACTACAAACAAGTAGCAAAATTCAATAGCAAATTTCAGGCTTCACTTGACTACAAATTAATTCTGCATTCTAACTGTGCTCTCTGGTTCATTAACATTCCAGTTTCTTTTGTGTTTTCTGAGCACTGCATTTAACTCTAACACGTCCCATTTTATTTGTGCATAACCTGATTCTACCACAACATACCAGTAGCATGCACGGGGTTTAGAGAAATGCAGCTTTTTCTTTTCTCTCTCTCTCTCTACCTTTCTCTCTCTCTCTCTCTCTCTCTCTCTCTCTCTCTTTTTTTTTTTTTTTTTTAACCCTTCCCTCCAACATATTTCTCATGAAAGGAGTTTTGCCATCAGCTTCTGTAAGGCCATATTTCACCAAGTGTGCATTAAAAATGAGGATAAAGTAAGTATGTAAGTGTGAGTAATCAGTAAAAATAGCTGCTTTTTTTTTTTCCTTCCCCAATTTTTTTTTTATTTGTAAGCCATTTGGATCTTCCAGAACTCTCTTAGAAGTCATTAATATTGTTATGGTACTCTCTAGTCTCAGTAGAGAGACTTAACCTATTAAATAGACTCAAGGAGGTGGGGAATCCTTCCATGGTAGCAACAATACCAGGCTTGTTTTGCAAGATTTGTCTCACCCTCTCCATCCCTTAGAAAGGTATAATTTGTAACCAGTAATCTGAAAATAACATGAAGAATTGTTTTTAATGCGAAAATGAGTACAGTAAAATTTACTGAATGTGAAATCATCATGTACTCACATTAATACAAAAGTACAAATGATGTAAACTGTCAAGCTTTGGGTTTGCAAGCTGATCAACTGGAGTCAGAGAAATCTCCTAATCTCCAGGGTGCGTGAGGTTTTATGCATTCCCCTAAAGCATTAGACCATAGCTGGAAACAGATGAGGATGATCTGTGGCACTTAGTGTAACAATTCCCAGAAAAAATATGCATTTAGCATTTGTTAGCCTTGAAATGAGTACATTTACTTAATGGATTTCTGGTTTGTTATTTTTTTTTTTTCTCTTGGACAAATGGTATTCCAAAAATGAAATGTCTGGCAGATTGCAATATAAAGTGAGAGACAGATTTATTTTTCCTTTTTTGGTTATCCTTTAATAAAAGGTGTGAGGGATGCACTGTAATTCTTTCACTGTGTTGTGTTTCATGCACGTCAGTCACAAATACGTAATGGAAATGCGGTGCGACTTGAGTCACCTTCGCAAGCTGCTCTATAGTCAAATGGCCAGGGACTCAGACCTGACTTTGGAGCCCTGCTCCTGAGATTATTTGTTTTTCATATGGCAGCTGTGTAACGTACAATGCATAAACTAAGCAGGGAGTATAACCTAGTTTCTTCCACTTCCCACTGAGTACCTTGAGTACGAGGCCATAGAAACAGCTCGCTCTGCCTGTAAACACCTTCACACCTCTAATGTGCAGCCATGAAATGCATCTTCACCAGACTCTCTTGTAGGCTGGTGGACAGGCACTTGGACTTGTATTACTCTCAATAAATTCTAGATGCTTAATTGAAATGTTAAAAGGAGTTCAGGATCTTACCTCAGTAATGAACGGAGAGAGAGAAGCAGTTCTCCATCAAACATACTTAGAGGTAAATTGCCTGTGGGATGTAGGTACGTATGTACGTACACACCCACCCCCTCTCAACCCAGAAAGTTCCACAACAAATTCTCTCCAAGTTTAGGAAAGCACTTAGAATTAGATGGAGGAAGACTTAACCTCTGAGGTGTATAACAGGTGGGTTTGAGTTTCTTCTACCCCATGGAAGACCTGGATCCCACCTCTTCCATTCCTGGTTATATATGCTAACCTACAGGGCATGCTGTAAGTGATTATTGTCACCCGCCATTGGATGTGGCTTATAGATACGAGTCCTTCCTGCAGGTGTGGCACCTGGATCTCAAGTGGATGAAGCCACTAAGCCCTTACTCAGGTGCCTTTGCTTTAGAGCATGGCAGGAATTTGGAGACAACCCTGTTGTCTAGCTGTAGGTTTCTCCTTGCAAACTTCGGGGCTTTCTAGGTCATTCTTTGGAAGCTTTTGCTGCTGGTGATTTTTTTTTTTTTTAAGGACATACAGAATTCTTTGTTAAAAACAAAACAAGAACATGTGTGTGTTACTGCCTCTCTTGTGAACTGGCTTACGTAGCAGCAACAGTCACAGACTTAGCTAGAGTAGGCAGGTTTCTGACACATCCCAGACCCCTTCAGATCTTCAGCTCCTCAGCGAAAGCTGTTCTCTCTCCTGCTTTGCAGGATAAGGAATGTAATGCTCTTTCACTCCTCCTTCCTGTTCTGGATGAAGTGAGCGTGAGGAGGCCTGATTGCACCCACAGAAGATTACTAATCACTTGTGGCAGCTTGATATTAATATACCCGTCACAGCGTCAAATCCTGATGCTATGAAAAGGAAATGCATCATCTTAAAGCTTTTAGCCTGGAAGACACAATTTAGTTGTGAATAGGGATATTTCTGCTAGAAATATAATCTCCTTTTCCCATTTTTGCACTGAAGACAGTCACCTAGCTGCTTTTATTTGCAGTTTTAAGTCTGTAGTAAACTGTGTGACTTAAGCATATTATATATCAATGCAATACCTAAGTCACGGTGAATTGAAAATAGGCCATATCTTTGCATGCATGAAAACATTACTCAAGTGAATGGAAAGATGATGTTTGCGTGATCTTTTTTCCTCTCACTGTAAGCATTGAAGAGTAAGTGAAATGCCAATTGTCGATATGTAGTTATGCCATTTAATATAGTTAAAACCTGCTGGATTTGTGAACAATTTAATAGTACAGCTTCTCCAGAATTATTTTTTTTCTTCACCTGGAGAAACGATGATATAATAATATGATGAAGATGTTGCAGTAGTATTTTGGCCAATGTAGTATGAAGTGCCTTGCTGTAATTGAAGTAGAGTATGTGTTAAATGTTCTCTGTCAAGCATGCAGTTAGGTGGCTTGCTGAGGAAGGAGGTGCTAAAGCAGGAGATGAAAAACTGTCTGTTCCTTCTTGAGATGTCCCTAGTTTAGTATCTTAAACTTCTAAGGAACTGGGTATTTTGGGGGTTTTGCTGTTTTGTTTTGCTTTTAAATAACGGGGAAGAAGTGATCTGCCTCACTGTATTTTGTAGTAACACAGTTCTGCTGACATCTTTTTAGTACAGCTCCTTTACAGATGTTGTAAATAAAGCAAGGTGAGCATTGTCTCTCTCATGAAAGATAAGGGATTACAACTGATGCAGAACATATCACCTGAGCTACTTTTTGTGCTAATTATACCTCTGTTCAAAGCCATGGTGTGATAACAGCTGTTTGGTCTGCTGTGGGGCAGAAAATAGGCACATGATCTCGCTTGTCTTTAGTACTAGTACTTTCAAAGACTCTCTTGAGTTTAGTAGAAATCATAATTTAAACTCAATAAAATCAATCCATTAAAAGGCTCAACAAATAATTGGCTGCAGCATGCTGAAACCTGTGTCACTGAAAATTGGGTAGGTTTTTGAGTGTTATGTTTTTATTATGCTTAAATAAGTGAAATATTTGAATAAGGTAATTTTCTCCAACTCTTCACATGTCACAGCTGTATTTCTAAGAAATAGTTTGGGATGAAGAAGCCTAGGTATTTTAGGTTGCATGAAAATTGAATCAACTAAGCATTCAAAAATGTTCTTCATTTTAAATTAGTAACTGATATATCCATTCTACACAGGACTTCAGCAATTCAGTGAGATTTATTACATACTTGACTTCAATTCCTGGAAAAATACTGGAAGAAGTCACTAAAAGTACCTGTAAGCACCTAGAAAAATAAAGGAGATGAGGGATAGTAAACATACATTTGCCAAGAACAAAATGTGTCAAACCAATTTAATTTTCATCTCTCATAGAATAACAGGTGTTATGGGTAAAGGACAGGCAGTAGATGTCATATATTTTGACTTCAGCAGAAGAAATTATTGTAAGTGGATAGAAAATTGTTGAAAAAGCTATAATAGGGGATTGTTATTAATATTTCACTGTCAAAAAGAAGCATGTGTCAAGAATGTGCTTATTAAGTCTGTAGATGACACCAACCTGAGAAGTACTGTAAATACTTGGAAATAGTGAAGCAGATGATCGGGGAAAAAAGTTATAATGTGATTACATAGGGAGGGGTACCTGGAAAATGTAATGTTGCAGTAAGTAGGGAATGCTTCAGTTTTGCTAAAGTTTAAAATAAATTGTGGCAGAACAAAAAGCATGGCAAATCATTACATTTGCTATTTTTCTTGATCGTTACAACTGAAAAAGATTTGACTTTCAGTATTCATGTTAGTACTTAAGGTGTAATATTTCTATCTAATGATTTGGGTGAAAAAAGTCCATGCAAATCAAAAGGGACATAATATCTGTTTGAGAAAAGTGCAAATCTTTGATATCAAACTTTAAAGATATTTTATATCACAACTGCCAAAAACTTCAATTTCAGCATTGCAACTGATACCTCCACTCTACCCAGCCATAAGCTTTTCTTGTATTAGCTGATGTTTTATCATTTAAGTGGGCAAAATACAATTTATATGATCATTTGAAAATAACAGAATTACAGTTCTGTAATGAGGTAATTTTTGTGTCTTTGTAACAACAAGAAAGCTAATATTCTTGGTAAAAGTAGTTTAGCGTCATATTTGAATATTGTTGTTAAAAGGATCTCATCCACTGTGTTACTTTGTCTTTATATCATATATTGCTTCTGTAGAAGTATATTAACATCTGTATATACATCTTAATATACTGTCTATACATGTATCTCTATATGCATATTAATTATACTTGAGAGCCTTATATTTTGCAAGTTTATCCTTAAACCCTCCTTTAGGAAGCTACTATTATTTTAAGAAAATTACTTACATTCACAAAAGAAATATGGAAGGACTGAAATTCAAATCTCGATTCCCTTAATAACATTGTGTTAACCTCATTAAAGAAATTATATTAAGTGTCAGAGCACTGTGGGGTTAAGTAAAGGATTACTGAACAGTTTCTTTTCATCGTATCAAAATTATTGGTCTTAAGTGATCAAGAATCAGCAAAACAAATGCTTCTAAAATTTATTTAACTTCAAAATAAGTGTGGGGAATGTATATATTTTTTTAATATAAAACTGCTATTTAGTTACCATGTTAACATTTCATTTGTGTTGCTAGACAATACATTTTTAATATTAATCCCATCAATATGTTTTACCATCTTTTGCTTAGTAAGATTGTTTTATCTTCACTGAAATCATTATATTTTCTTTAATAAGATGAACACTTAATGTGGTCTTGGTATGAATTAATTTTTAATAAACCATTAATAAGTCAAATCTCTATGGATTTCTTTCCCTTAAAAATCAAGCCTCTTCCAGCAAGGAGTTTTTGATAGATCCTGGCATTTGAATCTTTTGTAGCATTTTCAACATTATTCATAATAAGAAGAAAGGAAAAATTCTTGTTAGTCAGACTGTAGATGATTATTTTTTTCCTCTTTGATACATTTATGAGACTATAAAATTTGTACTGCTAGAGAAGCTGATTCTTTTAAGCTGTGGTGAAACCTGGGTTATTATACTGTGTGTTCTAATTTCCTAGCAGAAGTTAGCAAAATTGCAGCTTTTATCTATTTATCTACCTGTCAGAATGTTTGTGTTGTACTCAAGCACTGATTCACTCTTCAATTGGTTGATGAGCTACTGTGATTAGCTTTTGCGTTGATGACTCAAAGATCTGAGTTGCAGAACTGACATGGTCCGAGTATGGAAACAGGAATTTTACTTAGAACTTCAAAACCTACCTTGGCCTTCTGTCTATTCTGTCCAAGACTTACAAAGGAGGTAGCGTGAATATATTGGTGGTGGATTTAATATTGTCGGCAATCTCTCTTCAAACGATAAATTAAACATGCCTTGAATTTACATGCAAACTCCATGAAAAAGCTGTACATTCCAGCTGTCACGGGGGCAGTGGATGCTCAGTGAAAAAAGCGTATCTGGATTACTTTTTGTTGCACTGACTGTAGAGTTAGGAAAAGGTGGGCAAGCTTTTGGGCTGTTCAGTTCAAAACAGAAGTAGCAAACTTCAAAGAGAGCGGTTTGTCAAAGTTTAGTTACATTAACATCAGTTATACCATTCAGGAGAAGGTAGTTTGGTACTTGTGGGATGGAGTGGAAAAGGCTGAGTTGTTCTCTTGAAGGAGAAAGAGATCAAGACTGTACAAATGTAAACTATCCTTTTAAAAGAAAGGGACTTCTATGCTAATTGCTCTGTGTAAATTTAGGAAATCTGACAGTGGATTTTATCTGCTCATAGGTACTGAACATTTATACCAGAGACTTTTTGTTGACCTCCAGTGGGTTATTGTATTTAACTGAAGCCGGTGACTTTTCCCATTCAGTGAAAGCTGGAGGTGGAGCTGTGTAACCTCTTGCCTGTAGCCTGTTGTTTCGTGGACAGTATTTTTGTGAACAGAGAACGTAAAGTCCTTGAGTGGAAGTCTTCTCTTGGATCATTTTGTGCGGCTGGAGTTCTGTTTCAGCATAAAGTTGATGCAAGTCTTGTAGGTGTTTTCTTAAAACTTACAGAAAAATCAGTTTGCTTTGAATTTTAGACTGTGTTGTATTATAGACTAGAAGGAGACAAGTGGGTACGTAACCACATGGTTGGGATCTACCCTGAGGGAAGAGCTACCCTTGGTTCTGCTTATACCTAATTGATTTTAATGACATTCTGGGAGGACTAAGGTCTTGCTCCAGCGTAACACCTAGTCATCAGCTCAACTCCAGCTGTGCAACCTGTTCCCTTGAGTTAAATGGGGCTACTGCCAGCCTTCCAGTTGGAGCACTGAGTGTGCTCCGTGGGATCAGGCCATACATAAACTGGGATTTACTGACTGTACTGCTCCCAGTGTCTTCCCTGCCACCCCACCCCCCCAAATAACTGTGTGTTATTAATGAAATGGTGGTGAACCTGACATAACTTCAGCATTTTAAAGGAACTGCAGCAAAGCAGAGGAAATAACATGTCTATATTGCAATATGGGCATTTCTGTTTTCTGCAAAACAGATGTGGTTGTTTCTTCTTCCATTGCATTATGGAGACCACGTTTTGCTTAGGTTTGGGCCTTTCTTGGTGCGCTCAAAAGTATTGCTGTGTGGGTGGAATTTAAAGACAAGATGTGTGTTCCTGTGCCATTGTGTGTTGAAGATGTTCTCAGTCTGAGCTATTAATTTAAGAGGAAACTCTACATTTATTTTTGTTAAATTGGAGCTAAAAGTTTTTAGAATAGACTTCAGAGGAATGGATAAAACAGCCTGAAGAACTTATAATTGGCCTGGATTTATAAACTGTGTAGCTATATACATCTCGTGTTTGCTTCCAAAAAGCTTGTCAGCTTCTTTCTTCAAAGGTGCTGACAGCTTTTACTGTGGTACAGTCCGAATAAGCCTGCCAACATGCAAATGCAACTAACACTAACAGCCAATTGATCAGGTCAAGTGACAGAGGTGGCTATGCAGGGCTAAACCAAAGTCTGGAGAGGATTCTTATTCCTTTATTTTTATTCACTTTTATTGCTGCTAAATCACAGAGGTATAAGGGGAACACCCACTGGCATTCCCATGTAACATTGTTCTGTGACCATAAGGATCATGTCTTTTGCAAGCATCTTTTCTAAGCAATTACTGATGCTTTGTTCATTATAATATAGCCATTTTTATTATTTTCTAACTTAGTTACAGTGCATTTCAATGCTTATGTTGCCTGCTTTCCTTGCTCTGCCTGGACTAGTTCTGTCCATCTTGAAGTAAGGAATCTTTAATAGTTCCCACATACTTTTGTTTAAATAGGTGCAATCTTCTAGTTTTGGTTGGGTTTTTTTTTCTAGGATTTAAAGCAATCCAGCATGGGGGATGACTATGGTGTTCAGAAAATGCTGTGTTATGTTAAATGCAGGTTTTTTTTTCACTGTTATGAAGCAAATTAAAAGTACCATAGACAGACACTATTAAAAGGTGTTTTTCTTGGGGGTAGGGGTTGTGGGTTTATTTGTCATTTAACTGCTTTTCAGGCTCTGCTTGTTGAATGTAATCACTGCTTTGTGTGTATGGGTGCATTGAGCTAGGTATTTTTATGTATTAGCAAATTAATATAGTCTTTGTTCTTGTGGCTTATCTAACGAATGAATAAGCATTCTTGCAGTGATGTTTTTAGGCAGGTAGAGTAAGTCTTTAAAGTGTATGGCCTCACTTGGTGTTTTCTAGCGAAGTGATTTCACTTCTGCTGACATAAATGAATCTAATATACTGGGGTGAAATAGAAAATACTGTTCTAAAGGAGATTGCGAAATGTTAACATTAACCTTAAGAATATATATGTATAATTGATACTTTTAAATATTGTCAATTATAATAATTCAGACCCATAACATGTGAAACCTTATTAGATACCCACACTACAGGAAGAACTTCAGCTTTCAGGATCCTTTATGTATATGGTCTCCATAACCGTAAATGAAGGAACTGTGGTAAATCATGGTAAGAACCAATACCAGGATTGCTAAGAAGTACTTAAGCAGGCTACCATACGTTGCAGTATTTGCATTAATGGAATTTGGCCAGTGCAATAACCGCATGCCTGGATTTCTTGCCTAGCCTGAAATAACACTACAGTAGTTGCTGCAACAGCCTGCTCGATGGAAATGGGGCCAGGTGCAGAAAGGTTGAGGATGAGAGCTGAGCTGTAGCCCCCAGCATTCAATCTCCTTGTCTTTGGCATAGAAGCCATACTGCTAAGTGCGCCATAGGAAGACTAGAGAAATAGGAAGAGCTAAGTGTCCCAAATGAAACATTGAGCATGTTGGGCAGGAGGAGCTGTTGGAAGTATATGTTCACTTGTCAGTTCCTTTGTGCAGCCTAATAGAAAAACAGTGAGGATGAGAAGTTCTAAATCTAATTGGTCTTCTAAATGTAGTTTGGAGGAACCTTCTGAAGATACTCATGTCTTTTGTTAGTAGAATATTTGCTTAGGAGGTGAGACAGATTCAGTGCCGTCACCAGCTTGACGGCACTGTGACACTCCACTCCTGGTGAAACCTCCTATTGCAGAGTGCAGGGCACAATGAGGAAGAGAGGAGGAAAGAAAACACAGGAGAGATATGAATCCTTGTAATTCGACTTCTCTATTAAGCAGCAAAGACTGTTTGCTGTAAAATATACAAGTGGTCTTGTATGCAGGGACACAAGGCTTTCATACTCCTTGTTCCCTTGTTCCTCCCTGCTCAATCCTCCTCATAAGTAATCTCATAGTTGCAGCAAGTTTGATAAGAGACATTGATTTGAATCCTTTCAGGTAGAGGAAGACACTGGACTTCAGTCTTCTACTCTGTCACAACTGCGTTTTGTACAGGTTTTTATGCTGGTGGTAAATGTTACTAGTACTTTGAGAACACCTACCAGACTGAGGCTCCAAAGGCGTATAGACAAGAAATAATCAAGGTGTTGATTTTTGGGTTTGGTTTTGGGGTGGGTTTTGTTTTGGGGTTTTTTTTTTTTTTGGTTGGTGTTTTGTTTTGTCTGTTTAAAACTGGCTGTTCTTCATTACCACAATATTCAGCAAAACCTGGGTGGAAAGGGCAAACGTAATACCATCTGTAAAACAAGGGAAGGAGGAAGAATCTTGGCATTACAAGGTTGACAGTTTAACTCATTTTTTTAGAAAAGCATTGGAACAAATAAGTAAATTCTTTGTTAGCAGCTAGAAGATTACAATGATGCTTAATAACTAGCAATCAAGAAATCGAGATTAATCAAGGAAAAAAAGTGTCATTAATTTAATTCTCTATTCTGACAGCTTAACAGTTCTGGTAGATAGAAGAGAAACTGTAGATGTCTGTATACATACACATTAGAAAATATGTCAGAATGGACAGATACATCAAATGGGACTTTTCAGGAGCCTGACTTCAGCCCAATTACTGTTCTGCCTTTTCATTAAATACTCTGGACGAAGGATAGAGATTGCTTAGTCAGTCTTCAGGTGACAACAACATGGGAAAATGTACAAGGATGGGAGGCAAGGTTTGAATTCTGTGAATATGAAATCATTCTAGTCATTCTGTTCCTGAAACACTATGGGAAAAATAAAACAAGCTTAGCTGGGTTGCTATGTAGAAAGGACAGATTTAAATGTCTGTATTTAGATAGGAATAATTAACTGTACAAGCACAGGATAGGTAATGACTCCTTAGGCATCAGCAATAGAAGAAGAAATGTCAGTTAATAGTTAGTCTCAACTTGAACTTAGGTAAACAATGTCTTGTCAATTATGTCACACGCCATCTGGAGTGTGTGACAGGAACATTGTGTTAAACAGCAGAAGAAATTCTTTAGCCCTCCTTGAACCTCCTAAGGTCAAAAAGGATATGGACCAATTTAGGAGAGTTCAGAGAAAAATAACGAGAGTCCTCAGAAGTCTGTTTAAAAAAAAAAAAAAAAAGACCAATAAGAAAAGGTTAAAGGAACTGGATTTTTTTTTTTTAATACAGAGAAAGTAAGACCAAGGTGTCATGATAACAGCTTTCAAATATATAAAATGCTGTTGCAAAGAGGTAGGGAATACATTCATGGTCTTTCACAGGGAGATCAGTGAGAAACAGACTTGAATTGCAGCAAGGAAGATTTAGGTTATAAATCAGAAAAAAACTTCTAACAATAAGGATGGTGAAGCTTTGAAACAGTTAGCCAAGAGAGAATGTGAGGTTTCCATTATTTGAGGTTTCAAGAACAAGTATCTGTACTTGGTATTGGGGGAATATAGAAGGAGCACGGGGAGCTTTTTGATCTCAGGCAGTAGATGCATACAACTGATGCATGGAGTAACATCTATTAGCTTTATTTTGGATTCTTTATTTTGGAATCGGTGTGTTTGTATGTTTGTTGTATGATACTGATATGTGAAAATACTAAGATGTAATGCAGTTAAATACGTGTTGAACCTGAGAAGAGGAGCGTAACTTATTCCTTTGCTCTCTCATTCTTCTCTGCAAAGGCATTTCTACCTGTTAGTCTTTCAAAGGTGAAATAGAGAACAAATCTGAACTGCTTTCCTTACAGATTTTTTTTCCTCCTAAAATGCTGGTTCAGCACTTGGCAGCTCAGAGCATGACATTTCCACTGGAGAGCTGTAGTTCTGTCCTAACCCTGTCCTAATGGCACCGCTGGGCCTAATGCTTCTCGGCCAGTGCTTGTTATTGACTTTGATTTTGCAGAACCTGACAGCAAAGGTCCTGCAAATTTCAGCCTTGTTATAGCCTTGTTTCTATGTGTGATAACTTCTTCAGCAGGCACAGAGCTGCTTCCCCCCCCCCCCCGCCAGCCCATCGCCCCCTCTTGCTTGTGTAACCCTGTTTGGGATCATATCAAATGGTGTTCTTAAACATCAGGGCCTAAGCCACCTCTCTGCTTGGTCCTGCTTTTGTTGGGAAAATAGATCTCTTTTGGTTCTGTTTTTAAACAGCAAAGGGCTTCACTTCAGGTCAGAATGTTTATCTGAAAGGCACTTCAGAGATAAAAAGAAGAATGCTGTATTTATCTTGCAGAAACAGCAACATCCAGCGAATAATGCAGCCGTCTCCCTTGGCTCCTGTGCCTGAGACACAAACAAACCAGCCATAGAAAGCAGTTCATGTTGCTATAGACTCTCAGTTTAAGCACTGCCTATTAAAGAACATCTGCATGGCCAATTTATTCTTGTTTTCCTTCCTCAGGAGGAAAAAAGACATAGCTGTTTTTTGGCCACAAAGGTTCTCAGTCCCAACAGATGGAAGACCTGTCATCTTTCTTCTTAAGTGGAAAAAGGACATTCATCAATTCTTGGAATTGGGTACAAAAATCGATAGCTCCTATGTTGTTAAAGCCATTCAAAGCAGCAGTTTCAGCATATGTGTAAAACAGGTAAATGCAGTGAATTAAAAAACAAAAAAAAAGCATTGCAATAGGAAAACTTCACCAATTTCAGTATTAGCTGTAATATTCATTATTAGCCTACTTAAATATTTGTATAGATCCAAAATATAAGGTTTCTTCTTCTGTAATCCAACACAGACTTAATTTTTAAATCCAGAATGAATTTCTCACATTTATTGTTTAAGTACTTACCTCAAAATTCAATTTCTCACTAGCTTAGCTAGTGCTGTATGCATTGTAAGCTGTGACAGAATTGCTAGTGCAACCTGGGCTGTTTCAGAAGTGACTCAAAGGCAAGAAGGAGGTGGATAGGTGCTGCTTCACCGAGTTCCTGATTTTGAACTGATCTGTAGTATGTAGCTGAGCCTCTACTGCAATATTCTCCAGTGGTGACATTTCAAGGTACTGGAATTAGTCTAGGATAGATACATCGAGTCTTTTGGCAAATATAAACTTTCTTTGCTCAGGGAAAGTAAGAGTAGTAGTGGGAAATATTTTTTTCTGTAATTAACACTGGGTCTTTCACTGAAATTGGCCTGTGGTTTTTTTTTCTAGAATATATGACACACTGCAATTCTTTGCTGACGCTGCTCATTTGAGACTTCATGACCATCTGCGACTCTAGTTTTTCTAAATTCCAGAATAAACTTTGCTTTTAAAAATAGGGCTTTTCATCATTATGCAAACTTCCATTTAATCTCAAAATTAAGAGCTCCTGTTCACTGGATAAGGAAATATGGAATTATGTTGTTGAGGCCATGCTATGGCAATAGCCTTTAACAGAAATATATTTCACATCTCACTTACGATAAAGCACATGTGAAAAAAATAAAGTTGGAATGTTGTAATCTGAGAGGCTGAGATCCAAGTTTTTTCCTGCAAATAGAACTGAGATACGAACATTTACTTCCTATACAGCAGATGAGTGCCTTAACCACTGTGTATTGGGTGGTCTGCCTTGATGAGGCTTTAGCTTTGGGAAGATCTTCGGTAGTCAGATGTGTAATGAAAAGGTTCATGCCCAGCACTCGTTCAGGGTTATAGTTACTCTTGGTAGTGATCACAGAATGGTTGAGGTTGGACAGGACCTCCAGAGGTCATCTGGTCCAACCTCCCTGCTCAAGCAGGGCCACCTAGAGCCGGTTGCCCAGGACCATGTCCAGACAGTTGTTGTGTTGGCTTTTTTTGTTTGTTTGTTTGGTTGGTTGGTTTTTTAATATCTCTAAGGAGGAAGACTCTACAACTTCTCTGGGCAGCCTGTGCCAGTACTTGATCACCCTCACAGTAAGAAAGTGTTTCCTGATGTTCAGAGGCAACCTCCTGTGTTTCAGTTTGTGCCCACTGCTTCTGGTCTGGTCACTGGGCACGGCTGAAAAGATCCTGTTTCCATCTTCTTTGCACTCTCCCTTCAGGTATTTATATACCTTGATAAGATCCATCCCTGAGCCTTCTCTTCCCCAGGCTAAACAGTCCCATTTATAACATCACTCTTATATTGTATCATACTAAATTTTACTATCTTTATGAAAACTCATGAATGTTTCTGTTTATATGTCAGATTATTTACTGACCTGAAAACATTGTACCTATAAAAATCCATTGAAAGCAGTTGTTTTGACATATTAGTAAAGTCAGGGTTGAGTACTATGTGTTTGAATAAATATAGTCATAATTTAATACATGAAGCTGTATTTCTGGTGATGACAAACCTCTGAGCAGTTCAGCTTGACTTTGAGATGCCAGATTGAGTTTGGAGTGGAGGAACAGTAAATAGTTGTGAAAATCTCCAAAAGAGAATGACCTCTGTTATGAAGTTTTGCAGTCATATTTACAATGCAAATTTCACTAAATATGTGTACTTCAGGATAAGCAGGAAAGTTCGTTCCTTTTTCAGACAGATTTATCCTACGCTACAGGGAAATCCTTTTATCTTCTCACAGGTTTTCTTCTGTGGCAACAAGGTATTATCAGTCACATTACAGTGATACCGGATTTTGTTTTCTTCTGGAGAACAAATGTGCTTGGAGTAGCAGATGCCATTCAGTGTATTGTTTTCAAGGCAAAGCCTTGAGATATCCTCCTCTTAATGAGAAAGCTTGAGTTCTTCGATCTCATTATTGCTTAGGTTTAGAGGAAGTTGTGTTAAAATTCAAGTGTTAGTAAAAATGGTCAATTGGTTTAAGAATTCACTCTTGTATCTATCTGTAACACCTCCAAAATTGCACTGTCCTGGTTTCAGCTGGGATAGATTTAATTTTCTTTCCAGTAGCTGCTACAGTGCTGTGTTTTGGATTTAGGATGAGAATAATGTTGTTAACACACTGATGTTTTCATTACTGCTGAGCAGCGCTTACACAGTGAAGGCCTCTTCTGCACCTCACCCCCCCACACCAGTGAGGAGGCTGGGGGTGCACAAGAACTTGGGAGGGGACAAGGCTGGGACAGCTGACCCCAACTGACCAAAGGGATATCCCACACCATATGATGTCGTGCTCAGTATATAAACTAGGGGAAAAGCTGGCCGGAGGTCCGCTGCTTGGGAACTGGCTGGGCACTGGTCAGCAGGTGGTGAGCAACTGCATTGTGCATCGCTTGTTTTGTATATTCTTTTATCATGTTATTATTTTCCCTTTCTTTTCTGTCCTATTAAATTGTCTTTTTCTCAACCTATGAGTTTTACCTTTCTCCCCCCCGCTGCCCCCTGATTTTCTCTCCCATCCCACTGGGGAGGAGTGAGCAAACAGCTGTGTGGTGTTTAGTTGCCTGCTGGGTTAAACCACAACATGCACCTTTTTTGGTTCTGACTTTAAAGAACAAAGGTGACTTATGGGGTTGTTAGAAGTGGATTTCACGGAAAGCTTTGAAGAAAATCCTGGTCTACTAGCCAAAGAAGACACAAAGCTGTAATTCTTTCTTTGATGAAGTCCACCACTGTGAGATTTGATACTTGAGTGCCCATTGTATCCTGTACGCGTGATAGATCTCTGGTAAAAGTATGTGCTGCTTGCTCATCTGGCTTTGTGTATGTTTACGTGTCGTTATTTTAGAGACTATATGACATCTCTATCTGTTCTTGCTGTTGGTGTTCTCAGGGTAAATAATAGAAGATGTTACAGAAGTTTTATTGTATAAATTGAATTGTAGATAAAGAGGAGCTTGGTGGCTCATTACTGCAGAAGAAATAAAATTTCTTTTTAATTGGCAGTAGCATTGAGAAATATGTATGCATACTCTTTTGAGACTTTTATGAAGTTATCCTTAATGTAGTGTTTCCTCTCTTTTCATACTTTTTCATAAAGACGCAGAATTCAGTTTTGAGTAATTGATATGTGGCAGTTAAACATAAAAATTAACTAAATGTAGCTTGGTCAGACTCTTCATAAGAACATTAAGGAAATTTTTCTGCAGACTGGATAAAACCTGATTAATGCTTTATCGTGAGTTTGCCTTACATGAGCAGTGTTGCTGGTGGGAAGGTACAATCTCCTCTTCAACCTGAAGAATTCTTTACTGAGACTTCTTCATCTTGTTCCTTTTAAAAAATGAATAAGTAAGCAAAAAAAGTCAGTGAGACCGGTGTATCTTAAATTATCCTTTTGTGGCATGTACTCAACAAAAATGCCAGAGTGCAGTCTTGTGCTTATGGCTTATTGAATGTTTTCTTCTGTCAGACATATTGGTAGATATTTTGTTTCTTCTCCTCTCTTAACAACTCTTTGCTACTGGCCTAAGGTACAGCTTCGATTAAAAGGAGTGTGTTGGAGAGAAATCAAAGGAGCTACAATTCCTTATGGGCATGAGAGTATCACCACGTGTATGACATCACATCTGGAAAATATATGCAGGAATTTGGATGCTATGTCATTTTTTGGGGGATATGAGTGCATGATGACAGGCTATTAACCCTTAGATCTTCAGTTGGGTTTGAGGCAAATCATACTGAACATTGACCATCTTTACAGCTGGATTAGAAGAATGGGAAATAGTACAGCTGGATGGATATTTTTTGCGCTTCATGGTAGATGGATTTTCTGCTGGGCATTTGGTAAGGGAATATCGCAGAGGGGTAAGGGAAAAGGCAGATGGGAATTGCAGGAGAGTACGGAACCTGAGTATAGCCAAAGCATTTGTCAGAGAAATAAGAACGGATTAGGCAACTGGGCAGCGGGTGTGTAACAGCTGCTGCTCTGAGGCTGTAGGAGCTGCAGAGAGGAGGAAAGGTGCTAGAGACATATTGCGTGTATGCTTTGAATGCTCAACACGAGTTGAGCATGCAGTTGAGGATGCAGCAATTCTTCAAGTCTTGGCAGGTTAACAATAAATCTTTCTGGTGTATTTTTCAAGTGGTTTTGTGTGGTGTTATCAGGATCTCTAAGTGTCCACCCTCATTCACAGTCTCTCTCTCAGCTGCAGTTATCCATCCTGGTGATGGCTTCTCGGGCTTTTAAGTAATACCAGTGTACTAAAACCCTATCAGCATTTAATGTCAGCAATTAAATAAGAGGCGGTACCCCAATATTTTCTTCTCTAAACTCACTGATTTCCTTTTGTCTTGGGAATTAGGGAAAGATTTGCATATCTTTGTTTTATCTGGCTCGGAAAGTAGGATAAGAGGGGCACCTAGACTGAATGCCTGCAATTTTTTTAAACTGTGCTGGTAATCCTCTCAAATGAGTAAAAGTCACTAGTAACCTTCATTACTATTCAATGGACTTGAGAATTAGATGGCAGATTTCAGTTACCTGTGGTTCACCTTGCAGCTCATGCGTTCACGCAGAGCTGGAATCTTTTGCAGCATAAATAAAAAAGTCCAGATTGTCACAAATTAGGCAACTATTTTCCTGCTAGAAAGCAGCATATTTGGGGGATTTTTTTAAACAGTTTTCAAGCAGTGCAATCTCATTACTTTATCAAAAGAAATACCAAGATATGACTTGATTATGATTTATGAGTATAGGAACAGGAGAGAGTTTTCAAGAAACACTAAGCCAGACAATTTAAACTTCATATTGCATGCAAATTTTAACGGGCTGTGACTTTCACCTCTTGAGGTTCTTGGCTTGAAACTACTGCCTTATTCTATAATATAAAATATACTGTAGGCAAATACTAGTTGAACTTGAGAGTAGTAAGTGGCATTGCGTGGTCATTACTGCAGTGATTTCAGACTAAGAGTTCTGATGATCCCTTCCCTTAGAAACCTGTGAATCAATGATTCCCAAGTAGTAAGAAAGCTCTGGCAAAACTAAGCTAACATTGACCTCTCAGATTCTTATTAAAAATAAATTAGCAAAGTTAGACCAAAAAATGAAACTCAGCTTTATTTGCAGAATGAAAGCCTTTCTTCAGTAGATCTGGAAAAATAGAGGACTTGAAAATCATAAACTATTCATGAGATCTTGGCAGTTACATCTGGCTTGTTCTACGGTCCTACATCCCAAACAGAATAAGCAGTTGGCACATCATCTTTGTTACAGTAAGTGGAGCCGTCTGTGTCACTGTTAGTGAACCCTATCCCAAACTTTGTATCCAGTTCTTTAGAACTGACTGAACATTTTGTTTTCAGTTTTAAATTTTCCAAGTCTAATGGTGAGCTACCTCTTACTCTCAATTTGTTTTCTCTCAGACTTGACCAACTCTGACTTAAATGGATGGCTGCAAATTTGTCCAAATTATCTCTTTAGAAATTACATTCTTCTGCATCTTTTCTGAGCTAATGATGATGTCAAGACTTGATCCTGTAATAGCATGGCTGTCACTCTCATCACTACGTGTTGGACCTGATCTCTTCCTCAGGGTTTAACTCTGCTGTGCCCCCCCCCCCCCCCGCCCTGCCCCCGGCTTCATGCAGATATTATCAGCTTTATGGGGGTAATATTGCTTGAGTTGCAGCTACTTGAATAGGCCTGTCAATCCATCAAGTTTTGGTCACTTTGTGTCAGTCATTGGTGTTTCTTCATATTGGTTACCCAGGGATGTTTCTCCTACAAACTATTGTAATAATGTGGTGATTTATTAGTTGCCTGCTAATTTGTGAATGATATTAAACAGCAGCCTTTCCTGTCATCCCTATCTACTGCTCTTCACACCGTTGGGAGGATTTTTTTGATTTGTAAAGTTTAGGAAAAGTGATACTAAATGAATGGTAAGAGCAGAATATCCCAGGAGATAACAGACATAGAGGAAATTTCAGAAGAAAATGGTTGTGACTAACATAAAAAGCTATCCAAGAAATGAAACGAAGTGACAGTCATTCAATAAAGACATCAAGAGAAGGAGAGGAAGGTTCTCTGCTGTTCTTGTGGTGTGTATTAAAAAAACTAGTGAAGTGTCAGACCTATCTCATCTTTTTTGGAAGATCGCTTTTGACCACTAGAATTCAGGTTACCAGGTCAAATCCAGACCTTTTTGGGGTAGAGGGAGTTATTTGTGATCGGTGAAGAATGTGAGACCTGAAACAGTTTGTGAGGAAGCTGTAACTGCTGCTGTTGTGTTTCTTTTTAAGGGAAATCCATAAATTAATAAATCTTAGGCCTGAAGGTCCATTGAACTTTATTGCCTAATACAGATCACAGAATGTCACCAGAGTGATGAGCTGAAGAGCTTGTCTGGAGTCTGTAGGCAAACAGTTTGTTTACAAAATGGCTTGAGTATTATTAAAATATTACATTATTAAATCAGAAAAGTCTTACTAAAATATTCTGATTTATGAGGCATATAATACCTAAAATGCTGAAGTACTTTGGATAATATACACAAGGATTATAAAATGTCTGCTATAGCATGAGACAATAATAATAAATAGCTGTTCTTCAGTAAGAGACATTTCCTGCTCATTGCAGGCATTTGTTTAGGTTTTAAAATAATTACTTTTATGTTCAAATATAATTTTATTACAGAGGTTTCTGTAACTCAGAACATCTATAATTTCAATAGAAAAAAAAAATATCAGTAATAACCAAACAAGAAAGTTCTCATAAGAGTGATTTCCTGGTACTGCTAGGCTGTTATATCTGGAAATTGTCTATTTTGGGACAAAATCCAGCACCAAGCTATATGTCTGTACAAAGACATTTTCTTTTGTGTTTTGTTTGTTTGCTTTTTAAATTCATACTGAATCAGTGCTGTTCACTCTCAGTCCCTGACAACTTCCTGATTTTTCTTTTTTTCCCCTGACCCTTTGCAGAGTGCAGTATTGACTCCCATTTAGAGCAAAGGGATGTAGTCTGGGATTTTTATCTGTAAGCTTTCTTTCCAACTGCTTGTCATTCTCAACAAGGCTGAGCAGTCTGCTGCTACCTCACTGCAGTTGTTTTTGGAAATGAGCTCCATCATTTTTACGCAGCAGTAGAATGCAGAATTCCTTCATGTCTTGGATTTTCTTGGTAAATTAAGGCAAACAGATGAATTGTCAAGGTGTGTTGCTGTGTACTTGTCAGTGAGGTATTCTAAAACACAATTCAGAAATACTTCCTTTGCAACTCTGTTGTGCTTCAAGGGGAAATATTTGTACAGGAAACACTGTAAATCAGTTTGCTAAAGGATGTCATCCATGATTCCTGTATTCCTAGTTCTCAGCTGGGTGCAGGGTTTTATTCATCATGACTCACTTGGGAGGTTTATAATAATCTGTCATCTCCCTTTCCTCCCCACCTGTCCTGTCTGACCCTTTTCTCCCGCTAATCAGTGACTGAGATGTTTTTATTTCCTTGAATTTTGTCATCTTGGTGACTCCTCTGGAGGTAGTGCTGAGTTCAAATAATCCATTTCAACTCAGATTCAGACAAGTGCGGAGGAAGACAGCAGGGAGTGATAGAAAATGGTATTTGGAGGAATAGAGGATAAGCAATAAACTTTGAAAACCTAAGTGATGAAGATGTGGGGGGATACAGAGAAAGAAATAGCAGCAAAAATATATCCAGAATTAGGACATCTTTTCAAGTCATGGATTGGAAACGATGGGTCATGTTATGATGTCCTAAATCTTTGCTGAACCTTTTAAAGAGACATTATATACATGGATTCAAAAAAGGCACTGCAGTGTTAACTGAGTAAACTCTTTATTAGATTGATTTCTCTTTGCTAAGCATCTACATCCATTGCTACAACATTATTTGTGTTTCACTGGTAAGCTCCTGAATTTGTTACATCAAAACTGTGAACTAGAAGGATGTTTACTTGTACTCAGCTTTTTAGTAAACCATAGCTTGCACTAATTGAAATTCTCACAGTGATTTCTAAGTTCAGAATGTAAGTTTAAAGAAATACAGTGATTTAGCAAGCTGACACTGCTGACTTCTCAGGATTACACTTACATCTTCTTGCAGTTTACAGCACACATAATTTATAAAATTGAAATCTCAGGAATGTGCTCTGTCCCACAATAGGATGGTGTTGGAAGGTGAGCTCAGCTGATGTGTCACCTCCAATTTTCTGCAAGACCTGAGATTTTTTTCATCGTTGTTGTAGGTTTTCTTTGGGGTTGTTTTTTTTGTTTTTGGTTTGGGTTTTTTTTGGTGTGTCCTGTCCCCGTCCCCCTGTGTCGTGTCAGTCTGTGTGTTGTCGTGTGTCGTCCCATGTCCGTGTCCCCGTCCCGCCCCCCCCCCGATAAACTGGGTGAATCATAAGGAAAAGTTGTCTAAGGTCACCCAGTAAAGTTCATGGTTCAGTGCCTAATTTTCTCTAAGCTTTTTGTCCTCTGGTTTAAGTACCTGATTGCATGGTCTCATTAAAAATGAACTGGAAGCAAGAACATATAAATCCTATCAAAAATAACTTCTTGAAGTTGGAAAGTTACGCTAGCCAAATGGTAAACTTTAATATTAAATAGACATGCAGTGTCTTTCCAACACGTTTATTTCAGGAGGACGTAACTGGTAATCAAAAAATGATTATTCAGTACTCAAAGTGATAAAAGCTATTGTATGATGTAGCTAAGTGCCTTTCAAGCAGTGACACAGTGGAGGGTAGGTGAAATATGTTTACTCTGCCTCCCCTCTTGGATTATCATTGCAACAGTGCCTTGAAGAAAGCAAAAAATTTGTTCTCCTGTTTTGATCTTAAACTGAAGAGGTTGTTTAGTGGTAGAGTACATTAACTGGGCTTAATATGTAAACACAATGGAAATATCTAAATGCTTCCAACTATGACAGCCATTGGTTGCCTTCATACTCAAGCCTTCAAGAAAGCATGAAAATAATTAAATGTAAAGTATATCTTTTAGAAATTGAGGTGGTAGGACTGCTCTGATAACTTCTCTGTAGTAACTGTTCTTAAGCATAAACAGTGTCTGTGCTGGACAAGGCAAAAAACTCTCTGCAAAGCTTTTGGTCAGAACCAGTCAGCCATTGAGCAGAGTAGACTTCAAAAAGCCTAGATAGGGATTGATTGTTGCTGATTTGCTTCTCATGAGTCAATAATCCAGATTATCAGACAGTAAATTCTGCTAATATGCAAATGAACCATGTTCTTATCAGTTTCTTCTTTTGAGATGTCAGAATAATCCCATGGTTTTGAGTGGTTTATGTTTTTGTGAAGTAATAAAGGGAATAGCATATATTTCCTTTCGGTTTCATTTTGGCACAGAGAGTAACTGTAACTCTTTGTTGTGGCTGTTTTTTCTGTACTTTTTTTGTACTGTGAGGGACAAAAATGTTGGGGGGGAGGGGGGAAAGGCCTCGTCCAACCACTGTTGAAGTCAATAGCAAATAGCCTGCTCAAAGAAACTGTTGTCACTACAGGTCTTCCTGTTGACCTCTGTGAATTTTGGACCAACCCCATGAGAGTGGGAGCAGGTTCCTAGCAGAAGAAAAGCAAAAAGAGCAGAAAAGCAATTTTCATCTCTACTTAAACAAGTTTGGAATGAGGACTTTGAAGTCTTGAATCTCCTAAAGGGACAGTGAGGCATCCTCACCTTCATTCCGTCAAAGCATATTGTATCACCCAGCAGGTCTGCAAATGACCTGGGAGAGGACTTGTAGCATTGCTGAACATCATCACAGTTGGTTTTTGAATATCCAGCTCCAGGAACGGAGCCCACAAGCCCATCTTTCCAGCACCTGCTCTTTGTAAAGCACATGGAGAGAGTCAGGTGTCCAAGCATGTGAACTGTGCAGGAATGTCTAAGGCAGCACAAAGCTGTAGCCAGGTGCCTGAGGCTGCAGGTGGTAATGCAAATGTGTAATGCAAATGTGTCTCAGCAGCAACTGCAGGCTGTCAGCTGTATCATGAAGAAGTGAGGTGAGAGTGAGATCCCAGAAGGGACATGGTTTGCCGGAGGAGAAAGAAGGAGACCTGCACCCATCTGCAGCTTGAATAACTGGTCCCTCAAACCCAGTTTCTCCAAATTGGGCAGATCCCAGTACCCTTCCTGTGTCCTGCCCTCAGTCTTTCCCACATAAAGCCCCACCAGCGCCTGTAGCCCTTGAAATGCTGATGACTGCTTCTGCCCCTTCTGTCATTCCTAACCCACGCCTGCAGAATTGAATTTTGCTAACAATACTGAAGCCTGGAATCACCTGTCAGTCATTTGACATGAAAAGGTGAACAAAGACAGGGTACAAAAAAGTGTCTGTGGCCTGACTGGAGTGTTTCTGGGGTGCACAATTGTTGTTTCAAATTTCAGGAATTTAATTATGTTTGTCGCTGTTTTCTTAATTTGTTAGGATGGAAAAAAAAGAGGATTCTGCCATATCTGCAGTGGCTTCATGACTGCACCCCCCGCCCTGAGAGCAGGCAGCTGGGTTAAGTTTCATCCCCGGTCTCAGCAGCACAGCCCTGCCTCCCCACGAAAGCTGGGCTGGCCAGCAGGAGAGTGGGCAGCAAAGAAATTGGGCTGCAGCTTCTGTCTGACTGTGGTTTATCCATTTTATATTTTCACTATTCAATGAAAAATGAACTGGTAGTTTTGGGGCAAAGGTCTAGAAGCCAGGTTTTGTATTTAGTGGGCAGGGGCCCCAGCCACGCACACTATTAGAAAAATGTAAGCACAACTGCTGTCTTCTGCTCTTCATTTTCCTCCTTTTTGAGCTTGGCTGTTCATGCTCATGGGCATGTGTTGAATACATCTCCCAGATTAATAAGTGCCCATGGGTGCCTGAATTTATGAGTCTGAGCTGGAGTTGGCACATGTTTACATACACAGCTGAGGAAAGACGGGAAATGCACAACAGTGAACTCAAAGCACCCAGTAATTTTTCCAGGGAAAAGAGATGTTCTCAGGGACGACTATGTATGGAAGATGTTATGATGAAAATTATTTTGTAGCGCCCTTAATAACATGCTTTAACTTTCGGTCAGTGCTGAACTGGTCAGGCAGTTGGACTAGATGATTTTTGTAGGTCCTTTCCAACTGAAATTATTCTATTCTGTTCTTATGCTTGGACTGCTTAAAGTTTGTCTGATTTGAATTTTGGATGCCTGAGTGCTTTTTGTTTTTTTTCCCCCCTAAATATGGACAGATAAGTATGTCTTGGGGAAAAATGAAGCATAAATAGTACATTTACATTGCTATAGAATGCTTTATGTTAGAAATTAGTACTCAAATCTACAGATTTTTTTTTACCTTCCTTTTCACTAAAAATGTATTAGGATCCAATAGGAGCTAATGATCTAAAGATGTTACAGGCACTGAATTTTTCAAATTAGTGAATATACAAATTCAAATTTTTTCAAGAAACAAAAGATAATTCAACTCAAAATGTATTTTAGGTCTTTATTTGGCAAATGTAGATTAATATTGAATTAAAGGCTTCCTAGAATGCTAATAAACATTATTTGATAAATTTCAGTAAAGCTTGAGATTCTTATGGTAATGTACGGTAAATTGCAAATCTCATTATGTCGGTCTTTAGAAATCCTTTCTGAGAAAAAAGTAGACGGTGATTATAATGCAAATTGTGAAGTGCAAACTAAATATTAGCTAGTAAGGTGCTATTCTGTTTAGATTTTATGATTCTTATTTTCTCAGATAGATAAACCTACTGCATTCATTTTAAAAAATAAATAGTGTTACAGAGTTTCTATGCCTATTATATATTAGGTTAAAACACTAATTTTTTTTTTTTAACTCATGGTGTTGTTTAATATGATTCCATTTATATGTGGAGGTACAGAAGAGTGCTCTCCTTCACTCTTTCCTCTGGCTCTGAATTTTTTATTTGCTGTAGTGACTGCTTACTCTGGAGACATGGAAGGAAAGGTGATTTGAACTGGTGTGACATGGCTTTCTGGGTTCCCTGGCACCTCTTGTGGCCTTAATTTCTCTAGATTGGTCGTGACTTTCCTATTGAGCTGTCATCCCATCTCTCCTCAAAGTGATGATGCTCACAACTGCTTTGACACCCTTTCACGACAATATGGTTGTCAGAAGCATAACTTTTACTCAGCGTATGCAGTACATAATGAAACTCTCTTTATGTCCAGGGTGGGTTCCCATGGCAACAGCAATGTGTTCGCTGAAAGGTTAATTACAGTCATGTTGGTAAATGCACCGCTCCAGAGAGCTGGAGCTGTGTGGTGACTAATCCCATCTACCTGCGCCTGCCACTGAGGCGATGCTTGGTTTAGGAGAGCGTATCATTCCCTACTTTTTTGAATTATGCAGCCCACGAAGCAACACCTTTTACAACAATCAGGGCAGAGCAAATTTTATCAGTGTTATTTCAGTCAGATTCAGACTAAGGACACAGTCTGGGGGCTGCCCCACTGATGTCTGGTGTCACAGGGCTGGGGGCAGCCAGTGCCTCTGAAACACCTTACAGGGTATTTCTCTTGGCCAGCATTGTAACCTGACAGCAAAAGTTTTTCATTTCTAACTGGATATTTTGTGCAGGTTTTCTCTGGTTTCGTTAGTACAGAAATGTAATGTCAAAATTCATAACTGTTCTTGAGAACAGATGAACAAGGTGATAGCAGCCCAGGGTTTATGAGCAGCCAGTGCCTTATCCCTTCCTCCTTGTTTCACCCCATCACCAAGAGTCTGTAAGGAACTGGTACACAGAGTGAAGAGTTTCAGACCAAATTCTTACAGACTTAGTAGAATCTATTTTATTGGTATCTGACAACACACAGGAGAAAGTGTAATCTCCACAATAGCCCTACAAAGGTGTCAATGAATGATGAATATAGTGAGAGAAAACTCCTCTGAAACACCATGGAGGGAAATCTACGGCTGTCATCCTTAAGCTGTAACTGAACTTTTCAAGGACAAAAGGGATGGAATCATCAGGTGAAGTTTAATAAATACATCTTATATTTCAGTTAGCTACTTCTTCTAGTTTCACTTGTTTAGTATTATAGAATATCCCCAGTTAAAAGGGACCCATAAGGATCATTGAGTCCAACTGCCTGCTCCTTGCAGGACTACCTCTATCCTTGATAATACCTGTATCCAAAGATACATAGTATCTCTGTTACACTGGTCACCATGTTGAATTTCTACAATTCCCTTTTGAAAGCAAAGACCGATTCAGTGATTTTTTTGTTTTCATAATGTAAAATTAAGGTAAAATCCTTAGTAACGTAACTTGAGCAAAACACAGGGGTTTTTGCAATAATAGGCAGCCTAGGAATGTATTCAGGAGAGGCACTGGGATATTATTCTACCATTTAGTCCCAGCATGGATGATACCAGAGGAGTGTATGTTGCAGGATTTGTACACATTGCTGCTTACCTTTTAACAGGCAGTAACTTTATGAAGAAATGTGTGCAGATGTGGAAGGAAAAGCAAATATAGTTGAGCCAACAAAATGTGTACTGAACTTAGCCATGCTTTTATCCACTCTCTTTTTCTTCCTTTACTTGGTTTGATTTTATGCCCTTCAGAATAGTGTCTATATGTCTGTTGGAAGTGCATTACTGTTTCTTTTTGAAACTGTGCAAGTGATAAATACTAACAAAATTTCACCTGGCCTGCAGTGAGAAGTCAGGGACACTGGGTCAGAGAAATTTACTCAGCAAGGGAGAAAAAAAAAACATGTAAGACGACTGGAATTTTAGACTTTGGAAGACTTTAATCTCAATTTGCAAATTCATTTGTAAATTTCCTTGTGGAAATAATCAGGAAGATACAGAATGTTTAAACTGAATGCACAGAAATGTTTGTTTGCTTTTTTAATAGGGAAATCTGTTTTGTGTAGATCAGTCTTTTAAATATATCTACTATGAAATGAGATGGCATGGTGCTTATTTCTTAGTACAAGATTAGATCATTCCAGTGATGGATGCAGAATAGTAGATATCCTGTTTCTAGTGTGATTGAAGCCTTGTGAGACATGATAGCTGCTCATCAGCAGGGATAGCTAGCAGTATGTTTGAAGGACATGACAGAGGTCACTTTTTAAAAAAAATCTAAGTTCTGTCAACATTTTTGTGTAGCCACTTAGTTTATACCACAGCATTTGAGTTAGTTTAGTCTCGAAAAAAAAAAAAAAAAGAAAGAAAAAAGAGACAATTAATAAAAGGGATTTTTTTTTAATTATTTTTTATTTTTCCTAATACCCTGTTCCTTTGCACAGAACAGAGTAAGCCAAGTAGAAGACCACAGAAATATGCAAGAACTGGATGGGCAGTTGCTATTGTCAGTAATTGTTACTGGAATAATCTAAATAGTCACACTGCAGATAACCATCCCAGCAGGGTACTCTCATCCTTTGAGAACAGGGTCAGTCTGATCTTTGTGGGGACAAGGAGGTGAATAGTAATAAATATGGCATCTGTATGTGAAAAAAATGTGTGAATTAAATAAAGTCGTTCCCCAGTTTTAGTTTGGTATCTGGAAAGCAAATGTAAAAGCTGCGTTGAAACAATGTGGGGAAGGCACACTATGGGTTACTGCTTTGTGTGGATAATGTAGATGCAGTGTTGAAGTAATGCTTTTGGACAGCTAAACCAGTATATAAAAATTTGTGTATGGTCTGTCTAACAGTAATTTTATTTCTAAAAACTTTCAAAGTTTCCTTGCGGGGACAGGATATGTCCAGCAGAGGAAAAAAAGCACTATAGCTGTATGCTGCTGTGATGATAGGGAGTGACTTCAAAGGCAGGGACACTCATCACTTGATTTTGACCCAAATCTCCACTTGCCCTTAGTAAGGTTTAGTCTCCAGACTTGTAAGTAAAGGGTAGAAAAGGGCTAGAAAAGTACATATGTTTACGGAAAAGACATGGACATTGGCTGCTAAGTAAGTGGCTGGACTGCTGCCATCTTTGCGTCATCTGCTACAATAGCATATGTTGGAGAGAAAACATGTTTATGTAAATGACCAATTTGTAGACAAGGGATGCTGAGTGGGATTTGTCTCAGCTGAGCATGCCTGATGTTAGAAGACTGGAAGATTAGCCTTGTCAATAGTAATTACTCCCTCTACCTCCAGCCCTTGCAGGGGAAGACTGATACCCCGAGCACTTCGCTGCTCACTACCTGCTGCTGTGTGATAATTGCTTTGGCTCGATCAAACCTTAATTAAAATGTTATTGATAATTTGTCTGCAAAGAAACACTTGCTCACATTTCTTAATGAGAGGTCAAGTTGTGTCATCGCTTACCTTAATCGGCTAACTTTAAGTTTAGTAGAAAATAACTAAAATTTACCTTGGTCTTTTTGCTTTACTGTGGAAGTGTTGGTCAGTAAGCTTTCACCTTGTTGATTTCTATATGCAGAACCAACTGGTGAAAGCAGAGAGTACAGGATGATATGCAAGGACATCCAGGAATAGCATGCAAAAAAGGTGTATATATAAAGATAACATTTTACAAATAAGATAACATATCAATTCCTTAGCAACTATAGCTGAACAAAGCTCAGCAGTTTTATTTCTTCTACATCTGTTTAAAGAGTTTCTCCTAATTTTTGGATCTGAAGTGTAACAATAAACAATTTTCATTTAACGTTCTAGTAGAAAAAAACAGATCCTTATAGTAAAAGTCAAAACTGCTCAACTTACCTGAGTTCACCCAGAAATACGTATTTCAAGTGATTTTAAAGAAAAAACGCCGAGGTTGACTCCACTCAAGTTACTTCAGAAACAAAGATTTATCTAACTCTTAGAGTGTTTGTAACGCATCGTCTTCTATTTTGAATTTATAATGCATAGGGATAATTGAATAACGTGTTTCAGGTTTATTTGTGTTGCTGAAAATAGATAAATTTTGTGCTTACAAATCAGGTACATTTTATATTATTTCAAATTTGATTGCCATGTTAGACACTTTAACATAATTATTTGTATGTTTTTGAATCAGTGGTAGATGCATGTAGATGTCATAGATACAAGTAGTAGTAGCAGATGTGTTAGTAGATGCAGGCAAGTGCCTTTAAATCATCTAGACGTATGTTATGTAATGAGTCAACTTTTACGCACCAGATATGAACTTAAAATGCTATTGCTTTCATTAAATTGCCTAACTAGCACTGATGTTCGTAGCATAATGTCAGTAAATACTGTTGACATATTATGTGTGTGTGCATGTATATGAATATGTATATATCCACATATATATGTATTTATATACATATGAATCTCAAAATTATATTGGGGTCATATAAGAGAAAAATTTGTTATTCTCTGAGAGCGACCAGATGCTTGGCCAAGAAATCCTGCAGCTTTGCTCCCTGACAACTCTTTGAGTCCCACTTCAGAGAACATTGCCATTAGGTAGGTACCTGAAGGGAATATACCTTGGCAAAAAGCTTAGTGTGTGGAATGGTGCCAATGAAGAACAAGGGTTTTGTGTGAGCTATTATAATTATATATACTTGTTTTGATTTCTGGTTGGAAAAATCCTTTGGAGAAAAGCTGTCATTGACTATACCCAGTCTGACTTTTGCTTAATCTTTCAACAAATGTGTGATCAACTATCTTTGCTGGATATATTTTGGTAAACTGTGACTAGTTTTTGTCCAGTATTTACAGGTCTGTCTTTGAATATGCACCATCAAGTGTATAGGATGTTGTCTTCACTTGCTTTAAAGTGGCTTTTATCATTACATTGTAGCTACTTTGTGAATTTCTGTATTTTGGTATTTTTATTCTGACGCTAAAGAGCAATTTATGCTTTTAAATAACCAGGTAAGAGCAGTAGTTTGATTATGAGTTTGATGGAGTTAGTGAGTTTGGTTCTGTAAAAAATGGTTATTAAGTAAAATGTAAAATTTTGAGAGAGAGATTGATGTTGCAAGAGAATATTTTATAGCACACTCTTAAATTTCTTCCAACACATGCACATGAAGGGATGATTCAGTTAACTGCAGTTGTCAATGTCCAACCTTATGTGTGTAATTTTTTCAGGGAAAAAAAGGACAAACTAGTGTGTTAACTTCAAATGATGTTTATTCAGAGCATATAAGCACTTTCAAAAGCAAAACAGTTGTGCCCAGGAAAAGCATTGGTTAGCCTGTGGTCTGGGACATTACCAATCATTCATGCCATGTTGATTATAGAAATTTTTCTAACTGTTATTTTAGAAGGCACAGCTCTTAATTTATAGAGCGATTTTCCTCTTTGGCCTCCATCTTCACATCAAAGTCTAAACATTCTGATTGCTTCCATGATTGAGGCAAATCTCTGTGGGAGGAGATTTATTCCGGTATACATCTAGCAGACAGAGTGGGGATTTTCTTTGCTCTCCTAAGTAGATTATGTAAAAACAGGCATAAATTGAGTCTCATTAGTGCTGAATATAGGGAGGCCAGTTTCTTCATTCTCTCTCCACCCATAATTAGCATAAAACGTTCCTCCATGCTCCAGTATGCTTTTGTGATCTCTTATTCATAGCTGACATAACTCAAATACGCTTTATGCGTAAATGCTGCTCCGCATTATCAGTGTGTTGTACAAATCATTAACAGTCCTTGTCATTCCCCTTTCATTTTTGTGATGAGAAAGGTATTATCATCGTCATCTTTACAGAAAAGTCTAACAGACAGGAAAGTGAAGAGGCTGCTTCATCATGATTCATTGGCAGAGAGTCAGCCCCAGATACAATGCCTGCAGTAGAGCGGGTGGTCACTAGGGTGCAATTCTGACTACTGAACCGTGCTGCCTTGCTGGGAGGAGAGGTAAAAAAGGATTTAATAAGAACTGCTAGGTGGCCAGAGGCAGCTACATTAGGAAATGAGGCAGTATTTATTGCAAGATGCATATAGCTGTTGTATTTCCTTGCTGGGGAAGTGAAAGCATAAATATTCAGCCAGATTTCTAATTATTCCTATCCAGTCAAGGGGACTATGCAATCTGTTGGGAGCTAAATCTCTGTGAATAGAATGGCCATTTTTAGTAGCAAGACAGCTTCCTTCTCATATTCTGTTATTTTTATACAGGATATGCATCAAGCATAGCCATCAGATTTCTGTAATTCTTCATCACTCTAGTCCTGTTTTCCTGCTTTGAATCCACCCAGTAGGTGACCAGTTTCCAGTTAGATTTCTTGGAAGTGGTTTTGTTTCAGTTGTAGTGTGACTCACTTTTAAGTACGAAATCTGTTTGCACACCAAACGTAGAATAGAATATTTCAGTTGGAAGGGACCTACAATGATCATCTAGTCCAACTGCCTGACTGCTTCAGGGCTGACCAAAAGTTAAAGCATGTTGTTAAGGGCATTGTCCAAATGCCTCTTAAACACTGACAGGCTTGGGGCATCGACCACCTCTCTAGGAAGCCTGTCCCAGTGTTTGACCACCCTCTTGGTAAAGAAATGCTTCCTGAAGTCCAGTCTGAACCTCCCCTGACGCAGCTTTGAGCCATTCCCACATATCCTACCACTGGATCCCAGGAAGAAGAGCTCAGCACCTCCCTCTCCACTTCCCCTCCTCAGGTAGCTGTAGAGAGCAATGAGGTCGCCCCTCAGCCTCCTCTTCTCCACACTAGACAAGCCCAAAGTCCTTAGCTGCTCCTCACAGGACATGCCTTCCAGCCCTTTCACTGCTTTGTTGCCCTCCTCTGAACGTGTTCAAGTACTGGTATTTTGTGACTTCAATGAAGCCCTGCTTGAGGAGATTTCTTCTGATTCATGCTAGCCTTTAGTCTGTTGTTGTGTTACTGTAAATATTTTTGTCGCTGATATGTGAAGAAATAAAGAACTGAAGACTAATGATACATGGAAATCAAGCACTATAAGTTAGGTTAAAAAGTTGAATGTTTGTTTTTTTTTCTTCCTGTCTTCTGCATTTGGGTATGGCACATTCTGTTTTTTTCTGTTTGTGTGTGTAAGGGAACGATAGGTGAAAACAATTGTGACTTTAGGGATTGTACAGATGTGGATTTTGGACTACGAAAGTACAAAATTCCTTTATTCAAGACATGGGTCATGAAATGGACTCAGTTCCCTTCACTGTCTGCCAATCTCCTCCTATTTAAATCTTTGCTAAGTTTGTTCTGAAGAATTCGTTTTACCTCATCCCAGCTATAGAAATGAATATTTCTTGTCTCACTAATTTAAAACAATTACTTTTCTCTGAAAGTAACACTATTCCATCCTCTTCTTCACTTTTCTGAGGTCTGTAGCCTTAGTAGCTCATATTCATTTACTGTCTTGTCTGTTGTCCTGTCTGTTTTCAGACTTAAGCCCACTTAAGCCCACCTATCCAGTTTATGAAAGTTTTTTCCTCATTAGTTTTATTATCTAAATTCTTTAACATTTGAAATGTGAAGCACAGGTACCGTGTCTTGGGCTCTTCTGGTGTAATTTGTGTTTCTTTCTCATTTCATATTTCCAGCTAAAACCAGGTGAGGAAAAAAACCTCAATTATGTGAGCAGAAGTAGTAGTAGTACAATGTGAAAGCAAAAATGGAATCTGGAACTGATATTCTCTTTGTAGTCTAAGCACAAATCAAGCCCAGGATAAGAAAAAGTCGACTAACCCCAAAGGATCTTTTTGCATTTTCAGTCATTGTGACAAGGGCATCATAAATAATAGTAGTGTCAGAAACTAGTGATCTTTCAAATTATGTTCCTTAGGAAATCCCATTGTTTTGCCATTAATATAGTATCTTATTTTGTATCAGCTACACTACTTACAAAGAAAAACTATATTAGTATAATGATAGCTTAGCATAAATGCTTCCCATGTAGCCTATTAATTTGACACCCTGTATTATTAGTGTCTGACACATTTATGTCTCATTCTAGTTTGACCAACATGACATAAAAGTATTAAAAAATTTCTTGAAGCTGCATAATGTACCTTTCTGTAAAAGATAAGCTTCTCAAATGTGTACCGTATTAAAAGAGAAAGGCTGAAGGGCAATATACAGTTGTGTGTGGTGTTTTGGATTCCTGTAGATGAAAAGTCCTAAGGACTTTGTATAGTGAAAATTTATCATAAAAAAAAAAAATACCCAACTGAAATTCTTCCCAATCCCCATATACCATTTATCTGTAGCTGTCAGATAATACAGCATCCAACTGGTGCAGTCCTTGACAAGCTTGGATGTGTGTGAAAAGTCAAGTGATGAAATAAAGTAGATGATAAACAAACCCTAGGAGGTTCTATAGTTGTGTAGTTTGAGGTTAAAACAGAGTTGCCTAAAATTCTGACTGTGGGTTTGTCCCAGGATACCATCTTATGCTGTGGGTCAAGGTCATCCAATCTGCCCAATTTCTGCTATATTCTCATGAATAATTTGTTTCATGACTGGTCGTGAGAATAAAATCTTAAACCAGGATCTGTAGCGGGGCACCAGTATATTTATTCAAGTACTGATCATGTTTGTTTTTATGGGCTGCTCAGGGTTGGAGCTTGCCTTTATCTATGTTTGTGATACAGTGTTTAACTTGCAGATGACAAATAGAAGTTTTTCAATAACTCCTCTTTATTATACTTTATATTCAGCCTTGTGTTCTTGTTCTAATAGGCATATTCTTTCCCAATGAATCGGAAATACAGATCTTTCAACAGAAGGATTTTTGCAGCAGTGTTTTCCTGCCTGAGCCACTTATCTGTTGTACAACTGTCTACTGAGGAAATTTCAGAATTTCCTGAAATAATCATCACTGAAAGAGAAGGGAATGAAAAATTGTTACAGTAATAGAGAGTAGTGGAAAGAGGGTGCACAAGCAGATGAGCTTTTCTTTTGCTCTTCTTGCAGAGGTGTTTTATTTTCCTCCAAATATTTGTTTCCTTTTCAAATCTGGCCTCTAGTTGAAAGTTTGTTTTACATAATTGATTTTTTGGCAGAGAAACCCTAGATGACATGTCTAATGTATACTGCAGGCATCTGTTCTTCTGTGGTACTAAGTCCTGCTAGAACAATTTAAAGCCTTTCAACTACCAGATGGCTGTATGAGTTTTCAAGAGAACTTTTGCATTTTGAACCTGTCTCAGGTTATCTCAGTCCAATCATCACTGGGGAAATACACAAGTAAAAAGCTACTTAGTTTAATGAGACATACTCATTCAAGTTTTCCTTTTTCTATGTACTAATATTTAAAGGAAAGACAGGCACACTGGCCCATTTCATGATGGCATGGTTTCCTTAGTATTACATCGTTTTTGGAGTTTGTGGCAGTTGTTTGGTAAATCAATGCTGAATTTTCATATGGAACCTGAATAATTTAACCATGTTGGGCACAGTGATTCGCCTTACCAAGCAGAATCATTGTGTCTCTTTGTGCCTTCTAAGATAATGTTGGGGTTTAACTGAGTTTTTAATTTAGTGATATTCTTTTTAGTGTAAGGATTCCTACTATTGGTTGTTTGGAGGAAAAAAGAAAACCAACAGCAAAAAACCCCACACAAAAAAACCCAAAATCAACATAAAGGAAAAAATGAGAAATGGCCTTTACATTAGAACTTGATTACTTTAAATATTAGGTTCATTTTGAACTTTAAAAACTTCATTAAATAATCACAGTAGATATAGCACTGAGTCACCCTGTTTGATTTTTTCTATTGCTCATCTTAATTAACCATAACAAGGAGAATTTTTTTAAGTGGCTAAATGATTTATAAGAACATGTAGCAGTGAAAACGATGTGCTGAGATACCTCTGAAAATATTGTATCCTGTGTTTGCTGCAATCGGTGACGATGATGAACTTTACAAATGCATAGGGCAAAACGTGCTACAATCAAATCAAGCACTCTGATGCGTTCAGTAATGATTTTGATAAAATCTTCATTTTCAGAGCATAAACATTGCTTTAAAAACATTAAAGATATTAAAAATTAGTTGATGAAACCACACAGGGTCTTGAATGTTTTGTCTGTTCTGTGAGATTTGCTGTAAAACACAGTGTTGGTTGTAAGCAGAACCAGAAGTAACAGGAATGTTTTAAGCAGCCTGAGGAGTTGGAACATCCGTAAATAATCAAGAGAATGGAATTGACCTTGACTGAAGCTTGGGTTGCTATATGGTCTTAAGTTAAATAGAATCTTATGTCTTGCTTTACTTGTTATACGAGAACCTGATTCGAAGCTGAATCTTCCTATATCCTCTACTGGGTTTTGAATAAGTTTCAGATGAATCTCCCATGGTTATAATGAAGGTTAATAAGTTAATGTTTGTGCAGCGCATAGAAATTGTAAGGTAATCCATACCCAGTGAATATGTTGAATTTAGAAGCGGCTGCAGTCCAGGTGTAGATGGAGACAAGGGAGGGTGAAAGTTTGAGGCAAGCTACATATCTATATGACTGTGACCATGTCGTGTGATTCAGGAATATATACCTCTGTGTCTAGTGATAATTGAGGAGCTATAGCCTCTTTAATCTTCCTTATCCAATAAATCTATCCTATCTAAGGTAAGCCTTCCAAAAAATTTAATGAGCAGCAGCCTCTCAGAAGACAACCATTTCACGCACCTTGTACCCCATGAGTATGGGTTTACTATTCTTTAATAAGAATGAACTGTTTCTTTTGGAAAAAAAAATATTCTCTTTGAGCAAATGTATAGATAAGATATTGTTGGACTATGCTAAATATTAGGGATTCAAGGTGAATGCTTCTGTCTGCATCCAGGCTAACTAGTGATGCTAGCATGTGAATTTTGTCTTCTAAGCTATTCTATACAGGTAGAAGATACGATTATTTGCAAGCATATCCAAAGGCCAGCTCTAAGAGTAAGGTGACATCATGGAGTGAGATACTTTCAGGTTGGCTCTTGTAAAAGACAGCTTATGCCAGAAGTTAAATACAGCCCTGTTGCATTTGGGTTCCCAGTCATACTATGCCACCTTTGAATCCCAGAAAGGGAGGATGCTGAAGATGGGAGAGGCCTGGACTTGGAGACTATTCAGAGGAAACCTGTGCTTTCACATGGTGATGTTGTGTTTGGAATAGTGAAACCAGTTAGCAGTGTTCTAGGCTTGTTAAGAGAGGAAAAAAGTGACACATAATTTTCACTTTCTAGTGAGTACCTTTAAAGATGCTTGGCTTCCTGCTTTCTCTGCCCCTTCCATGTAGAGATTACCTTAAGAGCCTGTAGCATCAGAAAATTAATTGTTTAAACGATGTTTTAATATGGTACTCTTAAACTCTGCACTAAGCCATGAAGTCCTTACTTTCTGTTGTAGATTTTTTTTTTTAAACAGAAAATTGTTGCCAAAAGGATGTTCCCTTGTTTTATTACCTGACATTTCTTTGCCTCACTTTTTCAGTAAAGTACAATTGAGATCAAGGATAGTGAACTTTTGAGGTAAAAATCAGGGACAGCTGCAAGGTATGTTTTACAGCCAAAGGGAATCAGTTATCATCTGTGCTACTAAGAGCCACAGGCTAGCTTCTGTCTCTGTACATGTCTTTGCAGAGAAATTTAAAGATAACCAAAGACGCTGAGAAGCATTCTTTTAATCCTGCCTCTTACACCAGAAATGCCTGAGAATTGAACAGAAGAGCTTAGAGAACACACTGAAGTGCTGTAATAAATAAACATATTTGGCTGTGGATAAAGTTGGCTGGTCACATCTCCCTCCAGAGATGAATATGCAGCCCTGTGTGGCAGCCAGAGGGGCCAGTTAAGAGTGATCTGAGCTGCTTGCAGCCCCTAGGAGATATTAATAATTGCATTTAATGCTTATGTATCTCTTTCCCAATATTTAACTGGATTACTGGAGGCTTGTAACTTAAAGGCTTCTGGTGACTTAAAACAAAAGAATAGCTGAAATCCATTAAAATAAAAAATGCCCACAAAAATCTCGGTGTTCCCTGCCTTAAACCTCCAGCTCTGCAACAAGAGCATGATAAAGAACAAATACAGTCGGAGGGCAGAAACATCCTCCTCCTTATGAACATACCCTAGGACAGGAGCACTCAAACAGGAACAAAAGAAGACACGAGTCCTCTCAAACTTGAGCTTCACCAAATGTAGCCTGTTACATATGGAATATGCACCAGGTCATATACACAGCAATGAAATGAAAACCAGAGATGGCATCATATTGGTAGCAATGGTAGATGAAGGGTTTTTTCAGCATGATAGTAATAAATTAAACTGTGTTCTTGCTAGGCAAAATGTGATCTGGCCCTAGCATGTCTGTAAGAGGGCTGGTAAGGAAGACATAAAATAAGGCTAAATAAAGACAGTCCATGTGAAAGGAGATATACGTTGCAGTCCGTAAAGTGGGAAAGAATGGTTAAAAATTTACTTTTTCCTTAAGTGGAAGTGAAGAAGTTTGTAAAGGATTCTGGTGGTGCAAAGTAAGAGTCCTCTCCCTGGGTCCTCTCCAAGCTGATGGAGCCAAGAGTTCGCTCATGAACAAAACACGGAGTAACAGCATCCTAAACAAACCTCCTGCTAGTATCAGGTACAGACTAGATAGTAAGGGTTTGAAGCAAATCATACCAGACATCTTTCATAACCCATTAATGGCAGTGCATTGTCACCAGCAGATACCATGGCATTATAAAATAAAATGCATAGATACCAAAAACATGGAATCATGTTGTCAAAAGCATGATCCAAGTATTTGTGGTTGTCATGAAAGTTGCCTAGTGTTTCCTAATACTGGACTTTTCGGTTGCTTATAACTCTGCCTGGCTTTAGTTTGGTAAGTTTAGATTGAATTTTTGTTTTACGTATCTGCTATCTGATTGTTTTAATCCACTGTGAAAGTTCTATCATTTTTTTTTTTTTTTGTAATATTAGGCAGTAAATGGCCTTTGAAGATTAGGTATACATCTTTTGCCAGTAAAGGAAGGAGGTATGTGGAAGTATGTGCAAGAAAGGATTACGTGCTCCAAGACCCAGTTGTAATATACACTCGAGAAGCTGAGCCAAGGTTGTGCAAGCAATGTCAGCATAAGTTTTGGCAATTACAGCTCCATGTTTCTGGTCTGTATGTCTGGGATAGGAGTGCTGGAGTATTAAGAGCTCAGAGTAAACACATCTGTGCAGTCCCATGTGAATTCAGCTCTGGCTTTGTCCCATGGGAACAATCAATTATTTCTATGCCTTGTTCCCCAAACATGTGAATCCTGGAGGCCTTTGTCAGCTCAAGTGCAACACTGTGCCTGAGATAACCAAGAGGCATTCCCAGTTCCTTGGAGCGCCGGACAAAGCAGTACTGAATCCTGTGGGTCTCTTCCTCATGTGCTGTGTGTGCTTCACTGTCCCGTGCACATGTGGTAATAGCACTATCATTTGGTTTTCCTTCCCCGTCCTTCCTCCCACTCCCAAAATTGGAGACTTGACTCTAATATTATTTTTAGACTGTTTTCTGAAGAATATGTCCCTTGCTGAACCATTTATCCTTTTGACACAGAAGGACAATTATGTAGTAGACATGTTACCTCTTTAATCTTTCCCATGAAGTATGAGTGAAAACAAGTGTGGTTTTATTGTCAACAAATAACATGTTGGAGCCCAATTTTGATGACTTGACTCTAGCACATTAGCATCTAGCTCCAAAAGTAGCCCTACTGGATTCACTGGGTCTGCTCATAGAGCAAGAGGTCTCTCACCACGAGTAAATGTAGAGAAGTGCTTCGCTAGCACTAGAACAGACAGAAGACCTGGCAAGAAAAAAAATTGAGGTCTTTGTTATTTCTTTTTAATTTTTACTTTCTAGCAAGTTCTATTAAAGCTAGTAGGAATTTGTAGGAATATGGAAGGAATAAATACTGAGGTAGCATATCAAGATTTGGCTTCTTTTGATAAGGGCAAAAAGAGATAATAGCTCAGCACACTGCAAATGTAGCAATACACTAGCAATGTGAGCAGTTATGTGCACGCTTGACTAAACAAATATAATTGTGCTCGGTCAACCTGGAGCAATGGTGACACATGATGTGTTCCTTTCCAGCAAGGCATGATGTGCAGTTTCATCATGCCACGTTGTGTGGGCCAGTAATCAACCTAGAAATGCTTTTGGTGTAGGACATCAAGTGGTTCTGTTGTAAATACTAAGGAAAATATACTGTAGCTGTATTTCTGCTTGAAGTTTGTGCATCTGTTTTTCTGTCAGGTGAAATATGTTTCATTTTTATAAACCTCAAATTACTATCCAATCCAATATGCATTGTCATTTAATCCTAGCATTTTCTATTCTTTGTTCTTATAGAATCATAGAATCGTTAAGGTTGGAAAAGACCATTAAGATCATCAAGCCCAACCGTTAACCTAACACGGCCAAGTCCTTTTTTGTTTGTTTTTCCTTCTGAACATATATGAAACCAGAAGACTATGTTTTGTGTTTGATAACAGTCTTCAGTGACTTTATTCCTGGTTTTGGAATATGTATGTATAAAAGTATATAGATCTCTGTTAGCACAAAACTCTAACCTACGTTTGTAGTGATGATGAAAATTCAGTCGTTGCTTCTATAAACATCCAGTTACATGCCTCCATCTACTTGCATGCAAAATTATACATGCAACTTTTTAAAAATCAAGTCCTTCATAATTTTGCTTACTCTGCCACTGACAAAATGGTCATTCATCTTAATGTTTCAAGAGCATGCTTGACAGTATGCCCATTTGTATAATATAATTAGCGAGTTTATGATTACAGAAACACTTCTGTCCTCAGATGTCTGGGAAAGCTGATTATTTGTAGATGTCGCAGGCAGCACTTTGGAAGCGTGAGCACCTATGTCTTTCTATGCTGAACTCAAGTGTTGGAAGTCTGTCTGTCCTCTGGGGACCAGTTCTTTGGAGAACCATCATTTGCTTGGTTTTAGTTTTTTGAGTGTTTGGGTTTGTTGGTTGTTTTTTTTTTTTTTTATGGAAGAGGTGCAGAAAAGTAACATTTCCATGCTATAGTCCATAACCAAGCTGAAAAAAAGAAGACTAGAATCCTCTTCTGTTTTCTTTATAACTAGAGGAATTTTGTTAAAAGGCTTAAAATAACCAATGTTTTTTGAAGAATCTTTCTTACTGCAAAACTTTTGTCTGCAACAAGTCAACAAGCTCCAAGACTTGCATTTTGCTTAGCTTTCTAAGCAAAGGAATTTGGCCCAAACATCACACAAAGATATTTTCAAAATGTTAAGAGAAGCTCGTAATGTAATTTTCAAGATTTGAATCATTCTATACCTTCAAGACACTAATATTCTTCTTATACTAAAAAGGTTTTCTATTGTGTATAGGGTACTGAATTCAGTGTTAAAGTTTCTCATATTGAAAATGTTCATAACAGCGTTGTTGTGGTTATTGAGTTGCATACAATCAGATATTTTAATTGATTCTCTGTATTACTGCTGATTACTGTGTATCAGGATAATATATTGCAGTTTTATTTTTCCTTCAGTAATTTTCCGGTCCGTTTATGAATATGCTGAAGCATTTTGCATGTTATGCAGCCTAATTCCTTACTTCTGAACTAATTATTATACAAATTCAATGTGAAGTTCACTATCTGTGAGGTTTTTGAATTGGTGCTATTTCTCAACTTGTTTGATGTCAGATACTTTACCTAGATATTAATGTGTGGTCTTTACAGTAAATTGTTTTTACAGTGGGATTAGAAATGAAAAAGAGCAACAAAAGTTATGCTAATGCCCAGTAACTCAGTGGAGGCTGTGTCAAAATTATACTTTTCAAGAGGTTGTTTCTAGCAAGTGTTTCTATTCAATTGTGGATTCTCATAGCAGAGATCATTGGGAAGAGCTCGGTGTCTTAATTTTCATCATTCGCTCAAGTCCTTCATATCCTACTGTGAGTCTAAGGGGGCATCCTGCACATTGTCAGTTTTTTTTTTTTTCCCTTGCTATTCTAAATTGGTGTTAAAGTTAAGGATGTGCTCAGTGGATTGCTGATTGATTTCAGGCCCTGTGTGTAGCTTCTATGTATCAAATGATGAATTTTTCCCTGGAATTTTGGGGGGAAAATTAGGTTTAAAGGTTTTAAATCTATTCCAAAAACATGCTTCCGCCAAGCTTCATGCTTCTCTTCCATCCTCCTTTTATGAATACCTGCTGAGATGGAATCTCATTTTATTTCTTCAGTGGTTTTTTGTTTGTTTTTTTTTTTTTTTTTATTCTGCCACCTTGATTAAAAATGTGAAATGGCAATGATTTCTTCTCTCAGAATGTATCTGCACAATATTTGGTAGTAATCATGTAATCTGTCTGATTGCATAGGCTGATTACAAAAGCCGGTGTTCAGATTGATTACATAAACCAGCTTCCCTTTTGCAAATAACTGTCATTAAGGGGCAAATTGTGCTCTCATGCTAGTTTAATTCCAAAGTCACTGCATTAAAATTAGTGGAAAGTCTTTGGTTTTCAACCAAGATAAGGTGTTTAGTGAACAGTTCAGATGGCAAATTGACAGCCATATGTATCTGGCATCTTACTGTATATTTCTGCCCCCGCCCCCCCCCCCCCCCCCCCCCCCCCGGTGTTCTTCTAAAGCCAGAGAGAATGTTTTGGGGTGATTGTGCAGAGGTCATTATCTGAGATACAGATTAAAGAAAGGAGCTATATAAAGTGGAATTTTTGTTTGTTTTCAAGAGCGGGAATTTCAGGTTTGGGTGATACAAACAAAGTATTTCATTTTGTTGGTGTCATTAATGGCACTGAAAAATTGCTTGGACATAGGTCCTAGGCAAAAAATACAGTGTACTTCAGGAGCACCATTTATTTGCCATGCCTACCTCTGCAGTTCCTAATGTGGGTAATGCTCTTCCTTGACAGCTGTAGACGTTTCCTCAGTTGAAATATGATTCCATTAATGTAGAGATGCATTGAGGTTACCTGGATACTAATAGTGTCCCAATATCTCCTGATAAGACCCGAAATATTCCTACGTTCCCCCATAGGGGATTCGTTTGTTATGATATTGAGTAGGATGGTGTCAGTATGACTCTCACCAGCCTCTCTTGATATTTGGATTGTTCTGCTTCATGAGGTGAACTGCATTTTTACAGCATAAGTGGAACACATGCAGTGAACCCTAATCTAGGAAATAAAGTTACACTGTTTTGAAGTTTTACTCTACATAACAGCATTTTTATGTGTCCTGGTTTCAGCTGGGGTAGAGTTAATTTTCTTCCTAGTAGATGATACAGTGCTGTGTTTTAGATTTAGCATGATGAATGTTGATAACACGCTGATGTTTTAGTTGTTGTTAAGTAGTGCTTACACTGGTCAAGGACTTTTCAGCTTCCCATGCCCTGCCAGGTGCCCAAGAAGCTGGGAGGGAGCACAGCTAGGACAGCTGACCCAGACTGGCCAAAGGGCTATTCCATACCATACGGCGTCATGCCCAGTATATAAACAGGGGGGAGTTGGCCAGGGGGTGGTGAATGCTGCTCAGGAACTGGCTGGACATCACTCAGTGGGTTGTGAGCAATTGCATTGTGCATCACTTATTTTGTATATTCTTTCATCATTATTATTTTCCCTTCCTTTTCTGTCCTATTAAACTGTCTTTATCTCATCCCACAAATTTTACTTTTTTTTCCCAATTCTTTCCTCCATCCCACTGTGGTGGGGAATGAGCAAACGGCTGTGTGGTGTTTAACTGCCTGCCAGGTTAAACCACAACAGTCTTTTTGGCACCCAACATGGGGCACAAAGGGTTGAGATAATGACGGATCTGACCAGAGTGTGTTAAAACAAACTTGTTATAAGCATTCATTATATTAGATTAGTAGTCACTGGTCACAATGTTGATTTATTTGCTCTGAAAGTTGCTGGATTTGTTCTCAGAGTTGTGTTACGTAACCGCTTACGTGCCATATATACTGTTTATCACCTCTGGGAGTTGGATTAAGGTTATCGCTTTGCTGTACTGTATAACACTGGCTTATAGTATGATAAAATTATTGGTCGTGACACGAATCTGGTATTTGTACTCAGGATTGCCATCACCTCTGTACTTCAGGAGCCATCTATCAGACACTATTAATAATTACACTTTTTACTTTTTCTCCTCGGAGAGCCAACCTGTGGGGGAGACACCTTCCTCTATCTTCCCCTTCTCCTTCAGGCTAGTTACAACAGCTCTTGAGAATTTTTAATGTCCTTGGGACGTTCAAGCCAGCATATTCCTATTGCTATGTCTCCTGAATGTAGTTTGGGACTTGTTTAGGGTTAAGCAACCATTTATGAATACCAGCAAGAGATCTACCCCCGGCGACAAGCACTGCGGCTACTCAAACCCCAGTGACAGGCACTGCAGCTGAACCAGAGAACCAGCTCGTGCCAGTATCAGCCTCCTCTATACACAAGAAGAAATGCATGAGAAAATCAGCTCATTTAGTAAGGGATGAAGATGAACCAGGGCTATCACGAGAACAGGAGGAGGAAGAGGCAGAACCCATAAATGAGATGGTAACCACCTGATCCCTATCCCTGAGTGAGCTGCAAGATATGCAAAAAGATTTCAGTTGTCGTCCAGGCGAGAACATTATCACCTGGATGCTCCAATGCTGGGATAACAGGGCCAGTAGCCTGGAATTAGAGGGTAGGGAAGCCAAGCAGCTGGGATCCCTTTCTAGGGAAGGGGGCATTGACAAAGCAATTGGAAAAGGGGAACAAGCCTTCAGCCTCTGGAGGTAATTCCTGTCAGGTGTGAAGGAAAGGTATCCCTTCAAGGAAGATGTTATATGTCACCCAGGCAAGTGGACCACCTTGGAGAGAGATATCCAGTACCTGAGGGAATTAGCCATGCTGGAGGTGATTTATGATGACCTGGACAACAAGCAGTTATCCAAAGATCCAGATGAAGTCCAGTGCACATGAGCCATGTGGCGGAAGTTTGTATGGAGCACACTAGCGTCATATGCCAACTCATTGGTAGTAATGACCTGGAAAGACTGGGAGGAGCAAACAGTGGATGAATTGGCTGGCCAACTCTGGCAATACAAGGGAACTCTCTCTTCCTTGCTATGGGCTTGTGTCTTGGCTGTGGAAAAACTGTCCTGGGAGGTCCAACAACTTGAATAGGATATGTCCTGCTCCCCACCTGTACGGACCAGTATCTCAGCCATTAGGGGTAAGCATTCTTCTGCTCAAGAGGGAGGATATAGAGGGTACACACCATAGGCCACCCTGTGGTTTTACCTGTGTGACCATGGAGAGGACATGAGGAAGTGGGATGGAAAATCTACCTCGACCCTAGAGGCACGGGTATGTGAGTTGCAAGGAAAAACAACTGCAAAAGGTGGTTCCTCTAGGGAAATTGCTGCTCCAGTTTCCAGTAAGCAGTGCCCCAGGCAGAGTAGAAGGGCAGATTTTACTTCCATTCTTAACAAAGGGGCTTTTGAGTCGCATTTACAAGGAGTAATGAAACCTATGACCAGAACTAGAGGGGCCCTGCCTCCAGCCAGGTGGAGGAAAGGGACAACCAGCTTTACTGGAGGGTGTGGATTGGATGGCCTGGCATATCAGGCCCATAGGAGTATGAGGCTCTAGTGGACACCAGTTCACAGTGTACCCTAATGCCATCAAGCTATAAAAGGGCAGAAACCATTTGTATTTCTGGAGTGACAGGGAAATCCCAACAGCTAACTGTATTGGAGGCCAAAGTGAGCTTAACCGGGAAGGAGTGGCAGAAGCACCCTATTGTGACTGGCCCAGAGGTTCCATGCATCCTTGGCATAGACTACTTCAGGAGAGGGCATTTCAAGGACCCAAAAGGGTACCGGTGGCTTTTGGTATAGCTGCTTTAGCGACAGAGGAAACTAAACAGCTGTCTACCTTGCCCAGTCTCGGGAAGCACCCTTGTATTGTGGGGCTGCTGAGGGCTGAAGAACAACAGGTGCCAATCGCTACCACAGCAGTGCATCGGCAGCAATATATGAACCGAGACTGCCTGATTCCCATCCATAAGCCGATTCATCGGCTGGTGGGCCAAGGAGTGATCAGCAAGACTCGCTCACCCTTTAACAGTCCCATATGGCTAGTGCAAAGATCTAATGGAGGGTGGAGACTAACAGTAGACTATCGTGGCCTGAACGAAGTCACACTGCTGCTGTGTACTGCTGTGCCAGACGTGCGAGACCTTCAATACGAACTGGAGTCAAAGGCAGCCAAGTGGTATGCCACAATTGATATTGCTAATACATTTTTCTCGATCCCTTTGGCAGCAGAGTGCAGGCCACAGTTTGCTTTCACTTGGAGGGGCGTCCAGTACACCTGGAATCGACTGCGCCAGGGGTGGAAACAGCCTCACCATTTGCCGTGGACTGATCCAGACCGCATTGGAACAGGGTGAAGCTCTGGAACACCTGCAATGCATTGATGACATCATCATATGGGGCAACACAGCAGAAGTTTTTGAGAAAGGGAAGAAAATAGTCCAAATCCTTCTGAAAGCCGGTTTTACCATAAAACAAAGTAAAGTCAAAGGACATGCACAGGAGATCCATTTTTTAGGAATAAAATGGCAAGATAGATGTAGTCAAATCCCAATAGATGTGATCAACAAAACAGCTATGTTCCCACCAACTAGCAAAAACAGAACACAAGCTTTCTTGGGCATTGTGGGTTTTTGGAGAATACTTTTTCCAAATTAGAGTCTGATTGTAAGCCCTCTCTATCAAATGACCTGGAAGAAGAATGATTTCAAATGGGCCCCTGAGCAATGACAAGCCTTTGAACAAATTAAACAGGAGATAGTTCATGCAGTAGCCCTTGGGCCAGTCCGGGAAGGACAAGGTGTAAAAAACGTGCTCTACACTGCAGCTGGAGAGAATGGCCCTACCTGGGCCCTCTGGCAGAAAGCACCAGGGGAGGCTCAAGGTCAGCCCCTAAGGTTTTGGAGTCAGGGATACAGAGGATCTGAGGCCTGCTGAACTCTAGCTGAAAAAGAGATATTGGCAGCACATGAAGGGATTCGAGCTGCTTCAGAAGTGATTGGTACTGAAGCACAGCTTCTCCTGGCACCCCGACTGCCAGTGCTGGGCTGGATGTTCAAACATTGGGATACACATTTTAGCAGAAGCCACCTGGTTAGTCAATACTAGGGGATCTGCCAATTGAGCTGGCCCTGCCCAGTCAAAACTTTTATGTATTGTAGAAGGGGATAAAGTCCTTGTAGTGCACGTAAAAACTGTGCTGGGGAAAACAGTCTGTGTTGTTCCTGCCTTGGGCAAAGGCAAACCCATCCGTGGGACTGCTTTTGCTCAAGGACCTGGGTGCACTTGGTGGGTGATGCGGTAGGATGGGGAAGTCCAATGTGTACCTCAAGGGGATTTGATTTTGGGTGAAAATAGCCAATGAATTAAATTGTATGATGTTAATTGCTGTATAATGCCATATATCATCGCTTCTGTGGTGCCTATATGCCATATGAACGGTATTAGAGTAAGAATCACTCAGATTAATGAAGAATGAACTTCGATGAAACTGACTGAAGTGCTACGATGATAGAACTGGACAAGTGCAACGATAATGGAGCCAGAACTGGCTTGAGCATGCAACAATCCATCACCATACACCATCTCTCCTGCCCTGAAGGACTGATATGGCAGCTGGAACCCAAAGTCATGGGCTAAATGAAGTCAATGAACATTTTATAGGGATGGCCCATAGACTAAAGGAATTATGTTTGTGTGTATATATCAAAAGACAGGAAAAGTGGTGGTGATTAACTGGGATGTATTGGAAAGCGTGGGACCTGAACATGATGTAGATGATATAGAATAAGGGGTGGATACTGTCCTGGTTTCGTCTGGGATAATTTTCTTCTTAGCAGCTGGTATAGTGCTGTGTTTTGGATTTAGTGTGAGAATAATGTTGATAGCAACAACGAAAACATCAGTGTGTTAAGCAGTGTTCACACTAGTCAAGGACTTTTCAGCTTCCCGTGCTCTGCCACGTGCACAAGAAGCTGAGAGGGGGTACAGCCAGGACAGTTGACCCAGACTGGCCAAAGGGCTATTCCATACCATGTGACATCATGCTCAGTATATAAACTGGGGGGAGTTGGCAGGGGGTGATGACCGCTGCTTGGGGATGGGCTGGGCACCTGTCAGTGGGTTGTGAGCAATTGCATTGTGCATCACTTATTTTGTATATTCTTTTATCATTATTATTATCATTTTCCCTTCCTTTTCTGTCCTTTTAAACTGTCTTTATCTCAACCCACAAATTTTACTTTTGTTTGTTTTTTGTTGGTTTTTTTTTTCCTTGCGGATTCTTTCCTCCATCCCACTGCAGGGGGGGAGTGAGCAAACGGCTGCGTGGTGTTTAACTGCCTGCCAGGTTAAACCACAACATTATGTAACAAGCATAGTATTAAAGAGATAGTTAGTAGAGATCTGGGGAAAATCCAGCAAGCCAGACAAATTATGCCAGTGTAAAAGTGATGTTAGAAATCTACAGTACTATCACATGCAGTTTCAGCAGTGTTGCACTCGTAAGAGACTTGTAATGGCCTCTTCTAGCCTTAAAAGGTATGAATCTGTGAGGGTTTTTGTAGTTAGGGAAAATACAGCAATTGCTCTGTATTTTTATGGTAAATAAGTGCTTCTAAAGATTGTTTGGTGTCAATAATTTAATGCATAACTGACTCAGCTGTTCACATATGGGTTGCAGTCTGCCTTTTAGATCAATTCCTCCAACAAACGGAAGCCTCATAATAGATATATGAGCACTATGTGGTGCTCAGAGTTAATATTAAGGCACACAGCAAAACATTTTATGATTTTCTTACAGGGCTTCATTGTCTTTTTTTATATCACAGAGAGAGATAAAGGGTTTTATCTTTCGAGATTTTCAGTTACTTGACTTTCTCAAGCATGCACTGCATTTGAACAGGAACTCTGCTTAATGCTATCATATTGCAATCCAAGTTCTTTGCACTAAAACCAACACTGTTATGATTTGAGCACAGCTGAGTTGATTCTGTTGTCTAATCTGTAAATTCACAACCTGCTGTACAAGTGATAGCTTATCAAAACTTGATTAAGAGGTAGAAACTGGTGAGGCAGGATAGCAATCTCATATGCTATACCTTTTGAACTCTCACTTGAAAACCCCAGTGGCAAATAGCTGGTAGCAGTCAGTTGCTATCACAAAGGTTTGAACAGGTCCAGTAAAGGGCAGTGGTGCACATCAGTGTCAGCTGTGTATCAGCAGTGATACCAGCTTCTCAAATACACTTATGTCTGAAGTCTCATGGGTACATACCACCTTCATAAAGCATACTAAACAAGGATGTTCCATGCACAGAGCTCAGTAAAAAGTTGACTGTCTTGTATGATGCTGAGTTGGAAAGTTACTGATGGAGGATCTGTAAAGGGGGGCTGAAATTCAGAAAAGAAAAACACTTCAATAAATCCTAACTCTTGACTCTAATGACTGTTGATTGACTGTGTAACTTTTAGGTGGGTTTGAGTTGGAATAAATGTCAAATATAATTCAGTTCACACAGCAGTGTGAAAAGAACTGTTACTTCCCTCGGAGAAAACCTGACAGCCCAACTTTCTTAAAGGGCTTTTCTGTCTTGCTTGTTCGTTCTCTCTTTTTAATGAAGCCTCTCACAATTGACACTTCCCTAACAAAAGGTAACACAGGTCACTGTATTAAAGAGAATATTCTTTCATTGGTGACATCACAGCTGTAATCTGAGATCAGAAACCATTATTTCTCTTTCATCTGATGGAAAGGATAAGTTGTTACTCATAAGAATAGTGTGGTGTTCTGAAGTGATGTCTCCAGACTGCGGGTGCTTGGTATTAATGGCATGTGTTGAGAACAGGTATTTAACTGCCATAGATATAAATATATATATATATATATATGAAACTAAGAAATGTGTGGTATTAAGTTCTTGAGTGAAAAAGAAAATGCACTGCATTAATACCCAGCTCTGCAACAGACTTCACGTTTACACAATCCTTTTGGGAGCGGATTTTGGGGGATGGTGGGAGAGGAGAGAAAGAATCAAAATTGCTTAGTGCCTGTGATTAAGATCAGATTTTCAAGAGCTTAGAGTACTGAGTTCTGATATAATTGGAAAATGTACTCATGGGGTAGCAACAGGAATTGCTGTATGCTCAGCATTTTTGAAAACCAGGTCTTTATTTACATGTTTCAATAGAAGGTAAGGTTTTTTGAAAGCTGGTCTTTGTTTTTCTCCAGCAATTCACAACATGGAGAGCAATGGTATTATTTTTCCCTTGTACTTGAGCCTTCTTTTTTACATTACAGTGATGGTCAGGATCTGTCTCCCCTTCTCTGTGCTCACATTTCTGATCTGCTGTGGTTGGTAGAGTCATAGAAGTATTCAGAAGTCCTTCAGATCCATCTGTTGTATTTTAGTCTTCTGGGGCAGGATCACAGTGCTTTTAATTGTTGGGGATTTCTGAGAAGATGACTAGTATGTGTGCGAAAGTTAGGAGGAATGGGAGTGTTAGATTTGCATATAACGTGGGAAGGACCAAGCCAAGGTGGGTTGAAAAAGGAAGAATTTCCCTCCAAGGTCAATCAAGAAAGGTGTAGGAGCAGGGAGAGAAAGGAAGAGCAGGAGCAGAAGGTTGTAGGAGCTGGAGATTGCTTTTGACAAGTGATTCATGAAGCAACTGTCATGTCAATAATTCAGCCATATCGAACTGAGCCACCTAGAGTGCCGCCCCTTGTTGAATGCCGGGATATGCATTAATTCAGCATTGTAGGAAAATAAAGAAATAAATGTGTCTGAGTAGCAGGGAGATGGGTTGAACTACTAAGAGCCAGTATTGAAAGGTAAAAAAGGTTTGTGCCTGTGAAATGTAGCAAATTCTGTTCTGGATGTAATTAAATAAGCAAGACTGACAGATAGTAAAGAGATGAAGGGGGAAAAACCAGCTGTATTGTTCTCAGGTAAGAGTGAGATTCAGTTTGTATCTATATGTGTAACAGAAAACAAGGCAGATAGAGATCCAGTTTGGTGAAAATGGAATTATTTATGTATAGAGTAGGAATTGTGAAGAAAAATCTTTTCTATTACTGGCAATGGTTTTTTTATACTTCTCTTGAGGTGATTAAGAAAATCATTTTGGTAGTCCATTCTGAAGATAAATTTTGACACTTTCCAATCATTCCTTAATTACAGTTGTTTATGACTTGGGAGAAGCTGGCTATGTGGTGTGAGTAATGATGATATCCCCCATGATTACTCAGAAGGCAGCAGGACTTGTAAGGTTTCCTGCAATTTTTGTCTACACGAATTGTACAAAAGCCACTCTGGGACATAATACTTCTCAAGCAGTCAGAAATACTGTTCTTCAAAGGTTCTTAAAATTACTCTAGTAAATAGATTTTCTATGTAGATAAAAACAAAATAACTTAAATCTTAGAATGATTTGCATTGCTGTATTTCTCTGCCATATTTTGCTGCCGTGGTATATATTCCTACTTGCATTAAAATACACTAGTACTGCTTTGAAGTAAGGATCATGCTTGGTTTTCCTTCATTTTAGCCATTTGTCTTTTTACAAGATGACCATTTTAAGGTGGAAGGCTATGGTACACACAATGCTTTCCAAATTGCTGTTCAGAATTGAATGGATTGAATTCAGGATGGATATTGGGGTGTGAGGGAGACAAATATTCTGATAAATCAGCAGTAATTGCATGTCATGTATTTATTTATTTATTTGTAGTGGGACTCCATGGGTATTGAAGTCCTGCTTTATCATATTACTCTCTAGCCCAATGGGTGAAGCTTGTCTTTGCAGAAGACAAAGCTTTCTTGAGATTTGGCCTGAGGGAAGGCTAAGAACCACCAGTGACCCCAGTGTCTTCTCTTCCATCTGCAAGGGGCACTCTTGATCTTGCATTCTCCAGAGTACAGAAGTGTGTATATTTTAATAAAAATCCAGATGGAAACTGTGCACAAGTGCCACCTTGAGAAGTATTTTTAAGGATCTCTCTGTGATCAGACTGTATCGTTCCATTAATTCAAATAAGCCAATACAGAACTCGACATCCAGAAACACCAGTAACTCACAATGCTAATGGAGTGACCTTTTTTTCTGAGGCAAAGAATGGTTTATACTGACTTGTAGTCAGCATGATTTGACATGATATGACTTTTGATTCCTTTTTACTGAGTAATTCAAGTATGGTCCATTCAGAATTTGTAATACAATGGTGAATGCTGTGATTCTGCTTTTTCTTCAGAGTGGTGAGACTGCTTTTGGTAATTACTAGACCTAAAAATAGATATATTAGCTAACTTTCAGGTTAGAAATAGGGGGGAAAAATTGGAGTGCTAACACAAGTGTTAACTTTTCACACTGAATTGAGCACCTCTTGATAATATGAAAGTCACAGAATACTGGTATGCTATAGAGGATAAACCAACTCCAAGGCCTGAGTTCTTAAACCTCTGAAAACCAAGACACTCATCACAAACTGGTATACTTCAACAGATGGTCACAGCAAACCTGATTCTGCAGCCTCCTCTTACATAAGAAAGGATTACTTATTTCACTAAAACAGCTCATATATTAAAGTGAAGAAGGACTGCATAGACATGTACCTCCAACTCTCTCTCTTTTTTTTTTTTTTTTTTTTTTTTTTTTTTTGAAAGGTCAAAATAGATCTGGACTTCATAGCTTTAGCCACAATTTTAACACTGGCAAACATGATTGAACCAGATTTTATAGGAAGGGATTTTATTTCTGCAGGTAAAGATTTGTATCTGTTAGACTGAGCTTCAGCAGATTTAATGGTCTTCATATTTGGCTCTGTCATTTCTAGAGGGAACTATGAAGTTGAATGGAGGTTACGCTTACTTTATGGAAAATCTGCTTTTAAGACTACTTTTGACAGCACAGATGATGTTTATTTTTCTTCACTGTGCTGTTTGTTTCCTTGTTCAATGGCTACTATTTTGATCTACATTATGCCCATTACAACAACAGTTTTACATGAAATGGTTAAAATGTCAGCATGGAAAATGAGAAGAAGCCCACACAGGATGAAACCTGTGTGCTTTTTTTGAGGAAGTGTAACTAGGAATATTCTGAAGTACTTACAGCAGAGGACAGTTTAATATTAAGTGATATTTTAATTTCATCATCTTAGTCCTACAATGCACCTAAGTCTTATTTCCACTATGTTGATAGGTATTATAAAGCACAGAGAGGTGAGGTAGACAGTCCCCCAAGTCTTACAGTGAATTGCTGAGAAAATCTCAAATACAGCTTGGGAACCTGAGTCTCTAATGCCTGGTTTTGCTGCCTGGCCATCACAGCCACCTCCTTGTTGGGATCCAAGAGTCATCGTCTGGTGAATCTTGTTTGAACTATCAATGCAGCAGTTTGTCATAATAGACAGGTCTATGACCAGCACAGGCATTTTTGCTGTTCCTTTTCTAGAGTGTAACCTTCAGCAGAGAGGTTGCAGACACCTGTCTCAAAATACAGCAGAGTTGGCATAGCTTTAGGGTCTTGTGTTGGGGGGGAAGGCTTTGTGAGCATGTAATTTTATTACAAATCTTCTGTTGAGAAAAGGCTGCGTGGTTTTTGCAGCTGTGATCTATGTTTGCGTAGTGCAGTGTGCTTTGGGAAGCAGTTACTGTACCTTGTCAGCTTGAATTATGTTACAGCATTCACAGCAAATTGTTTTGTTACCATCACTCTATTGCAAAAAGTACTCTTCAGTGAATAAAAATTTTGAATGTGTTTTTTTTTTCCCTTATGTTTAATGAAGTGAGTATGGATTAATAAAGGTCACACCTGATTATTTTGCCTAAAAATACAATAGCTGGATTTGGGAATAGATACAAAAAATGCAATGCATGCTTAAGTTCTGAAGGCAGGTGTAGACAGAATACTGACATCAAACCAAACCATTTTTCATTATATGAGAATTTAGAGTATCACAGGATCAGCCATTGCTATTGTGCTGCGTAACGGGAACTACAGACCATCAAGTGCTTTCCTGGGGGGGGGGGCGGATCTGATAAAAATACAGGACAGCACAGACATCACTTTAACTGCAACTTTTGATGGAGATGCTTATATGAATGTTTAAATTGCCTATAACCTACACTGCTCATTCTCCTTCCCCTTCTGTGATAGTTCGTCAACTTGCAGTTCCACTTAGACATGAAAAATTGAGAGAAGTCAAAAGATGTACCTGGGGGTTGAAGGAAAAATAAAAATACATAAACTCCCAGGCTGAGCATGGTAAATCTTAGACACTAATGACAATACAAACTCAGAATGCATATTGTAACATGATCTGTATCCCATAGAATCGTTTAGTTTGCAAGAGACCTTTAAGATCATCACATCCAACAGTTAACCTAGCACTGCCAAGTCCATGAAACCATGTCCCTAAGCACCACCTCTACCTGTCTTTTAAGTATCTCCAGGGATGGGGACTCAACCACTTCCCTGGGCAGCCTGTGCCAGTGTCTGACCACCCTTTCGGTGAAGAAATTTTTCCCAATATCCAACCTAAACCTCCCCTGGCGCAGCTTGAGGCTGTTTCCTCTTGTCCTATCACTTGTTACTTGGGAGAAGAGACCGACCCCCACCTCACTACAACCTCCTTTCAGGTAGTTGTAGAGAGCAATAAGGTCTCCCCTGAGCCTGCTTTTTTCCAGGCTAAACAACCCCAGTTCCCTCAGCCGTGAATGTTTCCAAAGCCTTGCAGGCATGTAAAGACTTTGTCTATGCTCATTTTACTGGCAAAACCCAGAGATAACCTCTGGTTAATAGGTTACTACATGAACACGTGGATAGGCTGCAAAATTTAGCTGGTTTGTGTCTTTCTGAGAAATGTCTCAATATGAGGCAGGTTGGTTTTTTTTTTTTTCAGTGGGATTATTTTGTTGTAGGATGGGCTTTAGTTGGACACCAAATCTGCACTGTACTGAGCCATATGGCCCCAGTTCACTGAAAAGTGCTTCTCTATAGCTGATGTAGGTTCTGTACTCCATAAGAAACTTAATGGCCTAAATCTGAAATCACAAATGCTCCCAAACACTGAACATACTCCCTAATTGTAAATGTGAATGTGGATAAAAAAGATGTCAACAGTTGTTTTGCATTAGAAAAATATTGGCATTGTGCTGCAGCTGCAGTTCCTGGTTGGGTTCTGTAAAAACTTGTCCTGATGACCTGTGCCCTGTTCAGCAGAAGGACCTGAGAGTCCCCTGATGTGGCAGAGAGAGATGGGAACTGGATGAGCAGGTCTTACCTGAGGCTTCACAGGTTGGGTACGTAGTTGTTGAGAGTTTGCAGAGATTTACCATTCCCTAGAACTGATATGGGCCACTCCAAAAAAAAATTAGCTTCAACTTCTTGTTTCATCCTGTTTCTAGTAGCTGCTGGCAATCTGACATTTCTTAGTCAGAGCTTGTTTTCCAGGTGAACAGTTCAGCTTCTCAGTGGCTCACAGTGATTACTGTCAGTTAGTATGGTGCCACAACAGGTTGTGTGGGCATGAACCACAATAGGTTGTTCTCTTTTGCCCTCTTCCTCCTTGGCTGCAGTGATTGTAACAGCCTGAATTACATCTCACCTTTTATTAATACCCACTGCCATGATTCTTTGCAAAGTCACATTCATAGCTCCAGGATACTGAAAACTCTTCCTAATGATAAACCTTGGAAAAGATGCTCAGAATAGGAGGCTAAGCAGACTTGGGCTTCTCTGTAGGCATATACTTAAAAATCTCTGAAAACTGTGGAAAGCATGAAAGATGATGATACAGTTGGGAATTCCTGATGCTAAGCGGTTTGCAAATCACACCACTAGTGTATCAGCAGTAGTACACTGAATGAAATTAATAGAGCTGCTTTCTGTATATGATGGTGGTAATGAGGGCAGTGTGTAGCTCATTTAAGTTAATTTTCCATAAATATTTGATGTCCCTTTGAAAATCACCAAATTCTCATTTAGGGGTTAAAAACATAGAATTGAGTTTAAAAAAAAAAAGCCAACGCTCAGCAGCTCTCAGCACTCAGTGTGACCAGTCTGGTTTTTGCAGCTGTGTTTATTTACTTTTATTATGGTTGCACCTACAGGCAAAGGTATGATTGAGCTCGGCACTGTCCAGATGTGAAGCAGACACAGTCTTGCCCTAGCAATTTGTAATCAGGCTGACAGAGAAATGGATGTGCTAAAGCCTTTTAAAAACTTAGCTAGGACTACAGGCATGCTGACTGTGTTTTAGATGGTGGGATCCTAGTGCTGCTTTGTTTATGAATCTTAACTTCAGTATTCTTTCTGCATCCCCAATCACCACCTTGATTTATACAGCTAAAACTCTTAGAAATTTTCGTTATTACTTTCTGAAACACTTTGATTTAGGATCCTTTGGTTCTGTATAAACATGCAATATTGTTTAGTTATCAAAGACAAATTATCTTACAGACTACAGAGGTCTGTTTGGAGGCAATTTCAGAAGACTAGCCATCCACCCGGGCAATCTTTCTTCTTGAATAAGGCCTATTTTTTATTTTGGTTTTGGGTTTTTCAGGGATTGTTGGCCTGGGTTTTTTTTGTTGGTTTTTGTTTTTTTTTTTTTTTTGTAAACGTAGCATCTTTGATGTCTTTTAAGTCCCATAGGCCCTTTTGTTTTCAGTAGCAATAAATGAGTTATAGCCTATTCCTCTTCAAACTTTTTCTTGTCTGCTTATTAATTCTCTCAAAGAGATGCCTTGGAGCAAGCTGATGAAGCGAGGTAGATTTGACTGTGAGACACTGTCAGGCAAGAGAGTAAATAACCCTCTCTTTTTTTTTTTTTTTTTCCTCTCTCTTATTTTTTTTTCCTCCTGCCTGTCACTGAACTGTTTGACTTGCAATAAATTATCAAGAACTGTTAGTAAATTAGTATGCCACCTGGGACGGGCTGTTGATTATAGTGTGATTTCTATTTATTTTCTGGAATGGGCTGCAATCTCAGATGAGTACTTCTTTCAGGAAACTCACTTGTAGAAATGCCAAAAGGCCATTTTTTCTGGATATAGATTATACTGAGAGTTTTTAATTAACTTTTAATTATGTGAAAGAGGCTCTTCATAACTCCTACTGTTTCTTTTTTTATGTCTCATCCTTTATGAGGATAACTTACACCACCCAGCCTCCACCCAGTTAGTTGTGTTATGTTACAGAAAATTTGATGGTGCTTACAAGTTTTTAGGAGCATTACTTCAAATACAATTGATATAAAAGACCATAAATCTTGTTATGCTTTTTATCAGTGGCTAACTGTGGTCTAGGGCTGCAATGGATTAAAACATATGAGGTGAAGGATAAGGTGTCCTGGAAAGTCATACTGGAAAGGATTTTATAAACATAAGAAAATGCACTATGTTCTTTGCAGGGCTAATACCAACAGGGGAAAAAAAAAACAAAAAAAAAAAAAAAAGAGAGAGAACAAAAAGCAAATTTTGAAATAGATCTGAGGACCAGAAAAGGTCATTTGAATGTATTCTAGAACAGAGATGAGCAATTAAACATTCCTAATTATTATAACGGATGCTAGAAAATCAAGGGTGGAATCTCATCCTTCTAATTTAAGGATCTGAGATGCTGCCTCATCAAAACATTAGGGGCTTGGACTACTTGGGGCAATAGACTCTGCTTTACCCAGACATCTGGCTTTCTCCAACAAGATAGATAGAAACCTCTGAAAAATCTAGAGGGTAATCTAGTCTTCCTAGCTTCAGTTCTTGCCCTTCACTATGGGTTGTAGAGCATCATTTGTAGAGGACAATGAGGTGGCCTTTGTTGAGACAAGAGCAAGTGTTAGGTGCCTCCACCTCCATACCTTCTTTTTCAGGATGGGACTTTCAGAGTCACATTCACTGTGCAGGCTGGAGAAATGAGCTGATAGGAAACATGTGAAGTTCAACAAAGGCAAATATAAAAAAATCCTCCATCTGGGATGGAATAGCTCCAGCAACTGTATGAATGGGGCTGACTGGCTAGAAAGCAGCTTTGCAGGAAAGATCTGGGGTTTCTTGTTGGACTCCCAAGGGCAGAGCAGTGTGCCTTTGCAGCAAAGAAACCCAGGGGCGTACTCTGGAAAGAGTGTAGTCAGCAGGTCCGGGGAAGTGATCTTTCCCCTCTGTTTAGGAATTTTGTGACTGCATCTGGAATGGGTCCTCCAGTTTGGGGCTCTCCAGGACAAGAAAGGCATTGACGTACCAGAGGGAGGCCAGTGGAGGGGCAGCTAGATCCAGAGCTGGGGCTCAAGAGACATGAGGAGAGGCTGAGGGGAGCTGGGCTTGTTCAGCCTTAACAAGGCTCAGGGGAGGTCTTACTGCTGTCTAAAACCAGCTGTGCATGAAGCTGGAGTCAGACTCTTCTCAGTGGTGTGGTCTGGAGGTAGAGCCAATGACACCAGCTAGAAGACAGGAAACTCCAACAGCTTACAAGGAAACAAATTTTTATGATGAGGGTGGTTGAACACTGAAACACGCCATCCAGATTGCGAGATCTCCATCCTTAGAAATGTTCAGGACTGGAGAGGACATGGTTCTGAACTATCTGCTTGACTTGGCCTTTCCTGGAGGAGGAGGTTGGACTAGATGACCTCTGGAAGTCCCTTCCTAACTATAAGTTTGCATTATTCCCTTCTCTTTGGCATTGTAGGAGTTACACTGGACAAGTAACTCCCGGTAGCCACATAGCCTGTCCCTTAGCACAACAGATGATCTGAGGGGCATAGGCAAAGGAGAGGGAAAAACAGTGAGATGAACTGAAGTTCTTACCTAGGAATAAGAACGTGTTCATTTGAAAGGAAAGAAAAAAAGGGAAAGACTGTAAAAGCATGCAACTTCCAAGTCAAAGATCTGTATTGTAATGCAACACCTGGGCAGAATCCATCTGGGTCTATCAAACACTGGAACTGCATCTCCCAGAACGATGTCTAATTACCCAACTGAGATGAATTGTTTTTATCCTTTCTGTCTGACCCAGTTTATTTATGACTGCCTGTTCAGATCTGAAGACATGTATGGGTCCATGTTCTGTTTGCTGGGTATGTGCATGCCAGCTGATCAGTAGATTTAATCAAAAACATATACAATTGCACAGCTGAGATTAGAAATCGGCTCTGGAGCAGTAAAGCGTTCTTCCCTCTAGTTAACTCTAAGGTACTGAGACCACTGGAAACATCAGTATAGTGTGATCTTAATGTATGCAGTAAAGGGATGAAATTTATTATTCAGTCATTGGAAGTAGATGGTACTTTAAACAGAAAGTTTGAAGTTACTTTGCAAAAGGTAGTTTTTTTCATAAGAACAACTCTTACTATTAATATGAACATTTTTTCATGATTAATACTTTTTTCATTGACAGCACTGTGGGGCAAGGTGGGAGGAGTTGCTTTTTTTATTTACTCCTAAAATTCATTTTGTTCGTATGGGGCTGCTTCTAGTAGCCTCGTATATAATTCCAAAATGCTTGAGACATCCAACTATTTGTATGGTATCTGGTACTTTCTGCTAACAAAATCAAAATATGAACAATATGGAGATTTTTGAGGAGAATGGCAGAGAAGGTTTTTTCCTTTCTTTGTTGAGATGCAATTGTTCTTGCCAATATATCTTCTTCAATATTTTGTTCTCATTCCTGAATTTCTCTGGTTTTGTAGTTCCTCCATTTCGCTTTTAAAGCCACATACTTATTTTTATTCCTATCCTGTTGGTATTGATGTGAAATGTAGAGGAACTGTGATATATGTAAAGTCTCATAAGAAATTTATGTTTCAGCCTCAAGAACTAATACAAAAATTGGTAAGTGCCAAGCTGGTGGTAAGACTAGTGCTTTGTTTGGCTTCTGCTTTAGATGGGATCAGTCCCAGGGTCTGCAAAACAGTCAGTTTGCAAGGTTCCTGCTGACTGAGAACAGAATTGGTACCCCAGGAGTAACCTCAGTCTGATGTTTTTAGAGCTCTGTGTAGCTGTCTGTCTTAGAAGGAAAAATAATGATATCACCTGGATTTTCTTTTTTAGTATCAGCCATAATTCATAGCTGAATCTCTAGCAATATTCTTGCCAAGAGAGAAAGGTCCTGAAATCTTCCTACCTGCCTTCTATGTCTGTAAATGCCCTGCCAGGATCTGAGTTCTCCAACTTCTCATTTTCAGTAAAATACTATGTTTAGGAAAAAAAAAAAAATCCCCTGGATTAATTACAAAGTTTTCATAAGGATTAAATGTCAGTAAAAGTGAGAGAAAGAGGATTAGTAGAAATGTTTGTGCATTCATTTAATTTACTTTCCTATTCACTTTTCAACTTTTCATTGAAATGTACTGAAAAGAGCCAAAATAACATGCTTGGGAATAAACATAGAAACAATTACACTTGCCCCTAAATTTTACCAACCTAGCAAATGAGCAAAAGAACATTGTTTCTCTTTCTGTCTTGGTTTTAATGACATGCAGCCTTTTTCTCTTTCATATATATGAGAATACATACAGAATTGCCTAAGTTTAGTAATCAGCTCTAGTAAGGGTCTAGAGCACAAGTCTTATGAGGTGCAGCTGAGGGAGCTGGGGTTGTTTAGTCTGGAGAAGAGGAGGTTGAGGGGCGACCTTATTGCTCTCTACAACTACCTGAAAGGAGGTTGTAGCGAGGTGGGGGTCGGTCTCTTCTCCCTAGTAATGAGTGATAGGATGAGAGGAAACGGCCTCAAGCTGCGCCAGGGGAAGTTTAGGTTGGATATTAGGAAAAACTTCTTCACCGAAAGGGTGGTCAGGCATTGGAACAGGCTGCCCAGGGAAGTGGTTGAGTCTCCATCCCTGGAGGTATTTAAAGAATGGATAGATGCGGTGCTCGAGGACATGGTGTAGATGGACTTGGCAGTGATAGGTTAATGGTTGGACTCGATGATCTTAAGGGTCTTTTCCAACCTTGACAATTCTATGATTCTATGATCACAGCATTCAGCTGGGAAGATACCAAGACTTGCTCCTACAATGGCACATGTGAGTGCTCTAACAACTGATCCACAAAGTCAGTGTTTCTGTCCCAACAAATATTTTCTATCTATGGGCGTAAGGTGAAACAGCCCCAGAAGGAATACCCTCTCCCCCTAATTCCCTCGTGGGCCTTAGGAATCACACTGGTAAATCTTCTGATGGAAGTTTTCAGCAATACATTTCAGTTATGGCAAAACAATGCTTTTCAATAGAAAAAAATGTTTTATACATCATCTTTCAAAAGCTCCAATCAACACCCATCCCAAGCAGACCTGGAGAAAACTAGCGCAATGAGTGCCAGGTATGTGCATGTACTATAACCCTACCTCAATATAAAATGGGTACTTCACAACTGCAAAAATCTAAGCCCTGATGGAGAAAGGTTTATTATCTACAGTGCTGCTAGAATCAGGCACAGCAGTACTGTATGCTTCTGAATATAAAAGCTCTATTCTTCAGTGAAGTCCTTTTTCTATTAATGAGATTCGCCCTAATGGGACCAAAAATTACTTTAAAAGACATTTCCTTTCTGCTTTTCAAGGGCTTTTTTCCAGTCCATTTGGACTGGATATCAAAGATAAGGGGAAATATTTCAATAGCAAGAGCTTTTATAATTAAGCTTTGTAGCCTACGTAATGGAGATATGGCCAAATTCAACTGAAAAATAATTACTGTTTTTCCAGGGTTTGCTTCTGCTGCTCTGCCTCCCTTTCTTCTCCCCCTTCCGTTTTCCCCTTCAAAACCGCATAATCAGTTGTGCCTTACGTATGAAAGACTTGCTCAACACAGCTCTTTCCCCCAGGTTTGTATTTTCCCCTGTGGTCTAGGAGAGAAGAGCCGTTCAATCCTTAACTAAAGCCAGACCTCCATTAAGGAGAGCGCCTACAGTTCTCAAAAGGAAGCAGGTGCTTCCTGAAGGCTAAGGACGTTAATGACTCCCTTCATAGTGCCAGCTACCCCTTGAGGTATGGCAATGGACAAATTCAAAATACAGTGTGAGACACATCTAAGAGACTTTGTAGATGATGCTAAGATGAGCATCATGTTTATTGTTTTTCACTCTCCAGGAAGCTCTCCCAGTCACTAGAGCCTTTCAAAGCACTTGGTGATTTCAGCCAGCTGCTTCAGCAACTTTGGATGTAACCCATCTGGTTGCATGAACCTGTGTGTATTTGCAGATGTATATATGCACACGCGCGCACACACACACACACATATATATACACACACATACATCTCCAAGTTTGGAAAATGCTACTTATTCTATATGATTTGTAACAGAGTTGTTAAGTACATTCATCTCCAAAAGAAGCGCTCTATAGAATTGGGAGACAGAGGAGTAGAGATGCTTGAAGTTGATGCCTCAACTGATGTTAGGGATATCTTGTGAATGTTATGGGATGGCCTTTGGCTGTGAGAACACGAGGAACCTGTTGAGTATTTAGGATTGGAGGGGACAACTTGTGCAAAGCGAGATTCCTGAGAGTAATGTTTTGAGAGCTCCCTTTTCCAGTCTTCCCAGAAAATTCTTACGCAGCCTTATAATAGAACTGAGTTTCATGATAAAAGACCGAAAGGCACACTTGTAACATTTTTAAGACAGTCGAGTGTTTCACCTATTACACAAGATGATGAGGTCCTGATCAATCCCATATGACTGATATTTTTAACCACCACAGCTGCCTTTCCTTCATGTTTTTTGTCTGTCTATTAATTACCGTCCATGTAATTTCTCTTTGAGCTTAGTGCAGTTTTTGCTGTTGACAAAGTAATGGCTGGCAACTAGGAACTGCTTGACCTGTTTCTTCATTAAATTATATCAACACACATATGCAGTCATTTGTTGTGCATCCATTATGCTGTTTGGGAAGCATTGTTTTATATTTTTGCTCTGTGATGTCTTCATGCAGAAAATATTTGCAGGTTTATTGGAGGTCTCCAAAATAATGTCTTGAATTAGATTAGTCTGTGAATGCCCAAACTAAAAAAGATCAGTGTGTGCCTGTTCTGTCTGGGAAATACTAACGTTTGTGGAGATGTTGGTGAGAAAGAATGAAACTTGCCCATTTCTGCTGTGCAATCCAACTCCCTTTTTTTCCCCTCCAAGTCACACAAAATGTCCTTATTTTATGGGCAATATAAAACCTGGTTAGGGAACATTCCCCTGCTGTGGCAAGAATTGGTGCTATGCCTCCCCCACTGCCGTTCCCCACTCAGATTGCTGATTTTGAGCATACTGGGAAGGACTATCTGATTTAGTTCCTGGTATACTGGAGTACATAGTTTTAAGTGATACCATTTGAACATGTAAAGATATCAATGTGATGATCATCCCACAAAACATCTCAACATTAAGTTTTGCTCTTTTTAGATGTAGGAACTGTACAAAGGGTACATTAAATGATCACTTTTGCTGAAGACTTAGCAATAGCCAGGCTAACATTGGACCTTGCAGGAAGACCAAACGACTCTCTTGTTTTTGCTTTAGACAGAGACAAAAAAAGTAGTATCTGTAACAAATAGTATTAAGTTCCTTTATGTCAGTCTTAAGTATCTAATAATGCTTCTGTTCCTCTCAGTGTAAGTTCAGCCTGTGCCAAGAGATCCACTGGATATATTAAAGATATTCCTTATTAATTAACTGATTGCTCATAACAGTACCAACATATTTTGCAGAAGATAAACAATGTATGTGTATCTTAGCTCTGCAAGTTAGGTGCAAATAACACTAGAAAAATTAGCTATTAAAGAAAGGACTGTCTATGACAATGTTGAGTACTGTTTCTCCTCTCCCTCTGCTGTGACCTTTGGCATATTCACACCTTTCTCAGTATATTGCAGGAATACCAAATTTGCTTAATATGTGCCAGTTTTTTACAATACCTTGGGCTGGTGGCATGAGTTACTGCTCTGAAATGTTTTTGGACAGAGCGTTCCTCATGAAAATTTGGCCTGCCATCCTAGTCATGTGGCAAGAATTTTTTGGTTCCAGCAGGTTAGAGATGGATGAGATTTGTTCCTGTGGAGGAAGAGGTAATGATCAAGCTTGCTTATCCTACCCGACACTTCTCTAAATAAGAAGACTGAAGAATTGAGCTGTAATTGGTATCCCCTAGAGAGGTGGCATAGTCAGCATCTTTGAGGTGTTATAGAGATCAGGCAGATGTAGATATATGCAGGTTGCCAACAAGTGCAGCAGGCCAGTATTTTTCAGGCTGGTCATCAACATCAGTCAGAACTTTTGTAGCTGTTCCTCTGTGGGCATTCATTATTATGATATGTAACCACCCTTAAACTTGCTTCCACTATAGTGAATGCCCTAGAGAAAAGCCAACTATTTCAAAACTATTTCCTTTTACGATCAGATTATATCATTTCAGGCTTGCCTAGTTGCAGTGCGAACCAGTTGTTCTCCGTCCAGTTGCTCTGAACACATTTTTCTGTTAAGGTGCTAACTCTGATGTTCATTCCCTCTTCAGCATGTCTCCTGTGTTACCAGCTGCTCTAGTTGGTAACCAGCTCATTTTAAGATCCTAACCTCTTAATATTTGCTTCACATCCTAAAATACCTAATAAGTTGCTGGTACTAGATAAATAATATTACAGCTTCAGTTGTCATATTCCAAATTATTATTGAGCTTACCACAACACAGGGGAGATGAAATTGTAATACATGCTTTCCATTAGCCCCACCAGGGTTGCTTCACATGGCCTTTGATTGTGTCCCGAGATTATGTGATCAGTGTAGAGGATATTTCTCAGGAGCCATCCTTAACATTCCCACCTTCCCTTCCCTTATGGTGGTTCTCATAGAGACTAGTTGCTGTTCTGAAAAGCATCTGTGTGACAGCTTGGAAAGGGCTCTTCAAGAGAAAGAAAATACGAATTCTAGAGGAAGCTGTGAATGCTTATCATGAAAAGTAATATACTATTCTGGGATGTATGTACATTCATGTATGTATGTATTCCATCAACGTGCATTTACGCAATTCAGTTGCACGCACAAGTTGATTTTCTAGCTCTTGTTAATTTTCAGTGATTCATTAGTGATTAAATTCACTAATAACTAACATTTGTGAGGAGTGATTTTGGGTGCAACTTCCAGGGAAAAGCTACAAGATTAAACTGCTATCTGGACGGCATTTTATTTTACTCTCTCCTTGGAATTTACCCTGGGTTGATTCTTCAGATATTGTTTTTACCACTATGAGAGTAAAGGGACTATATTTCACTCTGCAGCTTTGCCACTCATGAGTGATCAGGTCTTTCATACCATCCAAGATAAAAATCATAACCCTTGGCAGTCTACTTTGTGTGTTTTATGAATGCCGTTTGAGAAGCAACATCTCATTTACAATGGGGACTAGGAGCTAGAGTAATTTCTGTATCAGCCAAGCATATCTAATAACACATAAATAATGTAAATCATAAAACCAAGAAAAATAGATGAGTTAGTTACTTAATCTGAAAAATGTTGAGGGTGTGACTGCAGTGCTGTGAAGCTCTATGAATACTGCCCTGAGATTGGCAGTACTGCCACAAAGAATATTTATCTTCAAAACTCATGTAGGCATGCAGGTTTATGTGATGGTAGCACTAGGAGTTTAGTGCTGCCCTGTGCCCAGCAGCCTTGTCTCCAGTTTAGCTAAGAACCTTCATCTAGGCGTTAGCATGTTCTTAATGGAAATTAATTGACCTTAGTGGGGATGGCTCATAAATTTGCATTGTTAAGGTTTTTGCTGGAGTGAGTCCAGCACTCTTTAGGATTGAATCTCCAGAGCCAAATCCTCTATGTCCAGCAGGAGTTCAGTCTACTGGAGGGGACTGAAGAGGTGTAGATTGTTCCTGGGCATGCTTGGCCTCTCAGTGCATGGCTACTGTGTGCTTAAATGAAGAGTGTCTATATTTTGATTTCTTAGCCCAAAGGAGGTTTTTTTTCCCTCAAGGTCAGTTTAGAGTGCTCAGGAATATGAGGTGTCTTGATTTCTGACCACATGCAGGATTACAGAATTAAAAAATGGTATGTCTCATCTCTCTCACCACTTACTGCAGAAATCCCCTGTGGCAAGTCAGATGCTGTGAGTCTAGAAATTTCTTCATGATGGACATTTTGACTTTTTATTTTTTCATATTTTAATACTAGAGAAACGGGAAGGAAAATAAAAGCTAGAATTAAAATTAAGATCAGTTGCTGAAGCTGAAAGAGACAACACAATTGTAATATGTTAGAAGATTGCCTTGTTTTAGAGAAAGTGCTGATTAAGATCAAATTTATCTTGAGTTTACATTTTGATTGGACCTAAACTGAGGGGAGGGGGTTATATTTCAGACACAGTGCAAATGATGCATGTTAATATCCTGTGTTTATTGCCACTTGAAATTACAGCATAGCTTTGAATTGCTGCCAAATCTACAGTTAAGACTCCCTAGTAATCACTATGATTATTCCAAGTCTTCATGGTAATAGTGGAAGAAGTATGATACTTAAGCTGCTGTAGCCTAAGCTGTCAGAGTATTTTTATCCTTTGGGGCTCAGATTGTGATTCCACCCAGTAGAGGGAATGGTTAGACATGCACATTGGCAAATGAATCCTGAAAGAGAGATTAAATAAATTGATTTAATTATGTTATTTTCAGATTTATTTGGCTCTTCTATTACCTCCTGCCTCACTAACTTGTCCTGAAATGAGGAAAAGCATAGCTTTTTGAATGCTTTAATTCATATATTGGCATGGTGTAGTAATTTTCATTTATATTAGAAATATTTTTTGCTTTCCCCCCTGTTGATCTATACCATATTCTATTTCTACTCATTTTCTTTACAATCCATGGGATAGTTCATCTCCTTGAAATATTCTTTTACCTCCGCTTAACTATTGGAAGTTGTAGATTTGCATCTGATCTGAATGTATACACATGTGTTATTATGGTTTATTTAGCTGACGGGAAATCAAGAAGTGAGGTCGGGGATAAACAGCAAAATATGAAGTTACAATTTACTAAAAAAAAAAATTAAAGAGTCTCACAAGAGGGAGAAATGCTCTGTGAAAAGTTGTTTAAAAGACGCTTAAGTGAAATTTAGGTGTGATTAAAATCTGTTCTGATTTTTGGATACACAATTATTCAACCAAGTAGTTGTTTATTTTGAGTTAAAACCCTCAGTGATCACTGCTTGTCAGCTCTCCAGATAGTCTGTCCCAGTTGCATCCCTTCATCAGTTGCTAGCAGGAAGATTTTGCTATTTTTTCCACTTACAAAGTAAATAAAACTTATTATGGAAAGCATTAAATGTGGGTACAATATTTACTCTGGAATATTTTCCTCAATAAGTAGTGTTAGCTAGAAGGCAAATCTGAGCACGCAGTGTGTTAGCTGTGGGAAGCAAATCTGTGTGCCTGGCACATAATGATCAGTTTAAACTATTGAAATATAAATCAGAACACTGGGTGAAATTCAAAAATATTGCGTTAAATGAATTATGACGTATGTGTAGATAAAAGTATAGTTAAGAGATTCTGCTATATATGCTTAGATGTCTGCAATCTTTGGGCTTTTTTTTTTTTCTGATAGATTTAACTCTGAAGGACAGCATTAGCAAATATCATAGCATGTTTACATTTTTTGCATGACTTCAGTTTCTAGAATGATGTTCTCTGCAAGCTGCCCTTGGGTCCTCATGAAATTTAGATGTGCCTATACTCAAGGCTCATTAACAGTGAAAACCACTCCCAAATTTATAAACCTAATTCCTTTATTATTTTGAAGTCAATATTTTGGTATTTTTGGAAGCATAAGATTTATTGATTCAGAAAAAGAAAGCAAGACAATAGCGCTGTAGTCCAGAGATTACTGTTCTGTACAAGTGCAGTTTATGCCTTTTCTGGAATATATGCCGTACTGATTTCTTGTCTTCGTTGTATTCATTTTAAAAATGCTAACAGGAGAGAATGAAGATAATGATATTTACAGAAAGTGTTATTTGGATTAGAAGGCTGTATCCAAAGATATTAAGCTTTCTATATGGACTTACTGCTGTATGCTTCTAGTGATACAGCATGGAAGGACTTGTACACACTGCAAACCAAGCATGGGTCTCAGACCAGCCTTGTGCACGCATGGACGTGGCTGGACACAAGCTTCTGCAGGAACTGTGGATCTCACACTCCTTGCTCACAGCCTTGCTTGTGGAGTTTACTTTAGCATAGGACTGCGTCCTTCTTTCTGTGATCTGGTCAGGAACCAACAGGATTGAGTGCTATGTAGCTTGCTCGGCATGCAGATGGTTTGAATTCATTTATTTCCAAGAAAAACTAGATGTTTTGAGCCTGAGTTACAGATGGTAGCGTGGTAAAAGAAAGTACAAATCTCTGTGCTGGGCATAAATGCTTCTTTATTCCACCTTGCAATGCAAGTAAAGGGACAGGGCAACACATGATCGCACATTCAATTTTAAGTTGGTGTCATGCCCTCTGTGGAAAACTTGCCAAATGAGTGTGTTACAAGAATCTTCGAATGCTATATCTAAGCCACCAGCAGCATACTTGGAGCGTATATAGTAATGAATTAAACAGATACTGTTTGAAGAGTTTACCAAGAGACAGGAAGCCATTGGATACAGTAGGAGTAAGAGATGGCATTTGTGAAGGTGTCATTTATAGAGGTTTCCCAATAAAAATGACACAGTTTCCTACTCTTGATTAAAGTATATCATTAAAAAAATAGCAAGGTTATGGGCTGTTATCTTGCTCTTCTTACTGACCTAGTCACACAGCTAATAGAAGTAGGTTTGGCTTAATATACGCTTTAGTGTGGGGTTTCTGCAGTGGACTATGGACCCTGAAGTATGTGCAATTCTCTCTCTTGTTCAACAGTGTACTTCAATATGTGCCCCATTTTAGGTATATGAAAGCTATGCAGAAATTAGTGCAACTGCGTATGTGCTTTGAGTACAAGTGCACATGCTTAAGTAACCTGTCAAATTAGAGCATCTAGAAATGTCCTATTTATAGTTTTTCCCCCAAGGCCAATTGCAGTAAAAACTCAGTCCAGATGTCATAGCTCTGTAATTCATTAGAAATTTCAAATTTTTAACTTCAGGTTTACTCTAAAAAAGTGACTACATAAAAATTGTACTTTTGTCTAAAGTATTTCCTTCTCTGTATTCACATGATTGTAATTCTGTTTGCATAACTTGTAGTTGTTTATCTCTGTAAGCAATTTACAGTCACTGTATCATGGTGATTAGGATTCTGTGGTGTCTTCTGCATCGTTTGCTGAATATTCTAAATACATTTTGAATTCAGGATTTATTTTTTTTTAATTGTTTTTGAAGTGTGAGCCAAATAGAGCCCAGCTGGACTTTGAAAATCCATGTTTTGCTTGTAGGCTATCAGTTCATAAAGGCAACTTTTTGAATGCAAACTGGGCCTGTTTGATCTAAAAAGACAATAAAAATGGATCCTCACGTTGGCATTGTTAGAACCACACTATAACATGCAGGCCAACTGCAAAAGGTGAAGAAGTTGAAAAGAGTGAAATTCTGATTAAAGGATGTGGGGAGATTTTCTTTGTCACTGAAAGCCTGACATGAAGTTCACACAAGGACACAGCTCAAGCTATTACTGTCTTTGAGTCAAGGTATTATCTGGACCTGAGAAGGAAATGCAAAGAATTGATTGGTATATTTTTTTGCATCAAAGTGAATTGCCGTTTTACCCAAAATGTGTCAGCAGGAGGAGAATGGTTAAGCAATGGAGATGCTATAAACTAGTTCTTTCTCCTGGGTCATTCTTCTGATATAACAGTGATTATTTTTACATTTAGAATTTATAAAGGCAGCCTCACTAGATAAAGTGATGTATTTATATGGACATGTTAAAATGAATCATTACTAGTATTTTTTTTTTGTTAGTCTGAAGTTTTTCTCATGTGGCCTCATGAACTTTGCACAAGGACCAAAATCCAAGGCAGTCATTTTGAGTAGAGATGAGGAGTGTGATCAATTTGGTGTGACTTGCAAGAGAAGTTATAGAATTTAACATTCACAGATTTGGTCAGGGAAGATTAATAGGATCTTGTAGTCCTTAGATACTTTTGAGTTTCTTGTCCACAAAATTTTGATAGGTAAGGTATGTACAAAATCTGACATTTACACAAGAAAAATAAGGCTATGTTGTCTGTTACAGAGAAAACAGTCTTCTGAATATATGTTGTTGGTTTTGTCTTTTAGATAATTCTTGTAAGTTCTTCCCATAATGACCGTGACCAAAGCCTTTTCATAAGCACAGATGAAGGAGCCACTTTCCAGAAACAATCCATTACTTTCTTTGTGGAAACCCTCCTTTTTCACCCGAAAGAAGAAGATAAAGTACTTGCTTATACCAAGGAAGGCAAGGTAAAGCTTGACAATACTGCATTTGTTTGAAATTTAGGAGTTACTTTGTTAAGGAGATGTAAAACAGTTATGATATGCTGATTAGTGTTAGGTTTTATGAAATGTCAGTTGTCCAGAAGGGAACCACATTTGGTTTTTGAGAGACTTATTTAAATATTTATTATATTCATGTCCAAATCTTTGTTTTTACATTAATTTAAATCCTGGCATTTTCAGTTGATATGGATATTGGTAATATTGCCCCTCCCTATAAAGTGACCATAAGCAATTGCTCTGTAATTTATAGTGTAGTAGAAAGTTAATGAAGCTGAAATAGTGCCTCCAAAGGCCATTCATAGGATGTAAAATAAAGTAATAAAAAATAAACTGCACAGTTGTACAGCAGAAGAGGATTTTGGGAATCACTGAATCTGTAGAAATGTAGAATAATTCTCTCTCATTATGTATTTATACTACTTTCAGATTCAGGAGTTGTATCATGTGGTTTGTAAATTTTGACCATCTTTCAGATGTCTTCTGGTTAATTTATAAAGTCATTTTTCTGGATGGGTTAGGCTAAGCACTGATGAGTGAGCACACAGTCTGTAAGTGTGTAGTTCATCTCTTTTTCATGATACCAAAATTGCAGCTGTAAAGTCACTGTGATTCTGGTCCTAGAAGTGGTCTTGACTCACCTCCATAGTTACTCCTGTTATAAGCTGAAATTAGATAAACTCTAGCCCTTTTTAGTCCTTGTCAGACTTCACAGAAGGTTTATATTTAGGTGGTGAGAGTAGTTAGAGCAAGTTTTTCATGCTGCAACCAAATACTGCACTGATTTCAGTGATGTTATATCAAGTCATCATCCTTTGGGATATTTTCTGGGATATATAAATTAATAGCTGATCCCAAAACAATTCATGTTTACAGGCATTTGCAAATAGGGATAGAACTAGAACAAAAAAATAGAGCAAACCAAACTCAGTCACAAATTACGTGAAATATTTTACTTAGCAGCTTCAATGTGAAATCCTAACACAATTACAAATGTGTTGAATGCATGTGATGTAAACAAAATACTTCAGGGAAGCTGGAAGTTTTGAAAAGCCTATCTTATGAAAAGCTCTTTTTTCACTTTGACTTTTGTTTCTGATGACACATATAATTCCTGAATTTTGTATAGGTAGAAGATCAAATGTCTTGAAAAAACTAAATGGCAGAAACTTTAAGTGTAAGAGTGCAAAGAAGTGCATTGAAAATGTTGACCAGCCACAAGTGGGTAGAAATATTTGCTAGGAAAGAGAAGGGAGTGGGAGCAGGAGCACCAAGTGAAGCATTTTCTTTGTGTTTTGACAAATTATGCATGATAGGGAGGTTTTCAGGCAATTCATACTTGGATCATCTTCCAAACTGAGTGATGCTATTATTTGCCACATTTAAAATGTGACTGGACAAAAAACCTGCAGAATATTCAGTAAAAAATAGCTTTGCATTAGTAGCAGGAAGGGTTTAGGCAATCTGATAGACTTTTCTCAGACTTTCAATATGACACCATAAAGACTTACTGGACAAGTCCTACATCTTTACATAAGATGTGTAGGAATGAAGGATGCCTTTGACTTTAACTGGGTCAGTAACCTGCTTAAATTTTGTATAAGTTCTGATATAGTTGGCCGAGCGGGGTGAGGAAGGTGAAGTGATGTTGGCAAAGGAGGAGCTAAAAATGCAAATTGCAACTTGACATAAAAAGAGGTCACTGTACTAAAATCAATGGTTTCGAGTGTTGATCTGAATTTGGCCTACGGGGATGGTATACTCTAGGTTTTTGAGTTAAGTAACTTTACCTTCACTGAAAGAAAGTAGTATCAGGATGTAACAATCTAAAACGCGGGAGAAGCCGTTACCTCCTGTAACTCAAATGATTTCTTAAAAAGGCACTTTTGAGAATACAAAGAATACAGGATCACATCCTTCATAAATAGCAATCAGGCTTCTCTGTCTACTGGAGCATCACGGCCTTTCTCACAACTTCTGATTTGATTTAAGGCTTATTTTATATCGCAAAATATGCGTTGTTCTTTCATTCAGAACCCTAGATTTTGTTTAAATAAAGCTCTAGCCTCTAGCTGACACTATAAATGAATGCAAAACCAGTCAATGTGGTTGGATTAATCCATTTACTGCCGCAAATCTATATTTTCTTTTTCTGGCTACCTCAGTTAAAATGAATAACAATCAGCTACTCACTGAGTCTATGTAAGTGCTTCTAGATTTTTTAAAAAATTAACAGGGATGCAGTAGATTTTCATTGTTCATTTAGAAGCTGGAAGGATGAAAAAATAGCAAAAGTGAGAAAAGCATTTTCATTTTTTTAAAAAAGTCATTCCTCACATTTATTACATGGGTGGCAATAAACAGAATTGTAACTTCTATTAGATGTGTTTGCTGAAGTCAGAGATTTTAGCTGTCCACTAATATAACTGTTTTCACCTCATATCTAGTCTCATTTAGTAGTTTTATCATATGCACCTGTTAACAACCAAAACACATATGGGTCATTTTTTTGATTAAAGAGTGTTGAATGTATGCATAAGTTAGTTACATGTTGTTTTTTATTTATTTCAAATAGAGCATCAGTTAAAAATTCCTCTCAGTTTGAATGTGCCTTGTCGGTCCTGCTTCACTCTCCCTTACAGTAAAATTGCAAGGGCTTCCCCCTACACTAAACCAAACTGGTCATTCATAAGCTCCCAGGCTTCAGTCTTAAATATGTGTGAAGGGAGGTAGTTTGGGTTTGGTGGTGGGGGTTTGGGTTTGGTTTGGTCTTTTTTGGCCCCTACTGCACTGGCATCACTGTTCTAATGGTTGGAATCTTCTGTCATTTTCTTCTGAAATTCATCCATGAAAAAATTTATATCCCTTTGTTCATGTGCCAGTGTTGTCCCTCATCCTAAATAGCTCTTTTCCCTCTTGCCAGGAACCTCTGAATTCTTGGCTTTCTTTGCAGCTTGGACACCAGGGTTAGGGCAGTGCCTTAAAAGATCATCTCTTCCAGATTTATAGCAGTCTGCTGAGGCAGGTAACTAGCTGAGCAGGGCCCACCTTTTTAGAAAGATGGTTAAACCAATGGTTATCTTTTCTGTAATGCCTATGGTGACAAATGTTTGAAGAATCGGCTTAGGTTCTCCATCCTGCACAATCTAGCCTGATTAAAGCCACATCCCTCCTTCCCAGGAGGTTGCTCCAAGCTATATGCTATAAAATACATGGCAGCAAACCCTAACCCACATAATAAAACTAAGATAGAAAGTTAGCTGGCAAATCAGGAACCTGGCTCTCCAGCCCCATCATTAAAGTATTTAGATCTGAGGTTGAACACTTTTTGATGCCTGATCATTCCTGTCTGTTGACTGGGTGAATGCTAAAGTAAGCAATCTGAGTCCTGATTGTGGTTTCTTACCCGAACTGTGGTCTACCTGCTTTAATTGAGCATGCAGTGGAACAAAGCCCAGCCATTGTGAAGCGCAGAGTAACTGGGAAATACCATTTTATCTCTACTTCAAATGTTAATAATTTACCTATAGAGCTTATGCTGAGATAAGCTACCCCAGTGTTTTCATATTAATATTGCTGTTTTTTCATAATAAAACATAATACATAATCGTGTTTGGGTTTTTTTTTTTTCATTTGTCATTGAACCTGTCATTTTAAAACAAAAACATTTCTTACTAGTCCTCATAAGACACCTTCCTCCAGAACAATCAGATGCTGAACTGGTGACTTATTCCCACATCAGAAGAACAGTTTTACATGCCTTTTTTTCCCTAATAGAGATATTAAGAGAAAACCGATCATATGTAAATTGGATCAAATAAGAAGAGCATACAGATAGTAGAGGGCTTTAAAGCTGTCTTGTTAGAAGTCCAGTAGATATTTCCTATTTTGACTAGAGGAAACACATTATGAAGGCAAATGCTGAAGCAGGGAGATTTTTGAATAGCTGTTTTATATCCCGCTTTATTCTGGGGAAAACAGCTTTCACCTGCGCTCTCAATATTCATCCATCTCATTAGCATTTGCTTTTATACCAGGAGTGAACTGTTCAGAGGGAAGGTGGAGCCGGAGTCCTCCTCCTCCAGGCCATCTTCTGCTTCTCTGCTGAGTGACCATTTCTCATAGGTCTCAAATTGGTATCCATGAAGCAAGCCCTTAAGTGTATCTCTCCTCATCAAATCTCTTAAGTATTTCTCTAATATCTTTTGGTCCTATTTTAGCAGAGTTTTAAAACCATTGACTTCCTAGCTTAAGTATTTTTGGTGGAATTAAGGCTTGAAGCATAAAGGGAACACTTGTGCTTGTTTGGTCCTTCTTCCCATTCACTGACAAGAAAAGTGTCCTTTTACCGTCCCTCTCGTGTAACCATGCTGAGGTAAAAAAGAATCTGACCCCAAATGAACTGTGAATTCTTTTCATGGTAAACAAGAAGACATTGTCGCTGAGCTTTGTTCATTATGGATTATATTTTAAAAGATTTTCTCTATGAAAGGTTATTACTCTGAAAAACATTGTAGCAGGTTCCTGGTAATGACTTCTTTTTTTTTTTTATTGGTTTGCATCTGTCATTTTAATAGTGACATAGGACCTGTCTTCAAAGATGTACATCACTAACAGTTTCCTATCATCTAATTCTAATTTTATTTTTGTTTTTCTTTGGTAGGTTTATGTATCTGTTGACTTGGGGAAAAAATGGATCCTTCTGCAGGAACGAGTTTCAAAAGATCATATTTTTTGGTAAGAAGTCTGTTGTCTTCTAAATAAAAAATGAACAGCAAAAGTATTTCATTCTAATCAAGAAAGATGTTTCCAGATGTATTGATGGGAACAGTATGATCCTTGGCGTCTTTTGCAGATTGAGTATGTCAGTGTTGCTGCATCCACTATTGCAAATTCATACTCGTGCCAGTGATTATACTGAGGGTCAGCACATATAAAGGTCTGAATCTATGGAGCCCGAGATTTAAAGAGAACTGTAATGTCCAATGAAATTGCTCTTCATTTTACTGGTGAAATTGATCTTTAGAAAGGAGGCCAGTCTTTTTGCAGAGAAAAATCTGTAATGTTTTTTTAAGAGAGGTTGAATCAGACCTGTTAACTGGAGTCATATATAAACTTACACTATTAAGGAAACTGGTGAAAAATATTACTTTATCGAGTACACGTATATCAAATGATTTCATTTTCAGCTCAAATATTTTGCAGTCTCTCAAAGTGTTTAAGAAGTGATTTAGCAGGTTGACAAAATGTTTGAAGAATAAGTCAATGTCTGTTTTTTTATACAAATGAAATTAATTTGAAAAGTGTATAACTTCTTTTATACCAAAATTAACCTTTTGATAGTGTTTTTAATTGATTTTGCATTTAAAAATGGTCAATTTGTACACTCAACGTTTATCTGATTTCTACTGAAAAGGCCAGAGAATTCCCCCTTTCACATTTTACTTCAGTGTGTAAGTATGGACTGTGCATAACTGTATCATTACCAATAATTGGTATTTTTCACTACAGGATTAGTCATAACATGGTAGACACTTCTGTTCCCTAAATGACTTTTGATTTTAGTTCTAAAAGGACTCTGATCTGTGTCAGTTACGTAAAGTATAATTATCCATGTGTCTATGGAGCAGTATCTGGCTTTCAGCAACATTTTGTGATTTGCTAGTGGCGTTCCCAGTATTGAAATGGATTTGCCTGACCTTGGTTGCATGCTGCGATCCTTCTTGTTCTTCAGGTAGTTGCTTTTCTCTTGAGTTGAAATAGATACTCATCCTGGCCATTCTCAGGGAACAGCAAAACAAGGAAAACCCCAACCTGCTTAAACTGCTGGTGCAGAGGTTACAAAGCATGCAGAGCTGTTAGGGTACCTGCAGATACATTGGCCACTGGCCCAAAATGTAACTTGGTGAGTCCAAAGGTGTGCTGGTACACGTGCTGCTGCTGAACCTGGCCAGGGGGAGGTTGTGACCCAGGGCAGGGACATATGGATAGGTTAAACCCTGTTTGGAAGAGCTGGGAGCACAAGACCTAACCTGCCCTGCTGCCCTGATGGTGTAATTATCCCTGGCCATATCAAGGAAGCTTTTTCACACTTCCAATTGCCTCTTTTTCAATCTTTAACCTGCTTACTGTCCATACTTTTAGAAAACCAGCCTGCAATTGGTTTGTAGGAACACCCGTCTGATTTACTCCAGTATGTCTCAGCCTTTTCTGCAGAAATACTTGAGTCAGCCTGACACTTTCTGCTTACTTGCTCCTGCAAAATATAGCCTTATTGAAGAACTTATTTCTACACAGCAGCTGGAGTTTCATAAGCAATACACTTTAATTAAGTCTCTTAAATACCATGTGAAAGGGTATAATCATTTAGAAGTAACACATTGGGTCAGAAATGTTATGTCTGCCTTATAACTGATTTTTCCTTAGCAAGATTATACAGGGTGTAAATCAGGAGGGCATGTGTTGCTCTGTCTTTAATCAAAGAAATTTTTCAAATGTATCAGGTCTGAAAACCGTCAAAGTCACTAAAAGGTAAGAAAGAACAGTGGAATCCTCTCTCTTGCAGACTTGTTTAATGATGTTTTTCTTATTTTAGCACACTTAAATTATGAAAAATGTAGCATACCACTGGAATATGTGTCAGTTTTTGCTCTGACTCAAGCAACCTGTCAATTTTTTTTGTATGTAAGAATTAAAGCCAGCAAGTGCGTGTTTAATATTAAGTCTGTATTTTGCTGTGTTTCAGAATCCTTATGTTCCCTTATATCATTCAGACACAATCAGGGAAGTGTCCTGGAGCTTCGATAGGAATAACTCCCATGTAGTACTTCAAAGTCATGGTTGTTCATAAACATCACATTCCTCTCAGATAAGAATAATAAATTATAAGAGTCTGTACGTTTATAACAATTACAAATATTTTCTAGCTTTTTGTTTTCCCCTTTTCTCTATATAGACCATTCTGATTTCTCTCAAGAACTGTAACAGCCAGCAACAGCACGGATTTGGGAGCAGAAGTTTAGTGCCTCATCAGTACCAAATGATCCTTCTCTTAAACTTCCATAGAAATATGTTTTACTTTTAATATCATATAGGACATTGCAATATATTAAGAATCTGGTGTGAGTGGAGGGTTGGACCTGATGGCCTTCCAGCGGGAGTTACTCTGTCGTTATATGAAACTTTCCACTACTTTATGGTCTTCATCACCTGAGTTATCTGAGTGCTAGATAAAAACAAGTATTTGTGTAGTTTTCAACAGATGTAAGAATATGGGCTTTGTCATACTTTGACTATTAGGGCACTAAGTCCAATATTGTTTTCTTGGCAATATATAACATCTGATGTGTTAAAGATAGGTGAAATTAATTCAAACTAATTGTATGTCTCACTATAAATGAGGGCATGTGTCCTGCTGATACTGGCTGGTTGTGCCAGGAATGTTTCACTGGGCAGAGCTTTAGCAGATGTTTCTTCTTTGGTTTCAGTTGAGCTTTGCCACTGAGGTTGATAGTATAGCCTGAGATTTTTATTTCAACCTGGTAACTACAAATATTATCAGTCATAATATTTTCCTATGCTTTGTAAAAACAATTTTTTTCCTGTGCCTCCAGCAGCAGCCAGATCTTCATGCATTTCCTGAAGAAGCATTTTTTTCTTTACTCAATGAAAATCTAAATGCAATTAATTTAATGGGACGTCTTATATATTTATATTAAGGGAAGGTCAGTAGGGACTGAGTATTTTAAACTACTTATGTTCAGATCTTATACTGTAGGTTTATGAGGAATATATTAAAATAATCTGCTAGGCTTTATTTGCTTTTCAAGTGTTCTGGACCATCCGTTAAGTTTCTTTGCAGATTTAATGTATGGAATTTGGTCTTTCATGACAGTGGAACTAATGGAAAGATTATTGGTATCGGTGGAAAGTGTATACTACCAATTCTATTTTAGGAGCACAGAATATCTTCTTCCCATCTGTGATATAGTGTGGCATTGTCTTACCCACTCCCAGCCATTTTCCCAGTTTGTTTCATTTATTCTTTTGGAAAGGAAAGTTAACTAATCCTTCATAGCAGTTTGTCTTCTCTTAGCCTCTTAGGATGCAAAACAGGCTTCCTATAGAGGTGGTCAATGCCCCAAGCCTGTCAGTGTTTAAGAGGCATTTAGACAATGCACATGACAACATGCTTTAACTTTTGGTCACCCCTGAAGTGGTCAGGCAGTTGGACTAGATGGTCGTTGTAGGTTCCTTCCAACTGAAAATATTCTACTCTAAGAACAAAAGAGCAGTAGCTAGATGTAAAGGTGGTTGCAAAACAGATGAATTGCAGAAATTACTTTTTCTTTGATTTTTTTCTCATTCAAGTTGAAATGAAAAAAATCAAAATATAGAAAAAAACCTGTTCAGAAAATATGGAAATACTGAAAATAAATGCACTGACATTGTTCATTGAAAAGCTTCTTTTAATTTTTCAAAGCAAAATCATTTAATAAAATGAAATACTAAGTCACACTGTAATTCAAAACAAAATTTCATTTTATATCAACATTGAGAAAATAAATGTTTCTGTGCAAATACTAGCTAGGAAGATTCAAATCTCCCCTTTTTTAATGTGAAAAGGTTTAATTTTGAGCAAATTCTTGTGCTCTAAAATTAAGAAACTTTGATTACTGTGACCAGTTTTACTGCTGCATATTATCTGCATTACTGGCCATGCAGTATTGCCCCAATGCAATAACTTCTGTTTAAGGGATGTTATAGTAGCCAACCTTTATAAGTATTTTTTCCAGTTCTTGGAGTATTTGTAGGAGGGAATGCAAAGAGATTGCTTTAGAAATAGAATTATATGACCTATCCCAGCCAAACATTAAACACCCACACACCACATGGTATGTAATTGGTTTTATATATCAAGCCCATTTTAAAAAAAGAATGGTGTATTATGTGGCAATCATTGAGAAGAAGAGAGTAGTGCAGTTTGGGATTCCTCCAGCTCTGCTGCTATTCTTCTCAGTCCCCAAGGCTTATGCATCAGTGAAGTTTCTTTTGACTTCTCAAAATAGAGCTTAATAATACATAAGTGAAGAACAGATTGTGAATCAGCTGTCTACACCAACACAAATGTACCCCAGGACAGTAAGTCATGAATCAGTAATTACCAGAGAATCAAGCCCAGCACATTTTCATTATGACTGTGTCTAGAGCCTTAGAAATGCTTTCTCCTCAACTTACTAGGACATGTGAATCCTATGCTATGGGTATCTGTTGCTCTTATTTTTAGCTATAGGTTCTCCATTTTCATGAGAGGTGAGAACATGCAAATAAAAAATGATGAGTTTATTTGGGTAGAGCAGTTGTTCTCAGGGGAATGAAGTTCTGTTCTCATCATGAAATCCCACAGGAGTAATCAATCACAGCCATCTCATTACTGCCAAGTGTAGCGAGTTCCTGGCTATTCAAGTGTCAGGTGAAAGAGGGGAATTCAGAGATATTATGCCCTGAAGGGGAGAGAGAAATGCAAAGAGGATTTTTATTGAGCCTTTAACATCGAATTTTGTGTGGAAGGCTCTTGTGTGGGAAGCCAAGAATCTGCGTGGGCAGTTATTCTTACGTTTGACTTCATCATTTGGGATGGTATTTGTTTCTATTTCTGTCTGTGTGGTGATGTGTATGACTGTATTGGCTGTATGTGGCAAAGTTTGGTAGCAGGGGCATTCAGGACTTCCATGAGAAGAGACCAGGAGCTGCCCGCATGGTGGACAGAGCCAGTTCCAGCTGGCTCCAAGACAGACCCGCTGCTGGCCAAAGATGAGCCCATGAGTGACGGTGGTAGCACCTCTGTGATAACATATTTAAGAAAGGGTAAAAAAGCTGCACAACATGTGATGAACTGACCACAACCCCCATTCCCCATCCCCATGCACCGTTCAGTGGGAGGAGGTAGAAGAGTCAAGGAGTGAACCTGAGTCTGACAAGAAGGGTTTTTTTTAGTTTTGGGTTTTGTTTCTCACTATCCTACTCTGTTATTAATTGGAAATAAATTAAATTAATCTTCCCTGAGTCAAGTCTGTTTTGCCTGTGACAGTAGTTGGTGAGCAATGTCCTTATGTTGACCCACAAGCTTTTCATCTTATTTTCTCCCCCTGTCCTGTTAAGAAGGGAGAGTGATAGAGCAGCTTGCTGGGCACCTAGTGGCCAGCCAAGCTCAACCCACAGCCATGACAAACCACTTCAGCTATGCTATTCGGATAAAGGCAGCAAGAAAATTGTTTTTGTTAAAAAGCTTTTAAACATGGGGAGTAAATAAGTAGCAGCACACATTTGGCTGTGTAAGGCATTGGCTGAATCATTGAAAGTCCATCTTTCAATGCCGATGTGAAGAATGCAAAGCCTGAAATCAGGCATAATCAAATGTATTTTTAGCTTCTATGAATCGAATCATAGTTTTTTCTTCCTGAGTAACCACATTGCCAGGAGTCGATACCATTTTAAGCTACTCAGCGAAAATGTATGCATGCTTTTGACTTGCTTTCTAAGCAAGGCAGTGCCCTTAAAGCAATAAGGTGAATTACTAGAAATTAATCAATATAAACTGGGAACTTGTTACCTTTTGGATAAACTTTGTATTCAGAGATTATGAAAGGGGCAGACTGAGGAGACTGGCACGTTTTCAGATGGCCTTTGATTGGAGGCTCCTGCACATCAGTGAGCAGGTGTGTTTACATTTGGTTTTGGTTTTGAATGTCATATTTGAAGGTGTCTGTTCATTAATACGCACCCAAGTGAACTGCATCAAATATTTAACAATGAAGGGATCCATAGGAGGTAGAGAAGATGCATGTCCGTAGCAGACTCCACTTGATTAGTGTTTGCAGGCAACTGCTTGCCTACAAAATGAGCTCAGACTACTGGAAACAAAGAATCATTTCCTGTTTGAAGTAAAATATAAAATCGTAATTATCACGTAAGGGACTGATGCTTATGTTTCACATTTTGAGATGTGTAGTGTTACATGTCAGTGGTAAATTTATTCACATATACAACATAAATATCAGATTCCAGGTGAGCATTGGTGTTTTTCTGATATTGTATGCTAGCACAGTAAGAAGATACTGGTGCAGTTTGTGAAGAGAGGTAGCTGAATAAAAGCAAAATTATTATTAAAATAATGCCTGATTTTTAAAGGTCTGATAATTAGAATTCTTAACAGAGAATTCTAACTTCTTAGAATTTCAGCATTGTTATTTAAAAGTATAAAATACCTAATGGGTGTATCATGGAGTATATATTATACACAGACTGAGGTAGATGCAGAAGGCTTGTTAGTCCCCTCCTTCGCACCGTATTTATGCTGATGTAATGCTGTTAAAGGCAGTGGAATTATCTGGCAGAGTACTAATGCAGAGATGTGAAGAATGAGGTCATACAACAGCTGATCTTCCAGGAGAACGTCCCTGAAAGTCTGAAAGACCATATGCATAAGAAAGGGCTCTAGTGTCCCTCGGGAGACCAAATTCAGGCCTGCATTGTGTGTATATGGAAACAAAGGTGCCCTGATTTCCCTCTACTTCTTGTTGCATTTTATTAGGTGCAGCTTTACGACGTAAACAAGGTTAGACATGCGCAAAGGCTGCACCAGCGCTGAGGCAATTTCCTCTCAGTGCACCACCAAAAGGGGCTATCTTGCTACTTTTCTTCCACAGGTTTGGTGCTCAACTGCCGGTGTGATCCGGTGATTTAAGAAACAGAAAACTAATCCCTCCAAAAAGTCCCCAAATGCCATTCTGCTGGATTACTTTCCCCAAGAGGCGGTCAGACAAGCACAAGGGAGATGATGGGAACTTGTGTTTACAGGAAAGGGAAGAAGCATATTGAGGCTGCCTGTGTTTACGCCACCCTACAATCAAGTTGGGCTGTTTTAATTCCGAAGTTTTGTAACCACACTGTTAGGTGATCTGAAGTGCTAGGGTGTTGCACTTGCTTTATCCATGGTATACTTGGTCAAGAGATATTTCTTTTCCTAGAGGAAGATTTGTCTGATCTAAAAGTTAAAGTTAGTCTGAATGTTCAGTGGAAATATTCATGATTGAATGTAAAACACTAGAACAACCCAAACCAGAAAACCCTAAATTCAGTGGTGAGTCCTCCTTTACCCAAGCAAAACCAATAAACAAAGAAATGGTCCCAAATTGCTGAGATATGAACATTTTAATTGCAAACTACTGTGAGAAGAAAAGTGGGGGAATTCTAACCAAACCAAACCAAAAACCCTGCTGAAATTGAGAAAAATAGATAGTTCCTGAGAAAATGCTTGTTCGGGGGGGAGAGGGGGAGGGGGAGGGGAATTGATGCTGAAATGTCAACTAAAAAGGAAGAAGCTGCTCTATTATCAGGCTCCATTGTGTCTGTGCATTATGAGATGGCAGAGGTCCTATTCTAAAGCCAGCTGAGGAACAGTAAACTGTTTTAAAAAAAAAAAAAAGTATGTGTGGACACAATCCTCACACTGATACAATGCATTTACATTGTGGTAGTATTAAGTATGTAAATGACAATGTAAAAAAAAAACTCTGACATTTTTACATTTACCCTTCATGTGAAAAAAAAAATAATTGAGCCTTCCTTTTAAGTGAATAATTTACTGTATGCGTTCCTGTATGTACATTTTTTGTCCATCACTTTAAGAACGCTATATTGCATGGGCAGAGGGACCTAGACTGTGTTTAGCCTGCACTGTATGATACTTTCTTTTGGTACATGATTTAAGCACAAGTGAAATAACAGTATTGCTTTTTAAAGTACTGTTGGCATAGGAGTCCACTGAAATGAGTAGATTAGTTTATTCTTCAGGGATATAGCTTCAAGTTCTCTGCATTAGTTATACTCCATTCTGAAGATTTTCTTAGCAGCCATAATAGATGGGGTCTTTTTTTCAATAAAAAAAGAAAGGACTATTTCTAAGTGTTTGTAAGGCTGGATAAAGAGACTTCAGAGTTGGGAAACCCTCCTCTATAGCTGACATTCAAAAGTAGACTTTGAGGGTGTAACATCTGCAGTGAGTAAACAGAGTCTCTGCTGTTATAGTTCATCTGTACAATTACAGTAATGAAAAACGTAAAACATATTTTTGAAATATTCTGCTTACCTAATTCGTGCCTTTCAGTATGGATAAACTCTGCATTTAAAGGGTGCATCTCACCTGTTAGACTTGTCTAAAGCTGGGAATCTACAGGTAGATAGCTTAATAATAATTTCTTTTGGCAGCCTTGTGGCTTCCATCTTTGTAGGGTTACCTTTAAATTAGACAATTCCCAGTGCTGGGACTTGGCAAGTTCAATGGGATGTCTGAGGCAGTGAAAGAGAGGCAAGACTGGGGACACAGAATGGGGTGGCTTAATTTGGTAGAGCAATGAGGAGAAATGCTTGTCAAATTGCAGCATGGAGCTGTCATCCTAAACCTTCTTCAGAGTCAGTGGACACCGTGGGAGGTGATCCAGCTGGTTTAGGAAGAGAGGACTTACCCTTTGGAAGTAACTGTTCTCCTGTATAATGAAGGATGGTTTTAAAAGGGGGAGCAGGGGAAATGTCTGAACTTCAAGGGGAAAGAGGTATTACTTTTTCCTGGCTGGGTTAAAAAATCCCTTCCTTATGATTTATTCACATCTAGTCGAAAGGAGAAAAGTAGTCTGGGTTGGAAACTTTTATTTTCTGTGTCCTTGCAGTGTTCATTAAAACAGATCAATTACAACCTCTTGCACTAAAAGATTACATTGGAAATGAGATTAGAGGCTACTTACGCCAGCTGCTACTGTTAGGAGAAACATGGTAGACATGAGATCACTGTCACTTCTGAGTTGCTGAAAGAAATATGAGAGGGTAAAGGTATTGACAAATAGCTCAAACTGTGCTTGTGAAATCAGGTGTGATAAATTATAGGTATAAGAAGTTGTTTCAAAAGTACCCAAAAACTGTTTTTGCATTATTGATGCCAATCAGCATGTCAGGCTGAGCCTCAGAAAATTTCAAGCTTAAAGTTTCTGTTAGTTTGTGGTTCAGCTGAATGAGGTCCAGCACAAAAAGTAAAATATTCAACAAACATAATTTTCTTCCTTCAAAAAGCTGACTGCGGAGCTGATAGCAGGTTTGATTTGGTGTGTTGTGAGTATCTAGAAAAATAGATACAGCGCACACAGCAAAAAAGTTCACAGATCCCTTTCCTCTGCTCAGATATATTCTTATCAGACCTCAATGAATGTAACATCTTCTCTGACTTAATGTGTTGCCTCCGAAGTGCCAGAATAGTTTGTGTTTCAGAGATTGGTTTCTTAGTAAATGCAAGATTTTTCCATGTATTTACTAAAAAATTCCCACTAGAAGAAGTGTCCTTCACATCTCATGGCTTGGTGGGCCTCATCCCTCCCTCTTCCCTTCCTTCTTCAGACTGATCATTTATCTTATTAGGGAAAAACAGCATATGTGATTATTTCTGGTTGTTATGCAGCAGGGGAAATCATCCAGTCTCTTCCCCCTGGCCTGCATTCCCAGGGAACCACCAATTACTGAGTCTGAGTTTTAACCGCTCCTCATAAATCAACGCTATTAAAATCATTAAACAATGATGTAATTTCAATCCAAAGTATAGCTTTATTGCATTTGATTATTAATAATTGTATCAAAATGATCATTTTCTTTTAAGTATTTTAATGGGCTTTTTTTAATATCTGCATCCAGCTGCACTTTATCACTCAATTTATCTCCTTTGCATGTCTTCAAACTCATATCTGCTGACTCAATGGACACTTACTGTGCCAGTGAAGAGCCTTGTGAAGAGCAATGTAGTTATGGAAGTGGGGCCGGATTCTGCTTCTCTTAGTGGCAGCACAACTGTCAGCTCAAAGCTTTCTCTGCAGAATCTGCCTGACTAATGACGATGGAATGGCCAGAAAAAAGCGCAGCTGGGGCTGCCATTGGGATGGAAGCCCTGAGGGTAGAAAACTCATCTTTTGGCAGAGCATATTTGACATGGGAGATATTAAGAGAAAAACAGCCTGTATTCCCATTACACCTTTTCAAAGTTAAACTGCACCTTGATCAATTCTGACTGAATTTCCTTCTCAGGATATTCTTCTCAAAATTATTCTTCACTTTTTTTCCTTTGTCAAAGCAGAATCTACTCTTCTCTTTAATATACTAACCACAGAGATATATTAATTTGTTATGGAAGCCGTGTGTCAAGTTTAAGATATTTCTAATAAGAATGGAATCTAAGTCTTTTAGCACTAAATCTGCCTTATAGTCTCAAATGTCAAATGTAATTGTAAAAAGATGCTCTAATGCTTGCCAGTGCATGTATATATGTCAATATATATATCAATTTATGATTATGAAGTTTTGTTTCCAATTTCTGTAAATTCTGTAAATAAATTTCCAATACGTATTTCTGTTCTTTTCTCCAATTGATCCTATTTGTATGCATATTTTAGTAAAAGAGATTCTAAAGAAATTTAAGAAAAACATAATGTCAAGTACACAAAAAATAGCTTCTATCTAGATGTTAGTAATAGGACATTATAAATGGTTGTTTGTTTTTTTTTTTTCTATTTCCTAGCTAGAATGTTAAAGGTGGTTAGTATGAAATCTTCTGTTTTCTTCCATCCACATAATTATTATTCTGTAGCTGGCTCTGCATAACTTGATTATGTTATGTTCTCAGGGCTGTTGCTGGAGTTGATGGAGACCCTGATTTAGTTCATATGGAAATCCAGGACCCCAGTGGAGGTATGCAAATGGAAATGTTATCAATTGATACTCTAGTGTATAACCATTTCTCTTTGTTTTAGAGAGTACTTTTTGGATTGTTTTTAAAACTAGTCAGAAGAGAAATCGTGCAAGTCAGATTCTTTCTCTGTTTATCTGTAGTCAGCAAAGCTGTCCTGTTATATAAAAATATAGTATAATTTAAAATTTACTTGTTTTCTGCTCTGAGATGAATTGATGTCAAGATGCTATGCTCCATTGAAAATGTCCATTAATAGTGTAATTTATTCTGGCAGTTAAACATTGAATGTTTTTTCCTGATTCGCAAATAAAACTGGCAATGCAATGTTAGTGCTGGGTAAGTGTCTGTTAAAGTGAATCGTTGCATATGTCAGTCCTACTGCACTAACCACCATCTCCGAGAATTTCCTCGTCCAGTATACTTTGAGACTTCAAAGAGGAAATAAACAAAAAAGCAGGTTGGCATTCAGGATGTGCTGTACTAGTCACCATGATTCCAAAAGCTTGTATAGTTTCTCATTACAAATTTTACTCTTGAAAGATAATTTAAGTCCTTGAATCAGATCATCTAAGTTCCTGTGCAGTCTCAAAAATGAGTTGTAAAGAACACACAGTTTGACTTTCCCTGACCCAGTAGCTTTTCTTCATTTCAGCCCTATTAAAAAAATCAATTACCATCTTAAAATCTGTATGACAAAGTTTCTAAGTCTTTTAGCAGTGAGATTTCTGAGACTTGGTGAGCCCTATACAGCTCCATCAATTGCTCTGTTTAGTGACAGTGTAAGAATATTCTTCAGGAGTTGGATGGGAAGAATTTTTTTTATTTAATAGAAACAGCAGAAAAAGAAAAACTCTCATGAAATATCTCTTGGCTGAATTCTCAAAAAGACTATGTGCACTTATGGTCAGTACAAACATTGCCATTGATTTTAGTGGAAGCAGCATCTTTGTACTGTCTGTCTGATGAAGAACTATAATACTTGTCATGTGAATTATGAATAGCTGCAAGACTTTTCTATGGCCCGTTGCTGTGCTTGCTCAAATATCCTTGTGGTGATGATTTGGACATAAGCAAGAGAACTTGGATTAACTCTAACTGCCTCTTAAACAGATCCAGATTTTAAAACAAATATTTGTATCTAGTATATTGGTTGGGCCTTTTTTAATTAAAAGTCATAAAAGTGTGGAATGCATTTCCTATCACACTGCAAAAGGAATGAAGGATGCGCATGGGGTGCATTATTTGCTCTTTCATACTGTATCTGGAGTGTGGGGAGAATTAGTGCTCTGGACACAGGATTGTATAGATATCAGTTTTCTCACTGCACTTGGAAAAGTCACTCAAGTACTTTGTGCTCAAAAGCTTGTGAGGAAGGGTGAGCTGTACAAGGACCTGAATCCAAGAGAAGGTCTTTGGGCCACAGTTGGTGTAAAATACGATTATCATCTCTCTGATAAGAGCAGATTGCATCAAAGATGCAGCGATGCTGTTCTAACAGCCCAGGCAGAGAGGATGTTCCTTGCCCATTGCTAACAGGAGAGGAAGAGAGAGGCCATAGCCTCCACTGATATAAATCAGTCCAGGGTTTTCAGCAAGGTATTAACTCTGAATATATAAGTCCTGCCCCAACGGAGCAGTTCCAATAGTGTGTTAATAGTGTGTCTTAACTTTCCTACAGAGCTTTGAAAATAGCCTTTAAAATTCTGCACGCTGTCTATTAAATGGAGTCAGATTCTCTTCTTGCTCATCACGATTTTATACTGGGGTTGATTTATTGATTTCAGTTATGTTGTGTCGGCCTGCCATTTCTCCAAGTGAATAACTCGGCTCTGTGCATAGGTTAAGTGAGAAAAGAGGCTCCTTCTATTATCCCCACCCATGAATGTCTCATTCATCTAACCCCTAATCTCTCTGGACCCGCAGAATTTGGATAATAACAGGCTGCCTCCCGGGAATGATCTGAACTGTAAGCAGTTAATATATTCTCAGTACATTGGAGATTGAAAAACTCTTGTATGAGGGTTTAATATAATAATTTTACAACTAACTCACCTGGCAAAGGCAGTGCTTTTCCTACATGAATAACATTTTATACTGCTTGCTTCTTTTTCCCTTGATAGCCCTGCCATATGTTTCTGTCTCTCTTCCCTCAGGTTATCGCTACATCACTTGCCAGATTCAGAATTGTTCTGATAAGGCAATGACAGTCCAGTTTGCTGGTGGCACTGATCGGGATTCCCTGACTGTGCAGGATGACTACATATTTCTTCAGGTACTGCCACTTTCTGGAGAGTCAGCCCATTTTCAAATTTAAAACTAAAATTTTAAGCAGTGTAGCAACACTGTAGTTTAGGAGCATTGAGAAACCTGTTCCAGAGTATGAATGATGATTTATGAATTTTTACATGGAACAAAGCATTCCTTTATCAGTCAGAAAAACCAATGTATCTTTAATTTGTGCAACCTGTTGCCTATTTATATGGTTGATTTTGATTTATCACTGACCTAGTTTTAACTATATGAAAATTTTCAAGTGGATTTTGTGGTTCGAAGTTACTTTTTATAAATACTTTTGCATGTTAGGCAAAATGCAACTCTTGTTCTTATGCATACAACCTCTTCTGGGTCCTTTCCAGTACCTCTATAGCACATAAAAGTTCTCTAAAAAGAGCATCCAAGGAAAGCCACTGACACAGTACTGGTGCAGCTTCTCCTCTGAAGAGGTTTTGCCAGGAGGGAACTTGTATGGCTGTGCTTAGGAAGCGTAAGGGTGAAATGGCTATAGCTGGGGAGCTTGGAGTAACTTGGAATAGAATCATTTAGGTTGGAAAAGACCCTTAAGATCATCAAGTCCAACCGTAAACATAATGCTGCCAAGTCTACCACTAAACCACGTCCCTAAGTGCGACGTCTACAACTTGTGATGGTCCAAATTATGTTGGGGTTATTTCATTCCCAAACTACAAGACCTGTGTGCAGAAACCTGGGCTGGAACTCCGTCAGCCTTATGGCACCAGCACAGCTCAGGCACACTTGAAAATTGCATTTTATGTGCTTGGGACTGGGTGTGATTTGAATGTCAGAGCTGCAAACTTCTCAAAAAATAGTTATGTCCTCCCTGTTTTTTAAGATTTTACTAGGGAAGTTGCTTGTACTTTGTAGCAGTGGTTGGCTATCATTTTTCCCTTACTTTGATATGATTTGCTTTTTGCAAGGCTTGTCTATTTATTGACCTTTGTAGGAAAGCAATATCGTGGCAAGGATAGGTCTCCCCACCACTGCCTTGGTGTACATCAGATTGGCTTCTTTGCAGCTTTCGTCCCTTGTGGCTGTTTCTTCCAAAAGGATTTGTAAATTAATAGAGACACAAAAGATCTGTCCTCCTCTTGTTTGGCACAGCGGTTTCAAGGGCCTGCATGGCTTAGAACATTAGCACCATAAAGAAACAGCAAAATGGATTTGGGAGAGAACTTTTGAATTCAAGTAGGCATTTTTCAGCTCAGGTCTAGAACTCATGGCACTTGTTGTGCTCAAAGGTATTATTATGTGTGGCTCCCCCCAGGCACACTCTAAAATCCATTTCACGGTGTGTAGACGGTGAGAAGTGCTTCTCACCACGTGAACTTCCAGACTGCTGTGCTCAGCAAAACACTGGCTGCTTCCACTTCAAGCATTTTGTTTTGCTGGACATTGTGTATAAATGCCTCTTGAGCTGTTGTTATTCTATCTCGTGCCAGTCATGGGCAGACACAAAATGGAAATGCAACCTGGAAACGTACACACAAAATAATAGACAGTTGCTGCTAGCAAAATGATGCTATTGGTAACGTAGTCTCTGTAGATTTGAGAGATGTCAATGCCAGTAGATGAGATGTGCATGTATTCCACATAAAGGGGAAATATCTCCAGTCTTTTCTTTTCAGACTTACCTGCAGTAAATCACAGTATGTAATATAAATCTCTCTTATTGCTACATTGGTTTACAGTTAGCCATATCTATATTACTGGAGGATAGAAGATAACTCTGGGTTCCTATAGTCACATCTGAAGTGCAGCCAGCCCTGAGGTGTGGTGCAGGACGCTACTCACCACACAGCAGCTGCACATCTGAGAAACAGCATACTTTTGAAACCACGTGGAAATTCTTTTATCACAAGACTGAAATATTGCTATATAAGTTACAATATTGCTATGTAAGTTAGAATCAGATCAGGGACTCCTCTTAATATCACAGTAATATCTGTCAGAAAGAAGATGGGACAAAATTATCTGTGCAAAAAGAGAGGAGAGTTTGAGACTCTCTTATTGCCCCTGGCATCACTCACATCCCCTGAGCTATGCAGCTGTGAATCAGTGTTGCAAGTCTGCACTGCTAATCCTGGCCCAAATCACAGACTTACCATCTTAGAGTGATAGCTCAACCCCATTTCTTTAGTATGTCTATATCCACGAAGATCGGGAGCTTTCTAACACTCATTTCTTTTCCAGTTTGCACTGACAGTCAATTTCAGAGGTGATTTTAGTAGGAGGATTGAAGTTTCAACACTTTTTAAGCATAGACCAGCCTTTAATGTCAGTGAGGCTTGACACAACTAGCTGCTTCAACTCCAGTTCTCTGCTGCCTTGCATCATCTTCAGTCATTTAAAATGAGTGACATGAAAAAAATGCATAATGAACAAGAAGGCTATGAAAAGATGGATAAGACTGCTAATTAACACTAATTAAATAAGCAGTGAGGTTTTTGGTTTAATCCAGCATTTAACAAATCACATTCCTAAAGGGCATCTCATTCTTTCTACCACAAAAAAAGGAATTTGGTTTAAAGAAAGAATGAAAATGATTACAATATTAAATACATTGATGTCTTTAAAATATTCAGGCAGGTGGACCTGCTGTCATGCATCAACTCTATTTTTACCAAGCCAAGGCAACTTTGCATGCGTCAGGATAGGCTGTCTTCCAAATCAGGTTCCCTTTTTAAAGACAAAAGTTGAGGAGAAAAGGAGTGAGATTGTGGTAGGATTTTAAATGGATTTTAAAGTCAAAGAAAGAAGATGAGTCTGTCTGTGCTTCTGTTCCACAATCTGATTTGTCGTGGACAACCAGAGAAAAATTCTGGACATTTCATTTCACTTCTTCCATTTTCTTTTTTGACCAGTCCATTCCTGCAAAGCAGCCACCCTTTATAAACTTATTGAAAACGACTGAATAGCCATTACCTAACTTATCTTCTGGAGGGAAAAAAAAGGTGGAAAAAATGTAAAATATTGTTTACCAAAGGCTAAAACCTTTGTTAATCTCATCTGATGGTGCTCAAGAGGCTTTGTTGGAAACGTGCCGATTTAATATACCAGGACAGATTTTGGTGTTATGTTTCTGACTAGAAAAACCTAGGGAAGCTGTTAGTTGAGCATTTTCATCAATGTTTATTTAAAATCTTCCTTTTGGTACTTTGGAATAATATTTGCATTGGGTTTTTTTGTGAAAAAGGTAAAAGTCTCAAAATGACCACTGTATCTGCTATTACAAAGAGGAGAAAGGGGCTACTGGGTAATAGTCATACAACGGTATTCCTTTCAGTGTGCATTTCTGTTGGCTTTCTTTAGTGAAAATCTTCATAAGCCCCCAAGTATTTTACATAAAACCTAATCTGTCTTCAGTTCCACACATGCAGGCAGTTGAAACATGTGGCTTACCTCTCTATTTAAGCATATAATTGTGTCTTCAGGACATATCGCTGACTTTCAAACTGATCGACCAATGGATTCAGAATTGCATCATTATCCTCCATGTGGCATGTCAGCATCTTGCACTGGGAAATGTTTTATCCTGTATAGAAAATATTAGTCAAATATAGCAAACGCTTTACATAATGATAGCATGATTTATTTAGCCTTTATTGCTCTGCTTTGTATAGCACTGTTGGAGTACTGCTTGCCCTTGAGGTACCTGGTGTTCATGGCCAGTGTACCTCCTCCCTGCCTCTTACCTGGAGGGTGCTGCAGCCTGGGTTTCTATGAAAGGGCGGAAATGTGGGAGGCCAATGGGTACAGAGATATCAATAAGGACTGGGGACAGGGAGATGCTGAAATCTCAGGTATCACCCAAGACAGCTGAAATGGCAAAAGAGGGAATTAAATCACTTTTTTTTCTTCCTAAAGAGGGGGAGATCAAAAGAGTTTGAGTCTATTTGGAGTCCGTTTTGTCACAACTTTTGATTTATTCTTTTAGGAGTACACTCTGCAAATTAATCACGTGCAATAAAAGTAATAGCTATGTATTTCAGTTGCAAGTTAAAAAGAAAAAAAAAGTCTTCTCTTTCAGACTCTAGATTTAACATAAACTATCACAGAGCTCTGTTTTTCTTTTGTATAGACAACATCAGCAAATCGGACCAAGTATTATGTGTCTTACCGTCGCAATGGCTTTGTACAGATGAAGTTGCCAAAATACGCATTGCCAAAAGTAAGTATACACATTTTTCTTTCTATTTATATATTTGTCATCTTCTCTTTCTACCTAAACTAGTTTTGTTCTTTTCTCTTTGAAACCTCATTATTCTGAGATCACAATTTCTCTTTGTAAGGATTTCTGAATCCCATTTGTGGTATATTCTTACTCTACTGTTTCTATTTTTATTCTAGGTATGTAGTAGCTCATAAACCAAAGAAGGCAAGAACATACAATAGCTTATTTGTCATCAGTTACCAAAACAGTTTTTGAGCTTTGCTTCCATGAAGCAGTGCTACACACCCAATGGCAATGTAATGATACTGAGCGAGTGTTCTTTCAAGAATCAATTCTAGTTTAATTCTACATGGTGCTTTCTGGTATAAGCATGAATAGTAATATAAGAGAATTTTACCAGTTGATCGTGCTCTATTTCATTAAAAAATCCCAATATGACCTTTAATTACTTAACAGAATGGCAAGGCTTGTTGAGAGGTTCCTTCAATCTAGCATATTTTTATAGTGACAGGGTTTCTATATTTGCATAGTAAATTAGCAATAAAGCGTAGGCAGATATTTACATATGGTCTAACTGATGCAATTGAATTTTTGTGCTGCACTTAATGTGTTTCATAACTTTATGTATAGTTAGAAGGCTTCTACAATCCTGAAGAAAAATGACTTGAAGGTTTTAAAGACCCGGCTGAATAAATCCCCGAGTAACCTGGTCTGGCCTCACAGCTCACCCTGCTCCTAGCAGGAGGTGCGTCTAGAGACCTCCTGAGGTTCCTGCCTTTTCATGTGATTCTATGTGATTCTGTCACTTACTTAATAGAGAACTAAGACATGTTATTTTTGCATGTCTTGAAATGCACAGGTTTAATTCACTGCTCATCTAATGAAGGACAGTGGAGTACAATGTATTTCTTTCTTTTGTTGTTATTGTTCTAAAGCAAAGAATGTGTTTAATGTTGTTTTTTCATGTTTGATTTTTTTTTCCCCCCAATCTAAGTGGTGGTCTGTAGTCTTCTAGTCTTAAATATACAACATATTAACAAAACCCTCAGATCAAATCCTCAGATATTATTTGGGATATGCTCCCAGTAGCACTATGGAAATAGCTATTTATTTATTATGACCTTCAATGTAGCCTTTATGTTTCTTGGGGAAATTCGTAATTAGGAAAACAACAGGAGAATATTGAGTTCTAAATGTTAAAACATGCCAGATGTGCCCACCCTGAGGGACTGCAGCCCTTGGGCAGTTCCATGGAGCTTTCCTCGGCAGAAAAACCAGTTTAGTAAGTCCTCCCCGGTCATTTATTTCTACTACTCTTCTGCAGTCCACTATGACCTGTGTTGTGTTTGCAGGACCACACTATAAACAAGGTCAGTGCAGCAATCTCATTGAAAAATAACACTGAAAAAAGTATAATTTGTTTTTCAAAAAGGCAGATCAAGAGGCAACTTGATTGTAGTGAAGAAGCCTCCTCATGGGGAGAAAATACAGAGTCTCAAAAGTGCTTTAGTAGAGAAAGACCCAGCATAGCTGGGAGCTGAATCCAGACGCATTCAAATTAGAAACTGAGTTCAACTTCTTAATGGTGTTGGTGGTTATGTATTTGAAAAAGTGCTAAGGAAAGTGACAGATATTCTAGGTTTTGAAGTTTTCAAATCATAACTGAGTGCCTTTTTGGGAGATGTGCTCTAACCATATAGAAGTTATTTGCTCCTCCTGCATTTCATAAAATATGCAGAAATAATTGTTGGAAATTCTCTGGTTGGAAAGATAGCAGAGAGCAAACTAAGGGATCTAACCATCACTTTTAGCCTTAAAATCCATTAATCTGCAAAGAGTACTTAGTTTACTGGGCATATGCTCTTATTGAGTGCATTTCTGACATACTCAAAAAATGTCTGTCATACCTCAGTAGTATTTCTGTCATATATAGTCTGGATTGTTTGAAATAGTGCTGCATGCTGAATTCTTTGTCTTGGAAAATATGGGTTTTGTTTATTTGTCTTGGGTTTTTTGTTGTTTGTGTTTTGTTTGTTTGGTTTTTTTTTTTCCTTGCTAAGCAGATTAACTCCAGGCTTGACTGAATAAATAAATTAGAAGTTAATGGTTTCATTTTGGATAGAGTCAATAGCAAGCTAGGAACAGGATGACTATGTCATTTGGAAAAGGATGTTTTTGTGTTCTTCCTAGTTCAGGCAGTACCCAATGAGTGGAACGAAATAAACTGTATCTCCTTAGCATTTTGATGATGCCTGCAAGAGAAGTTTCTTGGGTGTCTGCACACAACAGAGCTGAAAATTTCACTAAGAGGGCCTGGAAGCCAGACATCCATTAGAACAGTGGCGAATATGAGAGATTTTAACTTCTTCTGTAAAAGATACTTTTTTTTTTTTTTTTTAAGTGATTTGGTACCTTCACATTACAGCAGAAATTTTAGATACTAAAGTAAATAAGAACAGAGATCTGAAATTTTTCATCAGACTGTATTTCAGTAAGAATCATCAGAGTGCAGTAGAAACGTATCTTCCAATCCAGTTTGAACAGAAGGGAAAAGGTTCATATAAACAAATTACTGATGAACTTTGCAAAGAAGCAGGATATCAGCAAAGACACTGGCACATTAGGAGTACATCTAGAACAAGTGACTGTGGAGTTGCTACTTTTATGGTGGTACGAGATAAACAGAATGAAAGAATTTACAGCTAATTTGTTTTTTAAGTTCCATTAAAAACAATAGCTTTTGAAAGAACCAAGTTGCAGGATTTTTTTACGTATTAGATCCTGCCTAATCAGGAGATTAAGTGGGTCTGAAATAGGCTATATTTCATTTTTCTCAAAAGAATTGAATGAGGCTTCAAAAAAATCTCTTTCCAAGTGGTCTCTGTAAAGTGATTCATTTCACTGGCCAGAGTTTTTGAGCAGTTATTGTGTACAGGGAAGGAAAACTGTAGCCGAATCAGAAGATAATATGGGCTGGTCAAGGATATGACTAACAACATTAGGAGAGCTGTGCTAGAAGACCAAGCTCCGGCCTCAGGGAATAGTGCTGGGCTTTTCAGATATTATTCTTTTGCAGCACAGATGTGTTTCACGGTGGTTTTATATACGAAGATAGAATGAACGTTGTCAGACTGAGTAATTACAAAATGTTATTGATGTCTTGTTTTCCTTTTGATATGAAGAGGTTGAAAATCTGGAAAAAAATGATTCAGTTGTTTTGTATTGTTTGTATTTGCATTTGTGTCTGTACTTGTCCAAATGTACCCCCAAAGAGAAACCTAGAAAAGGATAAATGTTTGTCTTTGGACATATCTCAAGGCCTCCTTACTTGTGAATCAAAGGCTGCTAAAAGCAGCTTCCAGCCAAGCTTTACATGTGCTAAGTTTCTAGGCTTCAGCTCCACAGTGCCACTTACATCACCTTTTTGTAACATGTCATAGCTCTGTATAGGTACAGAGAGCAGAGCCATTGGGGGCCATCTAATGAACAGAATTCAGATTATTTTTTTTTTTTAGCTTTTTTGCCTGCTGTTGAGAGATATTTTTATTTTTATTGGTGTGTTTGATACTGACACTACATTGAATCACACAGCTGTCTCCTGCATTTGACAGGAGGCAAGTGCTGGCTGCTGCCAGGCAGAGCGGTAGCAAAGGTTGGTGAGACCATATTAAAGGCTGCCTATATGCTCCCTGAAACAGAAGAGAAATTGTTTTAAAACTGAATTGGCTTTTATACTATGTTCCATTTTACCAAGATTGCTTGTTCTCTGCTGCTAAAGCTAGATCAGGAGTGAGTAAGTAGTAGGAAATGAATGCCAAAATCAAGCCAAGAGCAGCAAGATTGCGTTTGTGTCATGAGATGGCTGGCTAGGCATGCAGGTGTGTTCCAGGGATATCTAGTGAGATCCAGGGAGATCCACTAATCCCCTTTGGACTGGTTTCAGCCTGGAGCAGGGGTTCAGCCACCGCTGCTGAGAAAACAGGTTTGCCAAGGGGCGCAGGCTGCAGCTCCATCCAGAGGGTCATCACACTTGTATTGCGTAAAAGTTCCTGCAGCTCTGATTGTCCTTGCCCAGAGAAGTGTGGTGTGGAGAGGGAGTGCGTCGGGTTCTGGTCCTTATTTGGGACTTCAAGTCATGCTTTAATGTGACTAAACAATAAAACTGGGAACTAGCTCATTCTGACAGTTCAAGCAAAAAAAAATTGTTAACAAAATTGCTGACCAAACCAAGGAATCTGCTACAAATCATGGTAGTTTTACTGTTGCAATTTGCAAGAATTTAATTATTCTGAGTCCCCTTCCCACCTCTGGTAAATAAAATCCATTAATAATGATCTCCTTTTATGAACTGATACAAGGCATTCATTGGGTCTGCATTTGTTCATGCCAGCTACAAAATCTTAATAACGTGAGAGCTCTGTTGTCTGTTATATGCTACTTCAATTCAGAAAGTTTAGTTCTGAAAAGATATGGTGTGGGAAAAGCTTCTTTCATCTATTTTGATCTCTGTATGTCTTTTCAATCTTGTGAAATAGGCAATAACATAAAATTCTTCAGGTAACCAAGATAAAAGACGGTACAGAGGAAAATAAACAAAAATAAAAGAAGAAAAAAAATCAAATTATTGCCTTAGAAATAAGTTAAAGTCTTTAATGTATTCATGGTAATATGAATCTCCTATACATGTCTTTTATCAACTCCATATATTCTTTTTATTTGATTATCCCCTAGTGCCCTTCTGAGGGGCTCAAAACAGGCCCACCTCTTCCTTGCCTCAGTCTGAGATATACATCACTGTTTTAACCACAGGTTTTCTTCCAAACTTGTCTGTATCATCCAATAACAGATATAACACTGTCAAGAGTAAAATATTTTGAGCAGTTTTACACTTTCTCCCTTAATAGCCATCAATCTTTTGAAGTATGTATCTCTATCAAGCTCACTCTTACCATAACTTTATCAAGGATGCCTTAAATGGGTCCATTCATTAACAGTAGAAATGGCAGGAAAGATTCCTGCAGCCCTTTTGTCAGCAGACAAAGTTCTCTTGAGGTGTGATGGTTGGATTATGAAGTACTGAGGCTATGTGAACGCATTTAGCAAGGCTCTTAGTCTCCCAAGAATCGTTTCTCCGCTTGGGTAGCCCCTTTGCCACCTCTGTCGTCCATCACTCGGGAAGGCTTAGGCTGAGGTTGTTGCTCTGTGCGAGGCAGAAGAACAGTTTGCAGCTGCAGCAGGATGACTTCTCCATCCTTCTGAAAGTCCATTGGAGTGGCTTTTGAACAAAGAATAAAGGGAAACAAAATACAAATATAGGTAGCAGTGGCATTTGATGCAGTAGAAGTATTCCCTTCCCGGGAGGTGTCACAGCACTAGCCAGTGAACCTGAGCTGTAGCAGCTGTCTGGCTTCCCTGATTGTACAAATCCATCTGAGATGGATTCAAGGAACTCTTCTTTTCTTCACAGCGTTACTTATTATTGATTTCTCTCCTTGCACCGTTTTACGCGGCCAGGCAAGGAAGATTAGGGAGATTATCTTTGGGATATGTGCCATCCAGTTAACCTTGATTGTACTTAAGAGATTACAGGGGTATAAATGTGGTGCAACTGGAGGTCAAGGCTGAGACTACACAGCCTTGAGTGCTTACATCTGTTGTGCTTCTGATACATTTACTCGTCGTGATTCTCTGTTTAATTTATCACTTGCTTCAGGTTAACGTATTGCCCAACCACAGCATTGAAAGATTGCAGAGGGGCAAAATTCTGACATTGGACTGAAAATTGTAAGATTTGAAAACCAGGAATTTTGAGGTTCTTTTTATTTTGCCTTATTGACTAAAGCACCACAGTCCGGCCGGTGTAGCATTATACTGGCTATGCTGAACCTTGCCTACAGTGTTTTCACTTAATAATATTTCCTACGTCATCAGCACATTTTACTACACAAAGGAGCAGTGGCTTGCTGTACAATCCTTGTCATCTTTTATATCCTTCTGTCTTCAGGGTGTAATTGTATTTATTTGTGTCACAGGGTTTCTTATCACAATTAGTAAAATAGTGAACCGTATTGAGCATTTCTTGAATATAAAATTCTATAAAGTATTAGCAGACTTATAGGCTAATGAGTTACTAAACGTAGATGGTATGGGGCTGTATACAGTGAAAACAATGCATTTCTCTTCCTTTCCTCCTCTAAACCTCTTGCCTTCCTCCCTGCTATCCTCAGCTCCCCCAAAACCCAACTCTTTTAATTGTTTAATGCTTTTGGGCTTCTTGACTGATTTTTGATTTGGTGTTCATTCAGCCTTCTGTGAAAACAGACTCAACTGCATTAAAAGCAGATAATTTTGGAAAAATGTTAGACTGATCATGTTGGTATCTTGGTGTTAAAAGTAAAAAAAAAATCTCAAGCAGTGTGGATGTTTTTAAGAAGTAATATTTGATCGTTACTCTGTACTTGCTGGAAGAGTTCTTGGCTGCTTGCTCTCCATTGCATGGCTGAGCATGCACAGTTCTTTCAACGTCACGCACGCACCCTCAGACTCGTTTATTTTGTTTAATAGACCAGGTCTGTCCATGTGATATGAAGTTTCTTTGAAGTGGTGCTCATATTTTGGCACAATTTGGCCTTCCGTGCCTGTCTAATTATTTCTAGTAACACTTTGAAACTGTTTTTGTATTTATTTGAACAATTGTGTTCTGTGCTACTGATGTAAGGTACAAACATGGCGGCTTGCAAGTCCCTGAGAGAGCAGGAGCGGTATGACCTCTCACTGGATGTCTTGTTTAATCACACCAGTTTTTAATATGTAGTCTTTGATCACTTTCGGGATTCATTTAACATTTTTGTAGAAAAGTAATTCTAACTCAACAGATTTCCAGCTGCCCTTAATTCTAATTCCATGATCATGTTGAAATTCATATTTGCACCTTAGCAAACAGAACAGAGAAATCTCATGGAGTTCTAGAGGTTAAAAAAAGGAGTTTTGGACAATACAGCTAGTAGCATCTCAGAACTCTACAAAAGCTTACAACCTAAGAAGATGAGATAAAGTAAATGGAGAATACTGGTATTTGGGAATCACAGTCTATTGCTGATACAAATTGCTATTGGTGAGCTTTGCAAAAACAAAACAGAGAGAGAGAAGTGAGAATGGTGAGAGCATGGATGCTTTGGTTGGCAAGACATGGAACAGAGCAGACATGGCAGACTGGACAAAGAAGTAAAGTAGTAGAGATGAGAGAAAGGATGTCCATGGAGGAATGAGCATGCCACAGAGGAGACAACATGGTGGCTATGGCAAATCTGGAAAAAGATTCTGCCTTGGAACACCTGCAAGTGCGCAGACTCTCTCATTTGAGCGTGAAAATGAAAGGAAAGCACAAGCTCAAATACTGAATGTATGCAAAAAAAGCAGCCTGGAGATAAACAAAAATCTGAGTAGTGACAATAAGGAATGTCCCAAATCCTGATGATCTCTAACATCAGTAAAGATCTTTATAAATGGATTTAAATAAATCGTGTGTGAATAGCATAATTACTGAAGAATTAGATGATCAGCGGGTCTTTAAGCAGCATGCAGAATGTAGAGAGAGAAAGCAGGAGGTCCAGCAAGAAGGCAATTGCAGTAGTCCAAGCATGAAATCATCAAAGAATAAATGCTTTCCTTATAGGATCTGCTGAGATTACAGCCTAAGGTAGTATCTGAGGCCATGAATTACATAAAGCAATAAAAACTTGCATTCCCTCAATCAAGATAGTTCTTCTTTCTCTGATGTTCTTGCTAGTTAACTCTTTAGTGACAGGAAGTTCTGTCTAGCAATATTTGCTGGCATCCCATCTTCATGTGCTTGTCATCTGTTAAACAGTGGGTAGCTGGGCTGAAGGGTTGGACTTGGCACACTGAAGACCCAGCCTCTGTATTTGTCAATCAATTTCTTCTTCCTCTTTTTAAATTCAGCTTCCCAGGATAGAAATAGTACAAGACTGACATGACACCTTAGCTTTGTTTTAGCTAGATTTTCAGCAGTCTGTGTCATCCAGGACTTTAAAAGATAAATTTAAGAATTGGGCATGAAATTTGCAGTTTCCCTTACTTTGTCAATTAATTTTCTCAGAGGATTATATCATGACTCTGCAGAAAGTGTTGTGCAGGATTATTGCAAGGCAGTGTAACTGAAGGACTGGTTTGCTTCTTGAGGGAAAAGAAACAACTGTGAAAGGAAAATAGTGGTAAGGCTGAACTGGGAATCTGAAAGTGTAAATTCTGAATGGAAGGAAGAAAATTCAAGGGAGCGGAAGGGCGATTTCACTTCCTAAAACCAGGATCTGTTAAGTTCTTGCCTCAGAAAAAATTGGCATCCAGCAGTCCAAGCACACAAACCTCTTTCTTAGTAACAGTCGCTGCCAAGAGAAAAGTAAACTCTCATTTGTTGCAGTAAAATCCTCCAGTCCAACCCCTCTTTCTTTCACCAGATCCCTCCAGTCTGCCCAAAATTAATCTTCCTGTCCGTCTGCACCACACGTTTTGGCTCTTTGTGTGCTGCTTCTGCTGGCTCAGCAGCTCCTACCCCATCCTGAGACAGGAGAACCACAACTGTGCCCATCCTCCCAGCTCTCGCCTCTGTCACCATGGGCCACCCGTACAGCCACTGCCACCCACCAGCGCTTGGGCAAGGGAAGTGCCTTACCTACAGTCACTGGAGTTTTGTGTTTGTTTATGGCACTGTATAAGCATTTTATTATAATAATGTAGATGATAATTTTCCTGAAAGTTCCTGGTATCACAGGAGAGTAAGGGTTTTCTAGAGGTTTTCATGTGAAAAAAAGAGCTGTTTTGTTACTCCTTGCTTCACTCCCTGCTTTGCTTCCATCCTTACTTAATGGATAATCATGGGAGCTTTTCTCATACTGCAAAAGAAAAGGTGAATTCAGAATTAGATGTGATGTAATGTGGGCTACCCAGCCATATACTTAAGGCAGGAGATGAAGCGTTCTGTACATGTAAGAGGTTTTTTAAAGAACCTGTTGGGATCAGTTGCTGTATTTTGCTGGCATTTCTGTCGGAACAGTTACTATTTCATACTCAGATGGAAAGAATTAAGCTTCTGGCAGACTGTCTACTTCTGAGTAATTTTTGAGTACAAGAGAAAAGAGATCTATTAATAGGATGCTAAACAAATATCTTCTTTAGTGTACACAGTTCAACAAGAAAGTCTTTGAAAACAGCATTGAGCTGTCATTGATAGGAAACTTCACTTAGGTTCTTTTCTGTTGAGATGTGTCAGATATGTAAGAATACTTTAAATTTAACTAAATTTTTAGTTATTTAATAGTGATCTTTTGTTCATATTAAAAATCTTTCCACTGTAGTGATTTTATTTTTATTAATGTCTTTTTTTGAATCTAAGTGCCTCAACTTCATCATGCATGTTTCCTAAAGCGTGACTGCTATGCTTTGCCAAGTATTCAGCGTTTCTCAGTGTTACTCACATTTTCTTCAGTCTTAACTGGATTCTTACAGAATTTGTTTTATTTCTCTCTCAGAGTTCTACAAAGTTGTTTTCTTGATATATAAATTTTTTAAGCCAATCTTCCCCAAACTCATATTCTCTTGACATTTTGGTAGCTTTATTTCATATTCACTCCATTGCCTCAGCTATTTTTCCAGTAATAAGGTGACCAGAACTGTATACAGTTTCTCAGTTAAGTACTAAGGTCATAAAGAGTTTACAAGCTTTCAATCTCCGTGGCTAGATGTCATTTCATATGTAGCCCGAACATCTGCCTTTATGCTGCCATACCCTATTGCAAGCTCATGTCCTTTTCTTCTGTTTGCTAAGCTTAGTTCAGTGTCGCTAGTTCCTGATTTATTTCTTCTGTTTAATATTAGTGTTAAATTATTTTCCCCGGCTGTGCATTTTTTGTCTGAGAAGTTTGGAGTGAAGAAGCTGGGAAAACTGAAAGCAAGCTGTTGCAATATCCATGCCTGAAATTCTTGAGAAATGAATGCAAGATGTTGACTCTCATGTTATTACTGTTGAATATTTAAGTGGATCTGTCTACAAAGATAGATATATTAGCTTTTTGTACTATAATATACACGAGCTGTGTGCATGATATGTACTACTTCCTATGTGTAACTGCTGTAAATTATATCTGATCCTCTTTGTGCTATGTTATGCTTTACCCTGGACAAAATAGTTCTTAGTTCTCTAGGTAGCTGAGGATTATTTTTTAGATTAGCTTTGTTTATGTTGTTTCAGTCTTTCACTGACGCTCATCCAGATCTTGGAAAATAATTTACTTTTTTTTTCCCCTTTCCTTTTTTTCCTTCTTTTCAAGAACTCATTTCCCATAAAAGTCAAAGCAGATCACAGCTTTTGCACATTCTTCGCTACGCTGGTTTGCACTCTGATAACCTGTAGCCAGAAGGCTGTGACTGACCACCTCAGAGTGGTGGGATACAGTATGTTGATTAGTATTAGTAGAACTTTAAGATTCATTCCTCCTCACCCCCTCATTCAATGCTCCTGGCAAACTTACTGTTTGTAAAATAGAAATGATGGGAAAATTAGTCATTTGGTATCTTGTTTTTCTACAGGATTTACAGATTATCAGTACAGATGAAAACCAGGTGTTTGTGGCTGTTCAGGAGTGGTACCAGACAGACACGTACAACCTGTACCAGTCTGACCCGCAAGGTGTTTACTACTCTATCCTGCTGGAGAACGTCCGGAGCACAAAGCAGCCAGAGGAGAATGTCCTGATAGATATTCTGGAGGTAGGTCTTTATCTCTTCCAATGTGTGTAGTCTGGGTAGAGTTTTTTGTTTTGGTTTTTTTTTTTTTATTTTTTATTTTGAATGAGTGTAATTAGTTTTACATTAATATATTTTCACAGTTATCTTTAATGTAAAAAGACTAGGATTTCTTTCTTATTGATTCTATTCTTTTCTTTCTTATTGGTACTACTTATATGTTTCCCTCTTGCCCTGCTAATGTGCTGTGTGCTCTAAGAACTAGATTATTGGTATAGGTTTCCATGGATGTGCAAAACCAGAATTGGCTGAGGTTTTTTCTTTTTTAAGATAGTAAAAAGTGAAGCTGGCAGCACAATTTATTATTGAAGTAAGAGGTTATGCAGCTGCCTACGTACAGCTTTTTTGTTCTAGGTCACTCAGTGATACACTTACTGACTTAGAGCAGGACATCTTTTAGCCAGTAGGGTCTTAAATAGTAATCCTATGAGCATTGTGCCTAGGTTGTGTCAGCTCTGACAAGTGAAGAACCGACAAAATTAGATGTTGGACAGCAAATCCACTTGCTTTCAGTAGGTGTCTTGTGCCAACAGCATTTGCTATGAAACAAACTCTCCTGTAAACAAATCTATCTTGGATTTTAATATCAGTGCACTTGGCAAAAGAAAAGACTGAAGAATGTAGCGGTTTGGAAGAGTAGCACAAGCTGTTACCAATTTTGTTCCTGTTGATGATGACATTTAAATGTAAAAAGGCATACATTTGCTCTGGTTCTGTTCTTTCTTGTAGCATGGAGCACTGGCCATTATCAGGATATTAAACTGATGACCTTTGCTCTAACACAGTTTGGCCACTGTAACTCTCTAATCTGCCTGGTGTTAGTTTAAAAAAAAAAAATCTTTATAAGTGCACCAGACTTCTCTGGAAAAGATTTGTAGTAATTCAGAGTACAAGTCATACGCTTACAGAGCTCTTAAATGGCTGTAAGTAGACTCTTCTCAGTGGGGGAAAATGATAGTAGTTTTTCCTCCTGATCTTCTCCATCTTTGTTTAGCTTTTCTTTCCAAATGGCTGTAGTAAAAAAAAAAGGTGTATCATTACCCATGGTTATTTTCTAGAGTCTACCTTTTTAGAAATGAGGCTTCTTAATGAATGAAGCTATACATGTGTGTAGCCCAGTTCCCACAGGGGGATTTATTGAAAGCATTAGTTTGCAGCTCTTTGCTTCTGGTCACTCCTGCGGAATGCAAAGCTAGAAGGGAGTCGAGTGCAATCTCCTCTCCCTGTGTCACCTGTAGCATGTCATTTCAAATAAGTTGTACAGAGATGCCACCCCTGGCTGTCCTTTTGTCTGCAAGAGTTATTTACTTATTTCAGTTTCACTGATGATTTCAAAATTTCACAATGTTACTGAGGGCATATTTGATAATGTGCAAGAGAGAGATCCTAGATTATTGCGGGTGCTGGATTGATTTGTAGGGTTGCATTAAAAAAAATGTGCACATGATGAAGAGTAATTGAAAGACAATACACATGGAACCATACAATTTAATGTTTTAGAGCTGTTTTTGGAATAGGCTTGCATTATAAGAGAACACTTTTATTTGCTTACAGCCTACAGCTTCCAGACAGCTTGTATGATAAATAATTAGTGTTCATCTTCTTTACTAGAATGTGATCAAGTACTCATATCTACAAGTAATGTGTGGATTATTTACACAGTACAAAATAGCTACTAAATATAACATACATTGCAGTCCTTGAGGATGGTGTTATTTTTGGTCTAGTCTGGGTTTTCTCTCTGAGCATTTTAATGCAAGTATCCCATCTTGGGAAGAGGAATCTTCAGTGCAACACAGAGACAGTCCTTAATGGTTGACGATTTCTCTTTCCACCAGTGCATAATCCTCCTTAAAATTTGAACTATTCATCTTTGTTATCTTCTGCTGACCTCACTTCATCTTTTACTTGTACATCTGCTATAAAATCTTTTATAGGTTTCTACCTGCTGCATTCATTTTCTTTTACATACTTTATCTTTTTTTTTGTTCTGTATTTCTTTTCATACTGCATGTGTGAAAGGGGAATAATTCCCAAATACTAGTTCAAAGAAGGAAAGAAAAAGAAAGGTAAAGTATTAAGTGACCATCCAAAAGGAGCATGTCCTTCAAATTTGTGACTGTACAAAAGAAGCATGTCCTTGAAATTGTATCAAGTGCTGCCAGTGTGAACCAGTCACGAATTTGACATAGGCATATTTGAAAAACGGGCATACTAATGTAATACTTCTAGATTGGATCTTATTATGACTCCTCATATGGGTAGGAGCTACACAAATTGCAGTACACATTCTTCATCCTTTTTTCCCCAAACAACAAATTGTGTATATTTAAATTTTAATCACAAACTTCTATAGATGTATTTTTTGTATTTCAGTAACTGCTGCTAATAAATACTGTGGGGCCATCTGAACAGAGCTTCTTACTGCCAAGTAGTATAGAATATTGTTTGCCTGTAAAATCAGTAATGTAACAGTGCAGCAATTAGTATGTCACAGAATACATAGTCATAGCAGAAAACTTGTTCAGGAAATAGGTTTATAAGGTACAAAGTGCTTTTCTAAGAGTACTGGGGAACTGCTAACTCCTGAACCCTTTGTAAAATAGGTGCTCTGAGAACTAATCCAAAAGTCTAAAGAAAATCAAAAGAAAGGTACTTTTGAATTTCCTTGTGTTCATCTGCCTTGGGTCGCTACTGGACTGCTCATCAGAGTAACTGAACACTCCACAATGTTGAAATGTCTTCTTTTCCATAGCACCTTATTATTAATATGAATCTTTTCCCTTCTTGGTAGAAAGATACCAATCTCCCAATTTTAGATTAGGGAACTGAGTCAAGGAGTAGAAAGTACAGAAGAATTTGGGTGCCTCAGCATCACCATTGAATCCAGATGGTAGATTGGACATACAGGATTTACAGTATTTATAGAAATAAATAGTCAGGCATGTATTTACATAGGTCACAGGACAAATAGAAAATGCTACAGAGAGGGTAGGGTGTTTTAAAGCTGCCATTTTTTATATTAGTTTTTATTTTTTAGGCTAATGCACCACTCCAAACATCATGCTTCTGAACTGGCTCTGAAGATAGATGCCTGAAACTTATTTCAAGCAGGGTTTATGCCTCTCATTCAACACAGAACTGCTGAAGCGGTGGTCAGCTTTTATCTTGTTTTAGAGCAGCAATGAGAGAAGTTAGCCGAGACACTGGAAAAATGTTTTCATAATCTTTCTGATAGACTTAAACACTTATGTCCCATATTCTAGAGAGGAGAGGATAGGTTACCTTAGCATTTGGTTAGGTTAGAGATGGGAGTGGGACTGGAGAAAAATTTTAGCCTGACTCCCATTGCGTGATTATATGGAATGATTAAATATTCATTAAACAAGAATAAGAGAAAGAGAGAGAGAGGGGGCGGAAACAAAAATATTCATGATGCAGCACTGTTTTTGCCATCCACAAATGAAGAGGGAAACCTCAGTTGCAGTCCCTGTTCTAATTATTGTTTAAATATTTAATATGGTGCTCACTGGAAGAAAGATATGCACAGAAATTGAACCCCAAGTCTGCCTTCCCAAGTAAATGTTTGAACTGCCAGACTTTTCAGTTGTATTCATGGCTGTGCTGTCTCTGGAAGATAGAATATGTAATAAAGCCCCAGCAAGATGAAAGTGCTTTGAAAGGAAAGAAAGCAGGTTCCTAGTTTCTTCTCTCCCCTTCCTTTTCCCACCTGCACTGCAAAATAGTTGACTTTTATACTATGTTTGACTTGGAGGTGATTCTCAGCTTCCAGCATCCTGGACAAGTAAGCCAACCACACATGCATGGAGTTTAAGGAAGAAGGAAGTCATGAGAGAGTGGGGTATTAAATTGTCTATACAGAATTTGGTTATCTCAATGTAAATATATTTCCAAGTTCTAGGCTGTTACCATAACCAGCAGTGCATTCTTATTCTCTGTAGATTTGGGTCAGGTCCTTAGAAAAAAGCATATATTTATAAACAATAGGTATGAAATCTGTAGCCTGCTGGAAGGGGTGCCTTCTCTTCACCCTAAAAGCAGACTTTTGTTAAATGAATGTCAAAGGGAGTTCATAACTGGTAGCTGGAAAAAAAGGAAAGAGTAGGTGTTTCAGATACAAAATAAACAGAAAGTCCAGGAATGAATCATGTCAGCAAGACGCAAATATTCCTGATCATGCAAAGAGCTGGCTATCTTGTGCATTTAGCTGTAATGAATGCTTCAGTTTTTTTAAATGTCAGCACATAAGCAGATTAGAGAGTCGTACTATGCTGGAAATGGTGTATGAGTTGATATACATTTTCAAGAATTTTTCAAAAATTCAAGAAGCCTCATAAATAATTGCAAGTGAAATAAAAGCACTCTTAAGGAAACCTTCAAATTTAATACAAGATCTTATCTCATGCCGTTGGGCGGAATATTAACACATAACATAAATGTTAGGGCTAGAACTAAACGTATTATGGTGCGATTACTGTTGGGTTGCTTCTAAAAATTATCCCCATTAACTTTGATACTCTGAGTTGTAATAATTTTCTAATACAGATTGTTTTGAAATAATATAACTAAGTTTGCCCAAGAGAAGAGAGAGGCTGTAAATTTTTGTTTCTTTTTCCACAGAGGTTAAACAGGTGAAGGGGAGGCTAAATGTGTGGAGGTAGGCTGGGTGTGGAAGCATTTCAGATGCTTGAGAGGTTGAGTCAGTCCTCACTGTTTCTTCCCCGGATGATCTGTCTCCATTTATTTCCTACAAAAGGCAATTGTGCTTCCTAATTCAGTGTTATTTTAAAGGGTAGTATATTGTATTTTGTTGTTGTAACCTATTTGTGTACTATTTATATGATGTGGGTCACATGACTTCAGTGTAAAAGTCAGGTTGCTGTTATGAATTGCTTACAACATTTGCAGAATAATATTTTAGAGATGTCCACATTAAAAAAAAAAAAATACGGTGCTGTAATTTTAACAGTAGTGTGCAGTAAGGGCATGCTATTGTAATTTTTGTGTTTTGCTGTATAAACTACATGTAATTTGATTACCCTTCTGTCACTGAGAGAACTGTATATCCTTTTTAAACACATCTAGAAGTACAAATCAGTAATTATCCTCCCCTTTCCCCTTTCTTCCTTTCCCTCTTATGCTTTTGCCTTTTTTTTTTGTTTTTTTGTTTTTTTTTTTTAAGGTATCAGTCGCTTTCCTAGTGGAGAAACTACCTGAGGTACACTGTTCAGAGCCACAAAAGAGCAGCTAATCAGGGATAAACCTTGTTGAGAAAAATGTGTATGTGCTGGTCATTAACCCTGTCTCTGGTATGCTTCAGGTCAGAGGTGTAAAAGGAGTCTTTTTGGCCAACCAGAAAATTGATGGGAAAGTTACAACTCTGATAACCTACAACAAAGGCCGTGACTGGGATTTTCTAAACCCTCCAGACATTGATATGAATGGCAAACCAACAAACTGCAAACCTGTAAGTGATTCTTTTTAGCCTATCCTTTCTCTAAAGTGGACAAGAACTATTTTTATGGTAGGATGTGCAGTAGTTCCAACAGCCCAAGAGCTTTGCGCTAGGTTTACCAGCAAAACTACTAGGGAAATCTAGTTGCATTACAAGAGCAGTGGTTTCACAAGCTTGTCATCTTGTAGAGTGCGTAGTCATGACTCTCTGTTGCACTGCATTTCTTATTGTAGAGCTTACTTTGACACAAAGAGGACATTTTCTTTCTTGTGTGTCAACCACACAACCCAGTTCAGAATAATCATGACAACAGTCATTTGTGTCTGGGTGTAAGGGGCACATCATCGGTCACATAGAGCTTACTAATACCTTTTCTCTTTCCATCTTTCAGATTTTTGTTTCATCTTAAACCAAGGTAACCCTTGGTTCCTTGTTCAAGGGAACTCTTGACAGGTGCTTGGAAATAAACACCACAGTTAACTGCATGAAAATGTCCTTTCTTTTTGTAAGATGATGTTATTTTCGTTTATTCAGATGTCCCAGCTACCCATAATATTTTGTTATTTGCGAGGCTGTACTGAAAACCTTGTATTTTTCTCACTGACTCTCTGCTCCTGGGGACTCCAGCCTGTGCAAAATAAATGCTTTTAATCCTGCCACTGCCAGCGATTTGATCCCTCTCCATGTAACAGAGATGGAGGGCTGGAGCTGCGGGCTCCTTTTTGAAGAGTTTAAGATTGTGCTCTACGTTTCGAGCCTGCAGGGCCTGATCTGGAGCTCTCTGAGACAAGTGGAGGGATGGCAGTGGCAGCAGCTCCCAGGCAGTGCTGGCAGCCTGCTCCTGGTAAAGCTCCTGGTCAGATTGCTGTGAGCAATATGACCTTTGAGTACCACTGCACAAAGAGCAAGAAGCAGTAAGTTGCTTAGCAAGGAGAGATGATCAGATGTGTCCAAAAGTCATTATGCTATTTTTCATACCACTTTTTTCCTAAAAAAGACACTTGAGTACAAACAGTTGTTTTTAATCATCATTTTACCAGTTACATGAGACCAAAAAACATGCAATACTTGTTGCTGTTAGTTATAAGTTTAAGCAATTGTTCTGTCACAAGGGTTTTTTATACCATAATTTCATCCTGACTTTTTTGAATGTGGAAATCTTTTTGCTGAGACAGTAGCAGACTACACAGACATCACCAGAGATTCTTCCTAGTTAGATAGCTAAGGTTAGTATTTCAGACTGAATTTTGACTGCACGCAAAACAGCCATTCTCTTTCTCTACAAAGACATACATTGCTGAAGCTGCTCTCTGACTGGGCTTTCATTATTGTAGGAGCATAACTGTTACCTGTTGTTTGGATTTTTTTTAAAACCTGTTGTCTTCTTCCCCCCAAGCCTGATTGCTACCTTCACCTCCATCTCCGCTGGGCAGACAATCCCTATGTGTCAGGAACAGTCCATACGAAGGACACTGCACCAGGGCTCATAATGGGGGCAGGTAAATGCATAAAATCATTTTTTAAGACCTGTAATGTGGCAGCAGTTCTTTTTGTAGATCTAGTCTTTTGTTTTATAACAATAGCATGCTAGAAACATTGCCAATATAAGGCTTTCCCTGCAGAATACCCTTTATGGGACCTCTTGATCAAACAAATTCATAAAAGTTAATTGAAGTCCCAGAGCTGTCTTCTAGGACAGATACATAACAGAATACATTATGCTTTTTTGTGCTGTGTAATATCTCCTTCCCCATTAGTGCGGTGTGGAGGAGTGGCGGTGGCCAGGACTTGTGCTGCATTCTTTTTCTCTAGAAGTGAGGTGTAGGGCCTCCAGCATCATGAATAGCCCAGCAAATCCAATAAACTGTTGTAAGCAGTGGCCAAGCCTTTGTTCTTTATGCTTAGATACAGATAATTTGTCTTGTAATTTTTATTAATTCCCTTTTTGCCTAAAGAGAGATGAAGTGAAAGAGGCAAATGTGTCTCTGTGTTGGGAACAGTGCTGGTTGTGGCTTCTCCATTATAACATATGTATGGAGCCATGCTACTGTGAAGTGGCATTAAATAAAAAAAATTTCATTGCAGTGTTGACTACTCATCAAGAAAAATATTCACATAACTGTTTTACTTTGTATCCTTGTGATTCACCTATTAATTTAATTTTTTGTTTCTTTGTTTCAAAATTATTGAAATGTTAACTGTTCTAAGAGCTTTTTTAAATTGCATTTTTTAAAATTTTATTCTTATGTTATGGATTATGTTTAGGTGAAATACACACATGTACTGCTTCTCTTTTCCTAAAAATATATCTGTTTTTAATCAATAGTGCTTTCTGCTTTAGCTTACACTAGTAAGTAAAATAAACAGTTTGCTAAATTGAAAATTTCCTGAGAATATCAAGGTGAGCATATTTGGTGTTGAAAGAGACTGACAGCTGCCATTACTTCAATATAACCAAAGATTTCAAGTTTTCCCCTAGTGTAAATGGAGTTTGAAGTATTTTACTGGAGGCAGACCTACCTGGTGAAATGCTGCTATGTTTTTACTGACATGAACAAGGCTAAGAATTTATACAGTGTCCTTGTAGATGCATTTCTATTAGGTGTTTAATTCACATTTTATGAATTCCAATATTTAAAAAATAACTCCTGTCTCAGGGATCTTCTTTTTACATAAAGGTACTCCTATTCTAATGTATGTTCTTAATTTTAGCCTTATCATATTGTATCTGAATGCTCTCTAGTAGCAAATTAAGCAATGAGGTTTAATTAATTAGTCTGTTACTTCTATTTCATTTTTCTCTGTCCTTGCACTAAAATCTGATGTGGTGAACTGATATTTGTTGAGATGTTGGGTTGTTTTCATTTTCTTGGGTTTTGTGGAGTTTTTTTTAAGTGTGCTGTTCTCTGAGATATTAGGGATGGCAGGTTGGAGAAGAGTATTTTCCCCTTAATTCCTTCCTAGAATGGGGTGAGATTTTATCACTGTGACATTGTCTTACTGTACCCAGTAGGTAAATTTGTCAACAGCTTTCCTCAACGTGAACATGAGGGAGCCTTTTTGATGACATCCAGATATTATTACGAACTGAACTTATATGTTGAATCTGACTTGATTGTGGAGCAACCTATAATGTAATGGAAATGGTAGAGAGGCACTGTCACTCATAGAAGCTGGCTAAAAAGCTAGGAGGGATGGTGTGAAAGTGAGAAAAAATTGCCCAAGAGTAGTGCAGTACGTCCTTTCTCTGGTAGAAGGTCATGTAGTTGCAAAGGGGCTTATTTTGGAGTCTTAAAAATCTTGAAGAGCAACTGCATCCCCTTGCCAACAGACAACCTGAATCAACTCTGATTTTGACTTGCATTTACATTATTTGGATGCTCAGGTCATCTAGATTCAGTGCACATGTTCAGTCTTATCTGGCAAACCTGATATCCTTGTAAACTTACACTTCTTATCAGAAATACTTTACATACAGTGAGCCTGAATTTCTTCTGGCCTGATCCTTGAAATTGATACTCCTATGCAAATCAACAGAAGTACTAGGATCTTAGCACATACGGAAATCACATTATTTTGGGCCACATCACACTATTGGAATTTTACTGTTAGATTTAGGGAGAACACGTCTTCTGGAAATGACTGAATATGATAAAGATCTGTGAATGCCAGTTGATCACAGTGTGCCTAGGAACCATTAGCACCTTGTGCTGTGAAAAAGGGAAATGTATTCTGAGGGTGAAATAGGTAAATAACTGCCAATGGAGAGAGGGAAATATTAACACTCTGGCAAAACACTGTACAGCGACCTTATTAATAAGAATGTGTACAATTCTGATCATCAATTTTCAGGACCAATGAGCAGATGCTAAGAAGAACTACTTGGCAGTTGATGGAAACAGAGAATATTTACAAGAGGAACCTCATTAGCTGAGAAAAATAAAGGACAATACAGATTTTTTTTTTTCCTGAAAGTGTAACCATGGGGTAGAAACAAGTGATGCAAACGGGTGGATAAGAACTAGACATTAGAAAACAGTTTCTAACCATAAGAGCCATGAAGTTCATCCTCTCAATAAAAGCAGTGTGGCTATCAATCAAAAAGGCAAAAAAAACCCCAAAACCAAAACCAAAAAACAAACCCTCTAACACGGAGTTTGGCTACTTTATAGAAAGCTTATACAACACAGCTGCTTGTGGTAATGAAAAACCTAACCTGTGACTTAGTTTTGATACTGTGCTTGAAAGTCAGAGCACAGATACTACTGAATATTGTTTTAATTTTAAAAATAATTAAATGGTGAGCAGCATTAAGTCCTAGAGTATTTGGGGAAAATGCAATAATAGGATGTAAAAATTGCATATTTTTAAACTCATATTTACAAATAAAAATTCCACTCTATTAAAGTTGCATAAATAGTTTTGAGGAATGCATATTTTTAGCTTATGTATATATATAAAATGTGCAGACAGAATATTAAATTTTATAGCTGCATATTAAAGTGTTCTTTAAATAGCTGCTTTGCTCCCTTTAAGAAACGTAATAGGATTTTGCATTTACATTTGATTTTCATGCATTTTAATCTTGGCAACAGCTTCTATTTCTCACAGCATCAGCTATGAAATGTGTGTCAATTGATGTGTAAATTTTTACTATAAACTTGCGAAGGACTTCTCTATGAAAAATGTTTAGAGAAGTGTAGATCTTTCAGGTGCTAGTTTACAATAATTGTCTGCTTAGCTTCCAATCCAGATGGCAAATCAAGCAACCAGTAAATGCTGCACATTCACGCGAATTGAGGAAGAGCTGGAAAGTTCAGTTTACTTTTTGTCATATCAGGCCCAAATACATTGCATACATTGTGATAAATTTATATCATTTTTCACAAAAGTAGTATACCAGGATGCCACTATAAAAGGGATGAGGGAACAGGGAGGTGACTGAGCATTTCCAAGTGTGTTTTGGAGTGAATATGCTGCAATTCACTTGGATTTTTCTCATCTCCACATGTTCCCCCATTCTGATGGTGGGAATCACTCCCTCAGCCCTCAGCTAAACACATCTTCAGTTTGCCAGGCAAAAACTGTCTATCTGGGACATTTAAACACAAGTTGGTTGTATGCTTGTTCTACACTGTGACTACAGGTTTACAAACCATGAAATTTTAGCTTATTGTGCATTGACTGAAGGGATGTTGGAACTGTATTAATTACCAGTAATCTAGGCAAGGTACATCTCTCTTTTTGGAGTAGGTATCTGCCTGTATGCTAAATTTAAGTGGCTGGAAAAGATTTTCCATATTAGAAGGATTATCAAAGTGTTGCATATGGGGATTATTTTTTCTCACAGTAAGCATGCTTAAAATCATATATAAAAATATGGGTAAATGCAGTGATAAGTAGCGCTTAAAACATGTAAATTAATAGCAAATTGTAAATGAAGGTAATCTCCCATGTTTGTGTGACCCAGTGGGAACCTGCCAAAATGCCTGAGGAAAACCAGACTTTTAATTACTCTCTTGAGATCTGTTTGTGTTTTTCACAGCTAAACCACCTTTCCAGAGAGCTTGGCTGGCCACCAGTCACCCCCAAAAGACATTGCTTGCTTTCACATCCCTGTGCTACCAACAGCTAAACTGGCATGTGCAAAGTTACAAATAGCTTGGGGAAATATGTTGAAGGGTAGTTAGTACCCCTGTATTCTAGTTTTCAGGACTTCCACCCTTGCAGGGATGGAACATGTGATTTTATCCAGTTATTTTAAAATTAGCCTTTACTCAGGACAAGTAAAAAAGCAAGAGGTTTTTCTGTATCCCAAAGCACAGTTTGAAAAGGTTTATAAGAATGCAAGTAACAGAAATAAAAGATGACTGTGATTAATCAAAAAATCCAAAATTCAGTCCAAAATGTTTCCTTTTGTTTGCTAATTTTGAGACACAAGGCATCAAAACATAACAAGAGTAGAGCCATACGGGCTCAGGTCAAGAGTCCATCTAGCACAGTGTCCTGGCTCTGTTGGTGAAAAAAGCCTTTGGGGAAATGTTTAAGAACAATTCAGGTGTGTATGGTCCCCCAGGCCATGGTTTGGGAGAAGGGACACGCATATGGGTGTGTTTCTGATAAGCGCTGTGGTCAAGACAGCACCGGGTTTACCTCTCCTAACTGACACAACCCAACAAAGCTATCATATCTTGGGCTTCTACCCCCAGGCTCATACGTCATGGCTGGGGGCATGCCACACACATCCTCAGTTTCATCACATGAAAACACCATTTTCATGGCCTGTAACATAACCCTCATGTTATTTCAGGTAATTTGAACTTGCGGGAGGAACTCACAGTAATACATCTCCTGGCCATTGCAGCACCACCTGGGGAGAGCTGGGGCTGAGTGCTCTGTGGTGTGAATGTGGCCAGGTCTGGCCAACTGGCTCAGGGCTGCAGGGCAGTCTGTGGCCTTCCCTCATTTTAGGTATGCATGGTGTTTGCAACAACGCCATCCCTTTGTTAGGGACAGAAGATAAATCTCTAACTGCCTTTAGCAACAATATATTTAAAATTGCATGAGAAATGTAGAAAGCAAAGTTGAAGCAAACACAATAATTTGAAGAGTCATCATTCCTGTTCATGTCGTTTAGCTACAAAAAAATATAAAATAAGACAAACTTGAGAAGCTTCTGTATTACAGACACAACTTCTTGAAACTAGATGGCAAAACACTCACTGTCATCTGTTAGAGGAGTTTTCAGGCCGTTTAGATCAAAACGTGATGTTAAAATGATACCGTTTATAGCTCTGGCTAATATAGTCTGCAGTTGATTACCTGTTCTGGATGCAGTAACTTTTTCAGTATGAACCTGAATTGCCTTCAGTGTATTATATTACCTTTACGTGTTACCACAGATGGATTTTGAGATTTAACACAGAACCACTAAAACAATAAAAAAGTTTCCATGTTGTAGTGACACACCTGAGGACTTACTGCAGACATTTAAAGCTGTAATAAGGAACACAGGTTTTGGTGTGATTCACCAGGCAAACAGCACACTGACGTTTGTGGGTGTGCAGTACGGTCTGAACACTTCAGGACGTGGCAGGAATGGTACTTACAAACTGTAAGTATTGGCTTCTAACCTTGGGGCTGAGCATAATTTGGCTGTTTCTCACCTTGTGTATCACTTGGTCGTGATGTCAGTTGTGCACGTGTTATTGGCTGCCATACTTACTACAAATAAGGTTCGTAATTCCACTCGGATATGGCATGGAAACTTTCAGGATGTTTCAGCTGTATTTTCTGAGTGCTTCTGTGACTTTGTAGTCATTTGTTTGTAATGTTATTAATGCCAAGATTTTTTGCATTTCATTTGATGTGAATTGGAGCTGTTGTAAAGGGGTTTTACAGGGTGCTATTACATGTGCTTTGTCTAGTTAGCTGGCTTAATCCAGTAACATGACACACTGCGAGGTAGCTAGAGCCGTGAAGTAAAATTCTGCACTTTATTTTAAATCTCAAAAATAACAGAATGTCCCAAATCTTTTAAGCTATTTTTTATTAGAATATAAAAAAAAAGTTAAAACAATGTAACTCTTTAAATAGAGAAAACTCATAACTGTTGTGTGAGACACGTTAAGTAGAAAGGTTTGCACAGAAAACTGTGGTGAGTCTGCTAAGTTCTTTGAAGGACTTAGTTTTATTCCGGTTCTACGTTTTCAGGCTAACAGCTTTCAAAGGTACCCTTGGCTTAAACTCATCACACACCCCTATGTGTTCCTGTGGAAAGTTCCTTCTGCCTGTCACCCCGAGACGTGGCTGCTTCCCAGTGTAAATATCCCCCTGTGCTTTGCAAGAGCCTCCTTCTCTCCTTTGGTGATGCAGGTTTCCTGCTTGCTGCCTCACCTGCTTTTTCTTTCTGAATCCACTGACGCTGTTTTTCAGCAAGACATTGTCTGCAGTACCCACATAGCAAACTGCAACTAAATTGAAAAGTTTTATCCTCCCTTACTTTCTAGGTTGTCTTATGGGCTTGAAGACTTGAGTTTATAAAGTCTGCAAAATTATGTAATATAATTGCGATAATTGCGTCTCCTAGAAAATCTGGAAGTGGTGAAAATTACAGCCTTCATTAATGCACAGAACATTATGTCGGCAATCAGAAGTTCCTGCATGCACCACCTCTTGGTTTTCACCCTTGGTCTGGGGACAGACTGCTTTCAAAGGTCACAGAGCAGTGAAGTCCTTTTTCCCAAAGCAGTACACCAGCCTCTATGCTAAGTTTGTCATCAGTCGTGTTTTTTGACATAATGGCATTTCTCTGTAATTATAATTGAGTTCGCCAACTCCTTTTGCTCATTTACCAAGAAAAGGCAATAAAGGTAAAACCAAAACTAGGAGAAGTCATGTCTGTCTTGTTACAGAGCCGCAATTACAAAGCTGTTGCTAATACCTTTCAGTCATTACCATATCAGCTGGATATAAAAGGCTTTCTAAAGAAGCACAAGTTGATGCTGTTTAGTTTACAGACTAATTCTCCATTAGCTAAGGCAATTTACCACTGCACTTTTTAAAATACAGACCCATAGCAATTCTCAAAATAAAAACCTACTCATGCAAGCAGATTTCAGTAAGTGGTCAAAAGAGGTAGAATAAACAGCATTTATCCAGGAGCAAAACTAACAATGCATTCATTAAAGGTATCTATGTAAAGGGACTGACAGCAATACTTTAGATTCTAGCAAGGAAATAAATATTTCTATCCCCAGCTATCCCAAAGAAAAAGTTCTGTTAGTAATTGCAGAAGCACAAGAATATACCCATTTGCAGAAACATATACCAGTGAGAACTGTACAAAGGAAAGTAAGAATAGCAAAAGAAATACATTTTGTATAAACAGCAAATCAAATCTCCCTTCCCTTCCTACAAATCCTGAGAAGATGATTTCTCATTCGTACCTCCTAAGTGACCAGATTAATCTTTGCTACACAAAGCTGATGGGATCTGGTCCTACTTGCTGATGAGATCTGTGAGACTCAGGAAAATCAGATCATGTTTCCTGATCTTTGCTTACATGGGGTTCTAGGATTCAAAGTGATAATAAATTGAAAATGGCCGTAAACCAAATAGATTTAAATAAACTTTAATTTAGGGAAAAAATAACACTGAATTCAGATCTGAAGCTTTCATTTTAGATCTGTGTCATTAGATAATATTCACAACTTAATCATGCTTAATTGTTGGGGCTTTTTTCTCTTATACTGGAAGATGTGCCTAAATGGATGCAACATGACTGTAACCAAAACATGTAATTTTCCAAGGACTATTGGACAGAATAAAACCAAAAGCTTAATCTGTCTTTTTAAAAATTTGAACCTTGTGTTAGGGCTATGGTCCTTTGTCCTTAACACTGATGATGTAGTTGTAACTTTCTGTCATTTCTGTCATGGAGGTTTGATTTTGATTGCTGGTATCACTAGAACCTTTGTTTCTTAAAACTAGATAGCCATATATGTAAATGATAACCCTTTTGGGAAGCCATATGATGGCCCTCTCTACCCTGGCTGCATGGACCACGTCAGCAGGCAGAGCGGTAGGAAGGTGAGACCACGCATCTCCTGGGTGAGCACCCCGTGACCTTGGTGCTGCCTTAATGGTGGATTGTTTTTGAAGATGAAGATGTTTGCAGGGAAAAAAATAGGGGCTGTTTGCTCCATAATCACCCATATCTCTTTCCTTCCCACTTGGCGCAACTGCTGTCACATCCAGTAGTAGTCATGAGGGTCATCCCTGCACTTTGAGTCTAAGGTGGTTTTGGCACATTTTTAATCTTACCGGTCTTATGTCTGCTTCATCCATATAAGCCTTGTTCTTAAGTATGTGTTCAGTCCACATCACTTTCATCTATACTGTACTGACCTTATCAAAGCTCGTTGCCTACAGGACTAGGGACTTATTTTCAAAATGACACGGCCAACTGAATCTGTGCTGAATTATTTGATAGAGAGCGTGAAGTGGGTTGGAAAGATGAAAACCCAAGAAGTGGCAGTGGCATCTTCTGAAACATTAGATAGAGTTGAAAGAAATGAACTGACTCCTATAAATTCCCTGATTCAACATAAATATTCTAATCCTGTCTAGGCTGTATTTAGGGTTAAATAGTGTAGAGTTATACCACTAAACAGTGGAGCACATGCAATTTTGACAGTCCAAATAGAGTGTGTATTTTGGGCAGTGGGCACTGTCATTCCTCTCAGGAACCTTTCAGCACTAATGAGCACACTCTGCATAAACAGATCAGTTTTGGTGGTTAAAAACAGCTATTTATATAACACACAATTGAAATTTCATACAGCTATCCTAATCTCAAGTGTTTTCTTTCTTCGTCTCTTCTGCTTAAGAGGATCTGATAACTTCGATCTTATTTTTACTGTAAAAACTTGCAAACCATATATTTAAGTCAAAATCCCCTGGAGGATATAATTTAGAAGCAATATTGTGCTATGATTGCTTCTCCCCTAGAATACTGTAAACTGCCTGGTGGTTTAATAGTTTGCTATTTGAAATACCGCATGCTAAAAGATGGAGATCTCGGTATTTGGAATTGTATCTGTTAAGAGCATCTTCCACAAGTTTGTTTTAACAATTCTGTTTGCTTTGCAGTAATGTGAATGCTAGCTGCTGCTCCTCAGTGCTTTTTGTCAAAATATTCAGTAGCTTCCTGGTCAATATTTAGGTAAATCAAGTAATTCTGCTTTAGATTTTTTTGTACTTACACACTTTTTCAACCTCCCTGCCCCCTCTTTTCAGTATTTCTCCAGATTCTAGATTTTGCTACCACTTCATAAAGTCTTACAGATAAAACATTTTTTTTTATTTTAACAATTCAAGATGAATAATTTTACAGAATGTAATTAAGGTTAAGGTATGGCTTCTGAGTTTATGGGCGTTTCAGACTTACATTTTAAATACACATTCTTTTATAATAATTTTTCAGCATGCAGCAACAAAACCAAAATGTTAGTTTGGCCTCTATATTTTCAATATTTTTCAATGTTTCAAAATTGGAATTAAGCCTCATCGCTCCCACCTATGGATAGCTAGCAATGTAAAGGAAAGAGTTAAAAGTGTACATATGTGTTTTTAAAAGGATTTATCTGGTGCTACCAGAAATGAAGTAAGTTTAGTTCTTGCTCTGATGTAGAAACTTCTCACTCTGACTGGTGTCAGGACTAGATCCAATCTCTCTTGTTCGTGTGGATGCAACCCTTGTTTCCTCCTGTTTCATTACAGGTAATCTGGGGTCCCAGCTGGTTGAGTATAAAGAAGAAATGTATATAACGTCTGACTGTGGGAACACATGGCGTCAGGTAGGAAACAGGAACCATCAAAGACACCTGGAAATAATTTTAATGTACCCAATATGATGAGTTTTATAATACTTAACTACTCTTTATATACCCACTGTTTTGAGGGAGGTGGCTATTATTATCCCCATTTCCCTTGGAAATTGGGAGAGATTAAGGAGGTGATTCGCAAAGACTCAGATTGGTCAGGCTGTCAGGTTCTGCTGAAATTCAAATACTTTAGTCTTTTTAAAGATTTTAGAAGTATCTTGCATGAAGAAACATAGCCTGTTTAGGGTTTTAATAATTTAAGTAATCTTCCTATGCTAGTGATGAAGTGGACTTCGGCTAGATCTGGCAGTATGAATATTTCAAGCTGAAAAGACATGGTTTAGGTAGAAACGAAGAAATTCTTCATAGTCTGAAAACTGGTATTTAAGCTTAAACTTTGTTCCTCATTGAAACTGAGAAAGCAAAAAGAGTTTGGAAAAAGCATTAAACCTTTGAATGTCTTTTAGTATGATTTAATCAGTTCAGGGACTACAAACACCAAAGTAGTAGTAGCTGTAGTAGCTGTAGTGCTGCTTGAATTCTGGATGTCTTTTACTTCCAATGCCTAGTGTCAATTTAAACATTGCACCTTTATTATGTGTTTTTTTCCTAAATTGCTCCATCTCAGCAATGTTTAGTCACAGGGATATTTTCTTTTTGAGTGTAAATAGCAACAACAATCACGATCGTAAGATATAAGGAAGGAAGTTCTGGAATCTACGTATAATTTATATCCAGGAAAAAACCAACCCTCAAACCACCAAAGTGTGCCCAAAAGTCATTTAATTTCCAGTAAAATAGTCTTTTAGTGTTCAGCTAAAATAAAATTCAGTTGTGTTATTATCTGAGAAGAAGTGAGTGTGAAAATGCTCTCACTAGTGTTATTGAGCTCAGGGAGTTTGAGATAAAAAGAGAAAAATACAGACAATTTCTTACATTGCTATTGTAGAGTGCCATTAATACTCCACAGAAGGACTTTTTAAAAGAAATACATTATTTTTGTCATGATGATGTCCTCTGAGGTTTAAAAGATAAAATTTTTGCCAAACTCCTCCTTGAATTCTAGCAGATGATAAATAGGTGTTTAAATGCAAAAGTCTTCCAGGATTTACAGTGGGTACTGTGTTGTCCAGTACTTTGCAGAGACCTCTCCAATAATTTATTGTCACCATTTGCCGAAGTTCCATGTTTTTTCTTGGGTGAAAAATAAGAAAGAAAGAGTGAAGGGGATCCAATTCATATTTTCACTGCTTTTTATTTGTGAGACACTCAGGCAAATGACATGTGATGAAACTTGACCTTAAGATGACTATTCGTACTGTAAAACCAGCCACAAACTGATCCCTTATTACGACATTCAAAATGAAAAAAACATTGCTAGCTTTATTTTAATTAAAACTGCTACAAAGCCTTTGAAAGAGCTTGCTCAATCTTAATATTTGCCATCAGAATGAAAATGTAGATTATTGTATGTATTTTATGGCCTCACTGTTCACGATCAAATAGTTCTTCCAGGGGACAGCAGTACATTTCCTTTCTGTGTTGGAGTTCATGCAAAAAAAGACAAGGCTTCAGTCAGATGATACGGGAATTATTTAGACAGCAAATTACAGGTCTCCTGAGCTGGTAAAAGCAGAGCAAAGCTCTTGTTTTGGCATAGCTCTTCGGGTGGGTTTAAGTCACTGACTTGGAAACTTTGCAGTTGTCATTAGCGAATGCCTGTCACCTTTCTCACATGCCACACATGATGTTGCAGAGCTGTCTACAGACTAGAAGAGCAGTCTGTGCTTGAGTAGACTGACAGAGCAATGCAGAAAAGTAAATATAAAGGACTTTGGAGGAAGTTCAAGGAATTAATTAAAAGCTTTCCTGAAATAATAGCAGTATTGGTTCGTAGGAATATAGGACTGGGGGGAAGGTCAAAGATCATATAATCCAACCATGTGCTTTAAGGCAGTATCAAACATACTAAGAACATCTCTAACAGAGGGTTTGCCAGACCTGTTTGTTAATCCTTCACTGTAGGAGATTCTGCAGTTTTCCTATGTGGTGTTTCACCATTCTTCATAGATTTTTCTGAATATTAAACATAAGCTGGCCGTGCTTTTTGCTGTTATTCTTGCAGTTTCACAAATTTTGCAAGGTAAGTTGATTTCTTCTTGTCTTTGGAGAGGAGTGGTTTCCTGTCACCTTTGAATAACTTTTCAGATGTTGAAAGGTGATTATCATGTCTACCCAGGGCATAGGGTTTTTTCCCTTGGAAAAAAGCAAACTCAAATCCACTGATTTTCCTAATGGATCCAATTTCTAAAGTGCTTTTCCTTTTTGTTGCTCACTGATTGGACTATCTAATATGACATCCCTGTCCTGAAGCATGGTAAAACTGGGTGCAAAATGACAAATTTTATCAGTACTAAACAGAATGAAATGTTTGCCCTTGATGTCTTGACATTACTGGCACCTCATTTCAGAAGATTTCTCTTCTTTGCACTAGCATCACATTGTTGACTCGGATTCAGTTTGTGATTCATAACTGGGCCCAGTCCCTCAGTTCCTGAATTTGTACTACATTCTCAGTTTAACAACAATCTACTCATCATTTTCCTTCAATAATTTCTTAACTAGCTGTATACACTTAAAATGATTTCAACTGAGCTTGTATTTCCATAGCTTGCATATGGTAAGGTCACATGAGAGTTCAGGAAGACTTACTATGGTAGGATATACAGCCGGTGTTCATAAGTAGAAATAAAAATGCCCAAGTGAATGTTTTGTGAAATGAAGTAAATGCTGGTGATAAATGGAAAAGTAAAGCAACGATTCTGATTATAAGTAACTGCAATGCCACTTGGGCTGGCTCCAGTTGTTCTCTTGCCTTTTTGTTGCATGATGCTTGAGCTGCTTGTTGATATCTCGTGAAACCATTGCTCTACTGTGTACCATTTTAAGGCAAACTGAAATTTGTGGCTCTGTACTGTACAACATTGCACTGTAAATAGCAGTAGTTTAGGAACTGATTGACAAGTAACTTAAACATCCATGCAGCAGCAGGGATCTGGCCTGTAGGAAAAGGGAATCTCACCTTGACGTTATCCTGAACTGCGTGGGCTTAGATCATCTTAAGTGAACCATGAAGATGTAGCCTAAGGTAAACTCATGGGACAGATATGTCTGTTTGGAAGATTTCTATGTCTATTATACCAGGAAAACAATATCATAAAATGTGTTAATGAAAATGATAGGAGTCAGATAAATAAATCTTGCATCCTGGGGGAAATGGGCTACCTTTGAACACAATTTCAGCCCATACAGGTTTTAAACATTTTTTTCCCTTATGGGGCCTGTTTTTTCAGTCCTGATTTTTAAGATACTAGGATACTCTGTCAAATGCTAAGGATGACCTTGTGTATACATATGAGTGTGTTTTATTTATTTAAAAAAAAAAACTGATTTCTGTTCACAGTTATGGTTGCCATTGCTATTGCAACAGCATCTGTTACAACACTGGGCTTGAAACAGGGCAAACAGAGTAAGAGAAAGGTCTGGCTTTCAAGAGAAGTGGCTCAAATTAAAGGAAAAAATCAGCAACAAAGAATCTTTCATATTTGATTTGCTACCAAAGTGACTAGTGTAGCAACAAAACGCCCAATTAAGCTAATAAGCTTACGCAGAAAGTCTGTTTTAGGTCTAGGAATGGAATCTAGATCTCTGGAGCTTTAGTCCAGTGCTTTGTTTGTTGGAATATTATTTCTCTAAGTCAAATCCTTTTCTATCAAAGCAATTTGGAAAGCCTTTGTTTAAGCAAGACCACTTGTTTTTCTGTGGACTTCTTAAGAGGTGAATGGTAACACCTTTAAGCAAAACAGTAAAGGCTGCAATCCCAGCCTCTCACCCCTGGGAAGGTCCAACTGGATTATTCTGTGTACGAAAACTTCTGTTTCCAGATTTGAATTTAGAAATGGATGTCACTTTGTGAGAGAAGCAAGTGACTTTGTGCATTTTTGGTTACTTTTGAAACTTAAGTATCTCAGAGTAAAATTGCGTGGAGTATATTTCTCTAGGACCATTTAAACATGTTTTCATTGATTTCATGGAACTCTCCTAATTGCTCCCAACAGATATCCTGGCCTGAAATAGCTGCTGAAGTTGTTAGGACAGACACAGGAAGAAACATGGAGAGTAGAGGGAGAGAAAAGAAGATGACGTTACAATTGTAAAGCACATAACATGCTCCAAAAATTACAGAAGAAGGAAAAAACATAGAAATAGGTTATAAAAATCTACTTCTGTAGTTGCTGGCTACTAGTAAGGGTTGTAATAAATTTATTACCTGACTTCAGTTAGTGGAAAGAGACATATCAGAATTCGTGGCTGGCTGTGAACATATATATCACTTGTTCCTGGGTTCAAACTTCAGCTCTGACACTGGGACCACCTTTGCCTAAATCCTTTGCAAACTGTTTGTCTTGGTTTTGCTTCTAGAAAGTAAACATAAATATTTGCTTGTGTGCTGAACTCCAAGGCATGAAATCATTAATTCTTTTCAGTGTACTGAAGATGAAGAGTTGTTTTCATCAGGAATGTCATACATCTTGGTTATTAAATGTTTGAAATGTGTGCAAGAAGAGCATAATATAAAGATGGCATAAATGTGCCTGTAATGTGTCCACTGTGCTTTTTAGTGTGCCAAGTGGATGTAGGGTAAAGCTGGAGTACTGAAATGGTGCATGAGGAAGTGCCGTGGTGCTTTTCTGGGAAAACCTGATTTGGATAAAGTGGTGCAGATACCAGCTTCCCTTATCTTCAGTGTGATGGTGAAGCTTTTGGAGGCTTCGTGTCCCAGCATATGCTGTTTCATTTTGATTTGAGCAAAAGTTCAAACAAAGTTTAGAGGAGGATCAAAATTCTGCTTGCTTATCTGACTCCAGCTGATCTCATCCTTTTGAAGTGCATCTAAAATTAATGTCCATCCTTTACTGAATTCTCTTCTAAAATATGCAGCTGTGTGGAACAAGTAGATAGGCCTGTAAATGCCTCATATCAAATGCCTCGTCTGTAAATTGGCAACACTGACAAGTTGATCAGATACTTGAAGTCCTAGGATTGCCATAAAATATGCTCTTATTAGATGAGAGGAAGACTGAATTCTGAACCCAAATTAAATGCTTACTATTTTTGAAGTAATTGTGAATGTGCTGTAAGATACTTCCCCCCCCACCTCTGGTTTGGTCTTGCTGATAAATCCTAAATGTAGCATTTAGTATTGTTAAAAAGGAGGCATTTAGTATTGTCAGGTTTTTTCATTCACAAGGCAAAGTAAAGCTAACCTTTGTGTTTTTCACCTTTGCTTTGTCAAAGCGTGTAGGAGGCTGCACATCCATCTATTAACTGCTAAATGTGTGTAGTAACTCTCACTTTATCACCTGCTCTTATGTTAAATGTACTTTCACAGGTTAATAACATGAGTAGGCCCTCTCTTAAAACAGATTTCAGATTTTAAAAAGGGAAGATATTTACCTGTTTTAGTACTGCTGATGACCTCTGGAAAATGAATGAAAAGAATTTAGGAAATTTTGAATCCTTTATACCATTAAATTAATATTACGTGTATTTTGGTTCAGAACTCAGAGTGGCCTCTCTGTGAGATCACATAAAGTTTGAATTTAAATAAATCATTGACACTGGAAATGCAGAAAACATGCTTGCACCAATTGTTTCAAGTTCTGTAGAGTCTGGAGAACATGTGAGAAAGTCACAGACAGCAATACTTTTCCTATTTTTTTTAGAATTAGACTACAAAGCATTTTATTCTGCAAGATACACAGAATATGGCAAATACCAAAGTAAGGTGATAGGTCACTTGGTGATATATAATAGGAAGGAATGCAGAATGCATACTGTGAGAAATATAAGCATGGGCTAAAATCATTTCAGACAGTTTAATCTGACTGTGATTTGAACCTGAACATTTTCTGATTCACCTGCTTAACGTTCTTTTCTTTTACAGCTGGGAGAAATATAAGAGTTAAACTGACTTTTATGTCCTTTCCAATTTGAAGTGCGGACATTATAAAACATATAAGTCTTTTAATCCTGGTTTGCTCATACATTTTATTTCTGCTGTTTTATACATTTGCTTAGCTGGCCTTTTTTTGTCTGACTTGTAGGTCTTTGAAGAAGAGCATCATATCTTGTACCTGGACCATGGTGGAGTTATTGTGGCCATCAAAGACACCTCTATCCCTCTGAAAATACTCAAGTAATCCTACAGTCAATTAGAGTAGAGCTATTGTGTATTCAAGACCTCAGGCAAAATTCAGAGTTTAAGATGAGCATTTCAATGTGATCTTGCATGAAATGCAGGTGGACTCAGCTTAATTTAACATTCATTAAGTTAACAAAATGCAGGTGGATGTTTTCTTAAAGATTACTTCATGGTGCTGAAGGTACCATGGCATAACGCGTTAATCATCATAAAATTTTCTTGCATCAGCGTAGATACTTTTGCTTAAAAGGCTATCCTGGAACTCTACAGTACAAGCCATGTTTGGCATGATTGTTATCTGCTACTGGTTTGCACGAGCAGGATATGGCAATGGTGCTCAACTTATGATGCATGTAAGGCTTAGGTATCCAGTCAGTCATACTGTAATAAGGCTCTGTCCCCTCCAAGGGCCACAGTGAATGAAGATGTTGGAGATAGCCCTCAGTTGCTCTGGGAAGATCAATATAATGTAGACTTCAGGAGACAATAGAGAAAGGACTTATGTGTGCTTATGTGCTGTGTAATACAGTACGCAAGAAGCCCAGTTGTTCCGAGATATTCATGCACAAATTAACTGTAGTATGTGTAGATCTTGTCACATAGTGATAATGCAGCAAGTGGCCTTCTCAGCTTGTTTGGCAGGAAAGATTTGCTGCAAAGCATTTTGTTATAAAATATCAAGTTTTAAACTGTATGATAGTGAAGCAAAATATGGTAACCTTATGTAATGTCATACAAAACTATCATCTTTGGCGTAAAAAACGTAAGAGCTCTTTATCACTTGTGACTAGATTCGTTTTTGCATAATACTGTATATACTGGTAGGAACTAGGCTATGTACTTGGTTAGCTAGAACGAAAGCCATCATTAACCTACTATCCAAAAGACCTGGAGAAAATGGACGCAAGAAAAGAGATTTTTATTCATAAATTTTGGGTGCACAGAGTATTTGAAATAGGTTTTGCTGATTCATCAGCATCTTTTGAAAATTTTTAAGTGGATGGTAGCAGCTGTGAAGGGCCATCATCTTGGTGCCTGCAGTTACTGAACCGCCCACGTATTTTAGCAATTGAGCTGTTTTGCCTCTCATGTTTCACTGACCTCTGCTTAACAGGTCTCTAGCTCAGAGACTGCTAGAAAGAATGAAGTGTAAATTAACTTGCTCATGAACCTACAAGGAAGCAAGATAGTTTGTTGACAGACCTCAAGTTTTAATCTGCCTGAGACTTTCCATTGTTGTGGCGAACTTATTATACACCTTCCAATAAAGATGTGAGGCCCTGGATACATTGCTGAGAAAAAGATCATGTTAATATGATATATACTGTCCAGGCACATTGTATTTTATACTGTCCAGGCATATTATATTTTGGTGATCATAAATCCTGGGCTTGAGTAGTGAGGGGATTTTTTTTTTGAATGAATGAATGAATTCTGTTTTGTATAATAATAGTTGTAAATGAAAACCATTTCTGCTTTTTTACAGGTTCAGCATAGATGAAGGCCAGACTTGGAGTACGCATAATTTTACCAGCACTTCAGTCTTTGTAGATGGATTACTTAGTGAACCTGGAGATGAGACACTGGTCATGACGTAAGTTTCTGGTTTCATCTCTTTTTTCAGGGCTCTCTCTGCGTATGCACTTGAGCATATTTTTACTTGTGGATGTCTGAGGTAGTCCTTGAGTCAGTGACTTTTTCTTCTTGCAGTCACACAGACTCTTACACTGATGTCCAAACAGCCCTAGTAAGCATCCTGTCTTTGAAATTATCTGAGTGCAGTATTTCAGATTGTAAAGGTGAAGTGTTATGTTCATATGAAATTTCGCAAAGATACCACCAGGGAGAGTGGAATAATAGGACTGCAAATACAAATTTGAGAAACATAGGTAAAAAAATATCCATTTCCTGCATTTTTTTCTATTTTCTACTGATTCTTAGGCAGACTTTAAAAATGCTAAATATCTATCCATTCTTCTTGTGAAAATTGTCTTCACAGTGTAAACAACTGTGTTGTTGTCCTAGTAACTAGCATTGCAGTACTTTGTGTGACCAAACACTGTGCTAACAAATACATGTTTTAATTCTGTGCAGTGACTGAGGCAGATGCTGTGAATAGAGTTAAAAATAGCCAAATTCTGCAGCTCAGGCCCCTGTTTATCTTTTTTGAAAGGGCCAGGGACATCTGGATCTGAGCTGCAGTTTTTGCTCCATCTCTAGGATAAATGCTCATATTTTAGAAGTGTCTGAGACTAAAAAACACCTGTCCAATTAGAGAGAAAGGCACATGCTGACTGCAGCAGGAAAGGGGAATGCACTCAGAGGTGTGCACGTTATTACGTGTGCTCCTATCAGAACAGCTTCTGTGATCCTTTATATTGGAGCTCAGCATGTTCATGACAAGCTTTTTCTCCTAGGAGTTACAACTAGAGCTGCCTTTGACGTGTCCCAGTAGCATTTTCCCCAGGAAAAAAAAAAATAGCCTAGTGTGGAGTTGTGTAAAGGATCCTGAGCAAAACAGAAATCCTACCCAATGTTCTTAAAAGCGGTGCGCCGAGTTTGTAACACTGTACTGCGCAGGAGTGAATTTGGTCTGTTCTTTCTTCCTCCACTGTCCTATTTATCCTCTGTTATACATATATCACCTGAGAAGAACAGTATTACTCAACCATCTTCCCCTTCTCTCAAGCAAAAGGTTTTTTGATAGTATAATATATGCCACACGGAGATACTTATGCCTCTGAATGAAGGATTTCCATTGATTTCAGTGGAAGCAGAGGGATCAAAAGCTTATCCTAAACTGTACTTACTGGCAGATAAAATGATGTGTGATGACTATATGGTCTGTGAGGGGTTTTTTTATTATTATTAAGTATCATTAAATACAGTGGTTTTGTGAAGATGTACTTAAATATCTGGGTGAATAAGCTAAAGAGCTTACGTAAGACGATACCTTTTTGAAATCATCCATCTGAAATACGTAAAACTGTAGCTAGATTTGGTACATGAGCCCAGATTTGACTTGTATGTTTCTAAGGGCAGAGCAAGAGTCTGACTCCAGCATCTCAATGCCAGGCTTGTAGGATCTTACTTTGCAGCTAGTTCTACTGAACATGGAGGACATTAACCACTTACTGTCACAGACTGACCCTGAAAAGACTTGCAGCCTTCCTACCAGACTCTAAAGATAATGGGAAGAATAAAGTTATAGTATGTGTTTCCTTGTTGCTGTTACATCAGCTTCCTAGTCACTCCTACTGCTATCGATTGGGTTTTACCTTCAGGGTGCTGTCTAACCAGTGGTGGTCTGTCTGACTTTACATCAAGACCTTTTGTCGTTCTGTCTGGCTTAGGTCATTTTCTCTCAAAACTTCATGCTTGTACTGAGCTGCTGCGCATGACTTAATCTGCAATGATTTGCTGCTTTTGAGAAATGTCATCCACTGATATGCAGTCCCTGAAAAAAATATCAACTATGCCATCTTTTCCATGTTATTAGATAAAAAGTTGGGTTTTGGTTTTTTTTGTTTGTTTGTTTGTTTTTCTGGGTAGAACATGATAAAATGAACTTGTGTATGGTAACGGCAATAAATTAACAGTGTCTTTCACCCTAAGGAACCCCCAAATCCATTACTAAAGACCTAGTCTGACATTTTTTACTTGTACAGGAATTTCATTTTCTCCCTTTGTTAGGGAGTTTGTTTGAGTAAGGACTTGGAGTAGAGAGTCCAATGTCAAAATCTGCATAAATTAGTAGAGAGATAACATAATTCTGAAGTGGGAAAGTAATAACTGAAAAAGTGTACAGCAAAACTGTGGAACAGAGACTGTTTTATTTAAAGCTTCTAGAATAAACTTACAAAAGACTCAAAGAATATTTTACTTGTATGGAGAGCAGCTGTTACTGTAGGGTAAAATCCTGCTTCCACTGAAACCAGCTTAGGGATTTCCTTCAAGGTTTTTAATTTTTATTTAAAAAAAAAATCCACAAAAAGATTATCTGCGAAAGACATTAAGGGACCTGGTAGCACTGTGTGTAAGAGAGACTTCTCATTCTTCAGCATCGTGACTGGGATGTTGACCTGACTCATAAGGGACTTCCGTTTGAATTCCTGTTTTGTCCTAACTTACCCAAAATGAAGTGGTCTGGAAAGCTTTGCTGAAGAAAGAAGGGAATGTGAACCTGGTTGCTTCAAGTCTTTATTTCAGAAAGTTTTGTGTTTTCTCCAAAACAGAGAAAAAACAAATGTTGACTTGTCAAAAGTTTTCGTAAAACTGAGTTGTCATCTGCCAGTCGACATTAATCTAAATCATTCATCAAAATCCCCTGCAGTATTCAAAATATGTACACTGCAATGCCAAGGAAAATATATTTTATTCCATCGTGCTCTACAATGGACCTAGTTAAGATTTTTAGGAGTTTTAAGTAGTAAAGTATTCAAAAACGTTAGGAAACTCATTCTGTGTAAAAATCGGTTTCTAAATAGACCTAGCTAAGAGTTTTAGGAAACATAAACAATAAAGTATTCATAAAGTTTAGGAAACTCGATCTGTGTAAAAATCAATTTCTAAATTGAGAGCTCAAATCCACCATTTATTGCTAAATTAGTAAGGCTAGCTAAGAAATTTTCTCAACTAACTGTTACATATTAAAATAGTGTATGGTCTAGTAGGCTTTATTTTCTTCTAAATTCTTTAAGAATGAAAGCTACTGCAACCCAATGTTATACTTAACAATATATTATATTTGGGAAAAATTACTTAATAATGCTGGATAGAGTAATGGCCTAACTCAGTGAAAAAAGGAAGAATTTTTGTGTCTGAAATATTGATGTTCCTCTTCAGAGGAAGTTGTTCATATAATGAAAGTTTCAAACCTGTTAAGTAACTTCTAAATCACAGTTCAGCTTCTGGGAGTGTTTCCCAAACCAGGTTGTTTAGATTGCAGTGTAAACCCAGTAGGCACAATAACCATGGTACCACAGACCATGGCCCCTTTTAAAAGGCCAATCGGAGGTTACATAAAAAGACTGCTTTTCTTTATGTCAGGTAGAATCAAAATCTTCCTTATGGGTAATTGTATTTTTTTCCAGAGGGATTTTTTTTCTAAGGTCTTGTAGAGTGACAACTTAAGATGCTGCTGGGAACTTTGTGACATCTCTGAACTGCAGAACTCCTAGATGTGCGTTTTGCTGTCTTGAAAGTGTGTTGTTGCATTCCTCTTGGGTTCCTAAGTGATAATGGAAGCAAGAAAATAGTCTAGTTTAAGCTTAATCAAAACAAGGTGAGTATGATATTAACAGGTGTTAGATATTAGGGAGAACCATCTGGATTTTTGCAACTGTCAATTCTGCTAGGAATGTCAGCCTCACCTTTAACATCAATAACGGTCAACATTACATGTAGTTTGTGGGGCTTATTGTGGCATGCATGGCAGCACACTACCTTTCTTGTTGTCTTTGAGTATCTTACTAGGTGGAGGTACTTGTCTGTGTTGTGAATTCTTCATTACTAACTTTCTCATACTGCAACCTTAAAAAAGGTAGATAGATGGTAGATAAAGCCTCATTATGTAAGAGAATAGCTGATTTCCCAAGGCAAATTCTAGGTTTTATTTGCAGCTAGTTAATCTCTTGTTTGAGAAGCATTGCTCAGTCATTAAATAGTTGTTCTACTCTCTGCATAATGAGGAACATATCTGTCTGTCAATAGATGGAGGAAACATATAGAAAGATAGGAAGAGAATGGTGACCTTGATAAAAGAGCATTGAAAAAGCAGGCTGGTTACTTTGTTTCCATCTAATGTAGATACCGGCTAATCCAGATGTACAGGTGCCTGTTTAGCGGCAAGTCTTTTGCTGGCATCTCTGTGGACATAGATGTTAGCAGAGCGAGTCACTACATTGTAGTGTTGCTGCCAACCTGTGGTCTTGGAGCCAAGGCCATGGGACTGCCCCTGTCTCTCCCTGTGCTCAAAAGAAGTCCAGTGTTTAAAGCTTTGGTTTTTCTTTTCTTTCCATAAAGTTTTCATAACATATTCAGAAATACGGGAACATGATGATTTCAGTGTCTTGCTAAAGCCCATATTTAGTACATTTTGAGGGTAGACCTGGAAACATATTTGAATAAGAGGAACTGAAAGTTTAGGAATCTGTGTCCTGTAAGAATCTTTTATCGCCTTGTCCCTACTTAAAGGAGCGAGAAGGAGAGAAAAAGTGGGACGCATGACACTTTTTATTCAGATAGAGTCTTTGTGTGATTTTGAGCCTGCATCTGTGGTGCTCTAACTTCTCTTTCAGGGAGACAGTTTCATTTTAGTGTCTAGTTCTAATAAATGATGATGATGAGAGAGACATTGGAAACTTTGGCCAACAATAAAATTGTTCAAATATTTTACTTATATTTTGGTGGGGCCTTGAACTCCATTTTGCTGTGTTTTGCTCTCAGAATGGCGGAGCTACAATTTAGGTGACCATAGGCTATTTACTCTGCCAGGTGAAGTGTGAATGAAGAATTTCCTACCTGTGAGAAAAAAGATCTGATATTTAACTATGTGAGTAGAAAAAAAATATATTAGCTAAAGAATTAATTATAAAATTTTTTAAGTATCCCAAATTAATTTGATCTTTAAGATGACAGCAAAAAGCTGAATGATGCAAAGCTATCCTTTATAATGTCATATGTTTCTCCTTAAATTAATCCATTTTGTCCACTGTCCACCTTGTATTTATTTCTACATAAAGCATCAGGCTAGGCACTAAATCTGCATTTTGTTCTAAACAGCTTACATGGTAAAAGGTTGTTCTTGGACAGGAATTTACCAAACAGATGGAAAAAGACGTTGGAGGTAGTTCACAAACATCATGGAGCCACTGAGCTTCTGGATTAAATGGGAACACGCTCATCCTGCCCCTCCCCAGCACTTCTCAGAACCTAAGCATTCATTTCCTTTCTTTTTCTCCAGAAGAGCTGAAACCAAGATGTTTTGGCATAAAAGAATGATTGGCAATTATCATTTTTTAGGGAAGGAAACAATGAAAAAACATATTTTGGTTCAATTTCAACTAAATTGTTTCCTCCCCTCATTTTTCACTTCAGCAGCCAAGCCAAAAAAAAAAAAAAAAAAAAAGAAAAACTACTCTTCTCTTCTCTTTAGTGCATTAAGTATATGCATGTGTTTGTAGTTTAAGGTACTTAAATCATAAGTGTCTTAGCATATTTGCACATGATCTGTTGTGTACACAAGCACTGTTTATGTGCAGTTGCTTTATGTAGGCAGGTGTCTACTTTTGCACATGGAAGCATTCATCATTTCTGTAGTTGCTATTTAGGAAGGCCACTGAAAATCTGACCTCTGTTACGTTCTTTTGGGGAATTAGAAAAATATGTGGAATTATAATCTTGATGTATAACAGACTGCAGCTTGAATCTTACATTACTGTCATCCATTTTACCAGTATGAACACTGACTTAGCTAGTTTTTGTTGATTTTGCAATGGTATAAAGGAAGCAAAAACAACTATTAGAAGGAAAGCATGTCTATAAAGAATCATCTGTCATTTTCTTTTTGAAAATGGTAGGCTTCAAATAGCACTGTAGGACATAGTCATGGCTAACCTGCTCTTCAAACCCATATCCCCTTGGAAAATCTTTCATTAATAACATTACTGCTTCTGTGAGTTAAGGAGAACACTACCTGTTGGCAGAGGTTCCACTAGAGATAAAGTTCATCCTTCCATGCCACAACCTCATCTCTTTACTCCTTTAACTTGGTAATTTCTTTACAGATTTTGGCATGGGAAGGTCACGTGTCTTGTTGTATGTTCAAAGGCACTGTCATAATATGAACTACAACAAGCAAAACAAAAAGAAGATTGTGACGTTTATTTGCTTTTTCAGTTATATTGTCATCATTTGTAGTAAAGGTCTAAGTGAAGCGAAGGACTCAGCTCTTTGACCTCACCATAAGTTGACAAGAAACTTCTAAAACACTATTCCTTTTAGGCAAAAGACAGCTGAGAAAGTTGCTGCTATTTTAACATAAATGGCCTCTGATATCTAGTGAACTGTAAGGTGGATTTAAGTATTTAATATGAAATTGCAATCATGTTATAAAAATAATCAGGTAGGTGTCACAGTTAAAATATTTTAACAGTACAGTAAGTTCACTGACAGTTGTGTTTGTTATCAATATGATTTCCTACAGGAGAGAAAGCCTTCTATGAGGAACAAGATCTAAATACCACTTTTTAGTATAGCTCTGTGACTGCTTCCGTTTAAGCGAATACTTTCCAAGAGACAGACTGAAAGTTGTTAAAGCAATTAACTAGCATCTCCGAGAGTCTGGTTTCCTTTCCCAGCTTGATCACGTGCTCGCTGTTGGATTTTGAGGTTTAGATCCACAAAGAATTTCAGGTACCTGCCTTTTTGACCATGTGTGGTGGCTTGACCCTGGCTGGACACCAGGTGACCACCAAAGCTGCCCTATCACTCCCCTCCTCAGCTGTACAGGGAAGAGAAAATACAATAAAAGGCTTGTGGGTCGAGATAAGGACAGGGAGAGTTCATTCATCAATTACTGTCACAGGCAAAACAGACTCGTCTGGGGGAAATCAGTTTAATTTATTACTGATCAAATCAGAATAGGATAATGAGAAAATAAAAACTAAATCTTTAAACACCTTCCCCCCACCCCTCCCTTCTTCCCAGACTTAACTTTACTCTTGATTTCTCTACCTCGTCCCCTCCAGCAGTGCAGGGGTTTGGGGAATGGGGTTTGCAGTCAGTTCATCACACGTTGTCTCTGACGCTCCTTCCTCCTTAGGGGAGGACTCCTCACACTCTTCCCCTGCTCCAGCCTGGGGTCCCTCCCACGGGAGACCTCCACAAACTTCTCCAACATGAGTCCTTCCCATGGGCTGCAGTTCTCCATGAACTGCTCCAATGTGGGTCCCTTCCATGGGGTGCAGTCCTTCAGGAACAGACTGCTCCAGTGTGGGTCCCCCGCGGGGTCACAAGTCCTGCCAGCAAACCTGCTCCAGCCTGGGCTCCTCTCTCCATGGGACCACAGGTCCTGCCAGGACCCTGCCCCAGTGTGGGCTTCCCATGGGGTCACAGCCTCCTTTGGGCATCCACCTGCTCCAGTGTGGGGTCCTCCAGGGCTGCAGGTGGATATCTGCTCCAGCATTAACCTCCATGGGCTGCAGGGGGATAGCCTGTCTCACCATGGGCTTCACTACAGGCTGCAGGGGAGTCTCTGCTCCAGCGCCTGGAGAACCTCCTCCCTCTTCTTCTTCACTGGCCTTGCTGTCTGCAGGGCTGTTCCTCTCACATATTCTCGCTCCTCTCTCCAGCTGCAATTGCAGTTGTGCAGCACCTTTCCCCCCTTCTTAAATACAGTAACACAGAGGCGCTATGACTGTCACTGATGGACTCAGCCTTGACCAGCAGCGGGTCCGTCTTGGAGCTGGCTGGCATTGGCTCTATCAGACATAGGGGAAGCTTCTAGCATCTTCTCACAGAAGCAACCCCTGTAGCCCCCCTGCTACTAAAACCTTGCTATGCACACCGAATACAACATGTTTGGACGTCTTTTCTTAGGTGCTGCCCAGAAGAAATTAGACATGTTATCCAAGACAGAGCCACTGAGATTGCCCATATAACCTGTATGTGGGGTCCTCAATTGACCCTGATTCAAACACTAGGTTTTATTGTCAGTAGTTTTATACATTTGAAGGCTCTCCCAAAAAAATAGAGGTCCTGTTCCACCCCCAGCTGGCATGTCAAGTTAGCAGAGTGTGTCAACAGGACAGTTCAGGACTGTGCAGACAAATTTTGATGCCTTGGCAGCATGCTGTTTCGAACATCACAGTTGATGACAAAGTCATAAAGAGGAGAGCAAAAGCCAACGCAGCACTTCGGAGATTAAAGCAGCATGTCTAGAATGAAAGAGGCATCTGATTTCCAACAAAAGTAGCTGTGCATCACACAGTTGTCATCACTAGTCTTCAGTACGACTGCAAAACTTGGACAATTCAAGTTGCTACATTAAATGTCTGAATAAATTCCACATGTGCTCTCCTTGTGATCACTCCTGCCACTCTGAGGTCTTTGAGTGCTCTCAGGTATTTAGCAGTAAAGCAAAACTGTTGCAGGTTCAGCTATCCTGCTCTGAGGAGCTGGTGGGTATATCAGACATCAGGCTGCTAAAAGCTATTTTCTTTGTCTGGAGACAGTATGGCTAATAGCTCAAAGGTAAACCACCATAATATTACTAAAAGTTGCTCAAGGCATGTCTTAATTTATATGGTATTAGATCCATGATATGGGACACTGTAGCTAAAATCTGTCTGCTCTGGCAAAGAATGTTTTGATGCTGTGAAGGCTACAAACAAAATCCTGAAGAACATGCAGAAAAGCTAAAGAGAAAGGCAAGTGTAGTGGTTATAAAAAGCTGTCTGTGACACCCAAGATGAGCAGTGTGTTGTCAAAACTGGGCTCATTTCTCCTGAATGAGCCCATGGAAGCTGAATGTGTACCTGATAAGTCTTTGGGAGTTTCCAGCTTTAGCACCATCATAGCTTCAGTCAGGTGGTTTGCAAGTGATACAGACAGCAGGTAACACAGCTTTTACTGTTCATCGGAACTAAGAACCTCCTGAATAGATGCTCTTTACTATGGAATAGATGCTCTTTTCTATTGAATAGAAACGTGAATTTACTGGAAGAGATTATCATTGCATATAATTTCTGTTAAATTAGCTTCCCCTGATTATGAGCTTTATCAGGAACAGAAATAACCAGCAATCCTCCAGCAAATAGTTTAAATGAGTTAGCTTAAAAACTGCATTAAACCATCTTAGCTATCAAATGATGCAATCAAATTAAAAAATTATGTGCTCATAAATGAACTAGGAACAAATGTACAAAGTTGTTATGGCAACTGAAACAATGAAGTTAAAATTATGGATCCCAAACTCTTGCAAATAAAAGTAAATGAATTTCCAAGGTAATTGGAATTTTTTTCAAAAATTATTTATCACAACGTCATCTTTCATAGTTTCAACAGAATTGATTTTATGGCTCTCTAATGAAATATAATTAATCAAGAAGAAGGCTTTAGTAGCTTATGAATTACTATCATCTTGATATTTAACTTCTAATCATCAGTTACACTTGCTGCACTGTTCCAGTTTTTTCCATTCATATGATTTTATTGGACGTATATATTTTGCACCTGAGCAATTAGGTTGTGATTGCTGTTATGTATTGCTTTATTGTAGCTCATATTTTTGTCTAATTCATTGAATCCTACTTAAAACATGCCTGTCTTCCTTACTTTGGAAAAATACTTCTTTTTAATTCTAGTGATATTTGGCAATGCATTTAAATGGGCTCCTCTGATGTGTCTGCAAAACCCTGTCCTCAATAGGGTGACAAGTGTTATTGCAGCAATAGCATTAATAATCATGAGGCCATGCATTCAAACAGTTTGCTAAGCTGAGTGCGTGTAAGATGCTGGATTCCTTAGAAAATTTGGCCCAGGAATTGCAAAGCTGTATGGCTGTATTTTTCATGGGGTTTGTGGCTGTGCTGGGACACTTCCGTGAATTTCAGGAGTTCTACTTAAGTCAGAGAATGGTGGAATCAACGGTGCAGTTATTATGCTGTCAGAACATGGTTCTCAGCCTGTAGAATCAGAACAGCCATAATGGAAATGAGTATTTTTTTGCAAGAGACTGGGCTAAAGGCAGGAAGGTTATTTCTGTCTTCTGCTAAAAATCCACAGAGAGGTTTATAGTTTGCCTGTTGAAGCAGTGCCTTTGCTGTATGCATGTATAGTTTGCATGTAGCTTCCATATTATTCTAGTAGAATTTGCAGAATTTCTAGAGTAATTTCTATAATTTTTATATAATTATAGGATGCGGGACTGGGCAATATCTCAAAAGTTTATCTAATTTCTAGCTCTAGTCCTGATGTTTCACTAATTTCTTGCTCCAGTGAAGGAGAATAAAAAGCCTTAGTAGCTTTTATCATTACCGTTACAGAATCACAGAGTCACAAAATGGTTGAGGTTGGAAGGGACCTCTGGAGGTCATCTGGTCCAACCCCCCTGCTCAGTCAGGGCCACCTAGAGCCAGTCACCTGGCACTGTGTCCAGATGGCTTTTGAATTCTCCAAGGACGGAGACTCCACAGTCTCCTTGGGCAACCTGTTGCAGTGCTCGGTCACCCTCACAGTGAAAAAAGTGTTTCCTGATGTTCAGAGGGAACCTCCTGTGTTTCAGTTTGTGTCCATTGCCTCTGGTCCTGTCACTGGGCACCACTGAAAAAAGCCTGGCTCTGTTCTCTATGCACCCTCCCTTCAGGTATTTATAGACATTGATAAGATCCCCTTTGAACCTTCTCTTCTCCAGGCTGAACAGCCCCAGCTCTCTCAGCCTTTCTTTATATGAGAGATTCTCCAGCCCCTTCATCACCTTCGTGGTGCTTTGTTGGACTCTCTCCAGTCTGTCCATGTCTCTCATACTAAAGGAGCTCAGAACTGGACACAGCCCTCCAGGTGTGGTCTTGCCAGTGCTGAGGAGAAAGAATTAGAGAATTGTGTAGCTGTATCTTTTAAGTTTATTGATCCTTGTCTTTCCTCCTTTTTGTCCCTTTTCCAGGTCCCTTTGAAGACAACTCTTCAATCTATAGCAAGACTCTTTGAAGACATTTTGTTGTACTTGTCAATTTTATCTTTTCCAGAGATAAAAAACAATTCTTTCAGTCTTTCTTCATTGGTTACATTTTCTAAGCAGCTTACGAGTCATCCTTGCCCCTCTTCAAATTCATTTTTAGTGGGTGTGTAAATATGCATACAACGTCCAAAATTAGACACCATATTCTTTCAGAGGTTCCACCAGTGCCAAGTTTATCAAAATAATTGCCTCCATGTCTTCTGTTTTCCAGTTCTGAATACAACATAGAATTAGTCTTTCTTCTTTTGCAGTAACATTGCGTTCTTGTTTTAATTCCCCAGAATTCCCCAAGCCTTTTCTTCGATGTTTGAAAGTTATTCTTCATGTTGGTTTTGCACCTTTGTTCTTGTGTTTTTCCTAGGAGTACTTTTTGCAATTGGTTTTGGAGTATTTCATTATGTTGATTTCTGACCATTGCTTCCACCAGTCGGTGTCCACTGCCTTCCTTCTGTGTTATCTGCAAAATTTAGTGTGTGTTTGTTATTTGACCACATGGGTGTTAATGAAAATGTTGACTGTGGACCCATCATATCTTTGTGATACATATCTCAAAATATTTCCCTGTTTGATTACTGCTTTTTGAAAATGGATTTTTCTAATTATATGTACTCCCATTCCTCATTACAATGATTTTATCTGCACTGATGTTTTCCTTTTTATGTTGAGACAGCGTCATCTAAAACTGCGTAACAGTTTTAACAAAGGTCAAAATACGCTACATGTTGTCCTTTTTCCACTAAGCCAGTTACCCTGTAAAAGAAGGAAATTACATTAGTTTGACATGATTTGGTTTTGACAAATCCGTGGTGGCTGTTTGTTATCACTTTAATTATCTTCAAGGTGCGTATAAGAGGATAGCTTAATAATTCGTTTGGTATCTTTGTGGATATCAAAATTAATTCTGTTACTCTTTGGGCTCTGTTTTGTTGATTTATATATATGCTATATATATGTGAAATGGTTCCCTTTCCATAGTCATCTGGAGTCACCCTGCGAGGTCTCAAAGATGATTATTAATAGTTCAGAGATTTTGTTTTATATTTTCAGAATTTCATTGTTCTGTTCTGCACTGAACTCAAACAACCATCTCCTTTTTTTTTTTTTTCCTGACTAATGTGCCTGAGGCAGGTAACATGAATGAAGAAAGTTTCATCTGTTCCATAGAAAATACTTTTCTTGAGGCAGGAGTGAAGCTTGACAGGACTTGGCTCCTTGCACTTCAACATATTTGTTAATAAACGAGTTAATAAAAGAAATGTAACCAATTTGTAAAGTGTTGTGGTGTCTAAAGAAGCATTTGCTGAGGTAGGTAGCTGCATAAGCACATGGTGAAGTCTGCCTTGCATTAGTACCTTGTATGGAGAAAAAAAGATTTAAAAAAAAAAAAAAAAGAGATACAGGTATTTAGCATGCAAAAGACACTTCATGCCTGTCAGCAAAGCCAGTCATATTGAAGCAGGCATTGTGGAAAAAGCATGAGACCACCTAAGTAGTCACTTTATTGAGTATGTAACTACAAGTGAATAAGATTATATGGTGACAGCAGCTCTCAGGATCCAGCTGAACCAGAAAAAGGAACCAAACCTGTAGGTCTTGATGAGAGAAGTGAGACCACACACCTACGTGCACGTACAGCCAGTGGACCAAGCCACATTTTTTAGGTTTTGTGTATTGTGTCTACTTTTGAACCATGGGTAGATTGAAAAGGAAAGAAAGTTAAATGATCCAAGTCCTTTAATCTCAGAGCCTTAGTAAGAAAATAGTAAGACATACAAACTAAATGCACAAGTTTCTGTTTAATTAAGTGCACTTCTGATGGTGAAGTTTCCTGTGAGCATGGATTGTTTGGTCATTATAATGCGGGCAGTATGGGCATTAATCTATAGATACCTGCCTTTCTGTGCTACAGCTGAGAAGCAAAGACACCAGAAAGGAAAGGGGGAAATCACTGCACATCTTTAGTCTCTGCGACTATTTTTCAGCCTCTTTGGTAAACTTCAGAGCTCTGCATCCACCTACCAGGGAGGAGGCTTGGTGTGATGATGTTGCCTCTGTGCTGCAGGGAATCCACCATTTCCTTACTTCTGGTCCACCCTAGTTCCACTTTGAACCTGGTATTCAGGACAAGAGAAATGACTGTGCACAGAAGAATGCTTTTAGCACAACTGTACCATTCCTGCTGTGTCTGGATTTGAACAAAACTGAGGGCAAAACAAAAGGAATGAATTAGTTTGGAGAATGCTACTAAAGCTTGAAATATGAACTCTGTGCAGTATGAACTGCTCTGAAATTGTTGGCTTCAGAATCAACCTTAAATTCTTTGGCAAGTAAGCCATGTAAGCCTGATACAAACCACAAATACATTTGACTTTTGCCCAAATAGAGTCTTTATGCTTTCTAATTTGTTGCTGGATGTCATACTTACCCATTTTGTTTTGGAAATAAATATTCTGACTTTGAAAATGTTGGCTGCTTTGAAAGTGGAGCTTGTTTTTTAAAGCAATGAGATTTCTTTTTTTTTTTTTTTTTTTTCCAAAAAGAAATTTACAGTTTGTGGCTGTTTTTTGTTATACATTGGACTATCTGAAATGAAGAAGAGTCTGAGAGTTCCTCAGCACAATGTGTAGATTCAGCATGTTCCTTGGAAATGAATATAATTTCATGATATTCCTGTGAGTTTAAACAATAGCAAACTGAAATTTCTATTGAAATTGAAAGCACATCTGAAATCTGTAGAAGTTTTTAAAAAACAAACAAACAACCAAAACAACCAAAACAAACCAAAAAAAAACCACCAAAAAACACCAAAGCAAAAACAACTGAAGAAGTTGCACCATCGTAAGGAATGAGTGACAGAGCTGGAAATTGAACCCGGTGATCGTGGGTTCTGCTCACCGATCTGAGCTCCCTGTCAAAATCTGAGAGCTCTGTATGTTTCATATGACAAGATAGTAGACAAAAATGTTGGGTTCCAAATTAGAAAAGGTTGTATATTTCCAATTAAATTTCTGGATAGTTTGCTGGGGGGAAAAAAAGTCTCTAGTCTATGAGCTATATTTTTTCATGGTAAGTTTTCATAGACAATTGGCAAATGTTTTCTAACTAGACACGTTGTATATGAAGAGGAATAAAAGTGGAAGAAAAATTAACCAGGGACCTTTTAGTAGGGAACCATGACCAAAGGAAAAAGTAGAACTGAAAATTGGAATCTCAGATGTATGGTATTTCTTTCCAGTAAGATTTTACTTTTCATCTTTTTGTTCAGAGTCTTTGGACATATTAGCTACCGTTCAGACTGGGAACTGGTGAAGGTGGACTTCAGACCGTCCTTCCCCAGGGAGTGCACTGATGATGACTATGAATCTTGGGAGCTCACAAATCTACAGGTATTTACGGTCTTATGTTAACTGCCACAACTTCTCTATAGCTTTCAGATTCATGTAGAACTGTGTGCTAGGAAAAAGTTTTCAAACAGAATTTGAACACTACATCCCCAGCTTTGATCTCCTTACATTGGTATTTGCTGATTTTATGATAGTTTAAAATGGGGGAGAGTTTTGTGTTCCCTTTGGTTGTGTGATCTGTGTCCTGGGAAAGGCAGAAGTTTATCTGGTGGTCTGCCATAATAATAGGTGGTCCTGCTGGATTGTGAAGCATATACCATAAACTAAAGTGTGTAATATTGATTGAAGCAATTTCAACATGCAGTCATATGTTCTGCCAACTTTCTGACCACATACTGTACTCACATGTAAATTGCCATAAGTAAAGCCCATTCCAGAAGTAATTTAGGATCTCAGTGGACCGATTATGCAATGGGGTCCAGTTGTTTTGGGCAATACCATTTCTGCAGTAATGCATTAAGGCTGCGCTAATCGCGGTGCTCTGGCCAAATCAAATTTTGGGAAGCTACATTCTCTATACAATGTATTGATTAAAGAGACCAGTGTGAGGATTTTTTTACATTAAATGGAATATGTCGTATTTATTCATAATCATTCTGATTACTATGTTTGTGCCTCTTCCAGTACGTTTGTTCTCTCACTTTCTGCAGGGTTGGAGTTTTTTTGTGTGCTAATCTGTGTTATTTCAGCTCTCATTTGCTAGTTCTCCTGCCTAATTTTACACTTCTTGTTTGGGAATGTTCTGTATTTACTAAGAATGTTACGCAGATCTGACCCTGAAGAGTAACAGTACCTTGGGATATTGGCATTGAAATGTCTTTCAGAAATTAGAAACTACTAAAATGACTTGGACAGAGTACTTGCAGCTACCCAGTTACCAGTGGAGTGTGTTCAGATAGCCTTCATTCTACCTGTGTCCACGTGCGTGGTGCTTCCTGTTGACTGCCGCCACAAGACATGGTGATTTGGATAGAACTTCAGCCATCTGCATGCACATTGAATTTTTAAGTGGCTGGTTGTAGGGTTGTGCCTACATCGTGTACACATGAAACATGGGTTAAATTGCACTTGAATTTCCATGTACATCTTTGGATTTGTGCCCTGAAATATAGCGTATGTTATAATTCTGTAATGGCCTGTTAGTGGACAGCAGTGGCTATCAGACCTTTGTATACCTATATATTTGAATACAAGAGAGTTGAGACTTGATACAAGTTTATAGTCTTGGCAGAAAGACCAGCCTTTCTCATGACAACATAAGGCCACGTCTGTGTGGTATAGGTTGTGGTGTGTAATAAGTGCGGTGCTTTGATGTTCAGGGTGATCGTTGCATCATGGGCCAGCAGAGGAGCTTTCGGAAGAGGAAGATTTCATCGTGGTGCATTAAAGGGAGAAGTTTCACATCAGCTCTCACATCCAAAGTTTGTGAATGTGTGAACTCTGATTTCTTATGGTGAGTCTGTCTGTGGCCCCTTTGATTTGCTAGTAAATAGTTACTTAGAGATGGGTTTATTTTCCTCCTTTTGCCCCTCTCCCCTAAACAAATAGGCAACCTTGTATTTGAATAACAGGTTGCTTTTGCATTTGTCTTTGTTTAAAAACATTGCTGTGTTTTAAGTATTTGTTTTACCTGACTGAACAAATCGTGACGTTTTTCTCTATTGATCAAGACTTGAAAAATGACCATTGGATTGATTTATAAGGCAAGCAAACCCTTTCTATTTGCAAATGAAGCAAAAAACCAGAAGAAATGTGTTGGTCTGAGTGGCAAAGGAAACCTTTTAAAAATCTAAACTACCAAGAGAGTTAATTTTGCAGAATTGACAAAGTAATTACAACCAGTTTTTCCCCTGGGTGTTACACAACTCCCATTGAAATTAGACTTAGAACAGAACTGGCTTCATCAACTTATATGTTCAGCTGGTAGAATAATATTTTAAAAAATCTTTTTCCTCTTAAAAAAGTAGTCTCATCCACCCCAAATTAGACTGCTGAATGAAGTGGGGATAGTAACACCCTTGGTGTTGATGTTTTTCAGTGATTATGGGTTTGAGCGCTCTGCACCTCTGAAATCGGAGTCTAGCAAATGCTTTGCTGACTTTTGGTTTAACCCAGAAGCACCTCCTGAAGACTGCATGCTGGGGCAGGCATACACCAGCAGCACCGGGTAAGCTGATTTTGCATTCAACTGGCTTGCAGAGGTTTCCAGAGTGGGGGAGAGCATTCCAACCAAGGGCCACAAAAGTGTTTTTAAGGAAATGTAAATAAGACAAACTGTAAAAAAAATGGGAAATGCAAAAGTTCTGACTCTGACTCGGAGCACGTGCAAAAGCTTCCTACAGACTAATGAAAGAGAAATGTTACTTTACATGTTCACAGCAGTTCAAAAACTAACCCATTTGAGAAGAGGGGGAGCTGTCTTTTTCCCAGTATTTTTATTTTTTATTTTGTAACCATTGCTACACTTCTGATAGGAACATCCATTCAAAGGCTTTTTTTTTTTTTTTCTTTAGCCCATTGCTTGAGTTCAGAACAGTTTTCAGTTTGAATCCAATGGATTACTCTGAGGAACCAGTAACATCTCACAGAACTTCCTAGTCTCTCACTTCCATGGGGGTAAAGCGTTCTGTGAAGAACAGATTCTTTTCCTGACCATATGGGACGCTCAGAATCAAAGGAAAACTTTAGTAACTGTAAACAATACCACATAGAATATACACTACAATGTAGTCTGACGTCTGTGCTGAGAATAACTTGCAGCTGGCATCTATTCTGGTTTATCATAACATCATCTCTGTCGGTTGTGAAGATGAGAACCAAATGATGAAATGTCAAATCTGGCAATAGAATCATGGTTTCTGTGTATATTTGCCTTACCAAGGAAAATGATGCCTTTTGGGTTGCGGCTGACAGCTGTGATATACAGAATAGGAATTCAAAAGAGTGAAATCTGAGTCCAATTTTAAAGGATGTTTAAAAATAACATACCTGAGTGAAACTGATCTGTAAATAATTACTGTACACATCCAAGTATTTCATTATTAGTTCTTTAAAAGCATTAGGCTTTTCACTCTTTTATACTGTTATGTTAAATAAATGCATTAAGTGTTTTAAGAAATGCATAGATTTGCAAGGAGCAGATAAGCAATTGGTTCTGGGTTATTGCAGAAGCTGCTTGATCTAATTTCTTCCTAATATTTCGGGTTTGAACTAAGACCTTTAGAGCATTGAAGACTGTTGAGCACTAGGAAAGGGTATGGCAGAGAGGACAACAGACTACCTATCTGTCCTGGATGGCTGGTCAGGCATGTTTCTAAATTTGAAAAGACAGACTCTTCCAATGCATACAAGTGAAGTCCTCATTGTGCTCCACACCTTTCTTCAACAGGTTTTTCTCAGTAAAGGCAACATCTGTCATCAAAGTATTTGCATCATGAGTTGGTTTTGATTATCTGCAATCTTGTCTGTTTGTGAACCCAAGGACTATTCATTAGCTACCATCACACTCACATTCAGTGCCTCTGATGGCATTCTCCTGCTCACCTCTGATTCATCGTGCTCACTGCTTACTGTTTTTGCAGGTACAGGAAAGTTGTTTCTAATCTGTGTGAAGGTGGTGTAGATCTGCAGCAGAATTTAGCGCAACATATGTGTCCATTGATTGCTCCCAAGGGACTTCAGATCAGCATCAGAGAAGAAAGCCTGGCTGTTAAGCCTGGGGAAGACATCACCTTCATCGTCAGACAAGAGCAGGTAGTAATGAACATTGGCTGAACATTTGTGAAAGTTTCCTCACTGTTTTTATGGTTCCTTTCTCTCCTACCTGCTTTGCTGCTGAATGAGATTAAGTTGTGCTTGAGACAAAGATGAATGACTCTCTAAATACTGAAACTTCTATTTTCAAGTGAATTGGACAATCCAGTAAGCTCAGTGAACCACCAAGTTCTGTCCACAGAATGGGATATGTCTCCTCAGCAGTGTGGTCAGTCATGATTCCTTAAAGGCATCGGCTTCTTTGAAAATCAAAGGAACTAAATTACCAAAGTCTCCTTGGACTGAAAATTTCAACTGCTGTATCAGAGAAGAACAGAAATGCAGAGAACATTTAATAGTCTGGTTTAAGTGGTTTTGCGAATCTGCCTTTCGGAACGGAATCAGGCAAAGCTTTACAGAAATCAGCAAATAGCACAGCATAAGAACATTTATTATGTATTACTTGTGTTGCCAAAGATACGTGTTTGGTTTTTTTCCACTTATTGAGAGATACAATGCCCTAAGGCCCTGACCAACAGCAGTGAGTAACTTTTGGATGAATTGTTTGCTGTGGGTGTCTTTCTTAATGCTTGCTTTTTAGTATTAGGCTCTAACTGTTGTGCTCAGGTTACTGGGGTATTGTACTTCCTGGCTAACCCCACTGATTTGCAAGAACTTGAAGAAAGTTCACACAATTTGGCAAACCTGTGTGATATAAATGGGGCACTTGGGATTTATTTCTGTAATGGAATCAAGAAGGTTACGTGCAGAACACCAGGCTGCTTAATGCTTCATGGACTTTGTGTCCCAATGCTTATAGTGCCCCAACAATTGTGTGGCAAGTTATGCTGCTTTCTCTTTTTATAATTTGCTTGGAAATGTTTATTGTAAGAATAGAGCATTTGGTAGCAATTTGGACTCTAATGATTTTGATTGGCAGTTTGATTTTTTTTTTCCCTTACTGTGTAGATTCTGAAGCTTTCATGAATCATGGCAATATGTAAAACATTTAAAACTATTCAAAAATCTTCAGAAGTCAGGGATCTTGAAGGGAATCCTGCGCTGTGTTTTCATGATGAAGTCTTTGCTCGGTAGATCGAACTGGAAGGCAGATTTAGAACAACTGTAACATTTTGCTGCCCCCTATGGCTAAGAATAATATTTGTACTCAAATGTCCTGAGTGTTGCTTAGGATTTAATCTATACAAGAAAGTCTAATGAGAATTCGTAACAATTACTGAGTTGAAGAAACAGCTCTACTAGGATAAACGAAAACATACTCTTTTCTCTGCTGAACAAAATTAATTTACTAGTTTATGTGAATGCATGTTACTAGGTGCAGGAAAGCCAGACATCAGGGAGTAAAGAAAGCAGGCTTTGGGTATGTTTGGGCAGTTTGCAAGTGACCCTAGAAATAATAATAATTTATAATTATTTTCTTCCCAAATTCTGTTGGCTGAATGTATGAATAAATAATGTCATGACAATCATCTATTTTGCATGGAAGTGGAAGCTCCAGTTTCTTTTTAGCTGCCTTTTCCCTGTGTGACTCTTGTTTTCTGTCCACTGCTCTCTGTCTTTCCTGGTCAGGGAAACAGAAGTGCCTTGGTGTTCTGAAGACAGCACTCTCATCTTTACACTAGGGAAGCTATTAGAATTAACAGAAGCTTGCATCTACTGGCTTTCAACGCTGGTTTCTGTCTCACCTGGAGAAAATATGCGTGTATACTTGTTAGCATAAGAAAGAGCAAACAAGAAGCGTTTGCAAGCTAATATCGTCTAAAGAGATTCCACTTACTGGCACATTGCTGGCAAGAAGACATCTCTTTTGCTTTAAACTTTAATAACGTATTATCTCCTCTGCTAAATTCTACCCATCTGTTGTCAAAAGAAAGATATTATTTGGAAAAAAATATTCACAGTGAAGAAGCTTTCAAGGTCCTTTATGTGTGTTGAAATATGGTATTTAGGTATTTGATAACCCTACAGGTTCCTCATTATGGGTATTCTTTTACATTATAAGAAATGCTCTTTCATCTGATAAAACATGGAAGAAAATCAACCAAACTGCAAAATAATAAAAGGAGGAAATAATAGTATGTTTTCCTTCCCTTTGTAATGCCAGGGTACTAAGTTCTAGGCTTTGTTGCCTCCTTTGATTTTACATTAGTGCTGCCTTTTGGGATTAGATTTTGATATAAACCTATTTCAGAGAGTGGCTTATGGGGAAGTGAAGTGATTTTTAAGTACTTCGATGGGTGTCAATCCTTCTCTGCTCTGATGGCCATTCAGGTCACCTGCCTAGCATATGGCTGTATATGTTCCTTTCCTAGAGGCAATGAAGATTTTTAAAACAACACTGTGTATTCACAATACGGAGGATTTTCTACCAAGCCTGGCCCTGCAACCTGTTTTAATTGCATGACTGTGGTGGCCGTGTACTGTGGCAAGCAAGCAGGCACATATTGCTGAAGACTGAGGAAGCAGGGCAGCTTGCTAAGGCAGTGCTGCCAGTCGTATTGAGAAAGTGTTGCTGCTCACAGCTAAAATGAATTTTCCTTTGACCCCACACCCACATCGCCAGTCCATGTAGCACAGGCTTGACTTCTCTCCTGAGCAGCCACACTGTGACAACATGAGTGATGGGCATACGTTTGTTCTCTGACAGTAGTATCAGTCTTGCAGTATTTTAGGCCTAAGTTTAGGAAGACGGTGTCATTTAAAGGGGCACTTAGCAGAAGTGCAATGAATTATAAATTCTGTGAGATGTTTGACATGACAGAATTATTTGGCTGGACTTTTAAACCCTTTCCCAAACTCAGTTCAATAATCTGCTTCATTAAGCATGCATCCAGTTTTGCAGTACAGCATGTTAGTTCTAGGCACGCTGGTAGCTCTGTATAATGCAGTACAACTATGTGCAAAGATCCGAGCTTGGATCCTGAAGACCATATGGATGACACTCAGAGGGTGTGGTTAGAAGGCACTGTGAAAAAGGTCTAAACCGATTAATTTTACTTTATAATCGCATAGGCTAGAAGTTCACTGGATGAGTGGTAGTTTGCTAAAATAGCAATATTCAGTTGTTTGCAATCATATGAGCATTGCTCCGGAACTTGGGTCTACCTTGCATCTTTATGTTAGTTAATGTCCAGCTGCATTAAGATAAGAGTGATGGTTTCTGTGGCATTACAACTTGGTTAGTGGTCTGGGGTGTCTTATTTTAAGGTAGCACGTTACTGTGGAAATTTAGTATTATCTCTTGTTAATGCACACAACATCTGTTGCACTCAAATCTTTGCCATGGGTGTAGTGGTATTACTGCAACTATTGCTATTGAGTTAAAATATCTGGCTGGGGCTGGAAATGCTGTTGTGATTCAGGAAATGGTTATAATCATGTGTCCTGTCTATTTTGGTTCTGGCCACTTAAAATATTTTTGATATATTTTCCTTTTAGGGTGATATATTGAATACCAAATACCAGGTAGATCTTGGAGATGGCTTTAAGGCGAAATACGTGAACCTTACGATGACTGGAGAACCCATCCGTCACCGCTATGAGAATCCTGGGATTTACCGTGTCTCAGTGAAGGCTGAGAATGTGGCTGGGCATGATGAGGCTGTGGTGTTCGTCCAAGTCAACTGTAAATCAGCTCTTTGGTTTTCTTACTTTTGCTGCTGTGTAAAAACCACATGATAACTATGAAGTAGTAAAGAAAATTACTAGTCACAATTAGGAAAAATGCATATTTTTTCAATAACCTCACGCAGTCTTGCAGTGCTGTATGTTGTTAATGCAGAGGCTTGTAAACCTAATGTATTAGGAGGTTAGAGTTAGTTTTGTTTGGATTTGGGAGAAGGATGGTGTATTAATCTTTTAAATAGCAAGCATACCTGACTCAAGACCCCGTTGGCAGTCTTAGCAGCTGAAATTTAACACTTTAAGCTGTGTCTTTTTAGGAGCTTCTAGGTGCTGTGTGAAGAAAGTGAACAGATGCGTTGAGAAACATATGAGCTCTTGTATGATTTTAAAAAAGAATCAAAATCTCAGTGTTTCTAAAAGTCAGGCTACTTATTAAAGTACTAGAATCTAGATTTTAGGTAGTTAATTCTCACAAAGTTTTAAAGTGGTACTTCGGTATAACTTCGTGTTGGCAGGCAGTATTACTTGACTTAGACTTCTCTCCCTCTCCTTAATTAAGACCTAAAAAACCCCATCAAATAGATCTAAAAGAAAAGAATAGAATGGCACAGGGAATATCATGCACCATCACAAGCTTAATGTACCTCAGTCATCTCATAATTGAAATGAAGAAGGAAACTCATAACTGGAACTGAATTTCCCTCTTCCTTCGAGATTCAAGACAGCTATTGCTTTGCCTGTTTTCAGATGTGTCAAAAATTCAGAAACAAGTAACATCAAAAGAAAGATATTCATCTTGCATTCTCCAGGTGTCTGTTTCCCTCTGTTGTGAGTGATGCGTCTTCCATCCTAATCCCAAAGCAATGGGAGTCACTGGAGCCGCATAAAAGGCTGTGCACAGATCTGTGTGCTTTATGTCAGCCTGTCTGGTGACTGCTGATATTTATGTATTCTGCTAGTCAGAGTCCTTGAGGCCAGAGCTTCCAGTTCTGCTTTGATTAGCAAGTGGAGCCCAACCTATTAATGCTATTGGCCAATCTCCTATTAAAATCAAATGGAAAGGATCAGAATCGAATTCTCCACCTCAGTTTCATTATCTGTTTCTTTGTTGTGTTTGTTTTTTAAATCATTTGGCAACTCCAGAGAGCTCAGATAAATCACTTAGGGCTTCAGCATTAATTTTTAGGAGCTTCTAGGTGCTGTGAAGTAGATAAAGCACAGGAACAGTAGATCTGTACAAGCAACGAACAGCAAAAAACTCCGTAACATCCTTCTCTCTGGGGAGAACAACTTCTTACCATTCAGAGAATGACGAGCAGTAGCAAGCCCTGACGGAAAGCAGAACAACTGCTTTCTCAGAACATGCTGCTGGTGTAGCCTACGTCAGGATAAACAGTAAAAATAAAAGATGTTGCTTGTGTTTTATGCAGTGGATTTACAAATTGTGGAAGCCAGGGGTATTTTTCACAAGGAGAATGACTAGTGCATTAAGAGGACTTTGGTGCTGAAGTGGAGAGGCAGCAGAGCACTGAAGCAGACATGGTCCATTCCTGAGCTTGTCTGTGGATGCTGTGCATGGTATAGAAGATTCATGGAAACATGTTACCTGGTCTGGTTGAATAAATGCTTTCTGTTTGCTCTGTTTAATTTTTTAGGTAAATTACAAGATTTGAGGAAATAAGCTGGCACTAATTAAACTGCAATTTCTACGTTTTAGAGAAACACTAATAGCCACTCAGGGACATTTTTCACTGTGGAATACCATGAAAGCAGAAATGTCCATAGAGTCCTGCTTTCACTTTATTTCCAGCTGATGGAATTAGGGAATTTTTTCAGGGACAAATAGTAAAAGGAGTATTTTTTACTCCTGCCAAGTTCTGTTGCTATGGGATGCCCTGTACTGCAGGGCAATTATATGAACTTTGGCCTGTCATGCAGATTATGCTTTCTGATCCAGATCACACAATCTACAACTTGTTAATGAACTGTAAGAGAAATTAGAGCAAGTCTGATAGTATAAACGTGAGTAGGTAACCCAGAATTAAAAGAACTGAAGAAGAACTTGGCAAACATTTTCTTTTTCATTAAACCATAATCTCTGTAGTGTGTGAAAAACTGGGGAGCTTTGAAAACTGTACTGAAATTGTAGCTTCATTAAACAGAAATTGTATAAGTCAACTTCATTCCTAATTGTACACACTTAAGGGTGCTATGAAGCTTGTTCAAATGCATTATGGAATTGTGTGACTGAGACAAGCAGAAAGACTCACAATAATTACTTTTAGCTCTTCAGTATATAGGAATGGCAAACTTGAAGTAACAGTCATCATTCAAGTACCAAACAACTTCCCCTCTAAAAATTTTAAAAGAGAAAATAATCTTCTTCAGGAGCAAAACCATATCTCAAAATGATCAATTTCCTCTGGGAAAATGTAAATTTATGGCAAAATCAAAACAGTGGCACAGATCCCTCCAGACTACTTTAATTTGCCTCATCAGAAGGAAAATCTGTTTCTAGGAGGAACAAATCTAATGGAATTCCTACAATTTCTGAATTTTCCTCAAGACATCAGCAACAGGAGGAGCATTTTAACTCTGTTTCAGTAATGAGGCTGTTGAAGACACCATTTGTTTAAGCACCCAGCGTGCCTTGAATTCATGTACATGGTTAAAGAGTCATTGGAGAAAACGCAGAATGAAAGCAGAGCCTTACATTCAGATGAAGCAGCACGCAGGCCGGTTGAAGTGAGGTGGAAAAGGAAGGTGTGCACAGCTCGGACAACTTGCTCTCGGAGAAGTTCAATCAGTTTAGTCAAAGTGAATTAGAAGTGAACAGGCAATGATTCAGTTCATGAAAGAAAGTAAGAGAAAGACTTTGGCCCAGTGTTAATTACCTTTAAGTTTGCACTCCAATGAAAGACCTTTGAATGAGTTAAAAGATATTTAGAATGGAACAAAAATGGATGGTTTAGTATTCAGTCTGTGGACGATACAGCAGTTTGCTATCCTGGATAGATGGTGCAGCTGAAGTTAAGAAATTCTAGATATCACATTATACTATTATAAAGTGTTTACCTTCAGACATACTGAAAAAGATACACTTGGAAACCTCTGAGGGAAAGATTTTTTTTCAATAAAGTTATTGTACTATGAAGCAAAATACAACATTAAGAAGCAGATAAAAATCATTGTAATGATGCATTTCTTTTATACAAATAATAATGTTTACAGCCTTCGTAGGCAAAAGTTCAGAAAGGAAAAAAACTTACTCTAAGGCACATTTTGGAGTACAGAGCTTATCTATTTTGATTTGCAAATAAATGCTCCCCTGATGTACACATCTATTTTAAAGCATGCATTAATGAGAGTTTGTGTGTGGTGTGAGCCTAACAGCTGATACTTTATAATGAAAATGAGTAGTCAGCAACATTCGTTTTCAGTTTTCTGCTTTTCCCTAGCAGTTTGAGATGTTAGATTTCTATTCATTTGATCTTTTTTTACTAAAAAAAAAAAAAAAAAAAAAAAAAAAAAGCTGAGATTGCCTTTTCCACTTCTTAATTGGGATATTTGCTTATGTTTTCTAGAATTGGACATGCACCAAAAAAATTGCATCAGAGAGGTGCATTTTGGTGATCTGTCACACTGCTCTAGGGTTTTGTTTGTGGGGTTTGTGGTCGTTTTTGGTTGTTTTTTTGGTTGAAATGGTGTCCTTCCAGTTATGCCCTCAGCTTTCAACACAGATGTAAAAGTAGAGGGAGGGAAAAATAAATTCAGGACCTTATGGTGTGCAGGTGAGAGGCTTTTGGGCAAAGAGGCATTAATAAATTGATGGATTCTTGTTCAATGATATTTTGGGAACTTTGTTCAGCTCCACTGCAGGCTTTAAATTTAGAAGTGGTTCCAGTTGTTGGGAGAAACCAGGAGGTGAATCTGACAGCCATCATACTGCCAAAGAACCCTAATTTGACAGTCTTCTACTGGTGGATAGGAAACAATCTTCAGGTACATGAATGGTTTTGACTGAGATTATTTTCAATCCCTTTCCAATAAAGGTTGAGTGACACCTTTTACTTTAATAGAAATATTAACATGTTGCATGACTTCTTTTAGACCATCTTTCATTCCAAGTAGCCAGTTATGTCTAGTGGCAAGCAGTATCTAACTTCCCATGTTTTATCACATTCATTTAAGGTGTTTATTTCCCTTTATTGCTACTTATGTGGAAATGCAAATTTCTCAAATTGGTTTGAATTTCTAAACCATTTTCTTTTGGGGGGAACAACAATTTATTCTATTTCATTGCCTGTGGAAAAAACTTGTGAAGGGGTATGCATTTGAGATCATAGCATTGGTGAATGATGAAACTTGGATATTTCCACTTCCATGTTGATAATGTGAGTACTGTAAATTTACAAGTGCTGTACAGAAATATATATATATTAATTGTATAGATAAATATTTTCTGGGAGTCTAAAATAAACTGGTGTATCAAAAATAACTAGGATACCTAAAAGGATATCAAAACAGTGAAAGCACTCAAACAATCTAGTGATACTCATTTGGGAATAGAAAGTCTGGATAAACATACCCTAGAGCAATAAATATCCAAGTATTTTTATTGGGAATAGTTCTTGTCTAGCTGGGTTAATTTCTTTTAAGGTAATTCTTTCAATAACAGATAAGTAAAATATTTTCTTTATGAGGGAGAATAAGTATGACAGAGAAATGCTTCAGATAAGTGCAATGAACTTCCTTCTTGTAAATGTGCTGTCTGCCATAATCCCAGCATGTATCTTTTCATTATTATTGACTTTGCCATTGTTAGAACAAGCACTGCAGATCAATATAGTCTTGTGAAGGGTTTTGTAATTTATACAGATGTGGTCAGGTAACAGAGTATCTCGGTTCTGCCTTGGAGGTTAAGGTGGGCTGGTGCACTTCCATGGGTCATGCTCCAAGCTGACAGAACTAATCCTTTTGACCTTGACTATACCCCACATTTTTTGAGGCAAATGTCTTGCTATGTATGATCTTGTAGAGATTTGTGAGCCTGACTCAAAATCTATTTATTTCAGTGGGATCTGAATGAAAACCTAATACTCTGCCCATTATTCTAAGATAAATGTTTGCCCCATCTGGCAGCTATTCTGTTCAAAACATTCTATTTAGGGAAAGAAACATCCTGTACTAAACATTGTAATTGAACAACTTGATAAAATGTTGATTAATTGAATAATTGATGTGAAACCTTTTTTGATAATATGTTTAGTGACAGTCTCTTCAGACACTGTTCTTGCGGTTCTTGCTGAAATTCTATTTTCAACTTTTCTTTGTTTTTTAAAGCCACTCCTTACATTGGAAAATTTTCTGGTGACAAAGTTTGCTGAGACAGGTGACATCAGAGTTACAGTGCAGGCTTCCTGTGGGAGCTCCATGCTTCAGGACTCAAAAGTTGTCCATGTTTTTGGTGAGACATTACTCTTGTTAATTTTTTTTTTGTTTCACATGTACTTGTTTCTTAAACCAGCCCTGACACAACTGAACCTGTTGTAAAATTGTATCTTAGTTTCTTAGAATTTCTAAATAAAGTAGTTTAAATACCTCTGAAAAAAGAGAAAATTTAGTTGTGTATATACTGTCAGCATTAAAAACAATGTGAAATAATTGCCTTTTATCACAATATATCACTGTTCCTTTGATGTTTATCTGAGAGTTTGGATCAAGTATAGCTCCGCTGTAATTATTGAATAACCCTTCTACTCTTGTTTTACATTGTGCCCTGGTGTGTTTTGTTGTGTCTTATAATGTGGTGACAAGGCATAATATACTGTGAAAAATGTAGTGCCGACAAGTTATTTACATTTGTATTTGTGCTGTCACATGTGGAAATTGTAATAAGTGAAAAAGCTTCCTTTTAATGCAGAGCTAAAAGCCTTCAGATATCATGAAATACACAACATGATACATCACTGTTGTCTGAAGATTCTGTTATTTTTGCTTTCAGTATACTTATTAATTTAAAATAATGGTGAAAACCACACTCATGCTTAATGCAGCTTTTATGGACCTTCTCCTTTCCTAAGATAAATTGATTTAACGTTAATGCTACCACTTATAAGTGCATCCACTTTTTTAGAAATCTTTAGAAGTATAACCTGTCTTAGTGTGACTAGATCAATGACTTTGGCTTCAAACACTGCTTTTGCTCTTAGTGTTGGCCATTCCTGATACCAAGAGCAAGAAAGTACTGGTCATGGGGGAAATAAAGAAACCTCTGGAAAAGAAAACCACATTAAAATACAATTCGGTCAGAAGCATTGGGGAGGCCAGGTTTGACTCATGCATTCCAGAGGATCACTTTCTCTGCTTTGCATTAAGTTCCCCAGGTGTTCGTCCAAGGAGCCTATATGGAGAAAGGGAAGATTTTAGAGACTGTTTACTGAGGAACAGCCCATTTCTGGTATTTCAGATATTTTGGACAATATCCAGAGAAATGTTGTGGGTGTACCTTGTTTTTATTTTTTTGAAGAGGGCAGTAGTTAGCCTTTGATATATCATTTCTGTTCTTGTTTTCATAGCTAGTTGATGGAATACATGAAGTATTAATTTTACATGAAAAACAGGAACACGTAATGGGCAAAAAACACATGTTTATGATTCAATGAGAGTAAAATCCAATGGCGCATTCCCATTACAAATAAATGAAACCAACCACGTCTGTGTGATATATTGTCCTAAGGAAAAATTATTGGGAAGGTTATGACCCCAGAGCACATGTGTAAATCTGCTTTGTTTATTTTTTTTCTTCCTGCTTCTTTATCTTCAGGCACAAATTTGATGATGTTGACAAAAATACAGAAAGAAATCGAGTGCCTGACAGGAGTGTACTATTGCTCCGTGCAAGAGTTCACACCACAGAGCAGTGGGGTTCCTAGATACTGCAGTGCTGCACAGCAAATAATGCCAAATATATATTTTCAGCTTTTATTTCTGCAAAACTGTTTTTGCAGCCTGGTCTGTTACTTGTTCAAAAACATTTATTTTTGGTTTTTTCTAGATCATTTTCATGTTCTTCCTCTGAAGTTTACTAAGCACCTGGACATGTATAACCCCGACATACCGGAGTGGAGAGAAGACATCGGGCGGGTAGTAACACGACTTCTTGCAAAGGTGCTCTTTCAGATTGCTCATAAAATGTTCCCTCGCCAGTTGTAAAGTTTGAAGGTTAAGTTAATGCCTTCTCATTTAGAAAAAAGGAGGCAGAGCAAAGTGAACCTCATGAGCCACATTTCAAACAAGTTTGAGCCTAGCGTCGCTTTTACATGCAAGCTGTAGGCGATGATATTGTAGCATAGAAAGTTTAGGTCTAACACAGCCTAATTGGCAATTAATGCTAAATGTTGCTCTCTGGGATTAGGGATAGACGTATTGGCAAATACTGCTGACTCCAAAACAGGAAGATTAGCTTAAATGTGGTATATTTAGAAGTTAAGCAAAGGATGCTGTGTAATATAAAAGACACAAGCTTTGTGTAAAAACAAAGCAGAAAAAAAAAATTTACAATGTCAGTTATGTAACTTTGATATATAATATGCAGGCAAACAGTTCGTACAGTTGGTTTTTTAGATCATATTGGCAAAAGAAACATGGATCAAGAGCAGCTGAATCCTGTAGGTTAAATCAAGTACAAAGCCATGCAGCAGTTCTGAGAGATAAGTAAAAAAAACCCATAAAAACTGTAAGCTCTAGAGCTGCGCTCTTCAGGTACACACTGGCAGCAAGTGAGTGTGCACACACTGACTTTCTGTGAGGACAATAGCACTGAGGTGGAGGTTGACAATATTTTGAAAATGCTTGTATTTGAAATCACTTGACTTTTCCTGGATTTACAGTAGTGCAAATCAGGTTCTGGAATTTTGACTTTATACTTTTTCCTGCCTTTTTTTTGAGGTTCACATCAAATGTCAAGTTAAAGTAAATTCCCACTTTTCTCAACTTAAACCCATTCCATAACCAGTGTCAGTCAAACAAATGTTTTAACCCCTTATAAAATTGCCCTTGCATTTTAGTAATTACTAAATAATTTGCAAAAGAATATGAACAATTTAATGGAATTTTGGAATCTGTTTGAGAAAGAAAGGCTGCGGGATGTGCCCAGGGTATTGTCATTAGAATTGTGTGGCTGTATTATACAACACATGGAGGAATTTGGGACTAAAAGCAAAATTTGCGCAAACTATTTTGAAAAGGAACGCACTTGACTTTCAGTGGGGGCTGCAGGTATTCATAACAGTTTCAGGACCTGACCCTAGGTGCTCTTAGTCTCACCCTGGAAGACTTCTCTCTGTCCTTTAAACACAGATGGAAAAGTAGCCTCCCTAAGCTAAAGTTAGCTGTAATGACTATGCCCTTTTAAGTCTACTAGGTGTCTGAATAGCCCACAAAGGATCCTAAATCCCTTAGGAATTTTTTTTATATTGCCCTACAAATGCACAGCCCTTGCAGAGTTTAACTAAAACTGCATACTTCATTTTCCTTCTTTCCATGATGCCACTAAATCTCTTTAATGTGATAACAATGCTTAGCTCTTCCAATCTTCAAAGAGCAGCTCACATTTCAGTTAATTTATGTTTGGCTTTGTTCATGTTTTAGCTTCTGGTGGAATCTCCTCTAAATATTAAGACCAAACAAACACCAAAGACTAAAAGACACATGTAGAGTTACTTATGTATTTTCTGTAAAATATAAAGCACGCTGTCCTATAATTTGCCATGTGCCTTGTCTTCACAGGAAACCAATATAACTGAAGAAACACTCATGACAGTTGTGAAACCTGGTCTGCCCACAACTGCTGACTTGCATGTGCTACTACCAGCAAACCAACCAAAAAGGAAGAGAAGTGTGACTAGTGACAAGGTAACCAGAGCAATGTATGTCTGGTTAGGACAGTCTTCATCCTGTTTTGCAATCAGTGGCTGTACTCTCATTGTCTTTATGTGAAATTAAAAGGTGCTCCCTAACTATGTCAAGATCTCACTCCCACCTGACAAGAGACATGAAAAAGCTAACAACAGCTATGACTGCTCTGGTTGACAGTGTATAGACCAGCATAATCTAGTGCTTACTAGTATTAGTGTATTTCTCAAGAATAACCAATATTGATCTGTTTTTTAAACAGAAACAACAGTGATGGCATGTCAGTCTGTGAAGATCCAGTAGAGCAAAGAGTGTGTATAGAGCACTCATATTTCTAACCATCTCTGCACTGTCTTCAGGCGCAAATTAAACTTCAGGTCAAACAGAAACAGAACCTTAATAGTTGACCTATAATGTAAAGAGCATCAAGCGGGTAGTTTCTGCCTTTATGAGCAAATGTCCTTTTCAATTGGCAAGAAACAAACACAGTGAACACAGGAATGAAAATCAGACATTAGTTTCTCCCTACTTATTTCCAAACCATATTTCTTCCATAATAAAAGACCTTATGCCAGTTGAAAATCAGAAGACTGGCACTTATAATTTATGATATTCGTCCTTTTGCTGTGATAGAGAAGGAACAGGTCCTGACACTGTGCCTGTATCCTGCAGTTCAAGTTCTGCCAGTTACAAAGAATCCCAATGTGAGGTATCATTAATTTTGAAGGGCATTTTACAGCTTTTTGAGGTAAGGTCACAGTATCCAAAGAGCTGGAGAAGTAGGTAAGACGAAGCTCTTCATATTAACACAAAACCAGTAGATTGTGTTTGGAATTGATGAGGTACACTTTGGAATGTCCAAAGGAGCATGTTGATGTTGTCGAAGTACTTGAACAGGTGTCTTACTTTAAAATGCATAGAGTACAGTGTGAATGCACAAAATTTGTGGCAACCCCAAACCCTTACTGCTGTCCTTCTTTAATCACAGTGGGGATTTCTGGGAGTCTGAAATCCTGATTATGTTGCAGGAAATGGTTAATTTTAGTAGGTTGTTTCTTTAGTAGAGAGCCATTCATAAACTATGGCTTTTCAGCCAGGTGAGTATTGCCACTTCAAAATTGTTTGCATCTTTCTACTTCTTGAAGAAGCAGCAGCTTCTGAAGGAAATTCTTTCTCTTTATTCCAAGCATATATGGAATGGGCGTCTTTAATAATTTAAGGGAACGGATGGTGATAGATTCTTCGGTTGTGCAAACATTTTATTTCAGTGCAAAGTGTTATGCATATTAGTTCCCTTTAAATCTCAACTGTTATGTTAGCACTGTGCTTCAGGGCAGCTTAAAGAATATCATCAATTATAATCAATGCTGTCTCAAGGGCTTTTTTCATGTTTGTGTATGAAATACCCTGTAAGTTACTCCAAAGCATAAAAAATAACAATTACATGTTGCAAATGATTTGGGAAAACTTCTCTTCAGTGGACCTATGGGGGAATTACAGTAGTTTAGCAGGGCACAGTTTCTGTAATAAGTAGTCCTCCAGTAAGACCTTGCAAAGGTTTTCTGAAACTAGAGGAGCACTGAAAGGTGAAAGTAATGTATAATCTGGAGAACAGATACATATTTCTGATATTGTTAGGATGGGCCAGGTCAGATGAGTGGTGGTTGGGGATTACATGTGTGGAAATACCAAATATGGTACAACCTACGTTTGGTTGGAGCAGGAACAAAAGAGAGAGGAGCAATTACAGCAACCTATGCTGTCCAGTGATAAATAATCAGGTACACTAGTATCACATTTCAATACCAATTGTTTTATAGAGTACAATACTGTAGAGCCAGTCTTCTAGTGCCAGCTGCCTAGATTTCTATTTTTATGTTATTGCTAAGGGACACTACTTTAGCTATGATATGTGCATATAAATTTGTTGATTGGTCTTCATCATGTTTCACTGGAAGGATGTGCTTTGTCATGCTGCTAGTGCCAGTTCTCAAAGTCAGTGTTGTGACACTATTGCAAGGACTCACCAACACAGAACATTTTCTGCACTTTTGGTGGAGGTGTCCCTGAAATCCTCAACTTAGACATAGTTATGAAATGTCTTCCCTTAAAGAAAACCTATTTATTCTTGGCTGAAAACCTTTTATAATTGGGATATTATGTGATTTCAGAAGGATTGTTAAAGGCAATAATTTCTTGGTCAGTCAGAGAACACCTAGTTGGTGGAGTTTCTATTGCTGTTTTACATGAAGTATTGTGATGTGATGATGTTTATTAAGTTAGTGGTCTAGACTAGGAGTCATTACTGATAAAAGTAGCCAACAATAACCAAGATCGTAAGTAAGCTGGAAGTGTAGGAGCCCTTTGGATAATTCTGAAGTTTGGTTTCGTTCTGACAAAAGCCCTTTTTCTTTCAAATTTGTGCATGTAGAATTAAAACATGAGTGTGATTTCACCTGGTTTTATAACACAGCGATTTCAAAAGTATTTCATTCTAATCATTGACACTAGTGGAAGACTCAGTCGCTTAATTTATGGACATCCATTACATGTCTAACGTCAGGTGGTATGAGTTGAAAGAGTCAATTAAAGCGCATTTAAACTATAGCCTGGAAAGCAGTGGGTCTGAGGAAGATTTGGGGCTCTATCTAGACATGAAAATTCCCAGTGAGTTGCTTTAGCAAAAAGGGCAAGTCAGACCCCCAGATGTATAAGTGGGTAAGAGTTTGAACAGTGTCATTATTTTTGTATTCTTATACCACAATGCAGGAGCCATTTTGTTCATGTGCCCAAATATTATCATTGGGAAGGATGTAGAAAAAGAAGATAGAAAATTCAAATGCTGCTGTAAGAACCTTAACTTACAGTCTGGAGCTGTAACAACTGGATTTGTTTTTTAAACAGTTGGAGGGGTGGCAGCACTGTGCTCAATAAATACCTTGGGGCAGAAAAGAAAAACCATGAGTACTGAAACAACCATCAGTCTAACAGTGAAATAAATAAGCCAGAACCTTTGGCTTGATTCACACAAGATTCAAATTTTTGACCTGTGGAAGTGTAGTTCATACAGGCTTGGGTGGGAACTCAGGGGTAGGGAGAGAAATAACGAACAAGTGTTAGTCACTTAAGCAAAAACCAGAGCAAATGTTGAATTCTTCAAGCACCTGCCAGGAAAATATGATGTATCCAAAGTTATGGGGCTCAGTAATTTTCATTTACTGGCTGTAAGTCAGATTAGCCTAAAGTAGTGGTCCCTCTTGTATTGTATACCATGAACATGTGAATGAACCTGGACTGAGACTCTATTTCAGTGGTACCAGTGTCACTTTAAAGGCTGCTAATCAATATAGTTGTCTTATCCATTCTCTTTTCAGACTTTGGGCAAACAGGTAAATACTTAGGAGCTATCTGGAGTAATTGTCTTGTGAAATAACTGAGGCCACACTCACATCACCCTTATGTTGAGTCATTCCTCCCCCCCCCCAAAAAAAAAAAAAAAAAAAGTAATAAAGTCAGTGGAATGGCTTTAGAAGTTAGATATTCCTCAATATGAGTGAGGATATTGGAATTTGAACTTTTGTGTAGTCTCTGTCCATAACATGAGAGAGACTACAGGGATTTCTATCTATTACAGTGCAAAGGCTTGTCAAAGATGATGAACGCCATAATTGATAATATCATAAAAGGAGTTGCTCGTGAAGGTTTCATGGATAGAAAGCATATTTCTAATTTGGCATCCTGTGGGAAGTCATATCCTAAATTATAAGGCATAGAGTATAAAACTAGCTTTGATCTTTTAGAAAATTACCCATGTTGAAGACACAAGCAAGTAGAAGGGAAAATTCAGACAATTTGTCATCTGGGGTTAGGATATGATGGTATATTTAACGGTTCTGCTCCATAAAAATGTGAGAGACCATATTTTACTATGCTCTATCCACTGGAGAAAAATAGGAGGAATCCTGATTTTTTCCACATGGATGGATGTATTTCTACAGAGTATTGTTAAAAATTGAGTATAAATGGAATCCATCCCATTATAGGTAAGGAGGTGAGGTAAATTATAACATGCAGTTCATTATCAAATAGCAGTTACTTTTCATAGCAAGAAATCTAAAGTGACATCGCAGGTTTTGTTCTGATAGGTTAGAAAAATGGAGAGTTTTTAATATGGATTATGCATTGTGTGAGTTATGACCCAGGTAAACCCAGTAGTGCATGCAAATGACATGCTGTCTGTCACATACTGGGTAAAGGGTTTGGTAAGCAGAAAGAAAGATTTGGCTATAAAGTTTTGACATTTTCAGCTTTTACAGCTTGTGGAGTTTTGCATGATTTTTAAATATGGAATTTCTTTAAGATTTCAGCTCATCGTTGACAAATGTTTTCTGAGTTTCTCACCATTTAATGAACCAGAAGTTTTCCTTTTTAAAGCATTGAGTCTCTCAAAGTGGAACAGAGTGCTGACGTCTGACATTCTCTCTGTTGTATTTCCAGACAATAGCAGCTATAAAACAGGCCTTGAATGCACACAACATCAGTTTCTTTCTGAGGGGAGGATACTGGGTCTTAGTGACTTTAGCTGACTCCGATTCAGGTAAATATATAAACAAAGCTCCCAAAAGACCAACCTTTGGATGCTTGTCCGAGTTCTGATAAGTTAAGGAGAAAATCTTCGTATCAATATATATATGTACATATACACACATACATATATACTTAGTACTTGTTATACATAGATACACACATAAATATATATGTGTGTGCATATATATGTACGTAAATATATATACACATACACACACATGTATATATGGATATATTTGCATTTGGTACCTGTTAACAATCACCACGAAATAAGTGTTTCTTACATATTTCCATTTTGTCATACCTCATGATTTGTATCAGAAGCTTCTTGTTTTTCTCTGTGTAACCATGGCATTAACTAAATACCTATATTATACAAACAGTGCCCTGAAGGAAGTGCCAACCAGGCTTCAGAAAACCCATCTGGTGAAGCACTTTGGCTGCACTGGCTGCTGAGAAAGCAGAGCTTCTTTACGTCAGCCAGATATGAGTGCAGGGGTCTGGGATACAGCCTTGCATCTCTGCCTTGTATCTCTGATCTTCAAATCAACTGATGTGAAGCTTGCTGTAGGGTTTCCACATTGCTAATCCTGTCCTCAGATAAATTATATGCTTTTTCTGTGTTTAAAACAAATGGAAACAGTTTTTTTGCATGCATCTCCTGCGTCTCTGGATTCACTATGTACCTGCAAACTGGCTGAAGAGAGTATGTGTGCATACATGTGTGTGTATTTTGAACAGAGATATGTTAAAATGATGTTTTAACCAGAAAGTTCAGCTTTGACTTGAACCTTGTATTAGAATGTCCTGTAATCTTTACTTGTGTATCATATCCCATAATTTATCCTTCTTTCTTATTTCAGTGTGTTGTGGGAGAACAGCTTAGCTGACCACAATCAATTTATGTAAATACCGGTGTGATATTTTATCTGTCAGCTCTCCGTAGAAGACAGAGCTTTTTTTATCAAGTCTCTAATGTAGAATCGTGCTACAGTCTTGCTGTGGTACCTCATCTGGTTTAAAGGGCAAACATGCGTTAGCCAGCCCAAAAGGCTGGGATTGAAAGAAGCCCATGTTCATTCCAGCCTTTACCAGTGTATGACCTTGATGAGTTAATTTCTTGTTCAGAGCCTTAGTTTCTCCATCTGTGAAATTAATACAGCCCTGCTTTTACAATGCACGTACTTAGGTTGTGTGATCATTTGCTATTGTAACTTTAGATTCCCAGAAAAACAACACACTGAGTATGCAAATAATTAAATCTTCAGGGGTTTGTTTTTTGTTTTGTTTTGTTTTTTAATTGGTCCTCTGTCCTTCAGTCACAAGTCACTGATTAATTTTGGTTTGCTGCCTTTTTGAAGAGGCTACAGATGGAGCGAAAAGGCTACACAAATAACAAAAAATGGTTTTGACCTGGCAATTAGATAGAAAAGAAAGCCCAGGAATGTGACTGATCTGAAAGAGGAGGTGCTAAGCTGTTCTTTTATTTCATATTTCAGACTCTCAGAGGATTGGAGGAGGCAGTGGCTACTGGGCTATTGTGGTTCTCTTTGTTATCTGTCTAGTCGCAGTTGGGGCTTTCATCCTCTACAAGTTCAAAAGGCAAGTAAACCTTAATCAACAGCATATACATTTTAAGAATTAGGTTTGTCCACAGATCAGCAAAACCGAGTTTGTTATTTGAAAAGGAGATTTCTTGAAGAATTGCAAAAAGTCCACCGCTTTGAAAATTGTGTTTTTCTGAACTTTTCAGACATCGAGGTACTGCACTGATGCTTGCTTTCCCTTGCTGTGCTCCAAGATAAATAGCAGCAATACAGGAACTATGGAGAGTTTGTTCAGCTTGTCTAAATAATATCATCAAGAAACAGAGCTGAGCTAAAATATTATTCCTGATTAATTCCTGCCTCATTACTCCTGGCTGTTATGAATAAACTAAAGCTATTGGGACAAGGAGTGCATCTACAATGCTGATTTGCTTTAAAAAGTAGTTTTATCAAAACGCATAGTGCTCTGGAGTTTCTCTTTGCACACATTACATTTTAATTGCTGGGGCAATGCCACATAGAATGACTGATGGAAATAGATTAGCATTAATTTGACACTGGAGTGTATTGAGGGGAGAAAAAACTCTGGAAGTGGCCCTTATGTGAGACGTATTCTCAAAATTGACAAGGGATGCCATGCCAGCCTTTCACAGTCCAATATACCTTTAGTCCGCAATTGAGTTTAATCAGTGCTACTAGGATGCTGTGCAATTTAATGAATTTTGTTCTTGTCCATGAGTCTGTGTTATCATTGGCTATGTTCTTGGTATTTTTGTATCTCTGGGGCATTTAGAAGCTATTGGGTTTGAGCATACTGGAAACAAGCCTTCATCATCATAAAATCCTGGTGTCCTTGCTCAGTGAGGACTCCTATTGATTTGTCTCATTTTTTTAAAGATTGATTTTTATTTGAGGTAAACATAAGGTTATAGAAATGGGTGCGGCACTGAGTTTGTGATAGCAATAAGTGTAGATAGCATTTAAGTAAGAGTTTGTTTAGGTAAAGAGTTTTTAAGTCAATAGAGAAAAACCCTTTTTTAAAAGAATCTCTTAATTTTCTCACTGCAGCACCTAAGTTTCTTAGAGCTCTTAATGGCTGATTGCTCTAAAGGACAAAGCACGGAATACTGTCTCCAACTGAATAAAAATCTTGCCTGCAGCAAGGAAAAGCATAAAAATGGTTGATGTGATGTAATTATATTATTTCAGTAGCAATACATGGAGGATTTGCTGTTTGTAGTGTGGATCATAAAACTTGCTTGTGATATCTTTCGAAAGCTATATGATTTATATCTTTTATTAGCTGTTAAATGAGAGCAATTAAATAACAGACACAAATACTGCATGGCAAAAGAACTATATAAAATATTCAAGAAAGGAAGAAAAAAAATTATTTTCCTTGAGTTCTTTCTAAAATGCCCAGTGAATCATTGCTTTATAAATAGAGCTTTTGTTAAGGAGGAAACTATAGTACAATTTGCAAATTGTGAGCTTTAATGTCTCTCATGCTTCTATATATAATTTGTGAAAATCGTTTGCATTTAAATTTTGTGGGGGTTTAATTTAGGTGTGAGTGGGGAGAATTGTGAGATATATTCAAATGTTTCTCGGTAGCCTGAAAACTGGTGTTGGCATTGATGAATGACCATGCAGTAGTATTCAATTTTAGTCCATATCATATCTGTTTCTGAGATATTTGACAGAATTATTTTAAAATATTCCTGCTAAGCTTTTCCAAGATGACAATTTTTTTTGGTTGCATCCTTCGTTTGCAATTTGATCTTCAAAGAATATTGAGCACCTAATCGGTGCTACGTTTGAAAAATCACTTTTTCCCCGTGTGCTCCCTGTGAAATCATCTCCCACCCAAATCTTTAATCCATTAAAAAAAGTCTTTCCTGTGTTTATAAAGATGGATGGTGAATTGCTGGATCCCCATGGAGTCCTTCCTTGCGGGTATAGTTCCTTTAAAGTCAGTACAGTGAGTATATAAGTTTACAAACTGGTCTATAGAGACTGAGGCTATGAAACTGAGTGTCCTTTATAGATACAAAGGTTGCAAGTTGTAATGTACAAAGGCAGCTTGTCAATATTATGTGCCTGTATATTAAAAATTAATTTGCTGAAAGAATGCCATAGGCAACAAAAATTGTTCAATTTTAGGAGATAGTTTCAGCAGAATAACACTTATTGGGCCCTATGGTAACTCAGACAACACATGCAAATATAAATATGAATTATTTCCACGTAGAAATTACAGACATGTATAAGGTATTGAAAAGTTAATACTGTCCATAATTTTTTATGTATGATTCACAAAATTAAGGCAGAGATGGAAGACATTTGGTGGTGCTTTCATTTCATTTGTATAAGTTGATAGTCGGATACTCCCTTCAGAAAAGGGTTAAAACTCCTTTTTTCCCTAAGTCAGAGAAATGTTTATTAATCTTAGTTTTAGCACTACACTAATTGGGTCTACCGGACTTGCAGTTGACCCTGGGGCACAGGCAAAGCAGGTGGTCTGCGGAAGATTGCATGACATGCCTTGGACTATTCGCCCTCTCTTTCTCTCTCTTTGCCACCCCAAAGGACAGTTCTTTACTTAAGGTTAAGTCTGATATCTGGAAAGATGCAAGATGGAAAGACTGGCTTGCAGATAAGATGGTGACTGGATTGGCAGGGAGGTTACGGCTTCATAGGGGAGAGCATTTCATCCATTTGCAATGAGCAAAGGCACTGTTCAGAACTTGTGATGAAAAGCAAAGAGAAAATAGCGGACTTCTGTGTAGACTGTAGTACAGCTTCAGTAGAAAATGGAGAAACCTGCCCAAATTGCCCAATGGTTCCTGAGTGCGAAGGCCCCTTGCCCCAGACATGGTCACCTGCCCTCCCTGCCTGGATTATTTCTGAAGTTCGTGTCGTAAGAACTTGGGTCTTAATTTACACTCATTTTTGTCAGGCAGAATTGTGAGATGAAAGGTGGTGTTGACAAGACATCAGGGACTAATCTAATACCTGTTTTATATGAATCTTCAGGGCAATCAGGACAGCTATGATGAAACTCGCTGCTCCTGTTTAATTTCTCATTTTTTGAAAACTGCAATACCCAGCGCTAAAAATTGGTGTCCCTTGAAAGAAGTAAATCTCACAAAATTAGTTTGGGGGAGAGCAGTAATCTAAAAATAACAATCCCGCATAATATTCTGTGTCAGATGCCTCATATGCAGAACATGAAGAGAGTATTTTACCTAATTAAGTAGGGGGGTAGGGGAAAAGTGGAGACAGATTCATATAGAGGTAGTGGGATTTTGGCTGATTAGTTGTATGCATAGTAAAACCCAATGCCATTTCATCACTCCTGAAGGAATGCCCATTAAAAAGAAAAGATTAAAATTGCATAATTTCCTACTACTCTAATCAAAACTAAAATTGTAGGGTCTGCTGGATAATCAGAGCTGTCATGGCTGTCTAGCTAATGATTAGGTGACTGTAGGTTACAACGGTTCTGATATGCCCTAATCCCAAATACTTAAACACTGACTAGGAAGACTGCTGCCCTCTGTTCTTATATGCAGTAAAATTGCAAGCGTTTATCATTTTGTCTCCCTGCCCCCCTGCGCTTTATCTAATGGCCTATTTGTGCATCCAGCCACTTCTCACCAGGAACGTGTACCCAGAAAACTGGTGCTGGAGTCACTGGAGCTCCTGGAGCCACTCCTGGCAATCCCGAGAGTGGTTAGTTGCTTTAGGCAAAAAAACACATAAAGAGCCGGAAAGTCTTAAGACACGCAGGGGTTTGATCCTTTGTGATCAGAGTAGGTAAGCAATTCCGATTAGGGCTATTTTTACCCAGTAAATGAAAAGTAATTTTTAAATGATAAGTGCTGATGGTTTTAAAAACTAATTCTAGTCTTATCCCACAAATGAACAAAGATTGGTTTAGATAGTTGGGGGGGGGGAATTTTCAGTATGGCAGCAAGGAGCGAGAGCTAATACCCCAGCTGCTAAATCTGACTGTGCCTGTGGCACAAGGGACAGTGCAGACAACGAACAGGGATGGCAGGCAAGCCAAGAATAATTTGCCTTTTCTTTGCTCTTACTTTCTGAGTATTAAAATCAGTGATCTGATGCCTCGAGCAAACAATATGTTACAATACTCGCTAGTATGCTTCAGTTGTTTAAGCATCCAGGTAAAATGGGCTACAGCTGCTTCTTTTGACCAGAACAATATGAAGCAGCTGGAAAATATTTTTGAGAAATCAGGTCTATTTTTTAATGCAGATCTGGGACCTGTGTGTATTTTTTCTATACCATATCATCTTTACTAAATTTGGGTCAGTAAAAACACACTTCTTCCATTCCCTTTGAAGCAATGTTTATATTTTTTGTGGGTTTCAAGTTGCCATCCAGAAAAGATTTCTTCATCCTTTCAGAGCAAGCTTCTATGGTGTGGGGTCCTGGGCAGCAGTATAGAGAAGGCAAATAGCTCTGTCTGCACTAGGCAAAGCGGAGGAAAGGAAAATTATATTTTAGCCACATCAAAGCTGCCATATAATCATCATGTTACTAGTGGAAGATCTGAAATCATTCTTTTCTTATTTTTTACTTCTGTATAACAACAGGATGTTAGACTAGCCAAAGCAGAGCAAATAGTTGGCTGTTCTGCTTAGGCATTTTACCTGGTTAGTAGTAGCAAATTCAATTCTCTAAAAGAGTATGAAAACCTTCATCTTTTAATTTATATGCAAACTACTGTCAGTGTAATTAAAGCTGCATACATTGTTTTCACAAATCGCTGTGAATCTACTTCAGCCAAATTTATACCATTTTGTGTGTATTCCTTTTTTCCCCACTACTGTCAAGTGCCACTTTTGGTAAATGAACCCCCTCCTGGGTCATTTCCACAATCTGGAGCAGAACTGTGTTATCTTTCTGCCTCATTGACTTACTATCTCATTTTCAGTCTCTGAAGAAAAGCTATCTTTTTCCCCCCACCTTGCTTATACTACTTTTATGTTCCATGAGAGCAAGTTTAGTCCCAATCCATGCCATTTAGTTATTAAAAAAACAGGCACTAATTTAATGATCCATAATATTTCATAAAAACTTCCTCAGAAATCAAAGTAATAGCATGTAGAAAAGATTTCTGAAATGAAAGAGGCAAGTAAATCAGGAGTGCCTTAAAGCACAAAGAAGTCAGTCATCTGAACATTAATCCAAACATAATAAAGCCAACACCACAAGAAAGTATTCTATTTAATGGATTATTATTGTGGTTAGTTTTATTTAAGTTCCAAGAGAATGCTACATTATTCCATATCCTTTGCCATGTGAATATGTTCCTATTTTTTATAGTAAACAGAATCTTAATCAAGCTTCTGGAAAATAAATGAAGTTGCATAAAGGCCAATGAATATTGGCTCCACAAAGAAGGAATTGAAAGCCAAATAAACTAGAGAGTTTAAGTGAGTGGGAATCAATATCTCATCCCCCTCCTGCTGTTCCTTAGTGCTGAACATTTTTAAGTGCAAACTGTTTTGGGTATGAACTGATTAGAATTTGTGAATATAAGGAGGAAAAAAAAGACTCTCTGGAATATCTTCTAAAAGGTGTGAGACCTGGAGAGCTTGGTGAAAGCCATGTGCTGTGATGTTCGTTAGTAGTTCTGTGCAGAATTAAATCTCCAGTTCGTATTTTTGTGGTCCTCAAAGCAGGCATGAATATTTCTTCTTCTTCATGATTGAAATGAAATGCTACAGAGAAAACAAAAGGAACTAAAAATGTAAACCATGGAGTGCTGCTCAGCAGAGGTAATTGTCTCCAGTGATGGATGCGAAGCACATGCATTTTGCAGCTGAAGAGTAAACCCCCAAAAGAAACTATTGCATAATCTTTTTCTCTCTTCTTATGAATGTGCTTTCAATTTTCATATTGCTGATATAAATCTCTTGGGTCAAATTTCATGTCTTGTCATGTTTTCACAGTAGTCTTTTATGTAGACCCAAGCATTTCAGCTCTGCCTACTTCAAACAGTGACATTGGACTCAACATAAATTGCTTCGTGACGAAGAGCAAAGCACATCAGGGTACACAAGAGTTTCTCTCTGTATAATTAGGGGTAGCAGCTTCCTTCCTACATGTTGGAGCAGGGAGGGGCGACTGGCAAATTGCCAGAATCTGGCCCATCTTTAGCAAAGATTCAGTATCCACATCCTGTTTCATCCCACAGTGTGGTTGTCCCTTATAAACAGAACATCTGGCACATGTGTTAAAAATGCTTCTTGCAAGGGCTTGGACTATGATTTTCTTCAGCCTGGTTGAGTCTCTTCCTTGTAAAACTGAATGAAACACGTAGAGATCTCTATAATGTATAAAAGGTCAAATGCCTACAGTGTATGCCTTCACAAGACCTGTAATATTCTCCTTTCTCCTATCTGTACTCCGTGTTACAATCTAAGATGCTTTCCTCTGTAAGCGCGAGGAGCAAAGGAAAGTACAGAAGAGCCACTGAGTACCTCAACTTTATACCTTTCACGAAGGATCTGTACTTAGCAGGATTGGGCTTGTGAGGTTTAGGCGAGCCAGAAATAACGGCTTGCGCCTTTTCTCCTTTTATCTGTAACCCATAAAGAAGTGCTCATAACAACAATCCGTTTTATGGTTATTTGTGAACTTGTGAGGTTTCTTCATTCAGGAACCCCTTAATATGTTTAATAATATGTGTTGTGATTGTGGTGATCTCTAACTAGTAAGTCTTACCAGAGATGTGTGTTGAAGCCTCAGGATTTCCACCAAAGGACACACCTTGTTGTTCTGGTTTCAGACAGGTCCTTCAGCCTGGGCAGACAACAGTTAGACTAGCAGCTCTGCTCCCTTTACTTAACTGCAAAGGTCTGATGTACCATATGGGTTTGAGATGGATAACATTTTTATTATGTCAAAACTATTTTGATAATGCCATTGATGCTTCTACAATCTGTCAGAAATACAGTTTTGAGAAGGTCCACTAATTATTGCAGAAACCTATGTGCTAATTCTGCAGATGTGTTGCAAAGACATTCTTCTGGGTTTTGTTTCCCTTAGGCATTTGGCGGTGGCTGAAAGTGAGCAATTTGACAGGTTTGATGCAGGTCTGATTGAGAGGGATATTGTTTTCCACATGACCAGTTTCATTAGCAGACACATTAAAAACAGTCTGGAGTTACTGGCCCTAGAGAAAAAAAATCAGAATTAATTACCTAATGTATTTGTTTTGGTAATGAGGAATGTCCTTCCCCCTTGCAACGTGGCGTTTTTTCATCCAGTTGAAGGGAGGAGAGTGAAGCAGGACTTGGCTTCAAACTAAAGGGAGGAGGTCCTCTTCAGTCATCTTTCATTGTTTAGCAATTTCTATTTATTTTAATTACTTTGATGCAATGGAAGGTGCTGTTCAAAATAATTTGCTGCAGTAACTTTTACCTCAAATGAAGATGGTGCCACCTGGTAAAGAACCTTTCTTCTGAAATAACATTTAAAGACAAGTCATCTTCAAAAGCCTAGAGAAAACAGAGCAACCTGTGCATTCATCCAGCTTTCATACTGCTGCCAGAATAAGGAGCAGAAGATGGTAGTTTTTAGAGATGCCTAAAAATTAGTGTCACTTTTTCTATCTTCTCATTGTCTAAAGGAGCTCAGCAGAAACAGCAGCTTAACCTCAGCAGTTCAACCCTGTTTTGTATTTTCTTCTCGTTGTCTGCCCATTGCAATAATCTGTGTTTAAGCACAAACCTTGACAGCCATGATCTGCTGTCATGCTGATCAAGCTGTCAAGCTGCTTCTTGCAGTGTAGGAAACGGAGCTCACTGCAGCTCCCTAATCAGAAGTGTCTGCTTCGTGCCTAGGAAAGGGTGTCCTTATGTGCCCAGGCAGATTGCAGGTGAATGCAGCTACAGCAAAGGGTATGGCTCTAGAGGAACATTTAAACCATAAATTCTGTTGCAAAATTAGAAGTCCCTGATTATTCCCTTTGATTTTACAAAGTCTAATTCAAGTTAATCTAGTTAAGAACTCTTTATCAATACTGTCAAGCCTTCCAGTCTCAGCCATGGTGCTAATTGTTCATTAGAGCTGATACAGCCATTTAATAACATGCTTTTTGTTTTTCTAGATTCAAATCAGAATGAGTGAATTAAATGCTGTCTGCTATAGAGAGTTTTGTCTAATTCAGCAGTTCCCAGTTGTCCTGGGCCAAGCTTTATATTCTGTGTCCTTCAGTGTTGCCTGCTTAACTTCACCAACCTCCCCTGTCTTCTTATTTGCCCTTATCAATGCCCGTTTACCTCTTTACTCCTTACCCTTTGGTCCTGGCGTCCTGGTTCTTCACTCTCTGCTCCCTTTCCATTCCCTGTCTCCTGGATTTCTCCTGCTTTTTTCTCCTCAACTCTGATGGAGTTTGAGTGTGCTATTTGATGCTTCAGTGTCAGCCCACCTCATCAGGGAGATGTGATGATGATTGTGACCCAGCTTAATGTTTGTGAAGCCAGCTGGAACCAGGAATGAATGCCTGTTGGGCCTTTTTATTGCTTGAATTCTTAAAACAGTTTTTCTGTGGTTTTAGTAATTTTTTTTCCTTATTGTTCATTGTCTGACAATCTTAGTCAGAAATTGATGCTTAATTATTACGTTAGTATGAACATCGTGATAAGGCATTTACAAAAAACTGTGACTGAGAATAAGGAGTTGATACATTTAGGCTGTGAACACAAAATTAAGGAAGGGTGGGATTGGTGCTGTTTTGTGATTCTGGAATGACTTTGCTCTGCTGGAGCTCTGCTCTGATGCCAGCGTGTGTGTGACACGAAGGAACTCTATCACAACACTTTTTCTCCTTGTCCAATTTAGGAAACTGCCAGGCAGAAATGTCTATGCCCAAATGCACAACGAAAAAGAGCAGGAGATGACAAGCCCTGTTAATCATAGTGAGGACACCCAGAACATCATCCAGGGTGAGGAGTTTATTGATGATGATCTGGACTCTCAAACACTAGGTAACGCAAGAGGTAACTTCATTTTTAGTTTATAAATTTTCATAAGTAATTGATTTTTAATTTATGTTTGTTTTCATTTTAGCCTTTTTTTCATTTTCTGCTCAGTCTCAGGAGAAGCAAATAGTACACCACTAACAAAGGATTATCTCAGTTATCTTCTTTTGGCTTGCTTGTGATACAGGCTAATGTATGGATGACATGATATATAGAGCATGAGTACAGAGATAGTACAGTTTGATGTCAGGAGATTTACTTGGACAGTTTTAGAGAGAAATTATATTTGGTAGAACAGGATATAATAGGTAACAATTGAATTAACTCAGTAATCCCCTGAATTAGTGGAAAATGGAGTTTAGGCCAGAAGGATTTGTAGAGTCAATGTTTCCATGATTTCAGATGGATTGTATCTAGATCTATTGCTATATTTGCCATCATATTCCAGTAGCATTTAAAGTTTTCATGATGAGAAACATTAAAATTATTCCTGTATAAAAAGTCTTTGCTAATCTAGCTGGTAACTTTCTAGTATTCATGGGGTGGTCATAAGGAACCCATGAGGGAAGCTTTCTGTGAATATCTCCCAGTGCAAATTATTTCAGTGTCAGGTGGAAGTGTATATCCTGGCACCCTGTGGCTATTTTTAATGTAACATGGAGTGCTGATCTATAAAGTTCATTTCTTGTAAAATTTACCATTATCTTCAGACTGTTTTCAGGTCACAATCTGAAAAGTGTAGGACAATGGACAAAAGCTTCCCAGTTTCATTTCTACACATTTTGTGAAAATAAATCAGATAACCCAAAGCCTTTGGGATTTGTAGCAGTAGATTCATGGTGTAACAGGCAACTGTAATGTTTTCATGAACCCACGGAAGATGTGTTTTAGCTGCACCAGAGGTAGCCTGGGGAAGGACAGAAGTTTGACAGAGGAGAGATTTCTTTATCTTGGGTTTCACCTTTATCGTTTGTTGTCGATGTCTTTATTTTCACTTGCTGAACTGTGTGCTGCTTCTAGGTTCTTGGAGGTGTTAGCTTTGAGCACAAGGGAAGAATCCAGCCTCCTGCTTTGCTTTGTGTATTTCTATCTTTTCTTTGACAACCTTTGTCTATGAGTATCACTGTGTTTTCATTCAGATTTTGCAAGACGACCTTGATTGCACTCCTGACTTTACCAGAGTCAATTCCAAAAACAACCCTGGAAAAACAAAGTCTATGTTAAAATTGTTTGATCAACTCATCTCCAGGGTCTTTAGAGGAGAAGGCTGAATGCTAACGAAGTCCTTGTAGACATGCCTATTAAAGTGGAGCATTCAAACATCTCTAGTAATGTACAAAAGCATAATTTCTTTTAATGGTAGAAAATCCCTTATGGCCTATTTATATAAGGCAGCTTGGGATGCTGGAATAAAAAAATGCTACCCTGATTTGTAGCACCTTCAGAAATAATCTCTACTTACCCTACAGTCCTTACTCAGAGAAAAAAAAAAATTGTTCTATCTGGGCAGAGCATTATTAGGTTGAAAGAGTGCAAGATCACGATGTTTTGATGTGACACTTAAGACAGTTAGCACATGCAGATCTTGAGGTGATTTGTGCTTCTGCCAGGTTGTCAACACCAGCAGCATTTCCAGTGGAGTGTAAAGAGTTCATTTCTGTGGATCATAGTCATCCATATTTGTCAGCTACTGTACAGCTTTTAGACACAAGACTTTATTTAAGACATAAAGCTGTATTTCTCGCTGTACTGTTTTGTTACTTGCAATACTTTCCACTAGCTCCAGTATTGCTCAGTATTGCCAAGAAAATATTCCTGTTAATGATACTCTATTTTATCTGGCTAGAGTATGAAACGTTATAATCCCTGCTTTATATTAAATTCTGTTTTACGACATTATTTGCAGAAGGTTCCTGTGCTATGGAGATCCCTTCTAGTTCTGATGAACTTTCTCCCTCCCTGCTGGGAGATGTCAGTAGCAGCCTCCGCTCCATGCACAGCAGGGAGTTACAGGCCTGGGTTTCTGTTTGTTCTCTCTCTTCTCATAACTTTTGAATTTCCACAGTACAGTATTTCCAGACTCACCCATCCACTTTTTTTGTTTTCTATATATTTTATGTTGCCTACTTTATCGCAACCCCCACCTTGGGACTCCTCAACACCATTACCTTGCAGTGACTCCTTCTGGGAGAAGTGGCAACTTGAACAGCTACAGAGTTCCCCTATTGCTGATGCCGGTCAGTGTCCAGTCCCAGGTCAGTGGCATGTCGAATGGACGCCTCAGGTTCCATTCTCCTCCCTCACCTGCACCCCTCGAGACAACTACACCTTTTTAAGCCACAAAGAGAACCAACTTATGCTGTCACTGGGATAGAAACCCTAGGAACTCGCCACAAATCCACCACCATGAGCAAAAGCTTTGCGTGAAAGTATGCTGTAGGTACATGGAGCTGTTACACCAACCTTCACCTGACCTGTTGTTTGATAAAGCCACTCTCTTTATGCGATTGACTTGTCCCTGCAATAAAAGGGGGATTTATTGTGAAGTGCCTGAAATACACTAATGCTGGCCTTTTGTTTCTATATTTTCATAGGCAATCACTCAGGCGTGGTTTTGAGCATCAACTCCAGAGAGATGCACAGTTACCTGGTTAGCTGATATTTACAGCTGAACACAAAACCCGAAAGACTCTTCTCTGTATTGTTTTATTTTTCCCTGGTGATGTCACAAAATTGCAAATATGGCTGTAAATGCTGGTGGAGAGGAGGTTTCTTATCAGTCTCGTGGAAAAAAGCGTCTGTCATCAGTTACCAAGGGAGAAGGATAATACGTCTTGTGTTCACTCTGTGGCCTGGGAACTCGTTACAACTGAATCTCAAACTATGGTAGCAAATTTGTAGCCCTAGGCACCTTCAATGCCACCTTCTTTCTTTTCTGTATATGCTCTAGTTCTTTATGTTTATTTTTAGAGGGATTGACTGTAACTTTTTAATTATATTTTCAATTGAGGTATTCAGCGGAAGGCTGGGACTCTTCAGCCCAAAAAGGTGATTTTTACACAAGCGACTAAACCAGAACAGATGGTTGGTTGATTACGATGACATTTTTTTAGGAGGCCAAGTGTTTCTGCACTGGGAGAGGACTGAGCAAGGAGAGAAATGCACTCCTAGTCAATACAAGCTCTTAACTTAAACATGTGTGAGACAATCTAATGAATTTAGGCTTAGGCCCTTCTGTGAATTAAAGGAAGTAGAGTGTTAATTAAGATATCTCATAATATAGGATAATGCTCTTGTAAGTGTAGCAAGTCCTGACAAACCATCAGCACCAGTATCTCCCCCAGTCCCACCCCGTGTGAACGAAAAACACCAGCTTGATGCTATTTCCAGACCAGGTGCCTTCACTTGCGGACAGTCGTTTCAGTTGCTCTCTTCTTGTCTCCTGAGCAAGCACCTCTAGGACGATGGCAGCTGCCGGATGAGTTGTCCTGTAAAACCCGATGCTGGTGGCCTGTCTCTTTTTAAATTTCCAGAGAGTGTAAATACGTCTTTTAAGTCGCTTTCTTTGTATGGTTATTTTTTTAAAACTTCCGATTAGGGCAGAGGTGCCGGGTAGGTCAGAGCTCTCCTCCGGGCAGGACTGGGTAGTGCACCACCATCTCCTTCCCACCCGCATCCTTCTTTGGGATTTTCCCTGGCTGTTTGCCCTTGCAGGCAGGGGTGGGCAAAATCTTACTTGACCCTTTCTGCTCGGGTGGATTTGACAATCCAGAGGGCCACGGGGAGGATGGGCTGTGATTCAGGGGTTCATATTTCCTTTCCATCACCACCGGGTGTCACTCAGTCCTTACCACCGCTGACCCCTATTTCTGCAGGGAGGGCGGTGGGGCTTCTGAAGGAGCTGCCTTCAGAAAGGCTTGTGAGTCTGGTCAGAGTTTCCTAATCCCAATTTTGTGAGATGGGTCAGAGTTTCCTAGTCCTGACCTCTGCATCCCTAGGGAATGGCAGTGCGGTGAATCCACACCACGCTGGTCTTTTCCCTGTGGTTTACGGAGCCATGTAGGAAACGGATTGTGGTGTGATGAGTTTAAACACCTGGCACCCTATGTGTCACAGCTGCCTGGGATTAGGATGCTTCTCTCAGAAACCTATATAATCTCTTCACTTTTTGCCTTCAATAGAGAATAAATAGCTCTTTACTCACTGAATGTCGTACTGATGCTAATGGCAAGCTCGCACACCGCCTTGCTTAGGAGAAACGGATAGCTAACTACATCTCTCTGAATAAACAAACAGGAAAATAATGAATACTGGTAAGACAGAAAAGAACTGTCTTAAAATTATTATATGCATTGGAATCATTCTTCCATGTGGCTGTGGATATCCTAGAGCATATTGTCATCAAATGCAGTGGACTGGGATGTAATAATTCAGTGTAGTACTGTAGGTTCTCACAAACCCCACAGGATATATGTGTAAAGCACAAGAAAATCTAGATTATAAACTTACTGTAAGGAGCTAGGTGGAAAAGTTAAAGTGAGGATTCTGAAAAGCGCTTGTAAACTGCTCAGGAAAATAATTTCAAAAATTGTTCTAAAATTTCTGCCTCTTTAGTTGTAGAGTGCCATGCAAACTGATTTACAGAGAAGCAATGCTCTAGCTGACTGTTGTATGCCAGACTGTGTAGAAATCCAAGGTGTTACATGTATCTGAGTCTGGGTTTCTTGAAAAGAAGTGCAAATACAAAATGTGCATTGGAAACTCTCAGGATTGTTGCACCAGAGGCTTTCCCTCCTCACCGGCTCTTTATGCTTTTTCTAGTGGAAATGAGCTGGAGCAGAGAATAAAATAGTATTCCAAACAGCTTACTTTTTCCTGTGAAATAAATCTGAAGTGGATTATTTGTATAGGGCAGGTGAGTGGCAGATTAGCCTCATGGACAAGGGATGGAATGGAAGTTCTAGCTTGAGGTTGTTCTCCCACGGTTCATCTGATTGGCAAAGGACACTGTTGGAACCAGGTCACACATCTAATTTATCCTTTAACAGCTACTTTTATATGTTTAGTACAGAGTGATTTGTGTCTGATAACAGGAGTCTTTTGGAACACTGTAGAATATTTAACCGCTTGGTACTCTAATTAACTCTTAGCACAATATAGTGCCTGTAATAATGTTTTTTCGATGCTTATTAATTTGATTCATGCAGCACTCCTGTGAGGTTGGTTTGTCATGTCTTAAAAACACTGTTTTCTAAAGAGGTGTCAATATTGCCATAACTGTATTAACAATACCCAGCAGATAATAAAGGAAGCCTTTGATTCCCTGCAAGAATAACTTTAAAATTAATTATTTTAAAACTAAGAAAATACCATTTTCCCGTTCATGGTGTCTTGGTTTATCTTTAAATGAAAAGTCTCACTAGTGCTAGGTTTTGAATCTCTTGAACTATGTCCATGCCATCTTAGCATTTTATCCTTTATATGTATCTAAAGTCCTGGTACATGTGTATACAGAAACACAGAGTTGTTTCTGTGCACAAATGCTAGTCATGCATGCATGCACACACACATGCAGTATTTGTACATACTCCAGTTAAATTTGTTAGTGAGGAAGGGTGATTTGATGGCTAAGAAACAGAAGATGGCTGTCAGGTACCTGGATTCTGTACCCAGACTTTGGGCAAGTTACTTAACCTGTATGTGCCTCAGTTTCCCCACCTGTAAAATGGGGCTGATAGTAATTACCTACCTCACAGGGGTATTGTGAGGCTAAATTAATTACTGTTTGTTCAGGATCTTCAGAGTGAATGAATTTTGTGAGCATAAATTATTAATAGTTTTGCTTTTTTTGTTTTACTTGTAATTATCGCTGTTATTAAAGGTAGTCTACTGAAACCAGCTGCAATTATGTATAAATGGAAAAAATGTGTAATCCAAAAAAGGTACATCGCTTAAAAAAAAAAAGGTAATTTTATTTAAAAACTGTTATTGGAACATATTGTTACGTGATAGCATTGCAACATTGGCTTGTGATTTTGCTGTTACGCACTAGTATCTTAAACGTACTTTTCTGCAGGATTATTTGGTCAAAAGCCTTATAATAATGGATATAGTGGTACTTATCAAAATTGATATTGAACTATACTGAAATCAAGAAAACTGGCAGTGTATTGGCCTCGTTTACATCTTTTGGCCCTCTTAAACTCTGATGTATTTGCAATTTCAAAAATACCCTGTGCTTTTCAGAATGCTCCAGCCAGTACTGATTTGAAGCATTCTAACAGAGCCATGAAGATTTACAGCTGTTATTTGCTTTTCCCTTTTGACATTGAATGTTTTATGTGGCTTTAGCAAGGTCCATCCATATAAAGTTCTCAGAAATGTTCAGAAGACATTTAGGGAAAATCCACACACAATGTAAATTAATTTCTCAAAAATAAAAGCAATATAAACCAATGTATGTTTTTATACCCTGTAGAAGAGGGTGGTGGAAATAGCTGTGAAGAAATAGAAGGTACCAGCCTGAGGCAAGATGTTATTCTCTCCAATTCACATCCAATTTCTTTGAACTCTTTTAGGATATTCTCATTGAATTTATATCCTTCTTGATGAGTTTTCTGCTTTCAATGACCAGTGTAAAGTGTTTATTCATATAAAGCAGATGATTTGTTAAATTACTGTCCTCTGGACAGAGACAAATCAGGGCTTTGCCATTAGTAGTTCCTAGTGGAAAGCAGATTTCATCTGACATGATTATGACAGTTAGCTATGTTTTAGGTCTAATGAGACACCCCTTTAGTGGGAATACTCTACCACTGTATGCTGTCTCTTTAATAGAGGTCAGTAGAATGGAACTGCAGTGGTTTCCATCCTCCTTACACAAATATATGCTCAAAGAAATGTGGGGGGTTTTATTATTTTTAAGAAATTAAATACATGCATTTGTTTGCAGTAACTTTTTGATGATGAACCGTTGGTTCTGATAAGCTTTGAATTTCTAGTGTTATTTTAAGTTGAATACAATGTTGCTAAGTTGATAAAATCAATGACAATTTCAGTCGTAGATTTTTCCTATGTTTCCTGTAAAAGAATGTTTTGTAATTTCTCATTAATAAGACTTTAGGGGGAAAAGAGAGACTAAAATTTTTATTTCATTGCACAGTCCCTGACAGTTGGAGTTGTTATTGTGTATTGATTTGATACTGCTGTATTGTTTCCATCTTCATTCTTATGTCAGAGTTTTAGATGAAAGTAAGTGCACATTTCTCTCAAAATATTGGCTTTCCACCAGGAACAAATTTATAAGCATTTACATTTATAAATATTGATTTTTGAGATGCAAAATTTTGTTGTGTCTTCTAAGTCCATCCAAAAAGCTGCTTCCTGGCTCATTTTCTCTGTTCTAGTCCCAGTTTCATATTGCTTCCATAACTTTCTTTACGAGACTGGCATATAGCCTAATCTTACTCGTCTGAGAAAGTCTTTCTAAAATTTCCATTAGAATAGCATTTAATTGCCTAGAAGTTGTTACAGGATCTGCTCGGACCATTTTCCTAATGTTAAATCTGTATTTTCATGTTCCTTATTGCCTTTCGGTATTTCAGTATTAGCTCTCTCACTGCCATTTAAATGCGTGTTTATTCCTGTCATGGATATATATGTAATGTTTTTCACTTATTTTCAGACTATAATCATCAAATTTTGAAATAACTCAGACCCCCAGTTGGCTTTTGCAATTAAAAGCCTAACCCCGCAGTCTTTGGGATAATGTCAAGCTGTGCACTCTTAATTTTTGTATCTTCTTTCCTAAGTCAGCCCTTCTACCTGATTGACCACCTCGGCAGCTTTTCCTCCAATTCTTTTTGTAACCTCAAACTGGAGGGAGTGCAGAAGGCTTTCTTGATGTTGAGATGGACTAGAGCAGCTCATTTCTCGAATCTGAACAGGAATGTCATGTGGACAAAGTTTTCATTTTTCCTTTCTTTTCAAGTACGGTGCATAGAGCAGAGAGGATTATACATACCGTCAGGGAAATAAGGACCTGTAATGGTACTTCAGGGCGGTGTGAAGTCTAAGCAATGCATTCCTCCTAGAAATGTATTTTTTCCTGAAATTGATACATACAGCAAGTTAGTTTCATGATTTTTTTAATACGTGAGATCTCATTTCTTTAAGTCTTCAGTCCCGGCCTTTTTCCTCCTGTTAAGAGTAGCAAATTATTTAAAATATGAATTGTGGAGCCTTATATGACCGAATGAAGGATTTTCATTCTTTTCATCTCTTTTTTTTTTTTTTTTTTCTTATGCAAAGCTTGTCAGAATCACTATTTTCAGCTAGTTTATATGCTGGTAGATGAGATGATCTTCTGGAACCAGTATCTAAGATAAGAAGTACTGGAAAGCTTAGAAATATGTACTCTGAAGTGCAACAGTATAGCTATGTGAACAAAATCCTTATCAAAGAGCTGTTACTGTTTGTATTAAAATACTTTTTTTAATAGTATCTCTAAAAATGCATGTTCTTAATTGCATACTCTTTGTCTCTCTCTCCTTCCAGATTGATTTTCTTTTAGGAGTGACATTTACTAGCCCTGAAAAAAGTGGATTCTTTCCCTTACACAAGTAATTCTGCTTAAAATTATTTCCTTGCAACACTTGAAAGCATTACACAAACTTGAGCTTTATTGATTGGACTTGATTTCTGAGTTTCTGTAGAATTTGCATCTTTACACTGATTTGTTGCAATATAGTGGACGTAAAGCCCTGTTGGGCAGCAATAATACATGCAGCAGTACATGGCATTACTTAAATAATATGGCTTTGTTGCACATATTTTTAATGGTATAATGAGTATATTAATCACCAGGAAGGCCAGGCATTCTAAATAACTTTCTCAGTGTGTCTTATATTTCTATGTTATTTGTTGCTAATTTTAGCCAGCTTTTGATAATTATATTTAGTTCTTACCAACAGTGTCTGCTCTTGCAGATCAAAGGACAAGAATTGGCTTATTCTCTTTTTTAAAAAAAGTATTAATTCACACTGCTTATTAATTAAAACAGTTTAAAAAGGAAATCTTTCTGAAACGGTGAAAGAGATGCTTTTTAATGAGAACAGCTCATATAGGAAAACAGCAGACTTGTATCCACACAGTTTTTGAGACATTCTTGTTATGGGTGAGGAATAGGCAGGACTATGCAGAAGAAGTGTACACCCCAAACATCGGCAACACGCACATAGGTAGTTTGCAAGTGATAAAGCTACTCTAAAGGAGAACATACAGTGCTTGTATGGCCCTGATTCACAGAAGGGCATTTAAATGGTTAAGATTACAGAATATCATCACAGACGTAAGAAGATGCCCAGTTCACCGGCTCCATTTGCTTGTAAATACACTCCTCTCTTTGGGGTTAATCTTTTGAGAACTCTTCAGAGAAGTGACCTGCATTGTTTAATGCTTCCAACTTTTTGCTAAGCAATTAATGGCACTTTATAGAAAAAGTTGTCTAAATTTCCATTCTCTTCTGTTTCTCCTCATTTCTTCCCCTCTCCTTTTCTTGTCCTTTCGTTCTTTTTCATTATTGCTGCTGTTTGTTGCTCTGCCTTGCCTGCCTCCTCCTCCTGGTGACAGTTCTCTACAGTCCACTTTTTTCTTCCTCGCTTTTTGTTTTGTTTTGTTCTGTTTCTATCTGTGGTTTTATTTGGATACGCACCCTGCTGTGTCCTGAGTGATAACAAGAAGAATCATGGTCTCTTCCCCATCCCTGTCTCTCCTCTGAGCTCTGCTGTTATTATCTGGGTTGATGTAGTTCCCCCCTGCTTTGTCTCTCTGCAGCCTGTCCTTCCTGTTTCTTTCCCACTTTCAGTTCTTTTAATCCTTTCACTTTTAATTTTGGCTCTCATTTTTTCTAAATCTTTCCGGACTCTTCTGTTTCACCTTTCCAGGATGTCTCTCAGCTGCTTCTCCCAGAGAGCACATACGTCTAGTCTGAGAAGTGGATGAGTGTTGTACTCTCTGGAAGAGCAATAAGCCTATAACTAGCATTTTCCTCTCTCATCCATGTATATATTGACCTTGCTATCTCTCTACAGTGGAAAAAATATATTTAATTGACAGACAGGTATACCCGTTATCTCCCAAATGCCTCTTTCTGCCTCATTTTGGGTTATGGGGATGAGACATGGTGTTTGCATGAGTTTCCTGGAATACAGCAAGGTCTGGCTTACTTTGCTGGCCCTTCCAACTGGCAGGTACAGAATTGCAGCAAGGTTGGGCAGAGACACCTTGCCAGACCATTGGGCTGCATTTGCATTTCAATATGGGAAATACTGAGGACCGAGCTAGTATATAGCCTTTCAGATTAGTTATTACAGCCTGAAACTGAAGAATAAGTGAGGTAAAGAGGGTCCATTGCTGACAGAGGAGCAGGACGAGGGATCATTCCTCTTGGGAGCAATTTGACTTGTCAGGGTTGTGGGACAGGTCTGTATGCAGCCTTTCCTAGAGGCAGAGGCAAATGGCTTGCTTTCAAGCCCCATAAAATGCAAGTTTAAGCAAAATCACCAGATAGGTTTGGCAGAATCTTCTTGTTGGGGGAGCTTGGAGAAGTTGCTGGGAATAAGGTAATTGAAAAGCCGAGTGGTATTTTTGTAGGGTAGAGCCTGTGTTAGAGAGGGAGTGTATGTGAGAGAGATGCAGGATGGAGGGGAGCACAAGATTAAACAGGACAAGGCAAAGCATGGAGAAAGTCAGCGTTACCAGTGTGTATGATTTTGCCACGAGTTGTTGATTTTGTTTTGCTTAAGCCTTACAGCTTACGTTAATTCATAATGACAGCTATTTTCAGTTTTGTTCTTTGCATACAGAAACTTTAAACCATGAGTCTAAATTGATGCAGCACCAGGAACATGTGAAATTATCAGCATTTCTACCTATAGTTTAAGAGGGATCTGACTCACAGCAACATCCCACTTGAGGTGCGTGGAAAAGAGGTTGCTTCCCAGGACCCAGGATGTGTGTGTGCTCCAGAGGGAGCTCCAATGTAGGTTTACTTCTGAGGTGGTTGTAGGCCATTTGCTAATGGTTTTCCTCCTTAGCACAGCACTGAGCTAGGAGGCAAGGGAGAATGGTTTTATAGGATCTGTGTCTTGGATTTATACTGCTTAAATGTAATTTGCTAGAATCCCTCTATGAGCTGTGATTTTGTAATGTTTAGAGAGGAGTTGGTATAGTATTCCTGAGGGTAAAAACCAGCCACTGGAGTTTACTGAACATGTGACTACAAATTTTAATTTTAGGAACACAGAGTTCCTCCATTTCATATACACAGCAGGCATTTGAGTACAGCTCCTTTTTTTTATTTGTCACTGACAAGCTATGATTTATTTCCTCATGAGTGTATGTCATGGGCTGTGCTTGAGGCAGTGCAGAAGGCTCGGGAGGAAAAACGTAATCAAATGGAGAAGTATACTTGAGGTCTCCCCTCTTGATCCCAGTCTTTTCTGAGTTGCTTTTCTCTGATTGTGGTTCTGCCAGTAAGTGGGGTTGATGTCAAAAGGGGATTAACTCATTTTTATCCTCTTCTGCGTGGCTGAGAAAAATACAAGAAAAAATTTGCAGAGGAATAGCAGATTGGAGGAGGTGGGGAGCTTGATCAGCTGGCAGGGCGCTTTGGGAAGCTTCCACTTTTGTGCTTTACTTACCACTTATTTGTACAAATAAGTAGCTACTGTGATTTACCTTTCCATTAACCACAGATGTGTTTCTTTGCAAAAGGGGAGGTGGTTCTAAAGAATATCACACCAGTGCATTGCAAATGTGATTTTAGGAGACATCAGCTATCACCCTTCTTCACCTAAATGAAATTATCATATCATTGCTCTGTATTTATGAAGCTGCACTAGGAATATCAGTTCACCCTGGATTAAGTATTGGAGGAAGATTTGGAGAGGTAATGACAGTTGGAATGGGAGAATTTTCCATTTTAAGAGTAAAGGATGAATACTGACATATTTACAGTGCATCTGTGGCTGTTTCAGCACAGGTGGGTCCAAAATCTCTCATTCCAGACTCAGACAGATAAATCATATAGATTTTGCTGGCATTACCCATGTGAACAAAAGGAGAAAAAATTGGCCATTAAACCAAGCCCAAATCATATTTTTTTGGCTAATTAGAGCTACAGCTCTTGGTAAAGATATGAAAGCTAATAAAATAAAAACTAAACTTGACATACTTCTGAAGATTCACAAAGCATTTCTCGCTAGCCTGTTGTTCATGTGGAGCATTATTTATTTGGCATTGCAGGGCCAAATTCTACCCTAATTTATGACCATGCAGTTCCATGGCCTTTGTCAGTTCAGCTTTGTGTTATGGAAGAAAGGCGCTCACGCACGGTGAATTTGAAATGTAGCTGCCGACTAAAATCAGTCGTCATCTCGCTGCATCTGGACTCGCACAGGTGATGGGCTGATTTTCACCTGTAATTCTTACTCCCGTTTAGCAAGAGAGTACTTTGGATAGATGTAAGCTAATTACAACCAAGGTAGAACTTAGTTTTTGAACTACTTGCAACTGCTTTTCCAGAATATGATCAGCAAATGCTTAACACTGTGTTTGTAACTGGATTTGTGACAAAGGGGACATTTCAGTCCGTGTAAAGGCTCTTAGTGGTCATCAGTATGCTATAGCCCATACCTTTAACATACATGACTACGCAGTCCTCTTCTTTGGCCTTTGCACATTCTAGTATTTGTGAAAACAGTACATGCCTTTTCCTACTTTTGTTTCAGGAGAACTTGACTTCGAGCAGGTTTCTTTGTATACAGTATCAGGGCTCAAGGGAAGAATGAAATTAATCCATAACTGGTGCATTGTCATAAATGGGGAAAAGTGTTATTTGTATATTTTTGTAAATATGTAACATTTAATGGCAGTTTTGTAGTGATGTGCTGTTTTTGAGGAAAAAAAATCAAATATATGTTTGAATATGCTTAATGTAACACTTAACTGTGATTCAATTGCACAATTAATAGCTTAATCAAAAGTCTTGTGCAATACGTAGTGCACACACATAACCAAGTATCTATTAGTGATCCACAAGCAAGTTTTTGGCAACTTTTTACGGTGGTGATGAACTGTGCATTACAGTTTATCACGGTCTCTTTCAGCTTCCAAACATGTAGCAGGCAAACTACTGTATACGTACCTGTGTACTCCACTGCATCCAAAGGTATGCATTTGTCCTGAGAACCTGCACTACAGGTTTTTCTTTAATAAAATTTGGTTCTAAACTATTGGTTGCTTTGTTTTTCTTGTGAAGCATTTCATGGGATTTGTGGAGGGAAAATGGTTTAACCAGTCCCCAGAGTTTGTGTGTTTTGATTTGTCAGTAATTAGCAGCAAACTCCTCAACTTCACCAGCACTGAACTCAAAGGCTGCAGCAAAGCTTCATCTTCCTCCACTTTAGCTACTCCACTTCATCCTTCAATGCTGCAGCTCAACTCCACTCCTAGGGAAAAAGGGAAAAACCCTTTTTTCCTTTTTCCCTAGGAGTGGAGTTGCTGCAGTAAAACTGGTGGAGGGTGACACTCTGTGGTGAGACTGAAGCCATGCAACTGCAGTAGGAGAAAAATAAAAGTTCTCCTACAACACTGCTGAACCAAAGGCTGACTATTTCTGTTTAGCTAAAGAATTAAAGAATTCAGCAGGTTTTAACCTTGATCTCCCTGTAAGAAACAGCCATAAACAGAGCAAAGCTATGTGTGTTCTTCTGCTCTTCCCGTGTCTTTATTCCAATCCTTTCCATTTTCATTGGCTTCTTCACATGCCACTTGTTCCTTATTTATTCTTTTTTGTCTTTATTAACTGTCTTGTCTTTCCTTTATCCCACGCTCTTCCTGAAGAGTTGCCTGTGCTGTACAGAAGCTGCATCGTCCTTGTAAAATTGAGGGTTGTGTATGTGCAATGTGAAGACTTACTAAACCGCAGATTGGAACAAAGCACAACATAAACTACTATCTACCATTTTTTTTAATTAGTTGTAGAAATTTTATAGACTACAATGAAGTTTTAATGGGACAATGAATGGATTATTTATTCGTGGAGTGAGTGTATGTTGAGGATCAGAAGATGGGCAACTAGAAGGAAAAATTTCCAAAATACAAGTTTAAACTTAATTTTCTCATTCTGCCCTAGTTCAGCACTTTCTCATAGTCACTGCTGAAGGACTTAGCAGCCAGAGGAACCCTGCGGTATGGGCTTTATGATCCTACCCTGTGGCACATCATGCTAAATATGAGGCTGGTTTCAGAAATGAAGCTTGAGGCTTTCCCTGCTTGTGTAACTCAGCTAGAAAACATTTTGATGGTTGTCATTTTAGGTTCTCTAATCCTATATTGTGGCTAGCTGAGACTTTAAACTGCAATTTATCACTAAAAAAGCCGCCTGTTGAATCTCAAGTGACTACCGTTTCATTTGTGTTCAGTTTTGGGCCCCTCACTACAAGAAGGACATTGAGGTGATGGAGCGCGTCCAGAGAAGGGCAACGAAGCTGGTGAAGGGTCTGGAGCACGAGTCTTGTGAGGAGCGGCTGAGGGAACTGGTGTTGTTTAGTCTGGAGAAGAGGAGTCTGAGGGGAGACCTTATTGCTCTCTACAACTACCTGAAAGGAGGCTGCAGCGAGGTGGGGGTCCGTCTCTTCTCCCTAGTAACAAGTGATAGGACGAGAGGAAATGGCCTCAAGCTGCACCAGGGGAGGTTTAGGTTGGATATTAGGAAAAACTTCTTCACTGAAAGGGTGGTCAGGCACTGGCACAGGCTGCCCAGGGAAGTGGTTGAGTCCCCATCCCTTGAGGTATTTAAAAGATGGGTAGACGTGGTGCTCAAGGACATGGTTTAGTGGTGGACTTGGCAGTGCTAGGATAACGGTTGAACTTGATGATCTTAAAGGTCTTTTCCAACCTAAATAATTCTGTGATTCTATTTTCCAAATTTAGTGCTCTGAAAAAAATAAAAGCAAAATGAAAAAAACCCCTAAAGTCTCTTATTTTTAATGATGTTCCCATCGCTTCTTCAAAGGAAAGCTCCTGAGCTGGAAGGGCAGGAGTGAGAGCAGACACGGACAAGCTGTTCCCATAAATGAGACAGCAAATGAAACTTCCTAATATTTAACCTGTAGGGCTACTTTACTTCAGAAACCAATTTCCATGGAAAAAAGAATAAGATAATCACTTTGCTTCTGTTTCCTTTGCTGTCCTCATCAAAGCCATATTAATTGCTACACTATTTTGAAGCCTAAATGGTTTCAACATCATCATAAATTATGTCTCTATAATAAAACTTCTGAGTCATAAACACCAGCCAATATTTTTTCCTGTTTTCCATTAAGACACTGATTTCTTTTCCATTTTTTTCCTTTTGTGATTTATGCCTTGAAATTCAATGCTTTGCTTTCAGATGAATCCAGCTGCTGTGGTGAAAATGTTACTGTACTCTGACCCTCGTGTTTTCAAAAGCTGAAGCAAGATGCTACAAATGCTGCTCAGTGTTTTTAACGTGATAAAAGGATCCGTTCTCACCATTACAGCATCATACCACAAGCTGACCTCCAAAAAAATCAGAAGCAGCAGTACATGCTAAAAAAACTAGGTTAAAAAAGTAATAATTCCAAGAAATAGTTCAGTGGACAGCAATTATGAGTCTATTTAAAAATTAATAATGAAACCAGGAATGAAGCTTTGCATTTAAGTTCAACTCAGGACCGTGTAGATATAATTTTACTGAGTTATAATTCTACAAAATCTAATAGGAAAATTATTTCCTTGTCATCAGGAGAGATTATTGAAGATGAATATCCTTGATGTAATTTAATTATTTCAATTATCTCAGATATTGTGAAGGAACGACATTGCATTGTCTTGATCTTAAGACAGATGCTTGCTTTAAAAATCAAATTGAAAAGATGATATTTTATAGGAGAGAATGCTTTTGTAACTGGGAAAAATTAAATAGTCTTCTATGAAAGAAACCAGCTTCATTTATCAATAGCAATATGGCAGGGGAACAGGGGGAAGCACACAAGGACGCTTACCCAGTATGCGCTTCCAGCCCCCTCCACCATGGAGCTGGACCTTTCTGCTTCGGAGCTGGTAGCTCTGAGCTTGATAGCCTTAAGTAATTCTTTTCTGCCCTGAACTTTCTTTATTGTTTATGGACCTGTATAAGCTTTTAGCATCCATAAAATTCTGTGGCAACAAGTTCCATAGCTGAATCAGGCAGTGAGTGAAAGTACCTCTGTGTAGTTGTTTTGAACCTGCCCCATTAATTTTTATGCCCTCAGAGTTTGTACCGTTAGTGACGAGGACTATTTCATTCATGCTCATTTTTATAACCTTTTTAGCATATTCTTTCCCCTCCTCAAGATTTTTTTTTTACACACTGAAAAGCCCTTATCTTTGTTTTCCCTTGGAATTTAATTGTAAAATCAGTATTATTTTTCCCTGTATGGGGAGGTTTCTGTACTTTTGGATTTCTTTCTTGCTCTTGTACCATCACCCATATGAGTTTATCTATTTATGATGTTCAGTGCCCAGATTTTGGATAATGTTCTACGGGTCCTAAAGCACACTATGGAGGTATCAGAGATGGTAGGTGGGTGTTCGTCTTTTTTTACTACTTGTTTGTGCAAGTTCTTGTGCATAGCAGTTCTTTTAGTGTTATCTTTATCAATGGGGGCATTTGGTGCCCTGGACGACAGGTATTATTAGAGCCCAGGATGCTTTGTTGCTGAGACCATATGCGGTGGTGTTACACGTGTCTTGGTCAGGCAGGGTCTAGAGCTATTTACTGCATTTTACACCACAGGGTATTTGCTACGGGATGTTTTTTGCTTTTTTTTGTTTGTTTCGGGTTGGTTTGTTTTTTAATTATTGTTACTCTGCAGTACATGAGTATTTTCTTGGACCGAACTGTTAAAACTCCATGATCATCTCTGGGTGGAGTCAGAGCTATTTTGATGCTCGTAATTGTCTAGATTGGTTTTCTGGAATTTTTTTCTTCTTTTCTTACCACAGACAGTTCTTTCTCCATTTATTTACATTGAATTTCTTCTGACATTTTAATCACTGGTGAAGTTGTGAAAGGTATTTCTGGAAATCCCTGTAGTTGGTTTACTATCCTGAATAAATTAGTAACAGCAAAATTTTCATCTTGTTTTTTTTTCCCCAATTCTTTCCATTATTCTGATACGTACAAGGCTCAGACCCCAGCCCTGTGGGATCCTAAGGCCAAGGCCACTGGAAATAGAGAATTTATGCCCTATTTTTTGTTTGCTTAGCAACCAGTTGTTTATCCTATTGTGTCTTTTCCTTTTCTCTGGTAGCTACTTAAACCTCTGTAGTGACGGACCTTGTCAAAAGTGTGTTGAAGAAATCCAAGCAGAGTATGGTCTTTTCCTGGAGGCTCACTAACAGCCTCGCAGACCTCTTAGCACTGACACCCCAGTATAAAACCTGTGTTGACTCTACCCAAGCACACCGATTTCTCAGTCTGTTCACTAATGCTTCACTTCATTATACCATCTGTCAATTTGCCCAGTACAGCTGTAAAAGTCTGTCCTAATTTTTTTCCCTCAACATTTGGAAGATGGTGTCCCATTTGGCATCGTTCATTCTCTAGCAAGGAGCCCTTCTTTGTAAAGCCCTGTGCTTAAGCACTGTAATGAGGGGTCTGATGGTGCTCAACTTATGCAAACAACAAAAAAAAAGAAGTTAACATTAAAGCACTCCAATGCTTACAATGTGGGTGCCCACCTGCAAGAATAAACCGCAATGGAGTAAGTTAGGGGTTGATGGGGTCTTTCATATTGAATGCCTTTGGGGTGCAACTGGGTAGACCAAATATTAAATGTAGCTTATCATTAAGATCCTCTTGAATGCTTTTTAGGCCGTGAGCATGAGTAACGAAGGTATTAATTCTCTAATTTTTGCATATATATTATTATACTATAATAATAGTATATAATACACAATATAACTATTCTAAATATATATTTTTTTATATAACATATATTTTTGTACAACTTGTCCTATATATATCTTTTCTACAGACATTCTTTCTTTCTCTAGAGAAACATTAATAATTCGCTTTGCTTTTGAAGGCTTTTTAATTGACAAAAGGCAGTGAAGGGTTATAAGCTTTGATTAAGCGGACAAAACGCTGTGTCTACTTGAGAGACAATTCTTACTAGTTATGCCACCGTGACATGTTTTACATATGCTGACCATCTTTTTCTCCTGAGGACAAGGAGGCTGTGAGTATGGAAAGGAAACCAATTAGACTACTTTATAGTACTGCTTCCCTGAGTTTGGTAAAACGAAATGTATTTTCTATTTAAGTATGACATTTGGTAATAATTTTAGTGTAATGGGAGCAAGAGCTAAATTTAGGAAAAGCAACAAGGAGTAATTATAGCTTATCAGTTCTCAATCTAATCTGTCAGTCATCTATAAGGAATTGCTATATTCCTAGTTAAGTAGCCTGATAATTAGCTCAGTTTGATTTTGATCCACTTTAATTTCTTAGGGGTAATTTTTAATGTTTTGCAGTTTTACATTATTTATTAATGGGGTTGATATCTAAGCAAACTGACGCAGTAACACTCAATAAGCGGTAACTTCTGCTGTGAGCTCTGAATACATTGAACTTCCATTTTCCATTGCTGGACTATCCCTTAGATAGACTGCATTCAAGCTGCAGAAGCAACTTAATGCAGAGTTAAAAGGGGGAAGAACTGATACAAAAAAAATACTAATTCTAACCTGTCTAAGCATTTTTCAACTGACTGGCATGGGAGAATGGTATGTGGTTGAGGACGACTATTGCGGGTGTCCTGCTAAGGTGTCACCTACTTATTATACTGACAAATACCAAGAACCAACAATGCAAATACTTCTTTTTTGACAGGTAACTTTATTAATAATGATCTTGGATCTGTCGCACCTACCAGGTGCCAGTCTTTTTTCACACTTTGCAAGACTTTCCGAAGAATAAACTAGAAAGGCATAAAGTTAGTTGAAGCTACTAAGACACACGTTTGTAGGTGGGTCTATTTTGGACTTTTTTTTTTTTTTTTTAACAGAAGTTTCCATGAATGTGTGTCAAAAAACTTAAATACATTGAGAAAAACAGTAGAAAGACTATATTTACAGTCAATTATAATGGGCACTGCCAACATATCCAATAACAAAAATAAAACAAAAACTTTTTTCATGTTTCTTTCATGCCTTTTTTCACAGAGATTTTTAAATATGATTTTGTTTTTTAAAAAATACAATAAGGAAATAATTACATTCTTAACATGAGAACATTATCTTACAACATACAGCCTGGGCCAATTAATTTGAAAGTGTCTAACAAAAATTGATACTAAATTAAGTATTCTCCATTTGAAAAATCAAATTGCCACAATCATCTCTTAAAAAAACACCTTTGATCCCCCAAAGTTATGATCTGTTTGTTTTTTTTTTTTTTAAAAAGCATCACCCATAAAAAACAATAAAAAAAGCACCTGGTACAGTAACAGGAGTTTGTTGAGGAAGCACAAGTGTAACATTTTCTTAAAAGACATAGAAATGCAATGGTTTAAAATACAAGAGTTTTTCTTTAAAACGAAAGTCATGCTGCTCTATCGCTGACTTTGCCTGGTGATCCTGAAATCTAAAAATGGTGAAAATACAAGCTCTGTCGCTTTTTATAAAGAATTGTACAGCAACAGTATTATTTAACAAAACGGAGTACATTTCACAGCACCGAATGTGGTCTATAGAGAGGTTATTTCCCGAGGTTTTTTGTTTTCCTCCTTTCAACACCTTGGCCATTATACAGAAGAGACATCTCACTAATGCAAGGTGCAATGGTACCAATGTACTTATACATTAGAGCCATACAATTACAGTACGTGCCGAGTTGGGGGCGAGGAGGCAGTGGTGGCTTTATGGAGCCTGTGCTGGAGGAAGGGTGAAAGATGCTTAATTTTGCCGGCAGCCCCTGCTGCAGTAGATGCTACAGGTGCTGAGGACGCTATAGGTACTGAGGGTGACCAGCATCTATGGCAGAGCAGAAGGCTGCAGCACCAGGGCTGGGTTTGTGTGCATGGCCCCAGCACCATGCGGTTTCTGTTTGCTTGGACAGAAATTTGCACACTTCCCTCTCAGGCATGGATTAAAACCTGTCCTTGCCAAGGATTTATTTTTTTTTCCATGGGATATAGGGGGTGGAAGATACAATGCTAATATTGGGTAAACAAGACAAGTGATTTGGCTTTTGACTACTCTGCATTACTTGATGCGGGACCACTTCTTAATGGCAACTGATACATCATTGCAAATGTTGACTAGAAGCCTAATTTGCATCATAAATATGTACAGATATAAATTAAATATTTATTGAAATATACAAATAAATAACTTAATTTGAAATAAAAAGCCTAAATGAACTTACTTTTGCTTCAAATTTGTTTCTGCTCATATTTATGGGAACTTGATACTCTTTAGTCCATAGTCATACAGCATAGAATGTGCCCTCCACTTAGAGAGTTAGTAAGCAGATGACCGAAAATAATATAAAAAAATCCTGTTTTCAGTGAAAATCTCACTGACACTTGCTTCCCTACTGTATCTGCATTCCTGCAGCATTTTGTACAAAGCATAGTCCCAAGAAGCAAAGAGCCTTTTCTCCTTTTGGGCCCCATTTCTACTCTGCTGAGGTCAATGGCATCTCTGGCACTAACTGCATTTGGGAACAGGACCTGTGTCTTATCAGCTATCAGGTCTTTCTGATAGCTCTGTGCCTTCAAATCCCACCAGCTCCTGTGGGAAGTACTCTGGTATCCAGCTCATCTAGGAATCCCAGTGTAACCTTCAAGAGTCACACACGCCTATTCCTAAAGTTAAGAGATGAACGACAAGCTGGGCCATAAAGGGATGTGATCCTTGATATCTGCTGTGGTGCCAACTTTTGTGGCTTTAATTTTGAGCCTTAACTACTTATCAAGACTCCAACGCTAACATCTGTGATTATCTCAAAGTATGAGTAGTATTTTAGTTTTTTTAATTAAAGTGATTTCCTAGTCCTCACAGTTGAGGAGAAAAAAAAAATCTTGAGAATGTGATTGAAGGCTCTCCAAGGGCTTAAAAAAAACAGAGAGAAAAAATTAAAAGAACCCAACTCATTATATGGTTTTTTCCCTCTCTCTCTCCTGATTTTTTTAAAGCCAATCTTGAGATTTGGAAGGACATTAGTTGACAATTTACTGCATGTAAGTTCTTAGAAGTGACATGGATGGAGACAAAGAAGAACAGATTCCTATAATTTTACAGACTAAAATGCAAGACGCTATATCCTAGTAAACAGAAATGGACTCCTGTCTGAGAAAATCCCCAATTCTTTGTAAAATTGTTTATAAAAGAGTCTGGAAACTACCATCTTTTCAATCCATCTTCCTCAAAATAATAGCTGAGGTCTGAAGAGACGAAGGAAACTAAGTACAGCAGTGTTCTATAACTCAAGTTTAACAATACAATATTATAAAAAACAAAACAAGACTGACTGCATAAGCTATGCTGAGTTGCCATTACCTGTTGAGGATTAATTTCAATTACATTTTCTTCTTCTAAACTTATAGAACAGAAGCAGTATCTAAAAATACCTTTTGCCTTTTAGAAAAATCAGGAACAAATCATAGTTCGACAACATGACCTTTGAAGACAACTGGTGCTTCGGAATGCTAATAAAGAGAACGTACTAAAAGGCTTTTTTTTCCAAAGAATGGCAGATTTTTATCTCCCAATGACAAAAGCATCTGTCTAAATAGTATCCAAAAATGCTTCACAGCTGAGTTGTTTCATCCCATGGTCTCGCACCAGCGTAGGGGACAGCAGCACTGAAGAGCTCCTGCCTTCTCAGCCAAGCAAGCCATGCCATTCCTGTGAATGCATTTGTTCAGCTTTCTTTTGCCACGTGAACCACTGACAGCAAGGCGACTGCTAATCAGCAAGACTTCACTCAGCCACCTCTGTGGCAGACCTCGCAAAGTCAGTTTTAACCTGTAAGAGTACTTCTTATCCGTAATGATTTCACACCGGTCTTAACGCACCAGTCTTCAGTGGTGTTCAGGCCATCTGATGCGATATAATTAACATTGCTGGTCTATGCTGTTTCAGCAAAGTAAATTTTCAACTGTGACTTTATGCTCCTTTTTACTTACTATGGTTGGTTTGGTTGTTTTTTTTTTTTTTCATTTTCTTTACCAGTAGAGTTGGAAATAAAGAGTTACAGCTAATAAAAAGGGGCACACATAATTACACAGCAATACAGTAGAGGGAATAGTCAAATTAGCGCCAAGCTACCATTAACTTAACAGAATTATAAAACCTCTTATGTTGTATCGCTTGATACCACCTTTCAGATGAGTCTTTTGCAGCCTATGTCTTGGTCTATAACAGGTAAGGCCTTTATGGAAAGTGAGTGGTTTTGCTATATTTATGTTCCATTTTTCATCTCCCATTCCTGGAAGGGGGGAAAAAAAAAGATACGGAAAATGTTAGAGAAATGTGGATATTTCACTGATGTCATCAGCTCTGCTAAGCCGAAGCCAGCTGAGGTCAGTAACAGTTTTTCCATTAACTTTGCTGGATCGAGCCTTCTGCCCACAAATTAGGGAATGCTAACAAGTATGTCCTGATAGCGTCTGTGCGCAGCTTCCACCCCTCCGCAACTATATACAGCAACTTCTTCTCTAGCACAGTGCAAATAAGCCATGTTTGTTTTCTGCAAAGGATACTTACGGAGCAAATTCACACACCACAGTTGATCTAGAGCACTCAGCTGGAGCTGAATAAGAGAGAGGCTGATTTAGCCTATAGGGCTTTCTAACTTACTTGCATGAGACAGCAGGAAGCACTCAGTAGCTGACACCAAGTGATTGCTTTACTACTCTCCAATTTTTTATTATAGAACTCACAGCAGACACACGTTTCTATGGCTAAAAAGGGCAACTTACTGATGCAGAGAGACTTACACACAGGGTAAAGAAAAACAAGTTAGCTTACATTGCATTTGTTTCCCATATACATAATCCAAGTTGAATTATTGCTCAGCAAGTTAAAGAAATCACTTTGCCTTTCTGTGCCTCAGTTTACCCACCTGTTAGCTGAGGACAATGACACCTACCATCCACAGCAAAGCACGTAATCTATAATGCTTTCACCCATACGTCTCAGAGCAAGGTATTGCCATTTCTTCTGCCACATAAGTGGAAACTGTGAGATTGCTATAGCTAAACACCCAGTTAAATCAAACGTGTGGCTACTGAGTGATACCTACAGTATTTCCTAACGGTACATAGAAGCAGAAGAGCTCAGGAGGGCTGGGCTCAGCCTAGGACATGCGTACTGTACCTACTCCCTGACTTACACCCTTACAGCGATCAGAAAATAACGAAGATACGAAGAAGCTGGCCTCTCGCTGAAGTAATCCCCAAGGAGCAACTGCCCAGCTGCTCGTAGCCAGGCACTCGGGTCTACAGATTCCTCTCCCACCCATCTACTCTGCAGAGATACTCTGCAGGCAGCCTGCTGACTTGGCTCCCAACCTGAATTCCTGAATTTAACACTCATTCCACAACATTTAAGAGCTTTGACTGAAACCTGTTACTTATCCATGTAAATATCTGTTTCTGCAGCTGAAAGCAGTAATAGCATTACTTTGGCTGAACAGCTGCATGACCATGACACCTCTTCAACCATTGTAAAGCAACAGTAAAGGTCACATTTGGTGGCTGCTTTAGCAATATAAGAAAAAAAATCTTGGGTTTAAAGCAGGTAGACAATAGTTTATTTTATTTTAATCCTGTGGGGTTTTTTTTTCTTCATTTAAATGGTACTTTTACTAAAATACAAGATATTTTAAATATTTAGTTTTGAACTTCAAATTATGGCAAACCTAAAGTTAAAACACAGTATTGGTAAAAACTAAATTACTTTAAAATGGTTATTAAATGTATATTCTCTATGTATATGCTGCCAAAGCTCTAAAGGAAGTTGTTGGCTAAGGAACTGGGAGGAGAATTTTTCTGTGTGTTAAATAAGCCTTGAAAGCAGTAGCTTCTTTTGCAGGTGCAGAAGGAACATTTTCTTAGTTTCCATTTCTCCAGCAGGTTCAAGCCAATGAAAGAATGTTTAAGTCAACACTGACAGCCTGACTGGGAGCTGGGAAACTGGGAGAGCTCGTTTTCTTCTCTAGCCCCTGAACATAAGCAAAGTGTAAGCTGCTGACATTCACCAGTCCACCAGTTTTGAAAACAGATCAGAAATACTCACTGCAGTTTCCTTGCTACACATAACAATTTGGTTTTAGAAATTCATTTGAAATGTGAAATATTTAAATATTTTTTTTCTCTTGTACAGCAAAGATATCTGGAGTATTTTACTTCTCCAGGAATGCTAATGCAGAATATTGTTTTCCACATTTTAATACAGTCTCCATTTTCAGCCAAGTATAGATAACAAAACTGCAATTAAAATGCCTTCTGACTTCTTAAAATATGCATTGTTACTTTAAGTTAAAAGCATGTTACAAACAGAAAAGTTAAAAAAAATCTGAATATATGTATGCATATATGTGTATACGTACAGCGTATGTCCTAAACGGTCAATCCCCAAATTGCTGCTAGTTCTTAGATTTAACACTAGATCTGTCCTCTTGCTTCTCTCTATATTTCCCTCTCATGTCAGCGCATCTGAGAGGAGAGAGATTTTGGTGGAGCAGCTTCCAAACCTGCTGTCTCAGGTGCCTCGCCTCCCCTGGGAGGCATGGCTGGGCCACGCAGCTCTCGCAGAGCAGGCGGCACAGCGCACGCATTCGGCCGCAGCAGCAGCTGCCCTAGCAGAGAGCGGCACGGTGCTGTGAACTCACGACAGTGACACGAGGGTGGCTGCAAACACAAGGCTGGCTGGTGACAGACTTGGCATCCTTCATGCAAGGAAAGAGCAAGAAGGGAGGCATTCAGTGCATTCAAATACATACTGGGGAGAAAAAATAAACAGATGTTTCGAATGCTTACACAACTCCCTCATAACACTGGGAGATTTGCCAGGTGCTGAAGATGCAAGCGTTAGCACAGACTTGAAACCTGCTTCACGCCCACATATTACACTGAAATCCATGAGCGGAGAGCCAAGTAAGTTCTGCTGTGGGATACTCACGTGTGACGCCCTTTCTTTAGCCACATCTATAAGGCCTGGGCTCACACATAACTGCAAAAGGTCAAAAGAATTGAGAGCCAGATTCCACCCTCGCACATGTACAGTTAACTCCCCCTGAAAGCGGGGGTTGCTGCAGATGCGTACCTGATGGCAGACTTTGGCTGCAGCTCCTTGCAAATGGGCTGACTACAGCTTGGGTTGCACTATCTAATTCAGCAAAATTGCACTCATAACATTTAGTGCATGAGGTTTTAGGAAAAAGCTGTTAAAGCTGAATTGGATACTTGGAGTTCTTTTTCCCAGGATGGGAAATATGCTTAGTAGCTCCATATCCTTTCTGATTAGCCTAATCTTATATCCAAGATTCCTCTACAAAAGAGCTTGACCAACCTATCGTGCCATCCAGAGCACAGCGATATTGAACAACACAGCAGGGATTTTCCTGTATGGTATATGTTGAGCATAAAAAATGTACTACAGCTGGAAGGTATTCTTTACACCAAAAATGTTTAGGTTTTTATAGTGTCTTTGTTGCTCCAGCTCTAAAGATTAAATGGCTGGCTTTAATGTGCCTGTCCAGCATGTAGCACAAATCCACGCTCCCTTTTGTAAGGACTGTGCTCTAACTGCTAGAGCACATTCCCCCAAGTACCGCTGTGCTAACATGCAAATCTAAGATGAAGTGTATTTCTACAGATGATATCTTTATGAGACAAATTAGGGTATAATTGGAATACATAGATAAGCTTTAGAGCACATGAATCCTTCTTCAGCTTTGAAACACAAGCAGCAAACTTCAAAGTTAAATAGAACTGAAAACTATTACTCTGAGTTTAATTATTCTTAGTTGAATTTAAATGAATCAGACTAACTGGCAGAAAAAGCAGTTGATGTCTGTGGAAAAGATGGAGGAAATGGTGGTAGAAGAAGGGTGAGAAGGCTCTCATATAAGGTACAGAGGGAGAAGTAATTCATGGCCTGGGCAATGTAGAGAGGTTAAAGGGGCTTGAGGGAGGAAACGGAGAGAATAGGATGTGCCAGAAAGCCAAATAATTTGTTGAGAAGATGGTTTTTCAGCATCTACTACATTTAGGTGCCAGGCTCATGCTCAATCACTGTAAATGTATATAGTCAATGAAGACATTTAACAAAAGTTACTTAAAAAAATCCCTGTACAGAATACTTCATTGTTTTGAAAACAGAAATGGACTGCATAAAAGACAAATGTCTATGATTATTATTGTTTATAATTACGATTAGCAGTGAACTACTAAATCAACAAAAGCTTGGGCCAATGCTCTTACTGTCACCCTTGGTTATGTGCTGCCCACATGCTTATGTTGCTAGCAAATTTAGCCCAAAAGAATGGTCACAAAAATCTCATTTAAACTGAAGCACAAAAACTAGAAAACTCTTACAAGAGGAATGCAAACTTCAGCCTGGTACTTGTGAGACTAAATTAAATTAATTCAATTTCTACTTTAAATGTACATTAAGAGCAGATACTTGCACAACACATTGTTGATTATCGTAATGTAGAACTATTCTTTTCTTGTACCAGCTGGCAAAGATCAGCCCCGATCTTGTGTTGTTTCAGAAGACTTACTATAACAGTGCTCTTTTAACCACTTCTCTGCTACACAGATTAGTGTAACTTTATGAATTTTAGATGGACTGTCTACACAACAGACCACTTACTTACCTTGCAAATTAAATCTATAAAGGAGGAGAGAAATGCAGGGAATGAGAGAGTAGAGTCAAACCTGTCTCCCAAACTACTTACCAATTCTTCTGCAAAAGGTTCCCCAAAATCAGCAGTATTTATGTAGTAATACAAGTAATTTAGATATGGCACATTCTCTTCTTAAAGCTAAATTTCACCCACAGATGCAGCAGGAACCAACTTTTTCCTCTCTCTTTCTCTGTCTCGTCACAAGCAAGATTTTTTTTCAAGTAAGAAAAAGGACAGACAAAGAAAACTAGACGTAAGCCTTCTCACCTTTGCTTTTCGAAGGACATGGCCTCGACACGGAGAATTATTTGATGAGGGAGGTCGCTTCAGAGCTGCTGCGCTGTTCACAGGTATTGAGCATTCAGTATCACTGGTATCACAACTGGAGATTGGAGAGTTTTCCAAAGTTCGGTGCTTGAAAATTGGAGACTAATAAAGAGTGAAAACCCCACACTGAGTTTCCTCTGAATAGTCACATGAGCAATATTTTCTATCTAGACTTACTTAGAACTGAAGATTTTTTTTAAAGAAACCATATTCATAATAATGATGGATAAATGAAAAAGAGGTTAGAACAAAAGAAAACAAAACAAAGTGTTCCATCATGAAAATTCAAGCTTGTCTTCTGGGATTAAACAACATTGGGTCATCTGGAAGAACTGACACATCCCTCCGATCCTTCTGATGCAGCTACCCAGTTGTTTCTGACACAGATCTATAGCATGAGCCAGGGGTGCCATGATCCATTGTGAATGTGTGAGATGCAGCCCTTGCAAAGGGTGACAGTGACTGATAGGGGACTGACACAAGTAGGTCTCCATCACTGCACGATGACTTGGTGCATTTAAATCTCCCTGGGATGGAGCAATGTCTCTGTTCATGCACTTTTACAGTCACTGAGGACAATAAGGTTTCAGCTTTTGTACATCATCCTAACACATACTGCTTGTGATTCCCATGTCTACCTGCTCCCTGTTGCTACAGAAAGTACACCAGATGTAGGTGAAGAATGCAAATAATGCAGAAAGTAATTTCATTCTGCTCTTATTTCCTGGGCTTAATAAACCTTTTGAAAACTCTCAGTTCCCACTCATTTTACTGGAGCTGAGAAGCTCATGGTGCTGGGATTTGCATGTTTAATGGCTCTGCATACCTGTGGGCTTGATGTTCCCGACTTGGGCTCAATAGCCAAGCCCAGTGTGATGCCACCAGCCAAGGCTTTCTTCAGGCTCTCCTTCACCTCGGTCAGTTCTAGCTCCAGGTTTACACGCTCAGCCTCTTTCTGCTTACATTCCTCTTCCAATTTCTTTAACTTGTCTTCAAGAATCACTTGGGTCTTCCTGCCTATCATCCACAGCAATGTTATTATTTCAATAAGAAGCTTAAATTGACACTTACAGAAATTATTTTTTTTTTAAAAAAGTAAGGAACAAGGTCTCTAAAAATCAGTCACATGACAAAAAGTTACGTACTTTGCAAAAACCACTTTTTTCACGTAAAAACTTTAGCAACAGAAATCAAATGCTTTTTTTCAGGTCCCTTCCCTAGGTTTCTGGTCTAGTTTCAAGTCATATTTGTTTTGCTCTCTTTCCATGTCCTGAAAATATAATTAGCCAGTCACAATAAAATTACTCCCATGTTCTGCTTGTCTGAAGTCCCCATCAGTGTCACTTCATAGGTGTGTGTGTATATATATACACACACGTATATATAAAGTAAGTATATACACCTATACATAAATATAATATATATATCTATATAAATATTATTTTTTATATCTATATAGAAAGTAAGTAGAGACATTACAGAGTATTGTTTAACATCGAAACAAAACCTCATGTAGTGGCATCTCTTCAGCACAGAATACAAAGCTCTTTGGATAATTAAGCCTATTCAGGGCAGGATTCAGCACAAAAAAGCACCTCATACCAGCATTGACTTCAATGGCAGCACGTAGATCTTTTCTTTCTTTTCGGAGCTGGGCCAGCCTATTCCGGAGTGCTTCTTTCCTCTTTAGCAGCTCCTCCTCTTTGCTTTGTAACCTCTTTGCATCTGCCTCCACACGATTCTTCCCGTATTTGTACTGCTCCGCATCTGTGTGTATTGGATTGTGGTTATTTATGGTTAAATTAACAGTAAAACTCTAACCTGTTCCCTGAGACTGAACATCACATGAAGGATTTCCTCGTTTGAGAAACTGGTTTACCATCCCTCTTCCACTGCCTTTTTCTCAAGGTCTGTGATTCCCACTGAGTTCTGAAGCACAGCTTTGGAAATGATACAGGATAGACAGTTTGTTCTCCACATTTTGACAGGGAAGATAAGAAATACCAGTTACTTTATAGTACATTGGTTTTGAAAATTGGCCTTGCTTTCTATGTAGTTCAGAAGAAGGAAAGGAGGCTCCTCTTGTATCTCTGAACCCTTGATTTTTAATTGGAAGGGGTCAGAGGAAAAGCTACCTATTTGCCCTTTTTGCCTGGTTTCCATTCCTACTTCAAGTACTTAAATCACACGTCGTTTCTCACCTGACATAAGAGAATACAAAGAGGTTCTCACTTTTTTGATACTTGAGAGCTTTCTTCTTCTTTTTTTTAATTTCCCATATAAATGCTTTCATTTCATGGCTCACATGTATCTGTGGTCTAATTTATATCACAGCCCCTTCTATACCTCTGCTCCAGTTGCAGACTGAAAGAAAACAGGTCAGCTAACAGATCGCTTTGTCTGTCCGCATATCTGAAGGCAAAGTCAACTAAACCATTCCTGACAAATAGTTGTCAAGCCGGTTTTAGTCTGTCTTTAGTAAAGTGAGATGCCTTTACTCCCACAACTATCTATTCTGGTACCAATTGACCTGCATGGTTAGAAAGATACACACTTTTTTCCTGAAGTCTAACCCAAATTTCTCTTGTTGCCATTAAATCCATGACTTCTTTAAAATTTACCATGGGATTAAAAAAACCACATTCTTTCCTTCTCTAGCAGAAGCTGTATTTTTTAATCTATATTTTAAAAATATGATTATACCTCTTTTTTGTCTCTTCTTCTTTAAGTAAAGCAATCCCTGTTAGAGATTTCCTAGAGGCAATTCACCTGCCTGGAAGAACCCTCTTTCTGAGCATGCCACTCACCAATTGAAATCTCCTCTCTCTCAGGAAGCTTTTGAGCTGTGTGGTTGTCTTCCATCATTTTGTTATACCTTTTCTTTTTCATTAGTGATTAGAGTGCTTCCATTTTTGACCAATATAGTGTTCTCATGTCTTTCTCAGCTCCTCATATGCCTCTTCCAACAGGAATACAGAATTAATCTCTGCCCCAAATGAAGAATCATCACCCTTTTTTTTTTCCTGCTGCCCTCATGACTTTGCAGCCATCTGTCCACATCTCATATTTATCATTCTCCATATGACAACCTTTTATCTCGTGGCATGGCTGGAGTACTAATGAGTCACCAATGCACACAATATCTCCTATTCAAAGTCTTGGCGGGCATCTCCTGCTCAGCCTCTCAGCCACAGAAGAGCCACAGTGTTCTTTATCTTATTTGCTAAGAAGACAGCTATTTTGGGTATCCTCATGACTCCACTCACAAGTGAGGGAGCAGTGAGGAGAGATACTTACTGGATGCGGTGCGCTTCACACATGACACCGATTCAGGTTTCTTTGGCTGGCTATTTAAAGTTCTCCCTTTTCCGGTGATCCCGTTAGCAGTCACAGGAGGCTTCTTGCCTTTAAACTGTTTGAAAACAAAAGTACAAATGGGCTCCAGCTATTCCTGTGCCACTGGCGTTACAGTCACCCTTTCATCAAGGGCAATGCTTGACAAAAAGCCGCCTGCTCAGAGAGCCTTAATAGAACTCATTGATTGAGCTGGAGACGGCGCTTACTCCAGAGATGTCGACTCTGAGAGCTGCCTGCTCAGCGGGAGCCACACCAGCAATCACAGGATAACAATGGGATAAACTCCCCGTCTCTGGTGGCATCACAGTCTCCAATTATTTAGAACTGTGGCATTTACTATATTAAGAAAGCCCTTGCGAGGCAGAAAAGTTGTACCTTTGAATAATTTTACACAGTAAAGCTTCTTGAAACACAGATTTGTCAGAGTTAATTTCATACAGAAAAACCCAACAGGGTTTGCCACACAAAAATTCAACACTGTTTCTTATTTACTGTATGACCTTGCCATCTTTGTGGAGCATGGGTTGGGTTTTGGTTTTTTTTTTTTTTTTCAAAACAATATAATTATTTCATATTTTTAAATGTTAGGTGTTAACATACCAGTTTCCTCTTATGCAACTTCTAGCTACTAATTAAAAGTCTTCCTTACTTATAAAAAGGCAACCTCTCATAATGGCCAGGTAAGCTCACAAGATTACATGCACATTTCTTGTCCAAAGGGTTTCCATTTAGAGGGCTCTCCTGCAATGTACTGAACCCTGGGAAGAGCAACACTGTCCTGACTAATCGTAGTGTTTCCATGGGGATGCCGTACCCCAGCACAGGGCATACGTGTGCCATGCTCTGGCCACCTGCTTCCAAAAGCTTTTGAGGACTGAACTGGGAGTGCAACGAGAAGCCTGCTGCTGCAGCCAGGGATCAGGGCAATTTATTGCTTGGGTCCATCTCTGACTCTGCAATTTCACTGAGTTCTAATATTCCAATATGGAATTTTTGTAAGGGTTAAGTGAGTTAACATGCAATGCCAGGTACCTTATACAAGGGGAACAATTAGCTAACTGTTCCATTTCAGATTAGATTGAAAACCACCCATCTTTGTGATACATTCACAGGCTTATGCCAATGACCAGCTTTTGGAGACTGACTGCAGGCTCTAGAAAAGGTCCCTGGGGTGGCTGTGAGCGAGGCTTGCTCTGCCCCCCTGCTGGGGTCTGCCTGTCTGCTACTGAGGCTGGGCACACAGGATTTCATCTGCTCTGTAGCTTCACATTTCAGCTGAGGTCCAGAAGCCTGAGGCCACCCTCAGAAAGCAGCATAGACATAGGCTTAGGTTTTTTTTCAGGGGAAGAAAATAACAGGCAGTAATTTAAATATGGTATATACATACTATAATCAATATAATGTAGTATATATATAATATGATATATGTAATGATATATATGTATATTCACAATATATATAACCATAGTGCATACAATATACAGATTAGTAAAAATCTAGAGAGGCAAATTTGCTGTCACAGCCAGGTCATATTTCACTTTTTTTTTTTTTTGAAGTCATCACTGCCTAAGGAGACAGAAGGTGACTAGATATGCATTCAGGTTAAGTTTGGAAGGTCACATTTATTTTTTTTGTTATTATCCACAATCTGTAAATCATCAAGAACCTGTGGGGAAAGCCTTTCCCAGGTGCCAATACTTCCACATCAGAATTTACAACTTAGCAAACCTGTTTCATTTGCAGTGGACTCATGACTAAACTCTAAGCACTTCAGTGCTAACACTAAGGGACTGAAATAGCCCAAGGCCCTTAAGATAACAACCAGATAAACAGAACAGACAAAAAAATAAAAAGCTTTGTTAAGTATTAAATAGTACAGTACCTGTGAGCCAGATCCCCTCCCCACAGCAGAGGTATTAGTGACAGACTGAGCAGAAGACAGATTGGATGAGACAGGGTATTTGTAATGGTTAGAGGAGAGTTTGTCAGTAGATAACCTATTGGGTTTTCTGTCAGCTGGCGGATAGCGCGCAAAGATTTTTGGAGACGGCAAGTTATCGTACAGGCCTGCGTTATCATAAAGCATTTCTTCTCCAATGTTCCTGCTACGAGAAGAAGGAAAGCCATCTTCTGGTTCCCACTGCAACACATACACTTTGGCAGTTAGTAAACAATACACCATGCGGAACCTCCTAAGTGAAATTCAAACATTAGTAATTCTTTTGACCATAGCAAGCCCTCGGTTTTTAGCAAGCATATGCTTATTGCTTACACTTGAGTCAAACTATTTAGAAAGAGGGGAGGACACAGTGTGGAAAGGAAGCATTGCATTACATATCTCGTAGCCTCAGTCCTGTGCATTTTCCATAGTATGAGCAAACCGGTACTATCCTATCACCCTTGCTGTTTCATAGACTGCATCTTCAGTTGTTAGCTCTAGCACTGAGGGGGCACAAGCAGACTGTCTTAACAGGGGGATACTCGCAGGCTACAAAGATGAATCTGTGGAATTACATCTGGTACATGAGTTGTTAAAAGTAATATGGCCTAACAGTTAGCATAAGCCAAGAGGGTTTTTTCTTTTTTTTTTCTTTCTTCAGGCTATATGTCTTTCCAGTGAATACCAGCTGCTGGTATGCTAGTATTACATTCTATTTGCTGGAGAATTATTATTCTGAGCTATCCAGCTAAAATAGCTACAGGCCATTCCTTTTTTATTTTTTTTTTCCTTTTCTTTTCAGAAAAATGGAAAGCTCAACAACAATACTCCAGTGATTCATACAATTAATCTTAAAAGAAACCAGCCTGGTTGCCAAATATCCTTCCTTAATCCAGCCTGGCTATGGCAGTACACTACTCATACAAAGGCTTGAGCACATCCACGCACGACACATACAGCCTACTCACCACACGTGGTCGTGTGTTGTTCCCAAGAGGTGTTTTCTACCATCTTTCTGACATTACTAAGACATGATGGAGGTCTGAACTTGCAGTCCACTTAACACTTTGAAACTCTGAATATCTCTTGAGTTCAGCCTTAGTGGGGGCCTTTCTGAAGCAGCCCAGCTTAAGAGCTGACACAGGCTGTAGCTCCCCTGTAAATCTTCCTGAAAACCACCTATTGCTATGGGTTAATATCCTCTATGTGTTAAACCCTATTACACACCTGCCTACGATGAGCTCTGCAAATTATAAAGATGGAAGTGACCACTGTGGTTCTCCTTCGGCATGAGCAGTACCTGCTGTCATGACGAATGCGGCCCCAGGGACTGAGTGTTTCGGTTTTTGTTTGTTTTGTTTTTTTTTTTCCCCAACAGACACCAAAAAGTGCCTGGTGTGACTGAGTCCTTAATATTGCCAGGTCCAGTGTGATCTAAAAAATACCCCCTCAAGTGAGTATTATATTCAAGGACTTGGCAACAAATCATCAACAGGCAACTGCTTTCTAAATGCATGTTGGCTCACATGCAGGTTAATGTAAACAGTATGTCCCACACCCCTAATACTCTGTAGGTGTGAGAGAAGTTTGCAGCCCCCAACCAAAAAAAATAGGAGTTCATTTGGAAACTGCCCAGTGGGGCTTTTTAGGTAATATAATTTTCAGATGTCCATGCATTCAACACATGCAAACCATTTGTTCTGTGCAAATTCAATTCTTACCGATCCATTTATGCAGGGAACATCATCATAATGAAGTGCCATTCCACTCGGACAGGCGTAGCCATTGGCAGTGCTTCCCCGATATGGATTTGTAGATATAACTCGCCTGTTCATAAAACTGAATAAAGCAAAATAAAAATAATAAAAACCAGTGCTTAAACTTAAGTCAAAATGATGATTCAGTGGTATGTTCCCTGTATGTGATTATGTAGCCTGGAAGCACATATCTTCTCACTTTTGCAGGAAAGCTGAGGACAGTTTTCCTTCTTTTGCTACTCACATGTTGCTGCTAGCAGCCAACATTACAACATATGTTCCTGTACTCCATTCTTACAGTGGGGATAAGACTGTGTGAAAGCCAGGAGGACAACAGCTGTAACTGCTCAGTGGTATGTTTACATGGGAACCTGCTGATCTGTGTTATAAACTAGCTTGCCAGTGTCCCGTAAGTGTTCCCTTCTTGCCTGCAGGTGTTTCTGGGTGCATGCACGTTCAGGGGGGATGCGACCTTAGGAACTCGGAGAAACAAGAACCAAATCCAGCAAAAATTTGTAAAAAAAGTGGAACTTTGACAAAATCGAAGTTCACATATCTATCAAAATTTGCTGAATATTTTCTTCCTCAAAATCTGGGAATTTTTCATTTCCATATCAGAACTTTTGGCTGGGTAGAGTGTGCACAATGGCACTGTGCTTCCCAACTCTCTGTGTCGGTAACTGTGCACGCAAACACTCTACATGCTTATTCTTGCTCTGTTTCACACGGTGTATGTGAGCCCTCTGGACACTTCAAAAGGGATATAAAAATCATAGAATCATAGAATCATTTAGGTTGGAAAAGACCTTTAAGATCATTGAAACTAACTGTAAACCTAACATTGCCAATCCCACCACTAAACCATGTCCTCAAGCACCACGTCTACCCGTCTTTTAAATACCTCCAGGGATGGAGACTCAACCACTTCCCTGGGCAGCCTGTTCCAGCGCTTGACAACCCTTTCAGTGAAGAAATTTTTCCTAATATCCAACCTAAACCTCCCCTGGCGCAGCTTGAGGCCATTTTCTCTCATCCTATGACTTGTTACTTAGATACACTGTTATATATACTGTTATATGTATGTATATGTTTGTTTATTTATCCTCCCCTCTCCCCAGAATCAACATTGCAGCTTGCTTTACTGGAATTCTGCAGAACACATGCAAGATATCACGGACTACAACGGACTTTATGTTGGGAGCAAAGATCTAACAATGCAGAACATGGCAGAATCAGGCCCGATAGCATAGACAACCCCAAGGGTGAGTTTTCCATTGTAGCAACCGCTGAAATTGAACTAGATAGAGAATAATTTCTATAGCTTTAGGTGTATGTGAATGGGAAAACAAAGCTGTCCATCCCAAACAATGGAACTATTCAGACTCTGTGCTGACACTCATAAAATATGATAAATCCCTATTAAAGCAGAGAGGGTCTTCTGTAGTGCTGGCCCGAGCTCAAGAATGCTGTGGTTTCAACAGTTGCTTTCTTTGGGCTTTGGAATAACATGGAGTCCACTGAGTTTCTCATTCAGAGGGAGAAAGCCCTCATCCAGCTGTGGCTCACCTGAGCCACAGGAGACCCGGGCTCAACCGGAGGGATGAACCTGCCCAGTTTGGTGTGAACCTTTCAGGGCAGGGCAGGGGTGGAATAATCATTAAGACGGAAGCTTTTCTTACTTCAAAGAAAGAAACAACAAAAAGCACAAGATAAATCCCATTATAAAAATATTTTTAACTTTATCTTATCTCATACTTTATTAGACATTATTAAAGGGCTGCATTTGTTTACTGTTCCTCTTAACGAAGAACATTACTCAGGTGTTTCTGGTTAGTCTGAAGGACTGCGTTTGGAGCCATTATTGTATTTCTTTCTATTTAAGTAGTGTGATGCACAATAACCATGTCTGAAAACTGGGATATTCATTAATGATATCTGATGCACCTGTAGCAACTATGGCCACCACCAAAGGAAGCTAAGATTTATCTAAATATCTGCAAGCACTTCATAAGCATTATTTCATTAAGCCTCATTAATCGTGTTTACAGACGCATCCATGTAAGTTAACTATTCTGAAACTGCTAGATGGGAAAGCAAATGGAGACAACTTGCTTGGAAGCATTTTTTCTTCAGCCTTTCCTAGATACCTAATGATTTAGATGAAGAAAATTGATGGGACTATTAATGAAGAGCTGATCGTTTTGCAAAGCATCAGTCTCAGGAAACGAATAATCAATAATCCTGAAGTGACTGTGATAATCAAAGCTTTAATGATAACTGCAGTTAATTTGGAATACTGATATTCATTCTATAAAGGGCAGCGATAGTATTTTATTAACACTTAAGTATCATTGTCATTCCTCCTCATTTTCTCAGAGTAGCTGAAAATCAGCAGCCAGCTACTCTAGCTGCTTATCAACAGGCTCTTAAGAGTCTTTTAAAGACGCTCAATGAATTTTAACTAATTCTTAATAGGGGAATTCTGCTATTTTGCAAGTTGTTTGACATTCCTTTCTAACATGTGGTCTAGTTGCATATGTTTTTTCACTTGGCTCCAATTAATATCACATTTGTTCAGAAAAGAAAGCCGAGCAGTATTCAGGGGGAAAAGGTTTCCATTCTATTTCTTTCTTAAATGTGGTTATTGCTAGATGCTGACTGAAGCAAAAATACATGTCAACACAGGATAAACTTTTTGAGTCCTATTAACTTCAAAACAAATATTAATGTAAGTATGTAAGCTAAGTGCATTTTGATCCTATTATCAAAATTATCTGGTTTTCACAAAAGTGGGCTTGTGGTAACACTGAGTCACTTTGGTTTCTATCAGAAGTCATTCAAACCAGATCCTGAATGAAGCTGCCCGTTTTCTCTTGTTAAAGCTCTCTTAACACCTCGCTAATGGCAGGGGAGTCTTCTTTTGGAAAACTCTGAAGCTTTTGGGTTGGTTTTTTTTTTTTTTTTTGCATTGTCAGTCTGTTTAAAGTTATAATGGGCAGATGGGGTGTCAGTCTCTAATATATTAAGTCACACAAATTCCAAATTTGTGTGGGTAGTCTCATTTTGCAGCGAGATGAGGGATGATGCCTTTGCCAGCTGTCTTCTCAGGCCACCCACTTTCTGACCCCGGGAAAGCATGGGGTACATCTGCAGCAGGGCATCCCGCCTGTCCCAGCTGTTCCTTCACTCCCGTTTCTAAACAACCTCATCTAGCCAAGGAAAAATGACAGTCTCTTCTCACCAAAGACTGCTTTAACGCCTAAATTGATTTGAACATGTAAATCACTATATATGCTAAGTATGCACTGCTTTTCTTAGCACAGGAGGGGTGACGGGGAATTCACTGTACTTATTTGCAATTTAAACAGAGTTCCTGTGCTGTGCCCTAGACACCTTCCCAATTTCCACCTCCTAAATTAAACCCCAGAAATTAATTGGACTGGTGTGAGCTTGATGAAGTTTTTAATTAATCAGAAAAGAACTTGAGAAGGAAACGCTGAGAATGTGACTGTCCAAGACTTAAATTTGCTGTGCATTTTTAGTGTTTAGCATATATTGGCCAATATTGGCTATATGTACAGCAAATACAGCCAACAGATAAACGTGAACTACATAGCTGCATATTTATTTAATTTTCAGAATATCTGTCCTCTTCCAGGGATAGTTCTAAGTCTTCGGGCAAAACAAAATATTAAAATATAGCCTTTGATAAGGAGACTTACTGAAAAAATGAGTAAAGATTTTAGTGAAGTTGGGTGGTGTCTGCATCTTTTACAGAACTCAGCACCATGCCAACACAATAATCATAAACACATCTAACATACTGCAATGCTGAAACACTTCAGGAGTTCAATATCTGGCAAAGGGGGGTGGATTCTGATAAGCTCTCTTGGCACTGGAGTTAACATATGGATATAAGTTCTCACAGTACTGGAAACACCCAGGTAGCTGAACACCTCTCACCAGAATGTCTGTTTGGCAGCCTGGATGACGCTTGCCGTCATTTCCACGTCGATGTAGTCGTAGTGCAGAGCTCCGGGGTCTGTCGAAGACCCTGTTTCCGCCAGCAAAATTCCTATCCATCTGCCCATGTCTTCGGAGGAGGATGCCTGTAAGGAGAGGGCAAGGGTGTACGTCAGGTCTTTAGTCTGCCACAGAGCTGAGCATTATTTCAAAACAGCGCATTCTTCTTGGCTGACAAATTGCTACCACATTGTATGAGAGCCTCTGCTCTCTCTGCTGAACCCCAGGATTTCTTATTAAATCTGCTTTGCTAGAAGGAGTGCACTTCAAGTAAGCTATGTGCTTATCAGTTATGGTGTAATACGAAGTGAGTAATCTCCAAAAAAGAAGAAAAATAGTTGTTTAAGGCTAGTGGATTTAGATTCAAGTCATGCTTATTTTAGACTTCAGAAAATTGAAAGCTATAACAGAATTATTTTCCTATGCTAGGCTGGGGGATTTTAGTTAGGATGACTCCTAAGAAGAAAATCTTAGTCCTAAGTAGAAACGAGAGGCAAAAAACAATGAAACAGTAGAAGAAATTTTAGTGTTGGTTTTTGAAAAATTCCAATACATTTGTCTAGATGATGGCATTTATATTCCTAATGGCACAAGTACAAACATGAATACTGTAAAAATAATTTTTAATTTTTCATATTTTGCTTAAGTCATCAATTGCAAAGTTAAACAGTAGCAAAATAAATAATGGAAAAAAGGGGGAGCAAGGAAACTGTGTGGTTTCTAAATTTCTCATTCTTTTCAAATATTTCATTGCCTTTCACAGTTCCTTGAGCTGCTTTCTAGTTTTTCAACTTCTCTGAATTGCTCACATACAACAGGCCTGGTTGCAAGGATAGGAGACTAACGTGACCTGCAGCTGGAAATTCAAAGTGTCAAAGTGTCCATCCTGCCACTGAAAACAAAAGGTTGCCTCCTCCTGTATCTTCATTATACTTCACTTTAAGTGTCTTCTCATTTCAGCTTTCAAAATATGATGAATAAAGCCCCTGAGAAAATCCTGACCCACCTAACAGAGATGAAGGCATGACCTTCGTAGTGTGAGGAGTGTGCCTGTGTGCACACGTGTGGTGTGTCAAGAGACTCACCAGGATGCTGGCACACTATTTTCTTACTGCAGAATTACCTTAATACAGATACAGACTGAGCAAAAGTGGTTCACATAAGTAGCAGACAAATGAGAGTGAAGAGCTCTAGGGTTCCCATCAACAGTGATCCATTATTTAATTATTGCTAAGTTATTTACCCAGAGTAATTATATCCCTGATGTAAAAGTGTGTATAGAGAAGAAGCAGGGATATTTTACTAACAGGTCAAGGGAAGGTCAGGGTAGAGAAAACCATCTTACTGAGAACATTTCTGAACTGCATTAAAACTCAGTTCTCTCTTTGACTACAACTCTAATATTTTTTTTCTCCTTCCAGTATTTATTATCCAGCTCTACAATAATATTATTGCAAAGATTTTTTTGAATGGCCAGGTTATATGAAAGTGCTTCTCTAATTTAGCTTGTGGGTTTTCCTACAAGTCATAGCCATTAGCAACCACCGCACCTCCAGCACAGCAACCTCCTGCCCATTTCGGAGCAGGCGGAAGGTCAGGGGATGCTTCGAATCCAGTCCCGGGATGACTTCACAGCCACGGAGAGGGATAGAAACAATGTGGGTCTTCAGATCTGTCCTGTCCTTGTGGAAAATGAGTTTATTATCTTTCACCCTGCACCACCGCTCACGCCAACGGTTATTTGAAAGCACGTTGAGATATCCTGCAATAAAATGTAACATGAGATATTTTACTCCTGACTTTTTTTGAAAAGGAAAAAAAAGAAACTTACTTTTCAATGTAATGCTAGCACTTAAACAACTTATTCCTCTTATAATAGAAAGTCCAGATGGATTTTTGGAAGACAAATAAATGACCCTGCTCCACTTCTTTTAATGAAAACGTTCACTGTGCCAATAAACTAGAAAAAAGCATATAAAGATGTGATCCCGCTCATGTGCAAATGGCTGTTCTGTTAGTCACTGCAGCAGCTGGATGAGCAGGAGCACACCGATCCCCAAGACTTTAGTAAGAATGGGAGAAGGACAGTGATAAAAAGATATGTACACAGTCGATGTACAGCAGAAGACCCACCTTCTCCATGTGTAATGGCTTTGATAACTGTGGCTGACCAAAATTTTCTGGGAAAATTACAGCTCATGTTATACAATTAGGTGATGAGCTACCTTCTGTAACATCCAAAATCAGTGTTTTAAAGACCTACTAAGCATTGATGTTATATGTTCTAATTTCATTTAGAAAGAAGAATGCACATTTGGTTTGCAACACTTTTAAAGCCGAATTTAAAAGATCACTACCGATGCCAATAAAAATAAAATTCATATTGGTTTAAAATTCAAGAAGTAAATGTATATGAAATTTAGCTAAACTTTAAGAGAAAAGACAAAGTTGGTTTTTTTTTTCCCCCCAGGGATAATACAGTACCCTTACAACAAATAAAAATTTCATGACCAAAGTGCCTTTAAAAAAACCCCCACTTTTCTTACCATGCTCTGTATCGCATACAGTGTCTAGGCATATAATACCATTAAATGGGGAGTTTTGTGTTTTTCCTTCTCTGTCCCATAGCAACAATCATTCCAGACTTAAACCTTAAAATCAAGACAATACCCAATTTTCCTACCTTACTCTAGTTTGTGAATGAAAAAAAAAAAAAAATCTTTTGCTTTTGCTTCCACATTACAAGCGGTACATGAATTCAGCATGTTGCTGCTTCCAAACAGGCTATAAAGAGGGAAACAAATTATATCTTGCACAGACCAGAATTAATGTAAAAAAATTGTCTTCTATCTCAGGTCTGATTTTCATTTAACCCTGTTGGATAGCTAGCTATCTCTTTGGTTTTCATTAAAACTATGACTTATCATTAATTTTTCTGGGTTTCCCTTCCAACATTATGGTTCCAATGTCAAAGCTTGATCCAACAGGATATAGCAGATCAGAATTGCACACATCTTGGAAGGTGCCATAAAAAAAAGGAGGATGTGCACAGTCCTCTGATTTTGGCTCCTTGTGATGATCACACTCTCCAGCTCTCCTCCCTCCTCCTGTAACAAAACCCTGTATAGCTGTGCATTATAATATAATCCCTAGAAATGGAAAACCCTTCACATGCAAGCCAGCTGGCTTGTTTTGGAGTGAGAGTCCTTTTTTCAGACAGTACTTTTTTTCCCCCTCTGCTCCCAACATACCTCTCTGAAAAGCTCTTCCAAACCCTCCTACTTCACTTGAACTAAGCAGGATCCCATGCTCTTCCTCCCACATATCCCTACTTATAACTTCAACAGTTGATATGATGAAAATGTCTTGAGTGTGTCCCCAGTTGGGGCATTAGCACTTCAGCTTAGCCCAGGCGGACAAAGACCAGTGATGCTGTATGGAAGAGCTTTGCCATGACTCCGAGTGCAGGTGGGTTTCCATTTCTACTCTACCTGGGTGTCTGCTGCAGCCCCGCTGGGCTTTTCCCTTTGTTCATGGGAGGCAGAGCCTTTTAAAGTGTTAAAGCCTTCAACTATCGAGGAACCTCCCAGAGGGCACTGCACTGAGCCAAATTTTGTGGTGAGAAACTCCTTCTGCAAAGACTTCCTGCAATGACCAAAGCCTAGACACTTGTATATTTTCCTATGAAATCTGCAAGTGGTGTTGAGTAGAGCCAAATGCAGGCAATAGTAATGGCTATACTTATGTCCGTATCCGAAATAACGATAGAAATACTAGGAATTAGATTGTACAGCTGTGGTTAACGTCTCACATAATACAGAATAATCAATGGAGTATGAGTCCCCGGAAGTTTGAGCTTTTATGGAAGCCAGATGCTTCAGACAATGCATCTGGCTGGACACAGCTTTTCCCAGCTGTTCTTTTGGTTGATAAATCACATCTGTACTTAGCTGATGTATAGACATATATACACACACTTATTTAATCAAAGATTGCTTATGTGAATGATTCCCAAAGTGTGGCTTGAGAGCCACCTGTGATCTATGAAGTTCTCACTGGTGGTCCATGGATCTGCTTCTTTCACATTGCGCAAGCATCTATCACACTTCGTGCACTGATGAGTTCTGCCTGCTGCTGCCTCATCACAGATTTCTGGGTTCCCCAAAGTTTTCCTAGTCAATTGAAGGGGAAAAGGCAAATCCAAATTCAGAATCTGGTGCAACTTCTTCACAGCTTTCTTTCTATGGAAATTTTTTTTTTTTAAGGGATTGGGGGAAGGGTGGGTTCAACCTTATTCACCTATGGAAGTGTTAATACTGGAGCACCAGAAGGCAAACATGAGAATGTAAATACATTGCATTGTTTGAAAATACTAGAGCTGTGAGGACATCAGCTAAGTGCATTGCACAAAGTCCTAAATTGTGAGCAAACATTAACAGCTAAGATATACAAAACATAAGCATTTTCTGCATGCCTTTTTATATACTTCCTTGGTGCTGCCAAGCACTACAGCTGTCATATGGAGTGATCAACATTAGGAGTTCAAACAGCTTACTAGAAATGTGTTACTTCATTCAAGTGTTGCCCAGTATGTACCACTTTAGGAACCCACAATTAAACTCACTTTGGCTGAGGCCAGTCGACTTCTCTCTTGATTGTTATCCCATAAAACCTCACCACGATCTACCATAAAAGACTCAATCCCTTCCCAAGAACCTTCTTCTAATTCCTTGCCTAAATTTATTTCATAGTCCAGCCTATGTCATTTTAGATCCATTTGTTTGAAAACAGCTGCTTTTTTTTCCTACTTTTTGTCAACATGTCTCTTCCTCCTCACCTTTGCAAAGAGCAATGATATTCCTTCTGAGCCTGTGCTACTATTTTATTTAAAAAGTCAAGTTCTTCTAGTCTCTTTTCAAATGATAAGCTCTTGATTACTCTATTCCTCTTTCAGTCTGAGTGCATTCTTCTGATATTGGGGGAAGAATTATAGCAGTAAAAGAAATTTTAGAGGAATTTCTAGGCTAGAATTTTATAAAGTGTTAGTCGCAATGTGCATTTAAGACTCAAGGAGAAAAATCACTTACCGCATGTTGGAACATCTTCTTCAGCTGATGAGGTCTGTTCATCTGTTGATGGCTTTTTCTTTCCTAAACCAATGATCTTCGTTATTTTTTTCCCTGTTACTTTAGTCACAGTGCCCTTGGCTTCTGATTTTGAACTTTTTTTCCTCTTCACTATTAGGAAAGCAAAAGTGTGTATTTTAGTGTGTTTACATTAACCAATGAATAGAGAGAACCCAAATAAAAATAGTAGTTCAGACAAACAATCCTGTGCAAGATGAACATTTGTACAAAAGTTGCAGACTGCAATGAGATAAACATTATATGCCCTCTCCAATGCAGATGCCTATAAATAACCTCTGTGCTATAAAAATCATGGTGTTCAGAAGGATAAGAAAAACAAAAATCAAGCTTCTAATCTAATTTAATCTAATCAAGCTGGAAGTCTCTTTCCACAGCAGTCATTATCTAATTTATCAGTATGATTGAGGTACCTGCATATAAATTTAGCTCATATACACAAGAATAAAAATCCAGCCAGACGATCCTTCGTTGTTCCTAAACACTTACCTCAAAATACTTCAACAATTAAGTACACAACAAAGATAGAATATGCTTGCTTAGCAAAAATACTCCTGCCATGTACAATTAGGTTAAGGTATCTTATTACCATGGACTGTTTAGAAAGACAAGACATAAATTAGCTACTAACAATTAAATTAGTGGGATCAGTATAAGCATTCAATGGTTAGAAGTTGGCATTTTTTGTGATCATGAGGGCTTGGAAAGAAAAAGCTCTGCTGAAAAGAGGTATTTTGCTAACATCCAGTCTATGCTTCCATTAACTTAATATGATACTAGTAATATTACAGCTCTGTGCACTGAGGCATGTTGAGCTGCTGAACATAACATGGCAAGGACTATGGACATAATTTTTAAAAGTGCCTACCTGACTAAAATCCTAACAAATTTAAAAAAAAAGTTTCTAAGATTAAACAGAATCAGAAAAAAAAGACATTTTATTTGCAAAATAGAACACACAAAATGAGCTTTTAGAAATTGCATTCAGTGGCCTAATTTGGATTCCATCAACAGAGCAAAAGTCTCTCTGCTAACTGAAAGGGCAGCAAAAATATCCATCAACTTGCCCCGATACTTGATTTTGATGAAAAATACATTTAGGATAGTTACTGATTGAGCTGCTGTAACTTAATCCCTGACATATCAATTCCCTTTGCAACAGTGGTTATGGACTTGTGTAAGCTGAGGGAAAAAAAGCACCAAATGTTCATATGAGAAATGACTGTATGAATTGATGAACCGGGAAGAAGAATGCATAGAAAATAGAGAAGAAGTTTGGGACTCACAATGGGATAATTTATCATATTTAGTTTAATTGTTAGGATCACGGAACTTTATTTAGAAATTGTATCTGTAGCCAAGACTGTACAAATCTGTCACCTGCTGCATACGGTGCTGAGAGGAAAGGGCCACTTTTCAGGTGCGGATAGCTGTTCACCCGCAAACTCCAACACAGCGACACGCGTGTGCAAGCAAAGGTCTAATTCCCTCTTCCTAAGGGAAGGGTGTTAACAACTTACATTGTGCTCTCTAAACATGCAACGAGCTCCCATGTTGGAGGGAGGAAGGCCACCTGTCCCATCTGCTCATGTCACCCCCTGCCTGAGGGAAGACCCAAAGGCAGCACCTGCCTGCAGACAGGTTTCTGTCCCACGCAGCGGCAGCCGATGACCGGCTGTGGCTGTTGAGTCGGGAGGAGATGAAAAGCATTGAAAAAAGCCAGAGACTGAGAAAAACTCATCTCTCTGAGACAGAAGCCCAAAGGAACCATTCTCAGGAGCATGAACAGACAGTGGAATAAGCCCATTTCAGTGCTTTTTTGTTTTTCTGTTCTATCTTCCCTTCACGCTACTGTTTTTTTTTTTTTCCTGCAGAACTGAGAGGCAGCAGAAATAAGGCCTTCATGACTTAATCTTTTTGAGTCTAAAGAATATACTGATTGTCATGATTTTTGTCACAAAAGCCTTTTCTTCCCATTTCTTTCCCCACATCAAAACAAGCAGCTGGTTAAGAGCAGAGTAGAGGCTGGCCGATGGGTGACAGCTGGAGATGACTGCTCTCCGGAGTGTCCCTTCCCACATGCTCCCTTAAGTGTTTCCTATCCATTGTTTAAAAAAAATAGTGTAACTTCATCCAGAACCACTTAAAATGATGCCAGGGATGTTTTAATCTCCTTGCAATCATTAATGCCTATTATTTTTATTACTACATATTGAAGGTCACAACTCTCAAAAGCAAAGGAGGGTATTTTTAATTACCCTCCTTGAGACATCTAAGCTGGGGTGGTTTTCCAGCAGCATGTGCTCCATCAGCATGCCTCTTGTGGGGCACCTGAGCCACCAGGCACTTTTGGACATCATGGGCAACACAGCTTTGGGGTCACAGATGTTTCTCAGCAGGTTTCAGAGGCTAAAACAGTAGTGCGCTTTTTGAAAGCTTAGTAGAATCTAACCATGTACTACGACTTCTAGAAACCACAAAACCTGACATTGTTCTATACTGTTGGGTATGTCAGAGATCTGTATAGTCAGGAAATGTTGGAAAACGACCCAGGGAGAAGATAAAGGAAATGAGTCAAAAGGCGAGACAGCGCTGGCACCAAGGCCAGTATTGACATTGTGCTCACTGCAGCTCACATTACCCTTCAGCTTGACAGCTGCAGAAAAATGTCTTATCTAAACGATACCATTGCTACATGGCAAGTTAACAAAATCACAGAATTGCTTCTGCTTTGGGGAGCAGAGAGGGCGTTGGGGAAGAGAGCACAGGGGTTGAGTTTTTTTAGATATAACTCAGACAAAATCCCCTCTGGGTTTGGGACGTGCCTCTGTTACATTATAAGGACTACAAAACATGCATGGCTCCAAAGTAGCGTATGTAAAATAATATACATATATACTCACAAACCCACTGATATTACATCGTTATATACATTTTAGTATGTTAATATAAATGATCATACATAAGTTTATATACGTATGTATCTGTGTATACACACACATATATAAACTGTGTATATATGTGTATACATACATACATACATACATACATATATATATATATATATAAAAAAATACTCATGATTCTTTCCTTCTAGTATTCAGTGATAGCTTTTTTGCTTAGAAGCTATACACCGACTATTTATGTTGCCACTATTAGTCACAGTTACTAAAAGCAACTGTTAGTTGCCCACAGCGGTCGCTGAAGCTCTGAAAAACTGTACTCTTGAACACACAAAAGGCCAAGTCAAAATTTCTATATTCTGTTTCCTTATACTAGTTATATTGATTTTACCTGCACAATGACAACATCAAATGCCTTCTGTTACTGCAAAATTTTAAGGATTCACTCTTGACATAATTCAGCTTTCAAGTGAAATTGAATCCTAATAAACATATTCAAAAACTTTACTGCCTATTTTTAAAAGATAAAACCCAGGTATTTCACTACCTATCGCTCTCTATATGCACATTTTATTTACAGCAAGCATCTCTGGATCTGAGACGTACCTTGTTCTTTCCCATTGCACACAGTAGTGACGCCATTTTCCACAGCACCCTCCCCATCTGAGCTTGGCCTCTCAGATGACAACTTCTGCAGGGACAAGGAGGTTAGTTGACATACAATGTTGGCACCTTCGCCAAATGAAGTTTCATGAGTCAATTTAAAAGTATGCTTACTGTGAAATAAAACACATTTCAAGCACTCATCCACTTGGAAAACAAATAGAAGATACTAAAAAGTTTAGTTTTAAACTTTTTTTTTACATTGCCATATAGGCTTTAGAAAACCACATATAGTCACAGAAACCACAAAAATAGGTCTATATTTGAAAGTACAGTCAAAACAGTGAAATAATCATAATTCAATACCTCTTATTACACAACATTTTTAATTAATTTCTAGACTCTAAATGTTGCTGTTTATTAATCTGCTAAGCCATGAACAATTACATGAATCAGATAAGAATAATTTAAAAATTATTTCTTTAAAAAATGCTTCATGTGCATTTACAATTACAACTTATCAGAAAATAGCGCATTCCTACATGGTGCTTCAGTACTTTCAATATCCACAAAAAAGAGGCTTTTGAAATAAATTTTTAGCACCGATTAGTCTGTAATGGTTGCATACAAGATACAGGATGATGCGGTAAAGAGCTTATGCCTGCAGAGTTTTGGTAACCACGTTACTCATGAGTGGTGAAGCCATGAAGAAGATGTACAGATTATCACAAAAAGAAATGAATGAGAAGTTTTGCTACCCTTTTTCATGGCATGCATTTTAGAAAACAACTATTTTATGACACTTTCCGTTACTTTGTTAATACTCTGCAGGTGTGTGCAAGCATGCAAACAGCTTTTGCCTTGTGAAATCAGGAGGTCTGAGCTGTCATGGAACAGGCTTTGCTCTTGCTATCCCAGGTGCAATGCAATGTTATGCTACTGACTGTAGCGTCCTTCCACCACGAGGGCAGAACTTGCCATCAGGAATTTGGTGACAAAACCTTTGTCAGTGGGACTTTTAAGCAGGGTCTGCAGAGGGATCTGCTCACATGGATGCCTTAACAGAGCAGGGACTTAAATTGGTGCTGGTAATGTACTGATCGTTCACTGCTGGGTTGTTCTCCTTGCTAATTCTTGCTCTTGTATCCTGCTGAGTCAAGGCAGCAGAGACAACCACGTGTGAATAGCCAAGTTTCTGTGTTGAGGCATGAATGCTTGAAAGGGTCTGCCAAAACAGTGACCTCAGTATGCCCAGGGAGCTCTTCAAGACCTAAATTATCAAAAATAAAAAACTTTCGCTTAAAACTTTTGTGTAATCTTCAGCTGTTCTTCCCTGAGGGTCACATCCCTGCTTGCTCTTTGCACTTGACAGAGAGCGCCTCTGCATCACAGCATGTAGTACCAGACCTGCTTAGTCTGCACCCTAAAGAGCTGAAGAGAAGCTGCTAATGGATACAAGCCAGTCTGCTGGGTGTTCGTGACCAAATGAACAGGCATGGCAAAAGCTGTAATTCTGTAGGATGTGTGCCCGTATTCAAACAAACAAAAATGACACAGGGGCTAATAGTCTAAAACAGTAGCACGAGTCAGCAAATAGTTATTGAAGATTGCCCCAGAAAATGGTCTAACATTAAAAAGTTAATACATGAAATCCAGAACATAAATTCAATTTCAGCTTTGTGGTCTGAACATCCCCTAAACCATGCAGTGTCTAGCAGTGCCTCTATAATAAGTAATCACAAGGAATTTTTGCATTCATCATTTTGATAACTTTACCTTTTCCAGCTCTGTCTTGTGTACTGGAGAGCTAGACAATGGCCCATCGGAGTCTACTGCTCCTGTACAGTTGCTGCACACATCTTTTATAACCTTAGGAGACAAGGCATAACTTATTAATTATTCATAAAATACAAATCAGAGAAATTACATATGAATGTGAAGGGAGATGGGAAGGAGAATCCCACAGACATTTACTAGGCTGGCAGGTGTCAGGCAGGCTGCCACTACACCAACTTCTCCACGCTGCCTCCCTAAGTCATTTCATATACAACCTGGAGGAGACATAATGTCTAGAGGTGGAAGGTTTCAGTTTCTAGACAGCTAAGCTCCAAGGCTCTCCTGAGTAAAGAAACCAACAGTGCTGCTGATCTCCATGTGCTAGTTTTGCAATACGAACTCAGCTGACACCGCCAAATTAATTCAATTATGATGACAAAAAAGTGGGATTAGATCCAAGGTCCCGCATGTCAAAGGACAAGAGTTTTGCATAATACACTACCCAGCTGCTCTTTTTTTGCTATTGGAGAACTAATGAAGTGCTGATTGCCTTACAGTTAATACTGCAGAGTGGTATTTTGTGGTATTTTTGTATTATACTTGCATATTGACTTAAAGGTGTAGGTCAAAGTAATTGTAAATGTGTTCTCGGAAATGGGAATGGCATTAAGTTTGCTTTTAAAAAGTTAAAGAAAAATCCAGAACTGAATTCACTGATATTTTGATAGAATTTTAACAACTTCAAAACCCGAAACTATATAAATGTAAAAATACGGAATGAGTAAAGACATTTGATGATTTCCTATGGGCATAATTAAGTTTTTTATCTCTCGTGAGGTTACCACCAGCCCCTTATCAGGCTGAAATTGCTTGCTTGTGCTTGTGCTGATGAGAACAGGTCCCGACTGTCCATCCAGACTCATGCCGACGGGGTGCTGAGCTCCACACCGCTGATTACAGCCATGCAGCCATGCAAGGACAGCAGAGCCAAGCGAGCTAAGAAAGACAGGCATCCTACTCTGCTGGAAGCATTACCACTAGAGGAGGATCTGGCCTGAGAACTCCCAGTTCCAGGGAAAACAGTAACTAGCTAACTGTCAAAATCCAGATTTCTTTAAAGGAGAGGAAAAGCAGAACAGCAAACAACATCTTTTCAGTTTCGAACCAAACAATTTTGATGTGGAAACCATTAAAGAGCTAAAGATGGCACCAAACAGTCCTTTCACAGCATTGAAGTTCTCATTAAGGATGAAGCTAGACAAATCAAATGTTTATGGGCTTACAAAGACCCTATTGCTACAACTCATGAGCACATCATAAATTACAGGCACTATATGCCATGAAGAAAGAAAGAGCACCAGCCCCATTTTACAGATGGAGAACTCAGGAACAAAAGGAAGATTAAATCACTCACTCAATGTCCCATAAAAAAATCTAAGCAGAGCAGGGAAATGAATCTACACTTTTATGTCTGAGCTGGTATCTTAAAACACTTCAGCATCCTTTCTTGACTGTCTGAACTTCCCTATATCTTGTCCCAGAAACATAAGCACAGTATTTCATGGCACTTGGCATCCTTTGTAACAGAAAATTTAGATATATCTGTTGCAGAGCATTTGCACCTCAGAGTTGAACGTAGTTCTAAATTCCTCAAAATCATGAGAATTTTTGTAATGTGTGTTGTTTTATTTTCAATTGCTGGTCCTCATTATGGTGTAAATACACTGCTGTTTTCTTCCTAGAGAAATGTGACCGTACAGTTTCTGGGAACATTCATTTCTGTCTCTTGCATGACCCTGATTCAATGGCTCATGTTTTCAGCATCTGCTCACACCACACAGTTAGTTAATTTTGGCAAAGGCAGATAGTAATGGGAGTTACAGACAGAACAGAGGGAAATGATTTGGCAGCACTAACTGAATAGTATGTGCAAAGTCATGCACTCAAGTAAATCCGGTTCTTATCATACCTCACATATTTAAGGAGAAACTCAAGTGTTTAATTGGGTTGTAATTAAATTTTGATTAAAAAAAAGACACACTACCAAATGGAAGTTCATGGCAAGATCTGAAGTAAATGCATATTCAAGAATCCAACACTTCATTTGGGTTCAAGGGGTTCACTGGCAAAGACTTGCTCATCACCTTCTATGTGCAATATAATTGTGTTCAATGCACAGCATAAAACTCATACTTCTATAGCTCACCAGGATGAAATGCCTTTAATATATAATGGTTGCCTGGATGCACTCTCTATAATTATGTTTGCAGACGGCTGCCATTATAAATGTGGTTTTCACATGCTTATAGCTTTAACTCAAAATTTTAAGAATAAAACATTCCACCAGTGTTGCCAACTTGCATAATTTCAATCACAAGACTCGGCGTTTTTGTCAGTTTTTTCTATGGAGTCTCCTGGAGTCATATGAAAACAGAAGATCACTATTTTCATTAAAAAATAGTTGTGAGTGAGAGTGGGGAAAGGAGGTCAGCAAACTTTTATCCATTGCAATGAAATGTGTGAAAATATTAATAAATGTATCTCAATGGCTCCAAAACTAGAAAGCAAATAAAAGGAATCCCCAAATGTGTTATTTTTAATAAAACGGCATCATGTGGAAGGCTGTACTGAGAATACTTTGTAATGGTGCATACTCCATTAATAGTTTAAGTTTTCCCACACATTAGAAAAGGTAAATCATTCCCTTTTTCTCACCACAAATACCTTTGTACATTACATACACACACACAGAGGGTGATCTGCCAGGAAAATCAAACCGAGATCATAAGCAGAGTATGTATTCAAATATTTAAAATATACAAGCAAATGTAATCAGAAAACTGAAGACCTTTCATTTCTTTGGATAGCCTCAAAACTAAATACATTTTAAATAATCTTCTGTTATTCCACTGCAAGAATTTTACATACCACAATTACCATTACAATGTTACAATTAGCAGACTCCAGAACTGCCTCTTTCAAATGCAGACCTGGAAAAAGCTTGTGCAGCCTGAACTATTTTATTATTCCTTATTTATGTTATAGAAAGGTCTTGAATCCCCAGCTGGATCAGGATATACACCAGTGTATCGCATTGACTGCTGCGACATAAGGAATAAAGGTGAAATAGTTGCAGGTACAAAGCTGGAAAGATTCCCTGCCCCAAGCCATTGACAGTGATGGGTGAAGTCAGTGGAACCTCTGCCACGTGGTGGGTCTGGAATATTGCCCTCTTTAAGAAACTATCTCACTAGACAAGCGCTAACATTTACTACAAAACCTTCATACCTGCCATCACCCACAAATTTCTATAGTTATTATATCTTATTTTAAATGACACACCATGACTGGAGGCAAAATACTTACCCTTCATGCAAAGTCAGAAGAATCAAATTAGATTTCTCCAGCTACCTTCAGAGATCAAGGCTTCAGATAAAAAGCACAGGCTATGCAGTAAAACAGAAAGCCAGCTGCTTGCCAGCCAGACCCTGCCACACAGAAACCCAACAAATTCTGAGTAAAAGTACTAAATTTATAGCTGGTTCTTTGTAGTTGACCTCTTTGGGACCCGATAAGTAATAAGATTGAGTCTTCCTGCATTTGAGGAGCTTGCAGACCTCTCTCCTGGCCATGGGATCAGTTCAGGCTACAGGCTGTGCTCAGCACAGGGATGTGATTACAGCATCTCATCTTGTCTCGTGTTTTCATGAAACTCACAGGAAAAGCTCACACTTTTAATATGATTGAGTTCAAAAGCGATTAGGGAGAAAGCTGACGGCCTGACTGCACATTTGCTTCACTTCTGTATGTAACCAGGCTAGAAATGCATCCAGCCAACCCACCCCCTCATCCTCATCTACCCATGTGTTTTGCAAGAAATGGGACACTCTGAATCCCCTGCCTCTTGTCTCTGCTGCTTAACTCTGAAGATAGGAATACGGTAAAGCTGAAATCTGCTTATGCACAACACAGCAGAGGGAAAAGGGTTTGGCTCCAGATGTAACTCAGTATTTCTCATTCCTGAAACACTCCTTTTTCAGTGCTGGAAGAGTACTGACTTTCTGGCACTTTTCATCATTTTGGCATGAGTAAATTCTCATTTTCTCTCTCCTTTGAACCCTTACACACTACATACATTAGTATCAATCTCCTCCTCCTTAAGAGAGCACCAAAACTCTCTTAGCATTTTGCAGAGAAGAAATGCCCCAAGGAGTTTACCTAGATAAATTAGAGGAAAAGCAGAAATTATTCACATCATAGCCTATGATTCAAGACTCAAAAAGAAACCCCCTTTACCTTCTATACTGGAAAACATCATTCTCAAGCATCCCCTAGCCTGAAAAGATTCATCTTTCTGCCTTATGGCCATTTGTCTGAGCAAGTGGGGATGAGATTCTACCAGACTAGCAGCCAGCAAGCCTGTCTTTAGTTCCCGTATCTCCCTGCAAAAATACTTTTCTGACATATTCAACCAAGACAACCCCTGTATCCTTTCTCCTGCATTATTACCATGAAGTCTATTGCCATATATGGCCACTGGATCAGGCAGAGCCCAGGAAGGAGGCGCTGGGTGGCTGGGGAGGGCAGCTGGAGGCATTGCTGCAAGGGCAGAGGTACCCCATGCAAGGGGAGCTGCATCCCCAGCCCGCATGTGCAGAGATGCAGATGGCACTTTAGGCCATACAGCTGAGCTAAATATGATTTAAATAATTTTCCATCCAACGATGTGAGTAAGAGAGAGGAGGAATACTATCTCGTGGTGAAAGCAAGGGATCGAGTCTCAGCTCTCCTGTGTTCTGCTCTGAGATCTACTACAGCTTGCATTTGTCATTTTAGCCAGGAACTTAAAGAAAACTTACCCCTGAGAAAACAAGCAAATAGGATGTTTGCGGTTCTGTATTCAAGTTTTTTTTTTTTTTTTTTAAATTTACACATGCATCTGCTTTTTTAAAGTAATGTATTGTTTTCCATGGTGCCGGTCACACAAACACCCTGGTGCACAGCCAGGATGGGGTCCTCTGGCAAGCTGGCAGCAGTCCTGCAGGCTGGTCAAAGCTCTCACATGCAGTCTCAGCTCTCAGTCTGTTGCGTCTCCAGATCATGCCCTAAATAGTTCTTATGCAAACATACTGACCTTGCCGTGGTTTGTACCAAGGTATCTAAAACCACCTTGGAGACAATAGGATTCTAAGTCCTGGGAGGTTTAATTTAGTTTGCAAAGCCTTCACTGCTGGTGATGATGTGCAGTGGAGAAAGAACCCAGCCTGACTGTCTTGGGACACAGTATGTTCCTGAAGTTACTTATAAACTAACAAACACTATATGGAAATCGCTTGTACTGAGTATGCATCCCCAAATGCACTTTTTCCAGGCAGTTTTAAGGCATGATCATTCAGCACTTGACTCTAGTCAGCTACAAAATGGAGATAATAACCTCTTTGGGGAACATTACTTAAGCCAAGAAAGTAATGTTTGAAGTGTTTCGAGATCTCTAGCTGGAAATTCCCATAGAAAGTAAAACCAGCCACACAATGTTTACAGTTACAAGCTCAGTTTTGTGCTGATTTAAACTGGTAAAAGAAGAGCTCTGTCAGTAGTTTATTCTTCAGTAAAACTCAGTCCACATTAAGATTGGAACCCAGAAGTTACTTGACTCCCCTCACTAAGCTCAGGGTAGTGAAAAAAAAGATCTTTTCAAAGACTTTTATGAGAGACAACATGCAGTTATCAGAGATGGAAATGGGTAGGACAACCGGATTAACAGCCCTGTGAGGAGAGTTGCAGGGTCTTTGGACGACTGGATACAGTCACAACCTCGATTTTCTTCTCGCTTCACGGCACAAAATCCCTCTTATTACAAGTTCAGAAGTGACTGAACATTGTCAAAGTGATAGATGCAGAAATGTCTACTTTTGTCTGAAAGATTCACTGCTCAATTACAGACCCTCAACTGAAGAGATTGCTGCAAAATGGCTGCACACCGTAAAATGAAGAAAAGTTAACAAAGGGTGCTTAACGTTAGGGAAAAATGGCCAGTACTCCACAATGACAGATTACCTCTCATGCATGATAAATCAGAAATACATTTTTGCAATGTTAAGAGGAAGAGAAGGCCTTGGGACCAGACACCATGACCATTTCCTTCTTCTACCGGTCTTCTACAAGCAGCTACTTCAGAACTTAATTTGTTTGGCATCCGTGTATTTTTAATATTAAGAGAAGTTTTCTGTGGCCTAGTCTGAAGGTCTTGCACACAGACCACATTCATCTGTATGAATGAAGCCACTAAACAAGCATCTTCTTGTAATGTCATGTTCTTAGTAGTCCGTTTATTTTTCATGTAGCATTTCCCAGGGATGCCGACAAATAAATGTAGTTTCAACCAGTTCGTTGGATGTGCTGAGACAAACAGGCAGATTTAAGACCTTACTTGACCACAAATGCACAGAAGCGCACACAGATGCACATATACTCAAGCGCGCATGGAAAAAGCTCATGTTTGGGTCTGAGTGTGTAACTGCACACATTTTTTCATGTACATTTTTGTGGGAACATTTTAGGACTGAAGTCTGGAAAATTCCACCACTTTATGTTGCACACCATATGATCTCAGCTCTAGCCTGAATTTATACTGGTTACGCTCCTTGGTCTGAAAGCTTGACAGGCTCTTTGGTGACATCAGCTATCTTTTTTTCATCAAGCATTTCTGAGCCGGTAAACCTGAAACTCCCTTTGTGGTTTCCAGTCTAGACTTCAATTTGCACTAAGTTTATCAGCTGGGTTTTTTTGGTGTCATCTTTACAAAAAAGGTCTAAAGTATTCTGCATTTATTTCACACTCGTCTTCCAATAGATATTTTAAAATTATTTGCTTAAGTAAATGTATTTTATACCGATTACATCTGACTTAAAAAAATCATCTGGTTTAGCTTTCATGGGAAAATCTGGCCTCCAAAGCCATTTTGAGCTTTCCAGCTCAAGAGTAAAGCTTCAATTTGACACTTACATATGAGTTCATGAGAACCCATCATTCCTGAGTGATAACCTGGCTCCACTGGCACGTACTGGTACAGTATGTTTGACAGAGAAGGTATGTTATGATTAAAAAATGTGGTTGCAGAGACCTTTCTCATTGTTGGGTCTCTGAATCTGCCCATTTTATTAACTACAGAAATCACACGTAGGCAACAGCTGGGGACGACCCTGCCCCTCTGAGTGACAGGCAGGGAAAGCTCAAACTGCTTCTCCCAAGACAAAGCAATGATCTCTTTCTCAGTATGGAAACTTCCTACGCAAAGCCACACATGATTTTCAGATGTTCATTTTAAGTAAGGCTTGAATGACAAAAATAATTATTTTAATTAAAAAAACCCCAAACTTAAATTTTGATACATTTTTAAAAATACGAAACACAACACTTTTTATCTCAAAAAGCTATACTTCCTCTTGAAAACACTGGAGCTGTTGCAAGAGCTGCACAGACCATAGCTGGGTAGCTGTTGGATAGGCACTTTGTACTGTACAGAACAGAGAGTGCTGCAGCAGTGCTGAGGACTTGGCAGCTGGGCATACAGTAGCATTGCCATGTACCTGAAAGAGTTTTATTAATAGAGAGCTTTGCAACATGAAGGAACTAACTGAAGTGCTGTCAGACTGTCTCCAAATGCTTTGCAGATAACATACTGTCCGGCCATTCACCCTTGGCACACACAACTTTGTTAGCATGCAACTGTACAAAATCTTTTTTTTTTTTTTTTTTTTAATTAAAGTAGCAGGAATCTGGAATATGGAAAAATCTAGCACTGCTCTGTCTTCCTGTGTGGGGAATGCTCTATGTACAATTTAAAAAAAAAAAAAGAAAAAAAGAAAACAATTTTTATGAAAGAAAGTCTGATAAATGCCAATGAATTCAGCATTACTAAACTCAAGTTTCGAATAACACAGGAAATAATGGTGCAGTTACTATGATCTAATTACAGCGGAATTCCCTTGGAAAAGAATATGACTTATGAATTTCTTTTCATTCCAATCAGTGTTTTTGAAACTCTAAGTGAGTTACTGGGACATTTGGATGGTGCTAGATGTTAAAACTTAAAACAAGATACTGATGTTAGAAGAAATACACAAATACATGGCTGTGACTAGTTTCTACTAAGAAGGCAATGGTGAGTTCATTTTCTAAGCTAAGATACAAACTTACAGCCAAAACCAAACACACACATGAACTGCAAACCCCCAAAAGGTATACTCAAATATTGCAAATAGGAAATTACAGATTAATTTTCCATTTAGTAAATTAGCCCACAGCAGAACTCATACCTCTTAAGCTGCATTTTATGTCTCCCTCTTCTACAGAAAAACTATCTGCCATCAGGAAATTCCTATGAGTTTAATTCGATTGTATTTGGAAAAATACAATTTATCCTTAGAAAAATAAGTACCATATAAGGTTAGACCAGAGCACAGCATGCAGAATGCCTGATGAGTCTTTTGCATTCAGACTTTTACATGCATTTAAAAGGCTGGATTTCAAGGTCTTAAAGCAAACTACTGAAACTGCAGTGATAGTTTCCCACACTACTTCACTGACCTCCACCTTTGAGACTGGTAAAGTCAAACATAAATACTAGTAATCTGGTTAGCATCTAAAACTGCAGTCCTTGCATTGGGATTTTCCACATTTGCACAGACACTGAACAGAAAGGAGTGGAAGATGACAAAATCCTATTTCTCAGAAGTCTGCATTCCCAGAACAAACCATAACAGATGATATTCTGCTAAACCAGGATTAGCAAACCTGAATTGACTTCAGGAAGCTGAAGGATTTTTCTCCATCCAGAGCAATTCAAACAGGTATCTCCTCAGAAATCCTTCTTTTTAAAAAGGTGACTGTGATGTTGGTATGCCCAATTTTTGCAGTGTAGCCTATGACAGTTATGCATATATACCACTCCAAAAAGCAACCTGGGTGCCAGCCCCCTCCACCTTAGGGAATTTGAACTTTCAGCTCACTACCAGTGTGCCCTAACCACCAAAGCTTTCTGGAAAATGAGTTGGAGATGAAAATGGAAGGGAATTTGCCACCTCTCCTCTCGGTGCCAGATTATTGTGCAATTAGCAGTGAAAACCATACACAGCAGTAGCAGCTGTGTAATACTGAGCTACTGGTTGCCCAAGGAGTTGCTTCGAGGCCTGAACATTAAGTCTATGTTTCTGCAGTCCCAAATTAGATGGGATTTAAGTGGTCTGGATTTGCCTGCATGTTACTGTCTGTATCTTAGTTTTTAACAGCAACTGAACAGGCCACAGAAGCACTCTGTGTGTGGAAAAGCGCCTGGTCAGAAATCCCCCCTTACCTTTAGCCACTGTTCCGCCTGCTCTTTGCTCTGTACTGCCAGAACCAGGGCATCTGCTCCTTGGTGTGAGATTTTCAGCTCATGCTTCTTCTTTTTGCTGTCTTTGGGAATGTACGTGATACTGCAGTCATTCAGGAGCAGCTCCATCTGAGGCTGCTGGTCCTTGGAACTTTTGTAACACTAAATAAATGTAAGGAAAGTTCAAAAGTTAGATATCACCTTTCTGAACCTTGGTGGAAAGCTGTTATTATATAGAAATGCTATTTTTAAATTTTTTATATTTTCCACGCACCCCTTTACCACGTACCACCGAGTTCAGCCAATGCCAGCTTTGCATTTCTCCTCATCCCCTCTGTAAAGCAAAATTACTTCCAGACTGACATTAATAGACATCTTTTATTGCAGGACAGGTACAACATATGGAGAGCATTAAGCTTCTCCACGTTATCGTTATGACTCAACCTTGACCTTGATCAGGTAGGAAGAGGGTGATTTAGGGTATCTGTTCACATGTATCAGCAGAATAAACTTGTACAGTTAATGACTTTAAAGCCTAGATGCTTACCCTGCCCTGCAGCAACAGCCCGGCGCACCAAGGCAAACCTATGCCAGTTGCCTACACGCTGCAGCTACAAAGGCGCTGGCACATGCCCTACTCAGCTGTTCTTTTTCTTGAGATAAGTAAAAAAATTGTCACACTGTGGAAAGGGGGCAAAGTCGCAGGACGGTAACTTTTTTAGCTAATTCATTTTAATTAGTCACCGCACAAAACTGCATAAATTTCCATCTTAGTTTACTCTGTAAACTCCTGGATACAACTATATGACTTACGCAGTGTTTTTTCCCTCAGTAATAAGTGCTGTCAATGAACAGCCATTTCATGCTGGATCACTGATGACCTGCTCTATGTTTAAATTGGTGATCGAAAGATCAAGAGTCCCTATTCCCATCTTCTAACACATCAGTATAGTTGAGGCTCACCAAGCTGTCGTAGAGTGCCAGACTACATAACAACATTTAATTGTGTATATGAATGTCCAGTTATTTTATATACTTAGGCAAATTGGGCTTTTATTCATACAAATAAGCACAAAGGTTAAAAAGGTATCTGATAATAAAGAAGACTAATTAGTATATGCATATACAGAATAGTTGAGTATAAACGTGAACAGAGAAAAGCACATGAACTTTTGCTTGTCTGTGGCAGTATTCATGTCATGATGCAACTGTCAGGGAGACAGTAGCTGTTAAAAGCATGTTATAAACACTGCAACTTAGGCTGAGCAAATACAGCCACTCTAAACCAGCCTCTGCAAATCTTCCTGCCCTCTCCAAAGCCCATTAACTCAAAATTTCTCTAGCTTGGTCACAGATTTTAAGTTTGTAACATTAAAAAAATATTAAGTTTTCAAGCTATGAAATCTTGAAACATTAGTCACTTTAAGAAGCAATAAACAGCATATAATTCCCTTTATATTAATTTAAATATTTTATTTATAATTATACATTACTAAAACTGAATTATTTATATATTAAAGGACTTTAAGTGAAAAACGATTCCCTACTAGAAGTTACTTCTAATGTCTAATTCTAATTAAAATATTTTGGTTTTATGATGACAGCTGCATTTATAACACAAACAATTACTAATCCCTAAGAACATATATTTGTTTTACTTGCATATCTCATAAGTTAAATATGTCTAAGTCCTCCTTCAAACAATAAACCAATCTTGTGTAACTCGGTCGTTAAGACTCCTATTGTGATTTTTATTTTCTTAATCCTCATTACAGAATTACTGAAAGACAATCCCTATAAGGAAAAAAAAAGCTTTTCAGACCACACATGTGGCTAAAGGAAATGAAAATAGAAAAAATAACATATTTCTATGCAGAACAACAAGCATAATTGTAGAAGAAATATTGTGTGACTTCAGAGAAAATCTCTTTTTTCCCCTCTTTCTTTCTTTCTTTTCTTCAAGCTGTTATCAGATGGTCCTGAAATTTGATATGATCCTGGTATATGATGATAAAAACGTGGACTAAGCATAATGGCATTATAACAATATAATACAAACTGAATTGGAATCAATATTCTTTTCAACACTTACTTAAATAGAGGAGGATAGAAAAATTAAATCCTCAGTAACCACTGAAAACTGGCAAATGAATTCCAACTATACTTTCAGAAATCTCTTACCCTGATACATCTATTTCCTATCCTGTAATTTCCTATACCACCACAAGCATAAATGTACTTGGAAAGTTAACATATCTAAGCTATCTTGTGAGAGTGTAGAATAATGAGGTTCTGCAGAAAATGTTCTATCACCTGTTAATCAGCTTTTAACATTTGGGATATTGCAGTAATTATTAGTTACGTAATTAGTTACAACTGTTGGAAGCACCAGACAGGAAGACGGGGAGTGCCTAAGACCCCAACTTATTTATTACTGTAAGCATTAGTTTGCTTATAACAACACAGAAATGAGTGTTTCTCTCAGTTAGGCTCTCTTTTCAGAAAACAAGAAGACATCTATAAGCAGATAATTTACTAACTTATGGAATCTTTTACTGGTGCCTCCAATCAGAAAGAAACATAACAGATATGCTTAAGGAAAAAATACATCCACTTGTTTCTTTCCTTTCTATAATGCAGCTGTGCATCATGTGAATACTGCATCTGTAATTACCGCAGAACAGATGGCAAAGGTTTAGTTTAAAGTGTATACATTACCACGGCATATGCTGCCAAGTGAATTCTCAGTCTAACAAGGGACTTTTCTCTCCAGCGGTCTGATCCAACAGTTCATACACAAAGCTCCCTATGAGATTTTTGGTCCGCAGGGAATGAAAGATTGGATTTACAGTTTCAGCAATTTTTTTTCCAAATGAAATATGTTAGAAGCTAATAGGCCAGACTTTCTTTCCAATATCAGGGAACTGCCTGGGTTTAAGTTTAAGTGCAATAAAAATGAAAGTTCTAAGTGGCTAAATGATACACTTGTTATTTCAGTGCTTCTCTGCTTCTTGAGTAAACCAGACCAAACTCTTTTGTAAGGTTACTGTAGACTTGGCCACTGTTTGCAGAACATATTCCAAAAACCAGATTCCTGTAAAAATAAATACATCATCTAAAAGGTTCAAAGAAAATATAGCTAGGTAAAAATAAAAATTACCAGTAGTTTGTTTTCTTTGATAACACACAGTAGTTTGGTCCATTGCCCAAATCGTTTCTTTCTAAGGAGGAAGGCACAGATTTTGGCATCCTTCACCAGATCCATAGAGGCCTCCTCGGAAGGCCACTGATGTCTCATTTTCTTCCCCTTCCCATCCTCCTCCTCTTCGTCGTAGGATTCGTAAGAGCTGCTCATAGCATCTGAGTCATAATCTTTAAGAAAAGCATAAAAGTGTCAAGTTAAAACATATAGCAATGAAGCATACTGAAATAACTGAAAATCTCAACAGGGTTCATTTTAAGATAAGGCTTTTGAAAGTCAGCCATGAACAAATTACTGTTTCAGTGCTTAGTAATATCGATACATTACGTTAATTTAATAAGAGATGCTGTTCCATTACAAAATTTTATAGAAGAGCCATACCGATACCTTGGGAATTTTAATTGAAAGAATGAGCTAGGAATAAGTAGTTAGCATTTTAGGTATTTTTTTATTATCTTCAAAATATTACTTAGCAGATACCTTCATCTTTTTTAATTCTTTTACAGAGAAACATCTTCATCTTGCCCTATAGCATAAAGCAAAATGTAGGCACAGAAATGTCAATATTAGTGCAGCACATTAAGAAACAAACACTGAATATGACAAAGGTCACAGGAGTAAATTATGGGGCACTATCTACCTATCATAACATTTTATATAATTCTCAAATACAGCACTTGCACTGATATAACTAATGTTGAATAGACAATGCTGTTCCTTCAGCTATGGATTCTGCTGGAGTTAAAGGCATTCTGCAAAAAATGTCTTGTTATGTTAGCCTACACAGCTTAATCCTGCTCTCTAAGTTCAGCGATGTAATGGCAGATTCCTTTTTAATTAAACAGTCTTTGTTCAGGCCTTTCATTTTCAACAATGCCATCAGCTCTAGCAGTCCCCTCAACTACAAAACTAATTTGTCATTGTCACAGAACCCTCTCTTCCACCATCCATATTTAGTTGTTTATGTGGTCATATAAGTAAAGCTCCTCAGATAATAACACCTGAAGGCATGCCTGTTATCCACTGGCACATGCTCCCATGAAGGAGACTTGATTGGAATATTTTCAATAGCTGAAATTTCATCCAAACATTTCAAGTAGACTTTGATATATTTTTAGGCCAGAACGTGGAAAAAAAAAAAGTCTCATTTGCTTTAGCTAGGTATATAGGACACAGTTGCAATGTAGAAAGGAGACCTGGGACAACTGGGAAAAGGACAAGAGAGTGGACTGCGGGAAAGGTCATTCTAAATCAGTTCCTCCCTACGTGCAGAGTCAGAATGGGATATACCCAGATCGCACATCTCTGAACCAAGACTAGATATTCTATCCTATTTGTGTTTTCAGAAAAGTGTACAAAATAGTTTATCTTCATTGCAAAGTGAAATGAAAATAAAATTTCAAGCTCTTGAAACTTTTTTTTTTTTTTTTTTTAGTTTAATTGAATTGCCATCTTCTGGTCAATTCTGCTATGGAGTTTTTGGTTTGGGGCAGCTCCATACAAGCAAGTGGTAAAAGCCTCAGGTGATTAATTAAATTAATGGTAGGAAGTGCTGATTGAGACTTCAAAGTAGAAATTGAAATTCTGCACATTAAATATCCTACAGGTACTTCCTATGTGGCTCACAAGCAGTCCAAGTGCAGACTTCATGTTAGCAATAAGCTGTATGATCAGCAGAGGGACTCTGGCACAGCAGTTACAGGTTCACCCAAATCTTTGTTATAGGAGGATGAAAGCCAACAGGAGCTTCTGAGGCTGACATTTCTGGACTCCCATCCTCACACAGTCTAATGGGATCTCTGGGGACCTCTTGCCATATCCTGCCCATTAACTACTCCCCATGTTTCTCTTCCCCTTGGGTTGTGGGACTCTTGGCCAGAAGAAGAGTTTGTGGTGTGACTCACACCAAGAAGGACGACCACCCTGGAGTACTCATACCATTTGGGCCAAAACCTTTGCTGCTCTGTGTCACATCCTGCTTCTATTCTTTGTTTCTCCAAACTGATGTATTATGACCAAAACAAGGCTTTCAGGCTCTGGACACAAACTAGCTTCTGTTCACATTGTAAAGTGACTATTTTAACATAAATAGCATAGGCAGCCTACTACCCATATGTAACAGCTTTAGCAAACATTCAGAAAGTTACGCAGAGAAATCCAGCATGTACATATAATTTCAAAGGGTTTTGAAGCAGTATTACTTCCAACTAACATTCACTGTGAAATGAATTTGGGAAGCAGTAAACTTCCTATTAAAAATGCTAAATTGTGGAAGCAAACTGTGTAAAGGTAAGTTGTAGAAAGGCTACTAGTGACTAAATCTTGTTGTTTCATATTGTTTCATCACAATGGGTAATGAAACAGGCTTGACAGTAAACTATAGGTAAGATCTGAAAACTTCTTGTGTATAAGTTCAAGTCAACACACCCTTTGGGTCTTGGAGTGGCGAAGGGGGCGAGAGAAAGGAGAGAAATACAAAATGTGTAGAAAAAGTGAAAAATGTCTCTCTAAAACAAAGTTATTTTACTAAGTCTACTAAAGTCTCAGAGACTGAGATCCACTGATACAACATGTTCCAATGCTGCTGATCTACCGGTTTTTTGCATTTTCTGATTATTCTAGCTTCTTTTGACATTGGCTTTTAACACTTACCGTCATCAAAATTTTCCACTGTTAGGGGGTGAAAATCACAGTGGACTTTCACGTTATTTGTAATAGTGTATTCCAAAGATTAGTCTGTAATAATGTAGGCATACTGTATAGACCAGTAGCTTTTAATAAAGAGAGAGAGTCACCAGACAAGGCATATACAGTCTTGTTTTCACCTACATGCAAATGTTCATTTACAAACACATTACAGGGACTTGGGGAAGTTATGGATACTTCATTTTCATGATCTATATTCTGCAATTTTCTTCTGCTGCTGTTCACCCTTATAGGTAGGACATGCAGTCTGTAAACCTCTTTGCTATTAATGATATTACAAAAATATTCCATAGGAATATTTACTTAAGATAATGATATCTATCCCAACAGCTGTTTAACAGTTTATTCTTGCACTTCTTATACTTTTAGCACTTCTTTGTTACGGTCTTCTCCACCTCAACAGTCTGAACAGCTAAGGTTACTTCTTTGATTAATACACTGCTTTGGTAGCTTATTTTAATTACCACACACACTGGATTTAGTGGAAGTTTTGTTTGAGTGGAGATATATTACTAATGGCATATTGAATTTAAAAGCAACTTTATTACCGATGAAGAGTGGAATACTTTTAACACAAATTGAAAGAGATGATAAGGAGTTCAGGACATAAGAAAATACAACAAAATCACAGCAAGTGATATGTAAATAACACTAACAGAGATTTAAATGTCTGGATATATATATTTAAATTACAGAATTATTAATGAACTTTTAAGGCTGATATCCTAAATATTTTTATGGATTTGGATGGTTAAGTACAATAAGAAATCAGTTTCATATTTTGTCTTTTTTTCCCTAGGCGATCCTTTAGCAGTGCTATTAATATTTGTTCTATTAATATTTTTCTGCCTGAGCATGGCTCTTGTTTAATCACAAAACACAAATCAGCGGTTCACTGGATTACAGGGTGTAGCAGGACCACCCTGCAGCATTTCAAGGGAGGAAATGACGAGAGGAGTAATTTTGCTGCTCTGTTAAGACTGTATGTTTCTTCATTTGCTTTACAGTACATGAAACTCACTCTTACCTTGAATTTCTTAGGTAAATTAAGACAACCTCAGTTTGTGCAGTGTTCAGGTGAATTATTAATATTCTAAGGTGACTCCTATGCATGTGTTTTATGAACAGAGATATCATTTTATTCATTTGTTCTGGTTCAAGTAATAAAAATGGCTATAAAATAGGGGAAGATATGCCTTTAATCTTTGGGCCATAGAAAATAACAATCAGTGATAAATCAGCCATACACAAGCAATAAATTACCCCAGCCAATAAAAAAGCAGCAAAAAGGGAAATCTTTGTAAGTTTTTGGTACCTAATGTCCTGTTGACTGACCCTGTGTAAATGCTCACAGCAGTCATTGCATCGGTTCATCAACGTGCTCTCAGCGTAGCTCCACTTAAGTACATAGGTCTTTGAATAAGTATTTGGACGTGAGAAAGAGCATTTGTGTGTTGCAGAAGGACATTCTGGTTGTCAGTTAGGAGGCAGCCCTCTGCCTTTTGCACTAAACGAGTAGTCATAAAAATACTGTCAAACACGGCATGTGGGAGCCAGTATGAGTGATTTATCCCTATCCACAGTGTGTCATCAGAAATGCTGCAAATCACACCTTTTCAGTAATTCTTTTTTCTTTCTGTTTGTCTACTTTAGCAAGTAATTCAGTGCAATAGAGGCATACCAGTAGATCTGCAGATCAGCACCAGTTTCTGAGACCTCTACCTTTACAGTATCACCAGTTTAGAGGGGTTTACTCTGGACGATACTTGACTCTCAACTCCTGGTCCAATGCCCCCACCATGCCCGTGGTTCAAAGCTGTCCAAAAGATCAGTGGCTGGTTTGGACCCTCCATCTCCGATAGCAGCTGAAACATGTTTAAGCGCACCTAACTTGAGCTCCAGGTTTAGTTTCCTCTAACAGAAGCCTGGTTTGTGCACACCAAAACAGTTCTGCAAACCAAACCAATGCATGGCCAGTGAGGATAACCAGAACCGGCCCCAAATGGTCAAAGTCACGTTTACGACATGTCACCACAGCACTAATAGAGATGTAGGTGTCGAATACTAAAAAAGCTGAAGGACACTGGAATTACCAATTGCTCAGAAGCTGGTCTGGATATATATTACTCACTGGAAGTGATGTACTCGGGAGCCTTTCCAGGACTAAGTGGCACTGCCTCTTCGTAATAGCCTTCAGGAAGGGAAGATGTTGGTAATGGTGGAGGCCCATTATCTGGTGGCTAAAAAAAAGAAAAAAAAAAGAAAGAAAAAGTGGACATCTATCAAATTATAAGGAAGCAGAACCTTCTTGCATGTACTCCATCTGACTCCTTTGGGGATATAAACACAGTACGATCTTACTTGCCATTGTTAAGAATGGCAAAATCAAGGTAACAACTGCATTAAAAGAAGTTCTTTCTACAAAAGCATTAAGTGGTAAAAATGTTGAAAGGATATAGTTCTCTGTTTAAGAACTAGAAACTTAAAGGGTCTAGGTAGGAAAGAGATTTCTGTGCATAAACCATTTTACAGTGTTAAGGCTGATTTATTAGTATTTTACATCTAAAACAATTCGTACTACAGCAGCAAACAACAGTTTGGTTGGACAGTTTAGATAAGCTGAATAGCCTGGGCTGGCAGAGATATGGGACAGATAATTTAGATAATATTTTCATGATGTATTTTGTTTTTCAATGGCAAATCAATTCTTAATATAGACATTAATTTTTAAAATGTTCTTTCTACATAGTGAAAACTGAGCTACAACCGAGGAAAAGTTTGGAACATCAAGAAACTATTATATGATAAAACAAATATTTCAAATACCAGGTCAAATTATAAAGTGCTTCTTTTCTAAATATAAACCTGTTTTAAATTTAAAACTGACCGACTGCCGGTATGTTGATACAGTAACAAAGTAAATTTAGTACTCTATGACTTCTTCCATATGACTTTACTGTTCTATTTCCTTAACAAGTACCAAGACACCCGTATTTTATAAATTCATTCATAGTTGCCACAGGTTTTTAGTTCCATATTTTCATATTGGAGAAAATACTGAAGTCTTTTTCCAACACCAGTGGTTTATTGTATGATTACAAAAATATACCTTGTAAGCAGAGTCTCATTTCTGCAGTTAATTTTTTTCAATACATCTTTCTCTTTTTTCATGTAATGAAAGAGATGTAATGGTGTTTATCTGCATTGGACTGATCCAGTCTAAACTCAGGGAATGAACAGAGATACCAAAGTAAGAAGCTAGTCAGGGTGAGCTTTGCTCATGGTCAGATACAGACACTTCTGGAGTGCAATTCAATGGGCTGAACACTCTAGTAGAGGCATAGAGCCTTCTTCCACATAATTTAAATGAAGCCACAGCGACCAGACTCCTCTTTTGTTATACACCTAAAGTTACCTGGGAAGAAGCTGAGCTTGAATAACGTGGCATTAGCTGTAATGAAATTACTTCTGTGGGAGCTTTCGGGCTTGGATTAATCTTTGCAGATTTCAGAGCTAGACATCTCCAAGCCTCATATTATTGATTACACATCTACGCCGGACACCTAATTCTTAACAACATCAGCAAGATGAGTCCCACCCTTGGTGTGCTCTGTAGTTAAATTCATATCAAGTAGGTTATTCCACCTTGCAGGTAAGTGCTTGCGTATTCCCAATGTGCAGGAAGGCAAGGAGCTAGCAAATAAAATTGCTCTTCAGCTCATCCAGTGTGAGTAAAATCAGAAAATTCCTCATGAACGATGAACTGATTTTTCACTCAACACAGAAATTCTTGGTCAGATTGAGATTTACACTAATATTACTTCTATATCAAATGATACAGTCAACTTCGTATGTCACACTCAATTACAGATAAGAGATGGCAATTACCGTTATCTACAATGTGAACCAAATGAGTTTTCCTCACAGACCAGTTTTACTAGAGAAATTATCCGTCAAAGAAGCAAAATAATGAAAAAAAAATTACTTTTAGCATAGTCTCCCTGTGATTCTGCTGAAAAAAACCCAAATTGCAAATCTGCACATAATCACAAAATAAATTAGTCTTTCCAGGTTAGCTGCTGCTGCGCAACAGGCATAAGGGACATGAAAAAATATTACATGTTCGTTAATATTGGAAAATTGACAGCACATTATGAATTCTGCCCTACACCTGCACACATCAGCTCTGTGTGGCCTCAACTGTTAGACACAATAGGGAGAACTGCCTCCGAAGAGTGTGTATTTTCTCCCTTCACGCAGGTGGGCAGAGCCTTGCTCAAGTGAGTCGGGGTCAAGGTTTGTTCCTGAGGCAGTGTAGATTCATACCACCGCTTTCATAAGACAGATATATTAATATCTTGGTCTAGCCTTAAACTATTTTCCCCGTCAGGTGTATATACGATATATGAAATTCCTATCATTATTAAACCTAATTCACCCAGGAAATACCCATCTTGAGAGCCATTCCAATTTTGACTTGACACAGCACCAAGCCTTCAAAGCTATCTTTCATCCAGAAACAAGTAAGAGCTTCCAATAAAGATTGGGGGGGGAAATCCTTGTTTTTAGACAAAATGTTACTCAGAAAGAAAGAGAAAAGGAAATGAAACACAAATGGTGCTTGTCTGAATTCGACCCTGCTGGAGCACCAGTTACTTCATACAGCTGGGGTGGACTGGGCTGTGCAGCCAACGTCAACACAGATGGAATCCATTGCTGAATTAACCAGGCCCTCCTTTCTGAAATGCATTTTGCAGTGCTTGCCATAACAAAGTTGAAAACAATTATAAAAAAGATTTAAAAAAAAATATTAGGAGAAACAGAAACATCCAACATTAAATACTTCCTCATTAAAACAAGGATGCTTCAATATTGAAAGACAATACAACTGATTAAATACAAAATAAAAATACCTCACTCAAATCTGTACCATAAACAGCTACACCTTTTGGGAGCTATGGAATATGTAAGAGTTTGAGCATCAAGACATGTAAAAAGTACATCTGAACATTCTGATATTACTTACTAATATTTACAGTGCTTTAATTTTTTTACTATTGCTAGTTGTATTGTTTAATTCTTTCAACTTGGCGATTTTTTAGTGGAAGACTTTTGATGAAGTTATGAATTATGAACGGAAATAATTCTTGATTCAATAACTTCTCATTAGTTTACCTGAAAAATAAAAAGGCCACAAGCCCCACAAAACTATTTACATATTCTATTAAAGGATTAAATCTCAAAAAACCCTAGAACATGTGTAGTTTGAGTGGTATCAGGAGGAAAGACCTGGCAACCTGCAAAGGAGGTATTAGCACAAATTCCTGCTTTTATTTTTTTTTTTTATGACAGGCCACAGGAAAGAAAACTAGAGAAAGCTGCCTTTCAAGACAAATAACCTTGCTCAATCACAGGAATAAGAAGTGAGTTAGAAAAAAAAATACCTTTATTTTTATCTCTTTGGAGGAAAAGGAACAAAGATGAGTGAGATATTGTTGCCCAGAATAATACCAGTAATACTGAAACAATACTGACAAAGGTATTTGTCAGGCGCTGGGTCTGAGACCGAATGACAGATGCTTCATTTGAAATGAAGAAGCCGACGGGGTGATAATTACACTGCAGAATTGAGATCTCTGAAAGACTGGATTGTGCACGGGATGCCCAACTCCAGTTTACAGGAAGGATTGTTGCGAGAAAGAAACGAGTATCTCCAAATAATGAGCAATATTTACCTGGATAGTAAAAGTCATTATTCTATTGGACACTATGAAACAGACTTAGTGGAAATATTAATTTTATGGTGTATTATGCTCTTCCCCTCCACCTGCCCCTCTGTGTTCCACGGACCACAAATAAACTCTTTCTTTCTTTGTCCTAGGAGATAAAGTACTTTATTTCCCCCTTCTGTCCAAGGGTACCTACCAAGATAGGCAGTAACTTTTTCTTTTAGGGATAGTCCAGCTGATATCTGCTGACAATATGGAAGTATATAGTGTGGAAAGCAGTATGAAAGACAGAGGAAAATAAATGTCATCGTATAGGGGCCTGAGGATATAAAATCACTTTACACCCCACTGAAGACTTACACTATGTAGGAAACAGAAAGAAACACCTCCCTTTGTGCGATGATTTAGGATGTGGAGATTTCCAGTGCAAAGCAGTGACTTTAGCAGAGACTGTCAGTACAGTCGTGCTGCAGGCAAAGGCTGCCAGCAATTCAAGGGCCATGCTCACACGTGTGTTATTAGATCAACCACCAATTCGGATCCAGTCGGACTCTGGAGCCAGCTGCTACGTAACCTCTCAGCACTGAAAGCAGCAACATGAGACTGGAAAAGTGGTCACACATTGGTGATGCATAATAAAGCTATTGAGAAGCCAGGAGGCAAATGTAGGCTGTCAAGAAGAAACCTTGACACATGCACATGCCATTTGCTTTGGGGCAAGCTTAGACCTGACCTCTGTACAACCCCACCGCATCCTCAGCCTGGAGGGGGGGAGAGTGCTCACACTGTTATGATCGCCCTCCCCACATGTAAAAAAAAAACGGGATGTCCAGAAAGCAAGATGAATCAACAGAGTACCAATATAATCAGCAAAAGTACTGACTGTACATTTCAACCAGGCTTCATCGTACCACTGTAAAGGCTGGAAATTGGGCACCAGTACTTGCCACACACTGGTCTGAAAGCCTTTAGACAAACTGGAAATCACTAAGGCACTAAAAAGAAACCACCATTTACTGCCAGCTATTGAGGACCTGCATGGATATTGGATTTATTCAGGACAAAAGCGCTGACTATATGGGATGTTAAGACCATACTGTGCAGGAGTGAAATATTAGCCTGAGCGTAGACAAGCAGAAGCTGAGAAGAATTCTTCATTTGACCTCAGCTCTGTATTCCAAAGTTATAAATTTCTCAGCTTGTCAGCTGGACCCTACAAAACTGGGAGCCAAATAATGTGAAAGAAGTCTAACAACTTCTCTTTTCAGCTTCTGAGCACATCTGACAAAAGACAGCAAATCAGCCAGACACCAAACTCAGCCTTTTGGAACAGAGTAACCCTGTCAGTCCCACCACAAGGTGGGTAACACTGCTGCAGGACAGGCTCTTGGCGCAGTCCCACCCAGCCACCGCTGAGTCTACCCAAGCAATTACAGCACACACCTCTGGCACACCAGCGCTACCAGGAAAAAAAAAAAAAGGAATTGCCCAAGAAATCAACAGCTGGAGTCAGACATGATGGGAAGCCCAGCAACCACCAGCAATCCTGTAGGATTCAGCTCTTTGTAAAGAGCTGAACTGGTAACCCGCCATCTCCTACTGCAGTGCTGAACAGATGAGAGTAAGGAAGAAATGCTAAGAGAAGTGACTACCAGGAGGAGGATGAGTATAAGCACAAGTGAGGCTTTTCCTTAGGGTGATCCTGAACAGTGACTTGAGCAGCTTTAAGACTAAGAACAAAAGAAGGTACACGCTTTGCACGCTGTTCTCCAGGGAGCAGAGGCACATCTGACGCAGCCTGAGTGTGCCTGCTGACTCAGGGGTGAATGCTTAATTAAAGTTATCTCTGGAAAAGTGCTTAGCGTGTTGAGTATAGTGACTACAAACAGATCACAGCCTCAGAAAGCACAGCCTGGTGATGGGAAAGGGATTTGAACAGACTTGCTCACATTTAAAGAATGAATCAGGGTGCACTACGGCTCCACAGTTTGATCTGAAGATTGTCTGGAGAGCATTTACACAGGAACCTCAGCAGGAACTGAGTTACCATTTCACAAAATACAGCACATCTCAACTCTGCTTAGATAACACAATAACCCCTTTACCTAGGCAACAGGGAGGTAAAGATGGCAATGAAGAGGACCAAATGGAAACTGTAAGAAACCAACGCAGTACATGTATTGAGCAGAGAACCCAGTTGGTTGTTGCATCTCTCTGATGGCAACGTCAGCCTGTGGCAGAACCCAGGCATAAGCTTAAGTCTCAGTTCTTGCCATTGTATTTAATTAACATTTGAGATATTAAATAAAACTGAAAAGACTGGAGCACAGAATACACCACTGAAAGCAGACAGCTGGAAGGAGCTATACCCAAACTCTATGGAAGACAGGAGTGGAAATAAACTTCAGACTCTATGGAAGTAACAGAAGATCTAAGGAAACTAATTAAAAAGTGAAAAAGAATGAGCCATAAACAAACCCACAATATTTCTGTATCACTCAGATTTTATAATAAAAGATTATTACACAGCCAGTTGGAAGCATCACTCAGACAAAACAAAAGAGTTGACTCATATCAAGCAAAGGGCCTGGGTGTACCAAGAGGAGAAATGGGCTTTAATTAATGCTGGGGAACACCTTCATGCATATTACATGAGAAAGATGAATCTGAATTTTAAGCAGCATGGGGCCCTCAGTCAGAGGTGGTTATTGTAACTGTGCTCAAAGAAGTGTCTGTATTCCCCAGCAAAGACAAAATCACCTTCCTATTCCAGGAGTTAATAAGCTCATCCAGGTACACGACATAGTGCAGACAAGACAAGTCAATACAGCGAGAAAAGTGTGGGCGATACCATTTCTACCAGAACAATATTTTCTAAGGGCCTGAGCACTGCATCAAACAAAAACAAGGAAAGACTTTTGGTACCTACTGGCCTAATTCCTTTCCCACGTGTTTGTGCACAGCATATTAATGAGCGTGTTTAGAAAAGTAAATAGGCTGGTTCCTAACTATCAGCACAAGGAGGATGTTTTATGGACAGTTATAGCACAGAAAAAAGAAAACAAAAACGTGAGGGAGCACATTATGAAAAATGGTGGGACAACATCCTATCAAACCTGTTATGTTAGTAATTTAATAGCTTTTGTCTGTGGAGGTCAAAGTCCATCTGCATCTAGTAAGGACAGAAAAGAGGGCATACAGCTTCCCAATGATCATAGAAAGACTCTGGTAAAGCAGTTCAATCCTATTCTATTCCTGAACTGAGCTCATCCAGTTTAAAAGCAAATTTCCAGCTCATTCTGGCAGATTAGAAATGAAGAAAGCTTTGAAATACAGTGATGTGCATTGTTGTTAGTGTATAATACAAGTGAACTGAAAAGGAAATTACTTTAAAACTTTTCTGTGATATCATTTGCAAATGTGAAATAAATAATCAATAATAAGGCACCAACCCCACCCAGGGGAAACGGGAATGGCAACTACAGTGTCCTGCAAGACACAACCAACAAAAAATGGGCTGCAAACACTTCTTTGTCCTTAATCTTTATGCAATAATATATGATGACTGAAAGTACTCCACAACCAACCACATCATGTTCAGAAGACTCTGCTGTTCTGGTCACTTGTCATCAAAGTAGAACATGAGCCTACAGCAGGTGCATAGGAGAAATACTGATATGGTTCAATAGAGTTAAACTGTAGCTCAAAATGAAACTCATAGAGCCTTTCTTACACACAATGGAGTGAAATGAAGCCTGAGAGGAATATGATTGTGATTTCAAAAGATGTCTGAGGCACAGGTACCAAGGTGAGGAAAAAAGCTACTTAAACACAAAGACAAAGGCTGGCAATGAACACTGGGATGGTGGAACAGCCTTCAAATTGAAATAGTGGCTTAAAGAAACCTAAATGCTAGTGAATAGGTTTTGGTAGGTTTCTGAAAGGGTTAATATTTTATAATTGCCTGCAGTAAGAGTGACTGCACTGAATAATCAAAAGGGCCCCTTTAGTTGTTCCGTCATTATGGAAGAACTTGTTGAGACCTGTTCAAACTGAAGCTATTAGCCAGCTCTGAATGAAACAATTGGATTTTTGTTCAATTTACTTTTGTTGCTTTTAAAAAATTTTCTGCAAGGAGAAAAACTCCAAGGCTAATACTATCTTAAGATTATCTTTTAAGAAGAACAGAGAATAACAACTGCTTTTCAGTGTTGGAAGAAAAAGCAAAATGAAACAAGGATTCATAGGTACCCCCCTGGCATATGAGCCCCTTGCTTTTGTTATGGCACTAGTCTCACTGCACATTTTAGAAGACCCTTTAAGACTGGCACTTTTTTGGTTGTTGTTCAAAGAATGATTAATATAATTGATGATGTATCATCTCAAAAATCCTTTTGATTTCAGGATGATTTTTTTCTTCTCCAAGGTCACTGTCTCCTTTCAGCGTTTTCTAATAAATATCTGAGACTATACCTGACAGGCAGCCAGATAAAGGGAGGCTGTCAAATTGCTTCTCCACAATAGGAAACCCATTTATATGAAACACTCCTACAGAGTGACTGTGTGTACGTTGCAGGAAAGGGTTGGCGGAAGATGACCTATCCTTTTGATTTATACCTACAGGGGTTCTGGCATCTTGCTGGACACTTGTTGCGGTTAAATAATTATGAAGTTGTCAATATTCCAAGAAAAATAAAACATATACTCAATTTTACTGTGAAAATCATGCAAAATAGCTGTGCTGTTTGTATTTGATTTTGTTGGACTGCACAGTGCGCTGAAATCACCGACTGTCAGATGTAATATGACAACCAAATGCTTGGAGGCCAGAAGTATTCTGTCACTGTCATGCTGTGGATAATTTATGCCAGTAATCCTCAGGCGCATCTGAGCAGCAGGACACCCTGGATCTTATTCTATCGCCTCAGTGGAAAATGTACTTCAAGGCAACTTGGTGATAGTGCAATGATGGGATCCCAGGTGTTAAACCACCAGCAGCACTGTGAGGTACACAGAGAGCATTGCCTCTGTTATCCATCCCTCCAAACACATCATCCAGCATTGTGTCTTGCCTGTCAAGCACAGGGAGATATAAAAGCAGCTGCTGATGGAGAGACAGAGAGCAGGCTAAAAGACACGAGCCCTCGCAGTAAGCAGACCCAGAAGGAGCATACCAGTAAGACTCTTTCAGACACGGTGATCTCCTCCTCTGCTGCTGACCCAGGCAAAGCTCCACCAGCTGCTGGCACTGTATTAATGCTAGCAAGCACATATTACTGCACCCAGGCAAGTGGTGTTTCAGTTCTGCAGGAGGACTCTGAGTTGCCCTTAAGCTCACATCCTTTATCTGCAGCTTTTACTTTGCTGGCCATCTGAAGGAGCTGTATACACAGGCTAAAGCAAGCGAGGATTTGTGCTTTCTAAGCCTGACAGAAGTCTGCTAGACCAGATGTAGGCAAAGGAATGTATACAGAAAAAGAGAATTACTAAGAGACTGTGTCCTTAGTGATTCGCTTCATTCCAGTATATGCAAGGTCCGACTTTGTCCCTCGATTTTAAGACCTGGTCCAAAGCCCACTGAGCCCAGGAAAACTCTCTGGGCTTTAATGTGTTCTAATAACTGAAGACTTCATTTAAACTATTAACAGCATGTCTCTAAATAAAATTCATTTTATGCTCTTTATTCATGGGCTGATGAATAACAAAACTGATACAAGATTTGGCCTGAGCAAATATGCAGGTCTATTTACAGATTTACAAAGGAAACCTTGCACAGCACCTGCCCACACATGATTCTGGCTCCTGGCACTACTTTAAGGAGTATTGAATTCCTTCCCACCCACACATCTTTAAATAAGTAAAAGCTTAAACATCAGTTCAGACTAAACATTTTTGAATGCAGAATCCCTTGAGTGCCATAAAAAGAAACAGTGGTGTAAATGAAACTTTAATTTCCATCATGCTCAATAACTGATGTGCTCAAAACATAGATTTTAAAACAGTGCATAGTTTATTTAAAGTTATTGATTCCCACTTCCAGTAAATTCCTGTGTTCCAGCAGCACACCGCGCTTCCACTGGAGGCTGAGACCACCACTAGATGTTATTCAGCCAGTGGAAAAAGTTTCTGTCCTGAATGGCTGACAAAAAGAGGTGCCATACAACACGACTTCCAACTTGTCATGTGAGGAAGGGCAACCTTGAGCAGAATTTCCTGGCCTTTGGCGGGCCCAAGGGATTTCCTCCACTCATTTATGAAAGCATGGTCTATGAAAAGTGGCTAGGAAAAGTAGCTCAGTATTTGTGTCATTGAGCAATGTAGTTATGTACAGTTTTTATAGAGATTGCCATCAGCTACAAATTTTTAGGAGTCCATTGATTCAGTGTAGGTTGAAAATCATCATGCAGGAGCATTAATGGAAGGGAAAATTAGATCTTAGCCACTGATGCCCAGCCTGGTGTAAAAAGAAAGATAATATGACAGTCTCTGATCATATCTAATAATAATGAGGGGCTAACAAAGAGGCATCTAATAGAGAAAGGTTTCCAAAAAGCAGCTAATGATCAATTCCGTTAGTTCAACATGACTTCAGGAGAAATCTTTAAACAGTCAGACTGGCGTTTGAGCTTGCCCTGATGTTCAAAGGTCAAAAAGCTGATGGTTTTGTCCTTTCCTTCTGACTCCACCTGGTCTTTTGCAGGACAGCAGCAGCCTGTCATCTTTTTCACAAATTACGATGTGCTACTGTCTTAAAATAGCACAACTCATAACCCGTCTTTGGATAATGCAGGACAACAAGAGGCCTGGGACATTTCCTGGCTGATCTCAAAGTGGCACCAACACCAGAAAGGGAGGTGAAAACCACCACTGCCTGACAGCAGCAACAGAATTGCAGAAAAATTGGCAAAAATCAGCTTCCACCACTAGGAAAAATCAGCTCAGCTTTGTGACTTCACCGAGATGAAAGCATCCACAGCATTACGGGCAGGTCAGTGGGGAGGGCCATGTTCAAACTCCACTTTGCCAGGCTCAACATGGGAAGACCGTGCTCCAGACCAGCCAGCCCTGTGTCAAATTCCATGGTAATTCCCACTGTATCTCAGAGAAATATTTTTGTTACTCCAAAATCCAAACTGAACTACCGCAAAAAACAGCGTTGACCTCCTGGACCTAATTCATACTTCACACCATTTCACTTGCTGCAGCTGTACCAACTTTAAGGGAATTTACACATTAGTATAGGAGAAAGGAAAAGTAGGTCAGTTGTCTTTAGAAAAACAACTTCAATCTTCAGAGCCAATTTATTAAACTGAGCCTACATAAATATGAAAGAACAAGGATCTCAATTGGCTTCAGTTTATGAAGCTAGCACCTGAAGTCTGCATTTCAAAGGCATATGCATTTTGCATAATCTTTCTGCCTCTCATCAACCCCATCCCTTGTAATTTATGCTATATGCATCTTGAATAAAAGAAAAATAATCATTTTCAGGCACTGTTAACCATGAAATGGATTCTCTAGGTTTCACTGCATATTAATAAGACCACTTTTGCATCCATTCAAATCTATGCATAATTATTTTATAGCATCCCTTTTAGTTGAATTTTGCTATGGTATATGTACCAACTCTGGATATGAATGTTTCTAGCATAAACATTCTCTTCCTATAATGATTTCAGCATATCTCATTACATTAGGTAGAATTAAAATTGAAAAAAAGAAAAAAAATCTTGTTCAGGTCACAAATCAAAAGCCAGCAGCGCTTAGGGAGAACCTATGATTAAGGTATTCTACATAATATGTGTTTGTTGGCTTTTTTTACTTTGTTCTGCAGTACATAGCATCATTCACCATCAAATAAAGGTTATTATGAAAGGCTGGCCAAGAGTTTGATCTGATAAATTAGTTCTTATGTTCATAAGATTCTACTGGCTTATATATCTCTTAGAACTGGGCATAAATGTGATAACAGAGTAACACACTAAAATGAAGCAGAACGTCAGTCGTCCAGTTGTTCTGCCCCCATAAGCTGCATCTGTATTCCCTGCTTCAGCCAGTGAATACGGGTCTCCACAGACTGCCCTTATCACCATGCACAAAATTTTCCACAAATGAATAAAATGATGGATAGTTTATCAGTATTAGGGCTAAGACTGTGTTCACTTTTTAACAGGCTACACCATGATTTCCTTACACTTCTCTAAAAAAATGTTGAAAACATTTCCTTCAAATCTACTGTAAGGTGAGTAACAGAGGAGCATTAAAACTTGTTTGTAGTTTATTCTGTAACAAGACAGCTGCTCCCAACTGGAGAAATTGAATTACAGATCTCAATCAGTACCCTTGCTATAAACATCTCCAAGAACATACACTTCTACTTGTTCTGCAGGGAATTTCCTACCCAGAGACTCAGCATAGAAGGGCACTAAAGACTTTATAAAAAAAGAAAGTATTCTTCCTTCATTTCAAAACTCTGTACTTTCATTTTTCAGCTACCAAGAGGGAGTCTTCTCATAAGGCTTGCTCCAGGGAAAGCTGATCGTTAAAATTGTAAGAAACTGGCGGGGACCTGTCGGCTTGGCCAGGCCAACCTCCAACACAAGGCAGGTCAACCTTCGAAATTAAGATCAAGTTGCTCAGGCTTTTGCCACTTGAATTTTGAAAATCACCAAAGATTGCAGTTCCACAGCCTTTGCAGTTGACCTGTTCCCGGCCTTATTTCACCATAGGGAATTTTCTGCCTTCTGTTCTGCAAGTTGAACCCAATTCCCTCAACCAGAGCAGAGCTGGGAGGAATAATCATTTCCCTGGACCTGCAGGCTCCTTCCTTTTGTAACCATTTCTGTTAGTGCTTATCACAAATATATTCTCTCTTATATATGTTTATATATTTAAATTAACACTCACCAGCCACTGCTGAGGTATTTCTGGCAGAGGCATTTGAGGAGGCGCAGGCAAACTGTTGGCAACTTCTTGCTTCTGTACATGTTCTTTTATTTCAAAACCTGTGGAAGAGCAGCACACATTGCTTAACACTTCAGCGGATGCAAATGGGACATTTTTTCCACATGTGGACACCACGTCTCACTGTCACACACTGAAATCTGGCACGCAGTGCTGCTCACAGACTACCACAGTTACTGAGGCAGGACTGGAAGAATGCTGGGAATTCAGGAATTTAATCAAGCAGAACACACACATACTTACTCTATATGATAATGACATATATGCTATTTGGATCAACAAATACCAGACATCATAGAAAAAATTTTCAGGAAATCATTCTGAACTGCCTATGCATCTGGAACTGAACTACTTAAACAGCTACAATTCAGACACCTTGCCAGGTGCCTACCATACAGATATGTATGTATCTACCCCCATACCACTTATGGGGGTAGATACCACACTCATGAATGTCTCAGTAGCACCATACAGTACATAAAACATGGTCAGCCTGTGGGCAGTATGTGGCTGGCTGCCTTTTACCAGTGGAGATGAGCATGTTCCCATGGCACATTTTGGATGGGCAAGGCCATCATGCAGAAATGAGTCCTAAACCATCTTTCATGCCAAAAGAGTGGGGAAGAGGGCAGAAGAGGAGACCCTGCCTCTCTCCCTCCCCTGCCGCAGTGGTGACAGCTATTTAGCCAAGCCCACAGAACTCGTACCCTGGGCTCCCTGCTGCCACCACCATCTCTGATCATGGAGCTGTGGTGCGACTCTGCACAAGTCCTGGGAGACGCAGGATGCTACGACACCCCAACCTGTTGCTGGGGGGAACATTGCCCTAACCAACTCACCATTAACAGAACCATGCATTGAGCATATTTTCCCACTATCTCCTTCTCCCTCAAAAGCTGCTTTGAGGGTCCTGTGTATCACTATTGTATCTCCCTCCCAGGGAAAAAGAGGAGTGACCCACTCATTCTGAGTTTTTGGCACAATAATTTAAATCCCAGTTGAACTCACTTCATAGGAACATGATATTGTTTATTTTTCTAAATATCAAAAGGGAGATTAGGGTGCATCTCCTCAATGTTCTGGCAAAAATTCAGTCAATGGATTGTACCCTGCTTACTCCTAGACTGAATTTAGCTCCTAGTGTTTAGTTTAGTTTTTAAAATATATATTTACATAGTCAAATGGATGTCTTTTGGTCAAGATCATATAATTCTCAAAAATGTAATCAATGATGAAATGTTTCTTGTCATAATAACCCAGTCCCACTGGCTGTGAAGTCATGGATTGAAAAACAAGACTGATAAAATAAACTGGCTCTAAGAGCCACAGATTATTCTTTCTTCCTACAAATCAAGAAGGGGATTAGTCTTGGGAAACATTCCAATTTCTTTTTCTTTCAGTATAACTTTCACTTGTTCCTCTTTATGTAGGATGAATCCATATTATGACTGCTATACATATCCAAGTCTCCCATGCTTTCCATAACAACCAGAAGTCAAATATGAAGGGCTTTTTACTGCAAAAAAAAGTATTCCAAGTGAATTCTATTGACTCTGTAAAACTCGTTTTTCCTCAGTTTTAAACTATGTGTGTTCAAGCAAGAACTCCTCTAGCATTTATTTTCTTCTACCAAATTACACAGCAAAGTCAGCATTATAGGTTTACGGCATCAGGTCCCTTTAAGGAAAACAGGCAATGTTGACAGTCATATTAAATGACTAAATCCACCAACAGTTCTTGCTCCAAAATAAACTGTTTGTGTCTTTGTTTTTTAGAAGAAAAGTCTGAGTTTCAGAAGGAAATGCCAAGTGTTTTCTTCAGACCTACAATTCATTGGACATGCCAAGGCTCAGGAAGAAAAATAAAGTTTATAGATTTGTCAGCTATTCAGAGTAACCACCGGTTTGGACGTGAGGCAGGTCGAGGCCAGGCAGCTGCGACCTGAAGAATACATCTGCCTGGTTCTCTCTGATTGATAGATATCAAATGAAGAAAACAGTGTGCATTTGGGAGAGGAACAAAACAAGGCAAAAGGTTGCTAAAGAATTCCCCAAGTAAGAACTTATTGAGTTTAAAGTGTTTTCTAAAAGCCAGCCAGCCCATTATAATAATTTCCACACCTTTACAAAGAAAAACCATAATTGTTCATTTCCAGATGTTATAAAGAACCAGCCAGTTCCCAGTTGCACAGATCCTTCATTACCATTCCCCATTGATCTTAAATGGTTTGCTCCAGCAATCAAAATATCCTGTTGGATTCTCACAGTTGATTTTTGCAAATACATATAAAGAGTCTGAACTCAGCATAGTCCTCAGGCCTCTTAATCTGTGCCAGAGACCCAAGAGCTCTTGTGGAGTTAGGCGGGTGGAGTAAAACAACATTTTGAAAAACAGACTCCGAATGACAGTTCAGCTTAGTTACAGAGTACTGTGGGTTTATGTATCTTTTATTGCTTTTAATTTTAATGAAGAGATGAATAGTTTCAAAGGGATGGGAGTACTGAATGTTATAACTGATAAAAAAAGCAGCAGGGTCAGCTCCACTAAAGTACATGACTCCCTGGGTAGTTTCACACACACTTGAAGCCAGCACGGGATGGCAGAGCTCCCAAGGAAGCAAGAAGCCTCCTTCCACAACACGTGAAATTGGGACCTGCCTCCTTTTCTCAGTAGTAAAGTAAAAATAGTGATGGGTCTTTAAGAATGTCAAAATGGAAAAGAGGACAATCATTTTCCAGTTGGTCTCCTTGGACATGAATACTGTGCAAAAATTATTTCTTTACTGAAGAGGGGAAACACTGCATCAAGCAAGACCATATTTTTTTAGCACTGAAGAACAAACAAATCATGTGAAATGCAGCTGGCTACAATGTGGCATTTTTCTTTAACACGCTCTGGTATTTTTCAAAAATCTAAACACTGAGGGTTTATACTGACAGTATTTCTGCCAAATGTAGGAGAGACAGAGGTGAGCCCAGATGCCTCTTTATAAAGAAAGGTACTGTAAGGAAATATAAGAGTACTGTTAGGAAACATAATGAGGAATATTCTTTGTATAAGCTCTGTGGAAAGGTGGTTGTACACAGTGAATCATTTACGTTCCATTCAGTTCCATAATCTTGATGGAGACAAAAGCGATTATGCAATCAATACAGTTTTAGATAAGAAGAAAAGGGGAAAGTGAATATAACTCTGCAAAACGCAAACCAAACATGCTGATAGCCATTTCTTAGCTCTGGCTTGACACTCCTCTATCAGTCATGCAGAAGACTCCGCCTCAGTATCAAGCTTTTTGCTGGATTTGGGTCATTTGACAGAGATGCAGCATGCAGCACCCATGCATCCATAAAACGGTGCTGTGGCCAGCACTCCCTGACGCAGTACTACTTTTCCATCAAAACTCATAAATAGCATTGCTGCCACAAATAAAATGAAGTAACCGCTATACCAGCAGAAGTGAAAACATTCTATCTGGCACGTAATTTTGTGGCTGGATTCACCCATGTGCACCCAAGATACTTCCAGTATGACTTTTGCTATATTTTATTGCTGAACATGAAGGAAAGCATTCAGGAAAGTCACACTTTGGCTTCACCCTCTCTTTTTGTCTTGCTTCGATTTAGGGCTTGTCTTTAGCCCTTGAAGCTATTGCACTGAGCACAGACTTACTCTGTGCATTCTGCAAGTGAGAGTGCACTGACACTGACCTTTTGATGACTGTATCCTCAGGAGAATGTTAGTTATTACTGCCTTCTTCTCCCTGACAGTGGAAGTTAGATACTCATGGTCCAGAAGTTCAAGAAACAGGCGCAGCTCAACTATTAACTCTTCCATGGCTGAAAGACAAAAAAAAGGAGAATTACTTTTTCTAAAAAGTCCCATTAGAAAAAAGACAAGAGTTAATTCTCATTTATTCACATTCATAGCTATTTTCTAGCATTTCTTAAAAATGTATGGTTCTCCCTGCTGGAAACAGGCTATTCATTAGTAAAACCAACAGAATAGTCCATTAGTGAGCACTGCTGGCATTTGTAGTGGTTATCTCAAAATTGATGCAGAAAAGACAGTTCTTTTCACATACCACATCATCAAGCCAGCACTAGACAAAAGTAAATGCAGGATTGGTCATTATCTCCTTTTCTAACAGTGCCACTCTGGTTCTTCTCCCTTTAACAAACAAATTCTAACTGCAGAACAAATTTAACGTTTGATAAAACTTCTACACACATTGATATTTTCATAAATTTTTAGGGAAAGTGTTTCTTTCCCTCATCTTATTTCTTATGTTTGCTGTGGAAAAAAGAGCAGGTATTCCTTTACAGTGATTTGTCTTTCTTGTAACTTCCAAAGACAAGCTCCCAACCCATCACATAATTTCTTATTACTCCCCAGATTCCTGATGATGCACTTCGTATTTCATCCTATTTCTACTATTTCAGATCTCAAGGCTTTCTGATTCTTTCTAGAAAAAAAGACATTCCTTCTCTGTATTTCCAATGCTTCTCAATTTTTTTTATCAACAAACTTTATAAGCACATTTCTACTTTTTTCCTTTCAAATTCTCTCTAAAGTCTTGCATTGTCTTGATGACTGCAGTAGTTCAGACCATACATATAAACACATTTGTTACAGCTTAATCATATGATACCTATTCAGCAGATTTATGAGAAGCCCATGGTATTTAACCTCATTTTCATGCTTCAATTCTCTCATAATTCTGTGATTCTCTTGTCCCTTTCCTTAAGTGGACTCGCTATTTTTAGTTTAAGTTTCATCTTGGATATAATAGTTCACATTTCCCTACTTTCTGTATCTGACGACATTATCCTCATTAAAAGATGAGGAGAAACATCCATTTCATTTCAGAGCCGCACCTAGGATTAATCTCAGTGCTATCCTCATTCCAAAATGCCTCTACTTAAATTTTTCTCTACTTATTCACATTTGTTTTTATAGTCTTTTCAAGGCCTAACAGGGCAACCGCTGCTAAGCGTCTTCAGACCTCTAAAAAAATACATTCTTTGCTGCTTACTCCCTTACCAGCTCTTCCCTACTCCTAAAACCTTTTCTGATACAGTTGTTTACCCAAGTGAACCTGGAATCTTTTTTCCCATTTCCGAGAACATGTCTGGATGCTTAAACAACCCTTGGTCAAGATGTATTTGTTTTGTCCAACACTTGAAAACAGCACCATCCAGGGAAACCTGCAGATGTCAGCTACAGTTCTACAAGGGGCTGTTGGCCCCTTCTTGCCTCCAGTGAATGCAGATTTTCCCATTTATTTGCTGATTGTACCTGCCAGTACGTTCAGGCTTCTCTGGCAAACCTGACACACTCCCAGCAGGCACAGAAGACATGCCAGTTTGCAATACTCAGACACAATAGCATCTTAACGAAGAAATTCCTGATAAGAAGTATACACGGGCAAATCTTTTCTGAAAGACACCATTAATATGCACATATACATCCATCCTGCCCAAGTTTTCTCTTGGTGAATATGTTCTTCTATTCAACTATCCACATTTTCAGGAAATATGTTTCCCAAAGATTTTACAATATATAGGCAGAAAGAGGGTATCCAAAATGACCGCAAAACTGCCTGCATCACTTCACAGTGTAGTTCATGAAAAACACCCTATGGCTACAGGTCATTTTTTTTGCCATCAGACTTGTAGCTGTCTAAGCTGTCTAGAAGTCTGCCAGAAATCCAAAGTATTTCACGACAACCCTATTACTTCCAGTGTTGTTCCCATTATGGAACTCACAGCATATAGCTTTCTGAAGTGAAACGGTATAGGTTCAGATTTGCAAAGCAGTAAATGATCACAAGTCTCAACGAGGAAAAAAGAAAGAGGACCTATGACTTAAAAAAAAATACCCAAATAATAATCTCTGAGTTATTTTGTAAATGATAGATTTTAGAAATTAGATGTATTAAGTGTACAGTGATCTCTTGCTTTTAAGTATGCTTTGAATATAAGATGTATTAATATTGTTGCTATGAGCTTTATTTTAATTACGGAATGTATGAATATTTTCATATTTACTTATTTATTATAATACATGCCTTTCAAAAGCTATAATTACCATAGAATTTAGGCAGTCATTGTGAAATCTAATCAGTATACAGTATGAGAAATGTATATTTTTCAAGAAGTTCTACAGCCATATAAATTACTGTCAGTAATTGCATATATTACTGCACTAAAATTTCTTTCCAATGGCATGTTTTCTGGATTCTTTAAGGCAAGGGATTGTAAATAAGCTGAAAGGGAGCTTTCCCTTCTCCTCTTCACCAATGAATACCCTGTGCCACAGTAACCCCATTTCTTTGCCTAGAACCTTCACTTCTGGAAAGGAAGAGAGAAAGGATGAAAGCGTCAGATACCACTGATGTGCACACTGTGCCTGTTTCCAGTTATTATAAATTATAAGATCCTTGTACTCAGGAACTTATAACCTAATATAAACAGATGAGAAATTAAAACAGAGCAAAAGGGAGTTATGAGGCAAAGAGAGAGGGAAAGAACAGAAGAGGAGATGGGAAACCACTGCTGAAGAGATCCCTGGGAGCTGGCATCAGCCCAAATCTCTCCTGGGGTCTCATCACATAAATGTGTGGCCTTCTCCTTCTCCTCCATGTTTCTGGAGCAAGTCTGCATTGCAGTCACTGGTGACCACAGTTCACTGATCTACGATGACAAAGCCACCTAAGTTACTGGAAGCAGTTTAACTGCACCCAGTAGAGGGTTTAAAAAAAAAAAAAAAAAAGCCTTGTTTAGGACCGATAGAGGATGACAGATGAAGCTGATGCCAGTGAGACAATGCTTAAAAACCATCAAAACCACTGCCTTAGTAACTCATTCACTATAACTGATTACATTTGGCCTGGTGTCCAGCTCTGTGGTTCAAATATCTAATAGTGCATCATAAAAGAATACAGAGCGTGAGAAGACTTGTTTTTCCCGCCTTTGTAAGCTTACAGGTATATGACATTGACTTCAAGCAAGCAGTTGTAAAAGCTAGTTTAAAATGTTAGTATGACAACAGAATAAAGCTGTTAGCAGCTGCTGTAAATTGCTAGGCATAAACACATAGACATCGCTTCTCTTAGTTTATACCAGGATTAAATTGGGGTTGTATTTTCTTTTGTGGGAGCTAACAGCATCACAAACATCAAAGCGTGAAGGAAGTAAGTTCTGAATTTCACTTTATATATATGCAATGATGTCAAACATCCAGAAAGAAAAAAAACTGAACTGAAAACTCTTTTTTCTCAGATGGTAACAAATAAGCTTGTACGTACTCGGGAAAAAACAAGTTTGCCTGTTGTCAATCCTTGTCTTATTTTCTGGATTAAAGAATCCTCTCTTCTCCTTCCTAGAAATATAATGATGCGCTCACAAAAAGTAATGGAACTGAATAATAGAAAATCCACATAATGCATATTTTCAGTAAGCAATCATTACTTCTGAAGTGGAGACTAAAAATGAGAGGGTGATGCAAGTCCCAAAGAAAAACATACTCCTCCAGTGAAAGACTGCCCTTGGAAATCTGACATCACCACAAAATAAGAATAATAATCAGAAGGCTCTCAAAAAGGGGCCAATTTATTTGACAGTTTTGGCTGTATTCTCATTGCCAGAGGAATTACTTGTAAGTGGCAGGTGGTGAAAGGCAGGGTGGAGCCCAGGGATGGTAATCACAACAGTAAGCAGATTTTAGCACGACTGAGGAGCAAAATCACATTCCATATTAAATGATGAGAAGTCCATTCTATGCTCAATAGGAATTATAGGCCCCTAATGAGCTGCTGCAACTGCCATGCACAAATAAAAAACAATCATACATCCAGAAGAGTTTCCAAGACTGGCTCTCAAGAGTTTTAAGTTTTTCAAATGATAGCACATAAAAACTCTATACGCAAGCCAGCAATGGAATACACCAAGGTAAAAATAATCAGAGGAAGGCAATTACATCACACTGTAGCTTTTGTTCCAAACCAGAACTAAAACCAACTGGGACTGAAAGAGCATAAGAGCACGATGATGCAATTATTCCAAATTTACAGTTATGGGTACTAGCCTATAACCATTTTTTAAAGAATATAAAGTTTTCACTTCCAATTGATTAAAAAAAAGTCATAGAAGCAGTGCTATATCATGCACATGATTTCAAGGTTGCTTAAACCAGAAGAAAAGACAAGGATGATCTCATTAAAGGAATGGTCAGATTGGTTTTTGGTCACTCACAGCAATTACAGTATCTCTTAACCTTGCCATTCCACAAATGACCCGAAAGTGTTTTCCAGTTGGCGAATATCTGCTGAAGAACTTTTAAAGAAACAGAAAGCAAACACAGGAAGGATGACAAGAAATATTTTTATTAATTATCATCTCGTCCATACAATACAAACCCCACACAAAGTAAATGCACTTCCATGCTTGCATGTCTATTATAAATGCATGTATACAAATGTGTCAGTACACAAATCTATCCTAGAAATATGAATTAAAATTGAGCTTCAAATTTTTAGATCCTCTTGATCAGGTCCTTTCACTTTGCTGAATCAAATTCCTCTGGGCTTATATCTTCTGTTATCCATTTAGTTTGTGATTTACAGATGTTAAAGGCCAGAACAGACCATGCCACTAGAAGAAATCACCTAATCTGACTTTCTGTACAATACAGGCCAGTGACTTTCATCTAGAGGAGCTACTCCTCTGTTAGTAGAGACTTGTATTTACCTAAAGTACACCTTCTAGGAAAGCCAAAAGCTCTGCCAGCATTTTGTGCCCTACTTTCATGGGGGGATTCCATTTAACCTCCTGAAACAAATTTGATTGGATTTATGGACAATACTGATGCCAATCTTCAAGCTATATATGAAAATCAGGTATTGAGAATAGGTGTGCTTCAATCCAAATACAACCCAACACAAGCGTGCATATGCACACACACACACACACACACACACACACACACACACACAAGCACTATATTTGGTAACCACTAAGAGGTTTTCAAAGTGGATGTCTCAGCCTTAACCTTGCCTTTATGGTCATTTATTGAAAGGCTATATTAAATGAAATACATACCTAATCCTATAATAGTATTTATTCTCTGAAAAATGTTCATGCTGCAGTTTTGTACCACATAAAGGTGTTCTCTAACTCATACACCACATGGGCCAATTTCAATGCATCTATGTTCTCACCTCTTAAACATCTAAGCTTCCATATTCTGTTAGCAGTATGAGACTTTGGGACTTCAGAAAAAGAGTTAAAGCTGGTAATGGCTTGCTGGCTAAATGATTAAAAAGTATTCTGTTTCAAAATCTGATTAAAGCCTACTAAGATCCAATGTGTAAAAACTTCTTGAAACATACAGAGTCTCCCACCCTGCCAAAAAAGCCTCATTGGCATTTGGGTACGCAAGCAACAGTGGAGAAACCAGACATATTGATCTAGTTTTGAATCAAAACCAGAGTGCAAACTCCATGTTTATACCCATTTCTATTGAAATAGTGTCATCATCCCTAGTTTTGGATGTTGTCATTTGAATATTTCATTAAAAAGCTCATAACAGAATACCGCTGGGGAAACCATGTCTGTATTTTATAAAGATAAAAATATCAGAGACATTATGAAGAATATAGAGCCACAAGGAAACAAAAATCTTTATACTATGAACAAAAACATAAAATCACTTCGACTTGCTTCCATTCGATCCTATAATGCAGTTACAAAAATCCAGTAATTAATGAAAAAGTTCCTTTGACGACTACATTATCACTATCTACAAAAAGAATTTTGCACAGAAACAGACAAAATCTGGAAGCAGGTAGCGGTAGTGTATTTAGCAGTGGGAAAAATTTTTACTCTTCAATATGCTACCAGAAACTTGATGACGCATTTTAAAACTCTATCAAAAAGCTATCCAGCAAGAAATGAAAAAGCATGCTGTTTGAAGAATAGAGTGAAAAGACAAGACTTTTCACTAGAAGAGTTTTCTCATAGTTGCACTAGCCCTTCTTTGCTGTCCTGTTAATGATGGTGGATGAGGTGTGATGAACTCTACCTGTTAGGTATGCTCAAGACCTGCTCCAGAAAGTAGAGATGATCATCTTGGGGGTCCATGGTATTACAGGAAGGAATGGTAAAAGTGTATGAAAAAGAGGTGAACCCTAAATCGCAGATGAAGCCCTAAAGATGAAGAATTAGCATGGAGCAAGTAAACCACATACAAGGATTGTCATCAGAGTGTTTTAACATAAAAATAATTATATCTAAGCCTCTCTAAAAACTCATAACAATCATCTTTTGTTTAAAATTTGGAGCTCCCCAGACCGTCACAGACAGCTTGGGGCAAGAGAGGCGAAACACCGCTACTAAAAACTCCTCCTGTCTCATGCATATTTATGATCAACCTCAATGAGTGTCAAGGGATCATTTCAGCCACAACCCACATGTATTCCTCTTTTTCTTTCTTCCTTCTGCTTCAGTTTTCAAGGAATTGGCTTTTACAAAACCAGCTTTCCAAAAAAGTTACCAGAGTTCCAAATGCTGCTGTTGCAATACTTGGGTGATAAAACAAGAGGTGGGAAAGCATTAAGGAATGTTTGGACAAGAAACAAGCTGCCAAAAATCCTACTCTATCAGCTACAGCCATGCAATGAGTGACAGCAATGCAGGAGTGTAATCCATTAGCATAAGGTACATGGATAAGAGTTTATTTTTTAAAGCCCAAAGCAGTGTTTAAGCACTGCCACAGACTTTGGAGAGGAATGCCTCCTTTTAAGCAAGTTCACAGACTCATAGAAAAAAAGAAAAAAGAAGGAAGAAAAAAAGAAAAAAGAAAAACGAAGAAATAAAACAGATAAAAAAAGAAAGAAGGAAAGAAAGAAGAAACAAAAGAAGAAAGAACAAAGAAGAAAAGAAAAATATAAAAAAGGGGAAAAAGAAAAAAGAAAAAAATAGTATTACAGGCATTGATTTTTATGTAAGTATTAATTATCTACATTGAACTCACAATATATTAGCAAAAAAAAAAAATGCTGATAACTAACTACAGAAACTTAGAGTGGACTTTATCATGTTGCCGAAGGCTTTCTCTATAAAGTATCTTTTCCACATGAGGTTTCTTTTGTTCCCAAAATAAATGTAACATACCTTGTACAGCAAAAGGACATGGATTTCACTCCAACTGCAAACCCAGCAGCCTGGGCAAGACTATCACCCTCCCGTCTCTGGGCTCGCTGTGGGCATTCAGGTTGACTTTTCTTCTCAGACTCCCATTACCCTACTAGGGCAGAAAATGGAAATTTCTTCCATTTTAACCATCTCCAAACGTATCAGCTGACATCATCTCATCAGGACAAGACATTCCAGGTCTTGCTCACTGGCTCCTGCATTAGCTCAATTCCTCCATTACTCCAAACCACAAAAGATAAGCAGCCACTACAGTATTAATAAACGGGCTCCAATTCCACAAAAGAAAAGCAGTTCCCTCATGATGCAAAAAGGAGACAGAAAATTTGTGGTAAGAGGTGAAAGGCTGCCCCAGACTCCAGGTGCCAGGAGGAGATGGGGCTCAGTTAAGGCTGAGACACGCTGAAGCAGATAACCTGCGGTAGCAAAAAGAAAGCGAAGCGTTGCAGTACACCTTGTGAATTCTTCACTTGGTTCCTCAGCTGCACACATTTCTGTTTTTAGGTTAGGATTTCTTTCAAAGTTATGAATAATTACATATCCAGCAGAAATGTGAGACAGTAAGTTAATGAAGTTAATGGAGTGGAAAAACAGAATAGTAAAACAATGACAAAGAAATACAAATATGGCAATGGTAGGAACTGCAGAATAGCATTTGGTATTTTTTGTATTCAGCAATACAATTTTTATTCTACATGTCAAATACCAAACTTAAAAATTATTCAAGAAGTCCTGAGTCTGATCATGCCCATCACATGTGCAGTACAATCCAAGTACAATCGCACTCTGTGAATCTGGTGCTCTACGTTTCCAGTTTGCAGCTAATTTAAAGCCAGAAATGAGATAACACTGCATTTTATAAGAACAGATCCAGAAGTCCCCACATTTGTATGTGAAGATGGCAAAAAAAACCAAACATTTTTTTTGTATCCTACAACACTTTTTTTATACCATTGTTCTCACTGCTGGGTCCATTATGCAATGAGTAACTTCTACCACACATTGCTTATTGTCTGATGCTCTTCCCAAGGAGAGAAGCATGTTCTGCTTTTCCTGTCAGGCTTTTGAAAATTTCTTTAAATAGATGTACAAAATAGATGCACACATTGATACAGATTCATCTTAAGAAAATAAGACCAAAGAAACATAATTTACACTGATAGAGTAGAATGGTGAGAGCTGAAATCTCTCTTCAAGTGGAAAATACATCATTTCCCACCAGTGCCACAAGAAACGGCTGTCTCCTTTACTGTCACCTCTTATTCTTATTTTGGAGAATTTCATTATGTGAGAGGTAGATTGTAGTCAACAGAAAAAAAATACTAGAGCTTAAGGTAGCTTTGAAACTGAAGCCCCATAGGTGAAGAACCATTAACATAAAAATGGAAATCTTATTTTTTGAAAAAAAAAAAAATCTGTAGAGAATGCTCCACAAGGTTTCAACAAATCCTTCATAGCAAAAAATGGTTAAACACTGTGAATATCATGGAGATATATATATATATATAGCAGTTATTTAATATCTTGTGCGCTCTATTCCTTATCCAGGGGTGACTCTCGGCTTTAGGGACTTCACCTCTTTCACATCTTGCATGGAATGCAGAAATATTAGTTTTCTTATAAGCTTTTCGATGGCATTCACCCTTAGATTGCCCAAGTGATTCACAATTAAGTTCGCTATAAAGCACAATTGCACAGGCAGTATCGCCTCATTTTAGATAAGGAACTAAGATAAAGAAAGAGTAGAGATAAAAGAAGCTCCTCATTCTGGATCCTTTTGAAATACGCGGTTTTTCTAAGTGCTTGAAACCATGCAGAACTTGACTCGTGCATGCACAGCTCTCCTGGACACTAGCTGATTAGGAGTGCTCTGCACTTGTATCGGGTGGCTCACAGGACCTTGATTTCCATGTGTAAGGAGTGGTCACTGTCAGCCTCCTGGGAAGTCCAGTCTAAAATGCTTGGCTCATTATGCAACTCTGAAGACACAGAGGATTCAGTGCTCTAAGGCAACATTAGACTGTGAGAAAAACAAGAGTATCCTTTTTCTGCTGCAATTCTTTGCCTCATTCAAAATCTGGAGAACACATAAACAGGTGCCCTAAAATCAACACCTTCTCCCACTATGCATGTTGACTCATTCTGAGACCTCTGTTCTGAATAAGGACATAAATGTGACTAAAATTTCATAAAATCCCACCATCATGATAAATATCACTATAAAACTTGCCAGTTAATTAGTCTGTACCCTTAGACAGATTTTCCAGGCCAGAAAGAAAGTGAGCTTTGCTACATCTCCAACACAGACTTTTAGAGACCAAAGGGAGAAGCAGTTGCAAATGTATGGGATCTTAAGGGAGAATATCCTGCAGTAAGCATCTTCCTTCATAACACTGGCCCTCCCTCATAAGCAGGTATCTAAAACAGCTTTTCACAGTCTGATGCTCAAAAAGGAGCAATGTGTTAGACATGTTGTCCCACGACATTCATGTTTTTATGGAGAACTGAAAATCAACGTGTTGAAACCAGCTCAGAAACCAAGACACAGTCAAGATGATAACACTGAATGAAGTGTTCACGAAGAAGCACATATAATATAATAATATTAATAATAACAACAATAATAACAATAATATAGTCTTTGGTATTTAGCCCCTTGCACTGGAATTTTGTGGTACCAATTCAGAAATTTTTCAGTACCGGATCTGACACTGGTCTGCAGTGGAATATAGAAAGCAGGGTTTGAGGCACCAGGCAGGTAATGAAAGTGAAAACCTACTGTTTGGTTACGCACAGGTAGGGCTGGTGGCAGAGCCTATATGCTAGGCAAATCCATCAGTGGGTGACATGGAACAGCTCTCCTCCTAAGCTATGCCATCAGTGCTTTTTTTCCAGCCTGTACACACACAACTTGTATCACTTTGCTGAATGTATTTGGTGTACCATTCACTTGGACCTGTCTCTGACATACGTGATCCATACATGTAACCATGAAATATATTCCCTATTGAAAACAGCAATATATGCATTTCAACAGTGGATTCAGCTAGCTGTGATAAAGTAGGAAAGTTGTAATTCTAAAATGGGGAATTTCAATTCCCTTCGTCCCTTGTAGCCCTCAAGTTAATTCTCTGAAATACATCAATGTCTCTCTGATTTATCCTTGTTCTTGTTCTCCTTCATGATTACTACGTAGACAGGAAAATTAAATAAACTTTTAATTTTATAGTCTCTGACCAAAAAAAAAAAAAGTCAAGCTCAGCCACCCAGAGGCAAATTATTCCTTTCAGTTCCTTCACTGAGCACACCTCTACAGCATCCAAAATAAGACTGACCAAAGGTTCCCTATGTAACCCTACCATGCCGACTGGCACAGTGAGTGCTGGGAGCCTGGATTTGGTCCAGGTGCCTCTGGGCTTAGACAGAGACTGCTCCAAAGGAGGGCCACAGCAAACACACTAACTAGAGGTAAGGGATCAGCCAAGAGTGGAGTTCACACTTGCTAATCGAGCTCCACAGAGCAACCTTCAAGGCCCCTTTCTTGTCTCCATAAGTGTGTTTATAAGTGAAGGTTACACTTTCTCTCTAAAAGCAAGTACCTTTTAGAAATCTATGAAAATGTAGGTCCCAGAAACTATGTTATATTTCCTTAAAATCAGAGAATTAGAAGTAAAAAAAGTGCATATTTACATATTTGTTAGAAAAAAAGAGGTGCTAAAGAACACACTAGTGATAAACTGGTTCCATAAGTCAACAGATATGTTGCCAGTTGAGCTAAGGACTGTGCTGGAATTCAAAACACAATTTTGTCACAAAATATCATATTGCCAGCTTTAAAAATATGCAAAAACATCCTCATTTAAATGTTCTAGCACAATGCTGGAGGTGCCTATGATAGTTTTAAAGAAATGCAGCTGTATGCATGTAAGGTTCACTGCCCTGGCAAAACACGGGCAATGGGGCCTGAGACTGAGCATGCTGTAGAGGAAGGATCATAAACACTCTGGAAAAATTTTCATGAATGGATTTAGATGCCACAAACCTGATGTAAGAAGTTGTCACCATGTCACCAACAGTCACCCAGTGAACTATACACTAATTGTAAAGCCAAATATTTTCAATAACCAGAGACCGATACATGGTGGGTTTTGTCTCCAGCACCAATCAGGCAGAAAACAAGGTACCAGACCACTACATTTCAAAAGACTTGAGCATTTCATGGCATGAACTCCTCCTTTAAAATCAGTGAGTGATACATCATTTTAATTACTCACTGTATAGTGTGTCATAAGGCAGACAGAACCACTGAGATTAGTGAAGTTATTTCTTCATGGTAGCCTTCAAAATGCACAGTCAGATCCCTGAAACGTTACATACTGGATACTGCACAAGCTTTTAAAGAAAACTCCATCCTTCTCATACTACCAACAGTTATTCTGAAGACTCATGGTGAGCTGGATCTGCAGAAAGATGAAGTGTGAGGCCAGACACCGAAGTGGACTACAGCACTCTTAATTCTGTTTGCTGGGATGTTTATTTAGACTGAAAAATTCTAGCAGAAACCTTTGCCTTGAAAAATGCAGATTCTTACAAACATATTTAACTACTGTGTTGGGATTTTTATGTACTACCTGGCTGAATACAAAACTTGGACTTAAAATTGAATTTCCCTCACCAAACAAAATAAACATTAATCTATATTTATATTCTAAGGATACAGAATAAAATAAATAAATAAGCAAATTACCCTCACTACAAAATAGAAAAAAAAAAACCTGATTAAAAACTTTGGGTCCTTATCTGGTGTAGTTCTCATGGTTTCAGCGATGCTCAACTAATTCACTGCAACATAGGATATGCAGCTAATACTTGTATGTTACGGAGATTTCATTTTAATTATAGATATGCTTTGAATTTATCATGAAACCAGGAAACATATGTTTAACAAACACTAATAAACTGCTGCCAACACCTTTCTCTCAGGCTGCTCCAGCCACCTTTCCTGTTCTATCTGATCACCCTCGCACCTCTTTGGAATACAGACTGTGCTAGACAGACTTACCTACAAGATCTTCGGGAAAAGTTACCTTCATGGTTTTCAATCCCCTTGGCTGATTTCTGTTTTCTGCACATTATCCAGTTTTTCTACATCTGGTTACGCTGCCCCATATGTTTGGAACAGCCTCCCTTCTCCCTGCCAAGCAACCTCCCTCTCTCCCATGAAATCCCTCTTTCTTTCACCAGTCCCTTCAACAATAATCCTCACATTCCCCCTTGCCTAACAGTTGCACCGTGTCTCATCATGCAGCTGGGTTTTTTAATCTACCTTTAGGCCAGACCTTGCAAACATTTTCCCATGGTAAAAAAAAGTCCCAATCCTTCTGATCGGTTTCACTAACCACAACAACAGGATGAGTTCAGAGACAAAAAAAATCCGTGTTTTAGTTATTAACGTCTAAAAGGCAGTAATTTCATTCCTGTGCAACAGGAGCAAAGTAGACAAACAGCTGGATGTCTGTTCATCCTGCCAGCAGCGGGGGGACGCAGCACGCAGGACGGGAGAACAGGGCAGCTGCCGGGACGTACCTGGCAGCCGCACGGGCACTGCCTGGCCGGCTGCGCCTGCTCCCTCCTCCCCTCTCACAGCTCGCCCTTTCCAACAGGGAGCTGACATTTAAAATTATTCTCCCATACAAAACCATTTCAAAGCTCTGAGGACGTATGTCCAAAATGTTACCGTTACCAGAGGCATAGCATAGCAGTCTAAGCACTTTATAGCTAAAGAAGCCAAGACAGCAAAGTCCAGGGTAAAAAAATCCTTCCAGGAGAACTGTAACAGGTATCAGCCCATGCTCTTACTCACCCTGAGGCTGGGTGCATTTTTTGAGGTCAATGAGCTCATTTACCATCTGTAGCATGTGCTGCCACAGAACTGAACAGCACAAGCAACACCAGCTTCTCACTGTTACGGCATCTAAAATCTTCCTATCTGGCCATGAGAGAGAAAAAAAACGCACTTTACACATATGCTCAGCATATTCTCCTCATGATTGCCTGCTTGTGTCAGATGATGGATACCATAAAGATAAAAATGGCCCAGTGGATCCAGAACAAAACCTCTATTTAAATTACACAACTACCTCTGAGCATACTTCAGCAATATCACTCGGGCAAGGAAGCCACATTTTATGACTAGCAGGATCACTACGACTCCATTTGTCCTCACCAGTCTCCCGTCACAGCTCAGGGAAATTCCTGATCAACATGAGCTTCACTAAGGGCTGGGTGTGCCATCGATCTCGTGCCTCATATCTCTGGATAAGTTCCTGGATGGCCTGTTTAACAGTATTTGCCAAAAGGTGCTTCCCAGTTCTTCCTGTATTCCTGAGTAACAAAGAAGATGCACTGCCAAATGTCCTCCCACGGAGATCTCAAAGGCAAAAACCCAGCACGCTCCCACAAGGGGAAAAAAAAAAAAAAAACCAGCAGGGATTTCAGTTTATAGCAAGTTTGCATATTTTCCTGGGTTTATGTGCTTTGCTTTTCACAGACTCATAACCTAACTAGGAAACCACAGACTGCTGCATCTGTTGGCCTCAGTATTATCAAAAATGTGCTGATGCTATATAAAAGTTATCCCATTGCATCATAGCACAAACAACCCATGTCATGCCTGTAGCCGCGCGCAGATGAGCCCTGTGCAGCACCCCGCCGCAGCCAGGCTGGGGAAGGACCAGCTGGTGTGGCCGGGCAGCCATCGGGCCCCGCCGGCTCAGCCCGGCGTCAGCCACTGCCATGACACAAAGGCAAAAGCTATCGATGGCAAACATTTGCATCCTTGCCTCATCTCACCATCTGCTTCTGCTGCTGCTCACTTGAAAATTAATATGGTGGTTGCTTGAATCAGAAGCTAATGCTACATCTGCCTTCCTTAGCATTGCAGATAATTATTAGGACACGCATGCAATGCTTTTTGCAACTTAAAATGGGGTGACAGTGACCTCTAATCTGACAGGATCCTTCCTTCATCAAGAGAGACCAAAATGCTTCATTTCAGTGCAACAAATTGGACTGAATTGTCCTCCTCCTAGTCTGTGCTCCCTTACTTTCCCTTCTTCTTATTCCCTCGTACACTTTCATCAGACCTAAAAAGGAAATTAATAAAGTGTAAATCTCTTTTAAAGAACAGAAAAAGGTCTTTCACAAGCAAATGTACGGAAAACTCAGGGCTGATCTTGCTTGTATAAATTACATCTCCTAGTCCAATTTCTGGGGGCTGTTTGCCAATCATGGACATTAAGGAAACAACTAAAATTGCACTTTATCATCTCGATCATTTATTCCTAATAGTTTCCTATTTGCATCTGATTTGCACTGCATGAAGAAAAGCAGAAATGTGAGAAGAATCAAGTATATACTGCCATAAAGTCCTTGACATTAGCATACTCATACAAATCTTAATTCTGTGGCCTTTAATCCACAGAAAGTCTCAAAGAGGTATTCCCTACATATAAATTACAACAATCTGGTTTTAGAGAAGGACTGATTTTACAGGCTTCAGGGGAAAATCTCTGAGATAGAAATCTGTTCTCTTTCTTTCTCTTCTTTCCCATGTAAGACATGCTGGAAACTGCCTATAGGAACATTATAATTGAATTAATCAATTGAATATTTTTAAAAGCCACCTAGTAAAAATGACTTTACATGAAGTGTACTTTTCATCATTCAAGTTAGAAATTATTTACAATAAGAAAGCAAGCAGTCAAATCCACTTTGATTCTACAGAATTCTACAGAAATGTAAATATCTAAAAAAAACCCCAAAAAAACCTTCCCTCCTGTTCAAAGCGGTTTGAAAATGCAGTGAAGAAACTTCTAAAAAGAAAGTTCACAACCACTTTGTTTCATAAGCTATACTTTGAGCACCGTGGTTATAGTGAATAAGCTGCTAAAACTAAAAAAAAATAAGACAGGATAAAATGCTCCATCATGTCCTAGTCCTTTCCACTTCTGTCCCCCTATTTGCAGCGGATCACAACATATATACACTTTAGCAATAAAATAATGCAAGATGACCCCCTTCACCTCCTAGCAGTAAGACAACAACAGACAATTGGCAAAAGGCAGTGAAGTCCAGTGGAAAAATGGAAACTATTTTAATAAGCCTTTGTTTTGGAGCATTTGAGAATGGCAGAAAGGTGCTTCAAAAAGGCCACGCTGTCCCGTGAATAGGAAGGAGCATGAGAAGAAAAACAAGAGAGAAATGGGTCATTCGGAGTCCGTGAACCTGAACAGTATTCCTTGAAGAAAAACAAAAAGGTTTATCTTAGTTAAATACTTTGTTTATAAGAAAGATGCAAACATGCACTTGTGGTAAAGAGATTTTTTTCTCTTCTATGCTGCTTTAATCTGTTTTCCCATGATTACACTTTTTTTGCCCCCAATTTTTCTTAAGAGACATACAAAGAAAGGCAAAATCAGCTTGTGCTTTCTTTTCATTCCAGATGGCAAACTGATGAAAACTGACTAATAGCCAAATCAAGAAATGAATTATGAGGAAAGCATGGATTCTAAAAAAAAACCTTTGCAATTTTTCAAGTGAGAGAAGCAGGAGAGCAAATATCATCACGTAACTTTTAGAAAGTAATTTACATTCTCAAGGCACTGTAGACCCATTAACTATTTCATTTCTCTACTACCCTTTTGCATTACAAAGTAGCACTCTCTCTGGTTTACAGATGGGAAACTGAGGCAGGCTTAGGACCATAAAGACTTTCATGAAGCATAACTCGGCGCTGCCACCAAAAGGAGCAGCCGCGCGTAGCCTTCACAGGCTGCCGTTCCTGCCTCTTCTCTGGGCTGGCACACATTTGTGCAGCCACAGCATGGACTGGAGCCGGGAACTGATGCAGTTTTCAGGTGCAATACCTAGTCATGCTAGAGTAACTTCATGGTGGAACACCACCATAGACCTACTTGTACCTAAATCAATGCTCCGTGGAGCTCCATGGGGCTGTAGTCCCAAATCCAGGCTGTTTAGAAATCCCTTTTATCCTAGTATGAGGCAATAGTGGGGGTTCTCAGTATGAAAGAATCAGGTGGGCTTCACTGTCCAATTTCCTGACATATCACAAGGAGAGACAGGACACGTTGAGGGCTGGCGTCCCATCCACACTGCATGCTGGAGCAGTTCTGTGCACATCCTACAGCTGGAATACCTGATGTTTCCCTCCTGGGGACATCAGCAAAAGATGGGGAAAATTGCACGTTCCGCACTTCTCTAAATCCACAAATTTGGTGTCAGCGTCATCTCTGTGCTATAGCATCAAATTAGCCCTATAGACCAAATATATCCACGTTGAATGTGTAACACTGAATGTTTGAGACACAATCTCAGATCCAAACAGCATTTGTCTAACAATTCCCATTAATGGCAAAGTTCTCCCAATGTCATTGGCTGCTGAGATAATGTAACCCTTAGCACATCTGAAAATCCGAATCAAGCTGTGACTAATTTTATCCTTTTTTGACAGTGTTGTCTATTTTTGTCTTTGACTTTTGTGATTAAAATGTGGATCTAAATCATGTGACCTGGATGCAGTGGAAAGTCCTTAAGGACTTTTTGAAAAAGAGATAAGCTTTCCTTAAACCATAAAAAAGCCCACACCCCTATATAGTAAATGATTAGATATTTGTATTAGAGAATTAGAAAAAATCGTTCGAAGCATATAGAATTTACTATTGCGCTATTAATAACTTTAATAATATTTAATTTTGTTAATAAACTTCTATACCACTTTGCAGGTTTCCCTGACATTACAGGGCTGTCCCAGGGCCACAGCCCTGTGAATGGGGGCAGACCCCACTGGCAGGAGCTGCCTCTGCGCATGCTGTAGCATGGCTTGACCAGATGTGCAGATGCTAATAAATAATAATAACGATGATGATGATGGCAGAACCATGTAAGCATTCATGATTTTCTACTTTCCAGCCTCTCCTCGATCTATAACGCCAAACTGCCGCAGATGGCTGGCGAGAAGTCAGATGCTGACAGCCATCCTGGCAGCACTCTCAGCCCCCGGGGCCCCTCACCTAATTAGCCTGACATGGAGCAGAAGGATGCTGTGCCGCTGCCAGACAGGGAGGTGCGGGCTCCAAGGGACACCCAATTTCAGCATACGATGCTCCTCACCGAACCCAAGGAGACCTGCCTGGGAGGACAATCACAGGCCACGCTGGGCCCCCAGATGTACATTCCTGGCTTGCACTAGCCTGCAGGCAAATGGCTCACCCAAGTCCAGGAGTAGTGAAGAAGAGGACTGGATTTCAAGCCAAGCCAGAGATCATTTGCAGCATGGATTAATTAAAACTACTCGTATTTCACTTTTTACCCTCCCATACTGAGAAAGAATAAATGCTTTAGCATAAAAATGCTCAGCCACGCCAATACATCTCCCCCACCAATGCCACCAACCGACTGCTGCACGTGCCAGGGCGCAGCCTGGCCATACGTGGATAGTGTAATTCTCTGACACGATGACACTGACAAAAATTATTTCACAGGCTATGGTGAAACTGTATCCCACTGTATCAGCTTAGCCTGCAAGTCTGAAACAAGAAGAACATGGAGAAGTAAAACAAGAGGTGAAAATTGTCATCATATTCAAGAAAATCACATGCACAACTCTGAAATGTTCATTATAAAATTCCAAGCAATGGTCTCAGTTCTGTGGCACAGAGAGACTATATTTTGAAATAATGAAAGAGCAAGGGTGGAAGGGGGCTTGGAATAAAAGTCAGCAGGTGTGATTATTATTTGGAAAATTCTTATGCACTTATTCTTCAGATCACTGCATGAATATTCATTAAGCCTCCCAGCTTAGGAGGTTTCAGATTGGAGTGTTGATATCTTCACTTTATGGAAGAAAAACAAGGCATAAAAGCGCAGCTTCAGACAGCTAAGTGAAACTTGAGGATTATAGTTTCTCCACAGCCTCATCAAGTCTTTTACTAATTATCTTTCTTTAAGGTAAGAAGAGCAACAACTAAGTGACTGTGGAGAAAAGCAATTGCCTAAGACCACTACAAAAATAAATGGCAAAGCCAGAGATTAATTCAGAGCTCTGAAAACTCAGTCCAGTACGCTGGTCCTTCGGGAACGCTACTTAAGTGTAGCAAATCATGATCTAATATCACTCTTTCGAGCTCTGGTAGCAGTTTCCCAAAGCGTGCTCTGTGAGGCCACAGTTCAATGATCCATGCAGCTGATCAATGGAGCAGTGCTGTCAGCAGTGCTTCAAATTAAAAGCGAAAAGGGTTCACTGAGCGCTTGACGTAAATCTTAGGTTCAGCAACAGTGCCTCACAAACACTGCTTTTTGGCAATTATCACAGTCAGATGGCATTTTTCAGAAAATATCTCAAGTTTGGAAAATACTGTTTTGTCAGGGAGTGTCTTGCAAGCCCCATACACTCTGATTTGCAGTTGAGGACTACCACTGCAAACACCTCCCTGTGTGTAAGTTAGAGATGGGTACCTATTGAAGTGTAAGCTAGAGAATCCACGTCCTTCAGCCAAACACTGGGGCAAAGAGTTTTCCTTCAACACAAAAAACTGTTCAGAGAAGAAACAATCCTGGCTGCAAAGTCTGTGTGGAAAGCCTAGGAAATAGTCAAATGATATGCTGTGCCCCAACACCTTTGCTCCCCAAAAAATAGAGGACTAAAAAGAAAATACTAGAGGACTCAGTAAACCAGCTTCTAGTTCTTCATGGACCCATGAGATGCACTGAAGCAACTGGTATCTCCTCTCTGTCCACCAGGTTCCCCATCATTGGAGATAAAGATAATAATTATAATCCCCTTTGTTTCGAGCCTTGATATTAGCTAAAGAAAGACACTACGTTAGATAACATTATACCATGTTTTTTAAAACACACATATGAAAGCACCATAAGAATTCTTGCATATGCCATCTAACAGTTTAGTGGTTTCGCAACCATACCAACCTGAAAGCATGACAATAAGAAAAACTGCTGCAAGTGTAGCTAACCAGACTATGATCTCAAAGGTTTGCCAGTGAGCAACCAAACATATCTTTCTTATTTGTTCAGTCATTTCTAACTTGCCCCACATTAGAAGAAAAGAAGTTGCTATTTATCCTCATCTACAGTATATTCCTTGGAGTAAAGGACACAGGAAAGGTCACTGGTACCCTGGTAGGGTTTAATCTTCTAGGTGGTCTAAATAATGGTGAAGTTTTTCCAAATGAACAAATAAATATGTATCTTCAAGCCTTTCCCACTTAAAAGTAAACAATATGAAGCTAAGTAACATAAGAACTTTAAGGAGAGTAAAAACAAATCAAAGAAAAAGACTGAGGCAATACAGATGGTAGAAACCTGAAAAATGCGAAGTCTGGGAAGGGGAAAATTGGGAAGAAAGTTTAGGAAGGAGCTCTGAAAACCTGCTCTCTACACCACACTTTCATAGAGGGTGCCTGAACTGTGGGCTTGCCTGAAGCTGCTGGGAAAGGTTGTTCCCATCATTCACCCACAAGCTGATGGAGAAACCAAGAAATGCCCATTTCCACCAGCTCTGCTGGGCTGTGGGCTCCCCGTCGTTCCCTCCTGCTCTTTCCCAGCATGGCCCACATGGAGGAGAGAGCGCCATGTCACTTCTTAGTGACACCCCAGCAACTCCCGATGTGCCCTGCAGCACCTCCCCAGTCTCTTTCTGTCCCTGCCATCTTGATTGCACACTCCATCCCGCATGACAAAAAGGAAAATTCAGTGAACACATCTACTTCATGTGCCACGACCAGCAACAGAACAGGGTATGTATCAACAGTGGGGCAGAAACAACACTAATTTTTATAATGCTACATGCTGCCCACAGAACCCACATAGAGATCATTAAAATGCTTAAAAAATCAGGCAGACTTGCTTCAGAGAAAAACCAAAAACATAACCTATTTGTCTTCGGAAAGGATAAAGTGTAAAGATAATGATGTAAAACAGCACACTGGGATTCTATTTGCTCCTCTTAATAATTAAACAGTAAGAAGGTAGCAAAACTGAAAGACAACAAGCAGATAAAAGGAAATTATACAAAATTTTCATGTGAGAAGTATGAATATAAAATATTAGCAAAGATGCAAAGAATATATTTTTTGCTAATAATTCTGGATCACTGGGTAGGACAAAGACCAAAAAGAGTTATCTGTTTCTCAGGTATTAAGAAGAAACTTCCCAGAAGAGCAGGTTATGCCAAGATCACCAAACAGATGGGGTGAGGCATCCTCTTTTTCTGCATGTGTTGGATGAGGTGGATCTCTGGCAACAGTGCACTCAGACAAGGGCAGATAGGAGGAAAGTGTTGCATTTGCTTTGGGAGCATCTTAGCAATATTTGATTCCATCATCACTAATTGCCCCTATTTCTGCCCCTACACTTGGGGCATGCCCTGGTGCCAGTGAATCAGCAGAAAAAATGAGGGGGAAGCTGAATGTAAGGAATAGTCTGGGTCATAGTTTATTAGTTTATTTGTTTATTATTTTGTGCTTCACTTAATTCTATTAAATTCTTTTCTAATTTGCACGTTTTCCAAAGGCATTGCATCTTTGTGTTTTCTTATAGATTCTGCACCTCTTAACAAGCCTCTTTGCTGCCTTTTGGCTTTGGACAGGCTGCAGCCTTATCTCTCTTTGCAAAACTTTATTTATTCTCTTTGCAAAATCTTATTTATTGTTGGACATTGGTAGTGAGATCAGCCTCCTCAGAACACAAGTGTGGATATAGTCCAAACCCCTGTAGAGTTTACAATCCAAACATTCACTCAGCAGAAAATCCTCATTAGCCCTGTTTCATCCTTGTCTCCTACCCCCTATTTATTTTGGCATTGTAAAAGAATATGCTGTGTTCTTGAAAACAGAAGTCTGCTCTATAGTAGGATTTAGGTACATTAAAGCAGGTAAAGTGTAATTTTGACGAACATTTTTGTAGTAGTCTGGTGGGAGTGCAGCCGTTCAGCTACACTCTTCGCAAAAAAAGAGATGCTGAACTGCACGTGATAGTCACCAGCTTCATCGGCACACCAAGTGGGATGGAAGAAAAGGAGCTGCATCCCAGAAATACAAAGTTTCCCGGTTTGTAATATCACATTCCTCTTAACTGAGCAGTTGTGAGACCGTCCAGTGTAAGACAGTTGTATGTAAGCACATACATATCAGATCACAGCCAAGGGTCTTTAGGAACTTCAGAATCATTTGAATGCAGCCTCACATCCCACTCCAATGGAGGTATGTTTTGGTATATGAGGAGGAGGCCGTCAAGGGTTAGATGACCATTTCCTCAGCAGGAATTGCATGCTGTGATGAGGAGCAGGTGATCTTCTGCTCTGCCTCCACCATCCTTCCTTTTTCTCCTCAAGTGCATGGGAAGTTGCCACACCAAGAGGGGAGGTTTGCAACACGCCAAGCATAAAAGGCAGGATCACGCGGGGCAGCGAGAGGCCCCCTCCGAGAACGAAAGACCTGTTCAGAAGTCTTTTATGAAGCCAAAATATAAGGTCCCACCAACTGGAGCTACCGAGCTAGAGTCAGAAGGTCCCCTCATTTACAGCCAGTGCTCCAGAGCCACTTCTTCATGCCTTCAAGGCACGAGAACATCTTATTTCACCGCAGAATAATACAATATTAAATGTTAGAAAAAGATGCTCTGGAAACTTACCATGTAGGTTACCAGCAAATATCTGCTTCTTGGCAGCCTTGTATATTTGGAGAGGTCTTTTATTTAGTTTAAAAAAAAAAAAATACTACATAAACATACACACGTTATTACTCACATCCAGAAGGAAGTGTGACTTTTCAGGAAAAATGGACTTTCTGCTCAGGCAGTTTCCAAAAAGACCCCACAAGAATGAGTATGCTACGAGTCAGATTCATTACAAGTAAATTAAAATCGTCTGTCATAAGAAACTTCTTTTTTTCTCCTCTAAACTTTTGTTCTGAAGCAGAAATCTATTTCAATTGTACTTCAAAACAGTAAATAAAAGATTTTGTAACTTGCACTACCTCCCTAATTGTAGTGTTTATAATGAACAGAAGTTATTTATTTTTGGAGGGTAAAAAGTGAATTCTGGTATTATTTTTGGCTGTTTTGTGCCTTTTTAACAGCAATGCATTTCATTCTTTTCAAATGCCTATTAATTTTTGGAATTACAATACCTTTAGGTAATTTTGTAAATAGAAAGATACTGAAGTCTGCGTCTTTATGTCACTATTTCATATATCTCTTTGATTAATTTTGAAATTCCCCAAAAGTTCAAAGTTTTCAGCACTTTTAAGAACTGGCCCCTAATATAAGTTAAAATCATTATATATTAACATGTTTGGAAATCCAAGCCTCTCCACTTAGTCATAAACACTACAGCTAAGTCTGACCTAAGTAATCTGCCAAATGCTGCGCAGGAGCTGATGCCAGTTAGGAAGATAATCTAATTCTCTGTGTTCCCAGAGCTGGGCTTTATCCAGGGGACAATTTTTTCTTTGGGTTATATTTTTTTAAGCTAATTTGGGGTGTTTTGCCTTTGGCTTGGAACATTTTCTGAATAAAATAAAAACATTAATTTGGACATAGTATTAGTGCCAATACCATAACGTACTACTTTCATATGGTTTAATGCGAAAAAAAATTCCCCATTACATCAAAGAGACAATTATAATAAAAGATAGTCCTAAAAAGCCGTCTCTTTCTTTCAGGCATGTGGGAAATGTTGCTCAGAACAGATCTGCAGAACCTATAGCAAACCCAAAAGTTCACTTGAATCATCTTCCTATGGCACATCTAGCTAAAAATGCAACTTCTTGTTGCTCCTACTCTAGTGTGATTGTGGGCTGCTGGAAAAGGGTCGAGCTGCTCTGCCCCCCGCTTTCTCCTGCGGGTTTCTGGCTTTTCCCTGCATCTAGGACTAGGCTGAGCAGTCGCAGAGTGCCTCGATTCAGTGCAAAAGGGAGGATTTCTTTTCCTTGAATAAGAGCCATCTCACCCTACAGCTGCACAACCGTTAGACCTGGTGCATCCATCATGAATCCAACCAAGTCACTGGTAAAGCAATCCAGTCAGGTGCTGTAATCTTCAGGGCTGGTGACTTTGATTTTACAATGACTCTGCAGCTACTCAATTTCCAACTGCTTTTTGTTCTGCTTGCTAATGTCTTACTCTGAAGTCAAGTATGCAATCTTTCGATAGTTGGGTTTAATCACAAAACCCATTTATATTTAAAAAGTGCATTCCTCCAATATTTGTTCAATTGTACTGCCCCGAATTTAGTTAGATAATTTATGACAGAGGGCAGTCAAATTTTGTGCCAGAAGCAGTCCAGCAGGTCACTCTTATTTTAAGAGAATGTTTTGCTAACATGGAGATACAGAAAATTAGGAGCTGTCTTCATGGAACTGATATCTAATTTTGATTATTTCCTGCTAGCAGTTTTATCTTAGGCCACTCTCAGAAACTACAGGCCTGATCCTGCTACAGGTTGCATCTCCTGAGGCACAAACCAACTCTGCCAGGGGCTGAGCCTCTCTCCTGCAGACCCCTCTGAGCGCTCTGCGCACATGCGTCCATAGACAAAGCCATGCCTTGAAACCACCCTTTGTGCTGCAGGGCCAATGCTTGCTTTTCTCCTAGTGCTGAAGTACAGAATCATAGAATCATAGAATCGTTTAGGTTGGAAAAGACCTTTAAGATCATTGAGTCCAACCATTAACCAAGCACTGCCAAGTAGTTAAGGGAAAACAAAAAAAAAAGGTTTCTAAAAGTGGAAAATAATTTCAAATTAGAAGTAGAATTAGATCTGAGATGTTTTGGTGGAGAACTGCTGGAGGGTGGATGGCAGCTGGGGAACTTTCATCTTTACTCTCTGTTAAGGTTTGCTCCTACAAGATACTACGCAAAATACACCAGACACATGCATAATTATCTGAATTCATGGGACTAGTCACTTGTTTCAGCACATGCTGTTTCTGGACTCAGTTACTCAGAGATTAAAGCCTTCTCGAGTCCTCAGAGGGTTGGCACATACTGGGGCAGGAAGGCATCCTTTCATCCAAGTGCAGCAAGAAACATACTGACAGAGACTTGCTCCCATTCTTTTCTGTAATCACCCTGCCCACCTCCAGGACAGCTAATGCACCAAATATATCACCATAGTACTCACATCTTAAGCAAATCCATCACATTCACACTTCTCCCCGCAGGAGCGGTAAGTGCTGGCCCGGAGAGCCGGAGGCCATCACATGCTGCCCGGAGCTGGAGGCAGGCAAAGCGCCCCCCCCCCCGCCCTCCACAGCCCAGGACTAAACGGCACTGGGCGGCATGGCCTCCCCTCACTCACACTCCAGGAAAAGAGGGAAGCTGGGGAGCTGAAACCTTCCTCCGCTGTCCCAGCACTGCTTCAACTCAGTCAAGGAAGGAGGCAGTGCTTGATGCTATAGGTTTTCCCCATCTCCTCTGGTCTTGGTGGTTGAAAACTGCTGTAAGACTCTTTCATGTGGTTCAGCCCTCCCATCCCATGCCACAGACTGTCCCCAGGCCTAATATGCTGTCTCTACATCACTGATATTAGACTCTATCTGTATGTAAAAATTTCTCTGTAAGTTAAATGAAAGTCATATCCAATTTGTAAATCAATTTTTCCCTCTACCATCTGTAACTTTTACATGGCTGTAAAAGATCCCATCCTGTTAATCGGTCTAAACTTCAAAAGACATTTAATTCTACATTTTTGCAACGATAATGGCAAATGCATGCGTTGTTTTCAGTTTAATCTGTTTAAGTTCATTTAACTGAATGTCAGTGATGGGCTGTGAGTTACACACAGAGATCCTTCTGCAGAAGACTCATATCCTCAGAACAAGCTTTTTGATGAAGAGCCAAAGGCCTCAGCAACATTTGCTGACAGCTATAGCATATTGACAATACTTTTATTATTTTCATTATGCTAATAACCAAAAAATTGCAAAATGGGGTGAAATTAACTGAGGTTTTATTATAGCTAAGAAGACAGTAACACTACTTGCAGGACTGGATGCTCAGGTTGATTTTTTCCACATGTAATCTCATCTGCCTCTAGTATTTATTTTAGTGTTAGGAGAGAGTCAGTTCTTAGTATCCTTTCCATTCTCGATCAAGGTTACATTCATCTCAAGGTTGCATTCAGACACAGACACAGTAATTATAGTGAGGGTTGGTCTACTGTGTCTGAAATGTACCTCAGTCGTGAAAACTGAAGTCTTCTTTCTAAAAGCCCAGCAGGTATAGCATGGTAACGTGATGGAAAACTCCAGAGATGTTACACTAACGGTCCTCAAACATGATACAGAGAAAAATTTTGGTAGGTAAAAAACTTTTGACATCCTAGGAAGTTGCATTAGTTTGTTATTTATGTATTTAATTATATCCACTAGATATGTATTTTCTGCACCAGTTGCAGCAAAGGCATTTTACTATAGATGCCTATCAATAACTGGATGAGACTTCCAGCTCATTTCACTCTGGCTACAAACGGTCTCAGCCGTGTTAATGACTTTCAGGTTGGCTGGATTTCAGCTAATAACCTAAAGATGAACAATCCTACGTACCCAATTACTAACTAAGTCCCTTCAAATGGACAATAATTGGATATTCATCTTTGTATTCAGAGAGAAAAAAGGAAAAAATCTTAGCCAGGCTGGCAGAAGCTATTTCTTTGGCAACTGTCTGAAGTAAATAGTAGATTTATTGGTTTAAAGAATAGTCTAAAAATTAGAATTGCCATGAAGTCAAACACACATGAAATTGTAATCTTAATCCAAACTTTGACTATAATCTTTCAAATTACATGCCTGACTCAATTTTCAAATCTTAAAAGTCCAGGAAAGGCTTGGTGGCCAATCAAAAAGATATTCAGTAAAAGCAAGATATAATACAGGATAATAATCGTAACAGTTCCCAATGGTGGCTGTGTGGTCCAACTTTCCTGTCTTGTTCCTGAGCATCTACTGAAAAAATAAACAGACTTTTTCACATTCTGTTTTGATACAAGTAAATCATTTATGAGTAAACTGTTTTAACAGAAAAAGCAATATTGGATAAATATGAATTGCAAGAATGGAAAACCTGTAGATATTGTTTATGATGTGAGTGTTAGTTAAAATAACTGCAGATTATATGGCACCAAAAAGAGAGTAATCAAAACTAAAAATACAACAAAAACAAAGAGAGAACTGCATGATGATCTACTATTATATATTTTAAATGACAGGGTTTGAAGTAAATACAGCTTTCTTTAAACACTAAAGGTTAGTCTAAGACTGCTTTCTGTTTTCCTTAACTTCTTTGTTTCAAATTTATGAAAGTCTGTTGCTATTTTTTGACCTATTCCCTTCTTAATGCTGCAGTGATAATGTGCTTCCTATCCTGCAAATAAACACGTTCACAGAAAGGAGCAACTGATGGAGACACAGAAGAGTACAAAAAAGCGATAAATTAATCACTTATGAGCATACCTGGACTAAAGTAGTTAACAATTGATGACAAAATATGAATATGCTGAACAAACATTGGCTTTCCCTAAAGTTCTGTTAATTCTAACAAACACGAAGGAGAAATCATTCCTCCTTTTTGCATAGTTGTGTTTATACACATTTTTTTCTTATCAAACACGTCCCTGTTGCCCACCTTTGCTGTCCCCAGCAGGTGCGACGCTGACTCTGCACACCGGAATGCCACAAGTGTATTTGAATCATGGTAGTATACAGGAAGGTATATTAAACCCCAAAGACATCTTGCATGTGTCCCAGTGGCATACATCGAAGACAGATACTAGATGGCAAGGAAATCAAAATCTCAGGGTTTTTGTTGAGTCTCAAGGTCCAACAGAGCCAAAAAAAGGATCATTTCTCTACTGCTAGTAAGGAGTGACCCTTGGGGTGGGTACAAGACAAGAATTCAGTATAATTCCAGTTCCACTTAAGCTGACATAAAGATGCAATAATGCTGCTGCATTTCTGGTGGTTTTCAAGATATATTCCTCTATATATCAGGAACCAGTGGTTTCAGTGATCAGATAGGGGAGGCTGGAAATTCAGATTGCAACATTTTGGTCTCAGTTCTTCATGGTCTTCCAGTACAGCCTATGTTGACATTATTTAAGGTCTCTGAAAACACTAACACAATGCCACCTTCTTTTCACAAGTGTTGCAATGCGTTGCAGTCCTCTGATTAAAGCAAGAAGTGGTCAGACTGCCAACACGCCTCTTCGAACGATCACATTGAACATTTAACACAGTCTGCTTCTCAGAATGGACACCACAGGCTACCTACTGATAACATAACTTGTACAGATATGAAATTATCCATCAGTTCCTGTACAAATAGGCCCTCACATGCCTAGCTGATATCATGGAGTAAATAAACCAACACTTTTAACACACTGATTTTAAACACATAGTATTTTGTTAACATTGATTCATTTACTCCTTGCTTTACCCCCATCTATGAGAAGATGCAGCTATATTCCTAAGATCCTTAGCACAATACAGTGGCAGCAAGAAACCAGTTCCTTGTCCCTTTGCATTTGTGTGTTCTTTCATTCCTCATCTCAGCGCTTCTGGAAAAGTGCAGCATCAGTGACAGATTCTGTTTGTCGGGAATTATTACTACTTACTGCCAAAAAACACACATACCAAAAAAAGCTAGAGAGCAAATTCAATAGAAAAAAACATGACGTTATTTATGTCAAAATTCTGTAGGCCACATTAAACATTTGGACATGGTGGTTCACATTGACATTTAAATATTTAAGGAAGAATGGTGAGATTTTTTTGATGTTATTACACTCCCACAGCTTCCAGGGAGCACTACATACCTTCCTGACCCTTATATTAAACATACAAACTCTATTCTACACTGTCTCTCCGTTACTTCCCTGAAAAAACAAGTTTGGGATTAGAAAACCAGTACATACTTATCATTATTTTTTCTAATTTTATAAGTAAAGAGACGACAAATTTTTGCAATCATCTCTAAACAAACTTTTCTAAACAAAGATATTAACAAAACAGTGCAGTCCATCTCTGCCAAATCAAATCAAACCATCCGTCTCCATGTAAATATAAGAAAAAGTAAGAAGGCTCCCCATGGACTCCTCCAGCATTAACCTTACAGAGCATCTATCATTTGAAAGGGAAAAACTGCAGGAGTCTCCTAGAGAGTGAATAGCCTCTAAATATTCAAATCAAAATTAGAAAGAATCCTACTTTTTGCAACACAGAAAAATTTATTACTCTTACCTCATTATTACTAAGATATTAGCATGGCTTTTGCACAACATTCCAGTGGCCTTCCAAACTGCAAAACCTGCCAAATTCTTTGACTCAGTTGCCATAAAATGTTTCTAAACTGCTGGAACCAGATCCAAATTTTGTTTTATAAAAGTATAAAAAGGATATGAGTAAAACTGTGGGTTGATTCACTGTGAATGTAACATATGTTAAAGGGTTTCCGGGTCCTGTTACTCATTATGAGAAAATGGCAATCCAGATATGCAGATATATTATGGTGGCTCCACAGATTTAGTCTCATCCTATTGTTTTTGGTAGTTTTCCCTTTCATCTAATAATCGGCATCTGGATTTTCCTTAAGTAAATCCATGTCTTCCAAAACCAAGTAAACTAAAGCTCTGCCGTCAATAGAAGTGTGTACTTTCTCTAGTAATATTAACCACACACTTTCCTCTATGTCAACAGAGCAAATTAGATCACAGAAAAAACGACCCTTTGGACTTCCCAAAAATTCAGCTGTATTACTATGAAATTTGGAGTATTTTTATCCTTTGAGAAGACAATAATGTAACTTACAATTTAATTTATACCCAGGTTGTACAAACAGCTAGAAAGGATCCTCAAGTTATTTTTTTATTCTTACTCAGAATGTTTCAGTGAAGGTCTTTAAGTTTTACAGTTTAAACAAATCTTTAGAGGCTGTTCAGTAGTTAATACCTTCCATACTACCAACCAAACAATCATCATGAAACTCAAATATCTACTAAAGCATGTTTTTTGCTGCAAGAACATCTACTTTACTGCTCAATGGACTAACCCGGTTCAGGTGTGGGAGGTCTATCAAGTATACGTAAGATACCTCTTGCCTTTCCAGATAGGTTTTCCAAGAGTTTCTGGGAGCATATCTCCATAGGTTCACCACATCCTTTCAAGCACATATAGGAAATTCTGCGAGTGTACAGGAAGAGTAACAACTTGTCGGTAGCTTGGCCCCATCCTCACTGGGAAGCGGTGAGAATAGCAGCCCACGTCAACGACCCACTCACCTATCAGCTTATCTGCTCACGTTGACCTGCTTGCCTATACTGAAAGCAGCACCAAGCTCCGTTCAGAGGTTTTACAGTGTGTTTGGGAAGTGAACTAGACAACTTCACACCTGGGCAAATGTAGGAGTGAAGCCTGCAGAAGAAGCAGCAGCTAATTCGTGTCCATCAGTCCTTCCTGGAGTCTGAGCAGTGGCAGAGCGGCAGCTTAATGGGAGGTAACACAAGGCTTAGTATTACTGTTTGGCACAGTTGGGTTTTTTTGTCTCAACTAAAGGCTGGAATTACAAAGACAGATATAAAGCAAGTTAAATTCTTATTACAGCTTGTGATATTCATGTAATGTGCAACTGGGTTTTCTGAATTTCAGGAAGTGTCTTTTAGAGAGTTCAAGTTTGGGCAGTGCCGGGGGAGTGATGAGGCTGTTTTGACCTCATTTGTAAGGAAAATCATTTCCATGCTTTTAGTGTCAGGTTTCAAAAAAAGAGAGGGTTTGGTGTTTTTTTTTTTTCTTTTGGGTAATTTTTTTAACTTTCAAATAAAGACTAAAGTGATCCATTGCTTTGGAGGACTATGTGGAAGGGAGGTGTTTTTAACAAACATCCCAAGATCCTCTTTAAAAACAAAACCTGCAGTCTCTTCTGTCCCATCGCTTATGGGTTTTTTTGCCTGCACACTGCTTTTTTTAAATTATTTTTTAGTTTCTTTTTTTCTTATTTGACTGTGCTGCAGAACAAATACATAAAGCAAATGTATTCTTTGAATCGTTTTGCTGATTGTGTTCCTTCCACAACATATTTTGTTTTTTAATGCTCACCACCCGTATCAAGCTGGTTTTAGGCAGCAGCACAAGGAACTTCAGGATTTCAGTTAATATTCAGTATTCTTCTCCCTAAGGAGTGGTAGTGTCATATTTCAGCTTTTCTTTATGTTTCCCGTTGTCATGTGTCTCTGTGTGATTTTTTAAGAGACAACTTAGGCAGAATCTGTTTCTGAGGGGTTTAGAGTAGGAAAAATGCACTTTTAGCAAAGGCAAAGAGGACGACAACAGGACAAGATGCAAGAGCTAAAGAACCAAAAGGGGAAAATACTAGCAAGCAGGGTGTGATTGCCACTCCAAATCATAATTTTCAACCAAAAAATATTTATAAAAAGTGTAATCTTAATCGTAGTCATTATCTCTGTTTTTCATTTTTGTAGCTAAGTGATTATATTTAACACAGCTTGAAGCCAGCTATGTTTATACAAGTGCGTGGATCTAACATGGAGAACTGAAGTCTGCCAGAAGTAATTGAACCGTAAAAGTCACTGAACGTTTTCACGTTGCACCAGAGGGGCAAAACCACAGATATCGGTGCTGTATTCTAACAAGACAGCTGAAAAAGAAAATTGGACATTTGCTGGTCATGTTTTCTTAGAAATGGTATTTCCACAGTACTTCAAAGAAAACCTTTTTGTACTAAAGCCACTTCTAAAGCAGCAGCAGTCAGAGGAAGCAGGATGAGACAACAGAGACAGAGGGGAGGAAGGACAGACCACAACACCAGAATGAGATGTCCTCTCATTCAAAGCCTTTCCAACGTTTGTTCCTTTAAATGCTCAGTTGGATATTTTCCTCCTAAAGTTAGGCTTTAATAATCACAGACTTGTACGTTACTTGGAGTGGACTGTCTTTTGCAAGTCATATCCCTCAGAGGCTGCATCTCATAAGGATGAGTGGTGGGCTGACTCAGTGCAATGATGTACTCTCATCAGGGACTGAGAAGTGCCAGCCACTAAAAACTAAAAGAAGGGGACAGTAAACGTGTGCCAGCCTGACAGCAGCTTCATCAGATGGTTTGCTCCAATTGCCCATTTCAGAGGGAAATGGGACGGAGAGAAAGGGAAGGTACTGCTGTCAAGAAGAGGTGACAAAGCAACTAACCCTGCAGCTGTTATCAAAGGTGAAAAGTCCGTGTCAGTTTTGCTAAAAATTGCAGAATTCCATTTCAACACAATAAAAGAAGAAAAGAAAAAAGAACAGAATAATTCCAAATATGAAGTTATATGGAAAAGCTTTGGATGAATACGAAACTGTGATCTGAAAAGACAGAACTAAGGAGATGAAAGTGAAGCAATGGTATTTAGCAGTTAAATCTTCCTCCAAGATGTCAAAACCATTTTGCATTAGGTAGTTACAGTATGACCATCATACTCTATTTAAGATGGAGAAACAGATGGTGTCAGGTCATTGTCTGAAGAAAGCAGCCAGGAAATTCAAGCTACCCTCATGAAAAATGTTCTTTACTGTGTTTAAGTTTACTTTGTTAAGACATCATTAAGCCTTAGCCTGAGTAAAGCTATTAGTAAAAAAGATTAAAAAATCGATCTTTTGGGTGGGAGAGGGTTAGAAAAATATGAGAATGCACACACCATAAATAGGTCTTGTTCAATCAAAGCATACAGCTGAAAGAAACAGCAAGGGAGTGATGTTGTTCATCATTCTCATCCAAGGTGAGATCAGCTATATCTATCTCATTCCTGATGGAAGTCATTCCAACCTTTGACCTCTGTGGGCAATCAAGTCCAACCTTCAACCATTGTTAACATACCAAGGAGTGTTTCTAATGTGCACTATCAATCTCCTTTGCTGAGGTTTAAGCCCATTTTTTCTGGTTCTGTCCAAAGAAGACATGGGAAACATATTCCCTTTCTCTTTGTAGCAGCCTTAACATATTTGCAGGCTTTTAGCATGTCTCTCCTCAGTTCTGCCTCAGCTAAACAACTGAAATCCCATCACCAGTCTTTCACAGGTTCCGTCTTCCAGCCCTCTGATTATTCATGTTGCTTTCTTCTGGAATGTCTCCAACGGTCCCTATTATCTCTCACGTGCAGCACCCCACATGACACACAGCTCCAGCCAAGGCCTTCCCAAGGCTATCTGGGCCCGGGGGATTATTTCACATCTCTTCCAGACAACACTCCCAGTCAAATGTTTGTCTGTTTTTCTGGCAACAGCATGACATCAGTCCTTCAGACTTGGCCAAGATGTGGTTGTCACATCTACACATCTTGCAGAGCATACAGCTGTTTTATTCTTGCTATAGGTAATGCAACAAAATGAAAGGTACCACTTACTTTTACCTTAAATTGTTTCTATTACTTAAAAACATGGAGGGGAGGGGCAGGGAAGACATTTTATAATAATACTGGCCTTCAGCCTCTGCATAAGCAACACAAAAAAGAAGGGTTTCATCACCAAATTTATTATACCAACGATGAAAAACGAGTGGGGAAAACTCACTGTAATTGCCTAGAATAAAAATCTTTTCATCATTTGGGCATGAGACAAGACAACACAAGAGCTGTAAGCATCCCAGCTGGTAGCTGTCTGAAGAAACTGCTTTGTTCCAGGTTGAGAGACCCCTTCCCACATGCCAAGATTTTACAGACCTGCTAACTCCTCCTCCATGTTATAAAAGTCAGTTTTATGAGAAGCAGAGTGATGGAAAGAGGAAGGATTGCAAATGGATGATACAAATGAGGTGCTCAGGAGTCCAGGAACAGCCTTCAGCCTGGACTTGCTATTTTTCTCCTTAAGCAATGTTTGAGTAACAGTGTCAGCACTGGGGGAAAGAACATGATGTAATCTATCACCTCCTGATATTACTGCACATCATTTTAATCAGAGAAACAGTCTGCATCTGTCTGAAGTATTAACAGTGACAACATATACATAGCCCAGCTGACCTTATCCTTTCATGGTAAAAAAGGTTATGATGAGGAAACATTGCTTTGCTAATATGACAAATTAGTAGGTTGCAAATAAGTGGACACATGACAAAGCCTAATTATGGAGTGGAGATAATAACTTATAGGCTCCCTTCTGTCTGTCCTGAATTGTTACAAAAGTTGAGGCAGGAGGAAAAAGAGGCAGAATATTTACAGGATGAGATGCTATACAGGCCCTTCAAAATCAGCTCATCTCAAAAGAATGACATGGAACTCTTAGGGCTTGGATGTACTTTGGCACAGTTGCCAAGGATATCGCTCGCCCTCCTCCCCATGCATGGAAGCTGCACTGGTCCTGTTTCAGCTGATGAGCCACTGTGGCTGAGAGAGTCATGTTAATGCAAAAGATCCTTACTTCTGGTTAGTATCTAAATGCCACAGCAGTTCAGCAGCTGAATCATAAGTAGTTCAGCCGTGCATTGGTAGTATTAGCTTCAGTTGGCCATGAAGGGTACACCACAGCTCTTAATCAAGTAGGGTTTGAAAGGTTTACTAGTCAAGAAGCCTGTGCAGAGCTTCAAGTAACTGATCTTTTTCTAAGACCCTCCTCTTATTTCTTGTTAGCTTAACACATGATATAATTTTCGCAGGAAATAAGTGTTTCTCATTAATGATTTAGTTCTAATCATGCAGAGTGCTGTTTAAGTAGGAAAAAATCAAGTTCTTAAGGAACCTGTCTGATGCTTGTCAAGGAGTAGCAGTTATTTAGACATTAGCTGTAACATATCATCCAAGTAATATACCTAGAAAAGTTAGAAAAAGGAAATTTTGACATTGATAAGAGTTTAAATTCAAAATATATTCATCTGCTACTTAGATTAGCATTGGATAAATAATACACTCTGTGAGAGGATGACATGTACCATTGAACATAAATAAAAACCTCCTATTGATGCTCTCTCCACTTTCTTCCTTCCCTTCCAAGATGCTCACGGGGTGCTTTCAGCTTAACTATTTCCTAATTAAAGAACTTGCAATCCTTACGGCAGGCTGGGTGTTCTCCTTAAGAAGAGTTACCAATGCTCTGAGAAAACAGTAACTGGAGAGTCACTTTCTGAGATAGTGAGATGACTTTCAGTACAGCCCGTACAGGTGAAAGAAGCATGTACAAGTGTGCAAATATATTTGTATTTCAAATTAGATGGTTATTTCTGCTTTTTTTCCTCCCTGCCTTTCCTGCAAGCTGTGGTTTTACAAAAACTTTAAGTTAACCTATGTCTGGGCTGCTGCTGAGGGGCTGATCTCGTCTCTGATCCCTCATTTTCATGCCTTCCTTTGGGCCAACATTAGCATTTCTGGGCCACGGGGTGTGCCAGAGGAGCGCACAGAGCCAGCCACTGTGTGCCTGCGGGAGCTTCTGCCAGTGCCTGGGTAGGGCAAGAGCAAGGAAGGGAGGATGAGTTGGATCATCTCTTTTAGTGGCAGCCTACATTTAGATTTAAAGCGACTGTGGAACAACAGTCTCTGGTGTAGATGTCACACAATGGTTAACGCTGAAAGGGACCTCTGCACATGGTCTAGTCCTATATATGTGCATATATATGCATGTGTATATACATGCACACACACAAATACACATGTACCTACGTGACTTTTCTCATGTTGCTGTGAGTGGAAGCACGACAGCTATCGGGAGGTGAGTGGTGGGAGAAAACATCTCTGTCTCCTGGGTCAGGCACTTGGGGGATGGCAGGAAAGCTGTAGCTCACCTCGAGCTCCTCAGAGAAGAGTCCCTGTTCCTGTGGGGTTTCATTTGTTTATGTGTCGGTCTCAGTAGCTATGTGGAAGCAAGAATAGGGATGTTTTTTTTATGCAGTATACCCAGCTTCTTGGAGCATGCATGACTCAGACATAGAAATTTTGGGCTGCATAGACCATATTGTAACAAAACACTTGAAGGTAAAAAATGGTATTTATTAAACACATATGCAAAATACTTATGTGTATTATATGTGAAATACACTCAGGCACTCTAAAGTGCTGAAATTACCAGAGGCAATGTCACCAATAGCCTAAATGTTGTAATTATTTTCAAATGAAAGCAATGGCTGCAAGTAGGCTCACATTTAGCTTTCTCCTCCCTGGGGCAGTGCATTCCTAGCAGGGGTGTTATCCTGCATCTCTGTGGAACACATTAGCTGCTCTGATAACAATGCAGCTCTGTGCTTTTAAAGACTACAAAGCAACCATGCAAAGAGTAGTAAAGTTCATTTTGAATATTTCTGTGAGAATTAAACAGCCCAGTAGTATTTCATGTTTTACATTAGGGAGCTTGTTTATTTTCCCTTCTGAAATTTGTCTTAAGGTCAATAAATACAACAGCAGTAGAGACTTTTTTTTTTTTTTTACAAAAATAATGAACCAGTGGGCACCACACCTACCTTTTACTTTTTATCCTTTTTACTTTGTGCTTCTACCTGATAATTAAACAGAAGAGACTGAAACTGGATAAGCAAATGTTATAATGGAGGAATGCACACAGTTATTCATGTCTTTCATTTCAAGGGGACTTACTTAATTTTTTGATGTATTTTAACTCTCAGGACATTGCTCTCCAGATGAAGTAGAGTACAATATAGTTCCTTCTACATTCTTTTGTCCTAGATATACGGTTCAAACATATTACTCAACCCTTACAGAAGCAGTAATAATAATAGACAACACATACATATTCTTACACTGTAAGATGAATTTAATAAAATTATATATTGGAAAAAAAGCTAACACGTGTTTTGATTTGTGCTGACCTGTAACAACCAAGAGAAGTTAGCATTTTCAAAGTACCTCCTGGCAAGGTTTTGGAATCCACAAGCAGCATGGAAAATGAATGCAGTAAATAAATTAAAAAAAAAAAGAAAAAACCCATCCAAACAAAAAGAACCCATATCCTTTAAGGATGGAGTATGGAACAGTAGGAAGCTTTGGTGCTTCCAATATATGAGAAACTGGAAATGTCTCTGAAACGATAGGAAGAAATCTCTCCCGAAGGCAGTCAGAATTCCACTGCAACAGGTTATGTACAGTATTTTATTTCTAGTTGCTCATCTGTAGGTGTCTGTTACGCAGTACAGATGCATGCAGAAGTGTTAATGCAAGAGACTACACAAACATGAATTCATATATAAGACCAGCTGTTCTTAACACAGTTTAAGTAACTGTGTCTTTCCTATCCCACAGCTCAAGCTAGAACAATTCATCAGCTGGAAGCACCATCTAACTTCACTTAGTGTTTCTCCAGCAAAAGCCCACAGCTCCATCACAGACTCATGAAAAGTGGGGAAGCTTGCCTAAATTAAGAGGAAAAGAATCAGGTCCACTGCAAAGACCCAAGGGACATATGTTATTCTGGAATCTCAGGGCCAGGGATGAGACAGTGCAGTGAAAGGGTAGACATGAGATTCAAGAGTCATTTCACAGCATAGCTTCTCTCAGCCATCCTTCATTGACCCACGAGGAGCCCCTGGAGTATATATTTTTATACATATACATATTCTGTAGGACATTGATAGTGGAATAGCAACAGAAGGGGGAGGAGCGATGGGCACCAGCTAGTCATCTAATAAAAAGCTGGGGCCAATTCTCCCCAAATATTTTTGTGGTCAGCCAATGCGGCTGCTTGAAGAAAAAAAATTTAGATGCATCCACCCTTTTGAAACTGAGAGCCTGTGCTCTCTTGATGTAGGCTTGTTATGCAGTATATGGTTTTATTCCAGAATTACACTTGCAACACACTTTACTAGATCACTAGGTCAGACCTCACTACTCCCCAGAGAAGAATACTAGTTTCAAATTAGTTTTAAGTCAAGAAATCCTACTTATTAATAGCCTCATGAGGTGAAGAGGTATAAGCACCTATATACTATATGGTTACAGGTACAAACCAGTTTCTTCCAAATCAAGGTCAGTAGTGAAAGGGAGGCATCTCCAGAAGGTTGTTCCTTGCACTTAAATTCTTAATCCCTGCCCAGCCCTTTAAATTTTGTTGCATCTAAGGTCTTTATCTATAAGCGGTACCAGCAATTCTCTGGACAGTAAGGTAAGGAGGGTTGTGTGAATATGTGCTACAGGTATCTTCTACCAACATCTGTAGCAACTGGTGGTGTTTTGCTAGGGATCTGGATACAGTTTCCGGGAAAGCTTTGATGACCAAGGTTTGATGCCCTCATTTAGCTCTATCTTGCCTTTGTGGTTAATACAGAATGTTAACATAAACTCCAGCTGCTCAGCATATCTTAAGTCCTTGTAAAGAACATGTAAATGCATGCTTGCCTAAACTAAACAGCAACCATGTGGTGGTCTCCACTTGAGTGAATGTGATGTGTTTATGAATAGCACTTTCTAATAAATGCTCTACCTCTCCAGCTCTTAATAATATTTAACTTATCTCTTTCTTTCAACAAAAATCATTTAGGTAAAACAATACAGCAATAATCATCATGTTTCAAACAATAATGAATCTTTCTGGGAGGTCACCTACAACAGGTAATATAAGCAAGATGTAGCCAGACAGCAATTACTCAGCCTGAAGCAGTGATGAAGAACTACATTCTTTATAAAAATACCTTAAACTATTTTTAAGTCTTTGAACTATTTTTAAGACTTAAACAGCAACAAAAAGTCAGACAAAGGCTGATACCAGTAAACAAATGTCAACAGGAAAAGAAATACAGAACATGGGTTATGTACACTGTCTGCCTGATGGGTGAAGTTAACCCCAGGATGAAGGAGCTTCACAAGGTGCTCTGCATCTTCCAGGTCTGCAGTTTTATTTGACCTTCTGGTGTGTTAATAGACATATTTAAGTCTCTGAATTTTCCCATTGGCTTAAATGCAAACACACACATGTGTAAAGAACTTCGCTTGATTGGGTCTCATGGGCAAAACCCTGGTTTTATAGGTGTTCATTTCCTACTGGAGTCATCTGAGTACTGTTGCATGTTTACAGTTTCCAGCCATCTCTACGTAAATCTAACTAAATTCTATGGAAATTATTGCCCTACTAAACTACCTGAGAATGAGATATACAGGTAATATATATAATGTATTTAATATATAATATAGTATACAATAAAAACTAAGCCAAATAAAATTTTTGGTTAAAAAAACAGCCTTTATGGAGATCAATTTGCAATACAATAGTTTGTGTATGGATTTCTGCTAAAGAAAGCCATATTTCTCAGTTATCTATATCTATACCTATACTTCCTGTCCAAATCTGAAGTATGCTCATAAAAAAAATCAGGTTTGGTAATAAATTCAAGCCACTGGTTCTCCCTCAACTTCCTTTCAAAATCCCAAAGCTCTGGCATTACTCAGATGTAGGATTCATGTTTAAATGGGTTATTAAATTATTGGTTAAACCCAGATGCTTCACCTTTCCAGAAATTATGGCCTCCAATGTGCACCGTTTCCAAGAACACAAGCAACGTTTTCCCAAATTCTAGCTATGGTTTCCCATGTACACAATCAGGTTCTTTTTCACTTTTTCTGTCTTCAGAATATGCTTTTCTGTGATTTGACAGCACAATTTTTTCTTTTTTTACTTTTAACCAGTAGTAATAAAACTAACTATTTTTGGTCTATTTAAGATTAAGAACCTCCGTCATCCAAGGCAAGACATCTTAATTAGTAAGGCACTGAGCACGGCAGTCTAAATAAAAATCTCACAGCTGAATGAACCGACATTTGGTATACAAATGATCTTTTATGAGACCAATATGGCAAATTTCTCATAAAAGAGAGAACTAATACTATACAGCAATTCTCAGAAATACACAGCTAACAAGTTTATATCATAAAACTAATTTTGCAAGACTCTGTCTTGGTCATCATTCCTGCATTTCCAGTCTCTCTTCAAGGGTGTTTTCACTAAGTCCCTTGAGCCTTCAAAGCATGGAAGTAGCCACGCAAAGATGTTGTGACAGACTTCTTTGTAAGCACTGAGTAAACCTAAATTAAGAGTACAAATAATCCACCTATCTATGCAAATCCAAAGAACGATCACCTTGTTTTAAACCTCCTGAATAAATTCTTTTACTTCAGAAGAATTACTCATTTCATATGGTTGAAGGGAGGCAGACCATTTGAGCTTTAGAAGTGACATTCCTCTGACTAAATGCCAGCGCTTACAGTGTAGTCATCTGTATCTCAGCTAGTTGCCCTAGGCTCAATGCACAGTCAATGGAGAAATTTAGGCTTCCTAAAATAGACATCTAGAACAGATCAGATTAATTACATCCTAGAGAAGCAGATTTCTATCCCCTGATTGTTAAGGAAGCCTACAGGGAACGAGCTCAGCTGTAGACCTGCTCTGCCGTGTCTGGCTCGAGTCTGGCAGGATGTAGCCCACTCTAAGTGCCTATCGGCTTTCACATACCTTTAATTTGAAAATGTGATCCCATGTTTACTAAAACGAAAGTGAAAAAGAGCTTTCTCATTACAGTAAAGCTATTTAAGTATAGTTAGAAACTTGTTTAAATATAGTCATACGTTATATTCACACACATATAATAGTGCTATTATTACTTTTCATTTTTCTGTCATCTTTTACCTGTTCTTAACCAGTTTTACTGAAAATAGAAGTAAGAGAAATATCTAGACTTACATTTTCTGAAGCACACATTAACGGGCACCACTGGGAGCCACAGCAGAGCTCACATAGTCTCCTCAGTTTCTGGCTCACTCAGCACGCACATGAGGCTGCTGTTACAAGCACCAGGGACAGGCAGGACTTGTGAACATATGATGACACTTAGCTTCATAGTCCCATTTTTTCAATACAGATGGTCCAAGTGAGTGCTTTTCTTAGTGCCTTGCAAGTACCAACAGTTGAGTCCTAATTTAGAAGTGAATAGATTAAAACAAACTGTTTCTCCTCAGTTAGAAAGCACATTTCCAAATGGTAATCTTTAAGATTGTAACATTACTTCATAAAAACGCATTCTCATTTCACTCTAACTTTGGCTTCCTCCTGTCACAGCCTCATCACGAGTCTTTTTCTCCCAGCCTCAAAACTCTGGTGTGAAAAACATAACAGATTTGACGTACGAATGAAAGATTTCATCCCACTGTCCCAAGAGAAGGGAGGAGGGAAAGAAAGCATTTCTGGCTCCTAGCTGTCACCTGTGTATCAGGAACAAGTAATGCGACAAGCCACCACAAACATAATGAAAATCCTTTTAACAAACAGCACACCTATTCCCTCAAGTCCCACGGATAAGCCGGGTAAGGGTTTGCACTTCACTTGGTACCTTTGCTTTTCCTAACAGATCAACACAAGTTCAGCCATGTTGCTTTAGCTCCAGCCCCCGCAGTACACTGAATAATGCAGTTATATATCCCATCATTACTCTTTTAAATCCCATCACTACTTTGCTACATCTGATGTAGATAAGCATTGATGCATTTATTTCACAAATCTCCCGCCCTGTTGCTATTTGAAATCGTTCTCCTCTTCGATCAATGTCCAAGTTGGTTGCCGTCTGCTTCACTTTGCCTTTGGTTGCACGTCGAGTTGCATTCGGTCCTTGAAGGACAGTGATTGAAAAGAATCTGAAACAAAATCCCCTACATAATTTCTAACCATGGTCTTTTGATAAGAAAGCAGACCCAAACAAATTCCCGTTGGCAAGACTGTGTATTGTGGGACTGAAAATCACCATGCTGGAGCACCGCAGTCTCATTTCTTGCGAGGGGAGACTTTCTCACCATTTGTCTTCTGAAGCAATTTGTCAGGGTACTGACTCTATCATAACCTCCTCACACGAAAATTCACAACAGATGCAGGTACTCGATCAAACACAGAGTAAGGCAAGGCAAAAAAAAAAAAGGATGGCAGAGAATTATATAGAGGATAAGGCAAAGTCACGTAGGGTACCATACAGCCCTGAATGCATGCCAAGTCCAAAAAGATCTCTAGTACAGGGCAGGCTTTTGCTTAAGAACAAGCATAAACATAAATAATAATTAATATGATTATTTTGGGGTAGGATATTTAAAAGTGAAGTGATTTCCAAGTCCAGCAGAAATACCGTCATCTTTGGACGGTGAAGTTAGATTGAGCTCATCCTACATTGTGAAGTGCCCTGTATGAGTAGATGCTGATAGATGATCATTTGGAAATGTGTTTGGAAAAGCAGCTATCAGACATAATCAATACACCACTTTAAATTTTCCCTTCAGAAGTTAACATTTTTAATCTGGAAACTGATAGCAATCTGACCTAACATGTATCTCAGGAAAAATCCTACAATAACAATACAGCAAAAGAGTGGCAACACATTATTTATTACTTATCTTACAGAATACATAGTTCTTGCCTTGAAAGATTCTGAAAATGGGTGCACATATGAAGAAGGTAAGAAAAAACCTCTGGGAAGACAAAGAAGCTAGGGCAATACAAAACTACCCAAATCAATCCCTTTGCTATTCTTAATATACATTTTACGGTTGTTTAGCTAGCTTAATAACACCATTTCTTAGCCCTCACATGTGGAACAGATGGGATACAGACCTCTGATCCTTAAATTAAAGAACATGCAAGTTTATGCTGACGCAGCTTTTAATCATCCAGGACACACAGTCTACCACTGTCAGAATTTTAATTCAGTGACATAATTCCATGGTGCCATCAGATAAAGAAAGGAAAATAATGGTATCCTCAAAAGCCCAGATTCTAGTAATCGTCACTACTAGTTGCAAGCCAGCAGACAAGCTGAATGCAAAACAAGATAATGGCAGCAGACAATGAAAATTCTCACTGAAAGGGCTCTCTGCTGGCGTTCAGTGATTTCCCAGCAGTCCTGTTATTAGGGTCCCAAGTCCTTGATCTTTCTCTTATTAGTCAATGACAAAAATTCACTTGCCTACAGGTAGAGGAAGAGTCATTATAGGCATGGATGCTATTTCTTAAGCACAGGAAGAAAGAGGCATCACTCTGATTATAACATTGAATTAAAAAATGAACAAAATTATTAAATGCCGTATTAGGTTTACTACAGTATAAATAATAATTCCATAGGAAAATGCACTTTACACGTGAAATCAGCAACCACTGAACATTTATTTTTCCAGGTGGCTTTTATCATTCTGTTCTTAACAGTTTGAAACGGCATTTTCCCCTTCTGCTTCAGGCAACTTCCACTGGTGAATGTGGAGTATCTGTTTCCTCCTTACAAAAACCTCATTGGGAAGAAGTTCTCACTTTAATAAAGGATCAATGACAAAAGGAATTTAACATTTTCCTAGGTAGACTTACCTCGGAAAATGTCAAATAATTACAATTTTGGAGAATTATGCCACTAATAACGATTTCTCCAATCCAAGGAAAAACCTTCTTGTCATGCCCTTTATCTGCTTTCATGTAGTTATACCCCGACAGACTCTGTTATCACAAGGTACAGTTGCTCAATATTATTTTGTGCCTTTCTGAACTATGCAAAAATGCTCTTTATTATAGACTGTAGCAAAACCACCTTGTGAAGTGCTATGGTACACACAGAGCTATGCTTCGTTCCACCCCTCCCAGAGCTGATAAGAGCCTTCTAGAATTATGCACATACTTTTAGTTGCTTCATTGCACTGGGTGCAGCTGAACTGAATAGGGGAAGGATTATTTTGGCAAACTACTGTAATGAAATTAGCTGATCCAGGACGATCATCACCTCCTATGGCTGACCCTGGTGAACGCCATCAAAGAACAGTGCACGTATGTGTGGAAAGTCCCAGCACGTCTCACATCAGTGAGATAACTTGCACCGCTCTTCTATGCTGGCTCGCTGGGAGAAGAGCGCGGTCTGTAATTTTAATAGCAAATAGTATAGCATTATGTGACACTGCTCACGGAAGGAGTACAGGGCTGTAAAAGAGCAGGTTATATGTTTGCTCCATAGACTGCTTAACAGAAAGGGAAGGTAAGCTAAGCCCTGTAAACTGCAGTTCAGAAGTGGTGTGACAAATGGTCCTATGGATAGAACACCTAGCATTATTCCAAAAACTGTTTCCCAGGTAAGACAGATAAATGCTTATTTATCCCAGAGTTTAGGAGTGTTCCTAAACTCATTTGAGTTGCAGGAGTTAAGATGAAAGCTTATAAAACAGGGGTGACTATAGCAAGAAAAGGGAAAAGATGCTATAGGATTCTTACACACTTCTCTTACCTCCTATGTACTTCATTGAAGTGAAGTTGGATTAGAGTTTTGTACTGAAATCTCGGGAGTGTTGAGGCACTAGCAGGGCTGATGAGACCAGTGTACCAAAATCCTTACAACTTTATTATGCATTTGTTTCAAGCATTCAGGGAGACGGTCAGTTCCCTCCTTCCCTCTGCGCCCTGAGCATCTGCCATTTCCAGTTCCTACTCCCTGTCCCATCTCATGAAGTCATTAATTTTTTATGAGTTATTAACATGTAAAGAGCTGCTCTAGGGTACCACGTGCTCTCTAAGTCACTGATGACAACTTACTAGAAGAGCACACCCTTCTCTGGCTGTATATATAGCTCAAGCTATAGCTCAAGCAAGGGCACATTCCTGCTGTGTTGTCTCTGGGGAACTTTGGTCCTGGCTCAGCCAGGTGGCTAGACCATCCAGGTGATGCCTCCTGGCCAAGAACAGCTCCGCAGTCACACCTAGGAAAGCTGTGCACCTTCATTTCATGTATCTTTACTTTCAGATATTTACATTTAGATCTTGCTCTGGGTTGCCCAGATCCTGACTCACAGAGGAAAGCGCTTAGATCTCAGTAGGAAGCAGCCCTTCCCTACAGTGATGTACAGGGAAAGGGCTGGACTCTTTCATAAATACTGCTTCCAAGTCACCTCCCTGAAGGGAAAGAAGAACTTAACTGGAGTAAATGCAAAGACTGGGACCACTTAACGCACATTCAAACCAAGCTAAGGTTTGATCCCTATTTGGCAGAGTATTTTTTCTTTATCTGGGTGTTTTTCTTTAAAGCTGGCACAACAACAACCCCAGAACAGCTGTTTTTTTGTAAGGGCTGGTAGGTCAGGAAACCTAGCCCAAATGACCCCGAGTCTCAAAGACTGACTTCACCCTTTGCTCTCATAAAGTACAATAAACTTCAGGGCAATACAAGTTTGCACTTAGATCTTGGAGCCCGTAGATGTGCTGACCATAAACCAGAAAGGAATCGCCAAGTGCAAATACAGCAGGGCTAGTCCCATAATGCTTACAAAGATATTACTGTGGCAGGAAAAAGAAGTTGAAGGAATTGAAAAGGGTTGAAGAAGTCTAAAAATTCCCAAACATCATACCTCTTGAAGACAGCTTTTGCTTTTCTTGTAATTTAATCAATATTTCATTTGTTTCTTTGGGGGAGACAGTCACGTGGGCCTTCTACATGTACCTGTAATTGCCCTTAGGTTGTATCGAGAACTACTGTTTACAGGGAAGCCTTCAGTATAGCTTATTTTTAACACTCAAATTACTTTTAAAAGTTACATAGTTGGACTATAAGCAAGTGGACAGAAAAATGAGAGATCTGGAGAAGATGAGGTCAAAGGGGTGACAGCTCTCAGCAAGATTTTCCACATATGCAAAATCTAGACTTGCCATTTTGTAAACAATAATAAAGGAGAAGATCCAAAGGGATGTGAAGGAAATTGCAGTGTTGAGAGGCTGTGAGGCTCAGTCATTGCAGGCAGACAGATGGGAACAGCAGTCACCAAGAGCCTAATTGGGACTTGAGTCAGGTTAAAATTAACTGTTGCATCTTTTTGCCTTGTTGGATACAGTTCGATCCAGATCAGCTCTGGGATCAGGCTCAGGACGCGGCTGTCACAAGGTGGAAGGTGTCTTGGCGGCTCCAGGCCACAGCAGGGGAGGTTGGTGGGAGGGCTCCTTTTGGGGTCAGAAAGGCCGATGTGGGGTGGGCACACTTACACACCCGAGCTGACTCCTGTCCGCAGGGGCTCCCGTTCAGCAGAGCAGTGCAAACACGTGCACAACCCAAAATACCAATCTCACCGACATCAAATAAGATGATTCATTTATTTAAAGCTGAGTGCTTGCATAAACACTTCTCTGAGCTCCAGGGAAAGAAGTGCAGGACAGCAGAAAGTCCCAGAGAAGATGAAAAGTTCACAAGCCACAGGAACAGACAAACTTTCCCAGAGAGGGAACAGCTCTTCCTTTCCCCAGAGGACACTTGTTTTGTTTATCTGAGGTTTCTGGTGTGTGCTTTCAGCTGTCTGCATGTTTGGGGGCTTGTTTTCATTAATTTCTGAAGTGAGAGACTTTTAGGGTTTTTGGGTTTGTTTTTTTTTTTAAGGTCTCCAACTGTTTTTTTTTTTTTCCTTTTAAATGAGACCTTACTTGTTAAATATCCCTTTTTTCAGCAGAACTAACTAACCTTGGAAATAGGATTGTTTTTGTAACCAGGTGGGGTCCCACCCATCTGTACTCAGCATTATTCACACTGGCCCTGATCCAGAATTTTCCCCAAGACTCTTCAGGGTGGATTTAATTCCTGTTAAGCTCAAAACAAAATGCTGTGGCCTGACCTAGCCTCTGTCTCCTTTCAGCTCTCCTGGTTCTTCCTGCAGGACCCACCATGCACCCATCATCCCCTGTCCAAGGAGACTCGCAGCTTTTCATGGTCCTAATGGCAAACACATGGTGCAGATAGAGGGATCAGGCAAGGAGAAGAGCTCTGTATATTCACAGAAGCTCCTCAGCCTGAATATTTTTTTCCCCTACAAGAACCAGATCTTTTCTTTTTCCAAAGGGTATTCTTTGATAATTTTATGCGTTAACAGAGTCGAAAATCAGTTAGCTCCTAACGTTTTCAGGTATTTCTTTTCTTCTGTCTATCTCTTACAGCCAGTGACAACATCCAGTAAGTATTTCACTCTATCCCCTAGCACGAACTTGGCTTACAAGAATAAATCCCACTCTCCACAAGGGCAATGTCTTTCGCTTTGATGTATGCTAAGCCCCAGCAGCAGAACAGCATCAAAGAGTGGCCCCTCTGCAGCTCAGCTCCTGGCCACTGCTGCCCCGGTGACACTCAGCAGCCCTGCTTCTCCTTATCTAATGACTTTGCCTTTTACATTATCTATCTTATTTTCAACTCCTGCCATTTTATCATTTCCTCATTGCGGCCCACCCTGCTTGCAGGGCTGAAATGATGTCTTTTCATTCGGTCTATGCCAGCAGCAGGCAGCTAGCTGGTTTGCTGCGTGCTCATGAAGCAGGAGCCCCCAACAACACAGGGCTCGGCTCCCAAGGCTGATTCCAGCTGGCAGCTTCCCCTCTCCTCCTCATCCTCCTGCTGGAATGTGACTGCTCATAGCTTTGGCCTCTTAAAACCCCTCTACCGAGCGGCTGTACAGCCACGGTGCCTGGAGCTCATGGTTCAGGGTTTCAGCGTCTCCTTGCCCCATCTCCTGCTCGGGCAGAGATGCTGGGCTGGGACTCAGGGGCTGACACCAGCTCAACAGTGAGGACGGGCACGGCTGGCACGCAGCGGCTGACAGCACCATCTGAAACCACCCTAGGATGTCTGTCTGTGAAACCCTTCCCCTCAGCTGCCCACAGTCCTCAGGGACAGCCCCAGCGTTTGAAGACAGACAATGCACAGCATCGTTTTGGGCAGGCTCCTTTCCACTTGGGTCTGCTGGTCTCTGGGGCAGGGGCTGAGAGCTGCGGCCCCTGCCCTGCCGAGTGCCAGTTCAGCAGCTGGGGCCATAAAACCTGTCAAACTGACATGGCACACAGAGAGGAAAACCACAGAAGTCATTCTTTCCACAGCCAGCTAGCCAATTCATGTGATTTTTTTCCTGACAGAGCAGATAACCATTTTGCTAAACGTATTTCACATTTTATGAGCATTTTCCTTGCACCTGCTATTGCACATTTCTTACGGCATTTAAAGTTTCCTTGGCCAAACCTGGTACAAAGGTAGCTTCTACCAAGAATTGGTTGGTTAAAAAACCACAAAAATCATAGATCATACCCTGCTTTTGGCCATCGACATTACCAGTTTGAAGCTCAGGGTCTTAACCTTTTACTTGATAGTAGAACAGTAAATATATATCTTTATTAGCAATTTGCCATTTTTCTCAGAAAACCTGTGTGACAAAGGCAGCTCTAATATATATCACCTATACATATACACACTCTCTATCTATATACATCTATACCTATATCTGTATTTATCATATATACACACAAACATATGCCCATGAAGGAAGTTAGAATTACACACTAGCAATTCTGCTCTCCTGTCTACCTGTCATCTAGGACTTTGCCTGCAAGGAAGCCAGGCATGAAGTGACAACCTGTCACTGTCCTGAGCCCTGGAAAGGAAGGCAAGAAAGTTGTACTTAGTGCAGCTAGCAAGCAAAGGAGAGCAAAGGAATTTCAAAAAGGCATTGAACTTGGTGTAACAGTGAAAAAAAATCTAAGAACACAAAATGTTTTAAATTTCAGTAAAACTCCAAAACCAGACCAAGGTCAGTAGGGAAAACCAAAGAAAGAAACACAAAACAAACAAACAAAACACTTACAGGGTGTTAACAATCTTTTGCATGGTTAAAAGTGGGATGTTGCAGCTGACCGGCGGACCCTGGCCACTACATTATAAACTTGACTCCGAAAGAGCCCTCGAATAGCCTGCGAAGGCACACGCGTTTCCACAAAAAATAGCAAACCACTTAAACTGAGAAAGCTACATTATTTCATATAAGAATCAGAGAAATCTGAAAACACTTCTTTGTTCCCTAACATTTATGTGTGCAGAAAACACCTAAAATAATCTAACTGCATGAACTCATTAAAAATAATGCTCGGGATTAGAATGAGACTGGAGAGCATCGACTGTGAAAGGCTGAAGCTGCGAGGGCTTGTGAACGATTTGCCAGTGCCATTGAGACTTAGTGGAAGTCTCTTCCGCTGCTTTACAATCATCATATTTTATTAATCAGACCAAGAGCACACGGTAAAAACTGAAATCTGCCTACAAAGCTGGCACATATGGGAAAAGCTCACTCCTGGTTGTTTTATTTTAAACAAAACCTACAGTAGCTCCCATTGTTTGTTTGTTTTTCCCCCCAGACGAGACAGCATGTGGCTTATGACCCACACTGATAGATGCGATAAAGCTCCTGCCAGATCTGATGGATGACCGCACTAGGCAATGCTGTGAAGGTCACACTGTAATTCTCTGTTTGCAGCTGCTCCTGGTAAGAAATGCTACAGCAAAATAAAATCTGGATCCACTAATGGCTAATAAGAGGGAAATTCCCTCCTTATCTTGCCTTCTCTTCACTTCCAGTTTTGAACAACAGGAATGCCATAAGCGTGTGTAACCGATAAGAGACCAGATAAGTTTCAAAGAGATACTTAAACATACTTTAATGGACAAAAAAAATCCACCCACAGCAACTGGCCAAATATTGAGCCTTTATATGTTTGAAGACAGTGCATAGTAGTTTAGCATGAAAGCGGCATATTAAAAAGCTTTTAATATTTGCTTCTCTGCAAAACCGAGATAACCTACCACTACGCATTCTCTGTGAAGGAGTGCTATCTCTGATAATGTGAATACATGAACTAAGCTCCTTTCCCAAAATTCATTCATTTTAGATGAACAAAGCAAGCACAGTCATTAAAAGTGGCTATGAGCTCAGGATAAATTCAGTGAACCAGAACATCAGTCCGTCAAGTAGGACACCAAAATCTTGTTTTCCATAGATGTTTAGATGTGATTAGAACAGTGATAAGAGACTTTGGGGAATTCACAAACATGATATAATGACAGTCCCCTAATGAATAATATATATTTAGTGCAACTCACAGCAATTACCTCACATGCACAAAGTGCTGGATTTCTTGGGGGTAAAATGCTGTTATCTTCGAGACATCAGCTACATTACAGATTAAATTTGAAACCACTTGTGTACTCTTTTCTGGCACTTATTATTAATGGATGGAAATATTTTTATTCAGCGTTTTGTACTCATAAAGATTTTGGCACAATAAGGACATTATCAACATCTGTCCTAGAGAAAGACAGCCTTTATCACTCAGCTCAAAAATACATGATGGCAGAGAGATGCTGGCAGCAGAAATCCCCCCGATAGTCAAAAAATCCCACCACTATGTCACCATGAAAGGAATAATGCACTGATTTTTTTGTCAATGTTTATTTCTTTTTCAGTTTCGGAAAGAAATTTAAAGAAGACCATCCTATGCAGTTCTGCTTATTTTACTGCCAAACATACACCATCAACTTTTAAGATACCGCTACATAAAAAGAGCAGTACCCATACAAAACCAAACCTAGAAAAAAAGTCCTCTTAGGAGTTTCTTTCCTAGATATCTTGATGGACAGTGATAAAATATACAAAAGATATTGATCCATCCTTTTCACAGCCTACTGTATTATCCCAGGGCTACTCTAAGAGAGGTGACCACCACCAGCTCATTTGGACATTGCTGTGTGTTAAGGGTTCTCAGCACCTTGAGCAGTCAAATCTTACTATGCGCATGAACAACTTTCTGTCAAGAAATTTCTTATCATGAACAACTTTCTGTCAAGGTGGCAAAGAGGTAATGGATGGCAGACAACTCTATTTTTCTGCCATTCAGGATTTTATTTCTTACCATACCTCTGGAAAACAGGGCTTGTGTCCCAAAAGGTTCATTTGTTTTCTGCTATGAGATATCCCCCCTTTCCACAAACCCTGATTATGGTCCTGCGATACTATTCATTATCATTACTAGCATCCACACGTATTTCATGACCTGGAGAGTCAAGAGTTAACTTTTAATCAGAGAGTAAGAGCAATTTAACCTATACATAGTATTTTACAGTGCTGTTGCATATGCAATACAAATACATGACCTTCATGTATAGGTAGATGGGTAGGTGTAGTCCGACAGTCACACTGGTGTAACACCTGCACACCGCATTCAGGGTCACCCCCGTGTGATGGCAGCTGCATGTTTTCCTACCTGCTCATGGTGTTGACAGACTATTCTCGGTATTGCTTTGTACAGACACTCCCCAGAAAGACATTTGGTATGATACTAAAAACTTGTATTCGCTCTAAGGCCAGCTTAGGATGCTTCATAGTAGGAAAGCTAATTCCTCCCAAATTTCAATAGATGACCTTAATAGGCGTAGAATAGGAGTACGTTCAAGATTTAGCTTTTTCAGCCCTGGTTCAGAGTTCACAGTAACTCTGTAGTCCTTTGGTTGACACCCATTCTTCTATTATTTTTGGGGGGTTGAGTCTTAAAGTTCAACTGTGAGCCTAAGAACATTTCATGTTAGAGTATATTAACCTGGAATATCTACCAAGTGTGTAAACCACTCACCTGCCCAGCCCAGACAGACAGTTCCTCTGCCAGATGAAACACTGTATTTGTCAATAAACTGATGAATCAGAGAAAATTCAGGGTCACAACAGTAGCTAGGTGTCATTCACATGTAAAACAAGTTGAATTGCGTAACTGGAAGGGATGCATGAATTTTTTGAAAAGTTGACACAGTAGGCTTTAGTGTGACTGGCAATAATACAGAGTGAACTAAACTGTGTGGGAGTTCGGAAGCGTAAGTCCTTGCATCCCACCCTCCCACTTCAGCAAGAGATCTCTTCCAAGCGAATATAAAGCACATCCATTCCTCCTCCTCGCCCCCTCCTCGCAAAACAAAGAGCGCAGCTTTGAACAATGCAGTTAACCAGGCAGGCTCCTGGATACTGTGCTCCCATTGACTCACGTATCAGATAGATGATGCAAAACTTTTGAAAATGGCCGGAAATTAAATCGGTCGACTCCAAATTGCATAAACCAGCCCTGAACTGCTGGCTCTTTGTCCTGGGGCAACGTCTCAAGGAAGTCTGCAGTGAGCAGCAGGGCAAGACAATTCCTGATTTGCCCTTACAGCGGGTTCTCTTTGCACTACTGAAGGGAATAGCACAATTAGTCATATGTGTACCAAATACAGCCTGCCCCCATTGAGATTTCAGTATTATTTTTTGTTTTATGTCTCTGACAGTATCCTTTCAATTCTGGGAGCTTCAGGAGATGTAAATGAAAAACCTCTCCACTAAGGTTGTAAGATTTTAAAATAGTGAGAGTGGCTGACATATTGAAGTGTCTTTGCATTTTACCCCTCCTTATTGCCACTGCTTCAAGAAACACCGCAATTCCAACCCCAAAGATCTTCCAAATCCCTTTATCTAAAAAATCTACCCAGGAACACCACATCACACTTTGAATTTTGCTGACATATTTCCTGGGAAACACCAGACAGTGCCACATATTACCAAAGGCAGCGAATATCTGCTCATTGTTCTGTGTGCAGGCTTGTCACTGCGATCGCTGGGTATCCAGACACACAAAGAAAACTGTAGATGCTTCTTTTCAGAATCCATTTCAAATTCTTCTTAAACCCATCTGGTGCCCTATGGCCACAGACAGACAGGACTGCTCTCCCTCTGGCTCTAATGCAGGATTTGCTCCTCTTCCACCCCAGCTCCAAAAGGAAAAAGGAATTGTTCAAAAGGAGAAAGTAATTGTGCAGCTCTTCCTATGGAAACCACCAGGAGGCACAAGGGATGACTGAAGGGCACCAAGTGCCCATATAGGAGAGCGCTGATGGATGGATCCATCTGGCTGCCAAGCTGTTCCCTTGTCCCCCTGCACCCACCCTTCCCGGAGAAGCAGAGAAAAAGAACTTCATAATACTGCTATGTGCATGAAAGAAAAAAGCAGCCCTGTAACACTGAGAGCAAACAGCAACTGAGCACCTGCGAGGGCGAGATACTAGCTATGGAAAACACCTCCGAGAGCCGACCCAAGCCATGCTGTGACATTTTTTTCCTCATGGAATAAAACAAAGAACTGCACAAAGAACAGCAGAATCCGTCAGCTTTGGAAGCCCTGGACTGCAGTGCAATATGTAATTAGATTTCTCTGGCTTTAAGACGTATTATTTTCTAGTCGGATCTTAGCTGAAAAGATCAGTCATTGCAAAGGTATGATAAATAAAACAGGCACAGACACACCAAGTGTTTGCATCAAACTGATCATGCAGGATCCAGAGGGGAGAATAGCTAAATACTTCTCTGTTCCTGACATCTGTCTTGTCTTGCCTTGCCTTTCAGAAGTGTGCATTCATTCATCTGCACTGCCTTTCTGGGCAGGTGAACGCCTCGGTTTCTGAGGGATGCCTGCCTGAGTCCATTCACCTCCTCCAACTCCACAGCTTGTAGTTTATAAAGCAACGTCTGCTTTTGGCTGTTTATCTGCCTCTTTTGCCGCCTATTATTCTCCTACCGGCTAAATCTTTGGCAAGTTTCCTCCACCACCCCACCACCCCCCCAAGAACATAACGCGCACAGAACCGACAAAGTTAAAACTGAGTTTCCAAAAAAACCCTCAGTGGAAGAAATCAAAATACGTCGCTGTGAACTGCACCACCGCCTACCAATCGCAGGCTGCTCTTTAGTGTTAACCTCTGTCAAACAGGAAATAAAGCGGCGGGGGTCGGCGGGGGAAGCCAATGGGACGGAGCTGGAAGGATGGTTCTCTTCGCCTTTGCCCTTACTGAATCCAGCACTGTAACATGATGCAATCTCTTCCCTATAATGAAACGGGTTCAAACGGCAAAGTCTGGAGAGAGACCACCTCTTCCCACCCTCAAAGGCAGAAAATAATGAAACTCTCAGCTGTACAAAGCAGCAGCCCGGGCTCTCCCGGCTGCCAGGCTGTTGCCTTTCCCCGGGAAGGGATGCGAGTTTCGGGATCGCAGAGGGTTTCACTCCGGAGGATCTCAGCCGGGTTTCTGCTCTTTCCCAGTCGGGGCACGGGCCGCACCGTGCAGCGATGCCGGGGCCCGGCGGGGAGCCGAGGGGGACGGCAGCCGCCGGAGCTGCCGCCGCCTGATGCCCGATGCCGCTGCCTCGCAGCCTTCTCCATGTGCTTCTCCCGGCCAAGAAAACTAGCGAGACTTCTATATTTTTTAGGCTTTCTTCCAGTAAGCCCACAGCTTTGCTAGCACGGGGCTGCCTGGAGCAGCGGCGGAGCCTCGGCAGAAAAAGCCCTTTTCTGAATCCAGCCCTTCCCCTCCCTCTTTTTTTTTTTTTTTTTTTTTTTTCTTTTTTCTTCCCTCCTCTTTTCCCTCCCCGCCCGCGGATCTCGGGAGAGGGAGAGATGCTGCCTGGAGGGAGAGGGGAGCGAGCGGGAGCCGTCCTACCTTTCCGGCCGTCCTGCGGCGGCTGCCGGCACAAAGCGGGCTCCGCGCAGCAGCGGGAGCGGGCGCAGCTCCGGCCGCGGAGCGCAGCCAGCACCGCGCCGCGCCGCGCAGCGCCGGGGAGCGGCGGGGACGGGGCGGGGAGGAGGCGCCGGCCCGCCCGCTCCCACCGCAGCCCCCGCCCCGCGGGGAGGGGACAGGGGCGAGGCGGGGCGAGCGGAACAAAGGCGGGGGGGGGGGGGAGCGGGGCGGCCCCGCAGCATCCCCCGGGAGGGGCCGGCAGCCCCCGGGCGTGGGGCAGGTGAGCGGCGGCCCCCGGGCAGGGGCAGGTGAGCCGCAGTGCCCCCCGGCGAGGCAGCTGCTGGCAGTCCCAGCGTGGGCTTCCTGCCCCTGAGGAAAGCACCCTTGGTGGACGGCGGGTTTTTCCCCGAGTAAATGCTGAAATACTGCGGTATCATCACCGGAGCTTCGGTGCAGTCCATCCCCTTCCCGTTGGCGCCCAGGCGAGGCTGTCACTCTGGCACTCAGCTGTGGGGGAATAACCCAAAGCGTGGGACTGGAGTACACGGAACATGCTGCCGTTCATCTAAAGTCACAATTTCAGCCCTTTTGTTAAATGGTGTGAAATCATGCACAGACCCAACGTAGATTTAAAACTGGGTGCCATCGGCTTAGTTTAGCTCAATACAAGCCAGATTTAAATCAAGAGTGCAAAGTGAGACAGTTCATGTTGATTAAAGTTTATACTGATTAAAATACTGATTACTCTGAGAGCTTAAAGCAAGGTACAGTTTTCAACAAAATTGCAGGTTGAACCAGTGCGAACTTGCACATGGACAAGGTGGGTAAGCATGTTCCAACTTCGACAAGTTCATGTATTTATTTTCTTCTCTGTCCATAAAGAAATTGGAAAAGTGAGGCCACAGAGGAATGTTACTAAAGGAAGAACTTTAGTTGAGGCAACAATATTTCTTCATCTTTAGTCCAGCTGGGTGTTAGAGCATCTTTTCTTTTACTTCAACTCTAACAGTTGGATGCACAAATGTTCTCTTGTGAGAAGCATTTGTGGACCGTTCTACATGCAAGTTCATCATTCTGTACAAGCTTGTAGCTTACCTTGTTGTACATCTTAGAGTATACAACTCATTAAGCATTTTTAATTTTGGTTAATAAGATTTGGTTTGATCTGGCCAAGTTTAATGTGGTCTTCTGTCCTGTTTCATCGTCCTCAGTCATTCCAATAGGGTGATACCCAAAGTAACAGGTTCAACCAGGGAAAATACTATTTATTCAGCATTTACACTGCATGGCCAGCTAGGAAATGCATGAGATCTCTGTAGCCTAAACCAGGAGTGCTGAATTCACAGCCCAACCTTGTCAGGACAAATTATTTAGCCTAAAATCGCACTTTCGGCTGTTCTCTTTCTTGTATGCCTTTGGGTATGGGCAGGGAAGGACTTGCCTACTGGATGAGCTCTTCTGACAGCAGCAGCCTGCTCCTACCTGCCTTTTTTCATTCCACTTGTTGGGAGCTGGCAGGAGTGGCGTTTGGAGTAGTGAGAAGTAGTGATTTTTCTGGCAGTATTAAAGGGCTTAATCGGCCTTGAAAAATTAAACTGTAGCTCCTCTTCTCCACAGTTCAATTGCTTTCAGCTATTGCTGTCTTAGAGCTACTTGATTAGTATCATGACCTGTAAAACATGATCGCTAGAGAGAACAATCCAAAAGTTTGCTGTAAAAGCACAGCTCGTGGCTGCCCTGGTGCATGCAGTATAATCTGTGCATAGCACCACTGATTTCTATGCTTGCGGTGAGCACTTCAAGGATTTGGTGGCTTTACTGCCTCCAGATTGATAAATTTTAATGCCTACACTACATTAAGTAACACTTCAGTGTACAGCCTCTGCCTGCCCTAAGACCTGTGGCCCCTCTGCAGTCTGTAAGCAGGGTACTTGCTTCTAGCAGCACTGCGAAGTATTTCTTCCATAGAAATGTGCTGAAGATGTTAGGAAGCTGATCAGCAAAGAAACAAAGATGAGAAATAGTCATCGCAGGCAAGAAAATAAGCACTTTATGCCCTATGCCAGATGAGAAAGTGAGATAGCAAGGGGTTTGTCCTTCGCTTGTTGGACAGATTGGTAAGGACTTCTTGCCTTCTGGTGGTACCTGCAAAGGGACTAAAGAACGGGCCAGCTACCACCAAGACAAACATCAGACAGCACAAACAGTTTCTCTTGAAGACAAACTCTCGCTAAAGCTGAAGGGCTCAAAATAACTTTTTTCTGAGTCGAACTCTTAGTTTCCACAATGCTGCATTTTAAAACGGCATTTGCCCCCCTGGTCCCCCAATTCTGAGTTTGGCCATATGCATTCTGTAAGCTACTTCAGCTGCAAAATAGACCTTAGTGATTCAGTGAATTTCTTTCCCGTGAGTCTTAATGACACTATTTAAATACAAATTCTATTTTATAGAATTAAAAGGAACAGCATATAACTCACCTCAAACACAATATGATCAAAATAAATCAACTGATTACTAAGGAGTTTCTTGCATGGAAACTGAAGTCACATCATGAATAGGAAATCTGTGGTTCACAGTAACTGTACGTCATACTTTGCACCCAATAAACTTCTTAAACTAATCATCTTCTAACACAAAGTAGTAGAAGGCAATTTTGTATAAATCTCCCTATTTGAAACACACATCCCCCACGTTTGACAAAGCGCCTTCTAGCTTTAAGACCAAACATCCATGCCATGTTCCAAATATTATCTTTGTTCTCAATAATTCACAAGAAATTCCCATGCTATCAAGGGTAACTTCACTACCATAGAAACAGTCTTCAGAAGCTTTAGGCATGACTTGATGAAGCTTAGCCATAGGGATGCCCTTATCTTCCTGTAATCTTCTTAGTACTGGTTATCACAAAAAAAGAAAAAAAACAGAGAAAAAATAAAAGTAAATAATCGAGTAGTCCCAGCAGTAAGGTATCCAAATATAGTTGTTTACAAGATTGGGACTTTAACCATCAGATAATCCCCAGTGTGTTGAAGGAGAAAAGTCATGACAAGACAGGCCATATTTATTGTCTTTAGGATGTCTTTAGAAGAGTTATTATGCATGTTTTCAGATTTTTTTTTCCCTTGGAAAATCAACATTGGATGAAATCTGAGAAACACAGGCATGAGAAAAAAAAATCTCCAACCATTTGTTGTGATTTATGTCTTGTAAGGAACTCCAAGCAATTTGGATTTGGCTCACTTACTTAAATAATGTAAAAAGGCAGGAAAACAGTACTTTAAGCATTTAAAAGTATGGGTCACTTTTTAAAGATACACTCAATTCCACTTCAAATCTGCCTTGGACTGAGTCCACAAGCAGACAACTTGCTAGTTTAAGAGGCCCCAAAACCTCAGCAACATCCTGGTGAGAAAACAAGTATAAGAAAAGCTTTTGGATGATGTAAGTCATGATTGGTATCTCCCAAAAGTTTGCTCAATACTTTTCAGTAAGATCTTTCACGATGTTTCTATAAGAATAGGGGGGGGGGGGGTTTCAGTATCTTAAAGTGAAATCATAGCTGTAAGAAAGAGCCAGTATGTTCTTATCATTTGGTACCAGAAAGGCTGTCAACACAATCTGGTGGTTTTGGTTTGGGTTTTTTTTTGTTTGTTTTTGTTTGGTTTTTTTTTTTGGGGGGGGGCACTTTGAGGGATTATTGTCATTTGAGCAGACATAAAAAACCTGCAATTGTCAAAATGTTGACTTCATGTAGAGACCAGATACTGCCCCGTGCAGAAGACAGTGGTGTGTTGGGCAGGGGAGCTGAGGGCTCCCTGGAGCGAGCCTTGCTGCAGCCACCTCCTGCCGTGTCCGACCTCCTGCCCTTGCATCGTGTTGGCATGGGGGGGGGGGACGAATGGTCTCAGGGAACAGTGAAAAGCAGGCAAAAACACTGCGCAGTCTGGGATGTCAAGAGATGGAGTGACATTACAGTAATTGCCACTCTTCAGTAAAGCATAATGATGGCAGGATTTCAAAAACAGAAGGCAAGTTACAGCTTTTTAGAACAAAAATCTTCTTCTGTTACTTTGAAACTGTGAGTTTTTTGGTAAGGAAAACACCAGTGTTTCTACAGCTGTCTCAGACACTTGAGGCATTTACAAACCAGGAATAAATGTCTTTTACCCACAGCAGAAAGCTTGTGATAAAGGTTTTTTTTTTCCTTTCTCATCATATACTGTGATCCTGTTACTGCAGAAGCTATTGTTATTAATACTCTAACAGTCAGCATCTTTCTGATTTTTTTAAAAAGAGTATCTTTTCGAAGTATCTCTTCAATTAGTTGTTTTTTCTTGGGTCCCACATACTGTCTAGGTTCACTGGGGAAAAAAAAAACAACATATTTTACATATACTTTTAAAATTTGTTTCAGGAATCTCACAGTGCTGAGTATATATGTGTCCCAAAAGGACTTCTGATACAGATAAAAAGAAATGCCATTCAGCTTTCTGCAGAAAGCAAATTTGAAAAAGTGTGCATTATAGAAACTTGAAGGAGAGGGATTATGCAGATTTATATAATGCACAGGCCTGTCCTTACTCTCTATGCAGATAGGTCTTCTGTGTAACAAAACTATTTGCAACTACCTTCTCTTCACAGAGATGTAAAATACCTTAAATCAGGTTCTTCATTCCACTGCTAATTGATTTTGAATCAGGAGGAATGAAGGAGAGAATACATACAAAAGGAAAATAAATACTTTTATAAAATCTTAATGAGTAGCTAAAAATGGTTACTTCCCATTCATATTCTTCTCTTTGAGCTAAAGATAAACAAACAATCCCTCCTTCTGATTTCAGTTTTAGAAGAATTTCTATATAACCTGACCTTTGCGGTCTTGTGCAAGTAAGATTGCCAGTGATTTCAGTGGGCTTAGCATTTAGCGCCTGACATTTTCAAAATGCTATGCTAACATCCTTTTATTAGTTGCATATTAAACCCTCAGCATCGCTGAAAAGTAGCTCTACCTTTGGGTAGTACAAACTTGAAAAAAAAATCCTAGTCTTGTTATTTTTATTTCTATATTAAGGTTGAACACACTGGGAAAAGATTTCCAATAAATCTCACCTCCTTGCCCCTGCTTTCTTTGAATTCAAGCAAGATTAGGCCAAAAATGGAATCTCAGCCCTTCCCTGCCTCTTTCCCCGCCCCCGCATTGTTCAACAATGTATGAAACTCTACACCTGCCTTCTCCGTTATCATCAAGATCAGGGAACAGCCAGTTCTTAAACTTATCATCTGTCAAAATAATGCCTGTGTAATTCCGTTGAAATTTCAGCTATTCAGATAAACCCATTCTGTTGTTTTACTTGTGCATTACTTTGCACTTTTTCCTACAGAAACACACTTGTGTAAGCACTGGAGAAGTTACTTCAAGTCACTCCTTATTTACACATAATTTACTCTTGAGTTGACTCACTGTGGCACAATGTCACTTTTTTGCATGAGTAATTTTCTTATTCCTCCAAGAAAGCTTGGCCAGGTTTGCTTTAAATGATACTTTCACAAGTAACAAAGCCATACTTTTTCTGCTCCAAAAATCCTTTCCAATATTTCCATTTAAGCCAATGAATTAGAAGGATTTTGAAAGAAAAAGACCTTATTTATAGTTGGGCACGTGCTACTTCAATGCTTGCCTTCTGTACAGTGTTTGGAAATCAAGGTCTGATGATGTAGAGTAAGTGTATTTACAAGGCTTGTTTTGCAAGTATTAGGCCTCTTTGTTTCTTACTGAATTTCTTACAGTACATGTTTCACCTTTTTTTAGTAAGCAAGATAGGGTTCAAGAACATTTTCATATATACTTTTAATTTCAGAATAATAGCAGTGTTGCCAAACTGATATTAGTATAGAAATACTAATTTTAGTCATCTCATGAGCATAGAAGGCCTGAAATATGCTGATTTATATGTGAGCTCATTTCAGAGGTACAAAGGTGAAGTAAATGTGAAAGCACATAACCTGATATTTATATTTTTATAGAATATTTTAAAAAACATTTATAGACCCTGGAGGAAAGTGTCTGCCTTGAAATTCATCACCTCATAATAACCTACAGCAGCAGTGTCCACCCACTAATGACAGCAGGAGTACATTCTTCTGTAGAACTCTTTAATTTTAGCCCCTACTCAAAAAAGAGATACATTTCAGCTTCTATTAGGTATTTATATTCTCTTCTGTGCCATCTAAGATGGAATAAATTATTTCAGTAGCCCTTGATTATTAGACTAGTTTTATTGCACTATAAAAATAAACAGTTACTACGCTGAAAAAAAGGATTAAGGAAAAAAATCCATTTTGAACAATTTGATGCTTATACAGTGACTCATAAAGTCCTGCAGGCGCTGTCATCTATCAAAAACTAGCTGGGAGATGAAAAATGTCTAGTATAAAATTGGCAAAAACTAGGGAGCCCAAACTGTCTGTATTCCAGATCCTTCACTTGAGAGAGATCTTTTTTTCTTGAAAGTCTGACTAGCAAAATTGTCAAGTGGCACGAAGAGTATTAACCTGGTTCCACAACTGAATTGTTCCAGGCCAGTGAACTGGCAAAATTCAGATGACCATTAGCAACTTCAATTATTTAATTATCAGTTAATAGAAAAATATATAGATACTAGTGTAAAAAATTAAAATGACTCATGTCAGAGTTCAGGAGCATTTCCACTCAGGGAGTAAAAAAAAAAACAACCCACCAGCTTGCAATAGTGAGAACACCTCTAGCAGGGCTTCAGCATAATCAGTATAATGTATTAAAAAAGTCAAAGTCATTCTTACCTTTCTTCTTCCTCTGTAAAAAAAAAGATGCTATAATGTTTGACACAAAGCAGTGAATATAAAGCAAATACTGTAATGCCTTTATTCTCTCAGACCACCTCCTGCATACAAGGTACAAGGGGCTCAGAGGAGCCTGCAGGAGAATTATCAAGGGCAAAGAAAGGTTTTAATCTCAAAAGAAATTTAAAACATTGCAATTTTTAGTGGAGAAAAGAGTTAGAGGACCTAATGAAGGAGTGCATCATAGGAAGTGGAGAAAACAGGTCAACAGCAAATCATTCAGGACACAGATGTAGCAAGATTCAGAAAAAGAAATCAAGGATATCCAGACTTCTAACAAATGGTAAATACATCATAGCTGAGACAGTAAACTTCTTCCCTAAAGCCCTGAATCATTATACATTTAGATATGTGGGACACATTGCTTTTGTCTGTTTTTGGTTTCCTGCCCATCACTCTGGAGCTGCTGCTGTTGGGCAGTCTGGCACGGAAGGACTACTGCCCGGTCCAAACTGCTTGAATGCTGCATAGATTTGTTCAACCATTTAAAAAAACATATGGAACCTACCTACTTACAAATACCTGCATGCATAGTAGCCAAGATGTCAAACGCTGAGTGGTAGGAAGAAAACATGCTAAATCATGAAAGTAAGAGCACTGAGAAAAACACAAAACTACTTACTTCTCTTAGCTGTAACTCACAGAGATGGTGGTTGTGAGGAGGGAATAATAACCAGCTGCAGTTACCCAACAAACTTCCATCTGTTGTGTGTGCTTCCTTACCGAAGAAGTAAAATTCTATTGAGATCTAATGTTTCAAAGGCATGAATTTTTACTGAGTACCACCTTTTCTAACACGGCTTTTCACAGAATAAAAAAGTGAGAAGGGATACAAAGACTCCAAAAGCCTGAGCCAGCACCTCCCGTGAGCCTGTGAGGATTTGGCCATACTTCAGAGGCAGCCTGGATACGGAGAAGAAATGCAAGCCTCCAGTATAATTTTACCTGTACAAGAAGGTTGCAGTCTGCCATTGTGATATTAAAAACTTTTGTCTTTTTTTCGGATATTCAAGATATCTGAAAAATGGTAGCCACGCCTGTGAGCTATCAAGTAATCCATTGGTCAAGGGTCAGTCTAGATCTTAGGAACCTCAGAAGAACATGACCCTTTTCCTCACACACAAGTCAAAGGGACAGGAGAATATAAGGACACCCTGGAGCCCCGCGCCACACAGATGGCAGTGCCTGGGATCTCACCTAGCTCACCTGCAAATAGCAGAACAGCATTTTCCTGCAGATCTGTGAAAAGGCTAATAAAATTAATGGTCTGGCTTGGTCACGCTTGGGAAATGTTAAATAGATGGTTTCTCGTCAAAATGAGGAATGTAAAACAAGGCATCTCTCTTGGTCTGAACTGTGTCTTTTTTGTTCGTGTAAAACTAACCTTGTCTCAGAGGGTTATTAGATTGCAGGTAGCTTCTCACAATTATGTATTTTCTTGTTTCTGCAGTTCTAGTTTTCAGAGTTCTCCCCTGAACCACAAGGAAAAGAAATAGCAGAAGGTCAGACAAAAATGTCCAGCCTTCTCAGACAGCTATAATGGTAATCTGGCACGCCTGGTTTCCTATCTGGAATTGTTGGTCAGATATTCCTCAGCAACCACAAAAATCCATGTGTTCCTTTGTCTCAAAGACTATGATGATGAAATAAGTTGGCTCTTTCATTCCTGTGTTTGAGACATGCCTTCTTTAAAATACATGAGGTGAGAATTAGATCATCCATCAGGGTTGTCATGAACAGCTGAGGCATACACTTCAGATCCAAGTACGAAAATGTAATCTCTGACAGAATTCCCTTGCTTCTTGTATACATACCAAAATAAGTTGCTTCATGAACTATATTGATCCTTTTGAGCTGCATAGCCATATCCATACTTACCTACATGGTGAAAGACAGCATCTCCTTGAAAACAGGACTATGGAACAGTATCTTAGTAACTCTAAAGAGCATTATCTAAAACACAGCCGATGATTTGTCAAGACTCTCAGTTTGTTACTGCCAATGCTGGACCACACTATCAGATGGAATATTCTGGCAAAGATTTATCTAATTACTCTGAAATGCACTTTCCATTTCATAATGCTATTTAAGATTAGCATATGGAACTCTAGAAATAAATCAGAACATCGATTAAGCATGTTAGCCTATTCACATTTAATAAGACACTCTTAAGTTCCTGAAAGAAGACTACGTAACTAAAATTCCAATTTGCAGTTTTTAAATGTGGAAAATATGATAAATTTTAGAAACAGAAATGTTGTATTCTCTGGTATGCCATGTTCTGGTTTACAGAGTTTAGGTGATGCACAGAAACTTAGCAGTGAAGTGAATTACAACACTACTCACTTTATGGCCCTTTTACTCTGGTGTATTTGGCTAGTGCCAAATCCAGCATACAATATCATATTGTAAATGAGAATTTAGTTAGGCTAGAAAGCATAACTAAATAGGTCCCTACACCATACGACAGTAGATGCTTTAAATATAGAGTGATACACCAACATGTATCATCTGAAAAACAGAACAGCTTATTGAGTTATGCCACCTTTGCACAGAACAGACATCTACAGACCATTTCAAACTTTCAGGAAAACGAAATAAAAAGGACACATAAGAGTACTTGTTCATCTAACGTCAGCAAAGGTTTTGTGTATGGAAGCCAAAATTCCTTTTTGGTTTTGGCTGGTAGTAGAAACGTAAGTTGATAAACTGACTGTCTTCTAAAACATTTTTGCGTGTTTGGCATCGAATACGTGCTGTTTGGTGAATAGTATAACGAACACAAAGAATTACTGTGTTAAGGCATTTTGTGAGATCTGTGCAATTCAAAGTACCGTCCTGATGGCTTGAAAGTGATTCAGTAACATGGTCTAGGAACTGCCAATGGTTGTAAGACTGGTATTGCACCAACTTGGTAAAATCTGGCTTATTATTTTCACTTATGGACTGTAGGCACAGAATTAACTTCATCTAAGATTTGACAGCTTGCAACGTATACTTCTGCAGCTGGATTAGCTTTCTTTACATTCAGTAAACAGAAATATGATAGGTGCAATTCATATAACGTTTTGAACATTAGGATGTGATCAAAGTGCTTTTTTTCTCTTCACTGACCAGAAAAGGAAGCACAGAATGACAAACTGACTTGTAAGCAAATATAGACAGATGAAGGAGTACCACTCCTAGGTATAGTTGTGCGTTGTGATAAGAACTGATGCTCATGAGCTAAAAGGTTTACGTGGGGTTATGTAAAACAAGAGCTATATCTGATTTAGCTCAAGTAGGACAAGGATCTTCAGGAGACACTTCTAAGGCTGTTGATGTTATAACAGACTAAGTGGCTCCAAACAGCATAAATGGGTCAAACAGAGCTCACAAGCTCTCCTTGTCCTCACTTGTCATCAGCTATACATCTGCATAATACAGTACAGCAGCATGGAGCAGTTGATCCCATGTGTGGCCTAGTAATGCACATTTTCCTTGCACCATAGGTTGAGTCCTACACCAGTATAATAGCTGCTGTGGTTAAGCAATTTTCAAATTATGTATGAAGATCCACATTGAATTTGATCTGCACTGGTATATGGATTTCTTTGATCAACCTGCAATTTTTTTACTCATGGAGAAGATGCCTGTCATCAATCTGATGTCCCAGGAAGGTGTAGATGAGAAGAGTGGTCGTCACCAACATCAAACTTACTCATCATCATTCTCCAACCAATCGTTCTCCTGGATTTAGATTTTCATAGTACCAATGGACCTTGCTGATCATACTTTAGATTGGCCCATTTCAGTGTGCTGCCAGTTTTCACATGTAGGCAAAACATAACAAGCTATTCTGAGATTGAGGAGCATTATGGATGTGTGATGCACGGTGATCAGGAGCTCTTAATTAAGGCTGGCTAATGGTTCTGTACACTGAACATCTCCAGTGAAGCAGCTTTTGCTCGGTGAGATGTGCAAGTTGCTAGATGGATTGTTTAAATCATGACCAACTTTACAGTAACTTGACATTCGGAGGTACACTTAACGCTCTCCTCACTGAGCAAAACTAATGCAAATTACGTATTATTTACATTAATATCATGGGAAGACCCTATCCAGAGCATCAGTGCAATCTAAAAATTATACACACGTTAGCAAAGTCATTCAGTTATGTCTTTGTTTTAATGAATTTTTTAAACATTTGTATCATCAGACAAAACATTTAGGTCATGAGAAAATATTTATTTCCAACAGCATGGATTTTGAAAGTTAGTTGGAAGAAGGCATGTTCAATGCTATGGTTTTCCAATGCTGGGCCAGTTGAAACAGTGTGTTGTAGTGCATATATTAACCAGTTACTTTAAGGAAATGCAAAAAGACATAGTGAAGTAGGAGGTGAGTACAAACATTCAAGGCAGTAAAAATGCAGAATACTGACACATGGCTGAAAAATGTACTTTTTGTAATGCTCTTTTAGTATCACACAAAACTAGCAACTCACTTAAAAACATTCTTTGTCAGCAACCATACTTCTGACCATATGAAATTATTAAATTTAATACAGTCTTTCAGCTGGAAGAGATATTCAGGTCTAACCTTCATATCAAATGCTTAGATTTTGTTAGCTTTGCTTGTCATTTATGATAGTTTCAAGGTACTGCACCAGTATCACATAGTTGTTTTTTTTTTTTAATTGATTTGTATAGAAACATGCAAATAGTAATGCATGAGGGTTTTATATATTTGATTATAATTGGATGTATTATTGATAGAGCACACCAAGCTTTTTTTGTTACATTTTATGCTGAACTGTTCCATTTCCACACCTACCAATTGCCATCACAGTTCTCATGGCTTACTGTGTAAAGCCAGAAAGTGGAGAAAGTAAGAATGTCTTTTCTTAGGACATATATTAATGAAAATAATTCTTTTATAGATAGATATATCTATCTACGTATAATTAAGATTACACGGTATTTTTAGCAGCATGAAATGTAAAAAAAAAGTTCTCCAAACACCCCAAACTAGTAGGAAAACACAGTTAACTGGCACAATACACTCTTAAACCAGTTTTGTGTAAGGCTTCAGTTTTCCTGATGAACGGGACTAAATTTTTAAGTAGGTCTGTATACATTTTAGTCATTATAACTGTTTTATGTCACAATATATTCTTAATAAAATAAAAACTCTTGTGTTGTAATTAAAGATAGCTAGTTACCTTCTAGACAAATATGACCGTTTAGAGAGTAGGCTGTGTCTAAAGTATAAGAAGTAGAATTAAGGTGCTTCCATATTTTTGCTTTCATTCTTAAAAAGTACCACACATAAACAATTGCAATAATTGCTTGCGGACATGCTTTTCTTTGGCTTTTACCATATTCTTAATAGCATGTGATCCCCCATTGGAGAATTTTATATTCATTACTTACTTGATTTCGTAAAAATTGTGTTGTAAAACTTAATGGAACAAAATGTTGGATGCATTTCCTTTGTCACAGCTACACTTTTTCTCTTCCTTTCATAATTTCCGTTTGCATCAAGCAATAACTGCAAGCAACAATAAATTTAAAGCTAGATTTTTTGCACGTTGTAAACTGGGTAGGACCAGGAGTTACTGACAAAACCATCTGGTCATGCAAGAGTAGCAAATTCTCTGTATTCCAACGTGTTGCCATCTAATCTGTCCTGTTTCCCCCAACACATACTAACACAAAGAAGCTGGACAATGGCTCAACAGCAAGTGCATGTGATAGTTCTGGCAAGACTATTTTTGTTTTGATTAAGCACATATTTTATCCGGGTGGGGCTAGAAAAGCAGGGCCTTTTTCTTCAGGTCATTCCGCTTCCAAAGTGCCAGACGATCAAATTCCTCAATGCTCATTTTGAAGACTTCCTGGAACTCTTCAGGGGACAAATGCCTCTTGAAAATGAAAATACAAAAGGTATCATTAAGCTCTTCTGTGCACAGGAATATTTCTGCCCTTCCTAAGTTTTAAAACACACCACAAAATAATGCATTCGGATTTGCATTTAAATTCCCAAATTGGTTCTGGAAAAGACTGCATCAAAACCAAATGAGCTCAGAGTAGCTGGGAAATAAAACTATTGATGGCAGTAGTGACTTTTGGAAAAAAATAATCTTTTCAATAAAGCTCCAACTGTGCAGAAGCTACAGTCTCCGGGAAAAAGATGTGTTTATACATGGTGCTTGATGAGAGAGCGTGCCGAGACAAATTCAAGCTATTCCAGGACTTTAAAGACATTGATAACAATGTAATTTCAGAGTTGGATTTGGTTTGCCTTGACCTTTAATGAGGGCAGCGGACACCACACTGGTCCACTAATAGCAGCCTTGTAACAAAGGAGAGAGCACACCGCTAAATTCTTAAATCCAAAATGTGCTTATCCATGGGGATAAACTCATATCAGAAGTCCAAGGTGGATATAGGTTTTTTTTTAAATGCCAAGAACTATGCTTCTATATCATGTTTTCATGATTCAATATATAAAGAAAAAGATAGATGAAGGGGGAAGAATACCAACATAAAGGACTGGAAGGAGTTAGGATAAGGAAAGTATATACAGTTTGCCTAACAATTACTAGTATACACTCAGAAAAGGCAGAAAAGATAAATGTGTGAATTACAAACTAATATCTTAAAAAATTCTTCTGCTAATTGTGAACTAACTCTTGTTCAAGCATTTCAGTAGTATCAGTTATGGTTCTCTCTTTCCAATGTGTTAAGCACACACCATCTGAAAGGGACAGATTCAGTGCAATGAGAATTAGAAATTGCAATTTTTAAACATGGCCTCTCCTCTTCCACAAAGATTTCACTGAAACCCGAGACGAGCCCTGCAGTCTAACCCTCTCCTCCCCAACAGAGTTTTTGACTTGAAATTCTCCAGGCGCAGCTCTCCTTCCCGGCAGACCCAGGCAGCCCCAGCCTGAGCACCTCAGAGCTTGCTGAAGCACTGCCTGAATCTCAAAATGAGGTCCCCCAAAGCTGCTAAGCACAAGAAACACTTGGACATGCATCACACAGCAGAATCAGGCTCATCACACATTAGACAACTGCGTTATTTCAAGGGAAGGATATCGGCCCTTTGCTTTCATCTCACTGCCTCCTGGTTGCAGGACTTCCCAGGAGGTGAGAAACCTGGGTTCAATGTCCTCATGATTTGGAGGAGGCTCAAAAATACCATCTAGTCCACATCACTCACTCTCAAGACGCATGCCAGCAAGCCAGACAGGAGGGAAATTTTAAAGGACATACAGTCCTCACAAATGTGAACAATGCTGCCTGCAAATGCTGAGTGCAAGATGCTGAAGGTAGAGGGGAGCACAGCATTCCCCAGAGGCAGGGAAGCCACTGGGTCCTTTAGACTATGTTTTTTTGTGGTAATTCAAATAAGCCAAGGTTGTCTATCATTTGAGTCAGGTCCCAGCACTGTCTGGAAGAGTGCCTGCTGCTATTAGCCAGAATTGTGGCACAGCATGCTAACATGCCCTGGTAATCCCACGATGGTTTCCCTGGCCAGGATGGACACAGCCCCACTGGCCTACCTTACAAAGCTATTTTTTGGACAAATTTAAAGGCAAAATTTTACTTTCCACTTATTAACAATGCATTTATCTTTGTAATGTAAATTACTCAGGGAAAATTAATGAAATTGTTTACAAGAAGTCACTACGTTTAATTACCTTGAATGGTCGTTATGGGCCCTTGTGGTTTCCTAAAAAAGGACAGCCTTGGTTTTCTTCCCTTGAGATTCCACATATTCAGAACAACAGTGACTAAGAGTTTGGAACTGAGCCTTCATTTTTCATTTGACCAATGATAGCAACCCACCATAAGCACTATGCATAGCATGGAACAAACACGCCATGCATATTTGGCAAAGGAGATCCTGTTTCGCATGGAAATGAGCAACATCTGACAATGTATTTTAGAAACAATCTCTCACTGACAGAATTTAATTCTACTGGTTTTGGAAAGAAAAAGTAACTTCTCTCTGCATTGATGTTTTTTCCCCCTTATTTTCCTGGTAATCCAGTGGACAAATGCGAGCAAGCTTAACTTCAGCAATTTCTCACAGCAAGGAACATGTCTGTAAATTGTGGGATTGAAAAAGAAGTCTGGGTGAGCAAAGTGTATCTTATTTTGTTTTATGTTGCTTTCTAGATTGTGGATAAGACTTGAGATGTCCCCTCACTCAGGAGAAAGCAGTGACAAACTGTAGTTCATACTCAAAGAGAAAATCAGAAAGCCTATACCCTGCAGGTAAACCCACTTTGCCAATCACCCAAAACCCACAGCAAATGTAAAACTTTTAAAAGGAATGTTTTTGCCATTTTTTTTCTTGAGGTAAATTTCACCATTTCTTCCTAGAAATTGCTGTGGTCTCATCATACCTGTTTCAATACTGAAGGTCAACGGAGAAAGAGTCAGCAAGCCCTATGCCAAGCCTCAGGCCTTTTCTGCAGGGTGTTGAGTACTCGCTACACTTCCCCTCCTGATGAAGCTTGCCACCAATCTCAGTACAACCTCTGCAATTCCCCCTTTCCTCTCCAAGGCCATACTTTGCCATTTATCATTTTGCTTTGCCCTCAGGCTTAGCAAGCTTTCAGTCTGCATGCATCTATCCAAGACAGTATGAATTAAATATGCGCTCTGCTCCTCTGCTTGTATCCAGATGACATCACCTTCATTCCTTGCATGCACTCATTTTCTAATTATACTGAAGTTTTGTTTTACACCAGCACCAGTTTTTTTTCCTCACAGAAGTTCTCAGTTGATGCTGCCTGGTCCAAAATGAGTTGAGAGTTTCCAGCCCAGGGATGCAGCAGCAGCAGAGACAGATGGGAAAGCACGAGCTCACTTATTTCCACCTCCCATTCCACTAGGCAGTTTCTCTGCTTTTAATTCTCCTCCACATACTGTCCCTCATCTCAAGGACTAACAACCAGACTGCAATACTACCAAAGTTTCTTACTCCATCAATGCATTATCCACAGGCAAAATTAATTCTAGTAGAAGGGAACACTTCCCCTGTGGTCTGAACCCTCTCCGAGGACACCAGTCTATGCCCAGTGTAGCATAATTCCCACTGTTTTCCCTGCATCTCAGAAACTTTCACCATCCCTTTCTTAAGCATCATGGGCTTTAGCTTTGGGACCAACCCTAGAAGCAGCAATTATTACAGTTCTGTCTGCAAATTTTGGAATAAGCCTTGATCCCAGAAAGATGTCATCAAACTGGCAAAGCTTCAGATAAAAGTAACAAAAGTAATCATGGGTTGCAGAGTTTGATTTATGAGGAAAGACTAAAAGGCCTAAGTATGTATAAGTTTAGCCAAATGATGACTAAGGGAAAGTATGGTAAATGTCTACAAGTATTTGAAGGGTCTAAACACCCTGGGAATAGGCCAGTGTGGGAAGTTTATGTTCATACTTTTCTTTGTATGTGTGATGTTCAATTTTGTCTGCACTATTGTTGGGACTTTCCTAAACCTTATAGCTTTAAGACCTAGAGCTCATTCCAAAGGCAGAGAAAATGCACCACTAAGAAATCTTAGATTGATTTATCTTTCTTTTCAGCTATTTGAATATTAATTTGTCTTAACTGAAGCGTTACCTTGTCTCATTAGTCAAACAAAAGAAGGGAAATTGAAAATTACGCATAGGGAATAGGGAGGATATTCATCTTGAGGTGTGAGAGAAGATGTGTGTGTAAAGCTATGCTTTACAAGGCCAAGAACATGATTTCTTTTTTTTTTTTTTTAAGATTGGATCAGCTTAAAATATGCAGCTATGTTAATAGTGCATCACTGGGCCATTAAAGGACTGGCCAAACTTATTAGTAAAAGTAACATTCATTCCTTTTTTTTACTAGTGTTGGCCTTGTTTACATAGGAAGTCTGGGTGTTTTACAGTGTGCTAGTAACTGATTCTTAATTCCCTTTGTGACAATTTGGCCACATTCAGGCAGCTTAACTCAATCTACTTCTCTGCTCTGCATCAACAGCAAAGCTGGGCACATTGCAGACACTGAGGAGAGTACAGAGGGCCGGATTAAGGTCCCTTTCTGCCCACACTCTGAACTGACTGTATTTAAGTGAGCTCAGTTTGGAAGCTGCATAGTGATGTTAAAATGATGCTACCTGAAAACCTTGCTAAAAGATAAGGTAAACAGTTTAAAGATTTTTCTTCACTAAAAAGACTGCTATACGGGAGCTCACAGCATCAGAACATCAGCGTTTTGGATATATTTAAGTGTGAAATTGCCACACTAGAAAGTACTACGGCATCATATTGTTTTGATAAAATTGTATTAATCTGAGGCTTGTAAAGTCAATAGTGCTCAACCTTTTGCTCTGGATAGCATTTTGTGTCAGCTTGCATGGGAAATCAGAAAAAGACAGAGAGACTCAAGTTCATTGAAGTGCTGAGGATCCACCAGATGTGTCCATAGGTCACAGCAGTGACTTTGTACGGAAGAGGGGAGTTGTGTCTCCAGAAGCACAATCTCTCACCTGCACTGACAGCATTTTGGATTAGAGATATGGGATCACAACCTTCGGATCCCACTTTTGGAAACCCAAAGGTGGCCTGCAGCTTGGGAACCAAATGCTGCTGGTGTAATTCCTCACCTGGATGTTACCTATAGGGCACAGCACTGTGTAAGAAGGGTCACCACACCTTGCTGTAATTACGTAGCTAGCTCTCCTAAAACATACAAACGCACAATGGAAGAATTGAAATGCAAATGTTTCTTATTAAGATATACAGAACTAAGCAAGGGCTGAGCTAAACCTCTCTACTGCAATGCAACCACTGTAATGGAAAATCCTCATGCTCTAGGAAACATGATCATTAAAATGAGCGTTACAGATACGCACTCATTTTTGAGTCTCTCAGAACAAAAGTAATTAATTGCACATTCAAATACTTGCTCCACAGTGTTATCTCAGAAAGAAGCGATGCTTTTCGCTGTAATTTAATGAGGCTTGTCTCAATTTTTCTGTGGCCTGCTAAAAAGCCACTAATAATTCTAAAAAGAGTTATAATGTTTATTTAATTAAATGAGATTTCCTTTCCCCAAGAATAATTGTGCTTTTAATGAAATTCAGAGATCTTCAAAACTAATACTTAGGAACATGGCATTAGTGTGAATAAGTCACAGGAAGGGAAAATTGCAATTAACCTACAGCTGTACTGCAGTAAGCTGTGACCAGGTCATGCTGCACAAGCATGTTTATTCCATGTCTGTAATTGGATGGGAGTCCTCATGTGAAAACCTGCTGATGTAGGAAATTCAGAGGATATCATGCTTCCTCATTAGTCAATATTGAACCAATGAACCAACACAGTGGATGGCAGGAGGTGATGAGTTGAAGACTAGAAAAATCAAAGTCCTAATTCCTAGAGGTCACTTAAAACTTCAGGTTTGTTTCTCTTTTGCTTTTTGTTATGTTATGTTCATAGGAAATGACAGCTGAGCATTACATGGCTTTTGCCTGACTCCATAGTGAATCTTTCAGCTAGTCTCTCTCTGAAGCACTACTATGCACTCTATTTTATAGAGTGTAATTTTAAATAGTTGTCCACTTCAATTCATTTTTGTTCAGAGTCCTTGTAACACTTCCAACCCCTGATCCACAAAATCCAGAAATAAAAGCTACAGGATCTTTTCCAGAGCCTTCAAAATGCAAAATAGTCAAACTAAACTGGGATTTACTCTAAAAGGTTTATCCACAGGTAAGCGAGCATTCATGTAAATAACCAGATCTTAGCTCTTTAGGGTAGTTAGTGCAGAGGCTTTGCTGGTGGGACATAGTCTTTTCCTGCATTCATTAGGATGTTATAAGTATCTCAACTGAATACATTTCGAACAATAATAGCCTCCTCCCTTCTCCAGTTTTTCTCTTCTCCCCCCGACCCATTCCCTTCTCCTCTGCCTCTCAAAGTTAGCCCAAATATTACTTTCGGAAGCCCCATCATAATTTTCTGGAAAATCTTCTATCTACTGAATCTTGAATCCTCCTTTTGCTTTCACAAGGTTTGCACTCTTCCCCCTTCTTTCTGTTGTACTGCCGGGGCTCAGCAGGCTTTGCAGAGGTTTCTTCTAAGCCTACTGCATGGCTAATTACAAAGCTGTAATTAGCCATGTGCCACGTTCCCAAGGGAGGATTGAATGTTATGCTCATCTACGAAGTAATTAAGCTTCACGCTCAATAAATATTTCAAACTATTAAGTAATTACGTGATAGGGGAGGGAAAGTTAAGAAACGCCATGAGTTGCCACCTAATGAACTTCAAAAGGTATCAAAAGATAACTAGAGCAAGTCCATTGATCAGGGGATGAGGCAGTAGGTGCTACAATTGCGGTTACGCTAGATGAGGGCACTTTGTCACAACTGACCAGTTGGAGCACTTGTGCAACTGAGCCTTGGCAGGAGGTGTAGATCCCCCTCTCTCCTCTGCTTCCACATAGCAATGTGGGTCCCCAAAAAGGCTCCCAGGAAGAGCAGTGTAACAGAACCACTGAGGGAAGGAGTCTGAAACCCTTCCCTGTGCCAATGTCACCCCAGGTGTCTATACAGGACTCCTGGATCTGTGGACGTCTCTTGTTTAGTATCTCAGGGTATTATGAAACTTCACAGAGAAGCTGCATTCCACTCAGCACTACTACTGTGGGGTACTTACAATCTACCCTCTTGTGAAATATCACAAGGCATATGCAAAATATTCTGTAGTAGCATTGTACATTCAATATTTTCCCCAGCTGAGTCATCTTAAGGGTCTTTTCCAACCTTAACGATTCTATGATTCTGTGATCTGTAAATATGCAAGAAGCTGAAAAGATACAAGTATTTCTCTCAGGGATATCAATATATTACCTACACAGCGGTACACATAGAACATCTCTGAGGATAACCTGTGCTATCATTCTGTCATTCAATCAAATGAGCTTTTTCATACTGACATTGACATAAGTAATTGCCTTCAGCAGACTGCTGATAAAAAATATTATATAATTAAGAAAATAATTCATAAATAAAACTGAAACTATGAATCCATAATGAATTATGAAAACATATAAAAGATTTTGAGTTTCAAAAATTTCATTTGATTTAGGTACAAAATACCATATGCTTAAAGCAGATTTTCCAGTTTCCCTTAGTTTGGGCTGTAGTGCATTTGTAATATTAATGTTCCACATCTAATCTCTGTTTACTCCCACAGCGTTTCCACTCTGATAGGAATTAGCTTTCATACATATCACATAATTTCTAATGCATATTTTTGTATGGCTCCTTTCGTACGGGCTTTGAAAACTGATCGAGACATCCACCACTGATCACAACACAAGCATATGCCTAGAATAAGAAACACCACACAAACATTTTTCAAGTTAAACAGTGTGAAGTTCCACTGAAGCCAGTGACCTGCACTTTTTCACTCCAGGTTATGAGCTTCATCGTGAAGTGAGCCCATAACCTCAAATCTAGCCCCAAACTACAAACTGCACTTCTCTATGTTAAAACACACAGCATTCCAGTTTTGCTCTGATTTTCCCCACCTGAGCTCCAGAGGAGGTGGGACACACAACATTACTTGTATGAATGACATCTAGGAGCTGGGGCAGTTATAAATTCAGGCTCAGTTACTGGAAACCAGTCCTAAAATGGTTGCAGCCCAAATGGCTAGAACCCAGGGTGACTGTTGAATAAAACAAAAACAGTGGAAAAAATGTCATCCCTAAAACAAATCCAGACAAGCAGTTTCAAGAGGAAAAGCATGTTTGAATTAATTTGAGTGCTCTGTTCAAACAAGACTGCACCCATGTTTAAATCTCTCACTTCTGTTTACAAGAGAACAAGGTAGCAGATGAACGTTTGCTACTTGACATTCCAGAATATTTTTTTTTCCTTAGCAATTGTTTCAGTGTATCCTTGTTAAACAAAGAATGAACAGGCTCAAACAAAAGTGGAATAATTTACTTTCTACTGTATTTGATAGGCATGAATGAATAATGCTTTTAACTCTCTGACATTCAAAAGAAAAGGCTAAAGAAACTAAGATACATTAAGATAAGAAAATCAAATGAAAACACTAAAAGATGGTTTCCAAATGGAAGACTCCAGCTATGTTGGCTTTCAAAACCACCAGCCTGTGACCACAAAAGAAATCTTATACTCTGTGATAAAAGCAACTTCAGGAGGAAAAAGAAAAAAACAACTATGCAGCTGAGCATGAACCATCAATTTGGATGTGCAAGCACTGAATCGCGTTGCTGTGACTGAGTAACAGGCAAACAATATCCAATCTAAGATAAAAGTATCAAGTGCATACTTTTAGGAGCCCAAGGCCTAAATCACAAAAGGTACTGAAGTACTTAAAAGAGGTATCAAGATTTTCAAAAGTGTCCATAAGCCCAACTTCCTTTGGAAAAAAAACCCACAGGCCATGTGGAACACCACTGGGAAACCAGCAGGTAAGGAATGTGCTGATGTGTACCATCCAAAGGTGATGACTTAGTCCATGGAAACTCAGGACTTAAGTTGTCCAAAACAGGGAAGTTTGCTCCAGGACACTGCTATTTAAGCCCCTGCATAATAAAATGATCCTTTTGATAAAATGTTCCAAGATAGACCAAATTATGTATTTTTTCAAATGCTATTGGAGCAAGAGCACCAATAATCTTATTTTGGAATTATATTATGTTAAGGTTTTGTCTTCAGAGAATACAGCAATCTAAGCAAATTAGGGACTTACGGAGGTCTTCAAAGCAAGGCCAACTTTCAAAGTAGACGACATCCCTCAGGGCCATGTTTGGCTGAGTTTTACACGGCTCCAGGGATGGAGACTCCACAGCCTCTTGGGCAACCTGTTCCACTGCACTATTCTCCCAGTGAGGAACTTGTCCCTTATATCTAATTGTAATTTCCCTTCCTGCAGCTTGTGACTGTTGCCTCTTGGCCTTCCAGTGCCTACTTCTGAGAAGGGTATATTTTCCTTTATAACTCCTTTACCGCAAAGGTACGCTGCTGACTCATGTTCAGCTTGTTTTCCATCAGGACCCCCAGGTCCTTTTCTGCAGAGCTGCTCCTCCCATCTTGTGCTGTTGAATGGCGTTATTCTGTCACAAGTGCAGGAATGTGGCTTTACCTTTGTTGCACTTCATGAGGTCCCTGTCAACCTATTCTTCTAGCCTGGCCAAGTCCCTCTGAACGGAGGCTCTGCTCACCAGAGCATCAACTGCTGTCCCCCCCAGTTTGTGGCATCTGCAGACGTGGTGAGGGTGCAATTCCTCCTCTTCACCCAGACTGTATAATCCAATCCTGTCCTACTGCTTTGTTGTTCTGCAACATTATCTGAATTAACTGGTTCTTCACCATTTCCCGTTAGAATAGCTCACGGGAATGCTGCTCCGTTCATCTAACGTTAGAATAAACAGCACTGTGGTAGACAGAAATGTCTAAAAGAATTCCTGGGCCAAATCCTTATCTAGGGCAAATTCCTTGCATTTCTAATCAGCGTATACTAAACGAAGATCCAGGCTATTCATTCAAAAGCCAGGGTGCCAGTAATGTATTCAAAAATCAGCAGGTCGTTTATTATAACTAGTTCTCAATGCTGCATTATTAGTTCACTGTTGGCATAAACATCTCCTGGAGGAGCAGAAGGAACTGGGCTACTTCTGCCTCACTGCTGAGTTAGAACAAGCAAGCAAAAACATGTTGAGTGTTTCTACACTTAGATAGATGTGCTGCTGAAGAAAGAATTCCTATTATTTGAATGCATTTATTACCAGTTGAGCCTTCCTAATCTCTAGATACCTCTTGGGCTTAGAAAAATACGCATTTTTACAAGAAAATATTTTTTATAATCCTTAAAATAAATTTCTTACACAACAGCGTAATCTAAAAAATACTCACAATGGGAGCAAAGTTAGGAAAACACTACCACCCATTAAAACCCCACCCTGCTGCGGTCCTTGACCATTAGCCGAGGCCTTCATTGCAGCCTCCCTTAATTTGACCCAAGGAGCTAATACCATTTACTTGAGTTCATTTTTCATGACAGGAACACTCAATATAGGAGACTTCCCTTGGAAGAGGGAATCAGAGACAAACAACAGCGCCTTTTCCATGACATCTATACCGGATCATTCAAAGTTCACAACAAACTCTGTTTCACAAACAGGAGCCCGCTTCAAGTCAACTTGGAAGAGCATTGTTAAATAAATCTAGCTCATGCAGATTTAGTCACCTTATTGCTCCTAAGTAGACCAGAAATCAGACACATCATGTGTGAGATGTTCTAATCATACCGGACACGGTAAGACCGCTTTCAGGTTTGACAGTTGATATAAAACACACTGCTTCTAGGTCTCCTTTCACTGACACCACCTGTACCCTGCCCACAGCCATCACACCCAGGAGCTTGTTCTGATTTGCAGCAGCAAGAGCAAGGTGAGGCTTCAGCCTGCAAAACTGGTCAGAATAAAACTGGAATATTAGCACATGGATTTTTTCTTAAAAGATTTTCCTAGATAAATCACTCAACAGTTTGGATAATACATAGGCTTAGCAGTGCTAGCACCTTCACCATTTCTGTAGGCACAATCCAGCCCTTTCACAAGTGACATGGGCTGTGCAAGATGAAAACAGAAGATCAGCCAGCAACCAATTCTGCTCAGAGAGAGCACTTGCCTCCTAAAGATCCGTGAGCATCGAATCATACCCTCTAGCAAACGTGAAATGGAGCTCAAGAAAAGGTGAAATCTAACCTTAGTACCTGCTTCCAGTATTCCCAGTGTTGCCCCCAAAAGCTTGAAGACACCAAGATACGCTAAGTGGGCCCTCTGCTAACAAGGGGTGTGTGTGTGGTGTGTGTCTAATCCTGGTCTGTTCCTGTGCAAACCTATAAACCCACATAGTCCTGGGCTGCCCGAGTCCTCTGTCTTGCCCAAGGCTGAAATCTGCTGAATGCAAAGTCAGCAACTAAGTTACAATCTTCTTCTTCTGCCACAAGAGGAAATAATAATAAACTGCTTTTCTATGCAAAGTTATTTATTTCCAGCAATTCTGTAATGCAGAAGGAAGGGACAGGGAGAAGGGGAAGAGGCCAGCAGGGAAGACAACGGTTTGTGCCTGGCACTCAACTGTGCATATAGTTTGAATGCGTAGATGAGCTGCTGCCTCTGTTTTTCCAGTAGTTGTAATCCTATTAAAACGCTGCTAATTTAATTGTTTAAAAAACTACCAATCCCTAATAAATGAAAGATTGTCTATAAAGGAGTCCTTCCTGCAGACACACGTTTAGCATACTGCAGCAATCAGCAGGATCAGCCTGCTCCCCTTATCGCTTTTCTGGTGCAGGTTTGAAGCAGATCTCGTTTATTGTTCTTTTTTGCAAACCTCTGTGAGATCTTTGAAGTGGTCGGACTCCTGGAGCCATCAGGCACTGGGCTGCACCTGGTGCGAGGCCGACTGAGCAACTCCAATGTTAAACAAACAGCGATCCCAGCTGAGGACAGTGTATGAGTTATGGATAATGGCAGCCAGGACAGGCGTGATCCATCCAAAGCAAACTATATGTTGTCTTAAAAAAGCAGTTTGGAGCTGCATTTGCTCTTCAGACCAGTCTGATGTGTTTAAACACTCCATTCTTTAATATACACACATACATATATGTATATATATATATAAAAGAATCCTTTATAGGATGTGTCCAGATGAGTATCCCTCTAACTCCCTGCTCCTTTTTCTGGACTCATTATGCTTTTTATTGTTGCTATCATGCCTTGCTATACCCCAGGCTTAAAACAGCACACATTTGAGGCTCTTTTTTCCTTACAATCAAATCAATACCACTTGCTGGGTAATCAAACAACAAGCGCATTGAAGTATTTAAGAACATAACACCATTTCCGAAATATACTACATATATGAGAATTTGGTAATTTTTTTTTTTTTAAATTGATCTTTAATGAGGAACTTTCTGCTACTTCATAATCTTTCTTCTTTTTTTTGCTGTAAGATTAAAGTTTCTTTCTTCTTTTCTTGTCACCTTATCAAGTTGAAAATACAATAAATTTGTTTAAATATAAATCTTCCCAGAAGTCCAATATTGTTAATCACATAATTTTTATTGAACTCTTTTTCTTAATAGCAATTCACACAAAGATACATTAATTCAATAATTTAGGTGAGTCTTTAGTCAGTCCTGTCATTACTCAGTCAAAAAAATCAACCTCATGAATTTTCCCTGAACATCAACTTCAATATTTCGCTTTTGGAAACTAAGCTTTCCTTTACAATAAATTATATCTGCATTTCTCCAGCTTATACTACTGCTCTTTGAGAGGTGGATGCTACAGCAAATCTGTAGCACAGTGATCATGAATCACACAGCCAAAGGGGAGGCTGAATAAGTCAATGGACCAGAAACAGGTTCACATATTTGCAGGATAAATGGAGCTTTTTTATAATACTCGGGTTATGCTAAGACACTGTTCTTTATAGGAATTAAAAAAACAAGTTTCCACCCACCCCATTCCAACTTTCAATATCCTGTATAATCACCCAGAACTAATGGGTTTCATCAGTATCTGTAAAACACCATTTGGTCAGACATTTGCCAGGTTTTTGGCTATTCTTTTTTAGTTAAATTGCCTACATACCAGTCTTTTGAAATTAATACATAATGTTATTCCTCTCATCTCTCTTCTTTCATTGCTATTACTTGGGCACAGGAATATCTAAGATGGTAAACAAACAGGACAAAGACTTGCAATGCCATCAAGCAAATATCACTCCTACCTCCAGTCTGGTCCTGTCCACATCCTTAGGCAATTTCACACGAACTCGGTTTGTTACAATAAGTGTTTCGTAAGGATAAATCTGTTAAAAAGACAAGAGCATATGAACTCCAGCCCAATCTGACTCTGATGTGTGGAAATGACAGTGTGGGGAACTTACTAATTTAAACGGTACATACTTGCATCCCAATTTGACAAATATTTCACTGGGACAAAAATTAACAAAATAAAATAAAAAAAAGGAACACATGTAACCTTGCTAGGAAGTGCTGAATCTGATTGTTCTTCCAGTGTTGGAAAAGCCCTTCTTACCTTGTATTCTGCAAGAGAATGAGAACAGGTTCACAGTTTAGAATTTATAGGCTTCTTTTGGAGTCACTGTAATGAACATCTAGGTACATCAGCAATTTGTTATGCTATTACGTCTCTCTTATGGTTTTAAATAGTTGTTAGGTAACTGCATGCACAGTAAGCATTTGACCCCCATGCTCTGAATGTCTATAACGCTGTCTATTACCGAAGCAATAGTCCTCGAAATCAAAGGCTTATTACAGAAAATCCATCTCCTGATGCCATTGGGTTATACAGTGAGTATGTATGTCTGGCAAAATTGGGAATTTCTTTTTACAGGAAGCTTTTGTGCAGAGTTAAGTCAGTCTGTCATCCAAAAGTCCTGCCCTTATTGTCCTTTACTGAAAATAGTTAAAATACATGGATTATTAGAGGCGTGTCAGTTTGGGAACATATATGAAAACCATTGAGTTAATGCAATATTCCAAGATGCCAACATCCTGCATTTAGGCTGACTGCAGTGGGAATAACGATAGCGAAGAAAAGATGATTTGGGGGTGTGGGGACAATGATTCCTGGATCTAAACTAGCACAAGATTATTCTACTTAGGTCAGTATATGACTATATATGATATGACTACCACAAGATCATCTATTCACATTGATAATTAAATGCAACCAGGATAGCCAGTATGTTTTCATAGACCTTTTTATGGTCTGAAATGAAATCAGAGATAAGTCTACTTTTCAAAATCTGTACTTTAAACTATTCAAACATAGAGACAAAGATTTGTATGAACACAGAGGCATGAAGTGGAGCATTAGAGTAATATTTTTAAAACGAGATTAAGTGTCTTGGAAACAAAATCCTGCTCTTCCTCATGAGTAGATGCATGTTTCTAAATTGCTCAGCTCTTTTGAAAATTCCAACCCAAGTTCCATATTAAGTTCACAGTCCACTTAAACTGTAATAAAAAACATGAATGCAAGTAAATTCTGCTTTTTGAATTCTGTACATTTTAACCACACTGTAGCACAAACAAGAAGCACAATGGACTGTTTTAATTAGATACATCTTGAAGGAGTGATTATCTTAAATTTCTTCCTCTCTTTGATATAAGACCACCACCTGCTATGCAAAGAGAACCAGAGGCTGTTGCCACATATTGAGCATACTGGGATTGACTTAACATGGTTGAACCACTTTATGATGCAGGACTTCAGTCAGATCCTCATGTTCAGTCAGATAAAAAGAAGATTCTCTGTGATAAACATGATACTGAGCAGGGTCTCTGTCTAGTCATTATTATGTGAACTATGGGAAGATCTCAGAATAGTAACCCTTTATGGCAAGATGTTAATGAGCATCCTCGAAGGAAGAAAAAATGAATTGGAGTGGAAATTATATTGCAATGTACCTTTCATCCCCCAGCTTGTCTCCTGGTCCGTTTCATATTGGCCCATATTTTCAGGCTGAAAGAGAAAGAAAGAAGCAATATAGCAGCAAAATGCACTGCAAAATTACTCTGCACACTGTTGAGGGAAAAAAGAAGACCAGTTGGTACCACACAATCAAAATATAGATCCTTGCAAGAGAGAAAGAGAATAAAGTCTCATTCGAACTTGACCCAGTTGCTCAAGGCAGGAGTCCCGAGTGCTCGCAACACCCACTGATCTACGACTGCAGAGATGGAGCACTGCCTGGAGGCGAGGATGGAGGGTCAAGTGAACGCCTGGGTCCTCAGAGGCACTGCATGTGCAGTTTGCTGCCTACGCTGTGAACTCCCAAAGACCAGTGAAAGCTGGAGCCTGGATGTCACTCAGAGAGGCAATTGCAGTGTTGTATTATCCCACCTCACCCCTAAGCCCTTGGGACCTTTTTGAACTCTGATTCCTCACAGTTTTCAATGAGGTAGAAAGGTGTCAGAAAGCCACCAGCCACCCCCATTTGAAGACCTGGCAGTAAAGTTGGGTTGAAACTGTCACATGCCTTTCCCTACGAGGCAGACATCTTACTGCCATCGTCACAAATCACTTATGCTGCACTGAAACTTGTCTCATTCTGCTTTCTGCTTCACACTGCTGACACCACTAAGACTAGGCAGAACTGTGCGTATGTGCCATAGCTTTGTTTGACCCACTGTCTTTCTCCTTTGCTGGCAAACGGTATGAATAAAAACATTACAGGAGATCAGAAAAGCACTATTATATGATTTTTTTTCCCCAAGTCTCATTTTTGCCTGCTAGGGTATCGATGGTGTGCACAGCTACGCTCACAATAACCTGCAAGGCTCCTTATTGTTTGGTTTTGGGTTATTTTGTTATGCAGCACCGGGACGGCTGATTAAAAATAACAAACCACAAAAGCTGGTATGAACCTGCAATCCAAACAGAGGACATCCATTCTGAGAAGAATTTTGGCCTCAAGGATTTGACCACGAGCAACCTTTTCAACTTTCCTACAGTTTTCGGCTGTAACGTTGGACCCTTTAGGTGGGACAAATGCTGCCATCTGCTGCTTTCATCTTACATTGCACGGCTCCCACCTACAAGTGGGGCCAACTCCACTGCTGATGGAGCTTGTTTTGGCCTCATCTGTGGGAAGCCTTCTGATGGCTTTGGTGCCTCACCAGCGCAGTGGCTGGGCACAAGTCGGTCCCTTGCTCGCTTCAGGTTACTGGTAATGGTTATTCTGAAAAGTTAGAAAAAAAGCTGTTGACTCATAGGTGGGGACAGGTTTATCTAGACCCTTTCAAATTCCTAAATCTCATTTGATCAAGTTGCACTGCCACTGGTTCCTTCAGAGAGGAATTCAAGCAGTCAGGTATTGAAGCAATGCAGGCACAATTAGTCTTGTAATATTAACTCAAAGGGATGGACATTGCAGTAGCCACTGAAAAATTCATTTAGCTACTCTCTGATCGTTGCTTTCTTGCAGCTCCTTCCAATGACCTGCAGTTTGACTCTTATCACTGGGGTAGTTTAATCCTGCTCATGTACTTTGCAGCTTTCACATCTTCCTTTGGAGAAAGGAGGGAATTTGAATGAGGTCCTGTCCATGTAATATAGACACAAATCAATCTTCAAAATGTAAGTGCACGATCATCTATGTATTGCCAACTTATCACTATTAACCATAATGAGTTTGTACCTAAAAATATAAGCCATGAACTGAGAACCCATGATACTAAATGCCAGAAAGAAAGACAGATCACAGCATCAAAGATGCCTTTTTCCTAAAGATGTACAAAAATTACAAAAAAGGATTAGAAAAAGAACGCCTAGTCTGATCATAATTTTGTCATGCATTTTGCTTTCTAGATTGCTGCCTGCCATTCTCTCTGTATTGCTCCCTTGCCGCCTTAAAAGTACGTTGACTGTGTGTGTATATACATATATATATACACATGCATACTGGAAAAAAACCAGAACAGATGGTTCAAGAAATGCAGTGGATGTGGGCTGCTCCACCTTTGCTCTAAGATCATTACTTGACTAATTATAGGCCTAACCCTCTATCATTAATTCAAGCTATACTGTGATCTATTAATATGTGCAGCCTGTACATTTTGGACCTTTGTTTGTTTTGGGAGGAGAATCAAGATTCCCAATGCTCATGATGCACACAATTAAAAGAAGCCTCAGTCTGTCTCACTCTTGCAGACAGACAAACTGTAACTCACATAGGGTATGAATCTGTCAGACAGGGCTGGCAGCCAAAACACCTTTGAAGTGTTAATACTGTGTAGACTTTCAACTAGTTACTAAGGTGCCTATTTATGATACCTATTGCCCGGAGAATGCATTTAAATGTATACCTACCTGATGTAAGCCATTCTTTCCATAGCCAGGTAGAGAAGCAGATTTAGAATATGGAAATCCTGTAAAAGACATAACATACAGCTATATTTTTTGTAAAGCCTTTATAGCCTACTAAAACACAGAATTCAAGAAAACATCCAGAAATAGCAATTACAAGATCAACATGTACATTCTATTAAGGGGATGAAATATAACTGAGCAATGCTCATCTTTTCTCCCTATTTAATGTACATGAACATGTGTAACAATGTCTATAAATAACAGCATGCCAGGATGCAATCACCGTACGGGGCAGGACATGAAGAGAATTGTGGGATTCATGTTACGGAAGCCTTATGCAGTGATGCAAAACAGAATTGAAAGCTTGTTAAATCTCTGCCCTCCAACTAGGTGTTAAACCATGACTTGAAAATGGGATTAAAGGTACCATCATTTTAGAGTTACATCACTTCTGATCATGATGTATGTGGTCTGGTTTTGGTTTTATTTCTTAAAAAAGAAGGGTTGGTATCCTACCACTTAAAAAAAAACCACAAAAACTTTTTTGCTTTCTTTAAAACTTCTTCTACTGCTTCAAGTGGAAAGAAGCATAAATGAAGATATGGCAATGGATAAAGTAAATCAGTGAGAGTATAAACACTCCAGAGAAAGAAAGTTTTAAGACAGACAAAATTGGCAAAGTGGGGTTACCATGAACAAACTGGATGTAATATGGTGATGAAACTGTGTGCAGTCACTATGAAACAACTGAAGAGCCTTACTTTTAATATTGAGAGCCTAATAAGAAAGTTTGGAAGTTCCTTTTGTCAGAGAAAGGACAAAAAGTGTTTGAGATCAGTTTTTTGTTAATAAAAATAATGCTGTATAGAAGTGACAAGCTGAATCAATTTAAATTAAACATAAGATGAACAAATATGTGTGTAATAAACATTCTTGATTCCAGTACAGGAAACTTTGGTAAATTGATGCGAAGAGTTACAGAAGTTAGCTCAAAGAACTGAATGTACAACGCCTCTTTCTGTCAAAAATGTTAGCAATCTGTATCCAAAGGGGAATGCAGGAAGGGAATCCAGACCCCACTGGATTAATAAATACCCTAAGGAGATGATTAGGAATAAGCACACAGAAAGAAAAAACAAAAGATGGATCAGCAAAGAGCTCACGATGTGCTGAGATAAAGTGAGAACTGCCAGAAGTCAAGCTGAGTTAAACACTGAAAATGATATTAAAACAAATAGCAAAAGGTTCTCCAGCTACCCAAATAAAAAAAGAACAAGGAAAGAACAAGAAATGGGATCACTTGGCGTTACGCTATGTCAGTAGACAGCAGAGGTGAAAGGCAACCTAGGTAGGGCTCCAAAACTGAAGTATTTCACCTCCGTTTTTAGGAACACAAGGTAGACTACTGAGCAAGAAGGGAAAGCTAACGGAATCAGGGTGCACCAATGAATCACAGTCGTGATGGAAACATAATTCAAAGCACTTAATGTACTTAAACAGGGAGCGATAAGCTCACATCAAATTGCAAATCCAATACCTCTTACCATTGGAGAACAGCAACCATAATTTTTATATTTAGGAGGGGGAAAAAGATAATGAGGAGCTACCAGTTTGCTTCCAACAGAAAACTTAAGGAAAGACTGAACAAAAACATTGAAGTAAACAGAAAATCAATTATATTCACATAGATTTTAATTGGTTTGACATAAGTTAAAGGCACAGTGCCAGACTTGCTTGGTAGCTCTCTTTGTTAAGAGAAATGCCTTCTGCACAACATAAATTTTATTGGATCTCATCTAATGTGATATCATTACAGTATTTGGTATTTGGCCACACATGGAATTAAATGCAAATCTGGAGAAGATGAAGTTTATTAGAGGAATTATAGGGTCAGTAAGGAAATAATGAAATGTAAGAAATGGGTAGTGAGAACCGAGCAAAGCTGATAGAGAAAAGTGTCAGTGTGGACTGGGGCTGAGTTGAAATTGCCTCATGTTTTCACTAATAATCTGGACACCAAAAATAGTAATGGGCTAATAAACTTTGCTGCCTGCACAAAGTTATAAAGCACTGCCAATATAGAGGAGGACTGGGATACCGTAAAGAACTGGGATAACCTTGAACATTAGAGTAATAGAAATGGGATAAAATTTAATAATTCATGGGAAAAGTCATGCACTTGAGGACTAATAAATACCCCAAACTTCTACTATTTAAGCTGACAGCTCATAATTTGGAAATGATGGGGAAGGAGACAGGCTTAGCCGTACAGCTCAGTCACCAGATGACTTTGAGTTGCTAATATAAGCGTAAAAAAAAGTGAAAGTTAGAAATTCCTGTCCTGATACATATAAGATATGGAAATAATAGTATTTTCAGGCAGCGACAAGAGATCCTGGAGGAATCCTTTGTGCTGTTCTTGTTCCTCAGTGTTCAAGTGGGTTAAATTAACTCCACCAGACCAGTGGCCTACAGGATAACTGGGGCAATGAAAGCCCACCGCAGGAAAGAAGGTTTGATAGACTTGACTTATTTAAGCTCGTAAAATGAAGATGATCTATAAAAGCAAGAGATGTTTTAGAAACATAATCAACCACCATCTGAGGAGTGGTATAAACTACAAGCAGAACTTTTGTTCTCAGCCCCGCAGGGGGTTTCCACATCTGATACAGGGACGTAGCGATGAATACTGAATTAGATGGATCACTTAGCTATTCCAATTTGGAAACTAGAAACTTCTAATTGCCTGTTATCTGAATGGTAGTGACACCAGAGGGCGAAGAGTATAATACCTGTGAGACAGGACGAATGTATCTGCAACACAACTACCATCTCTGCTCCTGCCTGGAAAAAGATGCTGGTGTTGAACATCAGTGCGGAGCTCAATGTCTTGGCCTCTTGGCTACAGAGAAGATGGGTGAGGCGGTTTCGTTCTATCGCCAGATAACACCACTCCGTTACCAAGGAAAAACGCACTAAGGTAAAGGCCAGTTGGAAAGCAAAGGCAATTCCCTTCAGCAGGCAGGAGCTGCGGAGCCGCCTCCCAGGCTGCCAGGCCTGAGCCACATCCGCGGGCACAAGCGACATCGTGTGGCCGGCTGGAAAACATCCAAGCGGCAAATAAAGCCCCAAACAAGCTAGCAAGGCTCACTGACTCCAGTGGGAACGGTATTTCGCTTAGCTTCTGTTTCCCATGAACTGAGTTACAAAGTTAAACACGTTTTAGTTTGCTTCTTTTTTAATATAAAAGAATAATATAACACTAAAAGCCAACAACCACATACTGCTCATTATCATATCCAACTGCAGTTGTACCGTTACAGTAAATTTTCTGGAGTAACTGGCCAAGACAAAGCAGTATATCTTTCTCCCTAATTAGGCACTATCTGAACGTCAGCTACTCTCTGCATGGACGCGGCTGCTGCTTTTTCCAGGATGACATTCAGTCTAACCTGGATACTCCGAGGTTGCCTCTCAGCACTTCAGGGACACATGAACAGCAAGGGTTACACATCTTGCTAGATGTCTGCTTTCCTAAATATGTGACACTTAAATAAATCATGAATTACGGTAAATGATTAACTATTAAACATCTACATATACAGAAACAAGACACATTTACACAGGTGGATGTAAGGAGATGCAAGCTCCATTCTAGATGCCTGCTAATTACATAAGCCTCATACTGATGTGCTTTGTTGTTAGATGTAGATGCATATAGCCGCATAACATGGCTAAGTATCTTACAGAGCAGAATAACCCTTCTCTGGTTTGCTCAGCAGAAGCTGGGCAGATGAACACAGGGCTGTTTGCACAGTATGTTTGGACACATCACGAGAGATGTGCATTCTGATGCCTGCTAACCCCCCCAACTCTGCATGTAACCACTTGGCACCAAACCTATACCTGAAAAGTTTATTTTCTCTGATACTTACTGACTATGCCACAGACATGGGGCTGAATGTCAAGAGTTCTCAACCATAAGTGCAAGAGGCAGAGCAGCTACTCTTCCATGGCCAACGGGGTATGTGACAGACTACAAATACTCAGAACTTAATAGGGAAACACTGAGAAGGAATTACTTAGAATGTCCATAGGTATTAAAACAGTCAGGTGGCTGAATAAAATCATAAAGAAAGGGAAAAAAAAGAAGTGTAAATGTCAGGAAAAGAAAACTTCCTCAACATCATTTCTGTGTAGCTGCTAACTGGGTAACAGGGCCAACTTCCATGAGGCACAGAGAAACACGGACAAAAAGCAATGGAAAATGAACTACACAACCTATATTGCATTGGCACAGAAGTGACCTTGACCCTGACAGAGGTGTGAACAATCTTTTGCATTTCTAGTTTTAATAGCTCCACATTCCCAAGATAATAATAATAATAAAAAAAAAAAGATAAATGCTGGTGTAGAAGAGTGACAGGTATAGCAATATTCTCATGAAAAAAATTGACACTGTATGTTGTCCCTGTATATCACAGTTCTTGGTGTGCTACATACTTCTCCCTACTTCAAATTTGCATGCAAGGACTATTCTCTCAATACATCTGTAGAAAAGCATCAGATCAACTCCAGAAAGCTTCCAAACATACCTGACATGCACATTACAATGAAAGGTTCCGGTGTTCATGTCTGGGCAATGACTTATAGATGTTAGGTGTGTGAGGTGGTCAGACTTGGTTTCCCCTGCACAGGGAATCCTACGATACACCTTGTGCACACGTATGCAATGTCTGGTGAGGACTAAGGAATCAAATCCCCTCAAGTTAGACCAGTGAGACTGATGATCCAAAATAACTTTTCTTCTTTATCTTGTTACAGCCTTGTGACAGACTTTGTAGCATCTGTTTTTCCTCTTCCTTGAATAGCTAAGCCATAATTTCCTTAATATAAGTTGATGGAGCCAGCTATCGCATTACCAAAATGCCCACAAGACTGACATCCTAGCCCTGCTGCCAGACATGCCTCGCATTGGATGCATTCTTTTGGAAAACTGCTTCCCCAACTTGTTCACCCCAGATGACCTGCTCTGCTGTATGGTGTAAAGTGGAGGAAGCAGGGAGAGGAATGGCCCAGCTATCTGTTAAAATTCATTTAACCCATTTTTTGTCATTTATCTAAAAGTAAAATTCAAACCCAATTCTGATGACCATTTGCTTCACCTCCTGACTTGCTGAAATGTGGAGCATTGGGCACATGGTCTTCAGACCAGTATTTAGTCACAAAATTATTCCACTTGGAGGATTTCTGTGAGCTTATAGGTATAACTGAGGGATAACAAAAAATGCCTATTCTAAATTAATCTTTGGAGCAAAGTGTCCTTTGTGCTTATCACGATACAGAAGAAATGGCTCTACCAATATTCAAAATACATAGCTTGTATCGAGAAGTAATTAGCACAAGTCAACAATCCGTCTGATACTACCATCCTGTCTAATGAAAACAGATAGTATCTAATAAATAGGCACTTTTATGTATTAATAAGGGACAGGTTTTTGTGGTAAGGAATCTCTGCTCTCCAAAGAGATGATACAGTTTCTTCATAGAAGCAATGCTTCTTTCACTAATATGAAAATACAAATAGTTTCACTATCGAAGCCTGAAGGCACTGAATGCTTACAAGCCACAGCAAAACAAACTGACAAGCAGGTGTAATTACGATAGAGAAATTACATATAACGCCAACTGGAGAGCTATGTGGACGAGGCTGCAGCAGGGCCACCTTCCTTTGCCACATTCCTACTCGACAGCGCCAGCAGGCCAGGGATGCAGTACTCACGGGAATAGCCGGCAGTCGTGCCCTCCTGCGCCCTTGGGAAGTTTTCTCTGTCAGTTCTGGCAGTAAGAGACAGGGATCGTGTGTCCGAATCCGGGGAATTAGTTCTGGTGTCCGTATCCCCTTTCAGAATAAGCCAACTGGTCTTTAGCTGGAGAGAGTAAAAGCCTGTTATAAGATTCAGGATTTAACATCTGAATGCAGTTCTCCTGCTTCACCTGTCTAGGAAGTCTTGGGAACTGATCGTATGTTCATGCTCATTGCAACTTGTACCATTCTTTATCAAATTATAAAAGGTGACTAAATCATGACTTACACATCACAGCTACCAAAAACTTTTAACTTTCAGCTGGGCTGAAGATAGTTTCTCTGTTAATTAAGCTGCCCACTGCACCCCACTTCAGAAGATGCACTGTGTGATTTTCTTATAATTAATCTGCTGTTAACATTTTTCTTGTATGTTAACAAGCACCCTAAGTAAAAGTGCACAGGCTTAGCTGAATCACCCATGTATATACTGAGCCTTGAGTGAAAATCCATGAGCTTATTGCGCTTAATGTCCATATGCCTATTTCTTTCTTTACTCTAGAATATTGATTCTAAACCTTCCGGGTGAGAGATTAAGCTTTTCTGTATCTTCTTGGAAAGACCTATAAGTAGCAATGATTATTTCAGTTATATGAAAGAATACCTTTATGTATGAACATGTTTTAAAAAACAGTTGCTTCAAGAAAGATCAATAAACTACTCCCTTTTGTTCTTTGTGATCATTACCTTCTTACTGTCCTGATCCAAGCTTCCATCCTCCCCTTCTGATCTTCTTGCTGCTGGAAGATTAAGTTAATTTTAAAAATTAGAACAGATAACATCTTTTTTGTCTTCTGTTTTGGCTGTGGTTATGTTCCAAATATTTTCAAGAGGGGAAAAAAAATAAAAAAAAAAACAGAGCTGGGCAGAAAATTCGATGTGTAGAGCTATGACTTCACAAAATTACTTAAAATCAGTTTGAAATGATTACATTAATACTCATCCTTCAGGCATATGGTGAATTTAGACAATCTGCTCCTGCTGGGTTTTGAACCTATCTGTTTAGGAAGAAACTACTGTTGGGGAATGGTTGGAAAAAAAAGCCTACATCATAACTTAGGGACAGATTTATATGATCACTGCACACAGAAGCAAGTAATTTCTCCATTCTTCTGTGTTACCATGTCCATGAAAGTAAATATGGTTACATGGATATTTGTGGTCTGCACACCTGGGCCTCCTATGTTCCCAAAAAGGACAGGCAATGAGGGTAAAGAAGATAGGAACAAATTTGGTATTACCTCTTCATGAAATCTGCAAGAGAGGCTGTGTCAGACTCTAAAATTCACAATTCTGTGACCAACCACTTTTCTGACTATATTGCCCTCTTAAAGAGTCCTTTAACAAAAAAAATATTGCTGATATTTTACTGTTGGTTTATTTTCTTATAACTTTCCAATTTGCTGAGAAGAAAAACTCAAACCTGAAAACCTAAAAGCTAGTCATTACATAGTTCCCAACCATCAAATGTGTTTTTCCTTGTCTTTGATGTCCCAGAGTATTGTACCAGAAACTGAGTTACACCTCAGAATCTTACAGAAAGATTTTGTGCCAAATTTCACATCATTTCAGATAAATTCCCAAAATCCCACGTGCCTTTGTATCACTCTGTGTTGTTTTGGGGAGAGTTTAATGGTACAAAACTGGAATAATGCAATGATCTAGCATAATTCTAAGCCCATGAGAAGCCACCATAACAAGGGGGTTGTCTGCGATGCCTGAGTAAAAGGGCAACACAAGAGCCCCATGCAACGCAACATAGCCAGAAAACATATTTATTAATAATAAAAATAGTATGATAATACCAAAGTTAAGGCTCAGATTAGACTCTCAGAGACAGAGGTGAGGAGGAGATCAAGTTGCACTGTTAGAAGTGCTGCAACACTCCCAGCAAGTTGGGAACAACTCTGCCCCCTCCGTTTCCCCAGCCAGCATGTTTGCAGAGGATTTGCCCTGCGTCTAAGCAACACGGGCAAAAGGCCACCACCATTTGCATTTCAATGTTATTCTGTTTCATTTTCTGGTGCCATTACACAGCTCACATCCAGACCTTAACTGGTTTTGTTGAGGAGGCGATACTTAAAACATGACAAATTGCAGTGAGGAAAAAATCTGTGGGTTAGAGGTGAAAATCTGTAACTGTAGAGGTTTTTTTCTTCCCCAATTTAATGTGGCAAAACAAAGCTGGGTCATAAAATAAAAACAGCATTATGAAAAAACTGGAGGTTTTCACAGTTAGCTGATAGCATGCTGACCAGGGCATTTTCCCGAGACGGCAAGCTGCTTCTCTGAGAAAGAAAAAGAAAGAAATATCCATATATGAAAGATGAAAAAGGAAGTCCCTACATTGCAAGAAGGACTTAAACCGGGTTCACTGATATTTCGGAGCATACCCTAAATCACCAGTGAACGAGTTGTGCCAGGTTATATGTATGGATCTTGCTCTCACTAAATCAGAAATCCATACAGAGAATCTGATGCATTTTTGGAAATTATTTTTGTTTCAAGACATTGATGTTTTCAAAAGAAAAAAAAAACAAGTTTCATCCAAAGCATTATTCAGAGATTTCAAATGTTCCATGGGATCTTGAGAGCATCTGACTTCGAACTACTTAAACACCAAGGTTTTACACAGCGATCCAGAGGAGTACAACCAAAACCAACGGGGGCCATGAAGGCCTGTCCCTCCTAAGTTCCTGAGTCCTTTATACAACACATTGTTGGCAAATAAATCCAAGTGGCCTGAATTTCATCAGTACTGGGCATTAGCTTCACTGCTACAAGGGATACTCAGTTCTGCTGTGAACCCCAATGTGAACTGCATGTTTTGCATGGATCACTACCTAATGTTGCTGAAGAGCAAACCTCTTCAATTTTTTTTAAACTTTGACTGATGTTCAAGTATTTCTGAAACATGAATACACACAAAAGAATGACCATGCAGGCTCCCGCACTCTTCACTTTCTGACCCCAGCTGTCAGACTGATCTCTCGTATGTCCCCTTTTTCCACCACCTTTTTTTCATTCTGAAGTTGAGTGTTTATAATAGAAACACAGAAGCTGTAGCTACAGCAAATCTGTTGGGTACTACTGTAACTGAAACCTTTTAAAGCCAAATGTTTTGGAAGCGCTTCTTCCAGTTTTTGTTTTAAAGAACATTTTTGTGCTTGTTTTTTCAAACTTGGTCGCTTTGACAAAGGAATGTTCTCTGGCTCCTTTTCAGCATGTATCAGTTCAGTGTCCTGTTAGCTTGAGGAGCTGAATCATCAGTTGCTCATGTGTTCATGCTTTAGCTGGGAGTTCTTCCAGAATAAAAGGTAAATTTTATTTATTTTTTTATTTTAAAATAAATTTTATTTAATAATTTTTTTTATTTGAAGGAAAGGTAATCTATTTTTTTTGGTTTTTGAGTTAGAGTAAATTATGTTTGGCTCTTCAGCAGAAAAACAACGAGCATGTATTTTCAACACAACGTTTCAGAACATCTATAATCTATAAAAGAAAGTTTAAAATACATATCCTTGTTAACCTATAGAGATTGCTGACTTGATAATTTAATTCTCTGCTCACTCCAGTGAATATGAGGAACAACTCCATAGAGCAGTGCAAAATTGACATAATCCAGACTTCCACTGCGTATCTGATGGACAGAAAATTGATATAAAAATGCCTGGCCTGGAACAAAAAAAAAAGCTGCTGCTTAGAATCCTCTTTGCAACCCAAAAATAGCCATAAAATTAAATGACACAGACAGGATACAGGACATTGGAGCCATATCATCAGCTTGTGTAAATCATGAAGCCATGCTGATTTACACCAGATGATTGTAACGTTGCATTTGCTCATGATCTTTCCAAACACCACCGTAATATTCAACTCCTTCCTTTGTCAGTACATTGTTTTGCTCAGCCTAAGTAGTTGCCTCAAATGATTTGTACATCTAAAGACAAGGAGGAATTAGAGAGCTTGGGCAGATTGTAAAGTTGACATTACATTAAATCAAGCTCTAAACCAAACAGATTCTATCTTTCTGCCTTAGAGGTAACATTAGTTTGTCCAAGATTAGGACATTGTGAGCAGAAAATGTCTATCAAAGATTGATACCTAAAGCGCACTGAAACACCAGCAAGCCTGACTGTTCAAAACCATACCCAGAAAAACCACAGAGGTTATCTAAATCTGGATGATTTGAATGTGAGTTACTTTAGCATGATGCACCAGTTACCGTGAATGTGCACAGGCTGACTCACTCCATTGGGAGACATCAGTTGACAATTTTCTTTCTCCTATTACTCTATCAGATCCAAACTAGAACTTCATCCGGAACAGATATAAATGTCGTTTTCCGTGAAAGGCAGTATAAAAATGGTAACTACCTAAAAGCATCATTTTTTGGACTAAATGTTAATTGAGTACTTTAAAATCAGTTAAAGCCCCTTATTACCACAACAGAAAAATACGTGAAATATATTTTCCTTGTTCTGACCATGAAGCCCTTGATGTATCTGCAGTTCCCTAACCTATGACTCATGGAAAATTACCAGCTATCAACTAAAGCCAAAGTATGTAAGAACAGACACATGGAGCTTTCTCGCTCTTACACATAACATAGCAAAGTCACCTCTGTGCGGACAGTGCTGCTAGAAGGTAAGAGGATGGGAAGAATTGCTCCAACAGAGACACTGCTCACAGGCACAGACTGGACCTTCCCTTGCCTTGAAGAGTAGCATAGCTTCGTTCTCCCATCTGTACCCCCAAAGATACATGCTTTCATCCCCAAAGTGCCTTAGCTACTGCTCCCAGTGTGATTAACATCTCTCATGTTTACTTCATTCTCTCATTTGTTCCCAAGCAGGGAAGCAATCATGATTAAAATACAGTTTTTGGTTTGGGGCAGATTTATATTACGCATTTTATTTTTATTTTTGTCCTTCGCTTCTGAGTACAGGAGTACCCCAGTCATGACTTTTAATCAGAAATGTACTTCTGCACTTTCTAGGCACCCTAATGCAGCAGAATCCATACATGTTTGTTTCTAAAGATTAATAATCGAATTCAGTTTAGAAAAATGAATTCTGTATTTCTAAGCCTGTATCATGAACCAAGACCACTGTCAAACATCACTGAGAACACATAGGCACTGACATCAACATGGAAATTGCATTGATATTAATTAGTTAAATATACAGCAAAAATAATAATAGAAGAATGCAGACTTTGTATTTCTATTTTTTATATTTACTAGAGTCTTAAGTCAGATCCTCAGTGGCATAAAACATCACATAATTCTTTCTGTTGTTTAGAAACTCAGACAGCAGTCTTGTTGCTGGGTCTACCAAAGGTTTTCCAATCATATCTTGCCAACGTTATCAGCTACTGAATTTGTTCCTAACTGCCATGGTGTGATTACATTTGTTCATGATTATTTTATAGCTTGCAGATGAAAAGTAGATATTTCATATACACCACTTATCAATGAACACCTTTTTTTCCCCCAGCAATGTAGAAGTGAGAATTATTTACAAAAACTAGATATCCCAAGGCATGGTCTGAAAACATGAGAGCAACATTCTACATTTACATGCTTTATACCATTCCATAAATAAGAAAACTGCTTTGAAGTTAGTACTAACTCTGACTTACCAAGACAAATCAAAATATCATTATCCCAGTTTTAGAGAACTTACTGACTCCTTGGACAGCATGTTAAACAAAATGCTATTTAACGTCCACATTACTTTTTTCCTTTTGTATTTGCGATTATTGGGACATAATGAAATGCAAAGACTACAGCAAACTAATTTGGAAGTCAATATGCATTTCTTTACAAAGACATGTAGAGAAAACTGCAACAGAGAAAAGCAGACTGTACCATGCTGTTTGTAGATAGGAGGTTTCCTATAGATGTTATCTTTTACGCCAGTGTCTGAGGAAGAGGAAAGAGAAAGGAAAGAATAAAAGAGTAAGCAAGCAGTTCAGACCATGCTGCTCTTGTCTCCTCTCAACAACACTAAAATGCAAACACTTGAACAAAGACCACGCATTCATTCAGTGGTTTGTCATTCACCAGCTGTTACCAGAGAATGGAGCCTTACCCATCATCTTTATATATTTAAAACATTGGCTATGCCTACCTGTACAGCATAACTCCCCTAAGTCCCTCAAAATGCTTTAAGACACCTCAAGTGGCATCCATTTGCTGAAACGTAGGTGGTTATATCTGCACTACCAATGTATACTTCATAGACAGCAAAGACAAATCGGCTACACTTGTCACTACTTAAAATAAAATTCATGTACAGGTACAACAGACTACTGTAACAGTCATGCTTGAAAAGAGGCTTTCTCCATTAATTATGAAGAAAGTGTACATGTTCAGATATAGATGTTTATACTGGAAATGCCCAATATCCTTATAGAAAATCCTACAGTTTGTCTATATTTTGAGTTGTATAGCTAACTTGGCCTTCCAGGAATCTTTTTGAAAGCCCCCAGAGCCACGTCCAGGGTTCCCATATTATGTTGTACAGACATCAAATTTACTTAGTACTACAGACCTGAGCAGACGCTATTCCAAGTTATAGTGTGTTTACAGAAATGTTAACGCCAGAAGCTCAACATAAATAAACAAACTATTCCACTGAGCAGGTAGGTGTGGTTAGCAGTCAAAAAGCTGAACAGTGTGGACATAAATTTAATGTGCTTGTTGACTGAATGTGAACTTGCGAACAGTATAGTACATATGCAAAGACACAGCCACTGTGAGCTTCCCGGAGTTCTAAAGTCTTCCAGCTATTTTTAAAGTCTATGTTAATATGACTCTCTAATTCAGAAAGTAGATGGATAAGGAAAAAAAAAAAACAAAATCCCCTTCAGCCTTCCCTCCTGCACACAAATTCAACAGACGTATGCAGCCATGGCACTACAAATAATTGTATCTTTGTAGGCTTAATAACATTTGTCACTGTGTGCTTTCTCTAACACATTTTTTTATATACGTAAGTACACAGCTCTCTAACTGCTTTATTTCTGAGATTAAGTTTAACAGGTAACAGATTTTCACTCATCAGACATTTTCTTCTCTTGCAGTTCGAAATTCACAAATCAATGCAAAAAAAAAAAAATTACATTCAGAAGAGAATAAACAGGTGCCAGCAATTGAAGATCAAAGGCTAAGCAGTGAATGCCTACCTGGAATATGGAAATGCCTAGGAGCCTGCTGATAGACAGAAGGTGAAGATTTGCTTTCTGAGTACATGGATAAGCTTGGAGTGCTCCGACCACTTTCACTGCCTCCAAGGGGAAGAGCAAAGAAAGCAGATAAAAGAAAAAATGGAAAGCAAAGTAGAGTATTTCAAGCATAAAAGCTTTTTCAGAATGACTTGTTAATCCAACAGTTTTAAATATATGGTTTTTGTAAAACCCATTATTTTTCAGCCCAGTGTATTGGCTCAGTCTCCAAACACCTCATCGGTAATGAATGTCTGATAGATAATATCAGACTAAACTGCCCCTCTTTGAAACTAAAGCTTCTCTTTTAAAAACACTTTAATGAAGAAAATAAAAGGATAAGAACATCTACAGTCTTGTATTATGTTTTGCATAGCCTTAACTGAATAATCTATCAATCAAGTTTTTGAAAAGTTTAATGCTATGGCTCATGGCCTGCTCCTGAAACCAGTAATGAAATCATACAGTAGTGTTTAAATTATCTCAAAGCAGGACTAGACCAAAAACCAGATCTTACAGTCAAGTCAAATATTCCTGCATGTATCAGTGACAAAACCAGACATTGTAATTTGGTTCTTAATTGCAAACTTTTCCCACAGGTAACATGCCACAGCATTTTCTATTTATGCAAACAAGGTTGGATTATCAAGTCATGGATCTATAATGCCATAGTCACTTCATCAAATTTCAAGATATACATAGAATTAATCCGTATTCATTTTTCCACTTGTTTTGTCAAATGCTCACTAGGTGCCATTCATTTCCTCTTAGCTTATTTCCCCGAAGCACACTCTATGGCATTATAGTGCTGCTTGGCAAACAAAAAAGTAAAGCTCTACTTTTTTGGGACTTGTAAAATCCAATTAATTTACAGCACTGTTAAGCAACTGGAAGCCAAACATGACATTTATTCCAACATAAAATGGTTGGTAATTCACTGTTATTGTTTTAGTGCGGATGGAGCACAAATTTAATGGCTAGTAACGATGAAATTATAGCAAGTTTTTTTGGGGTAACGAAAGTGCAGCAGCTCAGAGCACTGAATCTGTAACTGCGTTCTGCCTTCAGGGAGGGGAAGTTTTATAACCATAAAACTACTGGATTACCAAAACTGTCTAGGCCATGCCCATGGAGGTGGTCTCTCCTGAACCCTTGCCTCTGCTGACAAGCAGTGGACGCATGGTCATCAAGTCTGTCACCAAAGCCAGCCTTGACGTGCATCACTGAAGTCAACTGGGTAGTGCCACTGAGTTCAACAGGAGCAGAAGCAGGCCAGATGAGGTCAGAAGAGCGTGCTGTGTATCTCATGACGATACACTAACCAATACGTTCTAAATTTGGTGTCTGTTATTTTCACAGTTGGTGAAAAATTAAAAGTCAAAAACTATTCACCCATTACCAGTGTGTACTCAATAACAGTGATTTTCTGTTGAAAAAAATGTAATCAGAGCAGTTGAGAAATTGAAATCACAACTGCATGTGATGAGAGCCTATGGTCCTTCCAAAAAGTCAGGGAAGAATTATGGCATTACTAAAAATCTGGTGCGTCATCACCACCTTGCAGTCAAGTTGTCCTCAGACAAGGAACCAGATGGTTACCCAGTTTCTTGATTCCTGCTTTACTCTTGGGAGGAAAGAAGTGGTGACAGGTTGTCACTGCCCATTTATTAATTCCCTCTTTCTTTGCTGTTTGCTGCCCAGATGCTGGCCATCCCTACTAAATGGAAGAAACCTCAGCGTCACTCCAAGTTTGAACGCAAAGAGCAGTGGTAGACACTTATTTAAGTAAGGTCCTTTACAATTCGAATAGCCTGAAAAATCTTGATCTTCAAGTGATGTTACTATTGCAATTTTTTAATTTAAAAAGAAAAGGAAATGTTTCAAGTGATTTTCACAGTGCATTAATTCCTCATTAACTTAAAATTAGCATTTTATTAACAACTCATATTCATGTATGACTTGCATGAATAATTGCTTCATTGAGCAGTGACCCCAAGGTGCTGGCATCGTACACACACAGAGGGTCATTCTTCAGGGATAGGGTAGGGTGTCAGCAGGGAACCAGGAGGAAGCTTTGATTAAGAGGAATAAACTTGTAAGAAAACAGGGAGCAAGCACAAGTACAAGGGGACAGCAAATCTGCGAGCTGCTTGATGCAAGGATCACCTGGGTGGAGCAGTTTGCAAAGCCATCACCTCTACCTTGCTCAAAAGGGAAGAATTAAGGATGAAATGAGGGAAAAGGTTCTTCTTGCAGCCCACTTGTACAAACTGATGCACATTTAAATTATCTTTATAACTCTGCCACCAATTTGGACAAAGGAGCAGCTGTATTTCACATTTTGCATACAAAAGTAAGTATTTAATAACACGAACTGAAGACCCATGTAGAAAGTTCATGTGTAGGAAGTCCAGTCAGTCATTAAATCTTGCCTATAATAAAAATCTCTAAAATGAGACTTTGCCAAGAATTTGTCTCTTTCAAGGTTTGCCTGGTATACACTGAAGAAGAACTTCAAATGAAGTCTCAGAGAAAATAAAACTACCAGAGAGATTTTTTTCAAACTTTTCATTTTGTCTTCTGCCACAAGCAGCTGCAGGCTGTGATCTGCTCTACTGGCCAGTGCAGAGCAAAAAACCAGAATCATGAACTCTTCCCTGGATTTTGTTTAACTTGGAAAGAATTTGGAAAGGTTTACTTTGAACTTGAGTGTCAACCACAAAAACTTCCTTGTGTCTTTTGGCTGCTGACAGGGTAGGCTGCTCTCTTAACCTTGTGTACGTGGAGCCAACTGACCAGAGCGCAGACCATGCTCCCTTTTCAAGGGACTGTCAGGAAAAGTATCGCATTATTTATACCTCCTTCCAAGTCAGCTTTTATCTTATCTGTGAGGATGGGAAATTTGATAGCAAGTTACAGTAAGAGCTGTCTAAGTTTGGAATTGAACAACAAACAGATACCACTGGCCTAAGGAGGGAGATGTCAGAGCCTGCTCCCGAAACTAGATCCTTTCATATCTCTGCACATGGTGCATTAAGCAAGACAAAGTTTTTTGAAGTTTGATGACTAATTCTTTTCAAGCTTTCAAAGCCAAAAAAATGGGCTTTGGAAGCTGTGCTCCTGCACTAGAAAGGCAAGATACTTTCCACCATGTTTTAAGTAAGCATTTTTCAGTAGGGCTCAGCACTGTATGCTCACTGACTCCACCACCTCAAGAGGAAGAGTTACACCAAGTGTAGATACTTGGAATATCGTACCCTATGATTCACAAGGGCATGAACTGTGAAGCTTTCTTGAAGTAAGGCTGTCACAGGATTTATTTTGAAGACATTCTGAAGACAAAAATCCTTAAAAGAGCACAACCAAATCATTGGTCTGCATGATAAAGAATAGCTCATCCTATTACACTTCATGGGAGCTAGACCACAGTATACTGAAGAACAGGAACTCAGTAATCTTATTTTTCGTTGGAAAAATTATGAACCATGTAATTCTCAGAAAGAATATGATGCAAACTCAGTGAAGTCAAAGGAAGATTCTGCCTGTTTTAATTTTCCTAGGGTAGTACCATTTCTGTCTTCTGGAAGCTTAAAGAAATATTTTTTATGATGATGGTGGAGTGCTGGTTTTACAAAGATTACTTCTAGTATTATTAAGCAGTGTATTATTTTGGATTTAATAAAAAAAATTAAAATGAGCATGATTTCACTTTTTTTAACACTGAAGTGGCAACATTAACCTTGGTCTGGATACAAAGCAACTATTTCTACAATCCTACTCTTCCGACACTAACCACTTTGAAGAAAAAAAATATAGCACATCAATGCCCTCAAAAGGCTTCTCAAGATAAGGAAAAAATACAGTCTGCAACTCAGAGAAAAGAATTCAGAGAACTTGAAGAGGATGGGGGCAAATATTCTGACTCCTTTCAGACTGAGACATTAACTCAGTGTAAAAAAGTGGATAATCTGTACAACCTCTGCAGGGCTCAGGATTACCTATATAGGAAAATTATAGACAGGCTTGCCTGCCTGACAGGAGCTCTGTGAGGCACTGTAAGCTACTGCTTGCAAAATATTTTAGCTGCTTGATAAAAAGTGCTGCAGAATTGTAAAATATTATAATTTTGATCACACTACTAATAATTGTTTGGGCACAAGGAGCTGCCACTTGAGGATTTTTTCCCCCAAACAGCAGCGTAAAGTAATTGCTGCTGCTCTGAGCAACAGCAGGTAGCACTGAACAGAAACTCATTTTAACAGGAGTGCTGCTAAGCAACTGCAGGCGGGCTTTCAAGTAAGAGCTTTCCATACGGTGAAATTGTGCACTGCAGCACACTAAAGAGGTTTTTCTTAGTCAGTGCCTCAGGTTGGATGATATCATCCAAATTTAGAGGACAGATCAAAAAATTGTTCACGCAATGCCTCGGGGAATAGCAGGGTGTGTGCCAGCCGCCTAAGAAATGTCTGGGGTGGGTGAGTGCTTGTGGGTGTGGGAAGGAGTTCTGCAGGTAGACTTTAAAATGGCAACGATCAGTTTAATCTCATCAGCTTTTTCTTCCAAAATTTTCTCTCGGGGATCACATTTGGGAGACTCGAGCCTGATTCTGTTCTTTCTTATACCAGTGAAAATCAGCTGACTTTGGGCAGAACTGTTTCTGGATGTATTAGGGCCCAATGAAGATGCATTAGTGATTTTTCCAAAGGTGATGAGCACCTGCTATTCATCTGAATTTGCAAGTCTGGTTCCTGCAGAGGGTCACTTCCTTTTCTGTAATGGTTACGAAGGCAAGAACAGTTTTGCTTTATTAAATCAAACAGTACACGAGAGTCAAGGAACAGGCACTGAAAATGTTTGGCATTCATCATTCACGTCTCCTCTCCACTCGTATTGTTACTAGAGAAGACAGACTCAGGGGAAGATACATATGGTAGCTGAATGTCTTCTCTTTCTAACGTTTAACTAACTAGCTAAAAAAAATAGCCTTTGCCTCAAAAGTTCTTGGCATTTCTTGTTACTGTCTCACATCGGCAACACAGAGGTCATTAAAAGTTAATACCCACTGAAAAACAATTTAATGGCAAGGAGACTAGACTCGGTTACTCTGTTTTATAACATTATTTGCTAATCAGTGCAGGTATATTGATTTAACCAGCTTATCTGGCATAATTTTTGATAATGCTACAAATAATACAAAGAATCCCTAAATGTAGGTTAGAAGGTTAGATAAATGATCATCCAATGTTGGATCCAACGTATAAGCTTATTATAATATTTACTTAGCGTCACCGAAATAGGGTAAACACTGTATTTTAGAACAAATGGACTTTTAAATTATTTTCCTCCCTCATTTTCATTAGAAAATCTAATTCCTCCCCTCCACCCCTTTGAAAAACACTTAACACTTACTGAAAATAAGCAAAAATAAAACAACCCATACCCACTCAGTTCTTAAAACTTACACAGTACATCAAGAAAGCATTTGCACAAAATTAAGACAAATTTTATCGAAGTGGAAGCCATGCTTGCACAGACATAAAAGTGAAACACATCTGAATAAGTCTACAGTATCACAGCACGGTTTCGCATTCCTGGACCTTACCTTTGAAGAAAGGGATGTAATGATGTCTGAATGTAGATGTAGGGCTTGGGTGTTGGGGCAGGGAGATGCAGCTACTGGTACCAAGAGTCTGAGTACCAGCTGGGGGCAACAGAGAGTAAGTGAAAATAAACTATTTAGTTCACTTACTGAAAGCCACAAATTACAATGCCATCCTTTTTTTCAGGAACATTTTCCTCCTGATGCTTAGAAAACATATAGTTTATATTTAAGACTTCATCTTTCTCTGGTTATTGCTAAAAACATCACAGCGGCCATACTATGTGGCTGGCCAAGGGACACGGGCTTTCTGCAGACAGAAAGATTCGCATATAAAATGCTGATAATGTAACGCATCAGAAAATATTCCAGAAAAGGCACCACAAAAAGCATAGCTGTACTCAGGGGAAAATCTGCATATTCAAAAGCTGCAAGAGGGAATGATATATGCTCATAATGGATCTAATGAAATGAAATGGGGAGAGCCTTGTCTCTGCTTGAGAACTGTGCTACGCGTGGGTCCAGTTCTCACTGACATCGGTGCACACTGGTAGTATTTAGTTCACAACGCACCAGGGCACTCAAGTGCATGGCTAATTTAAGCATTTGAAGAAACATCCTGAAGTTATTTGAGCTCTGAAAGTTAGACATGTGATTAAGTACTTTGAAAAACATTCTCAGAAGTGATCTTTCTTTGCTTTGTTGTAATAATGTCCTGATAACATCTTTTGGAGGACTAATGAAAAGTGGCAATTACGATGCCTATCTTCTAAATTTTCAATGAAGCTGTAAAACATTAGAATCAATTTGGAATTTGTTTTGTCTTTCCTCCTTGCTTTAACAGCGTGCAGCTAAGCTTAAGCATGACACAGCTGCCAAACCTTCAGCGGAGACTAATCTTTCCTCTCTTTAACACATCTTTGATACTGAATCTCATTTTCACTTCATCAAAGACTTTATGTGGTACAAATATTCAATTCCTGTAAAAATTGTTTGTTACCCACAAGATCTTAATTTCCACTGGAAAGATTAAGAACTCCCAATTTTTGAAACTAGTTTATAATTATAATGTATCCCCAACAAAGTTAAAAGACACTGAGAAAATAATACAAACGCTTTATGTTTTCCACCCAAATGATGGAGTGGAGAAAAATTAGAATGAATTGTGAACTATTTAGTTGATTATTTCTAAGGATAAAACTCTGTACAATGCCCAAATACGAATGGGCCTTTGTATGGGGCCCCCATGCAAAGATCAAAAGGGGGTGATCCCTCTCTGTGCAACAAGAACACCGACACAATTGCCACTACAGCCCAAAGCTGCAATAAACATTGCTGTAAGCTTCTCAACTAAAGCAACTTGGCCTTCAAAATCCAGCCATTAGAATCACTAGTCACTCCTCCAGCTCTTGCACTGTGGAGAGGAGACACGGACCATAACCCTGCGACCCTTGGGACCATGATCCCAAGAAGGGATACAAAGTCACTCAATCACCCTCTTGGCTTTGTGTACATTCACTGCTACCGTGCTGCACCGTGAAAGAGCTGTGGATTGAATGTGCAGCTTCAGGCAGGATGGGACCAGGATTAAGTCCTTTAAACTGTTCTATCTTCTGTTTACAGATACATAAAATCAATCTTTCTATATGCCTGTTTTTGTTTTCTTAGATGTTCATTCCTGAAGCACTTGTTTCCTTTCTCCCCATGGGACTCTCTGTTCACAGTAAATAAATCACTGCAATAAACTGCTCTTCCACCTTAAACCCCTGTCTACCAGAGTCTACCCTACTTACAACATAAGACAAAGTAGTGGAAAAATCTAGAGAATAAATAAGGCTGCTTTTCAATTACCTGGTCTGCTGTAATGCTGAGGAGAATGGGAGGTTGGAGTGTAGCGACCATAGCCCAGCGAGCCAGCAGAGCTAGGACTTGACGTCCTGTACTGCTTGAAAGATCTGTCATCTTGGTCACCCTGAGAGGAAGAGAGGAAATCTATGTCATTGGGGAAGAGAAATAACTTCCAAAACAGGCAAAATATGCCATTTTGCATGTTTCTGTGCCATGTAGATGGAAGTTGATGCTGTTGTAACGCTCCATGCAATCCCAATGAAACGAGGCAGCTGTCAGCCATAAGCAGCTCCACTGCAGCGTGACCAAAGGAGCTCTGCCAAGTATCAGAGAACGGTCATGTTCCCAGGAAAGTCAGCACATACATGAATTTGACAATATAATTTGAAAACAACATAACACTGTAGTGCTGGTTTAGGACAGTATAATTCCCTGAACATACACGGGTGGGTGGAAGATGAGATCAGGTTAGTGTGACAGTACTATAATCACTTTGTACCCATATGAATGGATGCATAATGGTTACAGGCAACACAAAAATCAGCATTTGTTGGCTTCATTGCATCACAGAAGTGACTCTCTGCTGTATAAATTGCCCAGCGTACCATATTACAACATGGTCATTACCACCTAGGTAACTGTTAAACACTCACATACAGCATTGGCATTAATACTGCAGCATTGTGCAAAGCAAGTCATACAATCCATTTCCCACTAAACCCTTGGCTTCAACCACTTAAAATCCTGTACACCCATTCCAAACCCCTCACTCTCTATAGCTAGTTAAATTACAATTGCAGTTTGCATGCAGGGTCTTCTTAACAGTAAAAGCAGTCCTGAGTGAATTAGATGTGGAAGTTTTTGTAAACTAGCTATAAAAGCAAACTCAAATTTCTTGTTTCTTTTAAGACAAGCAAGAAATGGCTTGAGTTAACTTCACATTAGAACAAATTAACGTAACCTGCAGTTGCTCCCTTATGGAGCATATACTCCAAAAAATGCTTCCCCTCTCCTATTCCAGTAGGAGGGAGTGAAGATAGGCTATACCATAGCAGGTGTTAGTCACTTGTCATGAATACTGGGCCATCTTTAGGCATCTGTGTGACTCCCACTGGATCATTCATCATTTAAACACACAAGAGATCCTAATTAGTCCCATCATCATCTCCCAGATTCCTATCAGGACAACTTAATTATATCCATCCATTCATCTTTAGATGAATGCAGTTTCCTATTTGGCTTCTCTGGGATTATCCTTGACTCCATAGGGATGCAGAATGTTCTCCCATCATCAGTTTTTCTCCTCCGGTTCAGGTGTGCTCCATCCCTTCCACCTCACCCCAGAATCAGTGACTGCATTTTCAAAAATGGAACATCAGTTTTGTATACTGGTAAGCAGCATTATTGCTTTAACATACATTGCAAAAGAAATTATAAAAAAAAGTGAGAACAACTGATGCCTTCCCAAGCATGCAGCGTTCTGTGGGCATTCTGCCACTAACTCCTCTATGCCCAGTTTGAGATGTTTCCCTCCCAAAGTAGCTACATGATTTAATACCCACTCTAACCCTTGCAAAGATTTACAAGCAGTATAGCAATGTCCCTAGAAAGTCTTGCAATGATATTTAAACAGCATATGAGTGTTAGCTAATGGTCTATGATGTGTCCAATTGTACAATACAGTGGAATTTTCCTCTAATAAAAATCCCTGCAACAAAACTGGTGACAAGTTTGCAGATGATGATGCCTGAGCACTTGATCATAGACTCTTTCGAGAAAGACAGCATGGCAAAGCTGGATAACCTGGAGAATTCACATAACACGAATCATGGCAGCACCACCTCTATACCAGTGTGACTTCTGGAATTTAATACTACGACTGTTTGCTAACTGATTGCTAATTTAAAGGAAATTATTATAATCTTCCAAAACACCAAGATTTCACATTGATTATTTCAGACCTTATCTTTTGCATACTTTGTGTCTCTGTAAGGAACAGTCAAGCAAGTTCATGAAATCCAATATTGTATAAAGCACGTTTTTATTTTTAAACTATCAATTAAATTACATTTCTATTGGTTAACTTTTCTGTTTAACCAATGCTCATAGTGACAGTTGGTCATTTACAATCCTTAATGAAAATCTGCAATTCTCCACTGTTACCAAAATTTTGCAATACAGCTCTCAACGTAAAACTGGGATAATGGAGAAATGAGCCAGGCCTGTGATACGTAATTGAGTTACTATCTGGGAAGCTACGTGAAATGGTTTCCCAGCTTCCAAGGTGATGTTTCTTGAAACAATGACTGGCTCTGATCATTAATGCACATCAAAAAACACAGACGTAGACGTTCAGGTATGTGCAAATGATTTAACAGTATGTGTGCACAAATAGTATAAATAGTTTAACTGTTTGTGGAATAAAAAAATAAAAAGAAAAAAAGAAGAGAAAGCTATGCCAAGCACTAATTCAAGTCAATTCACACTGGAAGCTTTAAATGTAAACATAAATCATATTTCCGAATGTAATTTATTTAGTAGAGCTTGAAGAAGTGATCACAATACAACCTTTATTTTGGAAAGCAGAAACATGGATGACAGCGGAGATAGACGCATACAGATGACAACCCAGAAGCAGAGCACGTATTCAACACAAGTAACACTGTGAAAAACATAAATTATAAAACCCCATGCACTGTAGAGGCAGGAGGCAAACCCCACATTTCAGACGCTGCTGGTTATCAATATGACCAGGTTTATGCATTACAAAATGGGTCAGAACAGGAGAATAAAGGCATTGGGGATTACCTCAGTAGTTGTTGGAGAGAGCAACTGAGGTGACTGCAAACAGCAACACACAACAAATTAGTGATACAAATTCATGCATGATGTTACTTGTGAGAAGAACTACTCTTAAAATATCAATATCCATGTATAACACATGATAGTTACAAAAAACACCTGTCAATTAAGTTAGGGCAATTTTTCTTTTTATTTGTTTTTAAAGAAGTAAATAAAGAATAAGATCTAAATAATTTCATACAGAGCTTTTGTTGATTTCTTTACTACAAAATCCTGGAGTCTGGTGAGGCAAGTACTGTACCACAGAGAGTGCTGCTAGTAGGGAAACTCACATTTAAAGCAATTGCCTGAAACTAGACACAAGCCCTAGTTAAATCTGCATTGAAGCAGCTCCAAAATCTAGACTAGAACTTTGTTGCTAAGAGCTGGCTGTTTTAAGGGAAAGAAAAATATCTGTACTATTTAATTTTTAATTAAACTTCATGTAATTTGAAAACTTGCTGTTCATTCATTTTCCTTTCAAGATTAAAGGCTAAACTCTGTTACTTGAGCAGAAATCTACTGAAACTATTGCTGCTGCAGGATGCCAGGATGCCGAAATTTGGAAGACAGGATATACATACGTACAAACTGAGGGACGAGAGCTTTGGAGAGCAGCCCTGCAGAAAGAGATCTGGGGGTCTGGGTTCATGGCAAGTTGAATATGAGTCAACAGTGTGCCCTGGCAGCCAAAAGGTCCAACCATGTCCTGGGGTGCATCAAGCACTGTATTGCCAGCCGGTCAAGGCAGCCGATTGTCCCACTCTACACTGCACTGGTGCAGACCCACCTCGAGCACTGTGTGCAGTTTTGGGTGCCTCAATATAAGGACATCAAACTATGAGGCATGTCCAGAGGAGGGCAATCAAGATGGTGAAAGGTCCCAAGGGCAAGACTTAGGCAGAGCGGCTGAGGTCACTTGGTCTGTTCAGCTTGGAGAAGAGCAGGCTGAGGGGTGACCTCATCGCAGTCTACAGCTTCCTCAAGGGGGACAACAGAGCAGGAGGTGCTGATCTCTCTCTGGTGACCATCGATTGGACATGAGGAAATGGAATGAAGCTGCGTCAGGGGAAGTTCGGATTGGACATTAGGAAAAGGTTCTTCACTGAGAGGGTGAAGAACAGTGGAACATGGTCCCTAGAGAAGTGGTCACGGCACCAAGCCTGTCAGAATTCAAGCAGCATCTGGCTGACGCTCTTAGTCATATGGTCTAGTTTTAGGTAGTTCTGCGAGGAGCAGGGAGTTGTACTCAATGATCCTAAGGGGTCCCTTCCAGCTTGAGATATTCTACGATTCTATGATGTGTTTTTTCCCCTGGCAACATCAAGGATGTAAATATCTGGAGCATCACGAAAATGTGCGTGTTGGATTGCAAGCACAGTCCAAAATCCCCTCCTGGTTTAGGCACCTAGAAACAGGTGACTGGACCCCACTCTTATTTTTTAAGATATCACTACATCAGCACAGATGTACCTGAGACAGTGTTAAGCTGGTGGTGCAAACACTGTAGGTGTCTCCTACAGCCCCAAGGCAAAAGGCCCTCATTCATGATGTGGTCCCTTTTATCTTCTCTTAAGTTACACGTTTACTGAAAAGGGCAATGACGTCAGTTGTCCCAATAAACCCCTCCTGTCGTGGTTTCATCACTGAGCTACCCACTAAAAGCAGGTGACAGCAGCAATACCCTCTTTGCTGTGGTTTTATTTCTTTGGTTAGTTGGTTAGTTTTTTTAGAGCTCAACTGCGACTACCTTCTATCCCACTCCTGAAAACGTGACGCTGAGGTTCCCACAGTTCACAGCCGCTGGGTCCCAGCAAAGGCCAGGCTGCCACCAAGAAGGGCAGTTTCACCACACCACCAGGCAGTTGTCCTGCCTGTGGGATCTCCAGCCTTCGAGTGACGGCATGGAGTCATGCCAGGGGTTCAGAAGAAACCTAAGCCCTACCACAGCCACACGGACGCTTGCTCTGGCAAAAGAGTGGAGCAGAAGCAAGTGGCCAAGGAGATACTGAGGGCAGGCAAGGGGAAACTCCCTCCAGCAGCAGCAGAGATTTATGCTGGGTGCGATGGTTTTATAACCATCACCTTGGAGTGGGTGCAATGAGTGAGTTGTCCCAGGAGCTGGGTGGAGGGTTGTTTAGTCTATGCACCTCTGCCAAGCCTAGATGTCACCTCTGCCAAGTCTAGATGTAAACAGACAGTTGAGGAGGGCCACAAACATTATCAGCACCCACAGATTTTTACATAGAAAGGAAATGTTTATACTCCATAAGTTCAGGGCTAGCAAGCTTTCAGTTTTGTGAATTCAGAAACCTAAATACCATTTAAACCCTTTACCAGATACAATCTTAATTCTTTTAGCATGCATTATAATATATACTGTGGTTCAGCATTGTAGAGAGAGGGTTTGAAAGAGAGTCTGCAAGATCTAACATATGTGTTGCACTTTACCTGAGAGTAGTACTGAGACTTTAGTAGTAGATTAAGTGTAAAAGGTGTAAGTGATAGCAGGACTGGGGCTATTATAACCAGTATGGTTATTATTTGTAGTATTTATTTCTACCCATTCACTTACGCCTATAGAGAACAATGCAGACTTCCATTCTAGACCATATATATCTTGATAATATACCTAGGTATATATAAGAGGTTTGATTTGTAAAAAAGTATCTAAAATTATAAAAGAAATCAGAAATTCAAACAAAAGGTAGATATGATTAGGGAAGAAAAGCTAACTTGCATGACAGGAGTTATATACAAACATGCTTCACAAAAAACAGAATTAGTAAGATTATGTTAAATTAGATTTCATTAGCACAAACTGCATAATATTAGCTCTGCATATGAATAAGTTGAAGTGCATGCATGACATGAGGATGAACTTTAGTAAGGGACAGTTTTGTACATAGGAAAGTGATACCATTGTTGTGTTACCAAAATAACATGGTACACTTTTAAAAAAAAAAATATGAAAGACATTTGGCTTCACTTCTGATTTTTGCATTATAATTAGCAATGGCTCCTGTTTCCTACCACATGCATGCAGAACTCCTCTCATAGAAAAATATATTTTAATTACGTGTCATCTGTTTAAAAACTGACCATAGAAAGCAATTCTCTAATTTCCACAAACTAAAAAGTGAAATGAACACCTCACTTGTTTTTGGAAGGCTAAAATGCCTTGTGAATGAATGGATGACATGACTCAATTAACTGAAGTTGTAAAAATTTTTTAAAAAATTATGCACATGTTTAAGAGTGTTCAGCAGCATGTTTAATGATGCACATAAAATCTCAAATTTGTAGTAAAAAAAATACCCATGTTTCAGTACCTCCCCGTAACTATGCCTGTCATCTGAAGAGTAACTGATATATGGAGAATAGGAGATCATATCTGGGCGGTCAATGTTATAGATGGCTTTATTTTTAGGAAGAGCAGCCAAATCCCTGTAGTCAAGAATTTCATCTCCAAGCTTTGCCTAAGAAAAGGAGGAAAGAAAGCAGTGAGAATAAGAAAGAATATGATCAGGATGCAATCAGAAAAGGACAGATTCATGTAGGTAGAAAAGTTGTCATCATAGTAATAAACCACTTTTTCTGTTTGTGCACATTTAAATCTCTTCTATTTACTACACAACGCTAAATAATACCACAGTTTTCTTTTTATATACTGGTGCTTTCTACTTTTCTTTGTCATTCACACTTGGCTAATAGGAGTAGCATGGCATCATTCCAGTTCCCTTGGTTATATCCCGCTTACTGCTAGCTCACAAAGAGACATGCAGGACAGATATTGTAGTTTTTTTCAGTCAAAATGCCCTTCATTTTGAAGTGGTTTTGGTGTGCAGGGTTTCCCTACCATAAGCACTAGTGAATAATCAAATATATATTTCCAACATACACTCTCCAGATGCTGAAAAACATTAGTCACGTCTTTAATTTTTTCCATTCAGCTGTGTCCCAGAGCTTCACCTCCTTTCCTGACTATGTTTAAGTAGCCCTTAATTGTGGGTCACAAACCAGCAGATGATGGATTTGCACCATGGTGGATTAGCTGGAAGATCACAGATGCCACTTAAGTAAAGTTCAAATCCTTTCATGAGACTCACACAGCCAACAGAGGGAAAGGGCTGTGTCACTCCCCATTCTCCTCTTACTACGCTTATTCCAAAAGTATAATTATCAAAATGCCACATTTGCACAGATTATCCTTAGCATAATGGTAACTTGCACCAAAACTGTATCCAGCATGTACTGTCTTGTAGACACAACGACAAGTTGGCCACATTGAGAGTGGAGCAATGGGCAGCATAATCATCTCATTCCCAGTTCAGGCTCTGCAGAATGATAACCTCTTTGTTGGCAACAAAATGATGAGTGAATCTCACTATTCTCTGAAAATCTCCATATGATCAGTTGTAAAACTGTAATAATGTTTTCCACATGCAAAAATACAAAAGTATCCAGGACTTTTGCGTGCAGTGATTCTGTTTCTTCTTAGTAGGAGCTAAGAAAAGTTCAATAGATATTCCAGGGAAGTTTTCTATTAGGTTATACAGGAAAAACTTAGTGTGACAACTTTCACTTATCCCTTTTTCTAAAACAACGTATGAATTTGTGCAAACGTAAGTAACACAAAAAGGAGGAAGATTCCTCTTAACTAAGAAAGTAGAACAAAGCTGCCATAACCATCACATATTCTCATCCTCACAACTAATGAAAAAAAAAGTGTTTCAAGCAAATATCTGAATCTTCAGTGATCTACAGATCTCACCTTCCTTGCAGCTACTTTAAGAAGCTAAAGAGCAATGAAATAGCCTCTTAATGAAAATAAACCTCTCCCTGCGGAGAAGCCAGTGGCATGCTCTGATGCAGGGACAGGTCATGCAAAGATAAGGAGGAGTCTGTCCATCAGGTCTGTTCCAGGAAGACTTTGGGCAGCATTGTACCTACCAGGAAGGCCAAGGAGGCTGTGATAATTTCTTTTTTAAGGTATCCAGGGTTGTGGAGATTATTCTAGTGAACCCAAAGAAGTTCTGAATTGGGAATACTATAATGTGAATTACAGTAAATTTAGCCCCTACCTCTCCACGTAGAAGTGCAACTTGAGATCCTCCCACTAGACTTCAGAACTGTCAGGAGTAAAACTTATCTAGTTATGTAATTTAGTTTAAATATCAAAAAGTAGGCAAATTTGGATGAAAAAACACCTTAGAGATACAGTTGTTTTCTAAACACTCAATTCTACAAACATTTGGCCTATATTGGTTTTTATTTTACTTGTTTCACCTACTTTCAAATATGTGAGTGGAATCCAAATATGCTGGGGAAGACTCAAATTACAGCTAGGAGGCTTTATGCCATTTCTCCAATAATCTGGTATTTTGGATTCTGTTAAAACCATGCTCTAAGTTTAGAGTATCTATTTCATTTGGAATATGTAATTTTACAATTGTATAATTGCAAATATGATCCTGTATAAAAATATAATGTGATTTCTCTTCCTAGTATGAGAACATATAACACAGCTATGTAACCTAACCTGAACCTTCCAGATAGATATATCTTTCCAGGGAGCTCCTAATTCTCTCTTCATAAAATTTAGCTAAGTATGAAGAAGGACTTTTATTTAAGCCCTATTTAATTGCATGATTTAGAAATTAACTGATTTTTAAGTGGAATTTAGGGACTCTGCGGAGACGTCTGCACTGGGGTATCAGTCTGGATATAATGAAACCATCGCTAAAGCTAATGAAAAGATGCCTATTAATTTCAAAAGGCATTGGCCTATGCCCTCTCTCAGTGCAAGAAGACACCAAAGTCTGATAACAGATGAAGAAAAAGTGGCATGGCTTTAGTAAACCATCTGTATGAACCACATTCAGATTTACTCAAAACATGCTTTCTGCATCTTTCCCTAGCTGACCACTCCACCGTGACCCAGAAACCCATCTCCCATGAGATGGCACGTTGTTCAGAATGATTGCGTTGCTCTGACTTAATACCTTTGAAAGTATGAGCACCACGAATTCACGGTTCCTAAGCTTTAACTGTTTTCTCTAAATTCTCTTTTGTCCAACATGACACTTCACAGAGCTCACTAGTTGTTAAGGTACAGTTTTACTATTGGTTTTAATAATTTGAATCCATGCTACTGCTGAAAGTGGCTGTCCTGCGTGCGCCATCCCACTCTGCTCTGCCTTCTATCTTAGCGTTAGAGACATGCAGATGGCTGGGTCTTTTTTTGCCTCTTTGGTTGGCTGGAGGTTTTTCCTGAGTTATTTTTTTAGCTCAATCTGGTATCAAATCTGACCAATCATACCACTTTGTACCCTCTAGTACTAGCACCAAAGTGGAGATGGGAAGACATGGCTGGAGAAGGACAGGGCCACGTGTAGGTGGGACCTTCCTTTCAGTGGCAGCATGAATTTAGGTTTGGTAAAACCAATCATGAAAGCACCCAAGACAAATCTTGAGCATGTCTGTATGTCATAACTCCCCTGTAATAGAAAACAGATGCAAAAGATAGCCAAAGAATCATTTTGATAATATAGAAGTCCAATAACATATTTTTAATTCTTTTTACTTTCCTGTTTGTGAAAGCCAAAATAGGATTTAATCAATCTCACAGCTTTCTGACTATGAAGCAGTCAGAGATGAGACAGATAGAGCAAGAACTTGCAAGCCTCTGGGGAATCTTTTTTCCTAATTGACTCATATTTGCTAGAGAACTTTATTCTTTCACAGTCCCAGCTGCCTCTAAAGTATATTACAGTAACAAACATTAGAGTTGTGTGCTGATTTAACGATATCCTATGTAAAAACAGAAGAAGAAAATGGAGGTTTGTCCTTGACTTTTAACAGGCTGTGAAGCATACTTAAAGCTGTAATCACAAACATCAAGAAAACCAGTACCATCCAACAGTTAGATAAATGTCACTAAAAACATAAATCTTAGAAGAATGCTTATAAAAACAATGAAGTGGTAAATGGCTGTAGAGATAGAGATCATCTGGCCAAAGAAAGTGCTTACATGATAACAGTCTCCTAGCACAATGAATTGTCTTCATAGGAATTGACGCAACGACTTTTTTTTACTGAGAATATACCACTGGTATCCACCAGCATGGAGCTCTGCTGGAAGGAGAGCTCAGAAATACCGATGAGCATTTAGATAAGGGGCAGCTCCTACACTTCTAGCTCAGTCTTACTTGGATAAAGGCCATATTGAGTTCAAAATAATTTTTACTTGAAGAAAGAAGACATGTTTGGCTCCAAGGCACTGTTTTGCTTGTGTCAGCGTAGTAGATAAAAGCTCTTGATCTTTGTATAGTAACCTTTCTGGCAGTCCATCGCATGTCCAGCAATTTGCTCTGCATATGGTCCCATCCAATGAGAAAAACTTGCCTTCCTGAGGGATACTTGGACAGGACAAAGAATAGATCTGGGAATACTGAAGCTCTCCAAGAGATGTTTGTATGGAACATGCCACACTCGTGGATATTTTTTACCTGTTGGCAGTAGCCTTGAGAATTTGGCCATGAACATTAGCTACAAGCAATTATGACAAGCAAGGTACACCTGGTACTGAAAAAATACTCAGCATAAGCTTTTATCATACTTGTTATTTAAAATTTTCCCTATGAGCTTTCCAGAGCTAGTACTTCTTAAGCCATGAACACATCAAAGTTCCTCTGAGGTTAGTGACTGGCATTCATCAAGGCCCGAGTCCTGCAATCACATGCACGAGTGTTTTCATAAGCAATCAGATGCAGGCTCAAGAGCTCGATTTAGACAAGTTGTGTTCAAATCTAAGCTTGTAATCTACCTGTGGGCTGTACTGTTTACTTAAACTTTTCTTTTTAGAAAGCACTGTGGTATTTTGCATGCTTTGGTATAAGCCAGCTCTAGTGGTAATGTAAGTGCTATAAATACACCATAAAAATAACAGGAAACTGCCAGAATTCTGTTATGGTAAATGCCGTATTCAAACATTTTAAATGTGAGAAAGTAAATTCCATTTTAGAGGAATCACCAACTGCAGTGGTTTGGAGACACTAGCTTTCCACACAATGTGCTAAACTGTAGGAGAAAACACGGGGTTTTCCCCATCCCCCAGAATGAATTTCGCCATGAAATACTCACATAGATCACACGGCTTGGGGAACCTGATGTACTTGAAGCAGGTACAGAAATAATACTCTCAGAGGAAGTCCTCGTTTCCTATGGCAGGAGAAGTGAAACAGATAAGAAATAGAAGAGAGGGAGAGAAAATGTAACTGTTACTTCAAAAAGGGCATGCAAGACATTTTATTTAATTTAACCTTTACCACTCAAAAAAGGCATATTACAGTGAGCTCAAAACATACAGGCATACCAAAGATGTCAAAATAAAAGAACACCTGCAGTCAATCAAATTGACCTTTTGAAAATGTAAAAATGACTTTACGTATGACTTTCTTTTCCCATCCCTTCAGAACGAAATGGCCTGGAGCACTTCTGGGCTGCCAGGACAGCCTTTGGGCACTATCAGGGACAAGTCAAGCTACAGCAGCTCTGAGTTTGGGGTCACAAGATGATATGGTGGCACCATTTTAACTCTGAGGTTATAACATCAAACCAATCTGCATTGCTTCTGTCACGCTACTGTGCCATCCCCTCACAGCAAACAGCATGACATCCTGCAGAGCATCCTGAATCAGACACCCAATGAGCCTTCCCCTCTCCGATTGTTAGACTACCAGATTAATTTTAATACTCAACTGGTTTTGCTCTGTTTTCAATGATTCTGGCATTCAGAGTGACAGACCTTATTGCTTTCTTTTTGGTAGATTCCTTTATGATGAAAAATATAATTACTTTTAAATAACATTGTCGTGTGAGACACAATGCTATTAACCACAAGCAAACAGACCTGACATTCACAATTGAAGTTTAAACAAACCTTATTATGAAATCAATGGTTTTATACCCTCTTTATTCTTTCCCATCTATGGAAAAAACCTGTCCTTGACTGCAAAAAGCACATATTTTTCCATGTGCTCAGAACGACCTTCATTTACTGTCTCACCAAAGGCTGACACTTCTCACCTGGAGGTTACAACTGTTCAAACCCTTAAAAGGACTTTAGCATTATTAAGCTGTCAGGTCAAGGTAGTATCCTTCCTACTACTCCAGTTTGTACTTAAAGTATTTGCTACCTTATAGAAGCAATATGTGAATATATCTGTACTGTGTTAGCAGAGCGAACAAACTCAATGATCACAACTATCTTTCCACTGACCTTCTTTAGCCCAAACAGTCCTATGGATTTCTCCAAGACAGTATGTGGAGATACTTATCCATATAGAAAAGATTGAGTTTAATTGTTTTGGCACGTCTGACTGGGATTTTGGAATTTTCTCCCTCTCATTTTCAGTTGTCTCACCCTGAGGCTCTAGACAAGCTCAGAAGGTCCGAGGGGACAAGCCAAACATCAGCATGGAAATAAGAGTATTCTCTGAGAAATACTTGTGGCTGCCATTGAGATGAACATTCAACATGGACAGTGGAACTGCATTGCTCTTCTGCAGTTAAAACACATTGCAATTTTCCAGAACTTGTGTAAATGACGTGAAAGTGTTATGTCTCTTTCACAACTTCTTTTTCCCTTCCACTCCATCTCCAAAGTTTTGGAGTGTGCTGCCACTTACTCCTGCATTTGTCACCTACTTTAACTACATGCTGTTCATATATCTATATAAATATACAGAAAGATAACTTTTAAAAACAACAAACTGCAAAGGTTGACCAGAAAATTTCTCAACCAGTATACCCCATTCCTAACTTTACAAGTTATGTTGAAAAGTTCATTACTACCCTCTTTGAAACAGCATCCTTTCTTCTTGGTTTATTTTTTCAATAATGAGTGGAAAGACCAAAAAAAGAGGAAAAACCCAAAGAAAAGGAAAAATGACTAGACTTGGAAAAAATTCTTCGAGCTCCATTCTCTTTTTATTCCCTCTGACAAAACTCCCCCTGACTTTCAGATACCGATGTCTTCCTCTCTGCTGGGGATGGGGCAGACTCCCAGCACTCAGGAGAGACATGTAATAAATGAGTCAGCCTTTACACAATATCTTACAAGTACACTTTCTTTGCGAGGAAAAGGCAGTCGAGTAGGAACCCAGTACAACCCTTGTCTGCTGTCTTTCTTTGAAGGAGGGGGGAAAAACCAAAACCCTACTACATTTTCAATAAATTACATGGGGTTTTAGCCTTGCAATTTCAGTTACTCAGCGAGAATAAAATCCTTAGGAAGCCTGAAATATGCTTAATAGTATTAGGCTGATTCAGCAGCACTTTTAAAGTATTTTGACAATTTTAAATACACATGTATTAAACAATACATTTTATACTGAAATGCTACTTATTTGATTTTCAGAGCTTGCCATGAAGAACACCACAGCAATCGCTTCCCAAACACAAGGGTACAAAAAATACAGCCAAGATCCTTCAGGGTAAAGTCCAAACCAAATTTTTGTTCAAAACTGTAATTTAGTCAAAGTTGCACTTGCTAGCACACCAGATTTGTAAACACTCTTTTTATAGCTGCTGCCTGCTGTTCTTACTTGTCCCATGTGCCTTGTGTCCAAGCCTTGATGAATCAAAGCAGAGCTTTTACAAACAAGGATACCACCGTACAAGGATACAAGGATACCACTTGGAGCATCAGAGAACAGCAGAACTGAAAAACCCCATGCTTGGCCTCCGCATTAAATGAGATAGTTGCATCTCAGTCCCACCACTTCAGAGAGATCATCTCCCCAGCTACAGATTAATTCTTCATTTCCTAGGGACAACTTATTCATCTCCTAACCTTGTAATTATTAAAGTTGCCAGAACCCCCCCCTTTTCCCCTTGCACACAGACAGATGTACAAATCATCCAACTTAAGGAGGTACTTAAAGCCAGAGATTAAATTAAGTTGGGGCTGGCTTGCCAACATTTTACAAACAAATAATAAAAAAGAAATTCCAAGGAGAGATTTTTTTGTAAAAACAAATAAAGTGAAAGTCCTCTGATCTTTTAAGTGCAGAGCCACATAAAAAGAGAAGAGGTCATGCACTGATCACATCATAATCAGACAGAAGTTAAAAATTAACTTTTTTTTTCCTTATTCATATTTTCACATTTTTCCTTATTCAGCTTATACATATAACTCTTAGGTCAGCATTCTCCTGAAGTTGTGGCTTTAATCACTAAGTAAAAGCAGAATATTTATAGTACATTATTGCATTACATTAACCTACTAGATTTCTGTCATTTAAAATTTAAAATTATAGTAGTGAAAAAATTCCAAATACTTCCCTCCATGCCCGCTGCAAAAAAAGGGATAGAGAATAATACAACAATGGAATAAGACTGGTTTAAAATAAAGTATTTTTACCTTGTTTTTTTCTTCAGCCTTTGCAGCCTGTCTACAAACTGGATGCCAAATGGATGTACCTGGAAAGTAAATTTAAAGTTCTGCTTAATTCAGTTTCCCAATAAGAACCTTAAAAGGTTTCAAATAAGAACCTTTTTAAACCTTCCTATAAGGTTTTATAAGACACAGCACACTGACTGATTCCACTGCAGTCACTATTTCATGGGTACTTTCAAAGCTAAAACTGACAACTTCTCAACATCAGTGAGCCTGATCACATACATATTAAAGACTAGGTGCACTTCTGAAAGCTACGCGGACTTCAATAGATGAGATCAACATCAGAACCTGAGTCCTAAGAAGTGTGATATGGGATCTCTGGAGCTCCTCCAGCTCAACCTCCTGCTCAGAGCAGGTCCCATTACAGCAGGCAGCTCAGGGCTGTGCCCAGTTGGGTTCTGCATATCTCCAAGGGTGGAGATCCCACAGCACCTCTGGGCAACTGGTTCCACTCTGATTGTAATTTTTTTTTCTCTTATATGTAGTCAGAATTTCCTGTATTCTTATTATACATATTCTTGTAATAGTCTGGCCCAGGTCATACCAAGTAGCACACTGCAATTGGGATGGAATAGCATTGTGGCATTTAACACTAGGTGAAAATCCAGTCTTTCTTTCTCAATTATTCACTGTACTGATCTTGCACTTCCAGTATGTTTGTCTCTCATAAGCCAAATACTAAATAACTTCATAAGTTCAGGGGAATATCCATCCTAGAGGAAGGAGGAAATAGAGAATGAATCAATTTTCTACTGCATGCAAGTATTGAAGAGAGGATTATGAACTCCAGAGATAAAAGTAACCATAAGTGTGAAAAAGAAACTTAATAGTTTTGTATCAGTCACAAAGAAAAAAAAAAAAAAACTTTTAAAAAGTTGAACACAATGTTCAATATTCAGTGTTCAATGGAAGTGGACTGTATGTAACTATATAAAATGAAAGAATTATTTGTAAATTTAAATAGTAAAAAGGAACATTTACGTTTTTGCCAGTCTGAGCTTGGACAAGCCACAAGCTAAAGCTCTGCACAGTTAAATAATGTGAGTGCACTGCAACTTCTGCCTGTCTAAATGGGAAGTTGAGAACTCCTGTGTTATAAATATTTAATGTTTATACTGGGTGGAGAGCACCAAGAAGATTTATTGGAAATGCTTTGTTTTCACAGCAGTTTGATAGTTTTCTAACCAGTGGTTTTTGGAAACAAGATAGAAACAGAAATTATATTTCCCAGAAGACAGATGGAGATCATTAGAATTTATTTCACAAGAATAACCCAGATGAACAGAGACTCAAGCAGTAAATGACTATCTATAAGTACAGACTGGATAAATTATTTTTACTAAGTTACTGAAGTTTTTTGGGACTGAACCACTAAGAAATATCTTTATAGCACCTTTAAATTCCATGCTAATTTATCTTCCAGTTATGAGTGGGTCTGAGCTTGCCCACTGAAAGCATTTGTCCCAGCTGCTGCATAAGTTGATGTATATCTTCCCAATGGTTTTAAGAAGTATTTAATCAACTTTTTTTTTTTTTATTACTCCTATCTGTGGTCAAGCAAAACTGGCTGGGAAACTTTTTCACACAGAAGAAAAAAAAGAGTCCTTTCACCCAAAAGTCATCTGCTGGATGACCACTGACAACTCAATTTCTGCTAAGGAACATGCAACACCTAAAGGAACTTTACAGTACTGTATTAAGAGGATGAAGAACAAGGTATAAAACCTCTGACATTTTTTATTATCTAACACATCAGGTCAGGCAGTCCAAATACCTAATCACAGATTTTTAATGACGTTAACACCAGTTTCTAATGGAAACTGCTTTTCATGTGAAGACAAAAAGTGTACGATTGCTGGTATGAATGTTTCATGTATCAAAAAATAAAGTAGAGTAAGATGGGTCCAAATTAGCAGGACGTGAGCATACTTTGTGATTATTTGAACTAAAACTCAGCACAAAACCTAACAAATATCCACCCTTATAACAAACTAAACTTAAAAAGAAGATTCACTTGCAACCCAGTTTCAGAGGGTTTGAAATCTAGAAACAAATTTGTAATTTGATATCTTTTTTTAAAGCATTGATTTCCCAGGGGGTTTTAGTACTGCTAAGCTACTTTGCAATTGGAAGAACCACAGCATTTTCTGGCTCCTGTGGGAGAATCCATGAGCACAGACAAGGATCATTATGTCCTTTAATGAGCTAGTCCTTGTTGCAAACCAAAGTGACAATAAAATTGCCATTTTAAATAATGTACTAAATTATAATTAGATCTTACTGAGACCACTGTTGTGCTTTAAATAAAGCCTAACTTTTCTAGCTTAATGAATGATTTCAAAGTACACTTCTAGAAAACTGTGGACAATTGCAAAGTTGTAGTACAGATCTGGGCAAGCATGTGATTTTAGGATAATACACCAGCCTTGCAATTCCCACATCCTACTGAGTTTCTCTTTTCTGTTTTCCTTTGAAAAGATACTGCTAGTCAAAGACATAGGCAAAAGCCTTCATTTTCTCTGGTGTCTGACCCTGTATTTAACTGTGTAGACATTGTTTTCTTTGATCAGGTTAGTACAGCTAAAAGTTGCTATAGATGAAATACAGATTTTAGCTCATATCTATGTTAAATAACTTTTTTTTTTCATTGAATAAATTATTATGCAAGTTGTTCTCTATTACCACTGAAATTCCCTGACAAGAAAGACTGAATTTCTCCCTGCATAGCTTTCTCCTAAGCGATGCAAGCTTATGGCTGTATAAAGTATAGGCATATTGTCTGGTAAGGGCTTCAGCTCCATGGCACCCTCTTCTCCACCCTCTGAAGGCAGTTAGGTCTGACTGAGGGGAATTCAGGAAAGGACCTTCAGATTTTCTCCTTGTACCCAAATGGGCAATGGGTACAGAACTGGATTAGGGCTGCTTTAGGAAACCTGCTGTCCCGTATGTGTGTTAACTTTCATCTGGACCATTTATCACTGCAGAAAAATCGACATTTTTTCAGTAAATGGAAAATTTTATAATGCTCACTGTCAAGTACTTCCATCTGCAGGAAGTAACTGCTACCACTCATCCTTTATGTGATTGACACTTGCTATTGGATTTGAACTGAGAGAGAAGTAATAGTGAGTAAGAAGCAACATGGGTTTGTTTTTACTTTTCTTTAGCCTACACATTGCATTCTTCACTTTCTTTGGCAGGTATGAAGTGAGAATATGTGCAAAACAGCTCAGTCATGCTAGAAGGTACAGGCAAGAGGGCCATGCTGTCAAGCATAACTGGTTTGGGTTTGGGCTTTTTTTTTGTATCTTTGTTTGTTTTTACCTTGAAGATACATTTCTTCTCCTTCTGCAAACATCTGACTGCACCTGACACATCGTGCGCACGTTGGGTGGTAATGTTTTTCTCCTGCCTGTTTGGGAAAAAAGGTAGAGATGATTAAGTATAGTGATCATTTTAGCAGCTTTACTATGAGGAGTTTTTCTTTCATCCTCTAGAATATGACTAATTAGAATAAATTAGTTAATGCCAATTAGCTCAACAATCTCCTAAAACCACAATGCTTATTTTTGATTATAGACAATTAATCATTTAAAATGTAATTATGGTCTTGCCCACACAAAAAAGTTGATGTTTAATAGTTAACTCTCTGAATTTACAGAATGGAAACAATTCTATACAGTGAACACATTTTCCCTGTAGACAACCATACTGTGCACCAAGTGCGAGGTAGCGTAGGGTTCACCTGCAGACGGAAGTTGGGAGGTCATAACCTTGAGCATGCATTTGCAAGTCACTGTATGTTCTTCATGATCCCACTGAACATATACTCTTAACGCACAGCAAGAACCATCTTGTTCAAGGAATGTTTGCATGTGCTTTGAAAGTGGCTTGCAGGTAACGGGTGCTAAAGGGTTTCTATGAGGAATGTGTGTGGTGTGCCTACAGGACTGTAAGTTCAGAGCTGCCACTTTTGGATACTGTGCACTAAATCCCTCACGTAGACAAGCCAGGAGCTTTGCCAATTGTTCTGAGATTAATCCTTGTAATTTAATACCACCATTTTCATTGATTGGAATGAGAATAGGACTGAGCCCTAAATTTGTTCAGAACAGCTTAGTAACTCATCAATTTTCATAAATTTAGATTTTCAATTACCCATTTATTTAAACTGTTTCACCATTGACCTCAGCGTGTTTTTCAAGAGACATCTACCTGCTAAAAGGAGCAAGGGCTTGACTATGTCAGAACATCAATGTGTAACACAGACAAGGGTGAAGTTAACCTCAAGTGAGTATCAGAAAAGAAAGCCAAGATTCTTGGATCATGGGATTTATGCAGGACTCAATTTTCATGGCTTGGCCAAAATTCAATTCTATGGCCAACTGTGGGCAAACTTGTTAGCTCTGATCCCACAGGCAAGGACAGTAGCACACCAAGGCAATGTTGGCTTGAGCCAGTGACAAAAATAGAATTCAGGGAGTTGTGCTGTTCTGAGTGAACGATGCGAGCCAGCCCCTCCAAACTGCACCCCTACCCCATCTTTCAGATCACTCTCACAAAACAGAGTTCAACAGCCCAAAGCCGGCTCTTGCACGTGCGCCCAGCACTCTTCACTCTTCAAAACCCCTACAGAACTGAAAGCCAAATCTTGACATCTCCTTCCTCCTCTTTGAACCCTCAGTCTTCTGTGACAGACAGAACTGCCTATGGTTGGGCTTAAGCTCAATGCCACTTCCATTACAACAAAAGCCAGGAGAGCAAGTAAGTCTAAAGCTTAGAGCTAAGTTAAACTAAGTTTAACTTAAAGTTAAGCGAAGTCTGACTTCAGTAGAAGTTCTCCTGGAGTTAAAAATGAGCAAATATTGGTCCATGTAGAATGTCTCATAGCCTGTTTATCTGGAAGTTTAAAAGGGCATTGAGCCTATCTTTAAGAAATTACTATCAAGTATTGCCTCACTGTCTTCAGCGTGTAAATATGCTCTCACAGCATTGCACTGTAAATCCCCCATCTATTAATCCAGAAATTTAACACTGTTACTACAGGGATGACTTGTCTTACTCTTTTCCATTGACCGAATGTCGAAGCCTTCAGAGGTATTCATACTAAAGAACATAATCTGTGTCTGGGGGCTATTTTACCATTCACAGTATCAACTACAGGACTGTGATAAATATAGGTTAAAGAATCTCTGGTTTTCCTTCATCAGTGTTGACTTGGTTCACCCCTGAAAACCTGTTGCTGTATTTTAAATCAGCAATACGGAAGAGCAATGCATCACATCAGAACTGCCATTTTGAAAACAGCTTTGTTCCAGTTCACTCTTCTTTTTATGATGTCCTTTGTGCAGACTGCTGGCTGATTTCTGCAACTTTAGAAGAAAATGGTCACTACTACTTGTGTTGACACCTTAAAGTATCAGACTGTGATGTATCAGTATCGGGTTTAAACCTCAGGTTTAAAATTGCTTGACTGAGTGCAGGTGTTTAAGCACAGAAGGTTATTTAACTATCATGAGATAAAGTTAAATTTGGAATATCAAGCTGAAAAGAAATATAATTTCCCTTGGAAGATTTGTACTGCGCAAGCATAGCTAAGCAATGCATAGCCTCAATAATTCAATTGATTTAGCATAGCTGATACAATTCTCAGGCTAACACTCTCTAGGGGAATTCAATTACTCCTTTGCTAAAATAAACTGCCAGAACACATTCTCAGATAACCTGGATGCACCACAGAATAAAATCTATTCCCCTAAATTTAACAGCATAACCAAATACATCATTTTAATTAACTCTGTAGATTAAGTAATATCAACTAGCTGCAGAATGGCACAGAGAGACCTCTTTTTATAATTTAGATACAATTATAACAGAAAAATCAGGAGGAAAAGGTGTAGCAATCCTTTTGTTGATGCTCACACCAGCTAACTCCAATGGATTTTGCATAATTACCTCTGAACTAAAATGGAACATACTTAAACTCTTCATATAACTCTAACTGCTGACAGTCGTCTTTGTTCCCCCTTTTTAGAATTTTTTATGATGTCCCTCTTCTAACCAAAGCACAGAAGACAAGACATGGCAGACTCTTCAACACTTTATGTATTTAAAACAGACCATACCATCTTTCTAAAGGAGAGGTGATAGCTGAATCTGAGGCTAGGGACTTGATGCAGGAATTAACTAATAATATTCCCTGATATGTTTATACAGTTAGCCTGATTAGATACCATAAATTATATTCAGACCTGGGTGTGTGGGGTCTGAATGTGAAGTATAACCCCACCTGGGTACATGCCAGCAAGGGTTTCATCAGTGCCCCTTTCTCCTCTCTCTTCAGACTATTTCAGAGGCTTCATCTCATAGATGAACAATCGGTTCCAGCAGAACCCAGAAATTTTATAAGCTTAGGGCACCAACTGTTTTATGTTTTCAGTTTAGTTGTAATGATGGCCTTGTTATTTTTTCTTTTCTTGGTTATATTCATGTGAGGGAGTTTAATGCAGCAAACAAATTCCTAACCATATGGTTACTTCTTCTTTGCACAGTTTGAAAGCTTAGTTTGACAGATTGTTGTCTCAGTGTTTAATAAACACACACATAGCACAGAAGAAGCAACATTCATCTCTGAGAGGTCTCTTATGGCTCAAGTGGTAGACTGTAAGAAACCTTCTCAATATCCTATATTTGCTTCAAGACTGCACCAGGTCTTTGTGCCCAGGCATCCAGATGTGAAGATAGTATTGTTATGAAAATCAATTTAAAGATTAATCCTCAACTGAGATTTCCTCAAACCTGAATAGCAAAGCATGTTCTTAGGAACACAGTACACTACCAACAGTTTAATTTCTCTTCAAGTGACTACACCAGCTTTCCACAATCACCGAGTTAAAGTCTTGGTGTGTAATTTAAAGGCAGAGTCAAAACAGTCCTTAACAGTCTGAGACAAAGTATTATGAATTACTTCATTCCCTTTAGGCATGAGGGACAGCTTTGAATAGTAAATCTCCTCTGTGCAGCAGGCAGAGCCTTCTGGGCCTGGTCAATGTGAGGAATGTTCTCCCAGCGGAGCTGAGGACCTCCCCGCACTCCCTGTCCTAAGCATGGAGGGCACCACAGTGTTGCTACCTGTCCCACAGCACGTCGACAAGTAAACCCATGCTTCACTTAAAACAGGACCGGAAAGCTCTGCAACAACGTACATACAACCACCTTTTCTCATTTCTCATAACTTCAGGGCTTGAACTAGATAAAAGAAGAATGAACCTGATGGGACAAATGTGAATCACATCATTTAAAGCACAATTTGAAGACCGTAAGGGGTGTTATTCTAAAGTCTGCAATGCAGTATGAACACCAGGCCTGGCAAACATGCAACACTAGCAAAACCAGAGTAATTCATACCGGAAGGAATAACCTTAACTAGTTAAGGTTGGGTTTTAAATTAGCTGTCATCACGCAGGAAAAAGATACTACATTACTGCAGACAGCTCAGCAAAAACCTCTGCTCATTCTCTGGCTATGGCTGCAATAACTGATGAAGTGGTAGAATATATAAAAGATGATATGTATAATAATTGTAACTCTATAACAATGACATTGCTTGTCTGGCCTCTCATGCCATTGCTAGGAGTGTGACTGATGTCATTTTTACTGCAGTTGATGAACGACAACTGCTTATGGATTGACACATGAGGGATGGAACCAGAGCAGCCTAGAGCTCAAAGCACGAGCTGAGTCCTGGAAAGAAGACTCAAGATTTCTGATGATTCTCTCACCAGTGAAGCCTACATACATCTTATCTCACTGCATTACTCACTTAGTAAAGTAGGTAGTAAATCATACAATAGTTTGGGTGGGAAGGGACCTTTAAAGGTCATCTAGTCCAACCCCCCTGCAATGAACAGGGACATCTTCAACTACATCAGGTTGTTCCCTGACGGGGAGCCAAAAAAAAAAAATAAATTTTTTTAACCATTGGACTCGATGATCTTAAGGGTCTTTTCCAACCTTAACGATTCTATGATTCTATGGTTTGGATCCCCATCCCATCTGACCTTGAATGTTTCCAAGGATGGGGCATCTACCACCTCTCTGGGCAACCCGTTCCAGTGTTTCATCACTCTCATGGCGAAAAATTTTTTCCTTGTGTTTAGTCTAAATCTACTCTTCCTTAGCTTAAAACCACTACCCCTTGTCCTGTCACAACAGGCCCTGCTAAAAAGTTTGTCCCTATCTTTCTTATAAGCCCTCTTTACTGAAAGGCTGCAATAAGGTCTCCCTGTAGCCTTCTCTTCTCCAGGCTGAACAACCCCAGCTCTCTCAGCCTTTCCTCATAGGAGAAGTGTTCCATCCCGCTGACCATTTTTGTGGCCCTGCTCTGGACCTGCTCCAACAGGTCCATGTCCTTCCTGTGCTGAGGGCTCTGCAGCTGGACGCAGGGCTCCAGGTGGGGTCTCACCAGAGTGGAGTAGAGGGGCAGAATCACCTCCCTTGACCTGCTGGCCACGCTTCTTTTGATGCAGCCCAGGATACAGTTGGCCTTCTGGGCTGCAAGTGCACATTGCCAGCTCATGTCCAGCTTTTCATCCACCAGCACCCCCAAGCCGTTCTCCGCAGGGCTGTTCTCAATCCCTTCATCCCCCAGCCTGTACTGATACCGGGGGTTGCCCCAACCCAGGTGCAGGACCTTGCACATGTCCTTGTTGAACCTCATGAGGTTGACACAGGCCCACTTCTCAAGCTTGTCCAGGTCCCTCTGGATGGCAGCCCGTCCCTCAGGCTGTCAACTGCACCACTCAGTTTGGTGTCATCTGCAAACTTGCTGAGGGTGCACTTGATCCCACTGTCTGTGTCATTGATGAAGATATTAAACAGTACTGGTCCCAGTATGGACCCCTGAGGGATACCACTTGTCACTGATCTCCATCTGGACATTGACCACTACCCTCTGGATGTGACCATCCAACCAATTCCTCATCCGTTGAACAGTCCACCCATCAAATCCATATCCCTCCAATTTAGAGGGAAGAAAGAAAGTAGACAAAATCATTTAATGCGTTAAACTTGTAACTATTTGGTTCCTTTCCTGAGAACGAAAAACTTTCAGTAAACTTTTTCGGGGGGGGGGGAGGCGCAGAATCTATCTCATTATCAAAATGCACAGCAGCAATGGACATCTGCTGCTGCTGGGAGTAAAGAATTTGTCAAAGTGGAAAAGGTTAGACTGCTGCAATGATTCAATCATATCAAAGAATATTTTCCTTTTTAAGGGTATAACAGGTTGCTGTAATAGTGCATTACCACTGAGTGTTACCTATTGAGGTAGGTCCAAATCCTGACATCCTCATACTCTAAAATCTCCAAATGAAGTCCTAACTGTATCCTATCCTGAACAAAGATAATGAAAGTCAGCCTACAAAACACTGAGCTTGCTGGTATGCCAAGGCATGGTGCAGCTGCATGGGCCAGAAACAAAGCCAACAGAAGACTGGTATAAAGCGTTCTTAGTTAAAAGCTTTTCACATGGAACAAATTCGTTGGAGAGTTGCGTCTTCACCAGACAACCACCTGTTCAAGCAAAGGGAAAAAGAATAAAGCACAAAACCAACGACAATCAATAAGCCTTTCCATCAGGCTGCTTCTCACTCTGAAATGAAAGACTAAAGCTCTTATGAAAGACATACGACTTGACTGCTGCTATCTTTTTAAGTGAAAGGGAGTTACTATTTGTTTGGGATGGCAAGGGGAAAAATACTTAGGTAGTGATGGGCAGAAGTTTAAAACTTCAACGAGACAATAAATTATTCTCTTTTCTATACTTTGTCTCCATTTCCTGAATAATTTTCATTCACATGGACATTCACATTCATTCATTACAGGGAACTGAGATTTCTTCAGGTGTACTTTGTAAAACAGCTAATAGTAGAAATATAATTCAGTTTAAAGTCAGGAAGTGTGCAAGTGCACCACAGAATGACAGAATAATTCAGGTTGGAAAGGACCTCAGGAAGTCATCTAATCCAACCTCCTGCCCAAAGCAGGGCTGGCACTTAATTCAGACCAGTCTGCTCAGGTATTTGTCCAGTCAGATATTGAAAAACTCCAACAATGGAGACTGCACAACCTCTGGGCAGACTGCTCCAGTGCTTAGTTATCCTTACAGTGATTCTTTTTTTTCTTTTTATCCAGTCAGAACTTCCCCTCTTTCAATTTATGACAGTCATCTCCTGCTCTCCCACCATGCACCTCAGTAAGGAGTTTGTCTCCACACCCTTGAAGGCCTCCTTGTAGGTATGGCAATGCTGCTATTAGGTCCCCTTGAAGCTATCCCTTCTCCAGGATGGACAAGTCGTGCTCCCTGAGCATCTCCTCACAGGAGATGTGCTCCAGCCCCTCAACTGTCATAGTGGCCCTCCACCAAACTAGCTTCAGTTAATCAGTGCCTTTTGGTATCGGAGGGCACAAAACTGGATGCAGTATCCTACATGTGGTCTTGCAAATGCTCAATAAAAGGGGTTATCTTCAATCTACTGGTTGTGTTCCTGTTGAAACTGCCCTCTATGCTGGTGGCCTTCATCGCTGCCAGGGCACACTGCTCTCAGGTTTAGCCGACTGCCCACCAGGACCCCAGATATCCCATATGCATATCCAAGCACTTATAATTGAATATAAGACATCGAAATAAATCATGATGTGCTTGATATACATTATAATGAAACAGAACATAAAATCAAGACATAACTTCTTGATAAATGAATCTCCTACTGCTTTCAGCTAATGTCCATGGATTCATACAAGTAGATCTGAGGATAAAAACACCTTAACATGGGGTAAGGGAAGTTCATTATCTATCATTTTAAATTCAACACTGAGGAGTACGTACCTTCACTGGGAAATTTTTTCAGAGTATGCAAATCAAAAAAGGTGGGAAACCACTGAACTCCTTTAGTCGATATTTAATTCATCCTGTTTATACTTATTCATTACCCAGATGACTGATTTTACTGGGGTATCAAACTATTACGTGAATGAACTGTTCTTTTTCTGAGGTGGCGGAAATGTACAGCAAACTGATACTGAAATACAGGTATAAAAAGGAACTCCAGATATTTATCTTTATGAAATTTAATAAAGTTTTTGAACAAGATACAGCATTTCAACTTTAAATAGCCCAACCAGTGCAGCCCACTGCACTGATTTATGGAGGCAAATTCACAATTTCTGTAAGTAAATGCAGTTCCTTGACTTTGGCTGAGCTAAGATTCTAGTTCCTGTTCCCAGAACTAGATTAGTTGTTATTTAAAAACTCTCTGACCTAACAGCACAAAACTGGCCCAGAAAATCTTCCTATCAAGTTATTCCACCTACTAGGCTGAAATCAGGGGTTGTTCTTGCTTATTCCCACCTGGTAATATAACCCTCTCGTTCTTGGCCAGTACTTCAACATGAGGTTGTGCGATGTGAGTTTAATCCTAAAGGCTGTGTAAAATCCAGGGCCCACGTGGTTGTCCTTCTATCCTTATGTCAAGAGTACCCTGGAGAAGGTGTACAGCATGGCACCATCAGGTGTTGTTCAATGGCCGCACACTCACAACTCTGCCATTGCATCCACATAGTGGCATATTTGTTCTGTGGACTATACTTGCTCCATGAACTTGATTCTATGGGGTATTTTCAAAACAGAGTGATGATATTCAGAAAATCAGATAACCTTTGCTGCTTGGAGTAGAAGACTGTGCTCAGTTACCAGCTTTAAGTGTAACCACATAAAATCTCCATTCATATTTATAGCACAGCTAGAATTTTGCATATGCTACAGAAGAACTTGAAGGATTACTCAGTAATAGTGTATACAATACTGGTTAAGTTAGTAAACAGCTGCCATGTCATCTACTGGGTATGAAGGGACAGGCAACATTATCAAGGCAAACGTATTTGGCAAAATTGCTTATGTTATACAACAGTGCTGAGGAGAGAAAAGTGTGAGAGCCAGGAGACAAAGAGAGAATTATGTGGAGGAAAACTCCTACTAATTCTCTTAGTCACAGTGGACCTGACTCACCACTGAGTCACCTCAGCAGTGTGCCAGGGCAAATGAACCGTTTTCAATGGGGTTTACACCAGCGCAAATGTAGTGTAATGTTTTGAATCAATCCTTCTCCTCATCTTCTCCTTACTGGATTCATTTATCATCCCACTAGATGCCAAGAAACAGTCATGTGAAATGTTCAATACATGCACCTGCAGCATGACTTACAGCTTTAGCTGTCTCACATGTACGGTTATTTCATATTGTCTTCATTCTGGCTCATCCCGCTGTACTTTGCAGAGCCTTGAGACTTCCCACCCACATTTGAGTCATTTTTACTGCCTCCCACACACTCTTTAGTCTTCCAGGTATAAAGTGCAGATCGAATGTACCAACGGGGACATTTATTTCAGAATGATAGTAACTTACTATATACTGGACTCTCAGAAGAAGTTTCTAATGCTTGTGGGAGAAATAAAAGAATAAGTAAAAAACCCTAAAGGGAATAATTAAGAAATACTAGAAAGAAAAATCAGCACTGTTGTAACTGTAATCTCATTCTGTGACATCTGCAACCAAGTTCTGACTCGGGAGCAAATTCAGCCCTGCAACAGTCAGGCAAAAGCTGGAAAACGCCAATAGTGCATTTTTTCTACAGAATTTGGTACATGATCTTGTAAACCAAAATGCTTAAAATCACTGATTTTGCACTCAGTTCCTTTTGTTATGCAATGAGTGATCTGCCCCTTTTGTCTTTTTCTTCTCGGCTTTGCAAATTTTTCTTGCCACCCACTGAGACTGGAAGAGGCTTCTGTTTTCCGTTTGCTCAACAGCCTCCTTCATTTCTTTTCCACTTTCCTCTCCCACTCTTTAAAACCCACTTACGGGCCAAGACAAGCTGCAGCTGGCTCTCACTTCTGCCATCCCTTGCTAGGGAGAGGGAGCGAAGGAGAAAGATGACTTGCAGATGTATTCCCCTTCCTTTTTGACTTTGCAGCTGTGGATTTAGCCCATCCATTTCAGATGGGAAGAATGAAGCTGCAACCAACACCGAACAGCCCTGGAGAGGCAGCATGATTTATCAGATGAAGCAGACACAGCTCTTTTCACACTGGTCGTGGTGATCCAGGCTGCAAACATCTGAGGACAGAAGCTGTCTCTCATTCTGTGCCTGACTAAGGACTGATATTTTGGATCCCCAAATTTAGCTGGGACTGGAAATGCTGCTGTCATATGCAGAACCGACATTAATAGTCCTTCCTGGAAGTAGGAAGTTGCTACTTTCAGACTCGTCCACACATTTCTAGTTCAAGGTACCATTCAGAAGTCCTTACTTTCAGGGGAAAAAAGAAATTTGAAGAAGCACAAAAAATTCTGAATGTTGACAGGATAAAAAAAATCTTAAAAATACAAGAAACGAGTCACATAGGCTGCTTTCCTGCTATTAGCAGACACACCAAGCCATTGTCACATGGGCCAGAGCATCTGAGAGATACTTCATCAACAAAGCCAATTGTCACTAAGTGCACTTACTGCTGCACCACTGTCATGGTTACCGGAGAGGGCTGGAGGGAGGCACTTGTGCTGTTGGCTGGATCGTGGGTAGGCACGAGTCAGAAGACCACCAGAAATGAAAGAAATTATGCAAAGTAATAGGATGAGGAATTGAAGACATCCCAAAAGTGCAACGTTTCACATTGTCAAAATATTCAAATGCCGGCAAATAGTACTAGATAATAATGCACCACCACAGCAACACATTGCTTAGAAAGGCATTGCAACTGCCATACTGTATGCTGTTTGTGTCTGAGGCTCAGAAGGTATCACAGTGACTACTGGAATCACTGCTTTGATGCTTTAATTAATCAGTTAAGACAGTTTAAGATAGTTAACTGGTATTACATTTTTGTATAATGGGAAAGGGCAGTGGACACCATTCACCTGTCTGCCAGGCTCAAGAGTGAAACTACGCACTAAAACTCTAACACATAGAAACCCATGCAGGCACAAATGCACAGCAGCACTACCAGGGACTTTTTCCATACATACAAGAGAAATCCTCAACAAAAAAGCAAGCAAGCAACTTAAAAAAAAAACAAACAAAACAACCACAAAACCTACAATAGTAATTTTCTTTGCTATCAACCAGTTGCCCTCAAATTCTGAACTTCCCTGTTGTTGTTATTCAGAAATAGTTTGCAGAATCCCTTACTTTGGTAAAAATGTAATAGGCTTAAGCTACCACCAAATGCTACTCAGTGCTCTTCCTCAATAAACCTAAAAACTGATTTACAGGGTAAAACCTATGCAAACAGTTCCTTTTAATATGTACTGTTTTTTCCTGACATATCAACTATTGTGAGGTTTTAACAGCTCAGATGTTAGTAAATATGGATAGGTGTAGCTCTGTATCTCTTTCTGGAGAGAAGAGGTGGTTGAAAAAAGGAAAGGATGAAGGTGGGAGAAAGATAAGGTGAATGTATCTAAAACAATACAAATGGACTACAGAAAAGGCTAAAAGCTAAGGTCAAATACATTTGCATTGCTATTTATATGCTTGTTGATAGTATTTTTAATGATGCCTGTTTTAAAGCAGAAAGTCTAAGTCAACTGTCAATTAACACTTACCCAGCCAAGTTCAGATACTATGCACTGATGATTAACCTGCCTTTGCAAACCAGAAGCCTCATATGAATGCAAGTGGCACCAAAACAGAGACTGTTCTCAAGCTGCAAAATGCCTTGCATCTCTGCAAACACTATGCATTGAAAGTACTAGTTAATGTTTCCTACCTTAGATGGTTTCCTTTTGCAAGAGCTAATGCTGATTTATTTAGATGTATCCTTTCCAACAGTTTTCCTTCTTCTCTTGTGATGGGAGAAAACTGGCGTAGAGAGCAGTTTCTCACTGAAGACTAGCACTGACACTTGGATCCTTTTCTGCTCTGACAGCCTTCGCAAGGCTGCCCATGCTACTGGAAACCCTTCCTTCGTATAGACAGAGCCGCTTTTATTGCACGTTTCAGTACTAATGCCTATATTACAAGCTCCTCAAGTACCTTTCACACATCACTAGGTTTTGTTGTTAGCGAAACAGCAGGGTAACAGACATTTCAGAATGAACCATTCTTCCATACTGCAGGCAGAAATTTGTACACCCTGCTGCAAAGAATTAGTCTCGTCTCTCTGCTATACCGAGACTTTTGCAAAGGGAAAGGCAATTGATTTACAAAGTAGATGTGGGTGCAAACAAAAGCAGCTCAACCCTAGGGCAAAGCAAAAAGCAAACTACAAAAAGTAAAAAAATAAGATTCATATTTTAATTAATAAGTCACTGAGGTATAAGTGGCATTTAATCGACATATAAATAATTGGCATTTCTAGTCTCATTCCTGTCTAGTGCCTACTGCATTTGTTCCCTTATTTTAAAGTAACATACAGTTATGATGAACAGATTTAAAAAAAAATATTGATTATGCTTTTCTAGACATTTACACATACATGTAAACCAGAAAAATGTTAACCCTTTCTTCCCCCACGTACACTGAGTGCCATGCTGCCATGTTAGGATGTCAGATACAGCAGTTGGACCCATCTTTCTGTTTAGTATGCGATACAGCCGTTTTCACCAGCACTCGTAGGACACATTTACACCACAGTCGTGTAGCTGTAAATCACGGGACAGTTGTAGACATAAGTCAAGTGCTGAAAATACCCCTCAGTGCTTACAGAAGCCCCAAGAGACCTCTCCAAAAGCATAACTTCCAACTTGTTACATTGTCAACTTTTATTCACATGAAATTCAAAACACCAGCTAGTAGCGTCAGAAATCCAGTTTGTTCATCAGCTACCAGTACACTTGGTTGTGGAGGCCTGCTAAGAGGCAACTAAGCCTGGCCATCACTGAGCTGCAGTTGCCTATCCAAGCAATCACACCCGATCCCCTCACAGCCTATACCGCATTTGCCATCAAAACATCCCCAGAAGGTTATCTTTGGATATGAAGGCTTCTTCTAACAACCTAGGCTTCCTCTAATAATATCATTAGCTGAAACAGCAGATGAAGAAAAACCCTCCCACCAAGTGGTACCTTGCTACAGGCAGTCAATGTTAACGAAGCCACAGAAAAAAAACCACACTCAGTGCAAGACATACCAGGGAAAGTATTTTCTTTAGAAACAGTGCAAGGGGTTACTATCACTGCACAAGGTAGTGGGGAGGCATCATCTGGAGTACAATGTCCATCCATGCTGAGAGAAGGTGGTTCCAGCTGCGAACAGATGGTGAGAAGGTCCACCAGCATCACCAGAAGAGCCTCGAGCTGACTTTATGAGCAGAAGAGAATATGGCTCATTCAGTTTTGCAACACAAAAGTTGGGAGGAACTAAGACTGTTCTCTATAAATTCTCCTCAGAGTTAAATCCTCGATTAAAGGGGAGAAGATCAAAAAAGCTAAAAATCAGTCTGTATCAGAAGAATTAATACCTATACAGAGACCACTTACAAACAGAGCATTTGCTGGAATGGAGTTTCTAAGTATCGGATGTTAAGGAAACCCAGGCATGTTCCCCAGGAGGAGACCAGGAGGAGTCACGGGCTGTCACACAGCTCCTCCACGCACATCAACAGCCTTCCAAGGCCCTGCACGGCTCGTCGTGTGGGAAGGACCGGGAGGCAGGCAACCCTCCTCCGCCTCCTCCGAGCAAAACACAGCTAGAAGACTGATTAAAGATCACGAAACAAATGGAAAGCGTTTTCTTGATTGAAAGGGGTTTGTATCAGGCTCTGAATTGTCATGCAAAATATAGTATATTTTTAGAAAAAAGGCAATTACACTTCTTCTGTCTATTTTTATGATATGCTCATTAGCACAAGTTGCAATTTTAATTAATAAATAACTGCTTGTGACAGAAAAAGAGAGAAAAAAATATTTTTAGTGCCAAATGCAAAGAAATAGATTGCAACACAACAAAAGGGAAATGGCTGGTTATAAAAATCAATAGCTTGTTATTTTAAAATGTGTTAATGTTCTGTGTTATTGCATGATTTTAGCTATTGCTGGATTGGGAACAGAGCTATAGCATAAGCACTAAAATAAAGCCTTTTTCTCCCTAAAGGTTTTCAGTCACACTGCATTTTAAGCCAAACTACAAAGTAAACTCCAGCCACTGCTTGCTCCCCATTTAAGATGGTAGGTTTATCAATATATATGGTCGAGGATAAAACATTGTAATTTCTAGGAGAGGACTGATGTTGCATTGAACAGTGCTCTGTATGCTTCACAAGCAAAGTAAACCTTGCCCATAAAAGCACTCGTGGGCAGGGTTTTTGTAAAAAGAACAGCAAAACTGTTGCCTTTAAAAGCAATAGAAGAATTTATGGTCTCCGTAAATTAGCTGCTCAGTCCCTTTTGTAGCTTTCCCAGTACAAGTTCCCTGGGAGACTGGGGGCAAGCCAAGGTGGACTGGAGGGGAAGAAAGAAACAAGAAAGGAATTATAAACAGAGCTATCCTGTGTTTAAGCCCATTTACTACATGGAATGAATACAGCCCTCAGAAAATGGGCTGAAGAAAGAATTTAAGTAACTAAATCATCATTGTATTTGGCTGGCAACCTACAAAAACAGCCATATTTTTACAAGTTATCAGTAACACACTAGTTGACTCTCCCTTCCTCCTCTGCTGAACAAACACTTAAAACGAACAAGTGTTGGAAAGGCAGACAATATTATAAAATCTGGGCACAGAATAATTGTGGAAGCAGCTGTCCCCCTGACATTATCACAGAAATCAGAGATGGAAAAAATCCTATTAGGTCATATAGTCCCTCCCTTTGTCATTGCAGGGCTGTTTCCTAACGTAGATTTTCCAGTGCCTTGTCCAATCTTGTTTTAATATGATCTAAGTGATAGCTTCCAGCAGCTCCCCTGGGAGACTATTCCTCTGCCTAATAAGTATTGCTGTCAAGATTCTCCCCCACTTCAACAGCAATTTGACCTATTATTTCTGTGTATCTCTAGATTATATTCAAGATGGTAAAAAGAAATACTGAAGTTTTGAAAAATGTTCCAGGATACCAGACAATTCCACAGAAAAATACTTCTCACAACAAAAAGCAGCCATGGCAACTTTTTCTTTTATCTGTCCTCCTGACCAGGAGATACAGAAACGTACCAGCAAGCTGGCCAGTGACAAACACACACCGAGTTTGATACCAGACAGATGGAAGAATCAGCCCCAATTCCAAGCCTTTCGAAGTCTGTCTGCTGCAGACAAACAACAAATGACTTAACCTTGTTAGCTACAGATACGATCTCTGCGTTCTTTCAAATCTGTTTGCTTAGGTCATGACTTTTGGTCTAGCTTCCTAATGAAATGAGATGTGCATGCTACCTCCTCATCTGACTGCTCTCCACGGTCAACACTGAAACTCAAGAGCCATTTAAACTGATCCCTTACAGAGGTCCAAAGGCTCATGGAAATCACAGGCTGATCACCGTGGAAGGAGCCTCACAGTGTGTGTCACCTCTTGACCATGTAAACAGGCAGTGGAAATGCAAAGAAAGCTCTCAAGATATTTCAAGGGGAAACGCAGGGGATGAGAACAGGTATTTTGGGAGACCTCATGAGGAACAGGACCTATCGTGACAGCAGAATGCTAGGACATAGGACATTCACCCATATTCAAGCTTCATTAGTTTTGTTGCACACAAACCAACATATTGTTTTATACGATCTTATGGAAAGAAGATTATAGACCATAAAGTTTTCAGGTTGTTGTAACAAGCCTCCAGACATTAAATATCATTGTACCTGTTCAAATCCATTGCCTGCTTCACACTAACTTCATCCTATCTCTCCTATTCGACAGTGACACTATCTGATACTGCTGTGCTTTTACAGATCGTGAAAGTCCTTTCTCCTCATATCTTTTAAAAAAGGTTTCAGAATCTTGCATGAGTATTTTTTCCACAGTTAAATGCCGCAGACTTCAATCAAAGTCTCTCCCAGCCTGCACCAGTACCAAAGAAAGAAGAGAATCAGTGCTACAGCACTGTCATCAGAGGAACACTGGGGAAGGGGAGAGGAGGGGGACACACATGCACTAACCGAAAACATCACCTAGAACTACAATGACAGATGTAATCAGTCATGGTAAAATTCCTACAACAGCTTTAAAGAATTAACTTTTCGGAAGTTTGTTATTGGTCCATCTATAATAAAACCAAGGAACTCTCCTCCTGTTCAGTACGCTCTCGCCAAGCAATTAGAAGAAACAGATAAAGCCACATGTGCCCCCAGGTCCCACAAATCCAACTCAGCACTGCTACTACACAAATCTTCTTTTTAACTGTTTTTTCTTTTCATCATCCACAGAGGCAGTAAGGATCCAGTTCTTAATCACATCACACCACATGCTATTGTTTAACCATATTGCAGGTAAAATATTACCAAATCAAAGGATTATTTTTGTACAGACATTTCAAGCCAAGAACCAGGACAGAAAACAGTATTATTGTGAAGCCAAGAGTCAGTAGAGAAATTGGAGCTTCTGTTCTTCTCCCATCTTAGTATTAATCACTCCCTGTAACATACTATGGGTAAATGCACCCCAAATTTGCTACAGCTTTTGCCGTGACACTCTTCTCTCTGCATTCACCTCTCTCTTCTTTATCACATCAAATGTAAGTTAATAAGCTTCACCTTCCAAAGCCCACCCCCTCTTACTACCTGTCATTCAGTGTCAAAGGCTGACATCTCTGAAAATATGTAGCAGCTTCCACTGGTGACGCCTCACATTTTTGAAGGTTTTTTAATGTTTTCTTCTGTTTTGCCTCTCCCACTTGAGAGGGCTGTCTGTAAATACTGAGAAAGCTGTTTATTTATGCTCTTTCAAATCCCCTATTAGAAGCCTGTTTTCTGAGATGTCTGTAAAAACATTTGATAATGGAAAAGCCTCCCATGCCTAACCCTAACACCATACCACACCATCTAGTATGGACTCATTGTCTCCTTCCACTTGCTTCTCAGTCCCTTCCATAGCTATAATTGTCCACCATTTGGATAGTCAAGTCTTTGTACGACTCCTAGCAGATCATTCTCTGGTGGAAGTCCTTTGGGACTTCTCCGGGTGTTCTTAACTGACGAAGAGAAAGGAGTGAACCGAGTGAGGTGGGGAACCTCTCTTCTTAACTCCAGGACTGCTAAGGCTTCACAAGATACAGGGAAAGGGCAGAAAGAAAAAGTGGATAAGTAATAACATTGATTGGATAACCATACAGTTAGATCCAAGGATAAACTCTACTTAGATCAAAGGAATAGAACCATTTCTGAACCTGGGTCAGTTATGTGGAAATCTCTTTTGCATAAAGTATAAACATTCACCTACACAAAACAACCTCCTTGCTCTTTAAAACAACAAACTCAAAACCACCTTGAAACATAGCTCATTTCTGGGTGCAAAAATATATTTCAAATTATTTAGTTTTTCGGCAGCTTCACCATAACTCTGGGGAACATAAAACAGAATCAAAGAACAGAATTTAAAAAGGAATTTAGTGTAAGTATTAAAATGTGCCTGATAACCCATTCACTTATTACTTCTGATACCTGAACGTTCTCCAGTACCACAAACATCCATTTAGGAAGTATGTGTATTATCGAACCATTAAGAGAAGAAACAGAAAAGAATTATAAAGTTCCTAGTATTTCACAAAAGTCACATTAAACTGCTGCATTAACACTCATTTGTGAGCATATGACTAGACCAAAAAGAGCAAGTCCGTTTGTACACTTTCAGATGTGTTTGAATGACAGGTTCTCCTTACCTCAAGCACTCTTCCTGTGATATACTTCGCACAATTGTCACATCTGATACCAAACTTTGCATGATAGTCCATTTCGCAGTATGGAATGCCATCCCTAGGGAAGAACAACAGGCCATATAGAGATTGCTTTAGGTAGGTTTACTGGGAGATTATACAGTTAAAGTTGGTAATGCTTCAACAATTCACAGGGTGTTTATGGACTTTTCCCCCTCCCAAATACTTGTATTTATTAATTTTGTAGAGAACTGAATAGTTAATGAACTATTCTGGCCCTTCAGAGTCTACCACCATCCCACTTCGCTGCTTTGTCGCTGAATTCAGCCATCGCCTCTCCCCCAGTCACAACACTCGGTCTCTGAGACTCTCACACCTTTTGACAGTGTTACTCATTAAATTCTTCCACGTGTTTCACGCTCTGGAAAAAAATACTTATTTCTACATATTATTCTTTCCCTCTTTATCATTTAATTGTACTTAGCTTAGATTTCAGAGTAATTTCTCATCTGACTATCTTGACTGTAAACCAAGTTTTGATTAACACTTATGTCTGCTGACATTCTTGACTGGACTTGCTTAAAGACAGTCATGGATTAACCAACTTGGGAACCTGCTCCCTGGAAGCCACTAATGACTAAGAGACTTCAACCCGAGCAGCAGGAGAGATGTTGCAGTACGTTCATGCATGATGCGAGCAGTTATTTCACCGCCACAACTGATTTAAGATAATGTACAATTTAAGAATATGAATAATAAAACCAGGAGTCTTTGCTTTTCTTCTAAAAAGTCAGAACCAGAACACATGGGCTATTGCTCTGAAATGAACCTATTTGTTAATTTTACATTTACACCACAATTTTACAAAATTTTACATTTAGACCACTAAACCAATGAATGAAAATAAATTACTCCAGAAGAAACTGGAGACTCTTCTGTTTCAAAGTGCAAGTTTGAATCATAGAATAGTTTGGATTGGAAAGGACCTTTAAGTCATCTAGTCCAACCCTCCTGCAATGAGCAGGGACATCTTCAACTACATCAGGTTGCTCAGAGCCCCATCCAGCCTGGCCTTGAAGGTTTCCAGGGATGGGGCATCTACCACCTCTCTGGGCAACCTGTTCCAGTGTTTCACCACCCTCATTTTAAAAAATTTCCTCCTTATATCTAGTCTGAATCTACCCACTTTTAGTTTAAAACCATTACCCCTTATCCTATCATAACACACCCTGCTAAAAAGTTTGTCCCCATCTTTCTTTAAGCCCCCTTGAAGTACTGAAAGGCCACAATAAGGTCACCCCGCAGCCTTCTCTTCTCCAGGCTGAACAACCCCAACTCTCTGAGCCTTTCCTCATAGCAGAGGTGTTTCATCCCTCTGATCATTTTTGTGGTCCATAATTAACATAGTTAAATATGTTTAGCGTACTATGCTAAAACAGCCCATGATCAGACAGATTTATTAGCAGAGGCATAATTTTATTCGACATTTCCCTGGAGAAACATAGAAACTAATTTTATAGCATACAAGTTGGATAGCTTAGAGACTAACCTATAAGTTATCACAATAATTAATTGAATTAATTGAAGCAAGGATGTTTCTTCTCTTGAGTTATTTTGTTTGGCATTTAGCTTTTTTTAAAAGAGGATTTCACAATAACTGTATCTTTACAATTTATGGGGTTTTTATTATTAAATAACAAGCAAAAAAGCACTGTACCAAAATACAGCAAAGCAGCATAACATTTGAGATAATGCAAAACCTTATTTAAGAACACCCTTTTATTAAATATTGTTTTCTCAGCCTCCAGCGCAAGCTGTGAAATTAAATGTTATACTTGTATTAATCTAAATCCAAAGAATTGTTGAAAATCAGTGGGACATTGGCTCTGAAACTCCATCATCTCTGGGCACTGATGACTGAGTTAGCTGTTTAGGAAAATTTCATTGTATCAACACTGTTCTCTGAAGCAGAAATTAATCCCAGGTGCCTTGGCCAGTGAAAGCCCTGTATCTCACCACACATCGGACTGGGTCTGCATGTGTGCTTTGTGCTGCCTCTCATTGCTGTCATCACATTCAGTCCAAATCTGACAGCACGAGGGCCTGGAGCAGTGCAAAAGCATGGTACGTACCTCCTTAATGAACTTTTTGAGAACACTTCTGCTTATGTGAAACACATGGAAAGGATCATATCTGCTTGTTCACATTACAGCATCACATAGAGCAAAGTCAAACACAGCTAACTAAGGGCATACTCCACCCATTGCCTTTGTATAGCTTTGGCAAGTCCCACTCCAGGTAAATGGACAAATTCTACTTTTCTTAATTTTAATTTTCCTGCAAAATACAATTTATATAATACATATAATACATAATATAATACAATTTATATAATACATATATTTATATAATAATTTAGGTAATGATCTCTAATCTTTTATATATCTCCAAACACTGATAAACACAAACTAAAGGATACGCAACACTGAATTAATTATTTGGTACCAAAAGAATGCTGAAAATGAGTGAAAATGCTCCTCCACTCAACTTACTTGCTGATGTACTCTGCATTCAGTAGCTTGCCGCATATATTGCACTTAAAACATCCCAAATGCCAGTGTTTGTCCAAGGCAACCAATGACTGCCCATTTTTTATTTCTGAACCACAGCCCCCACAATCTGCAAGAGAAAATTCCAATAAGTGAATCACACACTTTAGATGGTCACGCAACAATACTGGTTACTGCAGCATGAGGATTCATTGGTGTCCTAGTAACAGCTCGTGAAGGCTCTAAAGCTCGCTGCTGGCTGCTCACTGATGGATGACAAGTGGTGCTGCCCTAATATTGTCCTAACATTGCTAGAAGACATGAATCATTCAAAGAAAAATCTAATGACTTAGGTTTCCTAGTGACTTAGGTTTTAACTCATTTATACTGTTTTAAAAGATCCGAAGCTTTGCTGATTAAGTTTTCAAGCATCACAAATCACCCCAATAAAGTTAATAAAAAAAGACCTAAAAGTCATGAGATTAAAACAAATAATTGAACCTGCATATTAGACTTTGCTTGTGGGTCTGAAAGCTTTACTCATAGTTTAAAATTCTTTTTGCAGCTGTGGGAAAAACTAAGCTGAAATTCTGATGTGAACTTTTATAACCAGGAAAAAACCACCAATACTTGAGAGGCATTACAAATTCCTGAGTAGCAGTAACACTGCAACATGTGAAAGTGATGGCTAGCTATTTATTTATTATTCATAGAAATTCACTTATATATTTATTATTTATAGACATTCACTTATATAAAGCTCAAAAAGTTGTAAGGACAATTAAATGCAAAACATGTCATAACTGGATAATATAAGCTAGGCTATGTTGGTTAAACAGGTTATGCATGAAGTAGGTATACTCCTCAGAAAAAGTAACTGAGGACAAGACTTTTTTGGGAGTTTCGTTGCTTTTTTTTTTTTTTTTTTTTTTTTTTTTTAATGATGGATGCTTTTGGTTACGGTAGTAAAAGCCAAAGCCACTCTTAGCTTCCACGCCGACAGTCCATCAGTGAGGGCTCTGTTTAGGGAAGCTACATGGACATGGGATTTGAACCTGGTTCTCTGTATCCTACATGAATCCTCTATAACCGTATAGGGTCCAGCTCTCATTCATTCTTCACTCTCTACAGATTTCAATCTATGTATAATTTTCTTACAAAATGTTAAAATAGTCAGAATATGTGAAAAAGTAGGGATAAACATCAGTAATAAACTTATTCTAGTATCAATATCTTGTAACCCTTCTAATCCTCCATATGATTATATCTTCCATCTTATAGGAAAATACGTTTTTGGGTTTTTTTTAATTCTTCATGTATACCAACAGTTTGCTAGAGAAAAGACAAACCCTGAAAGACAATTGAAGAGTCATTTAGAGATGCCAGAAGTGAAAAAAACCACAACAATGTCTTGCATGGAACAGAAAGATACACAAAAGCATTAAAAAAGATTTATCTAGCTATTAAGAAAGAACTTCAAACATAGGATCTCATTAAAAGATTTAAATAGTCCTCCTAAAAACTTCCTGATTTAAGATTCTATTTAGTTGGTTACGTGACCCTAATGAGACACTCTGTTAGTGCAATTGCAAATGTTTAATTTCTGAGTGCACGACAATAAAGGATAGTTCTTATTTTCCTTTAGTGGATTTGGAATGGATTAAGGGAGTAATAATATGTCTCTCTAATATCACCCTGTAGAGCACCGATATGTGGAAACAAGCCCAGCACAAAAGCGTGTGCACTACAGATCAGAACATTTGAGTTTTGCTAATAAAAGAGAACATTTGGGTGTGTGCCTGGATTTAGTCCCACAAGACAATAAATACTGCAGTATCTATTCTTTAATTCTATTCAGAATTTTTTTTGTGATCTCCCTTGCAGCAGGGGCTCATCTGGTAATCTAATTTAATCTCACTGCTTGAGGGTTTATTTCACAAACTTAATGCAACACTACAATGTGCTCAGATGTCACTCACCTTTCATCTGGTTTAAGCTTGGGTGAGCATAAATGCAGCATTTTGTGAGCTATCTTTTTATTCCTAACTGCTGTTTTCTCTGTTAAGTTCCAGATAATTACAAACAAATATTGTGGTTGCTATGCCAACAGTGCCTATTGATGCAATGTCCTTGTCTTCCTGTCTTGGATGCAGCATCCTTTGGTGACTCACCTAATTTCAACCAATAACTCGGCAGAACACATCCATTTGCTGCTACATGTTGATATTCTTCCCTGAGTACTCTCAACATCAACACTGCCACAAGCGGTTTTCACAGCTAGTGTTTTATAAAAGAAACAAAACAGGTAGCTAGGTATTTATATAATAACAAAAAATTCAAGGACTCCAGCAAAAAGCAAATATTTTTTACATTCTTCATTTCTTGCAAATGTAATACACAAAGGAGGTCAAAACCAAACTGGGAGGATGAAAACAGAAGGACTGGTCAGAAGGGGCAGTGATGTTGGGAGCTCGATGAGTCCCAAGAGATCTTCTGAAAGCATTCTTGAGCTCAAGTCAGAGATAAATAGGCTGACGAATAACATACAGAGTACGTATCAGGCAGTTCTGAGCCAAAAGCAAAACCAGCGTAACAGCAAGCCAATGTATTACTTGGTCCTTGACTCAGCTTGCTTGAAGTCACGTATTTTTATGCACTACTGTTCTTTTATAAAAAGAATTGTTTGTTTAAAACAAGTCTTTTTTCAAGAAGACTGTTGTTAAAACAAGGAGACACTAACACCCTTTATTGCTTTGTGTAATATGTAGCACAGCTACAGACAGCCATTCTGGACTTTCAATTTTCCAGTTCAACCAAGATGTCTCTGACACTGCTTGTTTATTCCTGAAACACTGGTTCTAGCCTAAGGATTAGTAAGTCCTTGGAAAACAGCTGTTATTACACATTGCTCTTTCACATTTACATATTAATCTAAATGTTTCCCAAATTCTTTATTACCTTTTTAGATATTTGGTTAATTTTCTGTATATTGTCATTGGTCAGGCTCTGACACATCCTGCTACATATACATGCACGCACCTCCCTGTATTTGTGGCTGCAGTGCTTCCCATTGACCCATCAAAGCTCTATTCCCCACACCAAGGAGGGATTTTATACCACTGCTACTCAATTTCCCCAAAGTGCATGAGCTCTGCAGCTCCTGAGCCAGCTGGGTGCTGCATGTCACCATGACATCAGAAGATGCTGCCCTGCAGTAGCACTGCAACACACAGGGGAAAAGGAGTAAGGAAGAGAGAAGAATGGACATAGTCTACACAGGTAAGGAAGATATTTATCTGGGATCCTGGCAACCTCATGGCACAATTTACTTGCAGACCAGATATGGACCTCAGTTTGCCCTTTAAGAAGCCATGGTATCTACCAGCTCACCCCCATCACTCCATCGTTTGAGAAGCAGAGCTGGTAGTCTCAGGTGAAGACCAAATCAAATTATTTTAGAATTCCCGTCTACTGTGTGGCAGATATCCAGGTTTGAACCAAGACTCTTATCTGAATCCACTAAAACCTGTAGCAAGCAAGATTTCCTCCATTTCTAATGAGTTTCAAAGCAGACTTGTATTTGAGGTTTAAATACTTGCATCTGTTTGAGATTTTATTTGGGGAAAAGCTAAACTTTTGTTTTCCAAGGTCAGGTTTTGCCACAAAGGTATGCTTCCAGTGCTGTCTCTCTTTGAGGCAAGCGGTTTGCTGAGATTTGCAGGTAGCTGTGCACTGGGGAGGCTCGGTGCAGCGACCTGAGAAAGCTGGGGAAATGCCACACAAGAAAAACTCTCTACGGTGGGTGTGTGTACAGAGAAAGGGAATGTAAGTCCATTAAAGGATTCTGTATCACAGATAATCAAATGAAGTTGTTCTGTCAGTACTCAACCAGGCAAATAATTTCCATTAAAGTCAAAGCCACTTTTCCCATATGACAAGGAGACAAACAGATGATAGGCCATTAACGTATGGATCTGCATATGCAGCCAGCCAAGATGGCTGAGGATGATCCATTGCTGGAATAAATGACAAGAGAAAACACCTAAGAGAGCAAGCCATCCCCTCCCAAAAAGACAACAGCATTAGCAAGGGAAGAATCAGCCCAGCGTTTCTCACTGCATTCACACAGCATCTTTTGCTGACAAACCGGAGAAAGGAGATGGTGAAAACTTCTGTAAAAAGACAGGTGTGGGGAAAAACAAAGAAAAAAGAAAAAAAAGGAGAAATTTCTCCCTGAAGCGAGCTGGATTCCTTATGTACAAAGAGCAGCAATCTATGGGGTTGTTCCTCAGCCATGCCGAATCCAGCTCGATGCGATATGATAGTCATTAAAAATATTTCTGTCTTTGCTGTTTAACTGAATTGCTGTGGACGTTTAATTACGTATAGGCGGTGGATGAATGTTAAAGCGTGGCAGCTCCTCGTGAACAAATCAGCAGAAGAACACAGTTCAGAGCAACAATGCTACTCTATGATCTGCTGCAAAAAACGTGTTATGAAAAAGACCACATTTCTCCTCTGCAGTGTTTGTATCTTCTGATAGTAAACAACAGTACTGAGGTCAAGGCAAATGTCCCTCTGGTCACGTTGCATACATTAACCCTTCCTGTGTAGTATTTAGCCATGCAGCCACGTCACTGATATTTTCTGAAGCAACCCTGGAATGCTTACAAATGATTAAATATCACATTGGATGTTATTTTAGCTGGAGTTGGACTAAATCCTCAAAAATATTAATATCCGTCTTGTGCCTTTCTCTAAATAATTTGATTTACTCCAGTTTTAATTGAATGTTCTGGGAGGTTCTGTGCATTGTTAACCCTATAATGGCACCATTTGTGCTTCTTTTTCATATCAGACTTCTCGGAAAACCGCCGTATACTTTTTCACATGACTACATTGTATTTCTTGACACCTTTTAAGCAGCATAGTGGTAAAAATCCAGTTAAACATATCAGTGTAAAATTGTGTTGTTTAAACCTGTGCAGACTAAGAAGTACCAACAGAAAAAAGCAGAACCCCCTACTTACTTCGCAGGTTCTGTACGGGGAAAGAGCCAGTGCTGCTGGAAGGGGGCAGGGAACATTTCTGGCAGATGCACTCCTTCCCATTAAAAGTTACCCGGTCACCCGCAGGGAAAGGCAGCCTACAAGAGAGGAAACAAAAGCATACAGGTTACAGTCTCACATCGTTATCAAAATTCAATATCCTCCCATAAAGGAACTGGTTATTCCTCCGGTTTGTTTTTCTCTACTTGTCCAGTTCTCATTTACGATTTTTCAGCCACTTGGAGGCTGAAGTAGCGAAGGGACATATTAAACAGACAATTTCAAACGCAGATGTTACAGCTACTTAGAAAAAAAAATAACATCTAAAGATACAAAAACACACTGAGCACTCAAGTCCAAATCCTTGTGTATCTAAGAAATGTAGTATCAGCAAGGGCTGATCATTAACAGGATCAGTTACAGAATGAAAACAAAATTGGCATTACAGGGAGTAAGCACAGGCAAATGCAGCTGCTTTTATGTTGTTAAAATGCTGCATGAGAGTGATGACTTTTATGCATTAAAAAAACCCAGCACTTGTCCTCCCAACTTTGATGATATCAAAGTCCTTCTCTTTATATGCTCAGAAAGCAAATATCAGTGAACTCTCATAGGAGAAAATATATCCCAGTTATAAAACCCGAAGTGTCTACATTACTTGTTTGCTCTACTCCACAACATCTCTCCTTACACTTAATTAAATCCTTCCTTTTTATCAATGTCCTTAAAACAAAAAGCTTTCCGCCGTGAGCTTTCTTGTCTGGGCACAGAAGCTGCTGAGGCTTTTTCTCTAAGAGGACCAGATGGACAAATCACTTCATAATGCAGCAAAGGATGGTGAGGATTCAGAAACACATTTCACTCCACCCAAAGCTCATGTCCAACTAAATCCCAAGTGAGCTATTAAAATATGGCTTAAGTGGGGCACAAACATAACGGAAGCCTTCTGCCTTGTGGTGAAGTCCATCTGATCAGATTATTTCATTAACATTTCATTAAAACTCTGCATGACGTTCCCCACAAAGGCTATCAAATTCATACCAATTGAGAGGTTGTCTTCACTACAAAAGCTGCACAGATACTTCTTGCTAAGCATAAACATTATTTTGCTCCCTAAACCACCCAAGAGTGGCTTATTCTACATTTGTGTTGCATTTAAAAGAAAATTTTTATTACTTAAAAAGGGAACAAAAGCAATGCTGCCCTTTGTTTCTAAATAATGTTACTAAAATCTATTTTAAACCAGCCAAATAAGTGTTCAATGCTGTCATCCATTTCAGACCATAGGCAATACTTTAAATATTATGAGGATACATGGAGTTTAAATATTGTTATATCTTTGGATATCTGATAACGAATTCTGCTTTTCACCTTTTTTTTTTTTCCTTCACTAATGACTTAATACTCCAAATACTTGCTACCTTCTTACTTGCCTAAAGTTAAGCTAAGGAAAAATATTTTATGGAAACAGCCTTTAAAATTGCCCTGCTCTTTGACACAACTAAATGTTCCATGTATGATTCTGGTACAAAGAGGCCCAACGCCATGTTAGTACAGATCCCAGAGTCCTAAATTTCCACCTGTTCAAGAGAGGATTTTGTACCATGAATTTTACTCAATAGCCTGACGAGAAGACGACAACGCTGTCTCTAGTTATAAGAGACAGGATCTGACAGAGCTGCACTGCTCCAGTCAGCAGCAAGCCTGTCCTGTCTTGCAGCAATCCAGCAGCAGCAAGCTCCTGTGTTATGTACAAAAAAAAAAAAAAAAAGTTCTTTGTAGGTCACAACTGTTATTCGCAATGGATTTTTATACTGCTTAAAGTCATAGAGCCTTCTAATATATGGAATAATAAAACGGTTTCATGAACATCACAGAACAGTTGAGGTTGGAAAGGACCTCTGGACATAAACATACATTCGAGTAAAAATTACCAAATGTGATACACTTCTATACAGATAATGAAAATTAATGACTAATTTCCAAAAACTGTCTTAACAATGGAGTGATATAATTCCAATGCTGTCCTAGTTTTCTACTGTCAATGTGAAAGACACCATTTAATCATGTTTTCGTTTTAATAAAATGTTACAAAATCAAGTCGAGAACTAAGCTCTATTGATTGACCTGGAAAGGCACAAGCCAAGGAATTTCAACTGTTCCAGAACTGAGACAAGAACTTGTAACTGACCTCCTATGTGTTTTTAGGAAGACATCTCATCTTGATTTACAGGCACCCATATACTTTTTATGACCACTGGTAATCTATTTTGAATTAAACCCCCACAAAAATGGTAACCTGCTCACACAACTACACTGCCATACAACTACCCCAATATCTTTTGTTCTTATGCACAGTTGCATGCCCTGGGCAGGATATTACCATCAAGTATGGTTTGCCATACTCCTTATGGGGAACAAGACTGGGACTCAGCTAATGACCCAAGTGGACTCTCATGAGAGGTCTCAGTAAAACGGCAGGCTTCGCACCATTAATAATCCTGGAGATGGTGATGTCCTGGAAGCCATGAACGATTCAATGCTCTGAAGAAGTACCGCGACTACTGAGCATTCTTGTATCTAGTATATTAGGAGCGGAAGTGAGAGGCAAAGTTAATATATTTTTGACTCAATGATTTACCTAACAAAAATCCAGCTGAACTCAGAAGCCCATCTGAAACACATGCACCAAGTATCAAGTAAAGTAGAAGTAAGGACTCTTCATTTTGAATTGGCTCAGCTACATTAGGCAATTAAACAATCTGAAAGAAAATACAGTTAAGACTTAGGAATAGGATAATTGGCCTCCTATAGCACAAAGAGAGAACCAGGCAGATGACACCCATAAATCATGACAAAGTTCACAGGCACCACAGCATGCCACAGAGCCTCCTTCGGGGTGAGCATGTGTGGAGGCTTTCCTACCCCATAAACATATCTTATTTGGGCTATTATCTGAAAGTTTAGTAACTACTCAGTGTGCCCTTCCGTTCAGAGGAGAGAAGGCAACAGTTTCACTTCTCTATTAAGTTTTTCACATCTGCAAGATACCTTGCTCTATAAAAGCAGGGAAATCCTCCTCGGAAGTTGTCCGCTCGAAGGTACAGGCGGACGTTTCCTTCCCTCACTGGTCTTCTAAACCCATAATTAAGTCTCAGCATTTGCTTCACTATTTTGTTCACTGAGAATCCAGAATTCATACACAACACATTTGCCAGGATTTCTGTAACATCTGACCTCTCCCTTTCACAAGCAGCCCTACTTGAGGATTTCAACGCCGGTATGAGCGAAGGCACCACAGAAGGTGGTAACAGTCAGTTAGCAAGGTTTCAGTTTCTGAGCTCTTTAACTTGTGAGCAGGACTGTATATAGCATCGTAGGTTAAGAGCAGTGTATCTGCCTTCAAATATAATGACATCTCACAACCAGTCACCCACTGAACATTGCTAGGTATGGGTTTTAATTAGCTACTTATCCTTTTAAAAATATTCAATGTGATTTTCACAGTTGGATAATCTATTTTTAAAATAAGAATTAAGAGCATCTTTAAAGCAGCTCTCTGAAATGACTTGTAGGATTTTAATACATCTTCTATGATTCGTTTCCCAATGAATTTTGTTTTATCCACCTGCCTACAATATTTGTAAACTCAGAAACAACTGGAGCTGACCAACAAAATTATATTGTAAAACACCAAACCACGATCAGCCTAATCCAGGGTAATTGTGTGCTGACACTGAAAGGTCTGGACCTGCTCTTGTCCTTCTCTGCACCATGCCTCAACCTATGCAGCTCTGGGCACGTCATTCAAGCTTTCTGGGCCAAAAGAAAATACTCAATTTTTTTCAGAGCAGACAGACAGCATTCTGTTCTTTAAGTTTCTGATCTGACTCTGTGGCTGAACAGTCAACTAAATTTGATATAATAAAATAGAAGCATATGGTCAGGGATGTGGGGAGAGCAGAGCTATCCATTTCAGTAACAGCCTGCAGTTTCACTGGGTCAGGTGTAATGTCAGACTGCAACCTGAGGACAGGATCAAATTCTCTAACTTGTACCTTGTACAATCACATCCCTCAAGGTTGCTCCACAGTGAAAAATTTGACCCAGGATGTTAAACCTGATGAGACAAAGTGGACATTACTTCCCATATACTGCCTTCATGAATATCAGCAAGGGCAAATGCCAAATCCTGTACCCAGGAAGCAATAACCCGATTGACCAGGGGTCAATCAGCTGGAAAACATAAAAAGACATGGGGGTCCTGGTGGACACCAGGTTGAACGTGAGTCAGCAGAGTGTCCCTGCAGTAAAGGCAGCCAACTGCATACTGGGCTGAATTGATATAGTCAGCAGGTCCAGGGAAGTGATCTTTCCCTCTGTTCATCATTTGAGAGACTGTATCTGGAGCAGCGTGCATCATTTTTGGGCTCCTCAGGACAAGATTTACTGGAGGGAGACCAGTGGAGGTGGCTAGGTCCAGAGCTGGAGCAGAGGACACATGAGCAGGGGCTGAAGGAGATGGACTTGTTCAGCCTTAAAATGCTTAGGGGAGATCTTACCGCTGTCTAAAACTACCCAATGATGTGTATATGAAATTGGAGCCAGGCTCTTGCCAGAGGTACCGAGTGAAAGGACTAGAGGCAGCATAAGCTGGAACATGGGAAATGCCAACTCAATATCAGGAGGAAAAAAACCTACCATGAGGGTGCTCAAATGCTGGAACAGGCTGTCCAGAGAGTCTGTGGGATCTCCACCCTTGGAGATATTTAAAATGTGACCGGACAATGCTCACAGCAGCCTGCTCGAACTGGACTTGCCTTGAGCCAGGGGCTGGACCACAGGACCTCCACAGGTCCCCTCCATCCTACATGACTCTAGGGTTACAGGTATGCTCCATGCATAAACCTGAAGAGCAGGACAGCAAGACTCCTTTGTTCAGGAAGTACCACGTATTCATAAACGTGTTTGGTTTTTTACATCTTACGTATGTATGGTCTGCATAGATATATTAATACATTTATATAACTTATTCTCACACTAAGACTTCTTCTGAAAATTCTATTTTCAGAAGTATTATCACAGGTATGACTACCCATTGCTTTTTGAAAGACTCAATTTCCTGACTTTTCCCATCCTGCATAAGATACTCCTGAGAGCTGTACAGCCCCATCTCTGACAGCCATATAAGAGCTGCGTGCACAATTTTAATAAAACTCAGCTTCTACTAATACAGATAACCTTAATTTTCTGCCTCTTTCTATTTTGCTTTTACAAACGTGAACCTTTTGGAGGAAATGTCTTTGGCAGCTCTCTGGAGAACACAGTCCCTTCCAATTAAGGAAACTGTAAGAATAAGATTGCTTACCCGCTTCCCAGGAATTCAGAGTAAGATTGAAAAATGTTGCAGATTTAACTGCTATGTTGTTATTTTTCTTCTCATTCCTAGTTTTAGGCATTATCATCATGGAACACAACAGCAGGAAACAGTTTCACTGGACTACAAACAGCACTGGAAGAAGAAGGGGCTAAATCTTCAATCTTTATGCCAGCAGAACAAACAATGCAATTAAAACCTGAATTTGTTTAAGAGCCAACTGGTCAATGCAAGATAGACAGAAACAATCACATAGGACGATATGTTATACTGTACTTTTAATAGTCAGTTTTTCTCTGAATACTAATTCATTTTTTTCACACTTTGACCTGTGGCAGCCCAGGGCAATAGCATCTGAGTCCCAGGGGATGCCTGGGGATGAGTTGGGTTTCTGACAGACAAGCTTTCCCACAGAGGAGGGCAGCAGCTTATCACCACCGTGCAGAAGGCACCAGGGAATACAGCTCTTTTTTGTGACACTGGGCCACATGGCATTCAAAAGTAGTAATACCACGAGCTCCAGAAAACGAATGGGCTTGTGTTACTGGCTTTTTCCCACTGCTCCAGCTAGCTGTATGCACATTAGATTTTCTCACTGATTTTACCATCTGAAGCAACATACACTTCCCACCAGTTTCTATTTAAATCTTATCTTCTCTGAAAATAAGAAAAAAAAGGAGTTGCTACCATGACTGGTTTACTACTCAACGCAGGAAGAGTTTAAAAGTGTTACTTCAGAGCTACAGAAATACAGGTTATAAAAGTGCTCATTTAAAGCACTTAACGATCCTGCACCACTCTGGAGACCCCTGTCACAAGTGCAAAGTGCCTTCTGCTGCCAATGTTTTCCTGCTGAAGTTGGTAAGAGCCTTGCTTGCTTTCCACGAGAGCAGGATCAGCCCCACTGTCAGGCAGTCACCACCTCTCAAGTTCACACCGTTCTGCAAGTCAGATTTCTAACAGAGCACCCACATTAAAGTCTGGCTGTAAAAGGCAACATCAGATGCACTTTCTGTGATCAGCCAACTGCCTCAGACGGCATGCTTTTGGCACATTATTTAAGGTTTCTGCCCATGTGTAAGAAATGAGGACACAAATGGTACTTCTGACTCTTCCCACCAAAGAAAATGCCAAGGTAGAGTGCTTTACAATCCTGTATCTCAAATCAAATGACTCTATTTTTTGCCTTTTAATTTTTTTTTTAAACAACAACATAAAAGTTCTTTTTTTCTGCTTAAACCACATGTATTTACAGCCTACCCACCTTATTTTTACTGAGGATATCACTCAATAAAATAAATGCTGATGATGTTTAGATAGGACAGTCTTTCCCATAAAAAACATAAATTATGTCTGGCTTGCAAAGACTGGGGCAATTGAAGCAATGCTGATTTAAAGCAGTTGAGGACCTGGTCCAGTGTTTTTACTTTAAACAGATGACAGAATTCTTCTGTTGCTCTGCACCACAAGTCAGTGTTATAACCCCCCTGGGAGACACTAATTGAATCCTGCTAGTCAGCAAGGCATTAGTTCGCTCTGATGAAGACAACATGAATTTGTGTGTCCTTCTAAGGAAAGCAACGGAAGGAAATCTGGGTCTTTCTACTGAAGTTTTAGATAGCAGCAGTTAGAAACTTCATCAATGAAACAGCTTTTAATCCCATTATTTAGTTATACAGAAGGTTAGGGAACATCTCTGATTTTTTTATATGAAATACTATTGTATCAGGAACTTCATTTTTAAAAGCTTTAGCATGTCTTCAATACACATGATATTTGTAGCATGTTCTAGTGAGTATTTTAATTGTACTGCAGTTCAGCTCATCTGAATTGTTAGGTACCTAAGTATCAGTAGCTTAATCATAAAGAAAATTGTTCTGAATTTCCAGGGAAACAAGACAAATTCTACCACCAAGCTCCAAACTATCAACTGAAGGACTGACTAAATACAGCAAGAGGTTAGTATATCCAACGGCCTGACTGAAACCTGTTGGCACCAGGCTGCTAAGTATAGTAACACGCAGGTAAATAATTTATGCCTCAATGCTAAACCTTAATGGTGTGGCTGAGGATACAAGCACATTTAGCAGGAAAACAGAATCAACCAGTTTTTCTTTTTGTCTTAAATGAAGAAGTACCTTACTTTACAGAAGGTACTAGTGCTAAGAAGAAAGGTACTAAGAATTAGCTGTGTTCCTCTGCAGAAGAGCTGTAATAGTGATAGGCTGCAGGCCAAGAGCATGTGCAGCCAGCAGTTAACTCATGAGATCCACAATTAGCCAGATAAATAATTTTTCCTCCTATTTAGAAAAAAAAAAAAATAGCGTTTTTTGTTATCTTTACTCTTCATGTTTGTTTAAAGTATCCAAAAGGAAAAAATCTCCTATTAAAGAGAGTAAAACTTGAACAGACAGAATTTAATAGAATAAAGACTTGTCAGTCTCAGAGTCTTCCTCTTAACATGGCTATTTAATTATTCCTGCAATTGATATATTAAATTGATATCCTGCCATGAAACACAGCTGTTTTGGAATTTGAAGTCCTGCTTCTGCATCAGCACAGGAGGACATCTGAGCTCGGCAGCCCTAGGAGCTGGGCAGATTTGGCTGGCAGATGGCCACAGTGACAAGGACACACTGGTTTTAGACTGCACAGTCACCTGAATGTGCCACCCGCGCATATAGCATCTACAATGTGGTGCATCAGTGCCCCGTTGTGCTTTCCCTTTGAACATGGGGTTACTTTTCTTGTACGGCTAAAGGCTCAAGTTTAGCCAGAAAAATTATTACAGCATTTCCACTTGCTCCAAGCGGCTATAACAGTGCATTTCTTGAAGGTTTGGTGGACTTAAAAGTTTCTTCCTGAAGTCTTCAACAGATTTGTTTGTGCTATTTCCAGAGAAGAGGATCAAGATGCAGGTCAAATTGACATCAGCTGCTTGTAGTGCAGAGCCTGCAAACAACCCCACCAACACTGGGTTGCAACATCGCATGTACCCACATGGGAACTGATCCCACTGAACTCCACCAGGCTGCTGGGGGTGGGGGGAGACCTTGTGTGCTGTGTCGCTTGTCACCTCCACAGCTGCTGGAGATCCTTGGTGAAATCCAACACATACATAAGCGTCTGTGAGTACAGGACCTCTCTGTCCTATTTTAAATGACTATTGGAGTTTCTGGGAAGCAGCACTGTGAAACTGCAGTTTAAATCTATTAATACGGTATCTACGCGGCTCACTGAAGACTCAGCCGCTGGCATTTGAATCTTTTGTAACTTCAGTCAACAAAACACAAAATAGCAGACACCAGAGAAATAAAGCGACATTTGGGGCTAAAGGTCTGACAGTAGAGGCAGTGGCAGTTTCTCAAGTACTTTGAAAACCTCACACATAAGATATCATAAAACAGAAAAAGCATTTTAAACAAAAAGAGGCACTCAGAATTTGCTTTTTTTTTAAATTCTGCTACTTTTTAAGGAGTGAATAATAGAAAACAACTATTTTTTTTCCATCTATAGGTTATAAGTTAGAACGCCTGGCATTCATCTCTCAAAATCCAGTTTTAAATTGAAACACAACTTCATGTAGAAAACATACCTGCAAACAGCACACACAAAACAGTCTGGGTGATAGGTTTTGCCCAGTGCTGAGACCACTTCTCCCTCAATGAATTCATCACAACTGAAGCACCGTGTGCCATAGAGTCTCTGGTAGTCCAAAGTACAGATGTAGTCTCCCTGTCTCACAAAAAATCCTCCTTGAGCCAGGTCACATCCACAAGCTGCAGGAAGAAAAAAGGCAGACTCAGAAGGCTGGAAAAGCAAAGCTCGCTCTCTAAGGCAATGCTGACTTTCCACCTATGATCAATACAGTTCCTAGTGGAGTGTTTAAGCACTTCAGTATATGGGCTTATGATCACAGAACTGTTGTGCACCTGGAAAACACTGCTTTTATAGTAAATTACATCAGTGAAGTATTTTGTACACTAATAGTTTGGATTTATTGCATGTAAAAATATTAACCTTAGTGCAGAGGCTGCTAGCACAGAGTTAAGTCTTTAGGAGTTGAGTTCAGGGCTAGCATATACAACACCCATCATTCTTAATAGGTTAAAGGAAATGCATAAAGGATATAAACCTTCAGAATCTAAAGCATCAATGTTACAAAGAAACGTCTCTGAAAGATTACAATTGTCTGATATTCCTCCTGGACATGAAAGTGGCTAAAATACTGCTCCTTCTAAACATGGGGTCTGACGCACACGGCAACTGCTGTAAACTTTCACAAGTTTACAAGATCCCTTTTTTTAAATCAAATCTTACATTCACCTGATAAACCTCACCAAGCATGAATTGGAGGGATCTCCAGAACCACCTGCTTCTGGCAAAAGCAGAGTTTTTAATCCTATTTGTCAATTTATATTGTTTAAGCTAAATCTGCAGGAAAGGGATAAAGTTAATTAACCAAAGGCTTGTGAGACTTTTCAGGGCCTTTCTCCATTGCACGAGGGCTGGAGTTAGGCTGGCATTTTGAGAATGTATAAAATGGGAAAGGAGAGATAAAACAGTCTGGGTGAAGTCATACAGAAGTAGACAGAGATGTAGAAGACGATCCTCATCCATATTGACCAGGATCTTTGAAAACAGACTTGATTTGTTTTATAAGGAGAACTGGAATTCAAAATGGTGATTCTGCTGCTGTGCTGACTGCTACTGCACTCTAAGTCACAGCATCACACTTGTTACTACGTACTTCTGCTCCTGGGGATGTGCATGTAGGGAAGCCCTTCCAGCAGCAAACGGTGCTTACAGTCAAACGAGGCTGAACAGACGACCGCAGCAGTGTCACATCTTGCATGCAGCACACAGAAAAAGAGTGGGAATGTTGCTTATCAAATTTGGGTTGCATGTACAAAACACCACAGGGCTGCTCAGTGCCTTGGTCCCAAAATAGCAGAGGTACCTAAACTTTTAAAGTTCAAGACTGAGATTTCTGCTTAGGTACCTGAGAGTCCACAGGCACTTTGGTTGGTAAAGCCTCTCAACTCACACCAAAGCCTGTTTGCAATGCCAGAATCAGTCATCTTGCATCTAAACTATGAGAAACGAGTCCAGCAGGCATGCTCAAGGCATAAAATAACAAATACTCACAGCACAGAAACCCCAAGAAAGCATAGGATCCTAACATTCATTCAAAAACACATTCAATCACCTGCCCTTTTTTTATCATCTTTCTTAGTAGTTAGGGACAGCAGCACAGGAGGCCTGGGCTCAAGGCCCTCTTTAAACCCTGAGTGGGCATTTAAATCCTGATCTTTCTCTCTGGAGATGGCCCCAACCACTAAGCGACAGAAAGCGACAATCATGCTGAAACTGTATTAGTATATGACCAAGAACTGAAGAACCATGAGTTAATTAACCTTTCTTGTAAGTCAAAATAATTCCAATTGTGTTACATTTGTCATAGACAACAACTATGGATTAGATGGTTTATCTTGCAATACATTGTTCATGTGCTTTATCTCACAGGCTTAACACATTCGCTTTAATATTTTTCTTTCTCACCCTTGCTCTAATTTTTGCTAAGGGCATGCTTTTCGAACAGACTTTTCAAAAATATGGCATGACTTGCTGAATACTACGAGTTTCTTTCAGTTTATATATTTCACCTAGGTACGTACTGGTGTGACAGAAGCACAAATCAACTATGGATTTAAGATGATGCTGAGCAGCACGCTGAGCTGATACTAATGATGCACTAGAGCAGTTCTAAATTGTATCATACAGTATTTAAACTTGCAGAGTGGATCATAAAAGAAAAAAATTAAAGGACATAATTAGGTTCCTGAAGCGAGCAGGGAGGGGTTACATCGTTATAGAATATTTCTTTATGCCAGTAGTGGCACATTTTACTGCAGCATGCCTGAACAAAGCCACCAAGAATCACTTTGAGCTACAGGGCAGGCACCGACCTATGCATTTTGGTCCGTGCCATCCCAGAGGGATGCCCCCCCCCCAAAGGGGGATCCCCTTGCTATGGGCTTCCATAGCAAGGGGAAGACGAAGAGTTGATAGTGTACCCACAAATTACCTGCCACTGCTCTCTTGGGCACTCTTGCCACTACTCACCTGCTAAAATGAGCGGTAAGCACAAGCAAATCTATATGTTTTTCCTGCTGACATTAAGGGAGGCCACGCAGGCCCTGTGTCACTGCTAACGGGGCCCCGGTGCTGAGGTTCAGGGTAGGTGGGGCCGGCGACAGCCCTGTCACTGGTGTTCGACAGGACCCTGTCTCACGCTGAAGGTATCTGCCTTTCTCTCTGCTGCCACCGAGGTTACAATTACTATGGCTTCTTGTGTGTTACTCCAAAGCACTTTGCACAAATGCACTTAATCCTGGCTTCTCAGGAAACCTTGCAGTGAAACTGTTTACCCAAAGAGAATCAGATAATAAAGATATTTGGACTTCAAAATAAAAGCTGAGCTTGGCATCTTCTACCCAGGCCCCTCTCTGCATCGCCATCACCTCAGCCTCCCTGTACACGGAGTGGCTGAATTCAATAAGGAGGGACACAAATTGCTCCATTAAGCACGGGCAAACACGAGCAGAGCACACTTCATTTGAACAGCAGAATGAAGATTATGAATTGTTTTCTACCTAAGTTGTGCTAATACCTGTTACTGTACTTTCCAATTAATATTAATGGATTCAGCCTCACAGTCATAGCAGGTACGCTGCAAGTGAACTCCATGCCAAAGTCATGGGTTCTTCTAGTGGCTTTTGCTACACACCACACGAGGGTGACATTCATACAAGAAATGAAGTGGACCATGAGAAGGAAAACCAACTTACCAACATACTTGCTCCACAATACAGAGCTATTTCAACATACATGACTTTCTAGATAAACCAAATGCTGTAAATCTCACCTACCTGTAGCCCTAGAGCAATAGATAGGATAGAAAAAATTAAGAGGATAAGATTGTAATTAGGTAATTGGCCAAGGGGGAGATCACAGCGAAGAAGGGTGAAGCACAGCCTCCAGGAAGGCTATTAGTACAGCTGATTAACGACTATGGGAAATGACAATAGGAATAATGTTCTTGCTACAACAAAGCAGACCCATGGCAATGAAGTGCACTAATGACCCAAAGCCCATAGGCACTATCAGTGCAGAGGGGGATCCAGACAGAAAGGAAGCTGGATAGTTTGAGACACGGAGAAGGGATTTACTTTAAAGGCACAAGGTGAAACATCTTCCATTCAAACAGGAGCAACAAAATTCCCTTCTGAGAGGCAGAAGGAAAGAAAGACTTGCAAATATTGGTGATCACAGGACAACTACAAGTCATTAACGTTTTGAATTAATAAGCAAGGATGCACTGGACCAAGCAAGTCCCATAGAGCTAGCTAGTTCTAAAGACAGTATACCTTGTGAGCACACAGGGTATATCCTGCTCAGTTATTTTCTCAAAAGACCAATTCACAGCAGAGCCGGGCTATCAGGATGACATAAAGAATAAAATCCTATTTTAAGAGACACGCAGAGCTTGGCTTGTTTAGCATAACCAAAAAAAAAAAACCAACAAAACCCAAACCTTAGGAAACAACTAATATCTCAAGATACACCTGAGGTTTAAACAGAGCGAGTTAAAGAAAAGATGAAGAGCTATTTAAACCCAATGAGAATGTTGTCACAAAAACAAGTGAGGAAACCCTGGCCATGAATAAATGGAGGCTGCAAATGAATACAAGTATTTCTAACAATCACAGGATAGAGGCTGTGGAACAGCATCCCAGTAAGAAGGAAAAAAGATGGAAAAAGCCCTCAGATCTCTGCAGCTCTGGAATGAAGTCTGAGCAATATTAAAAAGGGATTATGATATATGGTTAAAATATTAGCTTAAAGAGATTATCTTTTAAAGAATAATGAGAGAGATATCACAAAACCATTAAAAGTATCAAATGTGAAACAAAGTTGGATGAAATGAGAAAAAAAATTGTTGGTTTTTTTAATTTCTTAGGGTTTGAGTACCTTAAACCCAATACCATCCATAAAATATAAGTATCAACATTCGAAAATATAGTTCTCCCGTTTAATGCTTCTACTTGATTAAGCAGATGCATCTGTCTTCCTCCATAAAATCAGCACTTAGCAAACGTTACAATGTACCAAACACCTCACAGTTTTATTCAACTGTTTCCTGATGCTGCACGAAACTTCAAGACCTTGAATTCTATGGTTATAGTGGAAAATGCAGAGGAAATAAGGGAAGAAGCTCTTTCTTTTTCACTGACAGTACTACTTTCTGTGTAATACAGTAATAGAAATAAACTGACATATAAATAGGTTATAGTATAAATTTATTTGGAACCAATTAGATCAGTAACAAATTGAATTGAAACTAGTGGCCAACATGCTTATTCTTCTTCGGAGATTTGATAACCTCTTCCGCTCAGCAAGGCTATTAAATCTCCTGATGTAGGTCAGTATGACTACTGATTCAGTTTAGTGCAAGAACATTTTTATGGCAGAGGACTGTAATTTTCTTGAATATTTCTTTCATAAAGCCAGCTGCTTTTATGTCACTAAAAACATAACTTTTGAAGATTCTAGCTGAAGCAATCTTACATGTGCCATACTGAAGAAAAATTTTTTTTTCATGACAGCTTTTAAACAAAAACAGGATTTTCATGCAAAAATGTTAGGTACATTGTAAAATATTTCTTCAGAGAAAGAGCTGGCATGAAAGATCTCAAACAGGCTTAGCCATCACACAAGTTTTTATCTGTATCAGTGATAAAAGTTTTTAGTGTTTTAGCATTCCAAGAAATTTCAAAAAATCATTTTTATCAGACCTTGATGCCACATTTGGCCCCTTTATCTCAGTTCTTGTCAATGGTCATCAGTTCTTCTAGAGTTCCCTCCAAACTGATTAGCTATAAGCAAAACTAAGAAAGAAAGTCCATTAATGCATTTTTTGGCACAGAAAACTGAGCAGGCTGGGCTTTTGGCCCTTTCTTTCCAGCTTGTTTTGGCATATGCCCCTAACAGAGACCACGTACATGACAGTTCACGAGGTGCTACCCTCTGCAAAGTCTTTATTCATGAATGAAGAAAAAACTAGCTCATGAGTGAATCTTGGGCACAGGAGGTAGTCCCTCCTCTTACCCACTGACTCTGGAGGCTGGGGGAAGTCACAGCTTTTCCAAAATCCAAATCCTCCTGCCCTGCTCTTCACACATCGCTCCATCACCAGCTATGCTCCACCAGCCACATCTCGAGTCCCAAACCCTTGTGTGCTCCTGCACTCTTTGAACCATCTAATATGATTTAACTCGACACCCAGCTAACCAGAGAAGAACACAGGGATTCCAGTTAAATACTGGCTTGGATATTAAAATAGTCCCAATTTAAAGCTGAGAAGAGTAGCTCTGAAAACAGACTCATTAGCCATCCCTTGGGCGAGATGCTGTGCCCCTTACCTGCTACTGACATGGACAGAGACACTGCCCAGCTGAGATGGTCCTGCACACCTGCAGAGACAAGAAATCAGGGAAAGGAAAGCTGGAGGAAGTCTAGGGAGCATGTTTGAAGGCAACTACCAGATCTTACTCTCTTAGGATAGGAAATCAGCATTATGTCACAGATCCACTCCTACCCAACGCCTGTCATCCAAAATGAGTATCTGGAGGTAGGGTTATTTAAAACCTAGAAACAGTTTCCAATCATTACTGAAGTTCATCTTAGTGAAACAAGAAAAGCGCTGCAAACATAGGACTTATGATAATGAAGAGACTAACACTGAGTAACTCAGCTGCTTGTCTTGGTATTACCCTGTATACCAAGGCAATGCCCTATCTTGAACAGTTACGAGTAATTTTTAAGTAGTGAATACGTAAGCGTTTGTCTCCTCTCATGGTATTTGGCAGAAAGCCAGTATCTGGGCGTGCTATGGGACCCGAGATGGAAGATATCCACGCCATTTCTGAGGAGGGTACCTCAGGATGGCTTCTCTGACAGCTCAGTAATTCCACTCATTAAGATGGTTTGCAGTTACCTGACACCAAAATACTTCATATGGATCTAGGCTACATTTTTCCCCAGTCCAGTGTCTGTAATAGCACCTGGAGCACTGTCATTTATGCTGTGTGATTTCATGGTCAATATAACTCCATAATTCTTTATTGCCTACAGCCTATAAAAATAAATAGCAGCAATAGCAATTAATTAATGCACTTTAAGCATGTTGCTATCCTGCTATGGTATATCATCAGTATTCCATTTGCACTGTACGAACATAAAGTGCATCTCTATTTTCCTTGCTGGCAAATGAGCCTACTGAAAATAGATTAATTTTTTGGCTGTGTGCTGGGCCTGAAAATCAGCTGTGCCCTGAGAGGCTCGGAGGATGCTATGCTCTCTGTGCTGCTGTACACTACAGCAGGCTGTAACAGTAAAATGCACTGGTCTTCTTGTCATCCAAACAGTGCCATTTTGCTTTCAGCCTGCCAGACAATCGAGCAGTTTGCTTACATGCAACTGCATGTATGAAGTCTATGGTTTTTTTCTCCCATTTCTTGCCTGATATAAGCAACCAGGCGTGAATCCAACACAGGAGAGAGAGGCAGAGACCCTGAAAATAAAAGAAGGAAAAAAGAGCCACTCGTAATGTTGTTACAGAGAAAACAAGAAAAAAATCTCTGCTTTCTCAGAGCTAAAGAAAAGTTTTCTTCCTCAGCACTGCGGCTTTATGTCCATTTCTAGTATTTTCCTCCATCCCCGAGATGGATGCTGGTAGCTGATTAAGATCTCAAGAACAACATGTAGCATGTTGCTGACATAATTCTCTTTTGGCAGCTAAATTGCATGTCTTCATACATCGTTGATGCAGCCTGGGAGCCCATTCTCCAAAATCCCATGATTATATCTGGAACATTTCTCCTGGCCACTATGCCCGTGAGAAGCAATAGCAACCACCTGGCAAGCTTCCACTGCTACAGCTTTGACTTCAAACCGAACCGCAATTAATTTGAAGCAGTCTAAGCCTGCTTCCAGAAGATAACTGTGACTGTGATACTCTTTCTGTTGGGGGTCTGGTGTGGATGAGTCCAGGTAAGCTTTTCACAAAGGTTTTGAGGAAGTCTTCCCCAGCTGGAAGTTTGCCTGCCACGCAAAGTCTGCATGGGAACATCATCTCACTTGCCCTCTTGGTCAATTCACACCTGAGACTTCTGTCTGGAAGCAGAGAGACAGAAGGAACCTAGTGATGGTATATAATCCATATAATCCAATCGCTCTCCCTAGGCAGGAGTGACCGTATCTAAGTCTTTCCAAGCAGATGTCTGTGAAATCAAGAACACTCAAGCCTATCAGTCACCAGCAGCGTTTTAGCTATAATATCTGAAATTCCACCTATAATCTCAAGGACTTGAATCTCACCTCATTTTGTTACAGTCCAGGGCAAACAAAAGCCATATGCAGCACCGGGAAAGTCGGGGGCAGACCTGCTTGCCCCTTCCCCAACTCCCAGCCAGGAACTGCAGGAAGGCAGACAGTTCTGACAGAGGAAAACCAGAACAACTTTCCGGAGCAGGTAAGATACACAGAACTGTGGGCTATATCTTATACATCTTAAAACACTTCACCATGCATATGGAGCACTGAAAAAGCTATAAAGGATACAGTGTACAGCACATCTGCACAAGGTCTCAGGCTAAACTGGCCATGATACCCATAAACGAATTTGTGGGGTACACACTTCAGCGCAGGAAAACCATTAGAGATTCAGAATGCTCTTATGAGACTGACAACACATTAACGACTCAGGTGTACTGATTAAAATGAAGGAGAGTTTGGGGAATTTCCTGTGCACTATGTAACTTGGCTCCTATCATTTATGGGAACCACACATCTAGCAATTTTTGCATTAGAAAGTGCATTTCCATTTCCCTTCTGGAAAGCAGAATTTCCCAGTAGCTTAAAGACAGTGTTACTGCCCTATAAAAGCTCTCCTATAGTGTTAAGGGTGAGAGAGATCCTAACAGCACTATGTACAAGGCTGTTCCAAGCTATCAAAACAACCCCCAGGAAAACTGGAAAAGTTGTCTGGTTTATATTGTTTTATTATTTTAAGGAATCAGCCTGGTTATTTCAAATTTACAAGTATGCTAAAGAGACTTAAGAAACAGAGTTAAAGTGCTTTAATCCATTTTCAACCTAATAGCATGCTAAGTGTTTATAATAAAATACTGCTGTCATTTGCCAGACTAATTAAAACAGTTGTTTTGGTTTTTTTTTGGTGTTTTTTTTAAAAAAAAAACAACCAACCAAACAAAAAACCAACATGTGAAGCAACAACATTAAATATTTTCTGATTTTTCATAATGATACTCTGGGTGCCAGTTACAGGTTTGCAAATTAAGTGCTTGCTCTGACTACGCACAGATATGGCAGATGGTCTCGTGTTAATGAGTTGCAGAGAGCGGGAGGTAGAACACCATCACTGTGGCCGTGATGAATTTTATGCAACAACTCTCTCTGGGTCTCATCACATCACCTTAGTGCATTGAAACGCCCAGTAACTACTCCAGCGCACTGGCTTTATCCCTGCTGTATCCCCATGTGAAAGAGGGTGATACAGACAGAAAGTCCCCCTCCATAAAGGCATTCCTGCACTGACATTTTTTGCGTAGGAAAAAATTTCAACCTAAGAAGAGAACTTGAGTAATTCAAAATTACAGGCTCTTCACGGGGGTGACACTATCTAATGTGGGCTGAAATTATGTATGCTCAAAACTGCCTTATCTGAATAATAACTTTACTGCCTGCAAAGCTTATGTTTCCATCCCAAACTTTATCTAATGAACATCAGGCATGATTTTAAAATGCATTCAGTTTTGTCCCAGTTCTACTTTGATTTCAACCAGGGTGAGTTTTACTACTCTCCATTTATTTGGTGTCTTTGTCTAAATGTACCTCAGCATTCCCAACACGGTTAAGCACCTCTCCCAGGTAGCTCTTTCCAGTGAGGAACCAGCCCTCTGCAATGCAAACATCTTCTGCACATGACTGCACCTGTAGTTTGGATCGTCCCCCAGAAATTTCAGCAATTACTTCTTTGGAAATCCTATCCATGTTTTTAATGAGTACTTAACTTTCTAGCATAACTTCTTATTTATATCGTTCTAGTCCAAAGACTGAGAAAAGCAAGGCAATGAAAAGACTAAAGAAAACTGTACTTGTTTATTAGTAAGAAAGTAAAGCAGGGGTATTACATAATATCCTGGGTATAAAGACTAGAGTAAGCACGAGTAGCTTTACTATGCCCTAAAAACCTAAACACCCACAAACTTCATGTCTTTCAATGAGATAAATCAAATTGGAAACCAGAAATAACAGAAGCTTGGCTTCCTGTGGTTTATAGATAGATAACTTTTATTGAAATGTTAGCAAGATATTCCTTTACCAATACTCTTAACTGTGATTCCTCCCCTGTTCCTTTCCCACACTTTACTAATATTATGTAAATTCATGAAAGATACTCTTAAAAAAATTCATCAGACTCCGGATGAAATATATGCCATGAAATAAAGCTTTTGCTAAAGTGCTGATGTGATTGGTATACAAGCAAGACATGAGAAAGTTCTTCATGAATCCAAAGAAAGGTTACAACTAACAAGGATGTGATCAAAGCGACAGAAAAATTAAGAATTACTTCGTGATTGTGAGAGTTTACTGATGAAATTTTTTTTCATGCTTTAATTATTGAGTTGCTTTTAGAAAGTTAGTAATTAATGATTTTTAAAGTTTAAGTTTAAAAATCTCAAATCCACAAGTTAGAACCATTGGCCACTGCATTAAATCCCATTTGCACAGGCAAAAGTGATTAAAATTGTCATTATTATTATTATCATTATTTCAGTGAAATAAAATATTAAGCTAACGTGACATTGGTAAGTCAGCCCCAAACCCACTATACTATCCAAGCCAGACTCTGAGAGTATTGTGTTGAAAGCGTAGTTTTTCCTATTATATTCATCTGGGACTGCAAACCCCTAAAGTACTTGGGAAGCGATGGGCACGTTGCTGAGAGCGCCTGATGAACAAGAACCCCTCCACTGCATCCCCAGTGCCTCAGATACCAGACGTGCCATCAACCGCTACTGCTTGGCCAAAAGTTGGCACTCAGAAATCTTACTAGTGAGCTTCCCGTAAATGACTCCCATTCCGAAACGTGAAACCCCGTAGCTATGTTCAAACGCGAGTCCCTCAGATTACACAGCGTAGCTTTTAACATATTTATATCCTAGCAGATGCATTTGATCTAAAAAACAAATCACTCCTATTACCAAGTTACTTGGTGTTTTTAACCTTCCCGTTAACATGGCTTCACAATAAATGATATAACTCTGGGTTGTGTTGTACATTCTACTGAATAAAAATGGTGTGAAAGTGATATATCCAGCCCAGGGCTTTTCCACAATTCCCAGGAAACTGTAGTGCCACAAGCATCAGAAACACTCACCCACAGAAACATATACCCAACTCTAGCTGAAGATGTTAACCTTCTAACAGGTTAATTAAACAAATAGATGAAAATTCATGGGGGAAAAAAGCATACTTGAAACTGCTAGCCACGCCAGCATGGAAGACTGCACGTGCTGCCTCCATAGCAAGACAGCAATGCAGGGAATTTTGATTAGGGGTAAAACAAGACAGACACATTCGCAGCGAACCTGCTATAGCACAATGGTCATGTTTTCACATCTAGGGCTTGGATTGCAAGCTTACTTCATTTTATCAAGACCAAACCAGTAAAGGACAAAGATATGAGTTACGGTTCTTCTCATATATGAGTAACCTTGTACAAAGAACAGCTTTTTGCAGGATTGCATGGATTTTTCCCATTGAGCTAGGGTGGAGGCTGCAGGATTTTTGCATGCAAATAGATCTGCAAACGTACTACGGATTGTCCATTATTTGGTCTGCTAGAGTGACTGTATAAAATACTGTAAAGTGTACTTTCTGATTTTATATAAAGCTATAATAATCAAATTAGCCAGACCCCCTAGAAACATTGGACTTTGATTCACGCTTCCAATATTTCCTACTGTATTTGACATAGGTTACTGCTACTTTGGAAATGCTGGGATGCAATCACATCACAGAAGAAGAAATACTTGACAAACTCTCCTAAAACAAGGTAATTTCTATCTTTATGAAAGATCAAAGAGGCTATCCAGGATAATATAATTGCAGTACCTACATCTGTCCTATGTACAATTCTACCTTAGTCTCTCTCTCTACTGGCTCACTAAATTACGCTGTTGTAACTGAGCTCCAAGTGAGTATTTGCCTAATACCATGCCCCATATAAGAAGCAGTCCTGACCTGACAGACACCCTCAGAATGAACCAGACAACACTTGTTTTAAGTTCATAGTCTCAGTCATCAATATTCTATCACCTTTTGTCATTTTCCTTGATGCTTTCACTACAGCAGTAAGAAATAATAAGAGAATTCACAAACATGGGAACCAAAGCCCTTGAAGTCTCATGAATAAAATGTTTGCCTCATATTTCAAAGGCATCTACTTCTATTATAACTGCATTTTTATTAAACCTGACTAAAATGGGAGATATCTTAAAGTAAAGACTGAGTAAAAATTTGAAGTGAAGACTAGATGGCATGTTCCCTACAGCCTTTTACTAGCAGATTAGATGTGCACTTTAACAAGAAACAATATATACGAATAGATATGGGTATAAACCTTATTTATAATGCCTATTTACCTCCATAAGCCCTTTTAAACTTTCATACTGAGCAAAACTAGCAGATGTTCACAGTATTGCTATTAAAATTTTTAATCTGGATGCGTATCTCAATCTTTAATAATAAGAAGAATTAGTTGATTTTAAAAACTTTCCTTAGAATTCTTCAGAATCATTATCTGGGGAATGTAAGAAGAACTGGACGGGAACGAATGACTTTATACTAACCTTCCTTGGTTATATAATTTAATTTAAATACAAAAGGCACCTACATACTTGCTGTTACCATACTGAAACTCACAGTCCCTATAGGAATAATCAGACGGCAGAATGGCAAAATACAAAACTACCTTTCTACCCTAAAAAAAAGGAAACAATTAAATGTCTCTGCCCTCCTGAAACCTCATAATTCATTCAACACTATCAAAGAAATGGCTTCACATTTCACACATATTCAAAAACATAAGTGTGACTTCTTCCAGTGTAATCTCATCTGCCACTGATCAAATTATTCAAACAGACCTCAAATACTTCTAGACACCTTCTCAAGACATGGTCATTTGTCATTCTTCTTCATGGGCTCTCTGTCAGTCTGTGGTCTCCATCATCATACATCTGTAAGTACTGTGAGAAGGAACGCAATTTTCTGCAGTTTTAGAAATATCTAAGGTTTTCTGATGAAGGCTATCAGGTGGTTTAACACAGAGGCAGTCAACCTTAGCAGGCAGGCAGCTTAGCAGGGCAATGCAGCCAGCCCACACGTGGGATTATCTGTCCTGGGACTGTCCCGTGGCTGCACTGGACACTGGACACACTGCCTCTTTCAAGGTGCTATCTTTGGCGGATGAGATGAGAGGGGGCAAACTGCCTCACTGAGTACCATCAAAATAAATGCAGTGCAGGGAGGAGTCAACTGTAAGGTAAATATATTCCCAGGATCATCTCCCTGCCCATGCACAACAGTCCAGCAGCATGACAAGAAAAGGGGTTGAGAAAAGGGGTCATGGCACAAACGTCTGCTCCAAGGCCAAAAGGAGGTAAGTGGTCAACTGACCAGGAGAACCGAGTACCATTTTTTTGCTAAATCCTAACACATTAACCATATTTTTTCATCCATTGATTTGAGGACATGATTAAAAACCCAAATCACATTTGCCTAACTTGACTTTTTTTTCCCCTTTATATTAGCTAATGAAATGTATGTTCAGTGCTCTGTTCTGTTCCTAAGCTCTTCTCCTGTAACAATGTGGTAAATCCACACTAGAAAGCAACTTATGCTTCTTAAGTAACAAATAAAACCCAGAAACAAAAGAAAAACAGATACCAGAAGGATGCCAGTAAATTGATGGAAACCCTTGGAAAGTGATAAAAGGAATTATGGCATTTAAATAATGAGGGGGGGAAAAAAAAACCCAACCACGTGTGCAAACGTAGCACTTAGCAAAATGATTAGTAAGGAGGAATACAAGTACTCCCAAGAGCCCTGAACCTAAGAAGCAGTTTAACCACACGTCTCTGACACTACCTCCTGTGCCAGCTGAGCCTGATGGGTGGCTGACAGACGCTACCCTGCTCCTTCCTTGTTAACACAGTGATTTTTCCTCATTTTATCCAAGATCTGCCTGAAGCGAACAAACTCCTCCTTATCTCTTACAGACAGGTAGGGGTAACACAGCTTCTATAGTACATTCATCACCTTCTTCTGCATGGGGGTAGGAAAAAAAGCCTCCGCACTGCCTAAATTTGGGATCAGTGAATAGTTTCAGAATCCCCTTGGTGCATCTGCAGGTGACCTGGCAGCCTGGAGATGCCCTGTGAAATGAAAATGTGGATGTATAATTGTGTCTTGTTCCTTCCATGGACTTGTCAATGTTTTCTTATAGCAGATCTGTATAAAAGGGGGCTTGGATTTCATCAAGATAATTACATGGAGCTCACATCAGTATGTTACTGGACTTCATGCAGGAGACAATACTCCTGAATAACAAATTAGCTGCTCTCTTCCTGACTTAGGTCTGAAAAACTAATTTGATAATAAAATTTGCCATAAGAACAGGTGGCTTTAAAAGAGTTTGAAAGATGTATGTATAGGCTGTGTTGTGCTTTAAATACTATTCTGGTTCTGCATAGGTGACCAAAATATTCTTGCTATTTAGGATAGTGCACTATGCTTATTTTTCTTGCTGTGTAATTTTGCAGAGAACACAATTATTGAGCTGAACATTTAATCGTGTCTATCTAGCTCATTAAAGATTGACTCAGGTATTGAATACAATATACTTAATCCCATGGGATTTATAAAAATGTCAGTGCAGCTGACAGATAATGACAGTTTTCTTTCTGATAGTTTCCTCTACATAGAAATGGAAATAGTCACGTTAACACAGCTGGGACCAGAGCCATGCTCATGTTTCTAGGTTGTGCTACAAGGATTAATAAATGTCATTTGAAGTACTGCTTAATAATGAAGTAAGCAGGTCGCCCAGTAAACATCAGTTAACATTTACTCATTTGTATATTCAAAACAAATTAGATCTTTGCAACTTCCAGATAATCGAAGGGGTGTTGAATCGGTTAATTCCCTGTTTTCCTTGACCATCCTTCTGCCATTCACAATGTTTCAATACTAGATCACAGCCAGGCACCAACCTGGAGCAAAGCAAATAGTTTCCCCCCAAAAATGGAAAAGCACAGGGGTCACACTGGGATTCAAACATCACAGTCCAATGCAATAGAGTCTCAACAGACATGGCCATGGCCCACCCCATGGCGTGCATTAGAAAGCTGGGAGAGGGATACCCTCTGAATTTCTTTGTAAATGTTAATTCTCTCCTAACCCCACACTGTGTTTCACTACCAGTTCTCCCGTGTTCTTCTTCAGGTCCCAACTCTACAGTAAACTTCATGGGTTTATATCCATTCAAAACATACTCCACTTTTAGGATTTTTTACAATCTTACAGTAAGCAGTCATAGAGTTTACAGTGAATCCTTGCAGGCATGGATTACACTGTAAAATATGTTTGTGAAGTTTCCAGGACCATGAAGTCACATCCCCAGTGCTAACGCCCTACTCATAGGAACAGCTGTCACAAACACTTACCTTTGCAAACAAAGCACTTAATATGGAAATATTTGTTCTGAACTCTCAAAACTTCTCCTTTGCATGGGTTTCCACAGTTATTGCAGAGAATTGCAGTACTTGATGGCTTCTCCAGTTGGCTATGTACAGCCTGTGGTTGTGAAACTGCAAGAGAAAACAAAAGGTAAAGCATTTTAAAGGCCATCAGATGCATCTTCTGTGAGACCTAAGAATAATGACAATTAACACCTGGGACAAAACAGCTCAAGCAGATAAAAGAATTTTAACTTCTTGTATTGGCCGGCACAGGAGAAAAGATCTGCTAAATGAGCTGAGCCAAGCTTCTCATAACTTTCAAAGCTCATACCTGCAAACATTTCAAACATAAATCAGAATTGCTTATAAAGAAAAGAATCCACATGATCAAGTCTCAAGAGCCTCCGCCTGAATTTCAAAAAATGCTTCGTTGCATTTTCTCTTCAAGAAATCAAAGACTATAGATAAAAGCTATTGGTTTTATCCGAAAAAACTTTAATGCGATTTAGTAACTATTACACTGTGAGATACTGATCCTTAAAGTTCAAGGTAATTGCCTTTTAAATTAATTTTAAGATACAAATACACTTCTGTAGATGTTCTGACTTCATACTTCTGAAGCATTGACATCTCTGTAAATATGACATACATCTGATCATTAAAGAATGGCTGCTGTCATTTTGTAAGAAAATTATGATTTCAAGATATTAGGTTTATCTAGGTTAGTAAAATATTAAGTGAATTAAAAATTTGCTGCCATCTTGTGATGTAAATTAGAAATTGCATTTATTGGCCTGTTGATAATAGCAATATAAATTGGCATCCCAATGTGTTATGCAGAACAGGTGAGATACGACCTTATTCTTGCAATTCTGCTGCAGTACTTGCATCAATTTTTTATCACAGTGTACTTAGGAGTCTAGACATCAAGGCAGTGAATTATAAAGGGGCTGTACTATAACTCAACAGACTTGGCTTTTTTTCCTATGTTAAGAAGAACCAATAACAGGAAAACATATCAAGCATTTTAAGTAAATTACATACTTAATGACATTCTTCTTCTTTAATGTGGCATGCTTATTCTAAGGTTGTATTGCTTGTTTCAAAGTGATTGAATTTTTTTAAATTTTAGCTTCAAAATAAACTTACCAACTGACCAGTCAAGATGGAGCAACCTCTCATAGGCCAATACACTAAGTATAAATGGGAATCAGATGTGTTTCCCTTCTGGGTTTAGTCGAGGGATAATACCAGTGCTGTGTAACCCTTTTCTTTCATCAGCATTCAAAAACAAATTGGGAAGTAATTTTTTGTTTAAGGCTGCTGCAACATGATTAATCAATTTAGAAGAGGCTTCATTAAACTAAGATTGGCCAAGATCTTTAGTTTCTACTCCTACTGTAATATCAGAGTTGCTATTTCAGAAAAAAAGGCTTCTGAAAGAAAAAAAGATGGGAAAAAAACCCACAAAATTGAATTAAAAACAAAACAAAACACAGTAATGTCTATACCTTCACCACAGGTAGGAATGATATAGAGAGGCAGTGGTGGTACTGTCACTATGAACACACATAACAGATGATACCAAAATCAGTAAGTGAGCATCATCCAGCTTTTATTCTCTAACATCTGATCTTGCTGCTCTTCCTCCTCAATATCCCCACCACCAGCATCGTGTGGTGATACCTAAAAGGCCTTTCCATGTCCACCAACTTTAAGGAGTCAGTATTTCAATGAGATGCTGAGCCTCCCACACAGTCTTCTGGAGAAGTTTCCAAAAGTTTTGTCCCAACTGCCACTTTTTACTCCTGTAAGTAAAGTGTTTGGGTTTCTTTTTTCCCCAAGGATATACATAGGATTGAGCTGCCTGTAGCATTTTTTAACCACCCATTAGCATTCTGCCTTGTCTGCTGAAATTACGCGTTTTGGGATTGTCAAAAAGTCCTGCTCAAGGCAATATGAACTCTGGAGCTATTACTGAAGCCCTGGCTATAATTAAGTACATCTCCAATAAAAACAACACAGCACGAGAGGCAATTAGAAGTTTACAGAAAGGCAGATGCCCAAATTTAAATAGGGCAAACGGTGCACACGGTTCAAGCTAATATGAACATCTGCCTTATTCCTCAAGAGAAACTCTGAACTTTGCAATACTTAACTTTTGACATATGAATTTCTCTTTATTGTAACCTGCCCAAAACAAACTACCCACCCTGAAAAAGAATCAACCCTGTAAGAAACCAAAACAAAGTATTTTCCTGAGTTATTTTAGTAGAGTAGCTGCTAAAAGTTTGCAACGATGGATAAAGAAGGTTTGGTCTCTCCAAAATTACTGACAAGCATCAAATTTGGAGCATTTAATTCATGTAAGACTTGACTTAGAGAGAGCTGACCACATCCAGAACGTTTTGGCCTAAAAAGTTACACCTGAAATACAAAATTCTGCTTGGAATGATTAAACATTTGACTTTTTTTTCATGTTTGACTTCCCATGGCTAAGGCTTTCTGAACAGCACCTCTCCAGAGGCATCAGCGCCTGGCCAGTGTGGAGGCACGCAGACGGCTGCGATCTCGTGCCGTGGTGTGTCCCATGGGCAGGGCAGTAACCTGGCCAAGGAGTCCCAGCCGCAGCACAGAGCATGTGCTAGACGGACCCCGATGCAGCCCTCCAAGCCAAACATAGCCCCTTTCCCTAAAGCGAAAATATTGTCACATTTCCAGAGAAAAATTAATTTTTCTGTTTGTTTTCTTACACCTGGGAGTTCAATGCCACACTTGTTGCAAAGCAACAGAAAATTGAAAATTGTTGCAAATTTGTTTTGTGAACTGTGAAACAATTGTGAAAATTGTTGCACACTGAAAATTGTTGCGAAGTGACAGAAAACAGCAAGTTTTGCTTTCCACGCTGCATGTGGTGCTCAGTGTCCAGAGCTACAGGGCAGGACTATTTGGCTTCTCTTCAGGTCTCTGGATCAAGATTTAGAATTTAAAATAACTAACAACTCAGCTATAAAATAAATTAAAAAGGAAAAGATGTAGTATTTCTGTTGGAATTTTTCCATTAATCTTGAAGTAACACAAATCATATTTAAAATATGCATGGTAGACAGATGAATAATTATTTTGCTTTCCTCTCAGTTCAGAACTAAGCTAATCAATATTTCACACAAAACCTCAGTGGCAATACAGTCACTTTGGGCTCATAAAACTGTGCTTCTGAAGACAGTTTTAAATACTTACTCATTCATCTAGCACAACAAAATGATGTAATTAATGATATATTAGTTTAAGTTGGAATCTTTTAAAATATATTGTGCTTTATGTTGAAATTGCAACTACTGACACAATTTTGGCACACTATATTAGTCAACTTAAAATTTTAACTTATGTTTCAAATAATTTTTAAGGAAATACATTTACATGGCCATTTTCGGCATTCTACTTTTATGCCTTAATGTATCAAAATCAGTCTTTGAAGCAGCAGAAGATACAATCAACATATTTAATGAGTGAAATAGTGAATTACTGATAGAATGTAATGATCTGACACTACTCATAGGATCAGAACTGACTAAAGAGCTCATTAAAAATCAAATGCTTACATTATACCCTGATCTGCAGAATTTAACAAAATGAGAAATTTCCTTCTTAACTTAAATGAACTTATAAATGAATGCCTGGCTCTCCAAACTCCCCTTTCTCCCAGACTGTATTTTGTTCTACCAGAGGTATCTCCACTAATCTTTAAACCCTAAAAAGATCTGGCTGCGCATACTTTTTGACAAGGACAAAAACTGGCAAGAAAGAAAATAGCAAACACGTTCCCCAGCACTTCATCAGCATACAAGATCTGTCTGCTGGGGACATCACTGCCAATAATCTTGCCAAACGTCTGGTGCTCAGGTATTTCTGATGTCAAGACTCAACCTCTCTCCAACAGGCTACGCAGTATGTAATTCTGTAGTTCTGGATAAAGTAGGGCTTATTGAATTAGCAGTGGTTTGTTAAACAAATTGTCAAATAAGATACATTCCTCAGATTTACTTCTGTACTGCTTGCTCGAGACATATGCATTTGCTGTAAGTATCACGGGGAAGAGAGGACAGTGGTATCGCTCGTTATCAACCTTATGGCAACTGTAAAATGATGGTTTCGGTGTGCTTATAACTTTGGCAAATTTCAATCGTTTATATTGACATTCTTCATGTTTGGTGCTCTTGAGCTCATTCATTTAGGGAAAATTTCAGACAAACTGTTTAAGCTTTTCATAAAGGTGGAAAGAAAGGATAGCATAGAATAAAATATATTGGGTTTCAATGTTAAAAAGAAAGCATTGCACCTGGTTTTTGAAAGTAGTTTGGAGTAAAGACTGAAGCCTCACAGAGATGGACTTTGTGAAAGGTACACTGAATCCACAAAAATCTACAATATGAGGTCAGAAAAATCCCCCTTTGAATAGACACAGCTCCTTCGGCATTGCTAGACTAACTAGGATTTAACAGCAGTGGGGACCAGGATGAGGTGCCAGGGTTGAGGACGAGATTTGGCAGAGACAAGAGTGTTTTGGAAACAGCACAAGACAAGCTGATGGCGGTGGCAGAAGGGAGAAGTTTCGCGAGTCCCTGGTCATGCTCTGCTCCAGAGCCTGGGACAGAAAATGTCACCGCGTTCTCGTCATCTTCTCTCTGCTGTGATCAAACTGCTGAGGGAAATCAAACCCTTGGCAAAGATCCCACCTAGGACCGGTCCACGCTGAGGATGACAAACCCCTTTGCTATCAGGCAAATGAGAAAAATCTTCATGGTAGATTATAGACCTGATGAAGAAACATATGGCCAGAAACTGCAAAATTCGACACAGTCCTAATGCTTTTTCCAGTTTGGTGCCTTTTGGTTTAACTTAGCATAAAGACCCATAGAAGCCATTACTGAACTTAGAAATCAAGTACTGAAAAGCTAAGAAGTCTCATGCTTAAGAATATACATTCGATCTCAGATCAAACCTCGAATATGAAGCTTAAAGACTGCTTTGTTCAATATATGGACACAAAGAAGACCACATGTCCCATTTACTCCACATTATTTAACCCTGTTCTGAAAAAAACAGTTTATTAGACTTACTGCTCTTGGCGATTACAGAAGCCTGAAATGACAAAGGGCCAAACGACACAATTTAATATCAGAATCATAGAATCCTAGAATGGTTTGGGTTGGAAGGGACCTTAAAGATCATCTGGTTCCAACCCCCTGCCATGGCCAGGGACACCCTCCACTAGACCACGTTGCTCAAAGCCCCATCCAACCTGGCCTTGAACACTTCCAGGGATGGGGCATCCACAACTTCTCTGGGCAAGCTGTGCCAGTGCCTCACCACCCCCACAGTAAAGAATTTCTTCTTAACATCTAATCTAAGTGTTCCCTCTTTCAGTTTAAAACTGTTACCCCTCGTACTGTCACTACACTCCCTGAGCAGGAGTCCCTCCCCATCTTTCCTGTAGGCTCCCTTTAAGTACTGGCAGGCTGCTGTAAGGTCTTCCTGAAGCCTTCTCTTCTCCAGGCTAAACAACCCCAACTCTCTCAGCCTGTCCTCATACAGGAGGTGTTCCAGCCTCCTGATCATCTTCATGGCCCCCCTCTGGACCCACTCAAGCAGGTCCACATCTGTCTTATGCTGGGGGCCCCAGACCTGACAGGTGCCTTTGGTTCTGTGATATTTCATATGGTCATTTTAAAGAGTACTGTGAACTAAACAAAGGTGTAATTTGAATGGATAGACAACATTTATGTGAATAAATACTTTATTCCTAAATAGCAAGATTTCGTAATCCCCAAAATTACCTCTCAATCTAAGGAAAGTGCTAATTCCTCACCAAGGTTCCTGGATGGATAATGCAGAACCAGAGCCTAAAGAGAATGAAAAAAGGAAAACCAAAGGGGCTGGGGGGTGTCCCCTCCCCAGTTCTTTTTGTGTTTTGTTTTGGTTTTTTAACCCTGTTCTTAAGGTTGGGTTGAAAAAGTGCAAGCCTTTCATTTCAAGCTCATACAAATATAATATAATTTGCCTTCAACAGCAACCCTCCATCAGCAGAAAAGCTACATTAATTTTCTTTAGCAACTATCAGCACTACTGGCTCCTCTATAAATTCACCAGGAACATCCCTCTTCACAACCAATTACATTCACTTCATGAGATGGAAACATTTTGTTTGAGCAAAAAGACATTAATATCTAAAATTAACAATATCAGCTGTTTAGTTCATAAAAATGTTCAGTTTTTTCAACGAAGACACAGGCTACATTCCAACTCTCAACCAAAAATGCACAACTCTGATAATGGATATTATTCTGCATGAAGGAATTAGCAGAAAATTATCTCTGTGTTGACACTGAAACCTTTCATCTCTATAGCTAGAGGTGGTGACTGAAAATCAAAATAAACAAATATGAGACCCAAATGCCATTTACACACTAAGTATTTGAGAAACAGGACAAAGTATTGATTGCTGAAATGCTGTATCAAGCGATTTGGGGAGGGTGTGGTTCACAGCAGCCCAGAGAGGAATTAAATTTGCAATCTTCTCTGAGCAGGATTAAAGGAGAAGCAGATGAGTGCGGCAGCACCCAACCGGAATTAGAGATTGGAGTTCAAGTTGGTTTTTTGCCAAACCCTTCTTGTGTCGCCTCTGTCAAAACACTCAGGGTTGGCTTTAAAAACACCCAGATGAAAGCAAAGGAATCAAGCATTTAAGTGCCTCTAAATATCCCATGAAGCATTATTCCTGGTTTTAAGTGCCTAAAGCTGGCCCTTGCTCCCTCCCTGCCTTGCGTCTGTGCGTAAAATACAGTGACTAGGAGTTCTTCCAGTGCTGGCGTGGGGGTAAGGATAATATAACACAGTAATAAGTAATACGGTAATACATACGGTGTTCAGAGAACTACCTGGGTGTGAGCTATAAATTTACTTTAAATAAGGGGCTTTGGTTTCTTTTCTTTTTCCTAAGAACTGGTGATTCATTATGGAGCCTTGTGGGGGCCTGAGACCTCGATGGTCCATTCCACAGAAAGGATGAGAAAAACAGTGATTGTGAAACAGGGACTCCACAAGCCTTCTCCACCCATCCTTCCGACTGTGCCTGGCAGCAGGGAGGAGCAATTCCCTGGCCAGGCACTGGGGCAGGAGGGAGCAGACGTGTCCAAACGGACAGGCACCAAACCTGCCCTAGCAGCAGACGTGTTGGAAACAGATGTTCTGCAACAGCATGTTAAGTATCTACTGGTAACCTGTTTTACCGTATTTCTCAATTACCAGCTTGTGTTAAAAGCCATTTCAAATGTGCTTGCATGCTTTACAGTGCCTTGTCATTATAACGCAATACCTTTTTCTTCCATACATCTCACAACAAAGCAGAAGATCACAACGATAAAGGGAAAGCTAAAGAAGTTTTGCCTTGAATGTCCACATTGTGTAGCCCCTCGAGCCCTCCAGCTGGCCATACCAAGGGCTGAACTGTCCCCACGCCAGTGCACACGAGCTTGCTCGCTTCTCCAACAGGGATTTTCTGCACCAAGAAGGTCCAGCTGCTCACCCAGAAACGCTCACTGCTCTTTCCAAGACCTCTGCTGTGGCTCCTACAGCAAAGCACTACTACTGCTTCTCTCTTTAGTTCCTACACCATAAGACAGGCAATTCAGCAAATTCAATAAATCTTTATGTCAATAGGTCTCTATTTAATTGAATTCATTAACATAGTCCAAAAATACAAAATAACACGCTTCAAGAATCATGTTCCTTTCTGAAATGTATATCTGCTTCTACTACTTACAAACAACAGCTTTTACAGTGCCTTTCCGTTGGCACTGAGGAAAGGATTGCACGCCTTCTCCAGCATTTCCTATCGATCATAATCAAAACAGAAACCTATAGCTGATACAGGACAGTAGGAAGACAGCACAACTGAAGCAATCTCTGCTTTTCCTGCTAATTACAGAGTTTATGGGATCAGAGATGGAGAGGTGTTAACCAGCAGAACGTGAATACAACCATGCATCAGAGATGCGGCACAGCACAAGTACTCAGCACACAAGAGCCCCAAATCTCACCATATGCTCAGTGCAAAATTCACGTCACATAAACAAACCTAGCATGAGCTAACCTCCTGCCCTCGTTATTATAATAAAATATTTATCAAACGCAAAGGCAGTTAGTAAAAATCTCTACTGAATTTTAGGAACTGTTACTGCAGCAATGTAAAGGCTATTTTTGTATGGGTTTAGCAAGATTACCATGAGAAAGGATACAGGAACAGCACGCCAATATATCTGCATAAAGCAATAGGTATTTTTTTTCATTACAAGCTAATATAAACTCTAAAGTCAATTTAAATTAAATAAAATGAGGAAAGTTTTCAAATTGAGCTGTCAGCTAAGTGTCAGTATCGTTATAATTTCCAAATCGTCATTCATATAACTAAAAGAATATGAAGCATAATTTAAAATCAATGTTTAACCATCTTCCTCCACTCTGCTGCTTTTCCACATAAACACAGAATAATTATTCTCACGACACTATCAGTGATTTTGTTACCGCAGCTCTGGATGAAGAACAAGTCATTTCAGGTCTAGGCTCTCCAAAATGTGGGGTCATCACACTGTACCTGTATCTTCCGGCATTCCCACATTAATTCCCTTCGAGGGGGGAAATACCACCAGAAGCACCGCTGCTGCGTGGCCTGCCGGCGGTGAGGAGCTCAGCCGGAGCGGCGGGGGAGCGTGAGCTGCGGCAGCGTGCCGTCACGGGAGCCGCTCCGACACCAACGCACCCAGGGGTCAGATGACTCCTGCAGCACCCACGCACAGGTGGGAGGCGAGCCAACACCTCGCCACCGTGTAAAAATAGCGTCCTGCAGAAGCCTAAATATTGTCACGTCCACGGGGTGGGCCACCACTGGCAGCGTCCCAGAGGGACCGGACGCAGGACGTGCCAGCGACGGCTGTCTTTGCGTCTAGTGATGCCACCTTCCATAGCCACTGCAGGCTGGTGCTGGGCACCTAGGGAAAAAGGTTTAAAGAAGGAAAACCTGCAAATCGCCTGGCCACAAATTAAAAATATAGGCTGAGGTACCTGGGAAACCCCTCTAGCCATCCCGCAACCCAGGTGGTCCCTTCCCCCTGGTGCAGGAGGGCACAGCACTGATTTCAGAAGAAGATGCTGTAAGCATGTCTCTCTCCCGAAGGTGGTCAGTGAGATGCCTGGCAGCCAAAAATCTCTCCCTGGATTGCTCATATAGAGTTGGACTGCATATCACTGGAATAACAATGTGTTGAGCTATTTAAAGCAATACTTGCTTGCCCAGTTACCATGTGAATACTCCACAAGGATTAAAATCTGTAGCTCTTACTTGCTTTGGACTAAATTTGCATGAAGGTAGTAACGTGGCTCATGCATTGGAAAGGGGACTGATGGCTTGGAGAACAAATTAGCTAAACCTGGAGTAAAGTGCTGGGATAGGAACAGGCTTGCACCTCCCTTTTTCACAATGCAGATTATTTTTTTTCCCTGCAGGCTTCACAGAAGCCAAAACACTCTCCCCCCTCCACTGCTCACCATATTTTATCCAGTCATTGCCTACTCAGTTACAAAGAAACAGCTTTTTCTCTCTTTTGACAAATAGAAACTAGTCAGGGGTGTAAATGCGAAAACAGGTCTCTGCAGCTTCTGATGCTGCTGAGGGAGGGCTGCGAAAGCAACACAGCTTTCGTAGCACCGTGCACAAAAAGCACAGCAAGTTCACTCTGCTACGCAGGTTGAAGAATATTTTGCACTGAATCATATTAAAATCTATTGAACTAATCCAATCTGTATGTATGTCAAAGGCTGAGTCTCCATCGACTTCAACAGTCGATGAATCATTTCGCAGAAAGTTCAATACCTTCCAATCTCCATCAAAAACCAAACAATTTTTTAAAACTTGAAATACTGCTTTTTTTCTTTGTTTGAAAAAGAAAAAAAAAAGGCTTTTTTGTGTAGAATAAAGTGCAAATTTTATGGCTTAGTGAAACTCTCATGGATTTTTTTAAGCTCTTACCAGCTCACTATGGATGAACTCTTATAAACACTATATAAAGAGAGGGTGGAGGCTCTTTTATTCCTTTTCTTTTGAAAACAAAAAGCATCAATGCTTCAAAAGCATCTATATGCAATTATGATCAAGTTTGAAAATATTCATGATGAGAAGCCAGAAACAGCTGATGGTTCGCAGATCTTACAGAAATGCCCATCAGCTAAAGCAGAAATCAAGAATGTTCCCTTTGGTTTCTTACTTACAGAAAATATTTTTACATTTTGTAACAGATAGGAAACAAAACATTGCTTTGTTTGTCCAGTATTGACTATTGGGAATGGAACGAGCATTTCTACAAGGACAGCTGGGGAGCTCTGACTGCAGAAATCCATACGGTGAGTACCCTGCTGCCCTGGGCCATGCCAGGCATGGTCTGTGACTTTAAACAGCCCCCTCCTGACACGGCCTGAGACCCAGAGAGCAGATCTGCATACCCCAGGTTCTGCACATTGAATCAAAACTATGACTTACTCCATTTAAAAAAAAAAAAAAATCTTATATATGCGCTATCTTGCAGCAACTGACTTTTGCCATTAAAAACCTTATGGTAATATTTTGTACAATACTGTTGTGCTGTCTGTGTGAGGCCAAATCCATCCCTGCACTCTTTTGGACCCGTCATCAGCCACCCTGGCTGAGCTCTCCAGATATTTGCAGGATTTGGCCTACTTAGTTTTTCCCAGCGGCTACTTCAGCTTGGCAGAAACGCAGAAGGCACTTCGCTAAATAGCAATGCTCCAAAGGAACGTAAATTAATAGGCAGGGAAAGTGAAAGCACTTTCACTCTAACACAGCCTTTCCCTCCGCTTGCCAGGCATTCTCCTTTTCAAGGCTAAATGCTATATAACCCACATTTTGATGTTATATGATTATAATGCAGTCACATAGTGTACTAATTTGTATTTACAATTCTAGGTGTAATCCTTGAGCCTCCCCCGCAGTCTCACCGCTTGGCTCCAGCAAAGGAAAAATCACACCCCAAGAGCTCAGAGGGTTTTGATGGTGTTGCTGTGAAACTCCAGCACCAGTCATGGGCCTCGCAGGCACCAAGTACGAGACTATTGCACTTCATTAGTGTGATGGCCTGACTCAGGGGACAAGAGACAGCAGTGACAGCAGCACAGGCAAGACAGCTCAGCCACCCACCGCCTGCTGACACTCCTGCTGCAAACGATCCTGAAAGCAGAATAGCTTTAACATGATTTCTCAAAGCAACACAAGCCAAATACCTGTAACTCCCCTGTTTTAAAAGCAGTAACAGTACACTGCCCTTGCTATAGAAAAGAATGAGGCACTCAGACCCTCTTACAACTTCAAGTGAAGTTCTGGTAGCCACAGCAATGCCCTCGCCCATCCTCTGTTTCAGGTTTCTTTTCACCGAGGTTACGTTACCGAGGTCAACGCCTTCACTGATGTCTTTGCAAACAGCAGCCAGACAGCTTAGCAACGAATTTAGGCCACGCTGAAATGGATTAGCTTGCTGCAAACTCTTTATAGCCTATGGTACTATTGGTTGTAAGTGGCATTTTTAAAAGATTTCAGATTCGTTCCTAATTAACTCATGTTTTTTCATGTACTCGTATCTCTCTTCCCACTAAAAGTTAAAGTGAATGTCAATAGTAACTGAAGGCGATGGTATACGGTCTAATCCTACTCCTTTCTCCCATGCTCACAGCACCTCACATTTTGAGCTTTTTCTGAGCTGTCTTTGAAAATGTTTAGAAACAATTATTTATTTTATTAAATACAAAAGAATGTAGATGTTTTTCTTCACTATAAAATACGAAGTACTTTCTAATCAAGAATTTTTTAAAAATCGGAGCTAAAACACCACCAAAGATTCAGGGACTTTGCAACGCATGTATGTACCTGCTTGCATACAGCAATTCTCATGCTGCTCGGGAACTGCATGTTGGCTTAACTTTCAGGTTGCCCCGTGTGGAGTCAGGAGTTGGACTCTGTAATCCTCATGGGTCCCTTCCAACCTCAGGATCTTCTATGGTTCTATGAATCTATGTCCTTGGACTTTAAGTCACTCACTAAGTTTCTAACCAACCACATACATATATGACTGTTTAATAGCAAATGGAGACTACAGAGTCCAGTCTCAATACAGATTAAGAAATTTGCTTTTCATAAAGAATCTGTAACTAATGAATTTTACTTTGAAAATGCTGGAAAATACAAGAAATCATCAAATATGATGATTTTTCTCAGTATGCTTTAAGGTATCTTTCCTTCTAAGTCACAAAAACTGGCTGTAGGGCTGCTTCATGTTCTTTTTGAGTTACAGTGGTTTTGACCCAGGTTAGTGTTTATTTGGATTTTCTATTGTGGATATGATCCCAAACAAACAAACAAACAAACAAACAAAAATGCAATAAAATTAAGTATATCTCTGTATGTAATGATACAGATTTTGGCAATGCTTCATTACTAGGACAAAAATAAAATGAAGACACAGATGTTCTAACTATCATCATTTACTAATTGAACTGATGTATTCCTTAGTGGTTGTGTTCAAAGTTGGCACTATTGCTGAATGGTCCTTGCCCTCAGTCACTTGTGATCCAAATGAGGACGAACCCATGGGAGAAGTGAAAACGAACAGTAAAAGGGTAAAGGTTTAATGAGATAGAGTGGGATAAATGGTGTCTCGACAACTAAACCCATGTCCTCCAACTTTCTGCCCAGCCTCTCTTGTGTCAATCCCATCCCTGCCCGGAATAGATTTGCAGGGTCACCCAACCATGCCCTCAGTAACCAGCCACACCCTTCCAAAATCTGTCCTGCTCAGGAACAGCCTGAATTTAAACTTCTGGCTCTCGAACACCTCCATCCTTAAGTCCACGCATGAGAAAACATTTCTCATCAGCTGCACAGTAATAAGCCATATACATGGGCATCTTTAATTGAAACACACACACAGGCAAGTCAGAGAAAAATAACAATTTGTGGGCTCTTGTAGTACAAGGCACTGAAGTATAAGACACTGACAACGCTGCATATTTATGAAGCAGGAAAACTTAAAATGTGAGATCAGGCTGAGAATCCACTCTGAGCTCTGCATAACAGAGAGCAGGCAGCTGTGCTTGCTCCAGAGGTAACTGAGTCATGAGTCCTTCTCTGCTCCCTGCTATCTCTTGGGAATAAAGAGCTTCCTTCAGCCCTGAAATTAGTGATGACAGCCCTTGTCTGCTGACCAGCAAGTCGGATGAATGAAATCAGAACTTCTCCCACTCCTAGCTCCTTTCTCCCAGGGGGGACCTCTCGGGGACCTCTCTACAGCAGACCTAGATCCAGACCAAAGGGTGCATTATCCTGTTTTATTCCCCTAACTAGAATAGAAGCACCATCTAGCATTCTTCAGAAAACCGTACACATGAAATAGTGAGCAGAAATCAAACATAAAGCCTGCAAAGCCTTTAGCAGAGATTTTATAATGGGAAAAAGTGGTATATTAAACCCATAAATAGGGTGCAAGAAAATCCTTAGAGGCCTGGAAAAAAAAAACAACCTGCCTCATAATGAGGTGACAGATTACCGGCACGTCCAGAAAGCGGTTTGCAAAGTGACACAGGTCAGAGGGTAAAGGGATATGGTCTGGTTAGCAGCGAAGGGACAATGAGAGCCGCAGCGATGGTACCGCAGGTCACACGCCTTCAGAAATGAACTTGCTGCAGAGGGAATCTGCTGACCTTACAAAACGGATAGGGATGGCCGGTAACAAATGGAATAGACATCGGGTAGGAAAAGACCTGCTTAAGTAGAGGTTATAGGCTGACACGTGCCATTTAGCACAGAGAAACTGCCACGTAATAAGGATAAGGCAAGCAATTAACAAAAGGTGTAAGTTTCTAGAAGGTCAGGCACTACAAGGGACTCAGAGAAAGGACTTGAGAGTGCGAGAGGGAAACTTAAACCGTCTGCTGAATACCTGGCGGTAAGCTGGGAAAGCAAGCAGGATAACGGGATGTACTGCATTAAGGGAAGGCATCCTGGCTGCAATAGAAACAGTACTGCAACAAGAACCGCCGAGATAAAACCCAGAATCCGAGCCCAGCATTTTATAGGAGGGAAATGGAAGAAGCAGAATGAGGCAATAAATGTCAGTTGGTGTGGCCAAAAATTGCATGTAGTAGGCATGAAAGTTAGAAAAGCTAACTTATATCCTTTAATACAGGAGGAATTAAACTACAATATGAATTTGACATTTAAGGGATCACAAACGGTGCAAGAAAGATGACAGGCATTGCAAAGATGTCAAGATCATTTTTCGGTATTTCTTCTGAGAGTAAATTAATGCATGGAGCACATTTTTAAAGATGGGTTTTTCTGTGTGGGCTGATGCTCGGCACACAGAGAGAGAAAGAGGTCACTAAATGTTAATTTATTATTGTTTTACATACAAAATTACCATTTAAATTGTCTGGGTTTTTAATCAATGGAAATATTGAGTGGTTAAATGGAGAATAAACTGAAGTATCAACTAAGTAATCGGATAGACTTACAGGATCTTCATTGCTTCGCTCTCTTCTGGAAAGTTACACAGACATTGCCGTAATTCTGCAATCACAAGCTAATTATTGTTCAAGATTATCAAGTGATAATGTGGGTTCGGTGCTATGTAGGAAAAAAAAAAAGATTCCACCTGCTCTCTCGTGTTTTAATTAGAATCTAGAAATTTAACTTCAGAGGTGTCTTATAAAGAAAAAGAAAAAGCAATGAATGCACAAAAAAAAAAAAGAAAAAATGGAAGATTTTGAGAGTTAAGAGGCCTGGGACTAGGTCTAAGGAAAGACTCATGTGCCTGAAATGTCATACATGTAAGTCCAAAGCTGCAAGGCTGAAAACCACCTTAGCAGCCTTCTCACGCCTGTTCCTCAGCATGTCCAAAGGCAAGGCAAGCTGATTTTTCGCTTCCCATTTCCCAGCTGTCCACAGAGGACTGCAAGAAAGTGCCTTCAGCTTCGCCCCGCTTTTCCGTATGTAGCAGATGGTAAAGCAGCTATATGGGCTTGATTGTAGCTTATATCCTTTGTGCGAGTACGGGGTACTGAGTGCTTTTACGCAGTGTCATGCAGGATCTTCCATTTGAATGAGGATCTTCCATTTGAAGAGTTACCTTCCTTGCTTTCCAAGAAAACATGACTACAGGTCCTTGGCACATGTGCTGGAGGAAACCCAGAGAGACACTTTCCCCCTGAGCCTGGGCTGTCTTGCTGCAAGGCCGTGCAGCCCAGCCCGTCTCTGAAGCGTGGCACCACCAGGACAGGCATGCATGGCCAGCCACACATGCAGAAACCCCTCTTTGCAAAAAAGAATTGGCTATAATCTCCTAATTAGGGCAACCTAAAAAACTGGAAAAGTTTAACCCCATTAGATCTAATAGGGAACTGCAGCTGCAAATTCCAGTTAGAATCATAGAATCGTTTAGGTTGGAAAAGACCCTTAAGATCATCGAGTCCAACTGTTAACCTAGCACTGCCAAGTCCACCACTAAACCATGTCCTCAAGCACCACGTCTACCCATCTTTTAAATACCTCCAGGGATGGGGACTCAACCACTTCCCTGGGCAGCCTGTGCCAGTGCCTGACTGCCCTTTTGGTGAAGAATTTTTTCCTAATATCCAACCTAAACCTCCCCTGGCGCAGCTTGAGGCCATTTCCTCTCGTCCTATCACTTGTTACTTGGGAGAAGAGACCGACCCCCACCTCGCTACAGCCTCCTTTCAGGTAGTTGTAGAGAGTGATAAGGTCTCCCCTCAGCCTTCTCTTCTCCAGACTAAACAACCCCATCTCCCTCAGCCGCTCCTCACAAGACTTGTGCTCCAGACCCTTCACCAACTTCGTTGCCCTTCTTTGGACACGCTCCAGCACCTCGATGTCCTTCTTGTAGTGAGGGGCCCAAAACTGAAGACAGTACTCGAGGTGTGGGGACTTGAGCGGCTGTGAGTCTAACCCCTGGCTTTGCACAGACAGCTCTCAAAGTTTACAAAGGCAAGAAGAGACACTGAAATCAGGGTCAGAACCCAGACTGTGAATCGCAAGTGTAAAGCCCCGAACAAGAAACCTGCTCCAGATGGCAGAGGGGATTTCAGACACGTCCTCATCTTCAGCTCTCTGCGTCCCGTGCACACGCGCCCGACTCCCAGGTGCTTTAATCCTTGCATTTAGCCCACAGTGACCATGCCAGAAAACATTTTTCTGCCTGCTTTCCAAATCCCATTCTTTACAAAGGGATGTAGCTGCAAAGCAGCAGGTCAGATCCAAAGCCTACTTAAATACATTAATTTTGATTGGTGATCACTGCGGAATTTGTCAAGAACGTGGAGCTGTTTTGGAAGTAAAAAAGATAAAAGAGAAGCCATCAATTGAAACATGATGCTGTTGGACTTCACCCCATTCCCAGTGAAGCCCACCAGTAAAAGTATTATTGATCTGAGTGGAAGACTTTCAACAACATTAATTTCTGTTCTCAATTCAGCCAAGTTTGGATCTTAGCAATTTACTCATCACTACAGAAAGTTCAGCCTTTCCCCTGTTTGCCTAAGGTTACCATTTCTCATCAGTAACATCTGAAAGGAAATTATGTCAGTGAGCTCACTTTAATACCAAGAAATAAAGCAGAAAGGTTTTTTTTTCCTTGGAGTATGTCTAAATTAATTGATATTTAAACTTCATTGCTCAGTTCCAGCATAGGTAGCTCCAAAACTTTAAGAAAAACTCTTAGAAAAAAGTCACTGGACTCTATGTCCATTACTGCTCTGCAGCTCCCTGGCTACTCAATAATCACTTCTAGCACCTCCACCAGTTACTCAAGCCATATTCCTGCCAGTCCCCTCATCTTTAGGGCATTAACCTATAGAGAGCCATGACCCTAGATCAGAAACCGGCATTTTGGTGCCGGTTCCCCCTCGCGGGTCTGTAGCACCGACCGGGCTGCACCCCTGCTTGGCACCACTCTTCACGCTGATATTTGCTCCATCTGTGTCATCGAATGGAGGAGGGGAACAAACACATTCCCTGGCTCGGAAATGAGCAAATGTTTGGAACTGGGGAAAAACAGTTTAGAAGAAATTTCCATGGCTCATTTCTCTTTCCATTCCCTGGTACAAACAGAATAATAATAACAATGCCTGCTTGTTATAGCAACAGCAAAAAGCAAAAGCAAGATAAAATAATGTAAAAAACAATAGTTCATTTTGCTGGCCAAGCCACAATGAATCACCCCCAATTATTAATTGAATTATAATTTACTAACTTTCTACCAATGCTATACGAAATGGTGTTTTGAAAAGGACTACAAACAATAATTTAAGGACCTTTCCAAAGGTTCTTTCTTTTTATGCTGTATTCTGTGGCATACAAAAAATGCCTTAAATAATTACGCTACCATATAAAACTGAAGTCCTGGTTTATTTGCTCTGCTTAATTTGGCATTAAGAGGGGATTAGCCACTGTTTTATAGCAATCATGCAGTTACTTCAAATATAAGTATTGACAATATTGAAGTGCTGGTGCAAAAGTCACACTACTTTAAACACGTGCAAATTAGTTAACTTTGGTGAAGTTGTCACAGCATGAGAATTTCTTCTTAGTTTCAATTACACCCATACAAACCTAATTGTGCTTCATCCCCATCAGATACATCAGCACATTGCCTCCCTTTTCACATGCGGGCTACACAATTTCTGCAATCAACTATCTTTCAACACTGCATTCATAGGAGAAACGTGTTATATTCACACAAACACAACCCCAGAGCCCACAGCCACTGTGCTACTTCTTGCGCTGTTCTGCAACTAACAGTTCTACTGTCAGCGGATACATTTTTGAGCTATCTATACAACATGCTTTTTGACTGAGTTTTGCTTAATTTGCAACCTGTCACCTTATTCAGACAGCAAATGAGTTTTATGTGAAACTGAATATTTTGGTCTGAAGCTTTATATTTGCCTTTTGCAGACAGCAGGAGAAGAAGCAACACCATCAGATAAAATTGTGTATTATTTATAAAAGAAAGATATCACACACCATTTTTCCCAGGTAACATACAGAAATGCAATTCAGGGAAGGACGGATGAAAATGCAATGCCAAATCCCACATTAGCCTCACTCCCCTGATTTCAACAGGGTTGAAACACAGACAAATTTATGTTCGATATTGTGCCAAGGGAACAATAGTGGGATATGTGCTCTGTGGGGCAGGAGATGCCGGAGCCCTCTAGTCCCCATCCAGCCTTCATACCCAGGTTGCCCTTGCATGGAGACCTTAGTGTAGAGGAGGTGAGGGAAACTGGTGGCCAAGGTCTGGTCCCAGTGCTATGTCAGGGTGAGGCGGTGGTGAGCACAAACAGGAGCTGCCACAGTCTTCACGTTGCCTGTATTTCCTTAGTGAAACTGACTGGCAAAGAAGAAAGAGCAGCAGGCTCAGGGGGGACCTCATCACAGTAGTCCAGTACTTAAAGGGCAGCTACAAAGAGGACAGAGGCTCTCTCTTCACAAGGAGCCACATGGAGGCGATAGGTTCAAGTTGCACCGGGAGAGGTTTCATCTTGATATAAGAAAGAAATTTTTTACAGCGAGAGCAAACATTCCCTGGAACAACCCCCCCAGGGACGTGTGCAGTCCCCATCACCGGAGGTTTTCAGGATGTGACAGGGTGCTAGATAATCTCATCTAGGCTCCCTTTCCCATGACAGGTCGGACCAGGTGATCTTTCAAGGTCCTTTCCAACCTGAGTTGTTCTATGATTCTGTGAATAAATGCAGCCCTGCATGATGAAAAGTGTGATTCAGAAACTCGTTTCGGTTCACCAAGGAGGGAAACTGTAAAATGTGATTGGAGGAAAGCATCAAAGAACACTTTTCAAGTCAAAACAAAAGAAAGCAAAAGAAACTGTTTTGAGGTACTTTCTTGATCTAAATTGGTTTTTAGTTTCACTGGGACTGAACCTGGTAAGTCCTCAAATTTCATGCAAAAAATGCAATTAATCTAAAATTGCACCCAAGGCCTGGTGAACACCAGCTACCTTTGCAAGAGCATTAGAAAACCTTTATCTTCCTCTGTCTCAAGAGAAGCCTTTATCTCTGTCCCTAACACAGAAAAGCCTAGCGAGTCACTGCGATGCAGAGGTTGGCAGCCCCACTAGGCAGATATGGGTCACTCCTCCTCCAGGCAAGGGAAGGAAAGGAAACAGGGACTTTCACCTGGCTGCAAGCTGCTCCAATTGCCAGTAATCCTACTGATTCAAGTCTTTAATAACAACCTACTAAGATGATAATTGCGTAGGATGCTATTCCTTGACCTATATCCTCCGTAAGCGAGACTTGGTCTGTCACGCCATCACCGACACAGCTGTCCTGGTTCATGGACTCAGCTCGTGGCGCCATCCACATGTTTTACCACATCCCCTTCTTGCTGTACGTGTGGCTCTCAGACTGTTTGTATTCACAGTCATTCCTCCTTAACCACTTCAAGCTCTCTTCCACTTCCCCACAAGGGATGACTGTTTACATATGGTTTGGTCTACACATTGATGACTGCTGTTCAGCCAGTTGGCATTATGCAGAAGCAGGATAAAGTACGCACAGCCAAATCAGGGGGACCCAAGATGCTGGGTGCCAGTCCTCAATAAGCACATCCCCCCTCCCAAACCCACACACAGTTTAAGAAGACGACAGGACAGACTGTGGCCATCAGGTGCTGGGCTCAGCCATGCAAGGGCACTGCGTGCCAGCTGACTTACTTGCAGCCAGCCCTGTTTATCCCTAATTTCTCTCCATTTTCCCCAGAAATGCTCCTCCCTGACCCACCTTGATGCGTCCTTTCCCCACCTTTGGTCCTTCTCCCAGACATCTCCCTTCTCCTGTGAGCACAGTTCCATCCCGCTGTCCTTCCACCAGCCTCGGGACTCCCCGTGGAGCTGGAGGAGGTGAGTCTCCCTTACTGTTTTGCAGGGCTGTGAAACATGGGAGCTCTTTTTACTCCTCCCCGCCGCAGACCATATATCAAAGAAGCATTGGAGCACAATCCGCTGTGCTCTGTTCCCAAAGTATAACACAAAAAATACTGGTTTTAATGAAAGAGAAGCCCAACTTCAGTTTAATGCGACACACAGAAAGAGCAAGTGTTCTGTGCTACCACAGCACATTTCCAGTATTTATTTCTAAAACAGAATATAAGCAAAGATAATTCTCCCAGTCCAAATACTTATAAAGTAAATGATGACTCAGACAGTAAATACCCTTTCTATGGCATTCCATTTCTCTCTGTCATTTAGAGTGACAGCCCAGCTCTCACTGAATTAAAGAAGGACAATTCTGCTTTGTAATGAATGAAATCAACATTCGCTCTAGTATAACTAGGTTTTTTGCACTGCTAAGCCCTATCAGTATCTGTACTTCAAAACCTTTTGTTTTTAATAGTGTTTCTGTAGGAACAGGCCTGAATCTCAAAAAGTTATTTTGCTTTTCTGGGTACTCTCTTAAAACATGGATGTGAATGTAGCACTAAGTGAGCTACCTAAGGAAAATATAGTCTAAAGTTAATCTGATCAAGCTGGAAGAAGGGAGTATCAATTTCATATTCAAAGCATGATATCCAACTCTGAAAAGACTGATGAGGTCCTCAGGGTATGAAAAATGATAGGATGCGATTGAATTATCTCAGCAATAGTTTCTTACGTAAGAGCTAGAAAAAGGACACAGTAAGGGCTAACACATTTAATAAGCAGAGAACTAGGAGCAATTCCTTAATGCAATCCAATCCTTACATTTGTAATAATTTTAGCTACAACTGTCATTGGGGCTATGCAAAATGAGACATCTTCTGGAAGTCCTTTTCTCTGCTGATTAACCAACCTGCTTACACAAGCCAGTGAGACGTTAGGTGCCAAAAGCATGAATCTCTAAATTAGCCACTGTGACTTGCAGAAACCCTTAATTTGACCTAGCTTCCAGACTCAAGTCATTCTAACAACATTTTTCATGCTGTCAGTCACCAATCAGTCCCATCTCTTCAAGCTACTCCACTAGTAATACTTCCCGGTATCACTAAGCATTGGAAATTCCAGCACTATCTCCATTTTAGTACCTCTTCTAACACCGAGTTGAAAAGTCTGGTCTGAATTTCAGTCTGGAAGATGGGAATGACATGCACTTATGCACCAAGCCATACAGCTTGATGACCCCCATCATCTCCCAGTTTCACCATCACACACCATGCTGACAACTCAAGGCAGACAGGTTTTAAGACCATGCATTTTATCACTGATTTCATAATGACAATGCTTTTAGGCAGCTTTGTATTTCCAAAGCACTGTGAGGAAGACTAACATGGCATCTTTTCCAATGGCAATTGTAATCATCAAAGCAACAAGTTTTCAGTTCTTCACTCTATGAAAACATGAGTTTTATACAGAGATCAGGTAACACTTCAGTCTTCCCTTCTTTGCTAGGGTGGGAGTCATCTCACCTAACTCCAGGCATCCAAAAATTAGGAAAGTAGTTAAAGTAGGTTCCCACTATCATAAAAGAGACAGAAACTTCCCACCATGAAGCCCACCACCACTGTAGGCCGGCACAGAACATCCTCTGGAAGTGCCCCCTCTCCACTCAATGTTGGACTAGCTCAGGCTAGACACCTAACGTTGAGATACCTAAAGTCAGATAAGAGAAATCCAAACCTGAATGCATAACTGCTGACTCTTTTCCATGCTTGTTTAAAATTTTTGTTGGGATTGTGAGTTTCTTTATTTCCTAGGCAAACCATGTTTCAATCTTCTCACTGTCACTCAGCTGCCAGCTCTCCTGATCCTCCTCATTAATGCTTCTCGTGACTCCAGCATGGGAGCCCTGTAAACATGTGAAAATCTTATCCTTCATTAGGAAAAGCAAAATACAGCTTTCTAACCCCTCAAAAATTATTTGAGAATTGTGTATAATCATTTTAAACAAATACAATGTTTTTTCGAAGTTAAGATTTTTCTAACAATTTGGTGAGGCTGATAACACTTCAGTATCAAGTTTTCAATCCCTTACTTCAGCAATGCACTCCACCATTTTCTTCCTTTTTGTGCAATTTTCCCCCTTCAAGTACCTCTACATAATTATGAACTTTTAATTGTGAATTATCCCAATTAATGGCTATTTAGTCTTTTTCTAGCCTCTTTCTTTGATTTTCCTCTGCAGACGTGAATCCATTAACAGTCTTTCATATTTTTGGATGCTCATACTAGCAGAGTGTATACTAATTCAGCTGTATTGAAGTCAACTGAAATATTCCTATGTATAAAGTCAAAGACCTTCATAGATATTTATCTTGATGGGTTTGGCAGGTCACATTGCTAGCTCTTTGGAGGAAGGATCATAATTACTTTGTATGGCTACACAATGCCACCTCTTGTTTGCTGAAATGCTACTGCCAATAGCTATGCAAGTTCAATCAGAAGAAAGTTAGTAATTCCCAAACAAAATCTCGTAGCCAGAACATTGTGTATGAAACTAAGCTTTAAAATTAGGCAATGGAAGAAGAAAGCATTCCCACAATGTTACAAACTCTTATTTCCAGATTCTGATTACACAGGTTCAGGATACAAGCAAATATTAAATACACATGCAAACTGTGTCTTTAATATAGACTCATATCAAGTGAAAAAGACTCAGGTTAAGCGAAAAAGAAAGAAAGAAAAAGAAAGCCACCTCTTTTAGAGGAAGGTCTTTGAAACAATAGAAAACCTCTGCATATAAACACCTGGAAACCACTGGCAAACACAGGTACCACCCTGAGGACAGAGAAGAAGGACCAGGGGAAGGGCAAACCTCAGCCATTACTAATCCCAACAGGAAGAGAAGAGCAACAGGTTCTCTGGAGTGGAGAAACAGCTGAAACACGGGTTTCTGAATCAGGACATTGCCTCCTGTTCTTTGGTCCTGCTATTCGCAACAAAAATGGCTTTTCTTCATGTTCTTAAGAAAATTTAATTTTGCAAGGAATACCTGCATTTGCTGTCAATTCTTCCTCCTGACCAGAACAATAAAAAGTGCCCAAAATGCTACCTAACCATTTGCGAAAAAAGGAGCAATACTGTGTCATTCTATGATTACTATCTATTACCTAAAAATCTAAGATTTTTTGATTAAATATTATTTGGTCAAGATGATGTCATGGAGGTTTTCTATACACATAGTAATATTATTATCTTTATTAATAAATACACCACTAATACAGTGCCATTCAGAATGGCACTTGAGAAAGCAGCAGAATCCCTGCACCTCTAGTTCAAGAGCATTTTCTACTGTGCTTTACAATTTGCTGCTTTTAAGCCTCTGTTTGACTTTCTTTCCCATTGCGGGTCAAATCTGTCACCTAATCCACACCATCAGTCCAATTATTGACAGACTGCTAGCACAGTTATACCTATATAAATGTAATCAACACTTATTTACAAATTGATTAGGCCAATTCCAGTTGTGAGTTCCACTTAGCAGCAGGGAAGGGTAAAGGAAAATTGCTGTAAATCATCTCTTTGTTCTCCAGATAGGAGCCTATGTGCCTGACGCCATACCACTATAACAGCAGTCCCCCAAGGATCCTCCCGCAGCCTGACAGATTTCCCACTTCCATATTTGGTCTGTTCATAATTATTAGAAACTGGGAAAAGACAGAAAATAAACTAATTATAATCCATCGGAAAGCTAGAGAGACAAGAGATTTTCATTCATTCTGTATGTTCCCTTTTTAACCAGCGAGATTACATTTGTACAAAGGTAGAATTATAACAATCACTTTAAAGTGTGTTCTTCTATTCACACAGTAAGATTTAATTATTTTACTTAAAGCACTGATCCAAAACCTTTCAAACACACTCAGACCTACTCAAAGGCTTTAATACTTACATGCTAATCCTAAACTCTGGTATGTATCAATCCATTTATTAGTTGTATGATGAGGTATGGACATAACTAGAAAATGTAATAAAATAAATTTTGCTTTTTTACACTTGAAATTGCTCTAATCTTTAAAAAAGCTCCTTTTCATCAATATCTTTTACAATCATTTTACAGCCAGTTTTATACTAATGAGATTCTACCTCTCCTATCTAGGAATTCCCTATATATTTTACATTCAGTCCACAATAACGGTACCAAGATTCAACTTTAAATCAAGACACTATATGAAAATTGGCCTAGTTGTAGTAACAACATACTAAATTAAAAATGAGAAGCTGGGTACTCTACTACGCAGAAAATCTACAGAATATTGGAAATGTATTGTCTTTATTCTCAGGTCAGCTGTACAAGAGATTAGATCTTTTAATTTTCTGTCACAGAATGGGAAACAGAAGTCTTGAATCCATTCAGCTGTTCAGTTTATGACCTGTAGAATTAAATCTGACCCCTCACAAAGCACATCTAAGCATCACACACCCCCCGACATAGCCATGGTTTTAAAACAGGCATGTAACTCTCAGCTGGTATATCATTATGCTACAGAATAACTGAGTTTCCACTGAAAATGTACGTGTGTCTGTATTTTTTGGAACTGCTGCGTGAGAGTCCCAGAAGTGCTGCCTTGCTGTCCTGCTCTAACTTTAAATATAATTTTAATCATGCCAAAGTCAAGTTTAGCACTCCCACACGCTATATTTAGAACCACGGAATAATTTAGGTTAGAAGGCACCTCTGGAGGTCATCTAGTCCAGCCTCCTGCTCAGCGTGGATCCCACTAGATTAGGTTGCTCGGGGCCCTGTCCTGTCCAGATCTGAAAACCTCTAAGGATGGAACGCCACCACTTCCCTGGACAACCTGCTCCAGTGCTTTATCACCTTCTTCGGAATTTTGTTTCCCCTTATATCTAATCAGAACTTAGAATCATAGAATCATAGAATCGTTAAGGTTGGAAAAGACCCTTAAGATCATCAAGTCCAACCATTAACCTAGCACTACCAAGTCCACCACTAAACCATGTCCTCAAGCACCACATATGCACGTCTTTGAAATACTTCCAGGGATGGGGACTCAACCACTTCCCTGGGCAGCCTGTTCCAATGCCTGACCACCCTTTCAGTGAAGAAGTTTTGCCTAATATCCAACCTAAACTTCCCCTGGCGCAGCTTGAGGCCGTTTCCTCTCGCTTGTTACTAGGGAGAAGAGACCGACCCCCACCTCGCTACAACCTCCTTTCAGGTAGTTGTAGAGAGCAATAAGGTCTCCCCTCAGCCTCCTCTTCTCCAGGCTAAACAACCCCAGCTCTCTCAGCCGCTCCTCATAAGACTTGTGCTCCAGACCCTTCACCAGCTTCGTTGCCCTTCTCTGGACACGCTCCAGCACCTCAATGTCCTTCTTGTAGTGAGAGGCCCAAAACTGAAGACAGTACTCGAGGTGCTGTGTCACAAGCTGTCACTGTATTGACTCTTGTCCTTTTGCCATGCACCTCTGAGAAGAGTCTGGGTCAATCTACAGCCCACCAGTAGGGACACGAAGACAGTGATTTTCTCCCTTACGTTCCTGAAGGAGCCTTGCTCCCGTAGCCCCTCCTCATACACCCAGCCTCTGACAGTCCAGGCAGCCCGTCCATGGACCAGCTCCACTTCATCCCAGTGGCAGAACCTTGGCGTGACAGCAAAACAGACCTTCTGTCTAAAATCCCTCTCTAACATGAACATCATCACGAGTGAGTGAGGACACATGCTTTAAAGCTGGGTGATTAAAATTAGCCTTCCAATCTCACATTTAGCATCTTTGAAAAGTGCCCTGGCATTCAGTGCTGCTGAATACCTTTAACTTGCACTGTCTTTGCCCATCCAGGTTTTTTACAAGGCCATCTTCCATCATAACATCGTACTGCATACCATAAGTAATAAAGCAAAACTTTTCTCTCTGGATCTGCCATAAGGAACTTGGGATGTCCCAGGAGGTCAACATTTCTGATCTGACCATGTAGCTTTAGAGCATGGGATTCTAACAGAATAGAAGCTAATTTTAGGCACACTCATGTATAAATGCCTAAATGAATGACATTTTTTTTTTCAGATATAGATGTCAGAATAAATTTCTTGTCCCATAGTGCTATCAATCACAACGAATATGCCTATTTCCATTTACACTGCCTGCCTTCAGATTTGCAGCAGCCTGGCCTGAGGACTGACCCTGAAAATTCAGGAGGAATTTCATTACAATCCTACAAACCAAGTATTAGACATACAATGACCTTGGTGATCCCACCACCAAAAAGTGACAGTGAAGCGGAGCAACCAAGCTTTTTACACCTATGCATACACCAAACATACAAAGAAACCAACCTGGTTTACAAAGTTACACATTTGACATTGCAATTTGCCTTAGAAGTAGGGATTTTGTTGTGACAGTAAATACCAATCCCAGCTAACCACATATCCTATGGGTCACAGGCATTACTGCACAGGTATCCAGTTTCCAGCCTCTACACCCTGCACAGGTTCCTTGCAATTTAAAGAACAAGCAACGTGATTAACACTGCTAATCTGCCTGCAGTTTTAATTTTGGCTGACTTCGACATGGGAGCTCTGGGAGTTTTGACTGCAATATAAGAAGTATTGTTAAGTCTCACAATTTTATCACAGCCTTGAAATACTTGAGGTTTTAAATTAAGTACCATCACTGGGAGATAAGTGATTATGCAGCAATCTGTTCTTTATTTTTTTATTATTTTAACTTGCTTCTAGCAGAAAAAGGTTAAAGGTTTTTAACATTCTAAAAAGTCTCCTCATTGCTTTCCTCTATGAACAACATGAGCAAAATCCAAATGGTAAAAAAGAGGCTCCAACTTGTATTCTGGTTTATGAATACAGATGCTACTGCTTGCGATTTCTCCCTTAATTTTCTTGCTGTGTACACGACCTAATTGATAGATCTCAGGGATACGCATAAGGTTTTTGCTTCTGCTTGTACACTATCTGGTTAACTGATAATACTATAGTAATCAAAAAAGAAGATTGTATAAGATCATTTAAAGTCCTAGAGGTACACTACAATACCTTGCTTCGGAGCAAGAACGCCGGTCACCTGAGTTTTGTCGTGAAGCCACCTTCCCAGGGTGTTGGGAGAAGCAGACAAAGTAAGCAGGGCAGTTCCACTCACCAGTGTAGCCCCAATGACAGGGAAAAACATTAGGGGGAAAATGAAAAAAATACTCCCACAGCAAGTGATATTCCTCTCACAACACCAGAAACGGCCCCTTCCTTCCACTCACCGATTTTACTGCTGTGGTGGGGGAAATAGGGCGGCAGTGATAATGCCCGTAGCTGAGCATCTCCTACCAAACCAAGGCAGGGGCCAAAAGCATCTCACCAACATGACTGGTATCAAGCGACCCAAAACTGGCCCCCAGCCCTCCACCACTTGGAGCAAATCCTGAGCTGCTGGATCCGTCCGCGTATCTTTTGCCATAATACTTAATTTTCCAGCCCACAGGCAACTGACAGAGCAGATGTCACTGAAATGACTTAACGCATTAAGCTGCTATTTGTTTAATTCTGATGTGGAAAATGTGTCACACTCCAAATAGTTTAGTATGTTAATGTACAGCAACCTATAGCAATCTTCTATAATTTTATTTATAATTTTATTCTAGTCCTATTTGCTTATTGATTTCATTTTAAATCGTAATTAAAACCTGTTTTCGTGCTTCCTACCTACGTTTTTTTAAGTGTACTCTTAAATTCACCTTTAGTTTCCTCAAGCTGAATAAACAGAACTATTATCTCAAATAAACATTTAATGTCCTAGCATATTTTATCTACAATTCATTTGCATTAAATGATATAAAACAGATGTGAACTTCCAGAGTAACGTATTCTGTTAATAATTTGCAGCACAATAGTTCATAGATGAGGGACCTCTGGAGGTTCAACTTTAAGGAATAACATTTTAGTATCTATGCCTGCACAAGAAAGCTGACCAAAGGTATATTTGGAATTGGTCTCTGTGCAATATTATCAATAAAAATCTCTGAAATCTAAAATAGTCTTATTTGAATCAAACTTTTTCCAAAAAAAGATTCTTCAAATTTTCAATTCTAAGGTAAGGGGCAGCTTTTAATAACTGCAGTATGAAGTTTTATTTATTATATTAGTATGTAGTTCCTTATGCTTCAATGGGACTACAGGTGACAAAAAGCCTATCTAGTCTTGAATTTGAAAATTATTCATCTCAAAAACATTTAAGGAATCAATTTTAGAATAACTTTTAAAACATTATGATGAACACTACAAATGAGGAATTCCAAGCCATAAACATGAATAATGTCCATTTCAAACTAAAGGCTCAATATAATGCCTACTAAATTTGCCTCTCTTGTGGATTCGCATCAGATGTTGCAAAGCCTTATTAGCTTGACAAACTATAAGCATGTATTAGTAAAATTAATCCTCTTGCATGTAGCTGCACTCCTTTGATAAGTCAGCACCCCTGGCATTAGCACTTCTGGTTTCTTGAGACTCTCTGGGCACGCGTAAGACAAATTTAACTTGCCAGTGCCTAAGCCCGATGCTCTGCCACGGCGCATTTTGACAGGCATTCCCTATGGGGGCTCTAGGCTTCAGGGCTGGCTGCTGTTTCAGCAGTGGCTTCAATGTCAACAGCGCTGAAAATAACCCTCATGAATTTCTTAAAATAAACTATAAATTTGAACAAATTTTGGAGTACGCTTCTCAAAATATAACTGCTGAAACATACACTTCTGTGGTTTGAAGCCCAGTTAAAGCCCATTATTGTACGATATTGAGGATTTCCTGCAAGGAAATACCTGTCTGCATTTTTCTTTACACCAGGCCCATTCAACTTGATGGTGGTCAACCAACCACTCCTCACTAACAAGACTGCAACGACCCCTATGCACAACAGATGCAGGCACAACCCGTTGCGAGCCACCTCTGGAATAAAGGCCAAATGTTGGAAAAAGGCTTCAAACAACAGAAAAGCTGAAATGAGTTTGTTCAGCAATGGAGTTCTTCATAACCACCCTGCGCCGGTCCCCAGTGGACACCCCCTGGTGTGACCTGTCTGCTCCATGTCTCATTTCGACAGTTCTCGTTACGCAGATGCTCTTTCCCCCAGTACTGAATTACACCAGTGGTTACACTCTTCTGGAACGATGAAATGATCAAAACCTGATGACAAACACATGAATATAGGAACTTGATGCTGCCATACAGAGAGCATTAGGGGACAATCGGCGTGGTGCACTTTGGTCAGATTTTTCTTAAGATGAACTTGGCTGTTTCGATGTCTTTTGAACAGAAGTGCTATGTGTGGCTTGGAGTAGGTCCACTTTATCTAGACAAATGTACCCAGTAAACAAGCTTGACTCAGTACAAGCCCTCAGGACTGAAATAATCTTCACCCCAATAACTAAGCTTTCAGGTCACCGGGAGATACAAAAGCTGACAGGCGTTATTGGTCTGATCTGGAATGGATCACAAATATTTTCCAAATTACCTATTGTATTCATGTGCTCATGACTGATGAAAGCTGCAGAAACTGAGAAATTGGAAAGTTGCCTCCATCCCCAGCTTCTCTGCCCAGCTGGGAAAGGGAGATGGGTGAGCAGAGAGAAAAGCAGGGGCTTCTCCACATATTTGTAACACTGGCCTTTGGGGAAATACTAACTTAAGCCTGCCTCTAGAGGAAAGAGCCATGTGTAATCTCTTTGCGCGTTATGTCACCTTTAAAGAGCTTTAAACAACTGGCAAGTGACAGTGGCAGCTGCTGGCAGGGGTCTGCTGGGACAGGCGTCACTGTGGGTTGCACAGATTCCTTGGTGGGGCTGCACGCTTGCAGCTCGGGTGCCAGTATGTGCAGCCTTTTCCGACCATGTAAAAATAAAAAACATTTTCCAGGGTTAGGTCCTCGTGGGATTTTTTTTTTTTTAATGTATTTTACATGTGCAGTCTTATCTGATGGGTGGCATCAGTTACAACCTTGATTTCTTTTTGGAATGAAATCTCCTTGTGGGTGTCATCCAGAGAGAAACAAAAAGCAATGGGGGAATATTCAGGCTGCCTGGGGCATGGAGTTAACAGCAGGACACTGGCTTTGTTGCGGTTGGTTTTTACAAGCCCAACTCTTCCCTCCCTCCTTGAGCCACTGGACAAGCTAAGGACCAGATATTATTTTTCAAAACTTAGTGGAAGATGGCAAACAAATTAAGCTTTCGTTTTCCTTTCTTACTTCTGTAGACAAATGTCAGCCACTCATACCAATGCCAAAAATAACCCAAAATGTATTAAGCCTTATACATGTGAAGTCAGAGTGACCCTACGGATACAACACTTAATTCAGACTTCAGTATTTCAAATTCTTTTCCTCTTGACTAATGCTACCAAACACAAGTCACAAATCTCTTCTCAGTTCTCCTGTGCGTACAAGCAAATTCCCTTCTCTTGTGAGAGCTTTGCAATCAACTGCCCAAAAATATTACTAAAAAGCTAAATGTATTTGTAAAAATACGCAGCACCAACAGTACCGTAATGAAATTCTACCAAAAAGAAACTGTGACATCAGAGAACATAAATGTAAAGAGTGATTCATCCTACCAAAAAAGGAAAGAGTTCCTGCAAAATATGGCAGAATTTTCTTAAAGAGATGATGTTATCTTTCAGCTTGGGACTAAAAATAGTACAGCTGTTTATATATTGCACAAAGCCAAAGACAGCACCTCCTCCCAAAAGTTTACAAACAACATAAACCACAGTCAAACAAAATACAGAGAATATTAATATAACAGCAATTACCCTACTAATTACATTATTGGTATTTAAAGGACTTTTCCAATTTTTTATTGCATTAATAATTTCTTTAAGGCATAACGTTTTAGGATGCTTACACAGAACTATGCAACAAAAAGTCTAAATAAATTGATAGAAAGAGACTTCAACACTGACAGCGAGATGCAATGGTCATCTTGGAAGCAGCAGAAGAGACTGCAGCCTAGAGACGAGGAGGAGCGAAACACGTCGGGTGGCTCGTTTACGGGTCAGTACAACAGCTCTCCTGGATGCGTGGCTCTTACTGTCCATCCAAAGTCTTCCCTCCCTACTGCTCATGTGCTATACATAGCTGTCAAGTTGAAATGCCAAATAGCCTGTGACCAATATAGGTTCTTTCGTAACTGTTAATTTTTCATAGTACCATAATATCAATGCAGTGGAAATACTTTCCATATCATAATTTTTTTTCCGTAGCATAATTGCCATAATTTCCATAGAAAATTCATAGGGGCTACCTGTTAAACTTCAGTCCTTTGCCTCCCAGCACAAGAAGTCATCACCTGCCTCCCAGATCCACAGCACAGAGCCACAGGGCAGGCTAAGAGTAGGAAGCTTGCCTTAATACATCAAGGTTTGCTATTTACCCACTGCTAAGGTCTCTGTAAGCAACACTGGATGTGCAACTTCTTAAAATACATTCACAGGTTCACTTATGGAAAATAGGTTCAATTAGAGAAAATAGAAAATTATTTTTTTTATTAAAAAAAATATAAACCAGTACAGCATTTTCTAAGCAAGCAGAGTGATTAGTACAGAAATGGACTACCAGGAGAAGTGATAGGTTCATTATCTTTTATTGTCTTCAGGGAAGACAGCTCCGCTGTTGCAAACAACCCAGTACTGGGATATGTGAGTGAAAACAACCAGTTTTACAGAGAAGTAGTACAAGATTAGATGGCTTAGCAACTGAATTTGGCCTACAAGTTAGACGGCGTCATAAAAATAGTTTAAACAAATAACTAGAATTAAAGATGAACTTCAGAACTGAAATTGGTGAGCTGTTTGATGTCCGCAGTGCAAACAGCTATACTGAAAGCATCCATCACTCCATTAAATACCTCATTGCAGTACCTAGGAAACACATGTATGAGATAAAAATTACCAGGACTGAAGCCAGGACTGCCGCCAATATATAGCATTCCTATGTATTTCCAAAAATATTAAGTATATAAATATTTTGTATTTAGAAAGGCTCTGAGAAGCTGCCTTTTTCTAATTCATAACAGGACGGGTAAATCAAGCAAGTATCCAACCAACGATATGGCAGTTTCTGACAGCTTTAGCTTAACAGCCAGGCTTCTTCTGCCAACTTAACTCTGCAGCTCGTGCTGTTTGCTGCTTTCTAAAATAGGCATGACTATGGCATGCTTCTAGATCTATGTAGACCTTATGTGCTTCAGAGACAAGATGCAGAAAGCCCAGTCAAGCATTTCTTCAGAGCTGGCAGCACCACCCTAACGTCAGTCTCATATTCTTTACAGGACACAGACCGTCTTGTTCCCACAAAAAATCAGCCTTGACCTTGGAAAAAAGCTCAGGCATATCGCAAGTTAAAATTATAGATCTATGGAAAGAAACGTGAAATGGGTGCCTATCGCTTCAGCAGTTTTCCTGAAAAAGTAGCATATCACTTCAGCCCAGAGAGATTATTTATCCCAAAGTTTAGAAATAATGGGAGTTAAGAGTCCTCAGCACAACCTAGGTTTCAGTCTTTGCTCAAATCCAATTAATCATATAGACACAATCAAATCTACAGCAGTGTAACTGGGTAGCTCTATTAAGATATTAAGCTCTATTAAGATATAAATATAAGTTTATTGTTATGCTGGCTTTCTGCAGACAATGAAATTTAGGCCACACTACCAAAAATGAGCTAAAATTTGGCATTTGAGGTGATGCATCATTTAGCACCATCTTGAAAAACATTCAGGACCAAGATGGTCACAACTAGCCACTGTTATTGGTGGTTCCCACGTCAGGACGATGGGCACAGCTGGACACAGGCTACTGGGCCACACAGACGTTTAATCTGAGCTGGTACAGACAGTGTTATGACCTTAAATAACGACAATAAAGGTGGCATACAGCAAATTGAAAAACAAATGCTTATTACTAAAGGCCTTACGGTTCGTAAGGACAGAAACCTTAAAGATGATGCTGGAAAAGCTTTGGTTGTTCTCACAGCTGATGACACATTAAGACAGTCTCTGAGATGCTTGTTATCTTAGTGATGTACTATGAAAAGCCATGGCTATTAGAATAAAGAGGTGAAAATGTTTACATGTAATTCTGTACTAAGGCACATAAATAAATGCCCTGGTTTCAGAGTGACAAAACACTCTGCTGTTCAGTGATTTCACCCATGGGTGACAGATGCTTAGCAGTTTTCAAAGTCCCAGCAGTGACGGAGAAGCCAGATGTTCACACCAAACTCCATTCCCGTCAAGAAGGGGCTCTGCAGCTGCACATACATAACCCACAGGAGAGGTCTGCATCTTTTAGACAACTGTTCAACAGACCTGTGGTACATAAACTCTGTTTCTCCACAGGGCCTGGTGCAAGAGAGATTACAAATGTTCATACACGAAGCTGACACTAGTTTTTCCTCCAATTTTCCAAGGCAGGAATGAGCCATCAAAACACGGCCAGGAAGACTGGTTGGTAAACAGCCACACAAAACATTCGAGATTAATCTGCCCATAAATCTCCATAGCTCAACGGGAGCTCTCCAGCCACGATTAACGATGGCTTCAGATACCCACAGAAAATGTTGGACGAGATGCCCAGAGGTCCAACTCACAGCAGGGCAATCTTCAAAGTTAGGTCAGGTTGCTCAGGCCTTTGCCAACTAAATTTTGAAAATCTCTGAGGCTGGAGATTTCACAGCCTCTCTGGGCACCCTCCTCCAGGGTTCAGGCACTCTCACTGTGATTTTTCTTTTCCTTACAACCAGTGGGAATTTCCCTTGCTACACTTCCTGACTGTTGCCTCTCGTCCTTTTTCCATGAACCTGTGAGACGAGCTTGGCTCTGTCTTCCCTCTACCCACCCATTAGGGGGTTGAAGACCACAATTCAAGTCCCTTGGCCTTCTCTTCTCCAGGTGGAGCAAAAGCAGACCCCTCCAGCTCTCTTTGCACGTCCGAGACTCGAGGGATGCACACAGCAGCTCCTCTCATCGTGCTTGCTGCACAAACCCCCATAGGATTAGAGGCTGGGCTCTGTTGACCAAGGGGGTGGGAACACTGTACCTAAGTCTCCACTATTAGCACAGAGAGGTTCAAGACAGCATGCAAACCAACGCTGCCCTCTTATCACCAGTATTTACCTACCGCCTGTGCTCAGGCACGCTTCTGTTGCCGCTACAAAGCCAATGGCAGGGCACAGGGTTTTATTTAGTCCGAGCAGAGCAGGAACCACTGAGCACACTGAGGCTCATGCCCCAAGCAGAAACCCTACAATTGGCACTCTTTGAGCCTGACTTATAGCCAGCTTAACAGATAGCAGAATGGAGAGCATATGCGCGAGTCACAGGGGTGAGGTGTTGGAGTCACTGCCAGACACTCGCTACAACTCGTGGTACAGACATACGCAGCCCCAGCTGTTCCCGGTTGCCTTGTATCCCAGTTACAGGTTTTGGCTGCAAACCCTTTTCCATTCCTGTCTTCCTGTCATCAAGGGTAATAGTGGCAACACAGCTCGTTTCTATGGTTTCTTTTGGTCTCTCTGCCCTACACAATTATATGTGCAACCTTGAAGATTTGATCCTTTCTATCTGTGTTGCATCTAAAATTGTAACTGAGTGATTGCTTTAATGCTGCTGGTATTGCAAACCCAAACGAAACATCGGAGCAAGGCAAACCCTACAAGACTCCGTAAAGCCAAACTTGTCAGCTGAACTCTATCAAAAATCCTCAGCAGTCTGTTACAAAATAAAGAACAGAAATACCAGTTTGACTTGCAGGTCCCAGCTAAGTTTGCAATTCTGAAAACATCAACAGGAAAAGAGAGGTAAAGGATTTGTAAACACAGCAAAGTAAATGAAAGCAACAGAGATGAAAATAAAGAGGGAACTGTAAAAATATTTTTCATGACTTCTAGAGCATTCACATAATTTTAAACTGCAATATTTGCAGCAATCTGGAATTTATAAATGTACCTCAATAAACTTGCTGGACAGAGGTAAAAATAAGTCAAGAAAAAAAACAAAGTGGTCTGTGATCAAGAACTCTCCAAATTAATCACTGCATATAAGGCTGCCTACTCATTTAGTCCCACTTAGTGTGGCTCAGCAGAGAAGATCCCAGAATGTATTTAGACATCAACTAGTAAACTGCCTTACATATTCTGAAATTCCCTGCTATCCATGAATCCTCAAGTCACGTACCTGTGAGGGGAAGGAGGTGTATGACCTACTTTCTAAAGTGACAAAAGCTCTTGCATGACACTCTCGAGCAGAACAGGTTCTGTGACTTCTTTGTGATATGATACGTATCAAACTAACTCCTACTTCACCAAGGATTTCACCAGACAAACAATGTCACAGGGATTCGATTTTACTTTGTCATCCTCTGAAACAGAATTGAAGGAACACAACTCCTGTATGCTTAGTGCTCCACATTTATAGTATATCCAGTTATTTTGCTCCATAAACCAGTATGTGTGAGGCATCCCCCCCCCCCCCCGAAGCTCAAATGAACTTGACCAGAGGGAAGAGAAAAAACGTGGGACAATCACATTTCATCCTCTTCTGAAGCATCAGAGAGTGCCCCATGCTAGAAATGGAACGATAGAAGGGGTACTTGAAAACTTCCAAGGAACTGGATGCTGGATTTGTTAGCAGCTACTATACAGTAACAACCAAGATAACACGCTTGTTCCTCATATCCACCATGAGGAGCAACTGCGTTCTGTTATTGTTTTACCATGACAGTATTACTTAAATCCAAAAATAACAGTTTCTAAATAGCAAAAAAAAAAAAATCTGTATTACAAGAACATTAAAGTCTTTTTAAAATATCACTAGTGATATCTTACAATTCAGGGATGTTTATTTTTTATGGCCAACTGCATTTAGACTTTGTTTTCCTTCAACTACAGATCAAGCAACTTGTCCTATAGGATCAGAAGAATCTCCAAAATAGTGTTATTGATCAATCTGACTAATGCCAGAAGAATTATTTGCTTTTACAGAGAAAGAGAGAAAAACAGCTCCTAAAGCAGACAGAAATATTTACTGAATGGAGTTTATATTCCTCTCACATTCCTTTTGTGAAATGGAAAAATAAATAACCATGCTTCATGCAAAACAATACTCCATCTAGATTTCAGACCACGAACACCAGCTAATAAGCTGTGAAAAAAACATTCCAACATTTCAGATGATAACAGTTAAGGACTTTGACGCACTGCTAATGGATCTTGACATGGGGAATAATCTAAATTCAGAAATATTTGCCTTAAGGTTATATTTAAGGATGCAGACGGCGAGCCAGCAAATTATCCAATAATCTCAAAGGCCGATCCGCTGCCGTGCTTGTGCAGACACAGCTCTGGTGGCTGTGCCCCCTCTCGCCCGGGCGTTGGCAGAGCTCTGCTTCGAAAAGCCCCAAGCAGCACAGCCCATTTCCACATAAAAATGTTTAATTCATTATTGTGAGTGCTGGACGCTTGGTTTGAGAACCCAAGGTCCGAAGGTGAGTTAATGGCACCAGCAGGACTGAAAAATGCAGCGGTGAGCTTAAAGTTCACAATAGTCAAGAGAGATGCGTTTCCACTGCTAAAAGCCTGAATTTGCATAGCGTAGAGGGGGAATGATTTGTCAAATTAGGCAAAACTAAAATCAGGGTTTCCTCACTTCTTGAATGTTGGCCAGTCCATTGCATAGAAGAAGGTAAGAGATGGAAAAGGTTACTTCAATAGCCATGCTTTCATTAATTTTTCAACTTTCTTTACATTTCTTAGCCCTCTTTGTTTTTATGACAGAGTTGATTATTGGGCATCAAGTACCTAAGCCATTAACGTCCTGAGAAGCAAAACTGAAAGTATACTGACTTTAACATTGTACTGAAATGGCAGTAAGATGTGTACAGACACCAGCCACGAAGGATGCTCATTGCTGCACAGATGCTGCGCTGCAAACAGGCAAGTTGGCAAGAAATAGATCTCACTCAGAAAGCCAAATATCTGGGCTTTTTAAAGCAGAACTAGCCACCTTTCCAGAGATCTGCTGCAGCGCTGGGGCAGCACGTGAAGGCCCTTGGCAGCCAGGATGTCCTGCAGTCAGGAGTTACCAGCTGATGTACCATCACCTGATAATCTCCTCTGACCTATTTCATCCTCTTGTAACTGTGCTGTACGTTCTTACAGTCCAGGAACATGATGCCATTTAACAGATGTCATACACTGAGCTGAAATCTTTTTCTGAAGAGCTGTAAAGAAGAATCTTCAACCAAAAAACTTAAAGAATCCTAAGATATAGCTTCCTATCTTTTACAATCTAAGAAATTATATACATTTTATGCAATTCCACTTCAAAGGGAGAAAATGCCATCCGGAAAGGCATGTCATTGCTTATTTTTTTCAGGGAAACATGCCTAAAATGGCAATGAAATGAAGTTCTAGTGTTTAACTACAAAACTTGGAGGATCGCATGTTATAATCTGCATGCTTTCCTTAGCCGGAGAACTCCAAAGCAAGTCGACCTCTTGCTGCTTGTATCCAGTAACTCAACGCTCCCTTCTACTAGTGCTCAAAGGGAAGGGCTGAAAGTAAACCACTGTATCTAACTATAAAATATACTACAGTCTGAAACAGTTGTATTATTGTCTCCAGAGAGGATTCCTATCGGCATATTTGCATGTGAACTTTGAAAAAGAATTAAGCCTCTCCCAAGCCGAGCAGGACCCTGCGTGACCAACCTGAGTAACCTCTTTCGTAACCAGAATCGCTACGTTCATCCTCCATTTGGGCTGTGACACTCCATTAGCTGTTCTCTGATCCACACAATCACATTTTCCCTCTAATATAATAGCTTAAAGACTAAATAGCCATGTGAATTTGTGTCATGACATTTAATTTAATCTAATCTAATTCACCTAGTATGTAATTAGCCCCGCGACTCATTTTTTTGCACTTAAATAATAGACACCGTGTTACCCTATTTCTGGGAATTGATGGGAAACAAATTTTCTCAACTTCAAATTTTTAACCTACTCTGTTCTTCTTCCTATGATTTCAAGATGGCAAAGTGAAATATTAGTCTGACAATATTAGACAGCCATGCCATGCAAATACAGGTGTGAAGGGCAGTGAATTAGCTCTTTCTCAGAAACAGTTTCAGCCAAGAACAACGGTAAGTATATGGAAGCCAGTGAAGGAAAATCACGTGTGGAAAAATCTAATTACAACATATGTAATGACACATTTGAGCTGTGTTTTACTATTCCACATGATCATAAGCTTTCTAGATTTAAAATTATAGCATGAGTCTGCAGTCCATTCATACAGAATAATGTTTCTAAGTATGTATTACCGGGCCACTTTAAATGATATTATCTGTATCAATATGTTACAAACTAAATCATGTTTACCAAATACACACATTTCTATACCTAAAGCCAAATATTATGTCTAAGGGCAGGGTAGTGGGGTTGCACTAAACCCTCTTGATACAGATAGCCGATGATGGGTTGCGTTGGCAGGAGGGGACACAGACTGAGCGAACGTTTCTGGAGTAACAGGCACAAATCCACGACAGTTTACACCATCTCAAGAGTAACAGGAAGACTGGGGATTTCTCCTGGATTAGCAAACAGTGCAGCAATTCCCTGAACCTTATGTGGGGCTAATTTTAATACCACATTGCACCCTTATTTTCTTTGCAGAACCAGAAATATCTTTCCGTTACAGTAAATGCCAAACTTTGAATTACAGCCTTTCCACAGTAATTTTGGTGGAAATTTTTTGGAAACAGTAATTTTAGTCAAATTGTGGCATTAAATTTGCTGTACAATATGTGCCCCATTGATGCTAATGGAAAATTTCCATTGATTTTGCAGAGTAGGTGTGGGCTCCTCACATTTAATTTATCATAAAAATTGATTGTAAATTGTTTACATAGTCCACATAGGCATGCAAAACTGAAATATGGAAACATCAAAGCTAAACCTATACTTAAAACCAATACTCCTAAAACTGCCAGTTATACTTTCAAATGAGAGCTAAGAACTCTCAGGGGTTTTTTCCACTCTCTTTTTTTCCCAGGATGTTATTTTTATCTTGGCACCGTTCATTTTTGCTATTTCATTTACACCATGTTTGGTGCAATTACTGAGATAGAATTGTGTCAAGTCTCCTCTGCACTAGACTGTACGCACTAACTTTTCTACTGGGTTTATAACTTTACAATCTATTTAATTGGCATTTTAAACATTATAGAGATGCAACTTTGGACTTTAATATTCCTGCTACCAGCCACAGATCTACTGCTACATAATTTAAATGTTTCACAGTATTTCATACTCTTCTGTTCGAATTTACAGATGGGTAACCGAGGATAGGATTCTGTGCTGGAGTTTAATCATCTCCAGTGCAGATGTCACCATCTGCGTTAACCATCTCAATTCCCTTTAGAGACAGAAGACAGACTCAGGATTTCTAGCACATGATTCAATTCACCCTGAAACTCTGCTCTCGCCTGCACTCCTGGGCACCTGCCGTGGCCCAGGCGCTTCCCCAGGGAGGACCGGCATGCTGGCAGCGCCCGTTTCATCCACAGACCACGCGGGAACGCGGATGACCAGCACATATGGAAATACCTGCATTTTCAACAGCCGTGAGGAAATGCCAAACTACATCTTAGCTGAAGTCCCTGGCAGGTGCCCGACCCCAGGTCTCGCGCTGTTCTAACAGGGAGCTCGTTTTCCTCTTTGTTTGCACTAGGCTCTCATTTGGCTCACTGTGAGGATGTGATATGATTAAGCATGTTGACATACAGAGTCACCACGTAATTGTAGCTATTCAACAACTCGCTATTGTTGTGGCAAAGGGTGTATTTAGCAGCTACAGTTACCCTCAGAAACGAAATACACAATCAACTCTCAAAGCCTCCCCCTTTCCCCTGTGCACAACCCTGTATTTGCCTTAAAGACTGTAATATTTTGCGATCAGCTGTGCTCTGAAGTAACCACCCCCGCTGCCACACAACGCAGACGAACGCTGAATCGCTGGAAAATACAATTCCAAGTCAGTTCTCAAATTCTGCATGTATCACAGGATAAATTACTTCTGTATTGCCCTGGGCAACTGGATCCCTCCGGGTGGCAATCCTAGCTAGGGCTCCATGAAACCTCCGTGATTTGCACCTTCTCTATCCGCAGGATATCTCGGCCAGCAGAAAAGGCCGAGCTTTTCACCCCAATATCCCCGCCGGAGGAGCCGCCTGCTCCCACCCCGGGGGTGCCGGGCGAGGAGGGGGCCAGCAGCCTGCCAGCCGCCCTCGCCCACGCGTCGGCTGCGGGGCCGGGGCGAGACACCCCCCCCAGCCGTGCCGTGGGGTACCGGCGTGGGGGTGCCCGCACCCGGGGCGCCTCCCGCTGCGGCCGAGCCCACCCCGCCCGCGGGGCTCCCCGCCGGGGCTGCGGGCGAAGCCCGGGGCGGGGGCGGCACCGCCGGAGCCCCCGCGCAGGGTCCCACGGCGGCGGCGGCCGCAGCTCCTCCCGCCCGGCAGCGCCCGCGGCTGCGGCAGCTCCCTCCGAGATCCGCGCACATCCATATACGCGTATTTAACGCCTTTTTTTCCGAGGTTAGCAATTTTCAGGCGGCTCCCCCCGCCCGCACCCCGCAGAGCAGCCGCACCGCAACGTGACGGACCCCAGCGGACCAGCGGCACCGTCCCCTTCCAAAACAGAAGGAGGGGGTGGGCTCGGCTGCCCCCCGCGCCCGCCTACCTGTGCCGGTGCTCATGGCGCGCAGGAGGGGCCGCGCCCGCCGCCGCTCCCCGCTCCCCGCTCCCCGCTCCGCGCCGCCGCCGCCGCCGCCGCCCGTCACCGCGCCCCCGCGGGCGGCACCATCCCCGCCGCCGCGCAGCCCGCAGCGGGGCAGGCGGCGCCGCGCTCCGCCCCCGCCGGCAGGTGCCGCGCACCCACAGCCCCGGCGCGGCGCGGCACGGCGCGGCGGGCACCTTGGGAAGTGTAGGCAGCTCCGCGCCGCCGACTACATCCCCCTCCGTGCCTTGCTGCGCCCGGGGGGGAGGCCCCCGCCCCGCCGCTTCTGCGGGCAGGGCTGCGGCAGCCCCCCCCGCCTCCACCAGCAGAAAGTTCCCCGCCGCCTCGGTGAGAGCCGCAGCCTGCTCCCACCTGCTCGCCCGCCGGCTCGCCGTCCGGCCCCGCTGTGCGCTGTGGGTGGGGGCTGTATTTTCCTGCCCTGCTTGCGCTGGGTTTGTACGATGCCCGAGCATGGCAAATTGGTGCACAGGTGCTTTAGCGTGTCCCCAAAACGCCCCGGGAATGACGATGAGGATGTTTGCATTGTTCCTCGGCTCAGCCTGGGCTCCAGGCAGCACAGGAGATGTTTGGCAGCAAGTCTGGTTGTTCAGGAGGGGAAGGCAGTGCTTTCTGGAGCAGGTGAACAATCACTGATCCTTCAGATTTGAAAGTACAAGGATACACAATGTTTTATTAAAGCCAACTTATCTGGTATTTCATCGATCTGAAAATCTGCTATAGTTCTGGAAGAAATAATGTTTAAAAAAAACCCAAAACATCTGTTTTAACAAACCCAGAAGGAGCCAGCTGTAGTTGTAGTTAGATAAGCGCGTTGTATTGCACAGCTCTTCCGACACTGAGTTCAGACTGGGTTCTGGGCAGCTTGGAGTTACAGTAACAGGGGTGTGAAGACTTGCTTTGCGTTCATATCAGCATGCTTATTATGTTCTCTTCCACCAACACTTATCTACAAGTTAAAACTTAACTAACGGTTGTAACCGTAAAAACTTTTCCCATCCTACGCCAGTACCTGAAGTGAGATGAGCTCTGCAGCAGTGCTTACGTGTCATGATTTGATAGGGAATCGTCATCCTCAGCACTGTGTAGGTCTAGCAGTACAGTATGGCTCTCCTGTCATTTGACTGATGCGAATTGTGAGCCCCTGGAGATAATCGCTGCCATGGGCAAGACTGTGGACCTGCACTCAGAGCAGCCGTACAGGATCAGACAATCCAACCCAGTTTCCCATTTCTGCCAGTCAGCAGCAGTGGATATCTGCTGAGGGGACTACCCGGGCCAGCTGTGTGTTCTTTGTGTTGAAGAACCTTCCATGGATTTTCTGCCCTGGTTGTTTGGTCTGGTTGTTTGAACCCATGCACGCTTCAAGCAACTACAGCATCATGTGTGGTGTGAAGAACCACCTGCTTCTGTTTTGAACCTGCTATTTGCTATCTTTATTCGATGCCCGCTCATTCTTATAGTAGAAGAGATAGCAAACATATCATTCCCTATCCACTTTCTCTGTGCCACTCCTGAATTTGTACTCCTGTATCAGATTCCACACTTAATTCCTACTCTACTTGGTCATTCCTTAAAACTGACAACTTGTAACTTCAGCACCACGCTGCTATCTGTCGCTTTCTGTCATTTGTTTTGGAGTTGCATCATTGATTGTTTAATACCATGTTTTGCTAAGCGCTTTTATTACCCATTTTCCATCCTGCAATCTTCTACCATCCATTTTTCATTGAAAGCTTTCCTGAGCTGCCCAGCTGTACTGCAGCACGCCAGCTGAGTTGCAGTTGGCCTTGTAGAACTTGAAGAAGACACAGATGATGTAGGAATATCCATGTGTGTATGTATGTTCTGTCTCGCACTAGCAGAAATGTGTACAGCATCTCAGTTGTGGCTATGCAGCAGCATCCATCTTGTCTGTTCTGCTTTCATGCCAATGAGATCTGGCTGCCGGGTCCTGCACTTGGGTCACAACAACCCCATGCAATGCTACAGGCTGGGGGAGGAGTGGCTGGAGAGCTGCCTGGCTGAAAAGGACCTGGGGGTGTTGGTTGACAGCCGCCTGAACATGAGCCAGCAGTGTGCTCAGGTGGCCAAGAGGGCCAATGGCATCCTGGCTTGTACCAGAAATAGCATGGCCAGCAGGACCAGGGAGGTGATAGTGCCCCTGTACTCGGCACTGGTGAGGCCGCACCTTGAGTGCTGTGTTCAGTTTTGGGCCCCTCACTACAAGAAGGACATTGAGGTGCTGGCGTGTGTCCAAAGAAGGGCAACGAAGCTGGTGAAGGGTCTGGAGCACAAGTCTTGTGAGGAGCGGCTGAGGGAGATGGGGTTGTTTAGTCTGGAGAAGAGGAGGCTGAAGGGAGACCTTATTGCTCTCTACAACTACCTGAAAGGAGGCTGTAGCGAGGTGGGGGTCGGTCTCTTCTCCCTAGTAACAAGCGAGAGGAAACGGCCTCAAGCTGCGCCAGGGGAGGTTTAGGTTGGATATTAGGAAAAACTTCTTCACCAAAAGGGTGGTCAAGCATTGGAACAGGCTACCCAGGGAAGTGGTTGAGTCCCCATCCCTGGCGGTATTTAAAAGACGGGTAGATGTGGTGCTTGAGGACATGGTTTAGTGGTGGACTTGGCAGTGCTGGGTTAACGGTTGGACTCGATGATCTTAAGGGTCTTTTCCAACCTTAACGATTCTATGATTCTGTGATTCCAGCATCACTGCAATTTGTGTTTTTAATCATGAACTATCTTTCCATATAATAACCATCATGAGTTCAAGGCAATCTTTGAGTGATGCCAGTAAGCCTGTGGCTATGCAGAAGTGTTGCTTTAAAAGCTAGATTAGACATAACTCGTTGTATTGAAGGTGGTGGGCATGCAATCCATATTGGATGTAATGAAGAGGAAACTGCCTTCGGCTTTAAGGCTGCTAAAAGATAGTTTGAGCCTTCTGCTGGGCAGCAGCGCAAAAGGAGACTGCACGCTAAAGCCTGTGCTTATTCATTGCAGTGAGAACCCCAGGGCTACAAGAGGATTTTGGAAGTTCTCTCTGCCAGTCATGGAAACAACTGGAAGGTCCAGGTTACTACAGAAATGCTCAAAGTGCCTACATGGTGCCAGACTTTAGGGAACACTGTGAGAAACAGGTCATAGACTTCAAAATTCTCCTTATTTAGGACAATGCCACTTGTCTTCATTAGGAGACCCCATGACCCAATGGAAAATTCATGCTCTGCCACCGGTAAGACCCCATTACTCCAACCAATGAACCAGGGAGTAATCACAGCTTTCAAGGTCTACTGTCTAAAAGAGACCTTCTCCAAGCTTATCCAGGAGACAAGGGGTAAGGACAAGCCCTGCCTGAATGACTTTTGGAGATAGTTTAATATCATGGATGGCATAGATAACATCAGCATTACTTGGGAACAGGTCACAATTCAGTGTATGAGTGGTCTATAGCAAAAATAGTTGCCAGAGTTTATTCTGAACTCTGTTGGGTTTGATGGTATCCTTGCTCTCCAGAAAGACATTGTCTCTTTTGGAAAGGAAGTTGGCTTGAAAGGGTTGATAGCAAACGGAAACCATCCAGAAAGAGTTGGCAAGATGGTTTACATTAAAAGATTTACACTGAGCATGCAGTCCCATAGACAAAACAGCTGAGATCTTTCAGGACAATGATGCATCCCAAGAATGGGCAGATGCGCTCCTCGGGGCACTATAAGATTCAGTCTCGTGTTACCAATGCAAATTTCAGGCTAGTAGGCAGTCACCTCTTGATTTTCATTTTTAAAAGCAATCAGCTTGTCCAGCCACTGCAAAGAAGGCTGAAAAGTCAGCAATTTGCACCACTTTCGTCATTACTGGAAACTGAATTGGCACTTGGCAATCCTGATGATCCTGCTTCTTCCTTCACATCCTCAATTTTTTTAAGAGCATCATTATTTTCTGGAAGAGCTTAGAAAACTCTATGCAAGGCAAAAAAGTTTACTTTTTAGTATACAAATGTTTTCTAATATTTTCTAATATTTCTAATATTCACTAATGTTATTCGGACAGTGTTATGGAAGAACTTATATTGCATTTTACTGTCCCTGTGTATTTAAATTGTATGTGTTTCTTAAGTACATTCACGCATCTTTCTCTATTACATTAGCTGTATTGGAAAAAAAACATCTTCACTATTGAACTGCTAACCATCCCAGTTATCAGAAATGCATCCTCAACAAGTAAGGGAATATATCGTCATGTATCTTCCCTAGACAAGGAAGGGAATACAGCTTCATGCAAAGGAAAAAAGAGTGAGCACTTTAAATGTAAACCAAAACAGAACAATCAATATAGTGTATATTTGTTAATAGATACTAGCATTACACTTGACAGCATGCTTCTATATGTTAAGTATACTGCTGATTTATGGACCGACAAAATATGCATTCTTGCAGAAGCTGGTGTAGCTCAGGGAGCCAGAAAATTTGGGGGTTTTTTTCCCTGTGTATTTAAGTGAGGTTAACCACATCAAAAAGTATTTCCCTTTCTTCATTTTTTTTCCTTTTATTACCTTCAAAATTCAGGGAATCCAACTGAGGTAATACTCAATTAATAATACTGATATTTTAAAATTCAGTTTCACAGCAAAGTTGTCATACAATATTTCTATTTAGTGCTTTTCTTGAAAAAGTCCAGCTAAAGCAAGCAAAAAGGATTGTTTCTAATATTTGTGAACTTTCCAACAATGGGGAGGCCATAGGCTTTCAGCACAATAAAATTATTACTTTTATTTGATTGTTTGCTTGCAAAGCTTTTTAGGTCATTGCCAACTGAGTATGAAAGGGGTCATATTTTAAAAGCATCTCAGTGATGGAGGGTCCGGCAAGAGGGAGAGGAACTGGAACTTCTGCACTGGGAATTAAGCAGAACCTTTGTCTTTTCAGCAAAAAAAAATACTTGTGAAAATCCCATCATCCAGCCAGTTGCCAGAAGTGATTTACACGCTAATCCAGAATATAGAAGACCACAAGTTCAAGTAGATGTTTAACCTGATGAAGGAAAAGAAATTGGCCCTTGGCTTCATGTTCAAAGCTGACATAGTATCACAAGATATTCAGGTCAAATAGCAACTTGGAGTGAAACTTAAAAACCAATTAATCAGTTTGTGCCAGCTATACTATTAGTTATTCAAATCCTTCTAAAAGTGTCCTAAATGGATATCTCATGAAAAAAAAATTGGAAAACCCCACATAAATTAGATTTCCTTTTGTAAATCCTACTGTGCATCTCTGTATTTCATGCCTTTAAATTCTATTAGGTAGTCTTGAAAACTGGTCTTAAGCTCCTAAGAAACTTTGGTAACCTGCTGTCTTTTGACAACTATTATATCTTCTGGAAGATAAAAAGTAATCTTAAAATTTATAGTAATTTATTTTGAAGTGCTTATGTTTTAAATGACAAATTATCCCTCAGATGTTGTGGTGGGTTGACCCTGGCTGGACACCAGGGTCCCACCAAAGCCAATCTATCACTCCCCCTCCTCAACTGGACAGGGGAGAGAAAATATAACGAAAGGCTCGTGCGTCGAGATAAGGACAGGGAGAGATCATTCACCAATTACCATCACGGGCAAAACAGATTCGACTTAGGGAAATTAGTTTAATTTATTACCAATCAAATCAGAATAGGATAATGAGAAATAAAACCAAACACCTTGCCCCCACCCCTCCCTTCTTCCCAGGATCAACTTCACTCCCGATTTCTCTATCTCCTCCCGCTGAGCAGTGCAGGGGGTTGGGGAATGGGGGTTGGGGTCAGTTCATCACATGTTGTCTCTGCTGCTCCTTCCTCCTCAGGGGAGGACTCCTCACACTCTGCCCCTGCTCCAGCCTGGGGTCCCTCCCACAGCAGACAGTCCTCCATGAACTTCTCCAGCGTGAGTCCTTCCCACGGGCTGCAGTTCTTCACAAACTGCTCCAGCGTGGGTCCACGGGGTGCCATCCTTCAGGAACAGACTGCTCCAGCGTGGGTCCCCCGCGGGGTCACAAGTCCTGCCAGCAAACCTGCTCCAGCCTGGGCTCCTCTCTCCACGGGTCCACAGGTCCTGCCAGGACCCTGCTCCACCATGGGCTTCCCACAGCCTCCTTTGGGCATCCCCCTGCTCCGGCGTGGGGTCCTCCAGGGCTGCAGGTGGATATCTGCTTCACTGTGGACCTCTGGGCTGCAGGGGAATCTCTGCTCCGGGGCCTGGAGCACCTCCTCCCCCTCCTTCTTCACCGACCTTGGTGTCTACAGGGTTGGTCCTCTCATGTATTCTCACTCCTCTCTTCTGGCTGCTGTTGTGCAGCAACTTTCTCCCCTTCTTGAATCTGTAATCCCAGAGGCGCTACCACTGTCACTGATGGGCTCAGCCTTGGCCAGCAGTAGGTCCATCTTGGAGCCAGCTGCCATTGGCTCTGTCGGACACAGGGGAAGCTTCTGGCATCTTCTCACAGAAGCCACCCCTGTAGCTCCCCTGCTACCAAAACCTTGCCACGCAAACCCAATACAAATGGGTTCCATAAATTTCCAGAAATGTGTCATTTCCCTATTACTTCAAAACTGGTAATTCTTTTGTATCACTGAAGACAAAGAACCTGGCATGACATACTGTCATGGCCCCTCTTTTGCTTTTTACCAATTCTCTTTTGTGTGAAGAAACCTCCCTAAAAATCTGTATGTTAAAAACATTTCTACTTTTTTTTTTTTTTGAGTCATATGTCTCTCAGGAATTCAGGGCTAGACAACTTTGCCTGGGTTACAGTCCTGTAACTAGACCTGAACTATTCTTATTTTATGTCTAATCCCAAATCTAAGTTATGATTTTTTTGGCATTAAAGCTACTATATCAGGGAATTACCGGTTCTGGGACAGCTGCCAAAGTAAGCCACGCTTGTGTTTGTAACCTGTTTGTGTGACAGTAGTTACCTCTCTACCACCTTACTGTGTTTGTTGTATTGATATGACATTGATAGTAAATAAAATAAAAGTCAGGTCTGAAGTTTCAGAAAAATAACAGGCTGGGATCTTAAAATGAGATTCTGGGTATGGAAATAAATTGCCAACTATTCACTGAGCCAGAAGTACACGTGTTTATAAATAATGAATTAGCGTGAAGCAGCTGTAATGAAATAATAACGTAGCACTATATTGAGATGTCTGCATCGCACTATCAGGATGTCTGTAGCAACTTCCATGCAAAGCTCCTCTCACACCGCAGGCAGAATATAAATATTGCAGCAGCAGTTATAACTTAGACATCAACTGCCCATTACAAACCTAAATGCATTATGATCAGTAGGTCAAATAAAACTCCCAGGCAAACTTTGAAAACAGAAAGAACGAAATAACATCAAAGGGAACAATGGCTGAGGATGAAAGAAATCTTTGTTACAGTGAGACAATCAAGGACTGTTCTCTCATGTCAGCAGTCAGCTTTTGGAAAGTTGGTCAGAACAAATAAATTTTAATATCACGGACTGCTGCATATGACAGGAAGGCTAGCAGGTAATGATTAGCACCAATATATAATGTATACAGAAGAATGACAAGCACCCAGGTTACAGCAATGAAATGTGCAGAAATACAAATGCAAAGGATGGTTTGGGGAAGAGCCAAGACAAAGCATGAATAATATAAAAGTCACTACACTTGCAAAAACATTGGCAAAAATTTAATTTTAATTTGAGAACAGCAGATGAAGCTTGCAAGGATTTCAGTGCAATCTTACAGTCTGTGTAACCAGCGATATCCGTACTCCTGACTGTAAACATGTAAATAATGTTGTGCTTGCTGTAGTAAACAAGAGAGAATGATAATACTGTCCCTTTTGTGCCTGTTGCGGAGAGGTTAATGCTTATCAAGCATATTGTGATCTCTTGCAAATGCAACTCCTTGGAAAATTGCTCTTTATGTGAAGCTACAGCTTCTCACTTCAAGTAGAGGATATTGCAATCCATTGGCCCTGAGTCAATTTAACTCTGTTTTGCAGTACAGGCTGATGTACACCGATTTCCTGTTGCTTATCCTACATTGCGTTTCTAACACTGTTCTTATGTAAAAAAAAAATACAATATCATGCTAGCAGAATTTAGACTCTTCCTGGGTGATAAAATTCTCTCATAGCACCATCTGTAAGTGAGGCTTTGCCTGGTAAGATGCACGGCAGTTTACAGAAGCTTTCGGCACGCTCTGCCAGGGAACATACCTGGGCTTGAAGACATCGGTCCCTAGAAAAATGCAGCTGTGACTGAATGCTCCTGTCTATGTACCCAGCTGCATTAAAGCTGCCTGGTACTATCAGTATTGCTTCCCAGGCTTAATGATATAAGGTGAAGGTCCCAGTCTATGTAATGGCCAGGGCCAAGCCGATCTAAAAGATAACTTAAAGCTTTTAGGTGAGGTTTGTGGATAACATATGCACAGATGTCAACTAGAAAATAAGGAGGAATGGAAACATAATATTTTTTTCCAAACATGGGAAAAAATGGAAAAAATATTATGGAATATAATGAATGGATATGACACATACATTTAATGGAGTGAGCCCAGAATATATTAATGCTTATTATATTATTTCTTTTTAGTTGCATACTCTTAAACGTATTAAGAATCTTTTTGTAGCATGCCCCTACACATTCACACCTTAACATCATTATTGTCTGTGATGGCAAGTGAAAGTATATTTCACTTAATCAAAAGTCCATAGATGGAATTGTAAGATGTCTCAAAGGCCAAAATTTAAATTGGAAGCATCTAGAGTTTTCACAATTTTCAGATCCATGTTGACAAAAGCTCCACTGTGCCTCAGATCTTCTCTATTAAATAGAAAATCTTTCCTCATATTTCTCAAGACTATTGATTGCACTATACCTTTTAAAGACTTTATTCTTCTTCTAAGAAATATTGCATCAAGCATGACAAGGCTGGATACTTAAGAAGCAGAAAGTGTTGTGCTTGCTATGTTTATTACCATCTTTTTATCTACTTAGTTGTGGTGTCTGTGGCCAAGTGGTCTAAAGAGATACATATAAGGGGAAAGATGTTACTAGAAGTTGTAGCTTAGACCTACAGATAAAACTGCAAAAAATGGACACCATTTTGGACACGTGAGCCCTTCTCCAGGTCTCAACTAGAGGGCAGCAGTAACGTGGAAAAATCCCAATTACTTTGCTATTTTTACACGGATGCAGACTTTTACAGTTATTTGTTAAAGTCAAAATTATCAATATAGGATTTTCTATACTGTAGACATTTTGGTGGCTGAAGATGTTCATTCTAAACTATAAGAAGATAGTATTTTGGGCTACCTTGATCAAAGGGAGAACCCTCTCGTGTCATGCCTACCACCACAGAAACTGCTGACATTGTGTTGTGTTGCACCTCATGAATGGCACAGAGATTATAGGATGATAAATTGCAATTCTACGATCATTTCTGGCCTGGTGGCTATCTATCATTTTGGGTCCTCCAGGTATTCCTTCAGGTATGTTCTTTCACAGAGCATCAGCAGAGGCAAAAGTGAGCCTTTGTTTCCACTGAATCCATATTAAAATATCTTTCCTCCAGTTTGGATGCCTAAGTAAGTCAAAATTTACTTCCTCAATACCAAAGCTAGCTCAGGAGATATCTGTATTCCATGTATATTCAAGCTCCCATAAATAAAGTTCCCTCGCCCTGCATTTTCTAGCACTAAGCAGAATCACCAAGCAGATGGGTAAAATTTCAGTACTGCAAATTAAGTGTTTCAGTGTACAGCTAAGGATTGTTAAGTGCTTTTCTGTTGAAAGCCTTTTTATCCATCCTAGAAGTGTTTTAGCACCCTAGTAAAAAAAACAGCGTGAATATGTATATAGAAATATAAAAATATATTTCAAATAGTATACATTTATGCAAATCCTTAGAAGGGAGAAGGAATTGAAGCAGAACTAAATACTCATTGCTGCTGCTCCTCCTCTTTTTTTTAAAAATCATGGAGCCATGGCTTTCTACTCCAGTTCTCACAATAAACAGTTCCAGATATACTGACATAGTTTTCTCTGTTTTAAAAGCTAACAGGAAAACTGTGACAGAAATCTCACTCAGGAAAAAACCTTGATTAGTGCCCTTTTCTGAATGCATGAGAAGGAAAATAAAAGATTTCTCAGAAGGAAAAGAGATGCCAAATTCATTTAAACAACAAAATAAATAATCTCAAATCAATATATCATTATGTAAGTATTTCCTGGCTATCTATAAGAAGGTTACAAATCTTTCCTTAAGAATAAACTCTTATTTTGACCTGCAAACTTCAAGCAGCTGGAAAAAGTTAACCTTAATGAAAATCCTTTCACCTGATTATAAAAGGAAGTACTCATTTTCCTTTAAATTATCTGTAATGCTACAAAAGGTGAGGATTTAGCTTGTGGAGGGTTAAAAATAAATTTTTTTTAAAAAGCAGGTGTTCTATGGCAGTTTAGCTATAAATTGAATTACATGTAGACTTTTTTCCCCTTTTAATAGTTGGAGGTTTGTGGAACAGTATTGTTGCTTCTGTATCAACATGTCTTACCTAAATTTTTAAGGTTTCATCAGATGTTTTAGAGGCCTTGTTTACTGGGTGGTTTGTTAATCCCAGTAGATAAGAGAAGATATAAGGAAACCAATTTCACTTTCAAAATTAAAAACAAAAATAGAGACAGCTCATTCCTTATACTGGAGTTTGTGAATACAAGCTCTCTGAATGTTTTTGGTTTGGGGTCATGGAGAAGTAAAAGCTTTCCGTGCCATATGCGACTCAAAGTTTGTGCCTAATTAGGGGAGGTTGTTATCCCTGTGGGGCAGAAAATAAATCCTGGTGACCCAGAGAGTAAAGGAAGGAGATAATTAATCTTCTAAGTGGTAAGTGCTAATTATAAATTTTTATTCTGAGCTTATGAAACTGTTTTAGAAGGTTTCTCTTTCTCTAATACGTGGAGGCCTGCGATCCATGTCATGGCTGAGACAGAACAGGGAATCCTATCACAACCTTCTTGCCTGCTGGGATTTGGATACGAGCCCAAATCGTTTCCTTGGTAGGAGCATGTTGGGTTTTCGGTCCATGGCCAAAAACATCCTCAAGTGAGTAACAGTGGCTCTTGGGAGCTGCTAAACTTAGGAGGAAGCTTTGTCAGGTGTGTACCATGTTATGGCTTGCACTGAGGAATAACAAGCTCAGTAACATCTATTATTAACATTTGGTAATTGTAAGTAAACTTAGCTATTATTTAGTGAGCTGGGTAAATAGCTTAGGAACTGTTTAAGTGGTGTAACAGCTGGATGTTTTGACTCAGCATTTTCCTGCAGACTACAAGGCGACAGCATTTCCGTACAGATGGATGGCAGTATATTTTTCTTTTCATGTTTTCTGTTTTTCCTTTCTGAACCAGGCTGTGGAGCTGGGGTGGTGTTTTTTTCAAGACCTGGGGGAAGTAAAGCTATCTGGGTTCCAACCAGGCAGGCAAAAAGATGACAGGACTCCATGAGAAAACACTTTAACTCTTTAGCTAACTCTATATGCAGTTACTGTGGAGAGATAACATGCTAATCAAAAGGAAACATATGGCTAAAGCTATTTCTGCGGAAGTTTTGTGTAACCATGGTGTGAAGAACTAATCCATCCATGCTGCTAATCCTGCTAAAATTAATATAATTATTTGGCTAAGTTTGCTAAGTAAAAGGTTGCTGCTGTAAGTTCACAATTCAGGCTGAATATATTTCACATCTAGGGGGTCAACTGGTATTTCTCTGTGGACTTTGCAGTTCAGATTACATTACATTACTTTTTTTTTTTTTAAGTGAGTACACCTCAATCACTGGATGAAATAGGAACTGATAGAGACTAATTTAGCCAAGAAATCAGTATCTTGTGTGATTTCAAGTTTGTCATGCCAGCTGTAAATAGTGAAGAATGCGAATTTGAGCAAAACATTAAGCAGAAGAGGATCTCTCTTATGATAGGGTTCAGCAAGGGAAAATAAGCCGTGTAACATTTTAGTAGACTTGAGTTGAAAGAAATCAGATGGGAATTTAGTAAAGCGGGTAGGAAGACTCCTTCTTGCGTAAATCTGGTATTTGCTAATGGTTATCAGTAAACAGTCAAACGAGTTACATTTCATTGTGATTACATGTTAAAGTTAGTCCTTTTGGCAATGGACTATTCCTTCATAGGTATGTCCCCAACTGTGATGGAATAACAGTTATATGGGAAGGTGTAACTTGGCCTTAATATTAAAATGTGTTGGCTTTCCTAAAACAAGCTGCTGTAGTGAAAAGTGGTCAGGCAAACATGCAGCTGCAGAAGGGCAGACAAACAGGATGATGAAAAGCAATGCCAGAGAGAGACAATTAGAGGAAGCGCCTTGTTTCAACATGCAATGTCCTCCTCGGCCTCCCGGCAGCTTCTTTTAATAATCCTGAAATAGATCAGGGACAACCAAATGTAAACAGGGCCATCAAGTCTTCATGTAATTTTAATAGCTAAAGAAGAAGTATGCTCAAGCCTATTTTTTACCATAAGGAAACCTGAACAGGTAGTACAATTTCTAGTGATTAAGATGTAGTATAAGGGATACAATTACTAATACGGAAGCCACTCTGTGCTGCCTTTGTGTTTTTCCTGTTTGCTACAATATATTGGTCTCTGGAGTTATTTCATGAGAGCAGCTGTTCACATCTTCAATAAGCTTATTCACATACGTTTCTGTAGTGCAGATTGGTACTGTTCTTATAAGACAACAGGAAATTTAGGGCCAACTTTTGATGTCACTACCCTGAAGCTGAAAACTTTGTTTTCCTTGTTTCCACTTAAACTAAATGTCAATAGACACCCCCAAGAATTGAAGTACCAGGCATGGTGTGATGAAATACACTTTGGAGTAAAATCATAGAGGACAGCTGAAGTAGCAGGTATTGAAAAGGGAGCTAAGGAGCCTGGAGTTCAGTTGTTGCTATTTTGTTACTTGGTTCCTTAAAGCAAGTTGCATCTCTCCTAATTTCACTTCTCTAAAATAAAAATTGCTTGTATTTTTTGAGATTTGACAGAGGCACTAATTAATGGTAGATTCTACAATGACTGGGCCATAGAAATAGAGGATGGAAGATTGGTGTTCATTGGGAAAAATATAGGGTTAAATAATTTTTTTGGTTTTTGCAAAACTACCTTAAGTCCACATAAAAGAGGTGATAGGAATACCAGTGAAGAACTGAGTTTATAAAATGTGACCGAAGGTTATCCTTAAATATACAAATAAAATAAATGTGATGAAAAGATTTAGACATTTAAGAAACTCATAGAAAATTAGTCAGTAATATGGTAACAGAAATGTGGTATTTCGTGCTGTTGGCATAGCTACTACATAAATTAATTAAACCTGAAGTGGCATGCTTTGTGTACTGCATTATAGTGCAATATCAAATTAATTCCAGTGGGAGGAGAGCCCTGTGGGATGATTGGTTAGTTGTGATTTATACAATGACTTGAATACCTTCCAACTTCTTAATTTCTGGAAAGATGGAGAGTTCCCAAGCCTACTGCAGGAACAGATTGGCCGATCAGTGTGAAGTAGCGTTTATAATTCATGTTAACATGGTGTGACGGTATGAAGTAAGGTAAATGAGAGTATGATTTGTAATTAATACCTAGTTTATAAAGTCTAAACCCAACTTTTAAGTCCGTGTTCCTTGAGACAGTTTAGCAGGAGTCATAACTAAGGTCTTTAAGGCATCTGAAGGGTCAGTTTTTTCTGTTCCTCCTGGCAAGAGCTGTAGGAGGGCAGCAGCGCTGTATGGGACAACCCGTCACCTCAAACCTCGTTCTCCAGGTGCTCTCCAGTCCCACAGGCCCTCTCCAACTGTTTGATTTGTCTCAGGACAACACCCCCCCACCAACACACACACGCACAACTGGTCAATGGCCTGATATCTCAAATGCTGGGTTTTTGCTGACTAAAGATGTCTGAGATAACAGATGTACAGCCTTTGGGGTGGACACTGTCTATTTGTTCTGTTCTCTTGCAGTGCCTGCTGCAACGCAGCCCACACTGATGGCATATGGGGTACTTGGTGCTTACCTATAAAGAGTAGCGTAACTGTGACCAACTGTATGTGAAATTTTCAGTATGTTAGGGAGGAAGAGAATATAAAAACATCTCAAGGTGTGGAGGACAAAAAGCAAGCAGATTTGAAGTAGGATGGATTATTTTCCGTTTCTCTTGTCCTTGCCTTTGTGGGTAATTTAGGATATGGCATCTGGATCAGTGATAAAGTCTTGCGACACAAAAGACATGCTCTGCATGTTCTCCACAACAGACTTGCTTGACTCCCAAAACTGATATTTAATGCTTCATGGCTGCATAGGGCATGATAGATCTGCAAAACTCCACACTTCTGCAATCTAAACCCAAGCATATCAGAGCGAATTCACTGTCACACAATTCTTCATCAGGCTTTTTATAGCTGGAACGACAGCAAGAAATCTAATTCTGTGATCAAAAGCACAGGGGAAACAGGGCCTGGTACTCCATCGAAGGACTATTTGTTACTCTGTCTGAACAATGCTCGCTTAGCACAATGGCCTGGATGTGTCCCATGGAGCCTTTTAGCCACTAATGCAAAATGCCAACATGAATTATTGCTCTGAAAAGCAGGAGTGTGTGAATGAACCTTCCAGCACACTTCATACATTTCTGCTTTGCCTAATGAGCTTTAGTAGCTCAACTTCATGCTCGTGAATGTGTTTTTTTCTTTTTTTTTTTTTTTTAAAAAAAAGAAGCTTTTGAATTAACAGTATCGGTTAATAGACAACTTTTTGTACTTGCCACATCCAAGCCAGGCTGTGCAATCAACAGGAAAGATAAGAAGGTCAAACAGGAAGAGCTGTGCTGGAGTCAGTTTTGAGCAGAGCTGAGGAAGGCACGGATCTCTGCTCTTTGCTGGCATGTTATAGCAAATCAGACTTGGAAAAGGTAGGAGAACTCTTGTGCTCTATATCTGCATGTCCATCTTTTGCTCTATTTCAGGTACTTGTGGTATTTGGCTGTAAGTTTCTTGTCAGGGTGCTAGAATTGCAGCCAAAGGGGCACGATTTCAGTAGTGGTGTGCCAATAATGAAATGACTGGAAAACATATGTAAGTGGGATCTGTCATGGCTATGAGAACGTGCTGGGAGTTCCTGTGCTGCTCTCTGTTCCCTCTTCTAGGTGGTGGTGTGTGAACTGAGCTGCTTGCTGTTTAGTAACAAACATTCCTCCTATTTTATTCCTCTGCATTAGCTGCCACAGGCCTAACTCTGTCAAATCTAGCACTCAAAATGAAGTACTGGGATTCACAGATGCCTTTTATAGTTTTCTAACAGTGACATGATTTTTTTAAAGTGCTCCTAAAGTTTATGCTTATTTTTAATCAGCTATGAAATTGTGAATTTTAGTCTATGATTTTCAGTATCTAAACTTGGAAATTCTGGAATTATGATGCTTTCAGAGCTGGATTGAGCTTGGAAAGTATATTTCAATGCTACTGAGTTATGAAGAAAATTAATCATAAGAGAGGGTTAAAACTTCTACAGGAATCTATTGCATCTTTGAAGCTTGCTAGGGCTTTTTTGTTTGTAGACCAACCGTGAACAATGATACTGCTTGCAACATGGTTTACTAAGAATTGCTAACTAACTTAAAGTTACTTCAGTGATAAAGGAGTCAATCTTCCATTTTTGGAGAGTACTCAGATTCCTAAGTCCATTTACCCTGATTACAGATTTGCTTTACTTTTCTGTGTAATACATAGCAGCAGTGGAGGAAAAAGTGTTAAGTGTTACCTATACAGTACATAGTATGGATTTTTTTTTTATTCATGCCTGTGACTGAATTTCATACATATCAAGGCTGTGATTTACTCTAAGGAAAAAGTTTATAATGATCTTGGCTGTAAGATGTTTGTAGAATAATGCAGAAGGTGTGAAACAAATGTGAGTTGAAACTGGAGAGAAGGAATAATAAAATAACTACTCTAGCATCAGTTTGGGAAAATGACCTAGATTAACTTATGGCAGTACTGTTGCAAGATGGAGGTATTGTATGACATGTGGGATGTACAGGACATGAAGCAGAGCAAAAGATTAAGGGTATGCACACAGTCAAATGTTCTTTAAATGGAGGCAACGCGGGGTTCGCTAGCTGTCTTGCCTGGTTTGGAGCCCTGGAGGAACAAAACACACCTCATGAGATGAGTATAAATTTGGGGACTACCAGAGTTCTCCTGTCTTAGGTCCAGCAGCAGTGGTTAGAAGAGTCTGGAGACTTTAAATTTAGAAGAGTTGCTCCTGATCCACCAGAGGCTCAGGTGAGGTGAGATGAGGCAAGAAACAAACAGTAGCTGATGCTCGTTTTCTTTGGATGAGATAGGAACTGATGCACAGAGGAGCAATGGCAGTAACCTTGAGCCATCCAGGAGGTTTCCAATATGTATAAATAATTCTCTTGGGATAAATTAATTCAACTTCACATTCACCTCTGGACTCTTTGGCTATTTCTCCAGCATTTCTATAGCACTCATGTATGACCACAAATAATCTTTGTCTTGACTTCCATCTCTGTAAAACTAGAATAATTATAGTTGCCACTGATAACTTGAAGCTAGGGGGGTGTTAATTTTTTTTCTGAGCCTCCTAGAGGGAAGATGACAAATGAAAGAGAAATATTGTATTGCATGCAGGTTTTAGGCAACTAGTTCAAATATAACCTCTTTTTATATACCGGGTCCTATTCTCATACTTAGAAATACACCTTTAAAGAGAGAGACAGAACCTCTTCAGTGGATGTTATTAGTTTTCTTCTTCAACCCCCTTTAATGGGAAGGAGGTGGGGTAGAGAAATGGTTCCTGTCATCCACAACTTCTCTTAAAACAACAACAAAAGGGGTGTGTGTGGAGGGAAACAACACTCAGTCTTCATAGTTAGGGAAATGGAAAATGTCAAGCTATATGTTTTTTCTTCTGGTTGGCTGTGTTTTGAAAACAGAGATACAAGCACTCAATGAAAAGGAAGCAGCAACAGAGGGAAAAGTATGATAATGGAATTATTCTATTTAACTTCCAGTAGGAAAAAAGTGTCTTATTTCCACCTTGTGTTCAACAGCTGTTGAATGCAGACCTTTCCAGCCTGCGGTGCCCTGTGAGAAGGCAAGGGGAAGGCGGAGTGACCTTCTGAGCCTCGTAAGCCTACCAGTGGCTCTATGTGGGGCAGAATGTCCAGGGAGCTCAGGCCATGGGTAGGGATGATGCCAGTGAACCTGGTAGCCCTCCTGTAGGAGTTCTTGAGCTGGACACAGCATCTGCCTCCCCTCTCTCACTGCTCATCCCCACTGTGAGTGCCTGCCTTAAGAAGTGAGGCTCCCCCACATCAGTGGGGAGTGCCACCTCTTGCCTGCATGGCTTTTCAATAGAGGTTGGCTCCTGGTTTGGAAAAATGGGAAGATCTTTAAGTTTTATGGCCAATGTCCTGCACCAAATATGGATTTCTTGGTCAAGCATCAAAGAGCATGAGGTAAAATCATTTTGCCTAAATTATAAATAAAATGCTTTGTCAGTGCACATAAAAGTAGATTGTAAGAACTAGTTATAGAAGACAAACTTACTTTACAAGGTGAGTATTAGATCGAATCCATTTCTTCATCCTGTATTTCTTGCTATCAACAAATGGCTAGTTGCTAGTAAGTATAATGGTAAGTTAGCATTACAGGTTTATGAAAAATCTCTAATGATGAGAGTGACTTAAGCACTGAAGTTCAATATTCTCTAAATCTGTTTTATAGTGGATGAATGTTTTTCTCTGGCTTGGTGCCTCTGAATCTGTTTTAATTTGTACTGGAATGGTTTAATAATTGATGAGAAAGCATTGACATGATAAATATGGTGATTATACCATAGCATTGTCTCCTGGTTTCAGGTGGGATAGCGTTAATTTTTCTTCCTCGTAGCTGGTATAGTGCTGTGGTTTGGATTTGGTATGAGAATAATGTTGATAACACACTGATGTTTTAGTTGTTGCTAAGTAGTGCTTACACTGGTCAAGGACTTTTCAGCTTCCCATGCTCTGCCTGGTGCACAAGAAGCTGGGAGGGGGCACAGCCAGGACAGCTGGCCCAGACCGGCCAAAGGGCTATTCCATACTGTATGCTGTCATGCTCAGTATAGAAACTGGGGGGAGTTGGCTGGGGGGCAGCGATTGCTGCTTGGGAATGGGCTGGGCATTTATCGGTGGGTGGTGAGCAATTGTATCGTGTATCACTTGCTTTGTATATTATTATTGTATTATTATATCATTATTACTATTACTACTATTTCATTTTACTTCAGTTATTAAACTGTTCTTATCTCAACCCACGAGTTTTCTGACTTTCACCCTTCCAATTCTTTCCCCCATCCCACTGGGGTGAGGGGAGTGAGTGAGCGGCTGGGTGGTGCTTAGTTGCTGGCTGGGGTTGCTGGTGCTTAGTTGCTTGTGTGTTACAGTTTTGCTCTTAGGGGTACTTATATGATAGTTAAAGGTGAATAGTTGAAGGACAGAGATGTGGTGCAAAGTTCTATGAAATCTTTGTCACTTGGGACCAAATTTGTATCACTTAGGATACATTTAGATGCTAAATAAACATTCAAAAGGGCCTAGGTAGACTAGATGCCTAGCTATAGGAAAGTTATTTACTATCTTCTCAATGGTTATGCAGAGCTGCATGAGTTGACATTTGATAGTTAAGGCAAACATTAAAGATGGGAAAGGAATCTGTAGAGGAGAGCATGACTGTTAAATGTTATTGAGATTTTAATTTTCATTCTGTGTATCTTGGAAGAGCCAAGAGAAAACATTGATGATAACATACCATTTTTGCTTTTCTTTCACTAATTCTGATTTTTCCCTTGGCTTAGGCTCTGGGATACTATGACTGAATCTTCTTAAACAGATCTTCTTAAACTGAATCTTCTTAAACATTTTGATTCATTCAGATGTCCTACTTGCTCTTGCAGCACCATGCTTTATAGGTTCATTCACAATCCTGTTTATATGTTACCCTTACTAACATGCACTGATGTAGAAGACATGAAAAGTTAATCAGTATCTCTTCTCCAACTCAACTGAATTCTAAGAATTCAAATAATGGTATACTTGTTTTCCTAAATTTTGTTGAGGATGATATTTCTGCTTATAGGTATGAGCTGATAGAAAAAATTTAAATTCTGAACACGGAATTTAATTTCTGGGATTAAGGATAATCCTGATCTAAAAATAACAACTGGCTTTGGATTCATAGAACAATGCCATTTAAACAACCACCTTTGGAATTTAATTATCCTCAATATCACAATATTTACATCTTCATCAACAGGAGATACCAGTATTTACAAAATATATGCAGAAAAGTGTTTAATTCTTAAGTGTGAAAATTACAATGCAGTACATATAATACTGGTGCAGTACTGAAAAGAATGGAGTTAGCTACTGTCATTACTTTAAGGAAAAGATCAGCTATATAAATGGAAAAGCATATCCCTAGCAAAGTGAGTCTGGTCTCTGGCAGGCCGTTATTTTTAATCATTTATAACTAGGTCATCAAGTCTGATAGGCAGTTTTTCAGGGAAGTTAGAGAAACTGAGATCTGAAGTCAGAACTACAATGTTAACTAAATATGTTAGTGGAAATGCTCTTTTCTGAGAAAAGGCATCAAAATGTTATCAAAGGCAGAAAAAAAACCCCTTGTATTTGAGTTACTTGTGTTTCATAGGTGTATATATACCTTGTGTTTCATAGGTATATATGAGTTTATACACAAACTTTATATGGAGAGCTGTGATGCTACATCACAAATCAGCCTTACCACTGTGATAGGCACTTTTGAATAAATGGCAAAATGGGACAATGAAAACATTAAAACAATATCAAGCCTAGACTTCTTCATACTTCATTAACTTATGTGCTTGTGGTAGATATGGTTGTGGTTTCATTCTCTGAGGTGGTCATGCCACCTGTATGTATACCTCAATAATTTTTTATAATTGCATAATATGCTTCTGTCAATATATAGTTTACTGCTTATTCAAGTGCTCCATGGGCTAAAGGTCTCAATGACTGCAAAACAGAGTATGAAAATTGTGTAAACAGATCACTGCCTTGTCCTGCATACCTGCCCTCCATGGCAGACCGCTGTTGGTGCTGTTAATGTTGGCGCTCAGTTTGCTCAGGTTTGGGGATCTGTAACATGAAGCCTAGAGGGTGAGAAGTGCTGGAAGGCATGTCTGTGAAGCAGAAAGCCAGAAGAATGTGCTTTGGGACACCCCATTGCATGGTGAACAAAGAAGGAAGACATTTCCAGACCAGCCTGAAGGCAGATTGTAAGGGGATACTAGGTGACCAGGCACTAGTCTGAGGTTTTGGCAGACTGAAAGTAATCTTCTATCAGCAGCTTCAGTTTTAACCAATTTCTGCTGGAAATCAAACGAGAGAAGAAATTTCACAAAGATTACAAGTTTGTATACTCATAATGAATGCAGCTCGTTAGTGAGTATGGCTGGAGTAAGCACAGAGGAATTTGGATGAAATCCAAGTGACAGGACTAAAGCAAAATCTATCCTGTGGCTCTATGAAATCAATTAGAGGCATGTGAGAACCCACTGAGGAAAAGGGTCTACATAACAGTGGGGCATGTGCTGGCTATGAGTCATGTCCTTTGCAGATGCATTGGCTGACTTATAAAAAAAAAAAAAGCTGGATTTATAAAAACGTTCCTGCTTGTTTGAATTTAGCATGCAGTACCTGTTCCATTCTCATCACCTTCAGAAAATTATGTTTTTCCCTGCATTTCCTCTGTTAATGTGAATGATGCTATCCCTTGGAGGCTCTGCATTAAAGCTGGCCAAGAATGAATAATTAGCAGCGGGCACAAGTACATTTCACTTCAGGCCTTGGGTGGTTGTTATTTGTCAAATCTATTGCTTTGTTGCTAAAACGGTGATGCCACCTGATTGCAGGAGCTTTTTCTGGGATGAATTTGGGTGTTATACAACAATTCCTCGCAAAGAAGTCTAAAGCAAATACTTTAATGTATATTACAATTAAAAAGTAACTCCTGCAGGAGTGAGACAGCTCTTGAATATGTGCATGTATTCTGACTTTTTTTTTAAATATCTTATTGAATTTTCCCTCAGATTGTTGATAATGTTAATTGTATCACTGTGAGGAACTGCAAATTATGGAGAGTTCAGCAGCGGCAGGCAGCGCGCCCGTACTCGGTGCTAACGCCATCATCCCTAGTCTAGAGGAAAAGCAAGACGGGAACTTGGAGAGGAAAGAAATGGAGCAGGGAAGGTGCAGGTCTGACTGGAAACGTGCGGAGGCCAATGCTGCCATCAGCACTGTCAGGGATGGAGTCAGGATGGACGCATTGCAAGAACAAATGGGTAAGACCTCGATCAATATATCTACCCTGCTCTTGACTTTTCTTTACATTTAAATTACTGTGTTCTTTAAACATTGCTTGCTGTGCACAAGCAGGGAACTGTTGCGTGTTTGTCAGCTGAGTGTTATTTTTAAATACATCTGCAACTGTTAAATGCAACAAAAAGCTATATTTCTTCCACAGCAGTGCTGCATAGATTAGACTGTTAAACAATCTATACGAAAATTCACTCTGGGCAGACAAATGGATTATCTATTAGTTAAGATAAACTGAGATGAAAATTATCAGAACCCAAGATCCAGAATACCGAAATATAAGTTGTCTAGCAGTTTTTGCTATAATCTCTAAGATACAGAAGCAAAGATGAGTTAGACTGCATGTTTCTATTTTAATATAATTCTTAGATTTCTGTTTTTCATCAAATGATGTCATACTATCTTTTTCTGTAAATGTAAACATTACTGCATGCAGTAAAAACATGCAAGTCTGAAACACTTTTTGGGTGGAAGGGTGGAGTGGCATAGGTAGCTGTGTCTCAAAACCAGTGGCCAGACTCTTACTTTATAGTAGGCTTGGGAGCTTTCTGAATGTGAAAATACTTCAAGCAATCATGGAAAAACTATTTCATTTTAAATTATACATCCTATGGCTTAGACAATGTCTTTCTGTTCACAACTGCAACTCTGCTGACATCAAAAGAATATGGGGGACAAGCATCCCAGGGCAGTATAAAGTTTCTCTTCAGCTTGCCAAGAAGTATGCAAGTCATCCCATTAATTAGGAATGGGGCATGGAGTTCATGTGAAGTCTTTGAATCTAATTATAGCACTTTAAACAGTCTCAGTGTTTAAAAGGTATTTATAGTAACTCATGCTTTTCTTCAAATTTCATAACAAACTATTATTTGTAATTAAACTCCTATAAGTAGTAAAATGCTTGCTTGTAGTTTTTGCCTTCCCCTAAAAGTCATAGAAATTAGGTTTAGTTTTTAAATAAAATATTACCCGCTTGATATTCATGTCTCCATAAATACCTTTCAAGGAAAGTCCATAACTGGTAATATCAAAATAATAGTAATGGCAAGTTCACATACCAAAAACATATGCTAATTAATTTTCCTTATCAATTGTGAAATGATGATCAAAGCAATTGATAACATGTTGTCAAAGTTTTGACAATTGCTCTGTTTGTACTTCTTACTAAACCAAGAAAAAGCAGAACTACAACTAAGTATGGTCCCAGAAGTTGTGGGGAACTTAAATTTAAAATGTTCCTTAAATACAGTCAGCCTACACTGCCGTGAGCTTACTATCAAATTTCTATTTAAAAAAACAAATATTGTTGAGTCCAGACTCAAAAAGTCAACAAAAAAATACCCCCAACACCCCTGTCAAACACCCAACCAAAACCAACGAAAACCAAAGTGCTTGGGAAATGAAATTTCTAATTCTCATATACAGTAATAATTGGCCTTTAAGATGCTGTTTTTACTGCTTACTGCCTTTTTTCTGAAGTAGGAAAATTCTCTGTTTATGAATCTTTATTTGTGTGACTTTGTTCATGTAACATCAACAGATGCACTCAAGGGAAGATGCAGAAGACATAGAAATTACCATGTCCTACTATATTACAAGTTTTTTCTTAAAAGCAGAGCTGCAGAGGAAAATGTCAGGATACATGAAAATTGCCTCAGAAGTTTTCCTTTAAAAATTAAAGAACTATTTCTCCCACTCCCAAATATCAAGCCTTGTCTTCACTGATTTTTGCCAAGGGAACCTTGAGAAAATGGAATTGGTTGGAGTGGGTGTTTCTTCAGCATGAAAATGTATTATTTCCAAAAGGACTGGAAGCAATATGGGCCAAAAAAGAAAAAAGCAGATTATTATTAACATAAAATACACCTATTTTGTGTTGTTTTTCTAAAACTTCAAATAACTTGTTTTTACATTACCCCTTCCCAAGTATTAAGCTTGTAACAAACAAAGAGAAGGATTATTTCTCTCCATGTATGAATTGGTACGTGGCACTCATCTTGTTGCCAATTTATACCACTGAAGCTTCAGTGGAGGCCACTTTTTAGTACAGGTGCAAGGGATAGAGAAAATGAAGTCTGACCCTTTCTCCCTCCCAAATGGGATTTTGGTTTCCTGAGAGGCTATCTTTCCACCACTTCTCCATTGTCTTGAAGCCTCACATCAAAATGATGAAATCAAGTTTTAACTTGAGAGAAATGATCTTCAGATACTTTTTGTGGGGTTGGGGAATTACATAGCAGGAAAGGGGGAAAAATACAGTTATTTTCTTTTAGTAATTATCCGATACATGAAATGCTTTGAAAGTGTGGGGTGGTTTTTTTTATTTTTTTTCCAAGTGTGATTTATATGGACTTAGAAAATGTGGTTAACCATTCTTTTCATTTATCATAATAGAGTGTTCTCAAAGTGAAAAATGCACGAATGTCAGCTCAAGGACCCTTCCCACTCAAGCAGAGAATTTTCCAACGGGTAAGACGTTTTCTTCCATCATATCTTATAAATATAATGCTTTTCTCATGGCTTGCTTTTTTTTTTAATTGAGAGAACCACATCAACAACATTTGCAGTCGTCATGGTTGTAACTTTATAACATACTTCACGGTACCTGTGAAGTGTCCAACTTCTACATAAGATTTGTTGAGACTTTCTCATAAAAAGAGAGAAGTAACTTATTAACTGCTATAAAAGCCAGAAACAACTTATGGACTGTATTATAATGGCTAATAAAAAAAGAAAAGCAAATAAAATGTTCATTGCTTATTTTATATATGGGTTTCAATTCTTCAAATGTCTTATTTTTAAGTTTGTGGCCTTTCCAAGTCTTAATTTATTTTTTTAATGTTGTATTTGCAATGAAGTTGCAATTGAGCACAGCTCTTCAGTAAGTAGGTACAGCAGGCTTCCCTTCTGGAGGGCTCATGGCTTGCTCTGTGGATTGAGGGGCAAGTCACATTTCCCTCCTCGTAGAGGAAGAGAAATAACCATCAAAAAACAACACTGGGATGCACTCTGTTTTCTGGCTTGACCTGACAAATCACATCAATGGTAGTCTCTGCCAGGCATATGGTTATTTGTAGTTAAAATATTTGTGCTTAGGTACTTGTTTGTCTCACTCAATACAGAATGTGGGTTCTTTATAACTGGGGGTATGGATCAGAGCTCAGAGAAGCAGACAGGAAGATTACCATAGGTGCAATGGGTTTTTGGACCATGTTTCATTTCCATAAGGCATTATTAATAGCTCTTTTGGCAGAAGCAGCCATATTTCAGTCATCTTAATTCAATGTAATTATTATTTCAGCAATATGAACTTTATATAATACTTAAATTGTGTCTCTGCAATTACATATTTAACTTGGAATCAATTTGATTATATAAAACAAAAATTTACATTTTTAAGTAAGTCTTCTCTTGTGCCAGTATCTTTTATAGCTTCAGGTAAAATGAAAAGGTCAACAATACTGTTACCTAACAGTGATCCAAGTAATGTTCAAAGAATCTAGTTTGTGTTCTTTGTACTAACAATTGACTATATGACCACAGCTTAAAGAGAGAGGTCTTGTAATTCAGTAACACTGCTTTATATTTGTGAGCCACCCTTGGCCTTAAAGTAATGAGTAATTTAGGTGCAAGTCATCATAAAACTCCTGGAGACATACATAGGAAGCCCCCTGAAAACAGATTAAGATGCAGCATATTAGACTAGAATGTGAAAACTACCTATTTTACTTGATTAAAAGGTGAAACTTAGAGGAGCTGGAATATTTTAGGATGTACAACAATCCCATTTATTGCTGGAAGTGTGACCCATTTGAATACTTGCAATTGGAATTCTTCCTGAGTGGGTATTACTGGCTTATATGTGCCCATCTGGGTATCTGAAAACTTAAGAATATGATTTACTGTTATTGAGTTAATTTAACAGACATGCAGAATGAAAGCAGCTTTATCAAAGATGCTCTTTATCTGAGAGAAACCACCTGAAACTGTACCGTTAGCTGTAGTAAAAGCTTCTCATAAACAGATGTCAAGATCTGAGAACAGGCAGCTACCTTCTTTCAGATGTGCTGGGGAAATCATGTAAGTGAGCTTTTAGTTGGACTATTTATCTTGGTTGCTACTGCTCAACCAGCTTAGCTGAGAAACAGCTTTTTCAGTTTTCACTTTATAGAAGCCTTCTGAAGTAGTGGGGGTGACATGTCAGATAACCATGAATTTAAGATTAGCATAAAGAGTTGCAACATGCTGAACTATATATGGTTTGGTGTTTTTTTTTGTGATTCTAGTATGTTTGCCTCAATTTTTAAAATATGTATGGGATATTTGGAAATCTAGGCATGTTCTCAATGTCCGTAGAGCTGTCTAATTTGACAAATTACCAATCTGCTTGCTTTTTTTTCCTCTTCTCTCTTGTCTATTGCCAAGTGTGTCAGATGTCTCCCAAAATTTCTACAGACTTTCACATCACTCTCCTTTTGTATAGCTGTAGCCTTTATTGTGCAACCAAAAAAATCTTGTGTTTTATGCTAGGCTACTATCTCTACTGGATAATAAAAATGAAAAAGAAACATGCAGTAAGTCAATTTTCCATGTGCCTGTCTCTGAAGCTGAAAAAAATAGTTCATAATGTGGATTTTGTGATTTTGAGGGATTTTCTGCTTCTCCAAAGCTGATTCACAAAACTTGTAGCACTGTAAATGGATATCTTTCTCCAGATATCTCCTTGAAGTTAACGATGGTAAGACGAAAGAGTGGATGTCCTGATCCCAGACTCCAAAGACAGCTCAGAGGGCAGCTCCGTCTTCTGGAAAATGACAGCAGGGAAGTGATGGCAGTTTTCAGTGTAAGTCAATTGCTTGGGAATTGATTTATTTATTCGGAGAACACACTCTGTACTACTGAAATAATCTGAGAGATATTTGGGTCCCATTTCCGTCTACATGCTGTATGCTCGAATTTGAGTGACCAGAGTTTCCCATGGCCCAAAACCATCTAGAGACATTAGAGATATTGAACCACTGAAAAAGACTGGAATGCCAAATTGATGTAAAATAAACCCACCTAAATAAGGCATTGAAGGGTTTTATTTTAAATATGGTCTGCTTTGATTTACATCAAAGGAAAACATGGTTTTCTGATTTTTTTCAATTTGCTCTCATATTGACTCTTGACTTCAGTTTCCAGTCGCTTGGAGTCACTTGGCATGCAGGTTACTGAGGAAGTCCACCACTAAGCCGAAGAGGAAGTCTGAAGGAGAATAGCATAAATATTGGACTTCCTAGGGCTAGATGGCTGTAGCTTTCAATAGCACATGAGAAGGTCGGCATATTTTTATTACTGTCTTTAATTTGTTTGTAGGAAACCCATCCTCTACAAGCAATGAGGTTTGCTTCAAATACGACTTAAAGCCTTCTCTTTCCTCTTGATGAAAACCAGGATGATACAATTTGACCTCTGGTATCCTTTTTTTTTTTTCTGAGCCATGAGTTCCAGCCTCCTTCACTAGCAAGCCAAACACTGAAATCTTAATTAGTTATGGCTTTATGACTGTCTCAGATGCATGTGTTTCTACGTGATTTTCCCTTCATGTGTTGTGAACTCTCCCATCACCAGCCTGCTGATTTTGTGGCTGTGAAAGCAGTGTCTACTCCTGCTACTCTGCTCTGGCTCTTGTTTAGGGGGAGATGGGATCAGGAGGTAAAAGAAAACAGCATACAAATAGACTAGATTTGTGGCCTTATTAGAAACAGAGTGGGAAAAGGACTTTGAAGGAAGCAAGGTTTATAATGTTTCCTTAGAATGTTGTTTTGATATTCAGCAGTGCATAAAGCCCTTGAGGCTGAGATTTTAGCATGTGTTGGCAATTTATTAATAGATTTCAGGCTCTCATTAATATTTAATCTAGTGTAGAAAGGGGCATGCAGAAGATCAAAGCAGTGATGAGGAATGCCTGTTGAAGAGGCTTAAGTTCGACTTCTGTTTTCAAAAAAGAATTACTATTTTAATCTGTTCATGTTGTGTGAATTGAAAATATGGAAGTTAAATAGAATTAATTCAGAGATCTTTTAAAATCATGACACAACAGTCATAAGAACAGTGGATTAGCTCCATCTTGCTCAGATTACAGAAAATGTTTGAGGAACAATTTTTTTTTTTGCCAGAGTTAGAATCAGTTTTTTGATTAGTCCTTAAATTGTTTTAAGATGCATTTCAATTTTGGTGTGATGGGAGCAAGGGTACAGTACTGGGAAATGATACAGTAGCATTATACCCGTTAGCTTTACATCTGATTTGTTCTCTGAGATACTGGTTCAGATACTTGTCTCATAAATTGCCACAGTTCTTTGTATTTTCCTGAAAGACAGTAGCCAGCATCATTGGAGAGGCCTGTTTTTAAGCTACTAACTGAAGTGCAGCCAGACTCTATATTATCATTCTTTGGCTAGAATACATCAAAATGTGTATTTCTTTCACTTATTTGAAGGTTTATGTAGTTCTCCCTTTTAGCATTTCTGAAATTCTTTATAAAATCCATCATTATAACTTACAATGATCGTTGGTCATCTTTGTTAAACACACAATTTAACGCTACTGTAGCAACACAAACTAGTACAAATAAGGAGAAAAGGATCTTACTGCATCTTAAAAAACAAATAAACAAACAAACAAAAAACCCCAAAAAACAACAACAAAAAAACACCAAACAAAACCCTCCAGTATATTTAATTGTCTTAACCATGGAAAGAGTGAACTAGGGAATGACTATTCAATGTCTCTTCTGGAACAAGACTGAAGGTATCAGGTATCAGGTTCAAATGTGTTTTCATATGTGTACAGAGCTCTGAGGTTAACCTACAGCTGGATCTTGTGGATCCTAAGAATTTATGATGGTTCAAGCAACCTAGAGAAATTTGAAGTCAAAAAAAACCAAACCAACAAACAAAAAGAAACCCTTTCCACTATTTAATATCAATGCCCGCACATCTGACAAAGGCAGTTCCCAAGCTGTAAATTGCTCTGTGCTAGGAGAGTGTTCTTGGAAAGTACTGCTAGATGCTTGCCTGGCTTTCACACTCTAAATAGAGAATGCTGGCCACTATACATAGGCCTGTCTGGTTCAGACATGTCTTTAGTCACACTCAGTGTGGTCAGTAATGAGGTCTTAATCCCTCTGTAAATTAACCTTACTGGAAATGTTGGTACAATTGGTAAGAAAAAATCAGATTAAAACTTGGCTCACTGTATGTTGTAGGTATGTGTTAAAGAACAGGTATCTCATATAGGTAAAACCCTGGATGTGTTTTTATCCTTCTTAATACATAGCATTTTAGCATAAGTGTTACCTAGTGAGAAATTGTGCTCAAGTCTAGTATAATTGTAATTAAAATATTGGTTTTGATTTTTTTTTAGGAGCTCTCTGCCAGACTGCTGTCCATTCATAGTGATCAAGATCTAATAGTGGTGACATTTAAAACTTTTGAAGAAATATGGAAGTTTCTAACCTACTACTCACTGGGTAAAGCTGTTTCACCATACAACAGTTCAATATGCTTTTGTTATTCCTCTGCACACAATTTCTGATCGGGAACTTGAACAGGATTTTGAGATTCTTTGTATTAACTCGTAATAGCAGTAAGTAATGTTCCTGAACTGGGTACTAGTGATAGGGCTGGAGAGACCCTCCAGCCTCCAGAAGAACCTGCATTTATCCCAAAGCAGGTAACAGCTATAAGTTCCTGGCAGATGTCTTATCTAAGTTAGATACTCCAGAATCAGATTGTATCTTCTAAGTAGTCTATTCCAACCCAGGTGTTTTTGTCCTAAAGTCTAAACTGTGCCTAACTTAAATGCTTTTACAGCTTTTTCTGCTCACTAGAGACATGTCGAGGTTAGTCCTCTTTCTTTGCACCATGCTAATACCTATTTGGAGACTTCTAACCCACACTTCCACTCAGTGTTGTTTTCACTAGGAAAATCAACCCTAATTGCCATAATCCTTCTTCACAGAGTGTATTTTCTAGACCTCCGATCACTGGGCTCTTTCCTTCTCACCACTGGACTCTTCTAGTTGTTCTACATCTTTCCTGAATAGTAGTGAGCAAACTGGACAGAGTTGGTAAGGCTTCAGAGGAAATACCAAGTAAAACAAAGATTACTTCATATGCTTTGCATGCTTCAGTTCTGCTTCTAAGTGTGAGCATGCCTTTTCTAACAATATGATGCCATTGATTTGAGTTCCATTTTTATTATACTATAACTTCCAGGTCTTTTCTGAAGAATAGCATTTAAATCAGATCTTTGTCTCCATTTTGTTTACCTGATTTTTTTTCTTCTGTGTATGGAGAGCTTCTGTGCATTACTATTGAATTTGCCTGTTTCCATCAGACCAATTTAATGAATTTTATTTTTAATTTCATGTTACTTGCTATTTTGTATTTTAAAATCCTCCTTAGAGAACTAGAAAAAATACTGTTTGAATTCAGTTTTGTAGAGAAAGCACAAGAAGATGAAGTTTCTTCTTAGGCAAGGCTGTGGCTAACAGGGAATTGATTTAGCATCTTCCAAATAGCAGAGTAGCACCTTAATCACTGATCTGCCCACCTTTCCTCTTCACCATAACTTTCTGCACCAAGGATTTGCTAATGTATTAATGTTGGCCCTTTAAGTAATAATCTACTATCTATACCATGCTGATTATGATACACCAATCCAGATCTCCCTGTATAGCTTTGAAAGCCTGAAGTCCTAATGCAAGGAGTCCCAGCTTCCAAGGTCAAGTGCTACCTTCTTGTGATTTACATGACTCTGGTATGCAGCAGCATCTCTGTCCCAAAGAAATTCCAGGAATGTGATACCCAGGCACAGTACCTGCATAAATCGGTACAGCTGAATCAGGCAACAGAAATTTATAAAGAGATTATTTTTTGAGATTATTTCCAGTCATCTGTTATTAAGTGGTGCTAAGCACCCATTGCTCAAAGCTTTCTAGTGATTACCTCTTTCAGACTCCAAACCTTGCAAATATAGCTAAACTATGGGGAACCCTCGTAAGGGGAGGACATGGTCTGCTTTTTCAGCAGGATTAGGCACAGAAAAGTTGTGTGCCTTTTAGATGTAGTTTGTGAGAGCTAAGCATTAAAAGTAGCTGTAATGCATGTGACTTAATGGATATAATTTTGCCAATACTATGTAGTAAAATTAGTTATACATTGTGGGTTAGAGCAGTAATGGAGTTATCTGAATGCCTACTCCAGTCTTTGACTTTCTGAAAGGTTATTTTCTTGTATAGTACTGTAATACTGCAAAGAAAACAAACTGGATATTTTTTTTTTCTAGGTTTTATAAATCATTGCATGGAGAATTTATTCCTAGATCAATCTTTCTGGCTCTATTCTCAAGAGGAAGAAGAAACAGGCATTGAAGTCTGTATAGATGAAAAATCATTAAATTTGATGTACAGAAGCCTGCTACTACAGGAAGGTAAGGAAGACTGTACATGCTAAGGCTAAATTTAGAGAAGCACCTTTCTTTAAAATCCTAAAATCAAATATTAAGACCTACTCAAGTACTTAATGAAGTTAAAATTTAAATCTATTCACTCCAACTGCACCAGAAAGAGAAGAGAAAGGAACACAGATTGGGTTCATAGGATCGTAGAATCATAGAATCGTTAAAGTTGGAAAAGACCCTTAAGATCATCGAGTCCAACTGTTAACCTAGCACTGCCAAGTCCACCACTAGACCCCATCCTCAAGCACCACATCTACCCATCTTTTAAATACCTCCAGGGATGGAGACTCAACCATTTCCGTGGGCAGCCTGTGCCAGTGCCTGACTGCCCTTTTGGTGAAGAAGTTTTTCCTAATATCCAACCTAAACCTCCCCTGGAGCAGCTTGAGGCCGTTTCCTCTTGTCCTATTACTTGTTACTTGGGAGAAGAGACCGACCCCCACCTTGCTACAACCCCCTTTCAGGTAGTTGTAGAGAGCAATAAGGTCTCCCCTCAGCCTCCTCTTCTCCAGACTAAACAACTCCAGCTCCCTCAGCCGCTCCTCACAAGACTTGTGCTCCAGACCCTTCACCAGCTTCGTTGCCCTTCTTTGGACACGCTCCAGCACCTCAATGTCCTTCTTGTAGTGAGGGGCCCAAAACTGAACGCAGTACTCGAGGTGCGGCCTCACCAGTGCCGAGTACAGGGGCACTATCACCTCCCTGGTCCTGCTGGCCATGCTATTACTGATACAAGCCAGGATGCCATTGGCCCTCTTGGCCACCTGAGCACACTGCTGGCTCATGTTCAGGCAGCTGTCAGCCAACACCCCCAGTCCTTTTCAGCCAGGCAGCTTTCCAGCCACTCCTCCCCCAGCCTGTAGCATTGCATGGGGTTGTTGTGACCCAAGTGCAGGACCTGGCACTTAGCCTCATTGAATCTCATACAGTTGGCCCCAGCCCTATGATCCAGCCTGTCCAGGTCCCTCTGCAGGGCCTTCCTATCCTCCAGTAGATCGACACTTCCACCCAACTTGGTGTCATCTGCAAACTTACTGAGGGTGCACTCGATCCCCTCATCCAGATCATCAATGAAGATATTGAACAGGACCGGCCCCAACACTGAGCCCTGGGGAACACCACTCGTGACCAGCCACCAGCTGGATTTGACTCCATTCACCACCACTATATCATAGGGAAATTAGAGAAATTCGTGTGCAACTGGTCCATAAATGGATACCAAAAGGATTAGGGAGGGATGTACATTCCAACTTGCTTAATATTATTGCAGATCCTGGAGATGTATGGGAGAAGGATTACAGATACAGATTGTCAGGCTCATGTGCTTCTCCTAAACAGCATCACCTGCTGCCACTGTCAGAGACAGAATGATGGGCTAGATGGATCATGGATTACTGCAATAAGAACATGCAAAATGGTGCAGCAGAAGGTTCTACACTTCATAAAACACCTCAGCTCTGCCTTTTTTTTTTTTTTTACTGAAAGAGAAACTAGGCAGAAAAGCATGAATATCTGACAATCAGGAAGAAAATTCTTGTGAAATCTCAGATTTTCAATCTCTAATTGAATATTACTGGTGCTCTTGAAGCCAGTTTTAATGCTTGTATGACACTAAAACATCACATAAAATGACATCTGCTCCACTGCTTTCTTTTTAGGGGCATTTTTTGTTTTATATCCTGACAATCTGATAAGAAAGATAATGGCTAGAGACAATGAAATAAACACTTATTTTGAGACCGGGGATTTTACTGAAGATGTAGCAGGTGGATCTGTGGATGGTGACATGACCATGCTGCCTAATGCTTCTCCAGAGCCATTGATCCCTTTTCATCAGTAGGTACCTGACTCTAGCTACCTATTTCATATGCATTTATTTCATATGTACACATGTCTGCTTGGACATAGGTGTCTCTAAATCGTAGCTTGTTATGGAACACCCATCTGCCATTAACACTGAGAACAAATGCTTTATTTCCTTCCATACCACACAATTGAAATTAATCCAGATGCCTGCAGAGCAGCATTTAAAGATGCTTTACTATGTTGTGAGTTAGATATTGCTTTTTTTTTTTTTTCCCCCAAGTCTGAAATAAAATCTGTTAATGTTTCTAGAATAACATAAAGTGAGAATTTTCATTTTTCAGGATGCTTGGAAATGTGGATGATACTAGACTAGCAGTGTTTTTACTCAACACTATTGACAAGAGCCATCCACCCCCTTAGTGCAGTTAGTTTCAAGTTCATGTCCAAGCTCATAATTGCTATAAACCCAAAATTACATCAATGGACTCACTTCAGGAATTGCCAGAAAACCATTCATTCTTAGTGCTCTTAGTAGTTAAAAAGCTGGAATTTTTCTGTTGACCTTGGGCAGGGAGAAATAGCATGACTTTCTAAGTTAGGTTTGTTTGACTGAAGTAACGCTTCTTTTACTACTAGTATTACTTAAAACATAGCTCTGTCTGAAGTATATGGACAGTGCTGAAATTGAAAGATAGCTGTGGGAGTAGCGCATCTGTTTTCAAATGGATTTAAAACATCACTGGTATTGTCACAACCTTTAGTGAAGTGTTTTACACACTAACTTCAATTTCTTTTTCTACTTTCAGATGGTTTCTTAAAGGGTATTCTAATCCTATTGATTTTACATACAAACCTGAATCTAAATCCATCAGGAAAGTTGGTAAGAAACTCCATTCAAACATCAGCATTAAAAAAAAAACCCAAACTTATTCGATGCTCTTTGTTAGGACAGACTCTAAAGGGTTCAATAACTTATTTTCCATTGTATTAGGATGGGAAAACAGCTTTCAAAATTACATTGTAGCAAAATTAGTGAGAGCATAAATTCCTGCGTAAGTTGAGTTAAACTCTAAAGGCTTATCTCTCCCCTATTTCCTCTGAATTACTGTATTAAGTAGATGCACAAAGTAATAAAGAGTAATTAAGTTGATGCCTCTGTAGATTTGATGACAAACTTTAAAGTAAGAAAATGCACTAATGTAACTGTTGTGGATCTTTCACATGTGTATTTGTTTATCTAATACTGCCAGAGAAATAAAACTTATACAGATGGTCTGAGGTTAGAGAGTAAGTATGGCTTATTTTCTACTATATGTGTCAGTTTTAATACTGTATTGACTGGTATATAACTGCATGTTTATCCAATAGGGATTTTATTAGTTGGTTCAAATGTTTTTGCTCTGGCCCAAGTTCAGAGCCCTTTATAAGAGGGAAAGTAGGGACTTAAAACATTTCTTTTTGTTGCTTCATAATGGAATTTGGTAGAATTTTGAAAACGTTTTAGATTTTGCTTTCTAATGGCTGGGAAATGAGGCCTTTTTTTGCTGTTATTTACAACTCTAATTGCTCAAACCCAACCGATGAGGCTTGGATGCTTTAAATCTTGCCACATTGGATGTGCAACTTGTGAGTTCCTGGAATGTCTTTTGCTAAATATATTCTTCTGCTGAGTTGCTATTCTATTAAGTGTATTTGTGTTGTTAAATTACTTTATCTGCAAATATTATTTATCTCCTTATTACACAGCAATGGGATCCTGTCTAGCTGTGATGAATTATGAAAGTATTGTGTTGGAAGAGATGAGTTTCCAGGAAGGGGACAAAATTGAGATCCTTGGCTACTTCATTGAATGCATGGAATGGTTTCTTGGAAGACATGTGTTTACTGGCCAAATAGGTTTTGTGAAGACAAGTCATGTTAAACTGGACTTATCTAAAAATAAGTAAGTGATATGTATTTAACTCAAACAAAAAGAGACTTAGTCTCTTAAGCTTTAAAATACTGAATGCTAAACTCAGGTTTGGTGTTTGGTTTTTTTTTTAATGAGAATTGTCATAGTGTGTATCAGTCAAAACAAATGCAAAGAAATTGGAATGTGAAGTCTACTTAAATGTTGGAAAATGTTATCGGCCTGTACCCAAGTTACTTACTGGGAAAAGGGGTTGCTGTAGTTGGTATACCTGGTTCAGTCTGTGTTCTTTGGATCACAAGATCCAAGAAGTTTTACTATTGCAGAAGACTCCATTTTTACTCGTCTTTCAAGATCTATGTTAAAGTGTCCAAGTTCTGTTTTTGCTAGTACCCTCAATTACAGGCCTTAACTTGTTTCAAATGTGGCTCCTCTTAAAAGTAATTGCTCATAATGCAGAAAGAAACCTGTAAAAAGTGTGCATTTCAGCATGCATTGGCACCATGTAAATAGGCTTCTCCTATTAATATGTCTGGATTGGTTGCATGCTGAAAAAGAGTTCTTAAATGTTGTTTGCAGGTCCATTTGATGTGTAACTTTAAGCTTATATTAGAAAACCTATACCATAATGTCCTTAAAGATTTGTGCTTTTAATAAATTGTCGCTCTTATAAAATGCTATACCATGACACAGATAGACATAAAACTTACTCTGATATGGCAGAAACTGTTAGCTGCAATCATAGATACTATCACTTTGTATGTTTATAAATGATTGATACTAATTTTGAACACAACAGGACCTATAATGTAAAGATTGTATTAGTTTCTCTAACAAGCTCCAATTTGACTGATGCAGTGAGCTTCTCGAGCCAAATCTGCTTTCAGACACCTTCAAAGCTGCTCCTTTCTTTGTTAGACCACAAGACCTGGATTTTCTTGAAGCAGAAGAGCTATCTTTTTTTTCAAAAGAAAAAAATGTGGAAGAAGTGATACATTTGTTGAAACAAACCTCCATCACAGATGTTTGCTCTGTGTATCGAATAGGTAAGTATGATTTTTACTCCTTTTTACTATACAAGATACATGTGCTGTTCCTATATCCCTGTTACAACTGATTTTTTTTTTCTATTTCAATGAGATTCCAGCCTTTACACCTACTTTGAAATATCTTAGTATTCAGTTTCGTCATAGATAGGCATGTAAAAATCCTTTATATCATCTTTGCTACTTTCCTGCTGATGCAAGACTTCTCCCAGCAGAGCATTTACAAATCTTTTGTCCTTTTTTGAGTGAATTAAACAGCAGGGTTTGAAAAACTCTGTTATTGAGCTGAACAGATCTTCAAGCTTTCAAATGTCTGAGTGCTGCTTTATAAAGGCAGTATGTTCACCCAAATACTGCTGGCTTTTCATTCATCTTGGGAAAGGTGGCATAATAATTATTGACAGCTAATGCAAACATACACCTCTTCGTGCTTGATTTAACTTTCAAAGGTATAGAAAAATAGCAAAATGTACTCATACAAAGAAAAAAAATATACTTTTAGCTACAGCATCTCTGATACAGCTATTATTCCTGTAAGTGCTCATGCTTTACACAAACTAATTGGAATATTTGGGGTTTCACCTTTACAGACTTAGTGTAAGGTACAGTAATATAATTGTCTTGTTGAATTGAGCAGGAGCAGCAATTTCTTATCCCGCCACAGGCTGTTCTGTGGCAATACGTATGCTTGTCAAATATCTAACAAAGTTTTATCTCCATTAGTGGCATCCTAAGAGACAGGCCCGTAGGCTCCAATTGGAAAGGAGCCGGTGTGTAGGTTTGACTCGGGTGCATTGGTCTAATTCTGTAAATCAGTGTGTGTGTGAACAATAACTAAGGTATGTCACACCTGAGTTGCAAAATGTAACTCATGTCAATGTGCAAAATGACTCTACATCTCGCCTTCCTCGCTCAAATTAAAAGCCTGGGAATGAAAACTCAGACCTCTGTTAGTTACTAAAATAATCTCATGGGCTTAATGCACATACTGATATTTTTGCCTGTTATATATTTTTCACCACATCTCATCTCCTCTGTAATCTTTATAAGTGCCAACTTCTTTTCACATCTTCCTAGCTAATAGTACCATCTTTACCACTTTTTTCTCTTAAACTACACAATTGATCAACACGACTTACCCACAGCTGGCGTTTTCAGTGTTCGCTTGATGTTTTGTTGTGTGATCTGAGTAAATGGGGTTTTGATTCCTTCCATCTACATCAATCTAATAAGTATTTACTTATGAGCACTCCCCCAATTAGATATTTAGAACATTAAGTTACGGCTATTGTAAACATCTGTGGCATCTGTCCACCAAAGTCAGGAAAGTATGTAAAGAAAGAAGATCCAAAAGTAAACAGTCAATGAGAGGTCATTCTTAAAGGCTAGTAAAATAGCTTTCCATCAGCTTAAATAGACCTAGTTCTGTGAGCCTCTGCTTTTAGATATATCCTTCATGCACTCAGTACCACTTATATTGCATCTAGTGCATGAAAGACACTGAATATAATCCTGAAATGCAGCATGACAACTGAAATATCTTGAGAAATATTTTCTACACAAAACAGTAATCCTTAAATGTTCTACAGATGTGCTATGTTAAACATTTAAAACTAGATGTATAGTAGTAACGTCTACAGAATTTAAAGATATGCCATTTAAAAGAGAAGATAGATACAGGGATTTTTCATCTGCATGCTGTTGGAACGGCCACAGAAGTCTGACACTCTTATCTACACAAACTACCCTAAACGGAGTACCCCTGGAGTACTGTGTTCAACTCTGGGGCCCCCAACATAAGAACATGGACCTGGTGGAGCGAGTCCAGAGGAGGGCCATGAAGATGATCAGGAGGCTGGAGCACCTCTCCTATGAGGACAGGCTGAGAGAGTTGGGGTTGTTTAGCCTGGAGAAGAGAAGGCTTCAGGAAGACCTTACAGCAGCCTGCCAGTACTTAAAGGGAGCCTACAGGAAAGATGGGGAGGGACTCCTGCTCAGGGAGTGTAGTGACAGAACGAGGGGTAACAGTTTTAAATTGAAAGAGGGAACACTTAGATTAGATGTTAAGAAGAAATTCTTTACTGTGGGGGTGGTGAGGCACTGGCACAGCTTGCCCAGAGAAGTTGTGGATGCCCCATCCCCGGAAGTGTTCAAGGCCAGGTTGGATGGGGCTTTGAGCAACGTGGTCTAGTGGAGGGTGTCCCTGGCCATGGCAGGGGGTTGGAACCAGATGATCTTTAAGGTCCCTTCCAACCCAAACCATTCTATGAAATAATTATTTCCCCCGGAGTGATGCTAAAACTTATTTCAGTAATATTAAGGGCTTTTTGCTACCTCATTTTAGGGGTGGGTTGGCTTTAATTCTAACTGCAATATGCAGATGTCTCTCCACCTTACTGAGAAGTGGTAGGTGCATGATAACCATGTAGAAAGCAGTTAATTGTATCAGCAGGAGGGTAAGTCCCTAGTATCTATTAGCTTTGGGTCAGACTTACAAATTTCTTCCCTTCTAAATTTCCAGGACACATCCAGTTCTTCTGACATAAAGAACTGTGAACTAAAAAATAGCCTTATTTTAGCATATTTAAAACTGAAAAAGAACTAAGATACCGTAACTAAATGACTTTTTTTCTTTCTTACAGACCAATTAGAAGAACCAGAATTTCAGAAAGCTCGTGAATGTGGTAATACTTCATATGCATAAAACTTTTACATAAAATTAATGCGAATTCTGATATTTTTGGTATCTTTGCCAGCTTTTTCCCTTTCTAATGTTCACATTCGAACTTTCTTCTCTCATTGTGTGCTTTCCTAGGTTTTGCTGTAAGACACTGTGGGTTTTCGTTGATATCAGATGCCTTTCTTGGACCTTGCTATCCAATTGCAAGCTGTATGACTTTACTGCTGTGACACACACGTGTGCCACCCCCTGACTCCCTCATGTTGTTTAACAGGGCAAAATACTGTTGGTGGGGCACCTGGCAAGTGCTGACTTTGAATTCCAGCAGATTTTCTGTCTGCTAGAAAAATTCATCCCATAATTATATTTCCCAAAGGAGATATTTTGATGAGAATGCAGAATTATTCCCTTTGGCATTTAGTTGCTAAGCTGTCACTATCATTACTCGTATTGTACTACATTTTTCTAAATACCAGTTTTTATATTTATAATTCTGCTGAACAGTTTCAGAAATGAGATTCTAAGGAAACTGAGCTCTAAATCTGCAACTTCAATAAGCTCCTGTTGATATGCAGCTGTAAGCTTTACACTGACTATGACTGCAAACTAAATCCCTAGTCCCTGCCCTATTACCTTGGCTGGATAACAGTGAGAGGACTAAGGAAATGATGGCATGTCTGACTTTTTTTTATATTTGTAAGGTACTCAACAATGTCAGTACTAAGAGAATTTAGAATGACCACATCGATCACCACAAACTTGGTAATTTTGAGAAAGCTAATCTGTGCCAGCAGAGAATCAGGGTTGGTATTTGATTGAAAGAAGAAATATTATTACACGTTACACAGGTATGGTGGGCTACACAGAGGTAATGTGGACAGGAGAACAGGACCTTTGCAGGCACTCTCACAGCACCCACGTAGACTTCAACAGCTCAAATAGCTCAGTCTTGCTCACCCCCTGCCGGCTAACCAGCCTTAGCTGTCTCTCAAGACATTGGCATACCCTTACTCAACTCGCATGTTCAAATTCACAGTTCCCTTAGACCTTAAGTCCATCCAGTATCCATGCCCTGACCTCGGGACCTTTGTCCAGCCTCCAGTTCAGACCTTGGGTCTTCCAATTCATTGTAATTCATTGGCAGATCTCTCTTGCTTATATACACACAGAAAGAACAGAGAATATGTACTCAGAATATACTTTTTGAGTATAGTCAGACACAAACCAATTTGAATTAATGTTGGACTTCAGTTGGATTAGTGTTGGATCAGGCACAGGGCCTGGCTAGGCAAGCATACTGATCAGCAACCTGCTTACATGTGGCAAGTCCCGTTTATCCCCACTCCTCCAGTCTCCCACACTTGTTCCTCCCTGATCCTTCTTGATCTCTCTCTTTTCCCCACCTTTGGCTTGTCTCCTAGACATACTGTTAAGAAAGTGCAGTATGTTTACATAATGTCTTCCTAACAGCATCCTCTACTGATAAGTGTTTTTGTGGGATCTTTGTGTGCATGCACACATGAAGTTGTGACCTGTAATTTATTTTTGAATTTCAGAAATTCCATGTTCACATTCTAGCACAGGATCCACTACCAAGAATGGCAAGATAGAAGAATTCCTGAAGAACTTGAAGAATTCGGAGGCTACTCAGGCAGAAGAGCCAACTACTGAAGAAGAGCATTCTGTTAGCTCTCAAAATACAGAAATCTTTCCTCCACCTGAAGGACCTCGCTTCCACATATGTCAAGATGATGTTCAAGCATCTGACATCTTTGAGTCATTGTTACTTTTCTTAAATAGGAAAGAGTATGAGAGAAACTTCAAAAACTTGTATGATTTCTCTTATCCATTTATCACTAGCATGTTTTATGGGTTTTCAGAAGAAGAAGAACTGGTTAGCTTTTTTAGATTAGCAAGGGAAGCAGCAAAGAAAGCAGGTATGTCCTGGGCACTGGCAAGGCTATGCTTTCTGTTAGGCAGGCTCAGTGTTAAAAAGCTGAAGTTTTCTCAAGCTCGGGTGTATTTTGAGGAGGCGTTGGGAGCAGTAGCTGGAGGGTTTAGTGATTTGTACTTTGTAATTGCTCTGTATACAAATCTAACAGTCATCTACTTGACACAGAAGAACAAAGAAAAATGTGCTCATGTTTTTGACAAGGCTACATCTCTTCTCATGGGAATTCCCAACTACATTTGCAGTGCTGACCTGGAGTCAGATATTCTAAAGTATGCTCTGAAGAGGACAGTTTTGAGCCAGAACAAACACGCAGAGGCAAGGGCATGCTTTCTACTGGCAAAACACTACAGTGCACGCAAACAGCATGAAGAGGCACTACCATTCTTGGAAAGGTTTCAACTGTTGCTTAATGACTTGGGTTTACAAAACAACTTATCAAACAGCTGTTATTTCAAACTAGCGGAGTCCTACAATGAAAAGTGTTTGCCGCACATTGTATTAAGTTGCATAAAGGTCGCCTCTTCCCAGAGCTCCAGTGCTCTAATGGATTCCTTGAAAAGGATTGATTTAGTCATCAAAAATGCTCCCAAGCTCTATGGCCTGAGAAAACTCAGACAAATACTCCCATCCCAAATTGCGCCTTACCTCATACAAGCACTTTCCTCTGTGTTTACTAAGGAGCAGCAAGGACTGTGCAGCACTATCTATCTTAGTTTAGCAAAACTGTACAGCCACCACAAATGGTATGGAAAAGCCATTGTTTACATGATGAAAGCACTGGACTCTGATGTTTCTGCTAAGCCAGAGGAAACTATTAACTATTTGGTTTTACTTGCTTGGTTATATATTCTTTACAGGCAATATGATGTGGCTTTAGCCATTTTAAATGCTGTCGTAGACTCTTCGTGGAGCAATCCTCAACAGCTAGGCATCGCTTATAATATGCTTGCTATTGCTTTGAAAAGAACAAACAATACAAAAGAAGCTGCTGAGAGCTACTACAAAGCACTGCATCTTTCAGAAGAGACCAATATGACCCATAACCAAGCTATAGCCCTGGCTAATTTTGGGGCACTCTGCCTGCATGCAGCAGCCAGCAAGCTGGCAGAACGTTATTATATCAGGGCAGTGAAGCTATTCTCCAAACTTCCAAGTATGGACTGTGGCCAAGACTTTATCCAAGTCCTCCTTCAGTTGGGATGTTACTATGTTGGTGGAACTCAAAGAGAAAAAGGAAGGTTTTATTATGAATGGGCTTTTTTAGTTGCAATGGAGACAAGTCATCTGGAAAGTAAGTACGTTTTTTTTCTCTCAAAGTTACACAATGTACCATTAGGTTATGTTTGTTATATAGGTATGTTATAGTTGTTCCTTAAATAACATTTTATGTCCAGTTATGTGATAGCTATCAAAGTGGTTGAAATCTTTGGTCTGTCCCATAATGGTGAAGAAACAAATACATGTTGGCTTGCTCTTCTGGTGGTACTTAGGTTTGTCAGACATTATAGAGAAAATGAAATATTAAGAAAAAAAAACCTAAGTAACTTAATTAGTAAAAAGTCTAGAGATTTCTATGTTCAATAATATTTACAATAGTTCTGATATCATTGGCAGTACAAACAGCACCACACTCAAGTTTAAAGGTATGAAAACAATTGGTGATCTGGATTACTTTTGCATAAAATAGTTGTATTTTGAAGACCCATGCTTTATTTATTCTTGCTATGATTAAGGCAGCTTATACAGGTAAGGTGACTGTTTTATTATTTTATTTTAGAGACCAAGTTTGAAGTAACCTCTTTGTTAAATTTGGGGGTGAAGAAACTGGCAGTGGAATCTTCTTGTTATGACTTTTATATTGTTATTCATTGACTGTGCTGTATTTGTGAAACAGTAAGAATGAATTATTTTAAAATTAATTTAACATTCATTTTAAAATAGAGATTCATGTTAGTATTTCCAATCTATTCTCCTAGGTCAACTACAAGTAATTAAAATGCTGTGTCAGTTCTACAGTACAGTTGTTCCCAATGAGGCTCAGTGTGTCATCTACAATGAATATCAACTATCTTTAGCTAGAAAGATGTCCAACAAAGTTCTGGAGGGGCAAATTTTGGAAACCATTAGTCAGCTCTATTTGTCTTTAGGAACAGAAAGGTAAGACATGCTGAATGACTTTGCTTTTATCCTGATTGTAACTTTTCTGTCATGCTAAAGGATCTCAATTTTCATGACAGCTGAATCGTAGAATAGTTTGGGTTGGAAGGGACCTTTAAAGGCCATCTAGTCCAACCCCCCTGCAATGGGCAGGGACATCTAAAACTACATCAGCTTGCTCAGAGCCCTATCCAGTCTGACCTTGAATGTTTCCAGGGATGGGGCATCTACCACCTCTCTGGGCAACCTGTTCCATTGTTTCACCATCCTCATTGTAAAAAAACTTCTTCCTTATATCCAGTCTGAACCTACCCTCTTTTAGTTTAAAACCATTACCCCTTGTCCTGTCACAGCAGGCCTTGCTAAAAAGACTTCCCCATCCTTCTTGTAGGCCCCCTTTAAGCATTGAAAGGCCACAATAAGGTCTCCCCGCAGCCTTCTCTTCTCCAGGCTGAACAACCCCAGCTCCCTCAGCCTTTCCTCATAGCAGAGGTGTTCCATCCCTCTGATCATTTTTGTGGTGTCCTCTGGACCCGCTCCAACAGGGCCATGTCTTTCCTGTGCTGGGGGCTCTAGAGCTGGGTATGAGCTGAATATGACTGATTTTTTTTTTCTCTGCTTTATCTATATGCTTTATTAGAATTGAAGGGTCCAGTGCTAGTGGATACTTCTCTTGTGGTTTTTTTTTTTAAGTAACTATCATCTCTCAAGGGAGACAATGTTCAGCAGGATTAACAGCACTTCAAGAGCCAAATTATTTTAAAAATCTATGTAAATAAATTTAAAAAGTATTATATGTTATGCAACTCTTTGACTGCTGTAGCTCTAGGATTATTGCTGGCAGGTGACTTGTTTGTGATGATAAATTTTTTACAAGACAATTTTTCCATTAGAAACCAAATAACATATTCCAAACAGGTCAGATGTCAAAATGTCTCTATGTAAGTGTTTCTCTTTGAGGAAATGCTTTTTTCAGAACTTGTATAAGCACATATCCTATGTACAAAACTGCATAGTGTCAGTCTCCAGCCATTTCTATACTGCTCTTATGTTCAGAATACCATTTTTTTGCTTTGCTTTGTTGAAAAGACAGACTGCACAAGTCAATTTATAGTAGCTAACAGGTGCTGGGGAAACCTACAGGTTTCTCTAGACAATCTTTCAAGTGTTTTTTAAGGCAGCTTTGATTTTTTTTTTTTCTTACTGTATCTTACTTCAGGGAGTCACTTTAGATTCAGGTATTTTCAAGCATGCCTCAGTAAGGAGGGAAAAAATATCCTCAGTAGTGGAAAGAGAGTAGATGCTTATTTTAGTTTTGTGGCTGCTGTCCAAGCATCTAACTTTCCTAATATATGACCTAATTTATTTTGCTTTGTTCACTGCTGTTTAATGAGATAGTTGGTGAAAATCCTTTGGAGAGGCTGAAGAAAAGGATTCGGTTAAGATTTCAAACTACCTGGAATTTGCAGAAGGATTTCACTAGCTGGAGAAAGTGCTCTTTGTGTGCATGTAGCGCGTGGAATTTATCACAGAATCATAGAAAATCTCAGGTTGGAAGGGACTTATAACGATTATTGAGTTCAACTCCCTGCTCCTCACCTAGAAGCCTGGCTCCCAAATAATGTTGGCTGTGTAACCTTAGCACGCTACCGGATAAAAGCACGTACTCAATAACGATATTAGACCATAGTATCACAACGTTCAGTCCCAAGTAAAAAGGCTATGTGTCTATGATGAAGTAACAAAAACAGTGATGTCCTTGGTGTCACCACCTCCATTGTAAATTACTGTGGCCATGCCAGAGGACACAGCCTGACCTGTTCCAGCTGCCGTGCTGGGTTATGGATTGGTATATGCTTCTGTCTGCTGTAAAAGCAAAAATTCTGAAGGAGGGATGGAAGTGGCATTCAGTAATTGGGCTGAGTTGGACTACTTTAACTACCTTGCCTTTCCTCGTATTAGCAGCTTGTTAGCAAAGAAGAGAAGACTGAAATGTCAGGCTTGTTCAGTGGCTCCTTACTTCCTCTTGTGAGTATAAAAGGAGTGACAGGTCTCTTCAATCTCTGTAAGAATCGGGAACTGGTAAAAACATTTTTTTTTTTTTTTTCCCCTCAGATGAGCTAGCTTGTTGAGACAGAACTGAAGTCTTGATAGTGTGAAATACTAGGGAATGTATTACTTTTAGATTTGTTGTGGATCTTTTTGGAGGTCTAAGTAGGCTGTTCTAAAGATGCACTGGGTAAAGATTCACTGTAACTGCACAGTTCATGGTATTTCATATGTTTGTATTGTGCTTGGAGGAAAATGCACCAGAGCAAGGTGATGGGAGTCTATCACAAGACAGCTAGAGAAGGATTTAATAAGAAAGGCTGAGGCTTCTGTGTCTGGTATAAAGCACAAGCTCAATCAATCTGACAGGCCTTTCCAATGAAAAGTATGACCACTTTTCTGAAAGCACAGTGCCCTTACACTTAAAGAAAATTGCACTGCCCAGTGGTCTAATAATTTAGGTGCTTCTAGAACTGATCATGTCTTGTCCATCCCCCTCCAAGATTTTCTGTGAATGCTGATTAGTTTGAATTCTGCTTATGTCTGAGGCCTAGGTGATATTTACAAAAAAAATTTACAGACACAATTTCTGAGGTTTGTAGGAAAAAGCCATAAATGATAATTATTAAAGATGATAATAAATGATAAAGAGCTAAAGATGAGGAAAGATTTTTTTCCACCTGTCACTAGCCTGAGGTGTAGGGGAAGGACACATCTAAAATAAACTATCCTGAAATAATATAATGTGATAACAATGTAATAGGAAACATAGATTGAACAAAAAAAGGAAAAGGAAGAAGACCAAATCTGATAATTACTAATGGAATATAGCTGAGATTATAATTGTGCATTGAATAGAGGAAACATTGTTTTTTACATTAACATAAAGGTTTTTTTATTATGAAGAAAAAACATTCCCAATTCTGAAGAACCCCTCAGTGATTAGCAGTTTTCCCCTGTTTCAGGGCTTACAGGTCAGCTCTGGAATATACAAAAAGAAGCCTTGGAATATTTATAGATCTCCAGAAAAAAGAGAAAGAGGCATATGCTTGGCTACGGGCAGGAAAGATCTACTACATTCTGAGGCAGAATGAGCTTGTGGATCTTTATATTCAGGTATGTTGTCAACACTTACAGGCATGCACATGTTGTCAACATGATGGAGGTGGCATGGTAAGAGAGTAAGTAATTCAATTCAACACCAGAGATTTTGCTAACTGATGTTCTGAACATATAGTAACACCATTTATGTAATACTTAACAGCTGAAAGTCTCAGCATTTTCCAGTGGTGCTCCATTTTAATCTGTTGACTCCATAAAGATTTTAGGCAGTGACCTTTCTTAGTGCCTGCTCTGTTGTAAACTCTGTATTTCTTCATCATCTGCCAGCTCTACAGCACCACAGCAATCAAACTGTGTATGCATGCTACATGCTGGTGGATAACATAATCATCTTAGCATGCTGGCTTGTGGGCCAGATCCACAGGAAGAGAGAGTAGCTTTTTCAGGAAGCGTTTCCAAAGCATCTAAAGCTTTCCTTCTGTGGCCGTGCATAGCATGGCACGGAGCCAGCTGGAGCTGCCGCTGCCTTTGCAACAGTGAGGCTGGAGGCAGGTGGCTCGCACACCTCGGACCCCCTGCGACCAACTGGGACCTGCTGCTACTTCTCCTCCTGTGCTAACACAGACTGAAAGGTGACCTGAAACAGGGATGTAACCCTTGTGGCTGCTGAAAGTGGATGATCTGGAGTCTTTCTCTGAGCTGCGCTGCAGCCCAGATCTGACTCTGTCTATATGGCTTCTAGCCATTCACTGAAGTATTTGGGGAATTAGTTTCTTGCTTTTGTAAAGGAGTTAAAAATACTTCTGTTATAAGGGATAGTGCTGCCTTGTAGTGCAGGATGTATACAGAACCTGATATAGTAAGATCTGAGTCTTGGCTGGTGTGTGAGTGGTACCAAAACATGATCTCTAAATAAAATAATCACACATCTGTTGTTAAGATGTTTTGAAAAAATTTTACAAAGCATCAGGAAAACATAGGAAATGCTTTCATGTTTAAAATGTCCTCAGACAAAACAGGTGAGGCTACTTTAATGACTTTTTTTTCTCTCAATTAAGTTAGATTTTTGAATACTTACCAACTGAATAAATGTGCTTACAGGAAGGGACTGTGTTATAGGCCTGTTATTTCTTTTTTCTTTTACTAAATGATTTTAGCTGATAGCCCCCTAGTCAGTCACCTGGTAGTACAAAAGCAAAATCAGCATGTGGGATGATTTTCTCCATCTGCTTTATTTCCCGCAAGAGGAGGAGCAGGCCAGGGACAAGCATGTGTATTTTACACTGTGCATGTATGGAACCTGGTCTTTAGAGCAGAGTCAGTGTCTCTCCATGAGAAAAGCCTCAAAGCAGGAATCTGCCCACTAAAAGGTTGACCGCTGTGCCAGTAATTTGTGCAAATCATCACATTTTTATCTTGCATGTAAAACAACTTCCAAAAATGTGATGCAATAGAGTCCTTAGGCGCCTGAGGCCAAAATAAGCAGGAAGACAGCACTCCTTTTCAGCCTAAGTAGTGAGCTGGACTTGTATTAATTGAATGCAACTTGAAAACTAAAGATCCCAAAACTAAAGCAAGATTCTTCAACTTGCTTCATGTGCAAGTCCCCTTTCTCATTACTGCCTATCCTATCAGCAACTGAGTGTCCTGGTATCCTTGCTTTGGGGAGGACCCATGCTACCTTTCAGGGAGTCCTTTTGGCTAACATGGCATATATTTATTTCAGAATAACAAGAGTGGACCTGTGTTTATTTACAGAATTCACTTCACAGGCTTTTAAATCTGCACTGTTAGCAGTACCTAACTTGCAATTAGAATTTATAAGTGCAATTTAATTCAAATTTAATGTTGCAGCTATCAAATGCACTATTGGTTTTTAGAGTGCCATGTGCTGACAAAGGTAGCAGGGTACTATTGCCAGAAAAAGGGAGAGCATAACACTATGTACCCAGGTCTTTATGTTCCTTCTTCAGCATCTGCCACCGGCCGGCTCAAAACCAGGGTAGCAAAAAGACAGAGCATGGTCTCACAAAATATAGCCTTTCCTATCTTATGACAGGCCTTAACAATATCTTTTTTCAGTTGCTAATATTTATGATTTTTTTTTTTCTTACCAAGAAGTAACCAAGATTTTCTCTCTTTCCCCATTTTTTGTTTTCTTTTCAGGTTGCTCAGAATGCTGCTCTTTACACAGGAGATCCAAACTTAGGAATGGAATTGTTTGAAGCTGCTGGAGACATATTTTTCAATGGTACTTGGGAAAAGGAGAAAGCAGTGACTTTCTACAGGGTTTGTGTGTTTTTTCTACTGCATTGATAGTTACATACCCTCCCATCCCAGCAGGTGTTCGACAAATGCCGAACCAAAAGCTGATCCTCTCAGCAGTTTGTAACTTATTGCAGCTGAGTACTTTGTCATGGTGTTAATAGATTTCACCTGTTGCAACTCCTGTGTGTAAGATATGGCTTATGCAAAGAGCAAAATAAAACCAGGAATTGCTTGACATGACATAAACAGAAGCCTGTCAGTGCTCATCTTGGGGGTTCAGCAGCACCTAAGCTGGTTTTATGCATTTCAGGACAGGGCTCTTCCACTTGCTGTTAAGACTGGCAACAAAACCACTGAACTCAGATTGTGCAATAAACTGGTAGAATTGCTGGTGAATCTGAAGGCTTATGAGGAAAGTCTGGAATATGCAAGAGCATCTCTTACACTCAGTGTAAGTTTAGGTAAGACCCATTTCAATTACAGCTGAATGTTACTGCTATCTCCAAAATAAGGCAGAATTCTAAAAAGCTTTCTTCATTTCAATTCAGTTAGATTTCTTGCCAGGATTTCGTAATGATGCTATAATTGCTATTTTTGCTTCCATTCAAGAATGAACAACTTCATTGCTGTCTCTTCTAACTCCAAGCTCATATGGAAAACCTTTGCTAAAGCACAGAATTAAACCTGGGATTCCAAGTCCGAATTGAGTGTTCTCACAGCTAAGCTGTAATACTAATGAATAGTATTGTACCAAGAGGCTTTGGAGTGTCATATATTTCTTAGATTTGCTCATAGCCTTACTGGTGAACTGACCTAGGAAAAAGTAGTCAAAAACAATAGGGCAGTTTCCAAAATGACTGTTCTTAAAATTTGAGAGCTGTTCAACTGATTAAGAACCCTCTCACCCCTCCACACGCGCACAGACAGGTCACTCTGATCAGTCTGAAAATCATCTTTTTGTCATAACTTTTGCTGTAAAGTATGTACTGGGAGGGGCAAGGGAGTCTTTAATCCTTTTAACTACTATACTTTCAAAATAATCTATTTCTGTTCTGTGTCAGTATACGCAGGGTGTATACATCTATACATGAGAGATATGAATGTAATTATTTCTAAGAAAATCCAAGACACTGTCAAATCCTACACTGGGAAATTCGGGAATTCTGTGGGACTTTTCTTAAAGGGCAGGTTTTGGCCATGCATTTCTTCAGCAAAATAAGTTTTATTCAATAAAAGATCAGCAAATACCAAACAAAAAATAGCATAGATGTATTCTGGTTTGAGAAAATTTGACTACTTTCTCTTTGATTTTATCCTGACTTATACATTATCTCATTAGGAAATCAGCTAAATGAACGAATAGCTTACCATCGGCTGGCTGCCATCCATCATCATTTGGGTCACTGTGAACTAGCTGAACACTTTTATTTAAAGGCCTTGTCCCTCTGTTCCTCTCCTCTGGAGTTTGAGGAGGAAACACTGTATTACGTCAAGGTGTACTTGATCTTAGGAGACATTATATTCTATGACCTTAAGGTAAGAAATACAAAAAACCGCTGCAGAAAATTGTTACAGTGAGCAATGTTTCATATCATCAGGTTTTACCACATTCTGTTTTTATGCATTTAGAATGTAAATAATAAAGTGGGAAAACCTACCAGAATCTATATTATTCTCATTTGATACCTAATAAACTGAGCTTGGATGTCCTCTTACACCGGTTGTACTATAGGGGGTACTATCTTTGTGTCTCTTATTTCAGGATCCCTTTGATGCAGCAGGCTATTATCATTTGGCACTTGCTGCTGCCATGGACCTGGGCAATAAAAAAGCTCAACTGAAGATTTACACAAGACTTGCAATCATCTACCATAATTTCCTTGTGGATCGGGAAATGTCTCTCTTCTTCTATCAAAAGGCAAGAACCTTTGCAACAGAGCTGAACGTTAGGAGAATAAATCTAGCTCCTGATCAGTGTTACAAGAGTTCATAAGCATCTTTGGAAAATGTAGTTGAACAACTTCAGAAGTACCTAGAGAATATTGCACTGGCTTTGCAGGAGGATGAAGAATGCATTCAGTGTCTCATTATGCATATGCTGTAAGCCGGAGCTCAGCATCCCAGACTAAATTACCAGTTTATATAACAGTGAACTACATTTCATTCTCTTCAAGATATACAGTCTTGTACTTGTTGTTTAAGGATCAGCCTGTGAACTAAAACCAAAACCCAACAGTCTTTTTTAACTAAATTTTTCTTTGCTATCTGTTTTCGCCTAGCTGGATACTGGAAAATGATCAATGCATAGATGCAATGAAAAATATTTAATAAAGTGTTACAGAGAAAAAATACTCCATAAAAATTGTGGCTTTCTTTGCATGACCTAGTTCTTGTATGACCTAGCTCTATTGTATTTACTTGATGTCATAAAAATATGCACAAAAGCATGTTAGGTGGGGTATTTGAGAATTGGTTTGATCCAGTTCCCCAGACATCACCCCTCATTTCCTATCAAATTCATCTACTGCAGTACTTACAGGCACTAGTTAAGATTTATCTTCTAATTCCTGAGAACACTTATGTACATGTTGTAATAACTAACTGGTTGGTTAGTGTAACTGAATTCTCTAGTAATATGTAAGTTGTAGATTTGTGGATTTCAGTGGTCATGTGAAGGCCCTCTTTTCAAAGACAAATTATCTGGTTTTTCTTAACTGACACTTTTCAGAACTGTCAGTATTGTCTGCAATGACTTATTACAGCATTTCCTACCATCTTACATATGACTACATTATGTTCAGAAAAATATACTACTTCACTTTAGTTGTAAAAATTCTGGATCGTTAATTTTGAGAGTTCTAAATCTTTGCCTCAAAACACTTTCATACTAGAGCTATAATAGAAATGACAGATCAGGCTGTATATTTTGAGAAGGAATGTCAATGTCTTAAAGTCTGATAATCTTGCAATTAAATCTTCAGATACACTTTGAAATGATGCCTTTTCATTCTCTGTAACAACGTCATACAGAAACTGCTAGTTTATTTTTTTAAGAGATTGCAAAGAATGGATGTATGGAAGTGTTTTTGGAAGCTGCACAGAGTCTCAGAAACAGCTAGGGGTTGCTGGCTACATCTGTTTTATTTGCTTATACTGTCAAACCCGAGGAAAGGTGCAAAAGAACAACTTTTTTTTTTCTGGTCTGTATAACTATGTACTCTCATTGCTTTGGTTCTTTGCCTAAGAATCTTATTTTTCCTAAAATCTGTCATTCACAGCGCACTCTGAACGCTTTCCATGTACGCATTCTGGTATCTGACTTTTGTCATCTTTTTGACCTTGTGAATTCTTCATTAGTTTTTCTTACTCTCTCCTATAGGGAGAGAGGATACTTATATATACTCTAGATAGACTGACACTTAGGATACTCTCCAGGGAAGTAGGAAGTGCATCTTCTTCCTGGGTGAGTGCTGTAAGCACTAGTTTATGTAACAGATAGTTGCTACTATCATAATTGTGACCTGTCGATTACCTTGAAGAGAAGATTTGACTTCTTAGGTAGAAAAGGTAACTCTCTGCCACGCTGTACTTGGCTCAAATGTCCAGAAAGTGAAGTGGGGTTTCAGTGCTTTACTTTTGAGCTTAAACACTTTGTATTTGCTATTGCTAGAAGGCTCCTTGCACATAAGCATTTTTTTTTGTTTTCTCTTTTGACGCTGTAAAGAGAACTTAAGTGCTCCTGTGTGTTCAGTTTCATGCTGAGGATTAGATGGCTAAAAATAATTAACGTGATAATGCCTTGCCTGTAAATATGCAGCAACATTAAATATATCTCAGCACTTTGCTTTTAAAAAATAAAAAAGCTTTATGTTGGGTAGTGAATCAGACCTCTAATGTCTTGATTGTAGAAATGTGTGTACTGCTCAAAGCAATTCTGCACATGATTTTTTTTTTTTTTTTTGGACACTCACCATCAGACTTTAACTAAGCATTAAAGTTGGAAGTTTTACTGTTTGGGTGTCTGAAGAACTTACCCTGAGGACTCAGATGCAGACTGGTGTCATACTGTCCCACTAAGCATGGGTAATTATCCCATGTTCTCTTCCTTGTCTTAACCTGAAAGCTCAACAGAAGTCCTGTATGATCCCTGCAGAGCTGGGACAATTGTGGATGTTGCTCTCCATTTATTAACTTTTCAGTGCTTGGCAGTCTATTTTCCATTTAATTTGGCTTTCAGACTAGATAAATTTATAACCTTTCTCTGGTTCCGATTGCTGTAATCACAGGCAGTCTCTGTGTTCTGGGAAGGGAAGCTGCACTTCCTAATCTAGAATTCAATTCTGCTGATAAGACCTATTTCTTTCTTGCATTCCTACTTCATTTTGTTGCCCTGATTCCACAGAATTTTTGCTTTCATAGCACTCCAATCCTTTATTATTAATTCACCCTTTAATGTTAAATTGTGCGTGGGCAGTGTATAGCACGCAATTTCTTGGGCTTTCCCTTCAAGCCAGCTGAAAACCATATAAAAAAGTATCCAGCTTTTGAAAAGGCAGTACCTGAATTCTCTCCTTGCTCTGATGACACAGGAATTCTGTGTTTTCCTACTCAGTGTGGTTAAAGTGAGTCATAGGCATAGTATTTCAAAGAACTGCGTTCCTATTAGATACATAAATGGCATTTTAGTTTTTTAAAAAATGGTTCGAAACCTATTAGACCTTTAAATATATCTTTTTCTCCAGGAAGCACAACATCATTTTATGATTCTGTGATAACAAATGCAATGCACTTGGACAGCAAAGTTGGAATTTAAAAATTTTACAGTTCTGGGAGGAACTGAATCTGCGCTAAAGGATTTTACTGTTAAGTTTTGTTCCCTTCGATCAGGAGTGGCAGAATTCATCTTCCCTGCAGGAGACACCTGTCAGATGGCCCTAATATCTTTAGCATCAGAGAACGGTCAACTGTCTACAATGTAGAATTCTATAGATGGGTGAGATTAATCTTACCTGGTGTGCTTCCTGGTGCAAGTCTTTATAAATGGAAGTCTGATTATTTGAGGTATTATAAATCTGTTTTCCCATAGCTGTTATGTAAATGATCAATTTTGGCTAGATATCTGGCAGAACATTCTTCTAGTTTAATGAAGCAAAAAGGCAGAACAGCATGGAGTCTAGATGCTTCCTAGATGGGGTATAAAAAGCATACCTCTGCAGAGTCTGTCTGTTAGAAAAGACAGTAAGGGATGGGATGTTTAAATGATAAATGAAAAAAAGACATAGGAAGCAGATGTAGATTCAGAGGGCTTCTAACCAGAGCTAGTTATATAGCTAGTCAGTAGCAAAAGTTTGATACTCTTAATGAGCCAAAAGAGCCCTGCTGAGCTGTTAAAAGCTCTGCAGGCACTGATGCACTAGGTATTTCTGCTTGATTTGAAATAACAAGGTTCTGCTTCCAGGAAGGCATGAACTGGTGCCCGTGAGCAGCTACATATCTAGAACCCTGTCAGATATAGAGCCAGATACTTGTGGTGGTTTCTCATCCAGGAATGACATATGTTGCCAAGCGTTACCGCTTCATTTTTAAAATAGGATTACAAAGGCGGCAATGGTAGTGACGCTATCATGGTACGGAATACTTAATTATTGGAAAGGGGTCACCTCAACCCCTGTGCTTTCCTCAGCCTGTAGCTCACACTTCCAAAGAGGAAAATACAGACTATCCTACTCAGTGGGCTAGGGGCCTGTCCTTCTCTCCATCTCTCCTGGTTAGATAAAAAGGCATGCCAAACTCTGCATGCTCTCTGGGTGTGCATGAAAGGGAGTGCAGCCCTGTCCTCTCATGGCTAAGGAATTCACTTTGGAGTAAAGGAAGGCTGGACTCCATCACCCGTGCTCTGAAAGGCTTGCATTAAGCATCTCTGCATAAAACACAGTCTCTGGAGTGCAAACTGGCATACAGGATTCCTGGTCATTGGGTGTCCATTAGTCTCTTTTTTTTACTAGGTCTATTGCTTTCTCATGTCCCCATTTTTGCAACTTTGGCCTCATCAGAGATGTTAAGCCTGCTTTATGTTGTTTTTTTCAGGGCCTAATCCATTCAATCTTAATACTTCATATTTTGCAGGACCAAGCTATAGAGTTTGCCAGCCAAGAGAGCCTCTAGCCACGCGGTGGCACTCTCTAGCTTTGCATCAGTGGCCTCCAGTCCAGAAGGTTAAGAAAGTAATTCAGAAACGTGAAAAAGTAGCACACTGTTCCTCCTTTACCCTTCCTTTCCAACTAAAATCTAATACCTCTTTAAAAAAAAAACCAAAACCCACTCAAAAAAACTCTTCACAAATGATGACCTAGATCCTAGCTAGGCCTTCAAGCCCCTTTACCAGGACAAGAGAAATGCAGATCTTCCCTAGACAAGCATCTTTGTGCCCTGTCGCAAAGGAAATACGCTCCAAGAAAGCAACGAAGCCCTTGCAGGGAGCAAAAAGATCTGAAGGTAATAATTCTAAGCTTAATGCTTAAAGTTCTGATAACTGACTTGTCCACAGAGAACCTAGAGAAAGTTGGCTGCTCTGAGATAGTACACAGCTTATTCGGTAACAGGAAAACTGGAGTGCAAATACAGAATACTGTGGTAGAGAAGAAACCTAGTAAATGAAGTCAGAGGCAGGCACATGCTGAAAACTGTTGGTGTTACTTTGAAATGGTCAACTTCTGATAGCTACTTGTTTTGTCAAGAGAAATGCCATGTGAATTGCTTTGTATGAGCCTGATGCTATAGTATTCTAGGCAGTGACACTCAAAATACTTAACCTACAGAGTAAACCACTTTTTCTGAAAATGTACCAAAGATATTAGCAGAGTCAGTAGCTGTTTTCCCACTTAACATAAATTGCCTGCATGGTGTTATTGTGTGCTGATGTGCAAAGGAGATGTTCCTCTAAATATTTTGCTTCTAATGTTTTTCTGCCTTCATTTTGCCATTTCAGACAATGAAAGGGAGAAAAATAATGTTTAATTCCCAGAATATTTATTTCTATCTGGCACTTTAATCACTGAGTGGCAGGTTAAGTTGCCTTTGCAATGCACTGACATACTAAATGGATTGTATCTTTGTATGAAAAGGCAAACTAAACAAGATTACTCTGACTTACAATATCGTAAAACTTATATGCCATTTAGATGCTGAATTACTTTAGAGAGTTATGTGCTGGGAAACTCTCGAAAATTTTCAGCAGGTGTTTTTCCTGATGCAGCAGATGTATAAAATCTGCTCAAAGCACCCTTTCTTTGCCAAGTCAACAGAAGGGAATTTCACCATTGCATGGAAAATATTTCATTTTTTGGAAGTTGGAATGAATATGATAAATGGAGCATTTTTGCTTTTCTAAAAACAACGTGGATTCTTTCTGAATGTTTCCTGAAGTATATCTAACACCACTGGCTGGTGCTAGATACTTGTGTTCTGTCAGTCAGGTTATAAACTGGGGGAGAGAGAAACTTCTCAGGAGTCAATCCATTCCCAAACTGGGGAAAGACTTTATCAAGGATTATGGACCATTATCCACCTGCTCATATTTTGCTTAAAGTGCAGATACATTTCCGTGTGCCTGCCTTTTCTAACATATGCCATAGTTACGTGTTTGAGATGCAACACACCTGTTTCTCTTCCTTGAGAAGGAGATGTAACACAGTGCCAGTGTAACTGGGCACTTTTTGTAGTATCAGAAAGCAACAGGATATGGGTATTAGGACAGACAAGGAAGCACCTAGGAAGTGTCCGAAAGTGACCTTGAATGAAAATATTGCCTCCTTTTCTGGAGTTCTTGTACATTTTTGCCTTTGGTCATGAATAAATGGCAGAGGGGAGGTGGGGGGGCGTTTTTAGGGGAACTGGGGGCTTAGGTCTAGTGATGTACTGAACCCCCAAGTTAATTTCTTCATTTTTTCCATAATTTCTCTTTAGCAATTCATATCCATTTAAAAACATACAAAAATTTCCAAATACAGCTGCACTGTTGTTCAGTGGCAATGCAGCAAAGTATCCGTATTTGCTTGAAATTCAAATGTAAATTAATTACTTTTAGTCTACTTTCCGTTTAAAGAGTATCTTCATAGAATCATAGAAGACCAGGTTGAAGGGACCTCAAGGATCATCTGGTCCAACCTTTCTAGGCAATTCAGCCTTGAACAACCTATTGTTTATTGAGGCAATTTTATTCTCAATTCAGAATTGAATTACTGAGCATCATTGTAGATTGATGTTTTGTCTCATGTTTTCAAAGTTGATGTTAGTACTAACTATGCAGAAGCATCCAAATTATAAAGAAACAGGATAGTAAAATAAACATATCCACTCTATTTATGAATCTATTCCCTAGAAACTATTACTTTTTGAATTTTTAATTCTTGGCATAATTCTGTACTTATTTCTTTGGTAGATTAAAGTGATATGCACTGCAATTTTCTTTAAAACCTGAAGCTTTGTCTCATATTGGTCAAGACTTACATGGTATAAAGACTTAGTTAAAATTCATGCACTCTTGTACCGATGAATTGAACTCAAGAGAAAACACTTGTAAATTGCTTACTAAGTAATCTGAAAAGTGTTTTTCTTTTATGCTCTGCTGTAGGTCTGTCAATTACACACTGTATAAAAGTTCTTTTTTCTGTTCTTCCTGCATACCAGAGATAACAATAGTCTTACATGCAAACATACAGCTGAGTAAATATGTTGTTCACCATGAAGTAATGATAATTATACGACTATAATATTATTCTTTCTTTATTATCCAAGATAGCAGTCATTCTTCAAGTTTCCCACTTTATTTCACTTATTAGTAACTATAGGTTTCTTAAAATCTTGAAAGACTTGTAACTACAAGAAGTTTCAAGAAAATGGAGGTGTGTGTCAGCAAATATCTTAGCTTAAAAATCTGTCCTTTACTAACAAATTTTAATTAATGTCTTTTTTTTCTGACATATTTTTTCTTCTTTCACAGATAAGTGGAATTTTTGGGTAGAATCACTTTGTTAGATTATCTTTTTTCTTTTTCTGCCTACCAGTTGATCAATGTTTATAAATTTGAGTCTGTCATTTTCTAGGTCATTGAACAGATGACGACACTTTCTTATTAAACCAGAGAAATGTTGTCCTTACTGCACCTTTTGCCAATTACATTTGCTCTACTGCTTTCCTTTTTTAGACACCATTTTTACTCGGGTTTAGGTCTGCCAGGCTTTTCATCACCCTTGCTGAATCCTGGGAGTCTGCCACATACCAGTTAATGTTGGAAAAAAATCAATCCTATTTCTAAGAATGAGTCTGGAGAAAAATGCACTAATTGGTCAATGTTTATTTTAAACCAAATGAAGTCTGGTTACCTGTTCTCTATAAAGCTTTAGTGACCAGGAGCACTGATTTACCAGCTAAGTGGGGTTGCTTTAGGAATGGACTTTCTCCTATCAAAAAGTATTCCTGTCAGAAGCTTTTAAAAAATTGCAATTTCATAGGAAAGATGTTTTGACACATGCTACCAAAACTGTATGCCTACTGAGTAAGCTTGAGCTACTTGCATCTTGTGGGGGTGAGCAGGTTCTGCCATGCGTATGCTTCATGCTGTTACAAGGGTGAAGCAAATAAACCTATGAGACTTGCAACAGAAAATAAGAGAATTGCTTTGGGAAGTATGAACAAAGCTTATGCTCTGCTCAAAATGAGGAAGAATGGGAAGGGACCTACTTTTGAAGATGCTGCTGCATCACATCAAGTGTCCCATGCTCACAGCAACGACACATTAGAAGCTTCAGAATTCTCTGCTGCTTTTTGTTAAACAGCCCAAAACACATCCTTTTTAACTGGCAAGAGGTGAAACTTAAAGCAGTGCACCGAATATGTTTCTCTATGGTTTTGGTCTTTGTAATGTGCAAATAAATATCTGCAGTTTTGCAAGCTGCTTGTTTAGTGCTTCTGAACTTTATATCTGGATTACCCAAATGTATTTGTTGATCTTTTCTGAACTCTCTTCTATTTTTAAATGACTTTTGATAAACTAGTCCTGTATTAAATATGCTGGATATGGTTTATAACGAGTTAAATCCAATATAAACTTAGATTGAGCATTTAGAAATATTTAGATTGTTGCCTTTGGACCTCTGTGTTCACAAGTTAAGGTTTTACTTTATTCAGTTGCTGAGACATGGAATTCTGATTTGGACAATATGCCACATTTTCAGTTCACATAAATCAGCTAAGCTCCATTAAAATAAAGCCCCAGATCTGGGTCAGATTAAGAATTTGAGATATGGCTAAAGGTCTGTATCTAACATGACATTCCCTTGCCGCAGGAGATTAAAGCTAAGTGCTGAGGTCCTGAATAAAGGTCCAAGTTGAATGGACTCCTGGAAACGGAGAGTGTATGTGGGCTGAGAGACTGCACCTTCCTGCCATCTGATAGCTGCTGAGCAGCTCTGGTGTGTGGCTGTGTTTTCCCGTGTGAGAGTCTGGAGGAGCGGGTTGTGTGGGCATGGACAAACTGGAGCGACTTCCTCAGCACGGTGTTTGAACTAAACCGGCAGGAGCACTTCTCCACAGGATGTACAAGTTTTGGCATATTCCTACACATCCTTCTTCTTGGTTGTCCTCTCAGTGACCTTCCCCTCCCCTTTACTGTTCTACGAAGTATTAGAGGTTCTACTGGAAAGAGGGCTGCAGATTAGGACACATTTTACAGGATTTGGTTTATAAGACCTGTTAGAGAGGTCTGATTCTGGAAGAAGGTACAAGTGCATGCTCTAAAACCAGTCTCTCACTTTCCTCATAGTTCAAGATCTTATGGAACTTTTTATCTTCTGAAAAAAATCTAGAATCCTTCATTGGCTGATTCATATTTCTGTAATTAGAGTCTTCTCCCATTCCACAATTTGTAAGCCAAGATACTGTCTGCTTTGTTTACATTTTCATGAAGCTAATACTTGGCTGATTTTACTGGAGTGTGATTTTGACAATTTCTGCTTGGATTCTTCCTTACTTCTTTTGTCATCTTATGCAGAAACCTTGCACAGTTAGTCTGTCAGTTAGACTATATGAGAGACTATCAATGAGAGCATAATTTTATCCTGCATTTAATTTTGAATATTATGAAGACAGGAAATTGTAAAATTAAGCCTTCAGTTCCTCTGAATTAAGGGAAAATATAAGGGAAATTGTGAATGATTTTTTTTTCTCAAAAGTGCTATCAAGGCATATTTCCACATATTCTTTTGTAATTTCAGAAATTTTAACTTAAAGCTGAAACAGCTTAATATAAAGGCTCAGATTAAGCAAGCACATGTATTTTCAATGTCACTCAGCTAGTTTAAAATAGTCTTGTGAGCATCTAACAGAATGCATCTGGTGTTTTATTAAAGTAACAATGCGTGTGGGATATTCAGCAGTGTTTTTCCATTGTGGTCAAAGTAGTTCGGAGAATTCAAACACAACGAAAACAGTCTCATGACACTTGGAGATTCTCTCTTTTTTTTTTTTTTCATTTTTATCCAATACACTGTTACTACACGGCTTTTAATGACTTTATTTCTATTCCACAAAAAAATCAAGCATAATCTTTAGAATAAATTATGCAAATAGTTCCTTTCAGACTACAGAAAAAAATTAAATCTGCACATTGGACAGGCACAGGATAGCAATGAATCTTTAATATCTTCATTGCATCTTCAAAAGCAGTAAAATTTTTTTCTCATGGTATTGATTAGTTATGCCATAGCAACTAAAGAATAAAGCCATTAAACCCACTCCTGTACCACCAGTGACATAATTTAAGCAAAGAGGCTCAAACTGGTAACTGAAAAACGTGTATGCCAATAAGATTCAAGCATTCATTAGCTACATTCCCATATGAAGTTCTTGGTGAAAATTACATGTATCAAAAAAAGTACAAAATGTACAAGAAAAACTACAAAAAAATTAAAAAAAAAATTACAAAAAGATGGGAGATTGCAGAACCAAGATTTTGTATAATAGGTCTATTTTCAAGATCTTAGGTACTTTTATTCCTTTACTCCAGCTCAGAAATTCTTCATGTTTGTATTTTTGCAAACATACAATTCATGTTAAGATCTTAGCCCTATTTTTATTTTGCTTAAAGTGACTGCAAAACTTATTTTCATATAGTAGAAGGAGGATTGGGACACTATAGAAGATATGTGAAAACAAAGATAACAGTTACACCTTATGGAATAAAGTACCACCTTATGGAATAAAGTTACAACGCTTGAGTTCCGCAGGCCTACAGGTTCAGTTAGCTGAGTAGAAATGTCTCAGATATGCACGCAACCTCGGCCAATGTCTGAATTTTTACTGTCATGCTTAATTGCTGTATCCCATATTATGGGGTGCGGTGGAATATCGATGTTTAAAATCATCCATATCCTGACGCAATACTTCTGAATAAATGGTGGGAAACAAAATGGATTAAGTTCATCCAACTTTAGAAAACATCTGAAAATAACCCAAAGCTATTTTTCTTCCTTTCAAATGCTCAATCCATTAAGGGGAGGCGGGTCTTCTTTGCTGGGTGGAGCCAAGTATCACTTTTCATTTGGTCCATACTCTACTGTACATTAAAATCATGTCCATTCTTTAACTTCATCTTTCATGAATACAAACAAAATAATAAAAGTCTCTGGAAGAACTCACCATGCAAATAAACCATTTCATTATTATAGAGGCTTAAATCATCACTTAGAAATAGGTTTATATACTTATAATTGAACTTATTAAAATAAAAGATCTTGTTACAGATTTATTTCACACACCCTTTTCCAAAGAACATACAAATTTGGTTCAATCCCAAGAGCCTACTCTTGGATGGACTTTTTTATTATTACAAAGAGTTCACTAGAAAAGCACAGAGTCTCCGCAGTTTGGATTTGACAACAACATTGCAAATCCTAGATTATCATTGTCCTTATATTTTGCAGAATCTGTAGTGGTCATTTAGGTAGCCACCTTTCTTCTGGAACCTCAAGGACTGCAGAAGTAGGGTTTAATAAAAACAAGGCATAATGTACGGTGAGACTGGCAATAGGGAATACCAAGATGATGGTAAACTGTCTTAGAGCTCACATGTCTGAGTTTGCCAGCATAAGTACTTTAATGGGACAGTGGATGAAGATGAAGTAATAAATGCCAAAGTATGTAAAACAGTGTTACATCATACATCCTCTTGTACAAGAATACATAAAGTAAACATGTGATTTACTGAAAATTCAAAAATAACTTGTTGGGACTTCATAATATCAAAATGGACAACCTTCAGAGAGACAATTTTGTGCCTGTTTACATGTTTTAAAGAAATCTGCATGTCTATAATTTGCTGATGATGGCAAATTGAAAGGGGCTAAATGCTCTACTGAGGTAGGATCAGAATTCAAATCTCTTTGAGAAATAAAATGTGTTAAAGAAAGACCTGTGTTACGGAAAATAAATGTGGAAGGGGGAACAGCTGACTGGGTGACAGGAGAGGATGAAGGATTGTAATGGGTGACAAGTCAGATGAATAAACATTTTAGCTGTAGTGCAAAAATGGCAAGCTTCAAATCAGTAGAAGTGTCACGGACAACATACAAAGAAATTTATTCTCTGTCCAGTGAGACCTTGGATGAAGAACTGTATCCAGTTTAGGCACAACACAACACAAGGAAGATGTTGACAAATTAGAGTACAAAGAGGAACAATAAGACTGATAAGAAGTTAGAGAATATGAACTTTGAGGAAGGGTTGAAGGAACAATGTTTGCTTAGTCTAGAACAGACCGAGGGCAGATGTAATAGTCTTCACAATGTAAAAGCCTCTTATGAAGAAGATAGCTCTTCTCATCTGCAGGGGAAAGGAAAATAAGATTTATATTGTGTATTTTCATAATAGTAGAGTAATGAAGTACCAGCATCTGTTACATAAGGGGAGTCTCCTTTGTTGCAGCTTTTTAAAAACAAGTTAGATATAGATAAATATTTTTTTTTTTTATATTTGGTATCCTGGTTGTAGTTATTTCTGCCTCAGGGCACCAGGGTTGCACTGGATCCCTAGAGATCCTTCTGATCCCTTGCATTTGCATGCTTTCAGGATTTAATTTGACAAAATAGAACAGCTTAAGCTATGGAGGGATCAAAAGACCTCCATCTGTAAATGTCCCAGAGCCTAGTGGATATAAGCCAAAGGAGATGGTGATTCAGACTCTTTCATGTCTAGCTGTCCAACCACTAACTAAAAAGGCATTATTTCATTTGGTTGTGTTCTGTAGTGACAAACCATGCTTACATCACTAGAGTGAGAGATAGGGGAAACCTGTTTTCTTTCAGTTTTGTAAGGGTATAGCCGTTTCTTTGGCACTGTCAGCACTGATGTGTATGTGACCAGTGCCAAAGCTGTAAGCGTGCATGGGATTTAATCAGGCTGAAGAGTTCAGAAGACATTTTGAATGGTGGTTATACCAAAACACTGGATAGATGCTTAGTAAGGAATCCCGTATCCTACAGTGACTGAATGGGCTTTGGTCTACCCCAGCTAAACAATAAAAAAATCTTTTTGGAAGATTTAGCTTTTTCATTGTATTATTCTTGTGCTCAGACAAGCTTAGTGCTTGTGAATGAAAGCAGATATGACAGCAAAAGAGACAGACATAGTTTCTTTATCTGCACAGGCACAGCATGAAATACAGTGGCAATGCTGATGCTAAAAGGCTTTCTCAGTTTATGGGAGGATAGTTTAGTCTTCAGGCTGATGCAGAAACAATTACTTACCAAGACTGATGATTCTGATATGGGTGCCTGTCCACTAGGAAATGAGATTGAGAGAGTAGCGTAGGCTAATGAACAGCTGTCACTAACATCTTGGAATTTAACCCCAAAATTTAGAACAGAAATGTAACATCCATTGCATGTTACTGGTCTGTTCAGCAATTCATTTCCACTAACTAAAACATTTTTATAAGCAGAATTGTTTTATACGCACAGTTTTATTTCAGCTGAATGTAAGACTCCCTAATTTTAACTGAAAAATGCAGCTACTTCCAAAATTTTACAAGATTTGTCAGGAAGAAACAGATTCAATAGTGGGTCAAGCATGACCCAATCTTTTCCAGTAATTTTTCTTGTTATGTGTTTCTGCTGGCTTGCATCTCTTTTCCATTCATCATCCTCAATGAAAATACTTCAAAGTTCTATTGTGTGGGCTAGACAGATGAACGAATAGGTCAGATATTAGGCACCTGACACCAAAGCTCCAGTCCTCCGAACTCATGCTTATCAGCTGCTTAAAGCAGTCTGAAGTCCATAGACACTTATAATTTTGTCCACTGGATTCTCTTGACTAGATGTTCTTCCTGTGGTATAACCATAGTTCCCACATCACGAGTAGCTAAAACCTCATATCTATGTCCCATCAGGCTCTGCTAACAAGACATTCCTTTGCTTATTTTGGTTGACATCTCAATCCAGAAAGCAGTTTCAAACTTGCTTAATAAATCAGTCTTTTAAAAAGAATAACTGAAAGGGATTGCTCTCCCTAACCATCAGGCACTGTTAATTTTGGGGAAGAGGTAATAGAAAACGGAAGAAGTTCTATCAGTACATTCCTAATAGGCCAATAAGACTGTGAAATCACATGGAGTCTCGCTGGCTTTGTGGTCTACCATAAACTGATGGGCACCACTACTGAATATCTTAGTACTTTTCCTAATGTCCCAGATAATCATACATGGGCTTTGCAGGTCCAAAAGCAGGTTCTTATTGGAAGAGAAGTTTTGTTTTGGAAGAGGAAGTCACACCAGCAGAACAGTGGGGCAATTACCATATGCCTACCTTTGCTGCGTCTCAGTTGTATGAAAAGTACAATGATCCCAGTGTTGTAAACTTCCATTACACATCCAATTGGCTTTGTTGATTGGCCTACATTGGCCTTTCAGCTTTGGGCACTGTGGTTTGAAGTTGATGAAAACTCAGGCAATCACCCTAAACACTAAAAGACAACTGCTTTTTCAGTGACTGTGAAGTTTACAAAGATATGATCAACCATTCCATAGTATCAAATCAATAATGTGCAATAAATTTTCTGTATTGCTACATACCTCCAAGAATCTAGACTAATGAGAGATTTCTTGTGTTTAATTGGCAGAGTTCATGCTACTGTACTAATTTTGCCAGCTGAGAGATTTGTTGTCATTGAGTTTGGTGTCCTATTTCAGGTATAAACCAAGAAATATACCCTAGAAAGTACACCACTTTTAGCCACTGAGTTTATCACTTTCATTGCCAAGGAAAATATTTTCAAAATTGAAAAACACGCAGGCTTTATTTTCATACTTGTTGAAAAAAAATTTCCACTGCTACACAAACACAAACACACCCGTGAGCACAAATCCTCAGTGAGGTAATGGCAAAGCTCAGAAGCAAGTCTGCAAGAACTGAGACTTGCTTATGTGGACAAAAAAATATTAAATTTACAGGCTGGGTGGCTGACTTCCATCTTCCACAGGTGCTAGACATAATTTAGCAACAGAATTTTTTTAATTACTGCATTCAGTTTTTATTTCTGTTTGCTGTTATTTATAGAATATGCCTGTCAGAAGCCTTTGATCCTAATTACTATCTTCTAATTACTCTTACTGAGCTCCTTTAATTTTAATGGATATCCGTATTTGTGCCTGAGACTAGTGGACTGAAAAGACAACACTGAGGCTACAGTTTGTAACCATCATGTTTGCCCTTATGTGGCATAAGGGAGAATGTGGTCCTGGTTCTGTTAGTAAGAATAGCCGGTCTGTTACTGCAAGCAGTATGTTTGATCTGAAATGATTTGGAATAATTTTTGAATTAAAAATTACATTCCTTTTGGAGAAAAAGGGAAGTGTATAAAATATTGGGAAAATAAAGTATTTAGTATCATTTTTAGTTTTAGAAATGTGCGTAATTTTTTGTGTTTCTATAGAACTGGTGACTTAGTGAGGACAGAGGAGTGAAGACTGAGAAATTCCTTTCTTCCCTCTTCTATTTTCACTGAATATTTACTCTTTTTCATTAAGTTGTAACCTGAAAATCCAACAATTCCAAATGTACCCTCAGGCAAAATGGCTATTACCATGTATATGAAAGTAGACTGCTTTAAGAATATTTTGTCTGTGGGTTTCATAAAAATGGATTTCTGGTGACAATTTGATCGCTCTCCAATGGAAAATTTCTGTGGACTTATGAGCCATTTTGAGTTATGAAATGCTACCAATGCTGATTATATTTGTACATGGAAAATCTTGACCTATGTCATGAAGCCTAAAGGAAAGCAAAACAAAACCCATTTTCTGTAGGAGAGAACTATGAAGTAGGTTGTGAGAATAACAGCTTATGTAAATGAGTTTCTAACCTCTCACACAAACAACTTCTGGGATCCTTACCAGTATTACCCAGACTGTAGCAGAGTAGAGAGCACACAGAACAGAGATCCCCAAAGCCTGCAAAGAGAACCAAAAATTGCCCCTAGGAGCTCTGGAAAGAAATTCCTTGACACAGATGTCTATGTACTCCCGGGTATGCCCACAAAATTATTTCTGTAGAATGAAGACCATAACCCCCTTCCCTAAAGAGTTATAGCCTAATAGCAAAGGTGACACAACTACTAAGAATTAGAAACAACAGTTAATGATAGATGTGGGCCACAGAAAAAGTTACACCATACTGAAGCTTCTAAGAATGTCACAGAGCCACCAGTGAAAGCAGAATGAGTAAGGAACATATCATTAAAAAAAAAACAAACTTAAAACCAAAAACATCGAAAACCCCCAAACAACCATCATAAGTACCATAGCATGGACTGGAGAAATCACTATTTCACAGAAGTTTAGGGCTACAGAAATTCAGAGCTTCGTTCTATCCTTCCATTCAACAGTCTGGGCATCTTTGACATAAGTTATGCATAAGGCAGCTTTTTGAGAAGGCAGACACACGCAGCCTCTTTCCCTGAGACCTTACGCAATGATGTCCTAAAAATGCTTACTGTGAACAAAGTTGTTACCTCCTATGGTTCCTTGGGAAATTAAATGTCTTATAGTGTAAGAGTCCGGGAAACAAAAGGATGTATTGCCATGTATACAATCTGATTGGTTTTCTCTCTTCAAGAAAACAAGACACATTTTGACTTAGATATGTGTTTAATAAAAGGTAAAACACACTCCTGAACCCAGCTGAGTGCTGCTTTATCAGTCTCTGAGAAAAAGACATTTCTTTAAATGAAGAATACATTGGTGGTAAGTTTAGGATAGTGTCATTTAATTTTTTTTAAGATAATCTCTGCCTTCCTATGAAATCTAAGGGATAATGAGCCTAATATGAAAAAATAGAGAGCGCACTGAAAACCAGCTGCTTAAGATTATTTAAAACTATGTATACAATCAAAAAATGGTAACAATTTATCTGTCTATAGCATGTCAGATAATTTCTAGGTCAAAACCAAAATGAAAGACCAGCATTCCTACTACAGCAAAATTCTTCATTATGCTCTACTGTAACATGGTAATTTTTGGAATTATTATTGCATAGAATAAATATTCTCCTCTCTATCAGGGTTTCAAACTCACCAGTGAAGAGGCCTGATCCAATGCCAAATGGAAGCAATGGAAAAACTAGGACAGACTTGAGTGAGAATTGAAACAGTCCTTGGAGGAGGAAGCTTGTTGTCAATAAAGTTTGTTCCGTACAGTATGCCTTTCCTTGAATGGATGCATATTTCCACAGTTAAAAACGGTTTCATAAGCGAGGTACATTAACTGCTGCAGGCCTTAATGAAGCAAACTGAAGGTCCTACATTACCTTCTTTGCTCTGTGGCTAAAGTATGGTTGCTACATCTCAAGTAATCTACTCACAGCTACTTGCTGAAGAGCTTTTAGCAACGTTCTTGAAAGAAAAAGTGAGAAGAGCGACAAGTATTTAGAATTAAAATGTATCATCTGAATACCAACTAGAATATTGAAGAGAAAGTTGGCAAAAATAATGCAAATCTTGCTAGTGTTTTCTACAGGAGAGATATCTGAACAGTTCAAGGTCCTTAATTTCATACACATACACTTAAATAATTTTAGGTTCTTTCTTTCTGAAATTATACTTTCTTCCATCCCACAGTCCAATTGGTATCATCAGTTTGGTACTGGTGCAGTGGAATGGAATTGATGACACAGGAGGATCCTTGCCCAACCCAAATGAGTCTATGTAATCAATTTTTTAGCTAACACAGATTTTCCTGCCTCTCTGGTAATCCTTATTATGCAGGATATGTGCCTTTCTTAAGGGAAGAGATATTCCTTACATTCAAAAAAACACAACTCTTTGAATGCAAATAAAATGACTAATGCTTCTGTAAGCTTATAGTGGTTCCATGCAGTAACTTAAATGAGAGGCTATTAGTTCATCTGTGACTGAAAACCAAAACCAGATGGATTAGCTTGTTAGAGTTCTCACAAAATATAGCTATGAGTTATGGTCATGGTGGGGAATACATTTCTTTTTCAGTTGCCTTCCTTTAAGCTTCTCTTTCAGCTGTTTCATTATTCTAGGCTTTTAGAAAAGTGTTGTATCTAATCTCTTCTAAAAAGTCTTACTGAGTAAGAGGGAAGGAGCAGATGTTATTTTCAAATGTGAAAATATAGCTAAAAGATGAAACACAAGTTTGCTAGGGACAATTAATAAATCCTACATGTTCTACTACTCTCTCTTCTGTCAAAGAGAAGCCAAATTTGAAACAGAGTTACAACAACAGGAAAAAGAGATATTGGCCTCCTTTTAAAAGCATATTCTTCTTTTTGAGTCTGCATGAATTTAGGACTAATGAATTAATGTGATGGTGCCTGCTGTTCATTGTTCTCTGCGTGTACGTGAACATGCCTAGTGAAACAAACTTGTCAAAGGAATTTGGCATAAAGATACCAACAATGTGAATCATAAGGGGCTTTATCAGGAAACAGGCAGCCAGATACCCAGCTTGGTCAGGACAGTACAATTGTATGCATGCCAAGAAGAACAAGTTTATATGCGTAAGGAAATTTTAACAGGAAAATGACACATATTGCATTTCAACTCATATAATGCACTTTCTTGGTTGTAAAGAGCTTCTGCTCTGAGAGTTCTGGCAGCAGAAGTATGCTGTTGAGTCCCACTCCTGCTCATACTGGAGTCAGTGGGAAGGCCTCCACTGCTCTCAGTGATAGACTGGATTTGTTGGGTCATTCAGCATGTTTAAGAATGCTCTAGCCCCTCTCAAATTTATTTGAATCCAATAAGCAATGTGGATGCTCAGTCCCTGACAGAAATTCCTGAAAAGGTTCATCAGGACGCCTCATACCAACATCTTTCCACTATACAATATGCCTCAAGCTGAACTGTTAGGGTAATTGCCATGCCTCAACCCTCAGCTGTTAGGGTAACTAACTGCCATGCCTGTTTGGCCTTTGCTTGGCCTACTGGGACCCACTACAGAACTTTGGAGTTAGCAAGCTGAATCAAACTTCATTTATTGTATCATAAAATCTGAGTCTTGGATACATAGCTAGTATCAACTTCATCGGTTTTATTGAGGAGGTAGATATCTATCATCTACAGGACTGAGATAGCAACCAGCCACTAGATGAGAGTAAGTTTTGATTCTGACTAGCTTCACTTTTATTTAAAAGGAAATAATGCAGTCTGGATAGTGTCAGTTTGGAGGGCTATTCAGTCTCCCAAGCTGTTACCTTTATTACACATAGCTGAGCTGATTCACATCAAGACCCATAGCAAGGCTGCCGGTGTCTTCTGTGAAAGATGAACTAAATCCTTTTCAAGCTCTCAAATGAAACAACACACAATGCATGTGATTCCTCTCACCTACTTCAAGGACTGAATTCAACTGTCTAAGTATCAGTGCAGACCGCGATTTTTAACACCTTAATATATTCAAGACATCTGCATAGGGCTGCCAGGCACAACGGCGCATATGAGAGAGCTATGCCCTTCTGGGGTGTCAGGAACCTTTTGCAGACCAGATGGAATACCCTGGAGCAGCTCAAATGGCAGCAGATCCATATGTGTGCAACTGCATTGAGTCCTCAGTAGTTGCAATGTACATGTCTACATGCAACTTGGGTGTCGAGGCTAATCTTAACATCAATAGAGTTAAAATGTCAGTAAAATACAGAGAATTATTTGTCTAATCTGAAAGTAGATACTCACAGTTGATCAAATGAATTTCACCTTAAACTCCATTGACGATATTCACCAAATGAACTAAACATTCTGCTCTTCTATAACTCAAAGTCCATAACAGAAAATATAGCTAAAGAGTCTTTGTTTTGTTGTTGACCACTGACACTGCGCTGAAGTTCTTGTTTTTCTGCCGGTGCCTCCACATTGATACATAAGGATTTTCTCTCCTCAGAAAACTGTTATGGCTCTCCAGCTCGTATAATTTTCTGTATCTATCTCCACCAAATTGAGTAAAGCTGTAAACCATAGACTTAGATAGCTAAGAGAGAATTGTCAGACTGAAGAGATGTACTTTTTAATATGACATCTAAGTTCCCTATACATTTTGCCTTTTCACCAGCTAACACCATTTGATCTTTCTAGTTGTGTCTTGAAAGCTGTATTTGTATTGTGGAACCTGTACATAGTCTGGAAATTTTAGCCTGCCTGTATAATAAAGAACCTAGTTATCAGCTGTTGATTTAAAGGTTTCTTAAATTGTAAGGCACTTTCTTCAAGTCAGCCACTATACAAACTTAGGTTATGATCTCTCCAGATCTTGTAAAGCAATGCAGGCTCAGAGTGGCTAAAATCTGAATGGAAGCTGTAATCTCGAAGAACTACCAGATGCTGCTGTGAAACGGTGGTAGTGATTCAGAAGGCGGCAGTCTTCCCTCCGAGTCAGCATCAAACCAGTGCCTGATGTGCTTCAAAGAAGCACTGTGCTGCTGAGAAAGATAAACCTGACTCTTGGTGACTTGTGGTCAATTAAAGATCTCACGGAACATTTCACAAGGAGAAAAACATTAACCTTGGAGTCCTGGCCAGATTATACAGTATTAGTAAAAACAAGTCCAGAACATTTTGGGTCTACTTTTGCATTCCTCACTTAGAGTTGGGTGCCAGGATCTCTCCTGGTGCCCTCTGAATTCGAATGAGTTCTACGAATGAAAAGCTGCATAGGATTTGGCCCTAGGATCAGTTCCCTTCTAGATCTGCTGTCAGCTTTGCATTGGGAAATTCACCAGAAGCAGATGAGGTTTTGTTCTGGTTTGGTTTTCATGCTGTCAGGTGAGTGGGAGTTATTTGAACTCCAAAGACAGAAGCAGCAATCAAAAAGCAACCTAAATCCCAAGTGATTGTGTCCACAAGCAGATGTTTTTAGATCATTATGATTAATAAGCCTGTATAAGAAAGCATCAATTACAATAGAAAAGCAGATTGTTGGCACTTAGTGCATTTCCAGAAGAGAGCATTACAAAAATGGGGAAAAAAACATTTTAGTGTTGCTAAATCATATTTACTTACTAAATATTGATACCAGATGAGTTGCCATTTGTTGATAAAAACATTTCAACATGATAAATGCTTTCATCTAAAATTTTTTGTGAAACATATTGTAAGATGTGGAATACTTAAAAAGGAAGGACAGGTTGGTTTATATATGAACAAGCAAAACTTTTGAAAATATCTTGAGTATGATATGTAGGGACAAATATGGTCACAATTCAACGGGTTGGTTATAACTTAGGGACTGGATACAATAGGCAGACTTGACTGATCAGTTTGGCAAACTAAAACTTTGGGATATTTACACTACGTGTCTGAGATACCAGTGTGAATTTGCATTGAAAGGCACAACTTGTCTCTAAGCTATCTGACATACGCTTTTAGGAGCAGTTTTTTCATTATTCCATAGAATATTTTGCCAATCAAAAAACTTTCCAGCCTGACGTGAAACACTATAAAATGAGATCCTGATACAGAATCCTTGGGAAAGTTAGCTATAGATTGAGAAAGACTCATTTAACTCGAATAAATAATGTAATTTATTTGAATGACGTTCATTGCATCCAAGTCAGACATCTGGGATAAAAGTTACCTCTTTAAATGCGGGGAGTGAAGGAGGGAGCGGGGGAATGGAGGGAGAGAGGGAGAGAGATTCTTCAAGCAGCCAGATGAGAAGACAAAGGTGAGGTTAAACAAAGTAGTTCTGATGAGACAACCTCTCAACAACCTCTCAACAACCTCTCAACAACCTCTCAACAAAAGTCACTAGTGACAGATTAGATGAGGAGCCAAGAGGAGCTGGTGTGGATGAGGTGAAAAGAAATAGCAATATTTCCAGAGACTGGGATGGGAATGAGAATTTTGAATTTCAAGTGAGAAGAATGAATGTATAATGAAGGGCCAGTGGTAGGGAGGAGTCAAGCAGTGTGCCCACCGGGGATGATTTAGAGGAGGGAGCTGAGGGAGTCATACGGCAAAACTGGCAGAGTTCTGCACAAACAGCAAAAACCTCTGAAATCCCGTGTGGGGACAGTCTAAAGGATACCTGTCATCTCCTTCTTAACCCTTGCTCTTCTGTATAAGTGCAATTAAGCCATTATTGCTATAAATTACTCTGTGATACATGGTCTACATAGTGGGTCCCAAACATCTCGCTGAGGACTCAACCCTTTGCTATGATTTTGCAGCATGGAATTCTAATTCTCCACTCCATTAAAAAAACCAAAAAAACTCAAACAACAAAACACAACCAAAAACATTGTCTTGCTCCCTCTTACACACACACAAAAATTATCAATATAGTGCAATTTTATAGTATAGGTTTATTTTAGAACTTACCTACCAGATAGGGTGTCATACAAAGGGCTGGTAGGAAGATACCCATTTGTTAAAAAAAACTGACCCTAAAGGAGAGAGAGTTGTTTGGCACTGTTAGACTGCTGAGCACAAATATTGTGTACCAGCAAAAGCATAAGTATTTAGAGGACTTTACTAGACCTATCCCACTGAGATGAGTATTCTAAACATTAGACTGTAGAAACCATCTCCCTTCTGGACCCTTGCATTTTTATGGTCAGAGAAAATGGTGGGAGCTCTCAAAGACAACTTCCAATAGCTTGTCTAAAAAAAAAAGGGGAGATTCAGGCTGAAATCCCCTCTGGGTGAGAATGGTCCAGAATTCTGTTCCTTGCTTCCAGGATGAGTTCTCCAATCAGTTATTGCTATATACAACATGACTACATCTCCTTCTCCTCCAGCAGATCTTCTGAAGAGAAGAATTAGGCAAACATGCAGTCAAAGATGACACCCAGGTGCCTTAAGTGCAGAAGCAATTTCAGTCCTGAATTTGTTTCACTGCAGTGACTGCCAGCCAACAATGTCACACTCAGCCTGTTTCTAAAATTTGCTGCTACCTGACTGTGAGGAATTCCATCTTCTCTCAGTTGCCCATGTCTTTGTGGCACTGTGTAATGCCAAGCACCTCCTCTACCACTTTTGAAAGCTGAATCTCACCCTAATCCTACTAACAGAGGATTTGTGGATTCGTGGAGTGTCTTCTTCCTTCTATAAGAATAGTAGGAAGGGCTGGGGATAGAGGGACTGGAACATAAAGCTTTGAGGGTCTTTGAGCTCACTGAATGGCAGCTCAACGCAGAGAAGTGCATGCCATTTGGGACCTGACCGGTTCACTGCTGTTGTCCCTGAATACCAAGACACTGCCATATCCATAAAAGAACCTGTCCTTTCAAGTGAGGCTCATCCTGCCAAAAACGTCCAAAATCAAAAGGTTTGTCTGTGGACAAAAGCTTCATGAGTCTGTGCACTGCTACAGATGGAATTTTTGAATCCTTGTTTTCTCTTGCAACAATGAACATCACATTATTTAAGTTTCTTTTCAGATCTGATCTCAACTGCAAATACTGATATATTCTCTTCCATATGTAGTCACTGCTCTTTCCTAACAACTCTGAAATGCAGCTGCTCCATGACAAGTAAAGGATGAGAAAACAGGCATGCATGACTCCTTGACTAGTAAAATTTTCCAAAGACTGGGCCAGGAGCACACAGAAGTCCTGGGGATAGCAGTAAATATACATTCCCTTGGGTTCTTTGGAGTGGAGAGAAGGCAAGCATCTCCTCTTTTTCCTCTCTCACATAAAAAAATACCCTGAAGGTCTGCACATTCCCAAATATGTTTTATACTCTGATTTCACTGTAGTAATATGCAGTAACTTCATTATGCAAATTCCTCTAACTTAGAGAGCCTATTATTTGTCCTTCTTTTATCCAGTCATTACCAAAAAAAGGCATGACAGATTTTAACCTATTTGATAAAAGCACATTAATAAAAAGAATTTGGTGAGAATACCAATGAAAACATTTGTTTTCATCATGAAAAACTGCGGGAGATTTCAAATACAAGGCAGCTCTTGGCCCTGAATGGAAGAGGAGTGTGAAGCAGACGTGAAAGAGGTACAACACCCATCTGGCTTTCAGTGTGGCTTCGATAACGATAGGCAGAATTTCAACAGGCATCGATGTAGAGGGGGTGACAAGCAGAAAGCCTTGTCATGACCACTAGTGAGTTTCCACAGATAGTCATCCGTGGAGACAAACCAGAGAAATGTGATTAATGAGCTGGAATAACATGATCTTGAAGAGTACTGTAGTCTGTGCTACAATGTTTCTTCACACTGCACACATCTGTCACAAACAGGCTCATGAAATCATTTGCTGTTTGCTTTATCTGCAGAAACATTCTTTGTGTGCTGACATCATATAAAACGTGCCAGGGTAAGCAAATAAAACCCTATGGCAAACAGCTTGGTCTGACAGTAACACCTGTCTTCTTAACTTGCTTTGGCCAATTATTTCACAGGGCTAAGCTGATAACAATGCCCATAGCTTGGGTGAGAAGCTCTAAGGACCATCTTTGCAGTCCAGCCCTTTCACTCAAAGTTAGTCTGAGTCACAGAGTTAGGTGGAGAGTTCCAGTTTAAAATGTAGTAGTGGTGGCAGGATGTGAGAAAACTGCTGCTCCCAAATCAGCAGCACCGTCTAGCGTGAGAAGTGACAGATCAGACTTGCTCTGTTCTTCTCTGGGGATCTGTTGTAAGTCATCATTAATGAGAGAACATTGGCCCTTTGGACCAACCTGGAAAGACCACACTTACGGTCTTATCCTCTCCACACTTGACCCATTGCTCTCCACTTTATGGTTTCAATCATCTTATCAACCTCCATACCCTGGCTTTTGAGTTCTACTAACTCCTCTCTTCTGCCATCATTCAGCCTTCACAGGAAAAATTCAGGCAGCATTATAATTTTCCTCATTGTGCTTATGTTGTCTTTTTCTTTAATTCCTCAGTAGTTCTACTTACCTTCAAATTCTAGGCCTCTAACTTAAACCAAAGTTTCCAACTCCTGTAATTTTATGGCAAATCTTGAAAGTGTGGTGTTATTCTTAAAACATTAACTACTGCAGTAATTTGAGAGTCTCCATTCCACAGCAAAACAATTTTCTAGCTCTCATTTAATGGAGGGAAGCTCAAGACACAACTCCCAGGCTTATAAAAAGAAGACAATAAAAAGAAACAAAATATAGATTATTAATTTTGAAATTCATAATGAGAAAAAGGCTCGGTAGTTTGAAAACTTGAGGTTGCTAAGACTCCTAAACCCACCTTTCTTCAGCAGTCCTCCTTTGGGCTCATTTTTTAATTAGATAAATTTGATGAGAAAAGCATCAGGTACCCTAGGCAGGCACCATTTTTATAGTAAATCCCCTAATCTTTTCCAAGTGATATTGAAAATTTTGTCCTTTCATGGATTAAGCAGAATAGAGCTTTCTTCATTAATTTAAACTTTTTACTCTGATTTCTAGAATTAATTCTATATTTGTTTCTATAATTAATTCTACAATTCTATTTCAGCCTTCCAATCCTCATCCCTCTTGGCACCCTGTGCAGACCCTCTCACAGAAAGACTGGCTGATATCCAGCGACATCCACACCACCCTTCTACAACCATAAAAAGAATCATAAAATCTGCAGGCCCCTGAACATTGTTACTCTGCCAGCAAGGAAAAAAACAGTCACAGAAAATGGGATGGTATCAATAAGAAAAATTAGGGAAGAGATGGAAGACAGAAGGAGGTTGATTCTGTAACATTTTAGAGAATATCCATAGTTATATACTGAATACCTAGTGATACCAATAATGATAGTACAAAGGGAGCAATTTGGATTAATACCTGGAATTTGCACATTTAAAACAGCAACTCATTTACAAAAAGTCTTTTCTTACTTGCTGAATAGAATTTAATATAATACACTTGGTATACCTTTATTCACAGTACACCCTCCTCTTGGCAAGATTCTCTAATCTTGCCAATCTTTCCAGGAGATAATACATGCCATCTGGAGGAAATGTTTCTCTTTCCCTCACTCTCTCATCTGTTATATATTTCTCTTTGATCTCCCCACCCTCAGCACTTTATCGTCTGATCATCCCTAGACCTCAAACTCTAACTGTACAACCATTTTCACTTTCAATCTCACTGTATTTCTATTTGGGTTTTGCCTTGCGGTTTTATCACACTACTGAAACTACTAGTCTGCAATAGTCTTAACTGAATCCTCCTTCATCTCTAATTCTAATCCACTTCTTTCTTTCTTTTTTCTTGAAATTCTGACTGAGCTTCCTAAATTCATTTTAGGGCTTCTGCTATCTGATTATATACTCTTTAATCAAGCAGATTGCCTGCATTATGGTCACAAAATCAGAAAAAAAGTAGGAAAGGAGTTCAAGATACCACCTAGCCAAAGCAGGATCAGTTCTTTCTAGAGTAATTTCTGAACAATAACTATGCAAGCTTTCTTATAGAGAAGGCATTAAAATGTAAAGAGATTCCACATTCTCTCCACAAAACTCAGTTCCAGTGCTTTGCTATCCTTAAAAATATCAATCCCTTTATATTTAAAAAGATCTTCGTAGTACCAGTCCTAAAGTTCCCTAGCAGCATTTTGAGTCTTTTTCTTCTTGAGCTACACAGTGAACATGGAGAACAGCTTGTTACCCTCTTCTTTGAGCAACCTTTTACATATTTGAATACTCTTATCATGTCCCTTTTCTGTCCTCTTTTGGTTTAGACTAAACAATTTCAGATCTTTCAAGCTTAGCTTGTAAGGCATATTTTTAAACCTCTAATGATTTTACACTCTTGTGGATTCTCTCCAACTGATTCACATCTTCTTTTGAAGCAGTGAATGCAAACCTAGGCACAGGTTTTTCATTTTAAATTTCAATTTTTCTGTTGTCTTGCAGTCAGCTGCAGTTATAATAACAGTGCTGGACTCAAGATACGTTCCTATGGAAATGCCTGATGTAATTTCAGGTAGACTATGAAGGACTGATGACTCTTTTTGGTCAGCAGAATTCAAAGAAGTTAATCATCATGAAGTTTCACCCAGGCTTTAATTTCACTGTTTGCTTACAAAAATATTATCAAAGACAGTATCAAAAACATTAGTATGTCAGTATGTACTTACATGACAGCCACAGCTTTTACTCAGTCTATAATCCCTATTATTCTATTACAGATTAAATTAGGTTTGTGAGACACGGTACATTCTTAATCATAATGTCCGTTAAGTATTACTTTATGGTCTTCTGGAGGCTTATAAACTTATAAACACTTCTAGGTTACTTCTGACAGTTCATTAAGAGCATCCTAAAGTGAAACGTATTGGGCCCAGCCAAGTGGAAAACATCTAAAGGTGACTCTTTCCCTTTAACTCATTCCATTCAAATTCATTCCTCTTTCTTTAACGCACTATGTTCTTTTTGCATGTGGCAGGATCTTGCAGGATATGTATATTCACAGGGACACATCAGTTGGGATGAGGTTATTTGAGATTCTAGGCAGTTGTTCAACAGCAAAACAGAGCACGGAGCAGAGAGAAGCAAAATCCCATTTACATTTGTATGTTTTCCTTTGATTCACCATAGCCATTTATTAGAAGAATAAGGAGTTTCTATGACTCACGATTATTTCCATGAGACTGTTGGTTCCACAAATTCGAATCACATACACACAAATCTATGAGCTAGAGCAGACGCGGTGTGGGTCTGGCAACATGTCTTGTCTGAAGAACCCACAAAAGCGTGGTTTGAATTGAAGGAAATTTCTCTTTCTTTCAGACAGCCCCACACATACTGAACGGATAGCAGTTGGTGTCACTGTATCTCTCTTTGTAGAGCCAATAGGAGGCAAGGAACAGTACAGCAGCATTTTTAGAGAACTACAAACTTAGGTATCCTGCTGAGCAGTGACTTGGCCTTAGGTCTGCCTAGTCCACCTAACCCCTCTCAGCACCTAGCTGAGCTTGCATGTTGCAGCTTCAGACCTGGTGGCTCTTGCCAAATGGCCCTTCACACAATGTTTGTGGCTGACTAATGGAATGGCATGGAAGCCCCTGCAGGAAGGTGGGCTGCAAAGCTGGAAATCTGCATGCGACAATGAGTTTGATATTTCTTGTCATCTTGCTTCTGCACAAAACTAAGGCTTCTAACACTCTATATAAGAAAACTGAATCTTACAGAGCAGATATTTACCTTCAACACCAAAACACCAAAGCCAAGTCCCTGCTCTTGACCAGAAAGATCAGAAAATTGAATCTGAGTCTTCTACAGCTCAGAAAAAAATTACCAAAATTTTGGTTCTTGGATCTCATGTACGGGAAGAACAAAGGGGTCTTTTCTTTCCGCCTGTCATTCTCCATTATTCCCTTTACAAACACACATTTTGACCAGATCTACCCCTGTCTCCTTACACACACCCTCACACATCAAACAGCTCTTCCAAACGCAAGTTGTCACGCTTTGTTCCTCTGGATACCTTTCTCTTTTATGAATCAGTATTTTCTAATAAAAAAATAGACTTTTTTTTCTTGTTCCCAAACACCTGCTCAAATATACATTTATCTTTTCACTGCAGACCTTGTATTTAATGATAAAGTTGGAGATAAAATTCCACCTTCTAGAGCTAGAAAAAGGCCCGTTAAGACTGTGACAGAATTTAAAGCATATGATTTCTAGGCCAGTTCTGTTATTAACGGTCTGAATTTCCTCCCCTTAAACATACCAACACAAACTGTTCTTTTGGCTAGAAACAAAGTGAAGAACAGAGCAGTCTGTGGCATTTCCTTCAAATAACGCTGTCTCTGTGCCAAAAGCCTACCTTTTTTCTCTTGTACCAAATGCAATGAGTTCAGAGTAGCTGTGTCTGATGTTAGAGCAGAACAAGCTCTTGACTTTTTAGTCTGCTTTCAGTGTACTGTTAGAGTATTTCTTGAATACATTTTTGGACTCATTAACACTTCCTAAAATTATTTATTGGCATCAGTTTGAGCAGAACATAAAGAAGAAAAATGACCCCTGCTTTTCAACTACTGTTACGGGATGGAAGAAAGAGAAAGAAAGTATATTTCCAAGCTCCAGCTTGCCTGGCTCATGAAGGCAGACGAGAAAGTTCTCACTTTGTTTGAACTGATGTGTTTGTGAAAGTCTTATTTCTCCCCCCACCCCTTCTTTTCTTCTGCAATGTCCAGTCTTGAAAACAAACTGACAGATGTTCTCTTGGATCAGCTTGTGAGACTTGCAATGTCAGGAGTGCAAACAGACTTCAGCTGTTTAGTTCAGGAAATGAGATGCAGACAATCTGATAAATAAACAGTGTTTATTACTCCAGTTTAAAGTGAGCTTCAGATTTCTTTTCAAAATACTCCTACGAGGAACTGAGGATGAATATTAAACATGTGCTCCTAATTTAGAGACCTCAATGGCGAGGTCAGAGTGGTCTTTAACTTACACAATTTGTATAGTGAGGTTATGAATGTTTCTGAACTTTAACCATATTAAAGAAACAATAACAAGAAATTTGAATTACATAGAAATTCACTCCAAAGAAACTTATAAGACTTATAAATACACAGACATGAATTAGAATAGGATTTAGGACAGTGTGTGAATTAGAATACTTTGCGATTTAAATTGAGAGAGAGACAGAGATTTAAATCAGCTGACACATAATTACCCAGTTTGGATTGGGACAAGACAGAGTGGAAAATATTCTTATACTCATGCAAATAAGTATGCATTTTAATGGTTATGGGGTCATAAATTTAGATTTATACATCACCCAAATGGCACTTCATTTACCAGCAGCATATAGATCCCTAATGCAGCACTAAGATAAGGCATCATTTCACTATTGATTCTGTGCAGTGTCATGTGCCACCCTACTTCTCTGTCATGGCTATGTGGACTACACAGCACAGAAGAGACCAGCATCCATGGCTCCGACGACACATATGCAGTCAGGCAGAAGTAGGAACAACCAGGGACCATAAACCTGCCCTGTATGTACACCAGGAGATGCAAATGAGCAGACACAACGGGACAATTAACTTCATAAAAAGCCACCAAGGACTTCTTTTGTGTTCTGAGAAAGGGAAGAAGAGTTTACAATGCAGTAGGTGAATTTTGGAGTGAACTCCTAATGTTCTCTTAAGGGCATGGTGACTACATGTTTCACTGTCCTTTGGGACTTGCATAAAATCACAATTTGGCCCTCAAGAGAGAAGACTGACTCACTGAGTCACCAGCAACATTTCCTGCATTGCTTTGGATTTGTCTTGAGGCACCTCCCTTTCAGCTATGCAGTAAGCATCGTTTCCACCAGACGGAGGTGATTCAGAACCCAAGAAACGGTCATTTTTCCAAGTGATGGAGAACTATTACTGACTGAGTTATCATTTGAATAGCTTTGTGCCACGTTTGAATTTTGAATGAATTCAAATTCTAGTGAAAAGAGTTCAACAAGTAGCACCGAGCCATGAACCCTCTTACTCACTATTCTCAAGAAGAACACCCGATACTTGGTGTGACTTCCATTTTTTTCCTAGCCTTAGTCTCTGCATCACTCTCTTTTTTTGGAATAATGAATTTTGAAAGAAAAAAAATGGTTACATAGACTGAGGTATCCCTTATATTTCTTCGTTTTATCTTCTGTCATAAACAGGAGCCTGATCAGTGCCCCTCAGAATATAATTAATACCCAATCCTAGCAGTGGCAACATTATACATATGCTTATCTGAGAGAAATTATGTCATCTGTTTTATTTTGGCTACGAGACAACAGTCAGCAGAAAATACCTTTCAGGTTTTTTACCATCCTAAATTAATGAGATGCAGATTGATAAGACAATTATGAAAGATTCTGTGAAACTCCTTACTCATCCTAGATTGCAAACTCTTCAGTCAAGGTTGCTCTGTTTATCTGTCCATATTCATTCTGTTTTCCTCTAACCTGTTTGAAGTCTCAAAGTGTAACTACAGAAAGAGATAACTAACAGGAATACCAATACAGCTATGAAAGATTTTGTAGTCTAACAGCGGTAACTCACAGACTGCTATTTGTAATTTGAAACATTTTCCCCAACCTCTTCCTTGTAAGTAAGGTCATCATAAATAATGAAAATATTCATGTTACATACACACAGAGCTCTTGTTTCTTTCTGACCCATGTTTCAGACCTAACACTTTTCATTTTTATTAGTCTCCTGTTTCCTTAATGGGCAAGTTTATATCAAAACATAGACATTTTCATGTTTTAGATATTGCTCTATAAATACAGTTATTCAGTAAACCTTACCTTTCAAAAAAAGTGACAAGATGTGTTCTACAGCAAAATTTTACAGTTTTCTCATCACAAGACATGTAATGTCTTTAGCTATCACATATACCTTCTTTTTCCATAAGTGAGACTGCAGCTGTTTGGAGAAGCCAGTCTTGGACCAACTCTGTCCCTGTAACAGAGGAAACAATAGAACACTAACTGTAGCAGGGAATTCTGGATGCTGCCTACTGCATTCAAGAGGTCCTTAATTAGAAGATGGCACCATAATTTCTCCCTTTTTATGACCTTATAGCCAGATGCAGCTGGTCAGCAAATAGTGCCTATCTAAACCTGGTTCACAGGATCCCATCAGGAGAAAGCCCGAGCTAGTACCTTGCAGGATTGCATGAGTTTTATCCCCTGCATGAAAAAGAGGGAAGGGGGAATTGCAGACAGAAGTCAAGGTTGGAAGTGTCATATGCAGCAAGTAACGCTTGCCAAGTTTGTTATGGTCTCTGGGTGAGCTATGTCAGAGGTCTTTCTCCTTAAGCCATCTCAACCTGTAGCTAGATTAATTAAAGTTATGACTAGTCGCTACCTCAGAGCAAATGTGAGTGTTTTGTTGATAAGGATGGCATGTACAGGCAAGGTTTACTCTGCATGTTACGAAGACTGTGTGGGTGACTAGTTAACAGAGCTTGACAGATGCTCTGTTCCACTTGACTGTGTTACTGAATACTTTGGGATTAAGAATAGACTAAAAAAACCCCAAACCTCAAGAGTTAAGGCTTTGGCAATACTTTCAATTAATATTATATAGAAGCTACCAAATCTTTTATTGAAGTAAATGACGGTGGGGAGCACAGTGGATCCCCTTTGGCTGTTGGAAAGTGTCTCGTACAACTTGCTGTGATACCATGTATGAGTGAGTGGCTACCAGGGGTATGTTCAGTTCCATGTGTGTCGGCCTCATCACCTGCAAAAAGGGATTCACGTCCAAGTGTTGTTGTGTTTAGTGGCACAACAGGGGCCCAACTCCAATTAGACTTTGCCAGTGGTGCCAAATGTCCTTATTAATGCTGACTACATTAAAGACGAGCATGAGGAAAGACAAACTGGCTGCCAGCTTTCTACCCCCAGCTCTGACAGAGGTCACAACTGCCCTTATAGAATCATAGAATGCTTTGGGATGGAAGGGACCTTTAAAGGTCATTTAGTCCAACCTTCCTGCAATGGCCAGGGACATCTACAACTACATCAGCTTGCTCAGACCCCCATCCAGTCTGACCGTGAATGTTTCCAAGGATGAGGCATCTACCACCTCTCTGGGCAACCCAGTGTTTCACCACCCTCATTGCAAACAATTTTTTCCTTGTGTTTAGTCTAAATCTACCCTCTTTTAGTTTAAAACCATTACCCCTTGTCCTGTCGCAGCAGGCCTTGCTAAAAAGACTATCCCCATCCTTCTTGTAGGCCCCCTTTAAGCATTGAAAGGCCGCAATAAGGTCTCCCTGCAGCCTTCTCTTCTCCAGGCTGAACAACCCCAGCTCTCTCAGCCTTTGCTCACAGCAGAGGTGCTCCATCCCGCTGATCATTTTTGTGGCCTCCTCTGGACCCGCTCCAACAGGTCCATGTCCTTCCTGTGCTGAGGACCCCAGAGCTGGACGCAGTGCTCCAGGCGGGGTCTCACCAGAGCAAAGTAGAGGGGCAGAATCTTCACATAAATTCTCATCACATAAATTCTCTTACACGTATATATTTGCATTTTTAAGCCCACCTTGCTCACCCACAGCTGCAAGCGTCCAGTGGATCGCCTCAGCCCGCTCACCCTCTGCGTTTCCCGCCTCGGGGCGGTGATTTACCAGCAGACGGGCGGTACCTGCCCCGCAGCTGAGGGCAGCGGACCCTCCCCGCTCTGCCCGCCCGTGGGGAGCCTGCCCTGCCCAGCCCAGCCCGGCCCGCCTGAGGGCTCCTCTTCAGACCGGCCCTCCCCGGCCCGGCGGCCCGCCCGCGGGGAGCCGGCCCTCCCCGGCCGGGGTGGGGCCTGGCCGTCGTTGCCGCCGCCGAGCTCCGGCGGCTGCTGCTGGAGGCGGCGGCGGCGCCGGGCACGTCCCACATATAACCCTGCCGCTCCGCTCGGCGCCGTCCTCACTGCTTCTCGCCGCCGCCTGGGGACGGCGCTCACCTTGCGCGGCTGCTTGGCCATGGCTTGGCGCCTCAGCCCTGCGAGCTAGTCCCGGGGAGCAGCAGAGCTGCCGCGCCGCGGACGGACTGAGCTGGCCTTGACTCTGCGGCTTTATACTCCAGCCTCCTTCCTTCCATCTGCTGCTCTTTCCTGCTCCGCCTGCAGAAGCCCCACTCGGGGCAGAAGGGACTTTCCCACCTGTGTGTGCATAAAGCCCGAATTTCCCTTCCCTCGCTGCACCGCGATTGCACCTTCCCCCCTTCCTCCGCCTCCTCCCCTCGGTCCGGGCGGGCTCGCACCCCTTCTCCGCCGCTCTCCCCGCCAGCAGCCCGCCGAGGATGCGGGTGTCGCTGCTGAGCCCGTTGCTTCTGCTCTCCCTCAGCTACAGCCCGGGAGCCGCGGAGCTCTCGGCCGCCCGAGCCAAGTGCCCGACCCGCTGCGATGTCTCCAAGTGCCCCAGCCCCAGCTGCCCCAGCGGCTACGTCCCCGACCGCTGCAACTGCTGCCTCATCTGCGCCGCGGGCGAGGGGGACTCCTGCGGCCGCAAGGAGGACCCGCCCTGTGGGGACAGCCTCGACTGCCGCTACCCCATGGGCAAGCGCTTCGCCAAGGGGGTCTGCCAGTGCAAGCTCAGCGCCCAGGTGTGCGGCAGCGACGGCCGGACCTACGACAACATCTGCCAGCTGAAGGCGGTGAGCCGCAAGGCGCTGCAGCACGGCCTGCCCGCTGTCGCCCAGGTCCAGAAGGGAGCCTGTGAATCGGGTAGGAGCATGGCGGGGCCTGCCTGTGGGGTGACGGCCTCCTGGGGCAGAGGGTGGCGGGTGGATGGCGCGGGGTGAGCTGGTTTCCAGGCTAAGAAAAGTTGTGATTTGCAGTGACCTGGGAAAGCTGGGTGGCTCCAGGGACCGTAAGAGGCTACGATGTCAAGGCACCTCACCCCGCTGCCAGTGATCGTTGTGGCATGGGGAGGTGTGCTCAGGTCCTGTCTGAACAGCAAAAACCCCCCTCATTGATCCTCCGTGTGGGCTAGAGGCCTCAGCTGAGGACTAGGAAGGTTTCCCCTCGGTAGCGTGGCCACGGCGTGCACATCACTGCCACAGTGCTCCTATGAGCGGGAGGCAAACGCGCTCGACAGCATGGAAGGGAGCTCGGTGGAGGGCGGCAGGCTGCCAGGGCAGGGCAGTGGTTACACCCTCAGCCATCGCCCCTTCTCAAGGCCGGGCGCGCTGGCAGGGCAGCCGTACAAGCTTGCTCTCATCCCACCAATGCTGCCTTCATTTCATAATGTCACTCACTGCTGAGGCATTTTGGTGGCATCACCCATGCAGGTTGCACTGCAGATCCGTTGCACCGTGGCCCGCACAAGCAGAGCGGGGACCTGGGAACGGTTGCGCTGTGGGGCCTTCCCTGGTGGCGTATGGGAGGTTAATTGGATTCACCTGACAGGAATATCTAGGCACAAAATGCCTCTTAAAGCCATGTAGCTCAAACAGGGCAGAAAAAGCACCAAGTAGTATATAAAACACCTAAAACATAGTCTTCTGCCTGTTTTGTTCTCTTTTCACAAAAAGTTTTGTAGTCTTGTCGAGGCTAAAGTGGGGAAAAAATGCCTGCGAACCTTCTTTACAGTTTAAAATATTGACACTCAGGATATCAAATGGTCTTCTGTTTGCAGTAACGTACTAAAGCCTTTGCTTGACCTTGGGTATTGTGATATGCTATGGTAACTTCAGGCTTGATGGCTTAACTTCAGAAAGTTTAGTAATCACTTATGTTGGTAATTTTTTTTATGGAAGTGTTAATGCTGCTAAATATTTTTTCACAGACTTACTGATACATTATTTTAAGGGTTTGCTTCTGCAACCTTTCTCATGGTGTTCCTGGAAAGAAAGTCATATGCATAATGGAGTTTTAAATCATGCACTGGGGTTTCCATTATGTCAGGTGGACCACTAACCATCCTGTGTATTCATAGATGGGAAACTTGCCAGAATTACTGGGAGGAGTCAGAGGGAAAAGGGCTACTGTTATAGCCTTTCTGTGAATAGGGGACCTTTCATATATCCTGCTCTTGAGAGAAGGGGAGCAGTGGCACAGAGAGGGAGGAGCTCAAATGATATTCCTGGAGTTACTTTAGGACTATCTTTTGTCAGGGCCAAGAATTGCTCCAGATGCCAGCCTGGAGCTGCAAGGATCAGTCTCTCCAGTATTTTGCAAATAAATTGCTGTTTGCCTGTTCCTTTCCACATAAGCATCCATTAGCTTTAGTACTCCTAATACTTGGTTGGAACTGATCCATGTGCAATAATCAGAATGTTTAACCAAAATGAGTGAGCTAGCCTGCGCTAAGGGCTTACTGAGTGCTTGGGGTTTGGTATATATGACATTTTCTTTAAGGATTCCTCCTGAATCTACTGTTAATAGGCTTAGGAATTTGAGGACATGAGGTAGAGGTAACTTTTTTTTTTTTTTCCCAAGCAGCTGTTTTAGTGTTCACTTTATTTTGGCTTTATTTTTTGTCCCAGAAAACCTCAGCTTAGATGAAGCATCTGGTTCTGTGTTAAGTTTTAATTTTTTTATTCAATTCTACAGCTGCACAAACTGAAGCGCAAAGAAACCAAGTGTCTTGCCCAAGGTCAGGCTGAGTTGGTGGTTGAACCAGGAATAGAACTCAATTATGGTGGGTTTTTTTTTAAACAATAACATGCAATGGCTGTAATGAGAGGTTTAGAAGAAAGTCAACAGTTTAAAATTACTGTTGAGTTTCTTTCTTTTCCCTGTTCTTGAAAGAAATCTGGCCTCAGATGACTCAGAGTTTGAAGGGCTAAGCTAGTTACGAAGAAAATCCAGTTTTACTTAACCATGCATATATTAAAACAATCTCCAGTAACGGTAGCTTTACATAGCGTGACTTAGGCCATTTTCAGAACATGCAGTGACCCTGGGGAGCAGCTTTTGAAATATCTACTTATGTCCATTTCCAGTTGCTTCTGTTGATGCTAAGTTAGATTCTGGCTGTGATAAACCAAGATAGGCTGAGAAAACTTAGCTGTGGTTTCCTAGTGACAGAAGTCTGGTGAACAAGGCTGCGTGAAAAAGGAGTAGTAAAGGATGCAGAAGGGAAGGGAAGAAGGAGGTGCCCAGGATGACTGCGTGATAATTCCAAAACTGACAGAATTTAAAATATTTTTTTCCTTGTTGAAGGCCTGGATTAGCTTGAAGAACACCATGCCAAATTGCAAGTTTTAGCTACAGTGTGCTACAGGAGGTGTGTACTGCATGGAGATACAGGAACTCTGTCATTGACGTTCTTCAGTATGTATGTGCCTTGAAAACTATCACTCATACCCTTAGCCTTATGCATGTGAGCAGACCCATCCCATGGACTTCTCTGAGACACTGATAGGAAGAGTCTGCAGAACTCCTAGGCGAATATAAACTATATGCTACAAATATTATTTTTTTTCCTGTTCAACACTAGATACCTTAATATATGGGAATTTTCCGAAGCAGCTAGCTTTTTCCTGCCTTCTGGCACCTACTGTGAAAAAGACAAGCTATTACAAGCTAGTGTGTAAGTCATGGCATAAACATTTATGGAAGACAACCTCTCTAATCAAAAAGACCTGTTCTTACAGAGGCCTGTTTCTCACTGCAGCAAATTTAAGTTTTAACAATGCCACATATCGATCTATTAAAATGTCAAACTCCTCACTCAAAGAATTCACGAGGTCACCTGCAACCTATGGCTAATTTATGTCAGACGCTTTCTTGCACAAAGGGCTGTTTATGATCTCTCAGTACAACTTTCTTAGTACAGTGAATGATTCCCTGCAATGTTATTTTGCTAATCGCTTCTGTGAAGACAGTTTAAAGATTTGTTGATGTTGAAAGATTTGTATTTTCTCACCTAGGAAATGGAAGTAAAAATTTTTTTTTTTTTTTTTAAATAAGGGTGCTATTTTGTCAGTGCGACAAGGAAAACTAAAGGATTGATTAGAAGACCTTTGAGGAAAGAAGTTCCAGAAAGCAAGTACATTGGCTTTGACACTGATCCTTTGCAGGGTTCTGCCTGAGAATGTCTGTCCTCCACATCGTTTAACTGAAATCACTCTCAGAAAGTGGGCATGATGTAAAGCCTCACCCATGCCAGTCAAATCTTTGCAAGATATAAGCCTAAAACTTTAGTTCCCTGAAAGAAATGTTTGAAATACGGTTAATGCGTGAGCAGAGTCATTGCACGCAGTTCTATGTGGGGTGTTTGGAGTGTGCCTGTACATAACCTTGAAGATACAGAGGAACAACTGAGCATATCATTATTTGCATTTCTGAGAAATTGGCCTAGTAAGAGATACTGAGTCTCCTGCTCGTATTATTGTCATCAAAGCCTTACAGCTGCCTCCAGCTGTATTTAGGGAAGTGCACGTCAAGGTGTTGGCTGGAAACGCAAACTCTGGTCACATTCCTTTACTGATTGTTTTCCTTATGTCTGAGTTTGTTTTGAGTTCCTGCAGGTGAGGATGAATATTGTACAGTGTTTGGTAAATATTCAGAGTATAGTACTTCACTGCTTTGTATAGGATAGCTAATAGGAAAGAGATGTTCTTGTTGTCTCTCCTTATCAGAGGCTCTTGGGAAGGAGGAGTAACAAGCATCTGAAGTCAGTGAGGTGTCTGTGCTGGAAGGCTTGTGCCAGTCTGTCTCTGGCTGTTGTGATTGCTGCACTGCACAAGAAAGCCACTCTGTTGTTGGTTCACCAAATTGTTCTCATCTGTGCACGGTAGACATCCATTGTATAAACAAGTTGCCTGAACCATAATGTGGCATTAAACTCACCAAGGCTTTATGGTCAGTGCACAGCTATGCAACTTGGTCTTAATGCTGAATTCATCAGAAAAGCTGCCCATGAACCTATGTTTCCAGCAGATGTTTCTGTTTTTTAAGCAGAGACATTATAATCTTTTATTTGTCTTTCATTTCTTTCCATGAAAGCACAGTAGGGACAGTGTTTATCCCTGGTGATCAGATCTGCCAGGTTGCAGTCCTCCCTTAGACATAATAATTTTGCTGAACACGCAGATCTTTTCTGAAGCTGGTTTTAAAAGGGGGACGGGGGAACAGCCTTAAAAGAATGAGTTTCCCAGGCTCACAAATTCTTAATGAATATAAAATTGTGGATTTTAATACAGTGTATTGCCTTTAAGAAAGCACTGAATGTGATTTGATTTAATTCTACAGGGATAGACATGCAGTTGGCAGATATTCAGAAACTTTCAGTCTCTTGCAAATGTAGATAGGTCTAGCTTTACGGTCTTCTGTGGGATTATGACGATTTATTTCATAAATTTTTTTTCAGTTCTCTTCATACTAGGTTAACTCTACAAATTTGTTGGAGTTGTTCCTGTTTTACAGCAGTGTTAATGAGATTGGAGTGGGTCTATTGTCTCTGCAAGAAAGCAAATAAAACACTATTAAATGAACGCATAGCCTGTAGATAACATTACTATCCAGGACAACTCTTAAGCTGATAATAAGGATACCTGACAGGGATTTAGCTTTAGCCCTGTAAATGTTGGAGCCCATAGAACTGGAAACGTAAGATCAAATTTTACAAAACAGGCTGAACATCTTTAACTCCAGTTTATGCACTTACATCCAAATCTGGATTTTGAATGTTCTGTGAGAGGAGCTGGAGAGCTTCTGGAGACCTAATCACTTAATTGAAATGACAGGATGGAGGTTCAGATCTGCTGAAAATCTGGTTGATCTGTGGCTATGGAGAAGACTGGGAAAATCTAGTCCTTTTGATTAAGAAATGTGTAGACAGCTAAAGACTCATACAGTATAAATTTGTTTTTACTTCAAGTACAACCTGGTTGCAGCACCTTTGATATCTTGGTTATGCAACAGATAGTTAATTGGATTAAATGGTGGCTTTTTGCCAAGATAAGTTAGCTTTGGTTAGTGTGAAGTGATTTTGAACATGCAGTAATAACATAGAAAATAATGGATGTTATTGAGAGACCTTTGAAAAAATATCTGGCAAATCTCAGTAGGTCAATAGGTCAAAATACAAAAGGCTGCTGTAAACTCAGAGCTTTTACATTCACAGTCCAGCAGAGGTCTGAGTGCTGCATGAAACTCTGCAAGACAGCAAGAGTATCTTGGGGGGGGGGGGAGGAAGCAAGAAAGAAAAAGACACATATTTAATTTTATGTTTTATGAAGAACAGTAGCAGCAGCTAGTGTCTACCAACTAATGCAAATTAAAGGGTAGATTGAAGGTCTGACATAAAGCCCTGATTCTACTACTACACTTACAACACTTGTTTTCAGGGTGACCTTATACAACTTATGCAATGTTGGATGTTGCTTCCTTCTTCAGTTTCCCAGGCTGCAATTCCTCCCTTTTAAAGTACATTGAGAACTTGTGATGAAAACCACCAGTTTAATAATTGTGCACTAAAATGTTATTAATGATAACAACTAACATTTCAATTCCCTTCAGTAGGGCTGTATGTGTGAAAGTAAATGTTAGTTTGCAGTTACATCTTCCTAGTCCACAGTTTGAGTTCCTTGGATATCAAATAATGTGTTGAAAGGTTCTTATCACTCCCAGCTTGCAGAAAATTATTTAAGAGAGATCAGTTTCTATGAAGACGTCTCAACTTTGTAAGTCAGTTTTCACCAGTGTTTAGTCCCCACCAGGCAATAGTAAGAACAGCTAATCAGGCCAGCAGATCTTAGCTACACCTCTCCTACAAAGTTTGCATGTCTGTTATTCTTGATCCTCCTTTGTTTCAAATTTCCCCTTAATATATAGTGCAGTTTTGGATTCACCTTCAGGTTTGAGTATTCTTGTTTTGTGACTCCAACAAAGACGTTCTGGACTTCTGCTCAGACTGAGAAATGCTTTCACTATGGTATGGAAAGAAAACAAGCTTTGCTTCAGTTTTACAGTCTCCTCTCTGTATTGCTGCATTTTATTTTCTTCCACTCTTTCCATGTTTACACATGGTGGCTAGTCAGGAGTGGTGCAAAACTGAGTTCTTTGGCAGGCGTCCTCTGCTTTTGGCCGTGTGCAGTGCTGTGGCAATTTGGCATGGGCAGAACAGTTCAGCACTCAGCAGATGCAAAGGGATTTAGTTGCCCTGGCTCACATAGAGCTATACTGATTTACACCAACTGAAAGCCTGTATTCACCATGCTTTCCCCCCTATTTCTATGCTAGTTCATTAGCTGAGGGTCTAGCCAACTGTCTTGCATAGATGTATAGACATTTCTATTACAATAAATGTAATTATAATGTTACATTCTGTCAGTGAACGCTGCTGTGTATGCAAGCATTTGAAGTCATATTAGTAGACTTCAAAGGATATACTGCATAATCAGGTAAGCTGCTTGTGAACTGAAGGTAGGATAGATAGTCTGTGGCCCAGTAAGCAAAATAAATAACAGTATATTGTGCTTACATTTGACTGTCCTTTGTGATTCCTGTTTGCAGTGTCTCGTTTAAACTAAATACTGAAACAGGCATATTCCATTGGTTAGAGACATTTTTCAGAGTGCATGAGAATGTACATAAAAATAATAGACGGAATCTAGTCCTGCCAAGTTGTTCCTTCTGTTTATACCATATCATATAAATTTAGCTTGCTAAATGTAAGCATGGTTTCTTTCTCGATGGAAATCCCATGTCCAGTAACAGGAAAAAAGAACTCACAAACTTCTATGGAGAAATGCCTGATTGTCTTGATCTGGTTTCTTCAATACTTTCTTATTTGGTACCAGTGTTGTGTCCATTCCCGAAGTTCCTGTCTTTGCTTCAGGTCTTTTGGATACTGTGGTAATGTAAAGCCTCTCACTTTCTGGCTTTGTAGGTCCTCTAACACTTTATTATGAAAGCCTTCTGAGAGACTATAGGAACTATAACAACTAGTTCTGTGTCACCCACTGTCTTATGAATTCATTCAAAGAACAGAATAGATCAGTGAGACATCTTTTTCGTATATAGGTTAGACTCCATTGTGCTGTAATCTTTATATTCATTCCAAGTAATTTACAAGTTACAAGGTTTAATGGTCAGTAAAAAAACCTGTAGATATGGATTGGTGAAAATGATCTTTGAATTAAGAACTACACAGAATACCAAAATGTATGAGAACTCTTCTCTCTTAAACTTCTCTCTCCTCTCTTTTCTGCATATCTTTCCTTTTTGTGTGATGCCTCCTACCTACTTTCCTTTTAAAGACTTGGGTAAAGGGCAGCTGATGAAAGAAAAGTATATACTTTCAAAAGACAGAATCTGTATCTGGATTCATTACTACGTTACGTGATATAGAAATAGGCAAATCTAGAACACTTAAGACAAGGTGCTGACTTGGTATGCGAGAGCTACTGTGGAGTAAGTTCATCCTTCAGCATGAGTTGAACTTAGAGCAAATCGTGACGGCACAAAGCATCACTTCTGAAGAGCTGATATTGTTTAGAAGTTAGAATTTAGAGCCTCTCCTTCCTGACCAAATGGCAGTAAAAGAATTATATCTCCTGGGATAAATAGTGTGCTGTTGCACCAGATTTGAAAAAAGTAAAAAATGTTATTGCTGTATCTGATTACAACTCGTTTACTTCTTTCCCTAGATTCCATAGTTAGTTTTAAAGCATCGGGCTGTGAAAATGAAAGATTGCTATTTGAGTGTGGTGATATGTCCCCTAGCATATGTTCAACATATGTGGTGATATGTCCCCATGGGATTGCAGATAAGCATGACATTCAAGCACAAGCAGTGTTACTACTTTGTGATGTGACGTTAGAATCCAGGATCTTGTGACATTAGAAGCCAGGATGCTTAGGGCTTTTTTTCTCTCTCTAAGATCTTCATTCCACAAAATTATACTCAAGTGTTCATAAACACGGTGTATAGTGCTGTTTAACATAGTACCGCACTGGCTTTTATCAGAACGCTTAGTATTTAGTAATCTATTGCTGTGTCCAGCTGCTTGTGACAGCTTAAATGTGAACTTGCAAAACTTTTTAGGTGCAAAGGTTGTCATTTACAGCACGTTTCTAATGTGTCTACTTCAAAAAATCCTAACTTGGGTTCTAAATCCAGTTCCCAAATGCTGCAGCTATATTACTCAGCACTTGTTAGACCACATCTAGAATACTGCATTCAGTTTTGAACCCCTCAATACAAGAAAGGCATTGACAAACAAGATTGAGTTCAGGAGAGGATCACGAGGATGACTGGGGGGCTGAACATATCTCCTATGAGAAGAAGCTGAGGGAACTGGGCTTTTTTCAGCCTGGAGAAGAGAGAGCTTCAGGAGGACCTAATAGCAGCCTTCTTGTACTCATGAGGAAGTTATCAGGAAGGTGGAGCCAGGCTCTTTACATTGCTGCATAGTGGGAAGATGAGAGACAATGGACATGGGTTGAAACATGAGTCTCAACAAGAGAGGTTCAGACTAGATGTAAGAAAAACTTCTACCTCATGGAGGACAGTGAAGCAGTGGGACAAGTTGCCCGGAGACGTTCTGGAGTCTCCATCCTTGGAGGTTTGCAAGCCCCAGCTGGACAGAGCCTTTGAACAACCTGGTCTGCCTTTGTAGCCAACCCAGCTTTGAGCAGGAGGTTGAACTACAGACCTCCCGAGATCCCTTCCAACCTGACTTATCCTATGACCCTGGGTGTTTTGGATAATAATTAGTAGTTGTCCTGAGAAAAATACTCCACACAAGGCTTGTAGACTTCTAAGAAAGTCAAATAATTTATAGCTAAGTGATGGTGATGTTTTATTTTCTCAGGATCAAGCAAAATGACTTTGATTCCTTTTCCAATACCTGTTTGGAAACTATCCCAGTAGGAGAAACAGACCAATTCAAAGCATATTTATGTCACCTGCTTGGTAAAAACAGGTATTGTCTTATTAACATATCCAATTCTTTCTGCTAGTATAGGTCACCTACAGTCCAGCAGCCCAAGATACAAATTCAACTTCATAGCAGATGTGGTGGAAAAGATTGCACCTGCAGTTGTGCACATTGAACTTTTCCTCAGGTAACGCTTTTAATTCTTTGTGTTTTAATTGCATTGTTTAACAAAGGTCTACAAAGATTTTCCAGTGTACTAACTTTCATTTTGAATTCTTGAAGTTCACAACATACTCTGAAACATTACAGCAGACTCATTTGTCCAGAGAACCACCCATCCTGTTTAGTAGATCTATTCTACTGGGCTTAGAGTCCTTACAGTACTTTACAATACATATTGTCTGCCGTAAAATAAGTCTATCTCATCTTTGGAGGTCTCTTCAGCCTTCACTAAAATGTGTTGCTTGTTGGATTATGTTGTCTCAGTTTAAAAAAAAAAAACAAATCCAGAAGGTAAACTGGAAAAACATAGCTCTTTGTTGCTTATTCCACTTTCAATGAGAGCTGATTTTATTTTAGCAGGGAGAACATTAAGAGGTAGCATGTTGACCAGATGTAACCTAACTAAACACAGAAATGATACTAAATTTGCTGACCAAAACATACCAATGTTCAGTGTACTGAAGCTGGAGCTGAAGAGGCAAGTTTAATGTTGAGTGCTCAAAACAACCTGGGAGGCAGGTTTAACATTGAGTGCTCAAACCAACCTGCTGTCAGAACAAATTACTGCAAATATTATATGTACTCCATAACCTGAATATCTTTCTGCTTGGGGTACCTGAATTTTGCACAGGCTTAAGAATTTCTTGGAGGATTTTTATAGGCTTTCTTAATATGCAAAATCAAGATAATCAGATTTTCTGAGACATAGCTTTATGCACATGATGATTGGTCTTTTGAGAGAACGTTACAGCTGAAGATGTTCACGATCTTTGCATATGTAGTTAAGATTGTTTGTTCTTTCCCTGTAAGTAAATGTTTGTCCAGCAGCCTGCTGGGCGCTAATTGTGATACTACCTTCTGCCTGGGATTGGCTCCAGTTCTTTACTGCTGAATAGCCCAGAACTTTCAAAGAATTTCCTAATAAGGACCACATCTTCTTGGAAGAAAGAAGAATCTGTGGACCTTTTCTCATCTTCTACTGACCAGGCATTTTCTGTTCCCCTAACAAATCTAAGGTCATTACGGAAATTGTTTGTAGAGAAAAGTCATAATACTTTAAAGAGTTTATTAAGTCTTTTAACTGTCTATATTGCAGCAAATGTTGTTTCCCACCAAGTTTTTCCGATTGTTAGTGCTTTTCATTTCTTTTCTTTCACATTCCCAGTCCTTTCAGTTTCCACACATGCTTTTTCCTGCCAATCTACACTTGGGCTTCATGATTCTCTGAGACGTCACCTCTTCCTTTACTCCTCTGTCCAGCTGCAAGGTTCCTTCTCCCCTTTTTCCCATTAAAGGATCAGTCTGTTTGTCAGCCCTAGTATTTCCTGTCATTTTCTTCCCATATAGAAGCAGCAACCGGTGGGATCAGATGGGCTCCTTCTCCTTCCCTTTTTGTCACCCCAGCCTCTTTGCAAGGAAGCCTATAAAGACAGAATTGGAAACCAAAGAAAAGGACCCTGGGGGTTGTCTGAAAACCGCAGTTCCTATCTCCCTGACTGACTAAAAGCAGTCACAATTTTCAAAAAAGGATCCTTTCTGTGTCAATTTTTTTAATTTAATTTTTGTAAGGGTTGTAACATTGGTCATCAAATGCTTTGTTATTTCTCAGGTAAAAGGTGGTAAATGATTTCTAATGTAATCTTCTCTAAGTTATACTTCCCTTATGCATTATAATTACTTGCTTTCTGTACAGGCACCCTCTGTTTGGTCGAAACGTCCCACTTTCCAGTGGATCTGGGTTTATTATGTCTGATTCTGGTTTAATTGTGACCAATGCCCATGTGGTGTCAAGCACCAATGCTATATCAGGGAGACAACAACTGAAAGTGCAGCTGCAGAATGGAGATACCTATGAAGCAACCATCAAAGACATTGACAAGAAATCTGACATTGCAACAATAAAGATTCACCCTAAGGTGAGTGGCATAAACAGATGAATGAGTTTATTTGGGAACCCTCTCTCAGTTTCATTTAGCGCAGAGTGATTGGCTGGAATATATGTTTAGGAATTCCCTGGAAATATATCTGAAGAAAACAAGGTACTGAACAAACTGTTTCTGTAGGCCTGGAAATTTTTCATATCTTAGAATTAAATTACTTTGTTTTCTGTGCTAGGAACTGCTAAAAAAGAAGAAAAAAAAAATGCAGCTCAAATAATATGTGGCCAGATTCTGCTATCTTTACCTGAAGACCCAGGGTATTTTGGGTAATCCTTCTAGCTTTGTGCCAATACATGAACTGCAAGGTGGTGCATAGTGTAGGGAGAGTGGCAGGCAGGTCAATAGCTGGTTTGTATGCTATATCTAGGAGGAGGAGACGACAATCGGCTCGAAAACAAGGAAATTGTTTCAGAATCTTGCTGACTGTTTTTTTCTGGATGAAATTGAAAGGTACTGCTCTTAGCAGCTTGTTTCTGAAGACAGTTTAAAGCCGTAACACTCTGCAGTATGCTAACTTTACCTGGCATAAGTTTTGGGTATATGATAATGAGTAGCTCTTTCATTAACGTAATGGAAAGTGTACGTTCCTAACTTCTTGCTAGATTTTGATCTTTCCAGTCAGGTTATTTTCAGGTATAAACAAATGCTTCTTTTTTTATTTCTGTGTTTATTTAAGAAAAAACTACCAGTATTGTTACTGGGACACTCTGCTGATCTGAGGCCAGGAGAATTTGTGGTAGCGATTGGAAGTCCGTTTGCCTTACAGAACACGGTGACAACAGGTATTGTCAGCACTGCTCAGCGAGATGGCAAAGAACTTGGCCTGCGGGATTCGGATATGGATTACATTCAGACAGATGCTATTATCAATGTAAGTACTAGGTATGTGAGGAGCTGAGCTTCATAGTCCTGGGACCTTGAAATCCCCACCTATTCAGCAGGGAAGTGTGTGCTCTGAAAGATGAATCCACTAAATAAAAGCAGCTTTGTTTAAAATCAGTGATAGGGTGTTCTTTTTATAAAAGACTATGCATTGTCTCTAAGTTGCGTTCAGGCTTTAATGTTGTGAAAGGTATGTTAAATAAAACTGCCTTCTTTGAGGTTGTCTATGAAGATGTTACACATGACAGACCCTTCTCATTCTGTAGATCTTGTGCAGTAACACATGGTTGTATAGACCAGCAGTAAATCCATACATTTCTCTCTCTGCTTGTTCAGCTGATCTGGCCAAGCAAGCTGTAGAATAGAGCCAAAGTTTCTTTCATCTCCATGCATTAGAAGCAGATGGAGTAGTCAAGTTGATAGTATCTTCTTGAATTTAATGACAGGACACCCAGGTAAGAACTTAAGGAGAGGGCTGGGGTTTTTGTTGTTGTTCTTGTTTTCCCTTTGCACATCACATACTCCAAGTAAGAATCTAGATGTAAAATAACATAAAGTTTGAGATACAGTTCAGAGTTAAGGGTCCTAGCGCTGCATGTTATACAGAAATACATGAAAATAATATCCTTCAGAGCAGCTTGGAGGGATCCAAAGAGCTTAAGTCAAGTCCTTGTGTGTGTATAACTTGTAGCAATTCTAAAAAGAGCACTGCACGCATATCTGAGGTAGAAAATGGCCTGAAATTTTACAGCTTAAATCTCTTATACATTGAAAGGAAAATATTTTCAGCATTTATTTGCTGGACCTCAATATCAAATTTGACATAATCAGTCATAATGCTTAGCATTTTACACACGCAAAGTGCTTCACAAATGTTTATTGTCACAGACTTGCCGAGAGAAATTGTATGGGGAAAAAAAAAAAACCAGTAATTACTTTTGTGCTACAACAAAGCTCCTGTATGATCCAGGAGCTGAACTTTTTTAGACGTTTAATTAGAATTACTTTCTTCAGTTGTATAAGGAGAATAGGAAAACTTGTGCAAAATGGGTTACTTGGGAGCACACATTGAATTGGTGGCAGAGACAGAATTAGAACATGGGATTCTTGACTTCACGCCTGTACACATTCCTCTAGATCAAACTGCTTCCTTCTATGTACTTAGGCATTCACTGCCCTCAAAAGCTAATGAGCAAGTTTAAATAAGGATAGCAGAGCGTTTCAGATAATGCTAGACCAAATGGAATAGTGATAGCAGAGGAGGTAAAGAAAATGACAATATATTTGAATTGCTTTGCCATTTGAGACCACAAAATATGAAGATAGTCCCTGGCATAGGGATGCTTTGTGCTTAGCTAATGCACTAGTTTTCTCCTGAGAATGGGAGGAGTTTGAGAGCTGGTCTATTCAGAGCATTCCTGTGGCTCAGCCAAGACTTTCCTGCAGGAATGTGCATGCAGCTGCCTTCTGAAAAATGCTAGAACAGCAGGAACATGGGGCAGGAGAAAACAGGGCCATACATTTCTAAATGGAGTTATACTGCATGCGCTGAAGTTCTTTCGCTATCACATCCTTCAAGTAGAGGACAAGTGAATGAAAGATGATATGCTGAGGAAGGCTGAAAGATCATTATCTTTGTTCCATTGTGTCACTCAGACATAAAAATAAAGTGTGTAGCCTCTGATCACTGAAAAGATACAACATAAGAAACAGTTCTCTTTGTTTAAACTCCAACTTTGAACCTGTTTTAAAAACTTTAATGTCTGTTTTATTCTTCTGAAAATCTACAAGGTTTGCCCAGTGCTACCTAGGTGTAAACAGTTTAGATGGCTCATGTTGCTGTCATGTGTCCCTTTTAGCTTTTTTTTGATTTTGAGTGGTAAGTTGCTGCTCTTGGCTGTTCAGTAGACCTACTTGAAAACTCGGGCCTCACTCAAAAACAAATTTGTTGTTTGTTCAAATTTATTCATGTTCCATGAAGATGGACGAGGAACTTCTCCAACTCCCATTTCCTGTAGTTCTGTTGGATGTTTCCTTTGAAGGCCGTTAGGTATTAGGCAATTACAGACTGCTTAGAGCTGCTATATGCCCTCCCTAGAGAGGGTTGCATGTCTGTGGTTACTAAATCAATCCTTACGTAGTAGCTACCTCATAGCAATACGCTGTAATTAAACGTGTAAAGCACTGTGTTCTTCTCCAGTGGAGAATAAGAGAGACTGACGGTGTAACAAACCAAAAAGTGATAAATAAAACTGCTTAAGAACTGTACGTGCACTTCACTGAAATATAACTTCAAATAGCAATTAATTATTCCAAAACCTTGTTCTAACAGTCTTTAGAAGAATCAAAATGCTTGTTTTAACTACTTAATGATTCTTCTTAAACTTAGGGTCTAACTATTTGGAGTGGTAAGTTCTTGCTCCTAGCTTAAGTCCTGTTACTGAAAAGAAAAGAAGTCTAATCATAAGAGGTGTGAATGGGTAGGGTAAGGCCTACCTGTAATCTTCTGTGATCAGTATTGTCCCCTTCAGTGCGGCCTAAAAAATGACCTGCTGTCTTTCATTTATTTACAAACAAAACACTGTTTGAAATGAAAATTGCATTTCCTACAGTGAAGCACCAATTTATTGTTCCCTTATGTTATTTTTACAGTATGGCAACTCTGGAGGACCTCTAGTTAATCTGGTAAGTCCAGGTGACTTAGTTTTTGCTTTGTTTTATTTTAAGAGCTAGTTTGAAATAAGTGGGAGAATATGTTTTTTAAAAGATTCATAGGTAATACTAGCTTCCAGTCATTCAAGCTAATGGTAGGCAGATACCCTGAAGCTAATACAAACTATGCAAATTAGGTCTCAGTTCATACACCATTGAAAAACATTTCCCCATAGAGCAGAGGAAATTTTATACAGCAGTGAGGAAAAAGGGATTTGGTAGGAGCAGTTATGCTCGTTCACACTATAAAACCTGGGATGCAGGGCAAAGATGGGACCTGGTTGATCCGCACAACTGATTTTAAAATAGATTGCTTTAAACCAGCACTGATTTTGCAGGTCAGTGAATTGTGGCTGTAGTGGCAGTAGTGACTCCACTGCTTGCTCAGCGGAGGGAATCTCTTGCCGAGTGGTGAGATGGGCCTTGGATGAACAAACTGTACTGTAATCTTTCTGGCCATCACAGTTAAATGTGAGAGGGTTTGTGAATCAGAGCCCAGATCCTCCCTTAGAAGTAATGTTTATTTCTTGAGTGATTACAACACTCTAAACTAGGCAGTGAGCTGAACCCTGTCACTTAGGAGCATATTAATTGGGTGCTGTCTCTCAACAGGATGGTGAAGTGATTGGGATTAACACCTTGAAGGTGACAGCTGGAATTTCTTTTGCTATTCCTTCAGACCGCATCACTCAGTTTCTCACAGAGTCGCATGACAAGCAAAGTAAAGGTAAGGTCTGCAAGACACAGTGCCATCTTCCAATTGTTTTCCTGATCTGTCAGTGAAGTGCCAAAAGACACGGGTCTGGAATCTTGTTACTGAAAGGAGCAGCATTGTTTTACAGTACAGAATACCATGGACTTGGAAATAGAAAACAACTTCACAGAAGTGGGACAGATATTTCATTACTCAAACCTCCAAAGAGTAGACAGTATTTGTATAAATCTGGCAAAAAGGTCCTCTGAGGATAGTGAGGATACAGATGAGTCATTACAGTCTCAAACGATCTTGAGAACAGATGGTGACTTGTTCAAGGAGTCTTATCAACCTCTTTCACATATTGTCCAAGCAAAAAGGAGATTAAGGCGTACTGTGGAGAATAAGGTAAAAACTTTTTTTAAAACACTTGTCCACGGGTGGAGTGTATCCACTATCAGTGGATGATCTTTATTTTGCCATGGTCATCTATGTCAGTGCTGTATAACTGGATATTGTGATAGACTCTCAGACCCTGGTGGACAAAGAGCTGTGTACTAATTCCTGAAGAAATACATGGGGAAGCGGGGGAGAGGCAGAAAAAAAAGAAAGGCCTCTGCACCAAAGAGCATATAAATCTAAATACACCAGCAACTGACATCTGCAGTATTCTGAACTTTTTTTTTATGTGCCTGCCTTGTATCTGTTACACTGTACTAGTTGTCGTACTACATGCTGCACAGCCAAAGCTGATCTAGTAATGCTTCATCCAGGCCAAACCTTCCTTTCTCTTTTGCTTGCCAATTTATCTGTCCACACCCTACTCATCTTTTATCATGATTGTTGGCTGCTGCTTCTCTTGAATCTTTTTGGTATTAATCTTGTCTCCTGAGTTCATCCAGTTGCTGATGCCAGGGGTTTTCCCCTACACCATTGTCCTCAGTGTTCTCTCAGATAGTGTGATTTCAGAAACTTCCCTTAGTCAGAGGTTTTAAAGTTATGCATCTGCTTGTATATTTGGGACCATCACAATTCTGATGGGTCCCCTCATCTGTGTTTTGCTGAATTCTCCAAATTAGATTGTTTTCACTCGTTGGTTTGAGGGGGGGAGTTGATGAAAAAAGTTGTTAATTATCTGCTGAAAAGTACATTTCAAAGTAGCTGACATAATTTTTTGTTTCAGCCAAGAAGTCAAAAAACCTATTTATTCGCCCAGGTTACTAACTGTTGGCTTCTGAGAGAAGCAGGTCTGTATCATTAGTGATGTTACCCTTCAGAACCAAACTACTCATCTTAAAACAGGGAGGAGCGATGGCTCACCCTGCAGGCGTGGCTCTAGAGGCATGAATGCAAGCCTTGTGCAGAAAGCCCACCATCTGCCAGGGGCTTCCTGGTAACTGGGGCTGGAAAGTCAGCGAAGGCTGCAGATGTCACCACTGAAATCAGCCACCGTGCACCTTCAGGCACCTCCACCTCCAGAGAATGATGGACCTGCTGAGCCCAGCTAGAGGGCCTAGAGATAACTTTGCCTATGGAACCCTAAGAAAAAAAAAATAATGAAAGATTCAAGTTTATCTTGTGATTGTAAAGTACTGTCTGATTTTTTTCATCATTCTCATTATCTCCTAATTAAAGGAAGAGGATTCACACTTACTCTTAGCATCAGTGTGACCGTCATTGCTTGGCATACCCTGGGCACAGGCAATTTTAAATTTTTTTTTTTTTTTAATTTTTTTGCTCTTGCTTGTCTGAAGTATCTCTTGTACTTTTGCTGCAGGCAGAAGAACAGTCATTTAAAGCCCTTGATGCACAGAGAAAGAGAATTTCTAGGAGGTATTTTCACCATATTTGAGACTTAGTTTGCATTTTTTAGGCCTTTAGTAATAGTTTTCACGTTTGTTGTATAAGCATTATTTCTTGACATAAGGAATTTATGTAAGCAGAATTTTTGGGATGTTTTTATCGTGTTTTCTTTTGCTCCAATTACGTCTCAGTAGGTTCAGTGAGATCCACCCTACTGGTACAATTAGGTCATAGAAATAAGTTTAAGGGTATTACCATTTTGCTCTAAATGTCATATTCCCTGAAGATGATAAAATTCCCTTTGGAAGCAGCTCTTTCCAGATTTACTCTGGCATATAGGAGATAGTCAGAATATTGTTTAATAAGCTTGACCTTAGTCTTTTAAATCTCAATTAATCGGGTAACTACCAGTTTTATATTGAAGGCATATATTTTTGAAGCCCCATCCATTGTGTATAACTGCAAATCTATGATCTACTGAAGTACAGGAGCGGATAGGGGGGAAAAAGGAGGATAGCATTTGAATGAATTATTTGCACTGATTATAATAGTTATCCAAACATTGTATATTACCTAATGCATGGGTAATACATAATAATACCTAATGTATTTTTTACCAAAGATTTACCACACATAGAGATATTTATCTGTCAAATTGTCTGAAAGCCTTTGCTAATTTTTGATTTATCAGTAATAATGCTAACCTCCTTTTATAGTTAGGAATTCCTAAACTGGTGCATGAAGTTAAGTGTCTCCATCTATATCTGTTTTAGCCATCTGTGTGTTCTGTCTTTACCTCTGGAAGTCATCTATATACTTAAGCGTTGACTGATTTTTTTTACTTCAGTGTCTTTTGTTAGTATCGCATAGGAATTTCTCAGTTTCAGTCTTGGCTCTGCCATCTATTCCTAGTTTAGACTTGAGCAGAACGTAAAACTAAAAGTGTTCAAACATGGATCCTCTAGGATGGAAGACAGCAAGTTAGCAATTTGACAAAATATTAAAGAGAAAATTCAGCTTAAGAGGTCAGCCTGGCCTCCCATATAATGTTAGCAGAAAAGTGAATAAGCCTTGTTTCAGATGGGCAAGGAGAAATGGGGGAGTTCTGCGTTGGCCACAACCAACAAGTCATTGATATGAATCCCCATTTACATCCCCAGAATACTTAATTAATTGTGTTGAAACTATATGCTTACCAATGTATTTGTATGATTATTACTGGTAATTACTACCAATAATAATGAGGGCTACTTAGGAGGCTTGCTGAGTATAGATTCAGACTACTGATTTAATTCAGCTGTGCAGTTTATAGAGAAGGTACACTGCGCATAATTCACCACCATAGACTCGAGCTGTTTTCATGGTTCCTGTTTGGCAGTGGAATATCTTTCTTAAATGCTTTCAGGACTGCTCATGCAATCTGCAAGACAATCTAAGTGCAAAAGGAGTGAGCAGAGAAGTAGGAGTTTTGCCTGCCGCTTGAATAAAAAGTGCAGGATTCGTTTCTTTGCTCGGAGATCTTGGTGATATTGTGGCCCCACTGAAATCAACTGCAATGGGGATACTCATGTGCCGGGGATACTCGTGTGCCAGATTTACTCATGCCCATAGAAGTTTGAGTACCTGACCCCTTAATTTGGATTTATCAGTTCTTTTTGCCACAGTTTATAAGTCATAAACACTTCGCCTTCAGCCTGTGTTTATCTGTCTGGTTTGCATCTCTACTGTTACAAGCATCAATAAAAAAAGAAAAGTTTAACAATAAAGCAAATGCTTTCCTTGCTGTGGAACAGAAATCTGTAAATAGTGAACTGCTTCTAGATACTTGGGGTCAGCTGCTTGTGACTTCCTATTAACACAAAACATTTAAGTTTGAACTAGTGGTTGAGGCTGGTTTGCCTGACTTTGTACCACTGGAATCAGTGTTTAATCTAGCCTGGTGTTTACAAAAATGAAATGCGATTTGATTATCTCTCTCTGCTGTGCTCTGCTCCAGCTTCAAGCCGCAATGGTTTCACATTTGTTCAACCTGATTGTTCCAACATATTAACCTTCTTTTAACTACTGCTGGGATTTCACCCTGGTGACATGCTTCTTAGATTTACGACCTCACTTTATTCCAGTTCTCCTAACTATTTTTTCTTCTGCCTCATGATTGCACAGATTGCCAGAATGACAGGTTTTGAGACTTTTTATTCACAGAGCAGATGTAATATGACAGTGGTAGTTCCAGGTGCCACATACTGTTCTGCCAATGTGACTTAACCCTGACGTCAAAATGCCTGTCCTTTGGGGATGATAAAACACTACAACTGGTTGTCTGTGCCTGTTCAGTCTCTGATGATATTTCTAATAAACTGGACAATTATATTCCCTCTAATCATTGTTGATGAAAACTTTGGGGTTTGTGCAAGATGTTTGACTTGGGCTAAATTGAATGGAATGGACTTTTCCAAAACAAAAGGCCTGAAGGTTTTTTTACCTGTATTCTGACATACGAAATGGCTGGAGGGTGAGAAGGGGAGGAATCTAGACTCTTCTGCTAAAATAATCCATAGCTCATAGCTATTAGTTTTACTTTATATAATAGCCTGCTACTATTATAGTATGAACTGCCATTTGCAGTGTGGCAAACTTATTGTGGAGAGAGAGCTGAAGACCATTTTGAATTTTAATGCATGAACAGGAGGGAAATAATACCCCAACCTGCCCAAAGATGAGGGTAGAATAAGACTTTTAGTTGTGCATAAGTCTGTAGTTACCAGATTTTTTTTTTTCAAAGCCTTATTTTTACATATATCATTAGCCACTGGGGAAATAATTATCTTTTAGATCAGTGTCATTTCTGCTGTGGTTTTTCAGTCTTGCGCAATCTCCTTCTTACTGTTTTGTTTCTTCCAGATCAGTTTCTTTTGTCCCTTCTTTCATTTTCATTTTTCTTTCATGTAAACATTCCTAACTCAGCCCCCAGAGTATGCATGGTGTTTCTGCATATTTCTGCATCACGCAGTCAATGACCAGCAGCAAACTGTTTAATGCAAACAGTAAACTGTCACCAGAGAGTCTGTCATCTATGTGTCTCATGAAGACAACTTCATCATTTAACTGTCCACATTGCAGGGATGGGGGGATTATTTTCAGGTGGGAAAATTATCATGTTTGGATATTTTTAAAAAGTGAAAACTTATGCCATGTAGACTAGAGAATTACTATGAGCACACTAGTTCACAGCCATGCTTTTGAGACTTCAATTTTGAGTAATTGGACTTCTTCATGACACTCTTTATTATAGCTGATTTTGATCCCATTAGTTTCACTTTAAAATAGAGGAGAGCCAGAACATTACAGGAGAAAAGCAGGGATGACAGTTACAGATGTAAGGTTGTTCAGAGTGTAGTAAATCCGATGTTTAGTAGTCAACATTTTCACTGACAGTAATGGGAATATTGGACATGTGTAAGATTCAGGACTAATTCCTTTACCTGGGACTATTCTTCTTGGAAAGTGTAAGAGTTAGAGGAGACTGTGTACATCTCCTTTTCAAACGTTTTCTTCACATGAGAACATAGAGAAGCTCAAAGAAAGTGTGAAGTAGTTATGCTGGAACAAGTAAGGGAAAACATTGTTTCATACCGGATATAACTAACTACTGAAGCACTCACTTCAGGAAGTCATCAAACTGCATTTCTTTCATAAGACAGTTGTGCTATATCATGACTACTAAAAGCCAACTACAGAAATGTGGTGCTGTTCCTAAAGGAGTGAATTTTCACCATTTAAAATTCTGTAGAGTCCTAGCTAATCATAGAATAGTTTGGGTTGGAAGAGACCTTTAAAGGTCATGTAGTCCAGCCCCCTCTGCAATAAGCAGGGACATCTTCAACTAGATCAGCTTGCTCAGAGCCCCGTCCAACCTGACCTTGAATGTTTCCCGGAATGGAGCACCTAACAGCCTCTCTAGGCAACCTATTCTGGTGTTTCATCGCCCTCAGTGTAAAAAATTTCTTCCTTATATCTAGTCTGAATATACCCTCTTTTCATTTAAAACCATTACCCCTTGTCCTATTGCAACAGGCCCTGCTAAAAAGTTTGTCCCCATCTTTCTTATAGGCCCCCTTTAAGTACTGAAAGGCTGCAATAAGGTCTCCCCAGAGCCTTCTCTTCTCCAGGCTGAACAAACCCAACTCTCTCGGCCTTTCTTCATAGGAGAGGTGTTCCATCCCTCTGATCATTTTTGTGATCATTTTGGCTAAGGTCTATGGTTTTTTTTAAAACTTGCTTTTCATTCTTTGGGGTGGAAATAATAAGCTGTTTGCATTAGAATTAGTGTGAGTCTTTTGGTTGTCCTTTCTCTGAAAGGTGGAAATTTTAATTTCTTTAAATCCCTTGCTTGTCCTTTCTCTGAAAGGTGGAAATTTTAATTTCTTTAAATCCCATTTCTACATTTTAATGAGAACACCATATGATTAAATTGTCTTGACCAGTTTTAGATGAAAGGGTAGTTGGTTATGAAATTTTCCGTTTACTAAAGTCACGTGATACTAGATCACAGAAATTTTCCTGAATTTCCTGAAGGTAGACTCTTACGGAAAACTCTCACGGAGTGTAAATGAGCTTCTCTCTTACCCTCACTTGCAGGGACAGGGATTGTCATTCTGTACACCAAGGCTAACCAAAAGAAAAAATGACTTCAGTGTAGATATGTGTGATTTCTGTTTAGTTTTGTTAAAAGCTGATACATCCTGTTTTAATTGACAGGTATTTTGGGTCATCACAGCAGTTACTTTTGTCAGTATTTGCGTAAATTTCTTAAATATCCTCTGTGTTATTTTCAGATGGGAAGAAACGTTTCATTGGCATCAGAATGCTGACAATAACACCTGCGTAAGTATCTTAGAAAGGTAATCTGTATTGTCATGCATACAAGATGTGGTCAATAGTGGTTCAGAACTTCATCATTCAGCTTTCATTACAGATCTCCAAAGAATCCAGAAGTGTGCATTAGCTTCTAGGAAGTCTGCAAGTATTTTAATATTGGTGAAATATATGTTCTGAGACCTGGAAAATCACTGTCAGTCATTCTTTAAATACTGATAATGGTGGATGCCCTGTTGATAGCTGAGGGAAGTTAGGAAGAGCCTGAATGCTGGTTTTGGTTCTTGACGAGGATGTCTGGAGTTACACCAGGTGAGGTGACATTTAAACAAGCTGCTGCTTCCAGGTGACTGTGAGTGCCAGTGACAGATGAGCTGCCTGAGGGTTTGGTGGTAGTTTTATCAGTGCCAGTGGAGGCCATATGATGTGAGATTTGGTGCCTAACCATTAACTGGAAAGAAAGTAGTTGCTGAAGTGCAGAACTAAAGCTTCATGTCTCCATGTTAACAAAGCCAGAATATGGACACCCTCCTCCAGTTCTTTACTGTCTTTTTTCTCTCATGTTCCTTTGTGTCTTGCTGTTACCTGGATATATTCTGGGATAACAAATGAGGGCTCCTATGCTTGTGTTCTTTCCCAGCAGTAGGCATGTTTCCAGTGTGGCTGTAGACTACAAAATTAAACAAGACAATTTCCAGTTGAGGTTGTAATAAATCCATCTTTGTTTATTGAGTTACACTCTTGCAATCCTCCACAAAGGGCCAGATCCTCAGCTGCAACAAATCAGTGTAATGGCATTAACATCCCCGGGCCACCACCTATGGAGAGAAACTCAGAATGTTTCTCTGCGTAATTGTGAAGTGAACACGATGTGAGATACTACTGCTTTTGTGGCATCTAATGAAGCAGTGTAAGATGTCTCCAGGCCTGTTTTCACGAAAAGACTACTTCCCTTGGTGTGCTTGCTTTAGTCATTTCATTGTTAGCTTCCTCAGTACAAAACCAAATGAAGTGAAGCTCTGTGCAGCCATTTTGGCTTGCTTTCTATCTGAGGGACCCCAGGTTTTCATGGCAGGCAGCAGAGTAATCCATCATATTAGTTTAAAATGCTTTCTTTCTAGAAATGGGTTTTAACCCACACTGTACACAGACCTGAAATGAGGTCATGTCCTCAGAAATGAGAGGATGTTTTTAGAGTCTATTTTGCAGCTGGTTCCTGTCTTCTTTCTTTAGAAAGGGATGCACAAACAATTCCTCAAGAAAACTTGTGGAAGCTGAAGTTCCCTTGGAAAACTCTCACAGTTCTGATCTATCTGATGACTGAAGTTCTCAAAAGCTATATTGTTCTAGATAAAGACAAATTAAGAATGACTTGCAAAATGAAAGAAGCAAAATCGTTAGTAAATTTCTGCCCCATCACCAGCATTAGTTCTTTGGGGCAGGAGTGTCTTTTGTCCCTGTACAGCACCTAGGACAGAGAGTGCTTCTGTCCCTGTGCTCTCTGTGCTACTCTCCCTGAACTCTTCTACAGTGCCCTCTGTGCTACTGCTACAAATAGCAAAAGTCAGGTTCTTGTACGAGATGTATGAAAACGTTAAATATAGCATGTTTTGCACAGGTAAGTAATTTTGACTCTTAAAATCTATGACACTTGTTTTAATCCAAATTCAAATCCCCTACATTCTCATCACAAGAACAAGGGGCAAACAATCAACCGCTAAATCATTCATTTTTGGTCACAAAAAAGTTGAGAATAAATAAATAAGAATTTTTGAATGCTACTGCTTTTGTAGTGGAACCAAATGCTATATAATTTTATTCTTCTTATAGTTTGGTGGAAGAACTGAAGCACAATAATGCTGATTTTCCTGATGTCAGAAGTGGAATTTATGTACATGAAGTTGTTCCAAACTCACCTTCTCATAGGTATGTAGAGTGCATTATTTTCTTCACCATAAATAAATCTCCAAGTAGATACTAGTAGGTAATATATCTATTTATATTCAAGTACTTCCTCATACCAGTCTTGATTTGTATTTAAACAATTAAAAATTGTGCCTTTAGGTTAAAAAAAAAAAAAGTTTAAAATATTTGTGCTAAGATTCGACTCGCATCTGCAAAAGTGAAATATTTCAATATCAGAACTTTTAAAATGACATTATGAAACACTAACAGTGCAAATTTAAAGAACACCCCAAATACAATGAACCAAATTATGGTTTTGAAAAGTATGTTGAATATTAATAAATAGAAACTTGGACTGAGTTTAAACAGGAAACGATAGCATTCACATAAGACATTGTCAGAGCTATTATCTGAGACAGTGCTCTGTCTTAGAGGAAGAGACTATTTTACAGAACAGTTGGAAAATAAATAAGACAGTTCTAAAAATTACTTTAGGAATTATTAAGAAAATGCAAAGGCAATAAAAGCAGCTGTTCTGGATTACATATGAACAGCAAGAGGGAAATAATTTACCTGTAGTTCAGTTGGTACACTTTGCTTGTCTTCAAATTTTGAGACTGATTTAACTTCCAATGCTTGAAATAGAATACTGGAGAGATAAAAGCATGTTTGCAAATGGATGGAGTGGAGTGAGTCAGTCACAGCTAAAAGTCTTTTCTATTTCTCCTTTGCTGTGGTTTTGTGGAAGACAAAGAGAAAGGTAGACTACTTTTACTGTCAGTGTGTTTTTGCTGTTTTAGAAGAAAATCCTCAATGAAATAATGCGAGCCTGGTTTTGCATTTAGCAAGTACTACCGATTGTTCTTTCGCAGTTAGAAGGGTGGAATTTCCCTTCAGTGGGAACTAAAACAAGTAAAAATTTATCACATCAGCCAAAGAGGTGGTGAATAGTCTTTGTACTTTTTTTCTCTGCATGGAATGCATACTTACTGCCTTTTTCTTCTTGTCTTTGCAGAGGAGGGATCCAAGATGGAGATATTATTGTTAAAGTCAATGGGCGTCCTTTGATGACTTCCAGTGACCTGCAAGAGGCTGTGATGAATGAATCACCTCTACTACTTGAAGTTCGAAGAGGAAATGATGACTTGCTATTTAACATTGAGCCTGAAGTTGTCATGTAAATAGAATTGAGGAAGCTCTCACCATAATTAAACTCGCTTATTCTGGAACACTAGATACCTCCTTTACAGCTACAGTAATTATACTTCCTGTTGACTAATGACAAGGTGGACTAACTTAATTGCCTGAGCCATTTCTGTACATAGTAGCTAGAATTAATTCAATTATGCCATTTATAGAAGATTTAACTTTTAAAGAAATTTAAGAACTGTGTCCTGGGGAGGGGGAGGAGGAGAACAAGTTTTGGGTAGCTGGTAGAAATGGGGTCCACTTCCAGTTCCTGTAGGTTCAGAGCAGATTCAGTTCTGCATTTTGAAAGACCAAAATACTACTGGAAGTGAGGAAGTATGCTGAAAAGGGAAATTATTCTTAAACTACAGTCATGGCTGCAGCAGAACCAAGCTATTGAAATGCACAATTGAGCTTTTTTTTTATATAACTTTTTCAATGTGAAACTAATATTGGCAAAGCTTGTATTTGTTCTTAGTGCTTGTATGCTACATGTCAATGCAGGTAGATTAAATCTGTAAATATCGAAAGGAACAAAAATGGTATCAGGCTATAGAGTGTTACACCTAGGTCATGCGATTTTGGAATATAGTAAATGATTCTTATAGAATTAATGCCTTGTTATATATAAATCAAAACGATGTGCTGAACAAAGTTAAGTTTGAGAAAATGCACAGTTTTTTAAGAATTTCATACAAATTAGTTTTGCATTTTACTGGTAAGCTTTGCTGTAAAATTGTTATACTACTTTGGGCTTGTACTGTGTATGTTTCTACGGTAAGGAGATTAAAGTTTACACAAATAATGTGTTGGTGTAAACCTGTTTTTAAACAAATATGTCTTCCCTCCCTCTTCTGTCAGACTGGAATAGACTCTCCCAAGAGAAAATTTTCTTACAGAGAATTGGGCCCTGATGTTATGAAAACCCTTTGCAGCCCTATGGTATAATTATTCTGCCCTTATTTAGACTATGTTTAGAAATGCTTTGCACACAAGTTATTTATTTACAATTTTTTCATATTTATGAATTGTGCTTTGATGTCATTTAGAGAGAGTCTAGTTGGGATCCTGTTGTCCCATTCTGCCTGTACGTGACAAGCAGCAGAGAGGAAGCACTATTAACCCTGCTTTACAGCTAGAGCATGTGAGACTTTTATGTAATAAAGGCGGGACAGAAATTGCTAAGAGCTAAATCCAGATCTCCTACGTACCCTAAAGCACACAACTATCTTCTTTCTTAGTGAATATTGCTACCGTTCCCAAAGAGACAGAGGTGTGTCTCTATCTGGAGCATTTTCTACCACAAGCTGTGCTTTCTAGACTTGATTCTTGTGTCTTTAACTCCTTTTTGCCTCAGAGTGTACCTTTGGGGCGGCTAGAACCTTCCCTTTAAGTTGCCATCACGTCTAGACTTTCTGGCTATACCAGCTGAGTTGTTTGTGAGAAGCCTTGCACCTTTGGGTTTGTACAACGCCAGGCATGCTGAAAAGAGCAATCTGTTCATTACTTGCTTTCTGGCTGTGACCGCAACTGTACAGTTGAAAGGTGGGTGGGGTATATTCCTCCTGAAAATGAATAGTGTTTCTTTCCATCACATTATCACCCATGTCTTTAACAACGGCATGATGCCTATGCTGTCACTAAAAGAAGAGCTGTTTTCACATCTCCAGCAAAAGATACTTTTTGTAGCTGTTGAGTATTCCATACTCAGAGGGATCAACTCCTTTCCATTAAGATAGATACAACCTTAGCATCCAAGCTTGCAAAAAGCAAAAGCATGTTCTAAACTTAGGATAGCTGCAGCATGCAGAAGGATGCTGTCACGGCTGAAGTCAAGCCTATCCATACATGTGTACCATGTGAGGACTTCTCTTTTACATTTGGTGAGGGTTGTTTGACTCTGTGTCTGTCAATTAATATTAGACAAAATATTTCCATGAGTTTGTTGCTAATTTTTCAGATTTTTGACCAACAAATTGTTTGGTAAGAAGACCCACAGAGTGATTAGCTTCTCTTACTGGAAAAGAAGCTTTTTGGCTTCCCGATAACATAGCAATGATTTTGAAATAAATTGCATAACAACTCTTATTACAATAATACTGAATAGAGTCTGAAAGTGACGTAGCAGCGTTAAAATTAAAACAATACACTGTTGTTGGCACTGGCCAAGTGCCTTGGCCTTTTAATCGCGACACTGTATGGAGGGGAAAAAGGCTGTTTCCTTACTCATCAACAGCTGTTGTGTTCTACCAACAGTTCCTTTTGCTAAGCTTTCTCTGACAATCTTGTGGCGCTCGCACGTCTTAGAGCCTGCGAGTGCCGTTGCATTGTAGCATTGAGGTTCTCTCAGAAAGAAAGCTTTGTCGCTTCCTTTGGCCGCAGGGGCGTCTGTGTCATTTCAGCTGCGGCGTGACCCTTAACTGCTGAGATGTAAGAGCAGACTTTATTAATTGCTACTCGTCCCCCTGACATTGGCCAGAGCTGCAAAGGTTAATTGCTCAGTCTTAAGATAGAGTCAGCATCTACTGATGCCAGCAGTTAACATTAAGCCTATAACACAACCTTGCTCTCTTTGTTTCTTGGCTAAGATAAAGTAAAATGGCAGTCGGCATCTAAAACAAAACGTTCAGACAACTTTTCTGTTACAAGCAGTTGCTGGCTGTGTCTCAGGCAAAAAAAAAGAAGTAACAAAAGTGTGATCTTGATCTCTCAACGAAACTGGCAGCTGCAGCTTTTCCAAGGCAAGGGTGGGTCAACAAGAGGAATGTTTATGATATTCATTAGTCTGACTACTCTTTTATTACCACAAAGATTTCTAAAGCCTCCTCACTATTTCTGCAAGGCCTAATCAGCAACATAAGGAAAGAGGGAGCTCAGCAACGACAACACGAAAGACACGAGCGTTCCAGGGTGTTTCTAGGCTGCAGCCCAGCAGGGTCTGCCACGGGAGCTGCGCAGCACCGCCAGCCAGCTGAGCCCTGCAGGGGAGCTCCCTTGCGCCTGTCCTGCCCGCCTCCGCCTGCTGTGGGGCTCAGCAAGGTAAAGACAACTTGTCAGGCTCAATGTACAGTAGACAGGAATGAGATAACACCATGCAGAATATAACACCATCTGTAAACAGAGATGGGGGCTGTTAGGAAGACAAGGTATGGGTGAAGCAGAAAACAAGAAAGGGAAACAGCACAGAATACCAAGAAAAAAATTATATTCTTTTATATAATTAGATGGGGATGACACTGGGCCAGACTGCTGTACAGCTGCCAGGTACTCGATGACCCCTTTCTGCAGGGATGGCATCTCATATTTATCTCTGTACCCTCAGAGCAGTTTGGGATGGGAGGGAAGGGTAACATCCCAAACCACCAGTGACTCTCCCCAAGAGGCCCCGATAATGGAGAGAGCCTTTAGACTGCAGTCAGTGTGGCCACACCTTGTCACCTTCCCTGAGCGCCACGTAGCAGCTCCTGTGGCTGATTATTTGTGGCTATGTGCTCCCTCATTACACAAGTGCTCCATCACACTTATACCTCTGGTACCAGTTAAAAAATATGATGTCACTGGAAAGAAAGGCACTTTCTATTTGTAAGCAAGGAAAAACAAGGGAATTCCTTCCCTTACAGGGGATCCTGTAGCTCCTGTAGCTCTGTCAGGGAACTGAACATGACATGAGAGGTTCATGAGTCTTGGGGCTTGCCTGCATGTAAAAGGCTGGCACAGCAAGTTGGTGATTTGCAGGCTGTGGGCGCTATGCTGCACAGAGCACGCTCATGGTCCAGCAGCCGTACCTGCTGCAGCTCCAGGCATTTGGGCCTGTGGGGATCTGAAAATGCTTGAAAAGGCTGCAGAAATGTCACACGCAAAATCGGTGCACAGCAGCTCTTCTGCATAACCTCTCTGCTTGCTGTTCTGTACGTTCTGTACGAGCTACTCTGCACAACCACACACCCAACCGGCAGTCCCTCCTCTATACATCTTTGGTGACTGCCTGTGCACCAGCTTGGCTGTGTGAAGCTCCTCCATGCAGCTTCTTCCACAGTGGCTGCTTCACACTTCTGCATTTTGCCCTCCGCAGCAGCTGCTCTGTTTGCTCTTCTCTACTGGTTTTGCACCAGTTATTCTGTACCACCATATATCCCAGACAGCAGTCCCACACTCTTTTAGTTTTGTTTTGACTGCTTGTTTCTTGCTTGAGGCTTTGTTGGTTTAGCAGAAATCCGGAAGAAAGAGGAATTTTTTTTTTTTTTATTCCCAAGCTCTGAAGTCTGGACTGCTGTGCTGAGCATTTCCAGTCCATAGCATAATACTAGGGCAGTGGGTTGAAGAAAAGTTTATTTAACCGCAAGACATTGCAGGCTATAGGAGGTGATGCTGCCTCTGTTTTGGCACAACCAGCCAGAAACTGGTGTTCAAAGACATGCAAGGATGAGAGCTTATCCCAGGGAGGGTGTGTATGGATAGTATGGGTATGCTTTCTGTACCCACATATAGGACTAAAGTCTGAGGATTGCTTTGAAGTAGGAAGAAGACTTAAAAAGGGAAGGGAAAGGGGGTGTAGCATGTTTATTTTATTTTATTCCCCTTATTTACTTGGGTTTCTGTAATCTTCATTTAACTGGACATGCCTGGGGAAAACATCCAGGTCTGTGTTTGTTCCCATCCCTCTTCCCACAGTAGGAGATTATTTTTGAGACTTTGGTGTTCTGCAAATAGTAGATTTGGTCTTTTATCCAGACCTTCCCAGTGCTTGTGTCAGCAGACGCGGCTTGGTGGGGTTTTGCTGTAGAAGAACTTTCCAGGTAATGCCATGGGGTGTAAACCTCAGCAGAAAGAAGAACCACCAGCAGTTAAGGCAGAGTTGCTTAGAAGATCTTGCTGGCTGGTCCAATTCTTTATCTTCTGGCAAACACGCAAGGCAATGTTATATTGCATTTTTCTACTAAAAATGCTCAATAGTATATTCACTAGCAGTGAAGTAATGCTTGGGGAATATGGAGCATGGATACAGGAGTGGAGCTTCAGGCTGCAACAGTCACAAACAAAAAAAAGAGGAAAAAGATATTTATTTTTGCTCTTTTGATTTTTATCCTCTGGGGAGAAAGGTCAGACAGAGCAGGTCTCCTTCCATCCTCCCTTCCTCTTCCCCCCCTTTCTGTCAAAAGGCTCCGCCAGACTCTGTGAGAATATGTCAATATTAAACAGCATTTTCCCTATAAAGGTCTCTGGAGAATAACAGAAGTGACTGTTCACTCTTTCTTTCTTCAACAAACACTGGCCAGGCCCTCACAAACAGCCAACTGCGGCATAGTCAGGAAAAAACAAGTTCTTAGAGGAAGCAGTCGCCAAGGAAAATAATTGGGCATCACAAGGGGTTTGGTGATGCAGCTGCACAGCTGCTAAGTTCAATGACTTCTCGATTGCCTTCATCTGAAGTTGTGTTCCACTGTAAAATGATCTTCTACCTCCGTAACTATAAATAGCCAGGCATGATGATTTGCTGCTTGAAGTCTCAGAAGCAGCTTGGGAAAAAACCCAAAACCAAACCCTAACAACTAACCCAACAAGAAAACAAGAAGTCTTCAACTATCTTCTCAGTAAGATCCTAAATGTCACAGAGAGATGGTGAGGCTAGAGAGTATAGTGCTAATGCTTTTGAAGATGACTTTCTAACATCTCGGTTGTTAAAGATGTGCAGTGCTATAGCAGTAGTGCCAACTGGTCTGTCCTTCTGTGGGGGGAAGTACACCTCAGGGCTGGTGTCGCATAGGCTGCCAGTCGTTCCAACTCAGCTACCAGTCTAGATGTCCCTTAGCATCAAGGGAAAGAAACTGTAGCTTTCCTCTTCTCAGAAAGTAGAGGTTCAAAACAGGTCCAAAAAGTTGTATCCTAAAAATATTTACTATAAAGCCTCCTTCCTGTAAAGAGGCCTTCAGATGACCAGAATTGGTGTGCTGTGCTGCACAGATCCCAGGTTTGGTGAAATGACTTTCAACCCTACAATGTTAAGCCAGTTTCAGAATAATAAAGGTTTTGCCTTCGGTTGTTAGATAAATTTCAATCCTAATTTTGAATGAGTGAAAAAAATTTCAATTTTGTCTCATGTCTAGCACAAGTAATCCATAATGTTCTGGGGCAAGAGGAGAGATGAACTCTTTCTGAGTGTAGTAATACGTGATATTTCATGGTATTGTCTAGGCTTATCTACAAGAGCATGGGGTAGGTTTTTCAATCAAAGGTAGCAAAATGAAGGATTCTGCCTCACTCAGACGTTAAGCTCACTACACCATGAGGTGCCGGCCACAGCCACCCAACAAAAGTTATCTGATCGGAGTTTGAAATGCATTAATTACATTTGCCTTTCTAGCCTTTACCTCTAAAGCTGTTTCTTTCCTGTCTATAAATCCAGATGCAAGGAACACCTAAACCACCAGAAATGCTCCCAAATACCTTTTTTATGTACATAAAAATATCTGAGCTTGAAAGTCCATCATGTTGGTAGTCTTTGTGGTTAGACACCAGTACTCTGTTTCCCACTGCAAGTTATGCAGGTCTCCTCCTGCAAGCTGTATATCTCACTGGAAAACTAGCTATTGCTTACATTAGGGGTATAAAGCTACCAGCTGTGCCTCTACAGAAAGATTCAACATCTGAAATATGTTACTCCTCCAGGATTAAATATTGCCATTCTGGTGTACTAAAATATTGCCATTCTGGCCCATAAATCTTACAATGAAATCCCCCAGTTCGGGAAAAGCAGAGAAAATTTTGCGGCAGGTTAAGGGAGTTCTGATGTTTTGAAAAGCCCTTTACAGCTTCTCAGTGGTTTGCGATGTCAGATGTTATATGAAGAGGAGAATTCAGTGGGCAGAATCTGAGGAAGTGATGAGAAGTGCAATGATAAATATATACCATTGTTTCACATTTTTTCCCCGAAGGTCTGTACGTATGGTCTATGTTTTTGCTGGTTTTGTTGCAGTAAATTTTCTGAGTGCTTCTGAGATTTTTTAAGGAAAAGTTATCTGATTTCTTGCTAATCGATATCTTTAGTATTATTGGTATGAGGCTAAACAACCACAAACAGAAATCAAATGAGGTATGAAAGTTGAGGGAGCTGCTTTGGTTTGTTGTTTGTTTGTTTGTTTTTTTTCCTTCACATCTGTAACAGCAGCTGCAGAAAAAGAGAGATACATGAGTCAATCCTGGCAAATTGAAAAAGAGCAGCCTCTGAAAGCAGCCTGGCAAACTTCTGTAAATCACCACCCCCCTTTAGAATAAAGCAAGCTTTTCTACAGCTTAGTTATACCGCTGAAGCAATTTAATATTTACGTTGAAAAAGAAAAACAGTAATCTTTACACATTTTGCACTAGTAGGCATTACAGATTTGCCTTAACTTGGAACAATATTTGCAAAACTTACTTTTCAAACTGTTTTACGCCAAAACATGGTAGCTAATTAAATAAAATCAGTATTTTATTAAGAGAAATGTGAACCTTGTCTAAGATAATTTTTTAAATGGACAGTATTTTCATAACACAATGTTTATTTTGCATAGGACCAAGGAAATTTGACCCAACAGAGTCAACTGCTAATGCTGTCAACTCTGGTGGCATGGAGTCAGGTTCTGAAATGAAAGACTAAGCCTAGAGGTTCTATAAAAGATACCTGAAAGTTAGCTTGTCAGCTAGCAAAGCCCTTCCGTGGACTTTGGGTAGATTTCTGTAATTCTGCTGGCAGCTGCAAGTCAGACATACATTTGCCTCTATATGTGGCTGTGAGAGTTTGCAGCAATTACTATTAATTCCAACAGCTGGGGAGAAGTTATCTCCCCTGGCTTGCTGATAGCAAAGACCTTCCTTATCCACCGCTATCTGACCAGGTTTGAGAACATGCTTCTGCAAATGATAAATCAGCATAAAATATAGAGTTTCCTTTTCTCCAGAAAACTCTGATTCCTGCTTAATGCCACCTACATTCCTCTTCTAACATGTAAAAATTTGCTACAGTTATCATCCTGTTCAGGTAAATGAAGTCTGGGGGGTAAATGCAAAGAGATGCTTAAGCTTCAGAAGGTCAGTGAGGTAGTAAGGAGTTGTGCAGTTAAAAAAAATCTTAGATTTTGAACAAAAGGAACTCTTGACACACTTTCATTTTGCATGTGCAGCATGGGTTTATAGTCACAGATGCACCCTCTGTGAAATCAAGCCTCTGTGGTCCTTTTTTTTTACAGAAAAAAAAAAGAAAGGAAGAAGTTAAAGAGTGAAAAATGAGCTACGCACCATCCCGCTTTCTCCATTGGCATGGAGGAAGAAGAAAGAGAAGAGAAAGGCAATCATGGCCTGATGGGTCAGCTAGCTCTTCCTGGGGTTAGAAGTGGTTGGATGATGCAGAGGTTTATTTAACTGTCTGTGTCTTTATACAGTCCCATTCCCATGGCATTTGAGGTCCAGATTCTCCAGAAGATGTAGGTGGTATGCCATGAATACCTTATAGATTACATGATTCGCTGTGTGTGGCTCATGGGTACTATATTTCCTAGAGACTGACCATAAGACAAAATTTATATGCGTGTGGCAATATCTGACACCACAGCACTAGTCTGTGTCCTGATTTAGGGGAGAAAAAGCCAGAATGTAAACATCTTTCCTGGAGCAACGATTTCCCGCAAGTTCATCTTGATGCTTCCAACCACAGTGACACATTTTGGTATTCATTTATCTTCCTAAAGACACAGCAGCAGCTCAGCCAGAAAGAAAATAATTTACATCACAGAGCACACAGAGAACCTGGATAGAAGGTAGGGCGAGAGGTGACATTTTTATTTCACATATTATAAAGCACAGAAATGTGTTATTAAGTAGATGATATATCTGAATCCCACACTCTATATGAGTAGTAGGTAAAGAAATCTTCCCAACACCTGGCAATAAAAAGAAAAACATCACAAGCATATTTTTAAATTGTACACAATTTGTCAAATATTTAATGGCATTTATATATTAATTATAAGGACAAAAATGCCGTTTCACTCTGCAGTAAGTGTCTTAAGCTAAAATTGCACCGTTGTGAGAATCTGCTTCATGTCCAGTTTTTAAACTTATACAAAATAGGAAAGAGCTGCATGAAATTAAAACTTACGGCTTAACGATGTGTAGCAGAAGTCTTTCTGCTGTTAGTACCAAAAATACTTCAGCTCATTCTCACTGATAATTCCCCACCTCTATTTGTGCCAACATTAACAAATAAAAAGTCATTGATTGTAATGTACTACACAGGGTAGTTTGGTTTAGATTGAAATTCTCCCCTAAAAACAGAAAAGAAAAACCCAGTCAGTGTGCTATTTGACTTTCTTTTTTTGTGTGTGTGTGCAGAGATTAGGAAGATTAGAAAAGGGGGTCTTAGCGGCATAGAGGGTGTTTTGGGTTAAGCCCAAGAACTAATCCCATGGCTGTAGCAATGGTATTTTGAAAAATCATTTTTCAGCTGCTATGGTAAATGTTTCTAAAAACAGAGGAGAGGTTTACAATCTGTTACAACAATGAATCAAAATAACTCTGCTCATTTTCCATGCTAAGTCTCAAGAGCCTTGGTAAACACCACGTTGGCTCATTTGAAACAGGAGAGTGATTGACAATGTAATGCAACCAAAAACCTGAAAGAGAAAACAGACAGATTAATTATCCATTAAATTAATACTCATCTACTCCTCAGAGTTCCAGTCACTGGAGTTGAGTCTGTTTAACAAATAAACTGTTCATGGGTCCAGCACAAGTACACCATAGAAACGTAGGGCCTGATCCTAAAATCTGTGAAGGAAAACATATGCTTGAAGTTAAGCACATGATTAATACATTGGTGAGCACTGAAATCTGGTCCGTGCTGGAATTCTCATGATGGGAATATTAAAACATCCCTCCAAATCTCTGCAAGGGAGTGATCCCAATTTGCCAGTCCAACATGTGTTTCATCTGCCATTGGTAGCAAGTCCATAGTAGCCCTGATCTTATGAGTGACGAAGACATAGCACACACACCTGATTAACTCCAGGTTATATATACTATAAAACACGCAAGATGCATTCACATGTATTCATTTTGCATGCACATATGCAGTCTATACAAAAAGGGGAAATGAATATAAATACGAATATAAAAAATTGTAGAAGTATTTACCAGGGCAATGCAAAGATGAAAGATCAATTCTGTGGCTAGCAGACATTAAAAAATCTGACCCTGGGAACTTTAAATGAGCTGTTCTTACCCTTGATCAGTTAAAAACACTGCTGGATGTATTGACATTAATGCAGAAAACATCGTCTAACAGATATTTCCTTCTGTGATTAGTACAGAGGTATTATCAAATGAGATAATACCAAATGTGGCAGTCAATTCATATGATAATGATGAAATACTTTCCAGTTTACCAGTAGCTCAGGATGAAGTTAGACAGCTGTATCTATAGCTAGGCTTTTTTTGTTCTCCTTTTTTTTTTTTTTTCTTATTTTATCATCAGGTTCAGATAACTTGTAGCTGTTTTAAAAACTGTCTAAACTGTCTAATAGTTCATGTTAAGTTTCTGTAAACCTTAGAACTGCGGTGATGCTCCATGAATAGCTCCAAGTGAGACTGGAAGGTCTCTGACATTTTTAAGGGCTTCTAATTGATGAACATATAAATAAGAATCAAAGAGTAGATTTTGGTGGGATTTTTAAGTCAGACTAATAACTTTGCAGCTGATAAAATGAACTGAAATTGGAAATGATAAATGTCTGGAGAAAAAGGATGATTTTGATTGCATTTTGTGCAGACCACAGGAATGCGAGTCACATGGCAGTAAGCGGGTGAGGGAGGAGGCAGCTGTGGTAAATAAGCTCTGACTTTAATACAGATAAAATGTTTTCTGCAACTTATTTGAAAAGTAAGGGTTTTTCAGTTCAAATCTATTCCAGCCTGCGATTGATGCTGGACTGGTTGTTCAGCTCCTCCTCTGCTTCAGTTCCTGCACCCATTGGCTGTAACTGGTAGCAATGCCGAACACGAAGCACTCTGAAATCTCAGGCAAATAAGATTATACTATCAAATTGCAAACACTGTCTCTATGTGATTAAAAAAAAAATGAGACCCAATGAGCCTGTGTGGTCTGAAAGAAGATAGATGTCTAAATAGACATTGCCTCCTCTCTGATGTTCAGTCTCTTCACTGAAACCTTAGTTCATGACTGTGAATATGTGCTTTTATAGATGTCTGAATTCAGTGTCTCAGCAGGGTAAAGGCAATGTGCCCAGTTACTCAGGGTGATGTCTCTAAGCATCCTAATGTTTAATTTGGACTGGCTTTCAGCTGAAAGTTTAAATTTCAATGATTTTTTTTTTTTTTTAATCGTGATAAGTCGCCATCCATTCTCCAACATGTTTTGATTTCCTGGCTCAAATTCATACTCTATGTTTTCCTTATATCAGAAAGATCAGGTTTTGGTGTGGGTTTTTTTTGTTTTTTCATCTTTTATATATGTTTTCTTTGTGCATCAAGTCTCAACTAGAAAACTCTCATAGGATATTAAGGTTCTCATAATTTAAAGACAGAATAGTAAAAATAAAACTAAAGTACCCCTTAGAACATTTCTTTTTTTAACCTTTGTAAACTAATGCCATACTTTGTATCATAGGAAAAACTCAAAGCTAGTATGTCAAACAAGATAAATTCAACCTTGCCAGAAGGTCTTCCACTTTCTTGTAACTTTTTGAGATGAAATGTCCAGTGCTTGAGTCAAAACTGGGAGAAGTCCAAGGGCAAGGTTGTTCTCTATCTTTTATAGGGTTTGGAGGAAAAAAAACCCAAATGAAGTTCGCTTCCAGTGGGAAACACTTTGTGGAATGTGACCTGCTGCTCTCTTAATTATATGATATGAAAAACTTGAATTAACTTAGATATTTGCATTAATACTTAGACATATAGGCTCATTAATTTGATTTTTTGTCATCCAAGGCAAAAAAAAAAAGGTAGCAAGTAAGGGCAAGTTCTTGAAGTCCATGGTGTTACTCATGCCTATAAGCTGAATCCAGTGCTTTAAAGGTGATGTATCTCCCAAATTGTGTTCAACCAGGTAGGAGCCAGCCCGTGGTCAGTAGCTTACTGGCTTCACTGACTCTGCTGTGGAGTAATGCGTTATTGTGCAAAAATTGTGCCTGTGTTGACAGATCCTATCTGCACAACAACAGCAGACATTTGTCTGAACAGGTCGGTTTTTTTGGAAAACAGCCTTCATTATCAGCCAGCTGCAAAGTAACTCAGCATTTGAACAACCAGGAACAGGAAAAATCCCCATAAACATCTTTGCACGTTAACGATGCATTTGATTCTGGAAGGTCTGAAACATCTGGGAGCTGTTGGAGTGTTTGCGCTATGAAAACCAGCCGAGGGTTTTAAGGTGCGCTAGAAGTGGCTAACTACGAGTCACCTGTCAGCCTCCTTGTAAATCTATTAGAAAGCAGAATATGCATAGACTGGCTGGTATTCTCTATTTTTATGCATGGAATAATATAGCAGCAGGTGACTTTAATATAAGGCAAGTACTTTGTGCACATTGTACAGTATAAACTCATCAGGCAGCTATTTTGATGCTGGCAGGACTTCTGAGCAAGCCAGATTTGAGGAGGAAAATAGAAGACAAGTTTTATTCCATTTTCTTTGATTCCTCAAGATGCAAGAAAGCATCCAGCCTTTCCACTACTAAAACATTCAGAAGGCCCATTAGGGATCATACTAGAGCTGTATGTTATGTGCTTCACCACTTAGGTAGGGTTGTCAAATTAAATAACCTCTAGCTTCATGATCCCTGTCTTTCCACTCCCACCCATTGCTTTTTGCCAAACTGTCCAAACAGTTGCAGCAGACAAACTTGGGGAAACGTCAGGCAAAGAAAGGAAGGATTTAAGAACAGAAAGATCAGAGAAATTCTAACTTTTTAACAAGAGTTCCTACCTTGTTGTTATCTATATACAATATTGTAAATCAGAGGGGAGGATGTAGTGAGGCAAGATGATAATAAATAAGTGGTGACTGAAGAAGGCAAAGAGTAAATCCTGACACCAGTTGCAAATATGGACAAGGTACTAGTCTTCGTGATTACAATTACAAGCTGCGGAGAACTGGACTAAGAGCAACAAACTCCTTTTGCATTTGTCATGAAAGAGCTATAATTTTATGTGAAGGGGTGGCCTGGATTTGAGCCAAGTGGCCAGCTGGAAAATATACGGCCAGTTTTAGGATCTGTATAAATTACTGTGTTGACTCCTTACAAAGTAACAAAGCTAAAAGTGTTCAGATCCCTTTGAAACATTGCAAGAATCAAATTGCAGATACATCAAACCAAATGGAGGACGGTTCGGTTCGGTTCGGTTTTCTTCTCTTCCCTTCTCTTCCCTTCTCTTCCCTTCTCTTCTCTTCTCTTCTCTTCTCTTCTCTTCTCTTCTCTTCTCTTCTCTTCTCTTCTCTTCTCTTCTCTTCTCTTCTCTTCTCTTCTCTTCTCTTCTCTTCTCTTCTCTTCTCTTCTCTTCTCTTCTCTTCTCTTCTCTTCTCTTCTCTTCTCTTCTCTTCTCTTCTCTTCTCTCTATTCTCTCTATTCTATTCTTTCTAATGTCTTGTCCTGTCCTGTTCTGTCCTGCCCTTAATGTGGTGATAAATAAAAATGTCACTATGCAGTCACAAGGTGTTACTCTCTGATACTCTCCTCAAGGAGTGCATAGAGTCAGTAATATGATTATGTAATCACAGAATCATAGAATCGTTTAGGTTGGAAAAGACCTTTAAGATCATCAAGTCCAACCATTAACCTAGCACTGCCAAGTCCACCTCTAAACCATGTTCCTAATGGTCTGTAGTTTTTAGCTAAATAAAACAGTAAGTTTAACCCCTAAGAAAAATGTTGCCCTCAAATCAGAGGAGTTTTACCCTGACCAGGATGAATTCCAGAACAGCTTAGGCGTATCCTGAATTTTAAATATACTGACCTCGGATATTGACCATTGCGGAGTAAAGGGATTAGGACCTTGAGCTTCATTCTAAGTATGTGAGGAATCAGAGTTGTACCCAAATTGTCACTGAAGAGATGGGCTACAATATTTTGCACTAACATTTCCTAAATTATGAAGGCTTTTAGATTAAATAGATAGCTGTTGCTGCTGTTGAAGTGAGAAATACGAAGGCATAAGTTACTGTGATTACTTGGAAGAGAAACAGAACACACAGTTCCACAGAAATGGCCTAGATGTCATCTTCTTTTTTTCTAGGCTAATGAAGGTATATCTCAATAATCAAAATCATTACCCTTCTATTCAAAAAAAACAGATCAAATGTATAATTAGACTAAGATGCAATAGCAAAATCTGGTCCTAGTCTCTAATAATGTGAGAGTTTGTTGGTCTACCCCAGATATATAAATACAGAGTTAACGAAATTGGATTTTCAATACTGACGCCGAAGCAGGACAAAATTTGAATCAATGCTAAAGCCAGTTTCACAATGTCATGGAGCTGGATATACTGATAGTCAGATTTAACTTCAGTGATTACCCTTAGTCTGTTATGGCCTGAAGACACATTTTTTGGTACACAATGAAATTATTCTCGTGACATCTGTTGCAACAGTTATCTTATTGTTCAAACAGGATTTGAATATTAAATGGATATATTTTTTTAACTCTACAAATTTGTGACAACTGTTTTATTACAACAGATGTTTTGTTCCTCTGGGAGAATCTCCCAATTAGTGGTGGCCTTTTGTAAGAATGCTTTTTTAAATGAGGTTTCTTACATCTTTGGCTGAAAATTGAAAAAACCAGAGCATCTTATTGTTGCCTTGAATCTTGATGCTGTACTTACTTATGCAATTAGATCAGCTTTTTTTCCAGTTACTTTTCTAAATCCATTTATGGTGATGCAGAAGGTAATATGACCAATAATGGAAGATTTAGAAGACTCCCATAGAACAGCTTTAATCCGATCCTCAATAGCATGTAATAAAATTCTATCCTTTAGTAAAGAGTTATCAGATCTCAGAAAATAACCTTTACAACCCTACTTTCCAGTTCTAAATAAAGTAGACCTCGTTTTGATAAGACTATTATTAGGATTTTCCTTTCTGGGGCATAAATGAATTCAAACACCCCTTTTGAAAGCTAGACATCTAACTGCTGCATGTACTGCAGTGAATTGGGTCTCCTTTCCTACTGCGGACTGGAGCCTCTTCAGAGCAACAACTGACTTCACTCTGGGCGTGCGCAGCCTGAAGCTTACAGTCAGAGCCCAGATACTACTGAACTCTAAATAAGTGCATTGACTCACACACTCACTCTGACTTAGCCTGGGTTTGTGGTTTGACAGATTTCCCAAAAGCTTTGAGAATTTAGTCTGAGATTTTTTGCGTGCCTGGCATATGGCTTAACGCAAAAGCAAGAGTGTGAGAATACACCTTTTTTTTCTACTTCTCCCTCATCAATAGTAAAAGACTTCATCTGTGACATTTTCTAATGTAGACCAGCGTGCAACAGTGGAGCCACAGAGGTAGAAGTCAGTGAACATAAGTAGTCATGGACTGAGTGGTTCTGGCTCTGGCTTGCATGTTAGGCCTCATCTCCATCTCAGCTTCCTTGATGTTCTGCTGAAGACCTTATCCCAATGTGGGCTACGGGCAGTATCTGTCAGTCCACCCCATACAGTAGATGTGCTGCAGTCAACAATGTGCTTACTCATTAAGAGCAAGAAGGGACAGCAATTGCCTCACTTTTGTACTTACTGGAACATGAACATTATGGAAAGGGTTTTATGTTGTTGTTTGGTTGGTTTTTTCCACGTCTTTTATTTCTTCCTTTCCACATAGGAAATGGATTTAGTTCCATTCAGACCAGTTGACCTTTAAGGTCTCAACAGATCCGTTTCATGAATCACAATAAATACATTAGCTAATTGCACTGGAAGCAAGAATGGGAAAAACTGGAATTTCTTACTCAGTGTCCTGTGAGTGCTGTGTGATTTCTGCCCCAAGGGGGAAAACAAAGACCTGATTGGATTTGATTATGAGGACTAGGGTCTGAGAAGCTATCTCAAATAAGTCTTAACTGAGATTAGGTACTGGGGTCCAGTACTGCAATATTGAAATGCCTCTCCTCAAGTGCCATCAATGATGAGAAACATCTAAACTCCAAAGATGTGCATCTTTGCACGTCTTTGCACTTACACCTGCATCTCTGCACCTATCCTATGTCAATACAGTTGTGATGAGACTAAGTATTGTAGTTAAGCCAAAATCTATGTAGGATGTCAGTCTCTGCTCCATAGCTTGCTCTCATAGGTGTTCTTGAAGGGGTGATATGCTATGGTATTTTCTGGCTCCTTGTGGTGGTTTTCTCTTTCTTTAAAGCATGTTTAGCATTATTTTTCAATATAGCATACTTGTGACTCTGCCACTTGCCCAGGAAATATGGAATCAGGCTTTGTTTCCATCCATTGGTTAAGGGAGTTCAAACTAACATCTCTCATCTCCTAGTAAATTGGCTTAACTAAGTCATTGTTGGGCAAAATGGCAAAAACTGTGCTTCTGTGAGAAAAAGGATTTAAGAATTGTCATTTCTGAACAAGGGCATAGCAACAAGCATGACCTTAGCTTCGTTAGCAGAGTGACCTAGGCTTGGTCCTTGGGTCTTAATGAATTTTATCCAAGGACGGTTTTAATGGGATGCTCCTCAGGTGCTCAGGACCTAGCACAGAGTTCTGGACTTGGCTCTGGGAGCAGGTACTTCACAGCAGATCACCTGGACACAAAGTCCCTGTGTTATTGTCAGCTTTAGAATTCTTTCCTTTCACATGATTTTTTTTTTTTAATTGTGCTTAATTACTGGCCATTTTTAGAGAGCTTTCTCTAAAAGCAGTGGAAGTGAGCCCTGAATGGGCTTTCCTAATGGAACAAAGTCTTAAATCAATGTGAAGTGCTCTCAGAAAGAGATTGTCCATACACATCCTTTCTTCTTTGTGGGTGGCTCCAGAGAATAATGATCCTATTTCTTATAGAGAGGGAAAAGAGCAAGACAGGGGAAAAAACTTGACCCAACTATAAGCATCACTGTAAGCAGCTCAGGGGGATGAGGGTAATGCAAACACAGTTCCATAAGATGGAAGTCACTTTATTAAAAGCATCTGGCACACAGAGAAATGGGATATTTTGGCACCATCAGAAACTTTATCAAGACTTAGCCATGTAAGGCTGCATTGATTGTTATTTATAGCATCAGCTTAGAGGGGGTATGGAAATTATACCGGGAACCTCATTAGTATCAGCATGATTGCCACGGCCAATCTCACTGCTTTAGCGATGGTATTCATTCCATAGCACAGATGCAGCAGGCAGCCAGGGAGAAATCTTCTCAGTGCCTTTCAGCCTTATTATGGAGGAAACATGTAAAAATGGAAATCAACTACAATACTGACCAGGCAAGACCTTGCAGGGACTGTTACCCGTCTTTTCTAGAGTCACAGACATATGCTGCCATCCCACCTGCCTTCCTCTCCAGTGGAAAGCAGGTTTCTGTTTTCCTCAGAAAGCAAGCCTTTGGAAAGGGGGAAGTTTCTAGAGATAAAGCTTTAAAAATCTGTGATTGTTTTCTTCAGAGGAGAGTGTAGTATCAACTGAAACAGTCAAGGAATGACATATGCCATTAGCAGATGCGCAAGTTATCTACTGCCAGCATTCAGTATGGCGAACTCTGGCATGAAATGGTTTTCATTGTAAACCTCTTATCACTTTGAGAACTTTTCAGTCTTGCAGGCACTTATTTTCTTTAACGAGGTCACCTAATACTGTGCCAAGTCAAAGAGATGGCTGATTTATTGTTTAAACCAAGATGCTGTCGATTACTAATATTACCTATATAATACAAATACCACTATAGATGTCACAGCTCTGACTTAACCCTCATTTTCAGGCAGTATGTATCTGCTGCAGTCTCGTTTTGAATGTTTGCTGTGCTTATGGGTTTTGCTTCAAAAAGCCCTTATTCAGGTCTGAGTAGCTGGTGCGTCTGTCACACTAGCTCTTGTCAAGAGAAAAGCTGAAAGAGGCTTGGTTTTCAAAGGGTTTGAAGTACTGGTATGTATATTTGAGGGCTTTGGTACTTAGCATGTTTGCAGACTGTATCACCAGAGGATTACAGAGGGGACAGACTGAACTTGAGGAGTCCCAGTCTGTATAAAGAGCAGAGCTGCAAAAATGTTATTGAAAAGAAAACTCATGGCTTGAAGTGTAGAATTTTCCCTATGTGCTTGCTACTGCTTATTGTCTGTATTTAATAACATATCCAGATTTTTTAAATTCAAACTCCTATGCAATCGGACTTTAATCTACTAGTTTTATATCAGATAGATGAGTGGAAAAAGACATGCAACAGCACTATATTTTGAAATTCTGCATTCCTGCGGGAGTCTGTTAATTTTCAAAGGTTACGGTTCAGGATCTAACTGAACAACTGGGATAGAAGTTAGCAGTCTGAGAGTTTTAAGTATTATGCCTTAGATAAATTGGATTTAAAGTGTTTTTTAAAATCAAGGTTTATCTGGCATTCAGTATTGGCCTTAATTGTTTCATTTACTAGATTCTTTATTGATAGTAGTAAACCGAGCAATAAAGCGCACGTGAAATACAGCCATGTCAATAATTGAAACATCTGATTTAACTTGTCTCCCCAGTTTGGTGCAGTCATTCCTACTTGCTTTACCTCTGAACTTTTTTTCTCTGTGGATTAATTACCCAGGAAAACTTACCCTGACAACCTCATTCATATCTGGAGTTACATTATGTTCAATCAGTGCATCCATCCAAATTTTTTCCCCTGTGCTGAATGTCAGTTTAGTACATTCTCTTGTCTTATACTTTGGATATTACAGGAAAATCTGAAATGTTTAGGCCTTGGATATGCTATTTTTCAGGTCGGATTTTTATATGCAAATTTGTTTTCTCCTTTTTAATAACATTCTAATCTGATCTACCCTTTGCAACAGTTCCATTTGAGTCCTTATAAGGGCTAATGAGATCTAGTACAACATATGTACAGCTGTATTGGCACTTTAAAATTTATTCTTCTTAATTCTTTCCCCTTATTGTTAAAAATCAGGTGGAGAAACATCACATATTTTCAAGTGACTAAATGGTATCATTTTTCTACTGCCAGTGCAGAGATCCTTCTGCGTCATTTACCTATGACATTGCTTTCTCTTTTGGACATTATTACATTTGCAGACAAACTTGAGGATTCCTAGTAAGCATTTTTATTGAGAAATTACCTGCAATATACAGTTGTCTGTGACTCTGGAAGAAAGTCTCTTATTTCCTGGTAATGTTTTATGCTGCTTTGCTTAAGATTAAGCTTCTGCAATCAGAAACTTCCAAGCCCCAAAAGATCTTTTTAACTTATTCTCTTCAAAGCTGTGAAGAGGTGATTGAAGTTATGTAATCTTCTGTTTTCTGGGCCACAACTGTTGAAAAGGGAATCACCCTGTTATTTTCAAATGAGCTATTAAATAATGATAGAGGACTGCATGGTTTCTGGTAACTGCACTTGAAGTGTAGCAGACAGACGTTAAACATCCTGTGCCTCCCATTTATATAAACATTGGTTTGGAAATCAGTAGATTCAGTAGTCTTCAAAATCCTCAGTAACCACCTGGATACAGTTAGAAATTAGATGTACTCGCCTAACTTCAGGACGTGAGTGACCACTTGGGAGATGTGGGTTCAGGATCATGCCCAGGCTATGACCAACACCTGAGCTGGTGTGACAGCTGGCAGCCAAAGGGATGGTCTTCACGCATCGCTTGATAAGGGCAGAGGAGCGGAGCAGAACATCAAAAGGACCAACAGCAAGGACCAACAACGTTATATTTATACCTTGCAAGTCATCACTCCTTTCAGTTCCTTAAAAATTTAGCTTGAATACAGAACCACAGAAGGGAGGTGTCTGCTTTCCTAGAAGGAAATTATGTTTCCTAAATGAATGCTTCTAAGGTCTCTGTGTCACATATTATGGATTGTTTAAGGATACTCATTATCCTACTACCTGTACCTAAGTTAGAAAAAGCATTGTTCTCCACTGACTCTATGGGAAATGAGAGCTTCCTAAGGTAGGTGCCAACAGCTGAGATAGATATGAGTATCTTCCTTTTTAGAACTTGTTGTTGGTACCCATTCGAGTGTGGTCAGGGAGAGAGCAGCATTATGCTTTAACTCTGGAGTCTATAAGTACGAGTTAGGGTTATAAAAGAATTTTAAATATTACCTAGAGATTCCCAGAGATAATGACAGCCAAGGAGAGAATTTGATAAAGTAGGTAGGGAAGGAAATGCTGTTAGGCAAATCGGAAATCTGGGGTAATGATGTGGTGAAAAGGGACAGTCTGAAGAACAGAGGAGTGTCTGGCAAATGTTATATAACTGAAATTATTCTGGCCAGCTTTGGGTAGAGAAAAGCCAAAACCCAGAGCAGGCTCTGGTAAGGACCGCCCAGAAAGAACTGGAATGGAAAAAACTTGTGAAGCACTTTCCAACTGTCCCAAATTCCTTTGTCAGTAATGCAAAGTGCTCTTTACCGATTGCCTTGGATGGGGCTGGAGGTGGTGAGGTAGTGTCTAAGCTTCAGCATGTACCTAGCAGCTTTCGCACATGCGCAAGCCGAACTGGAGGAGAGGAAAGATGAATCCCTGGTATTTCTGCAGAGAAAAAAAAAGAAGTTCTATTTAATTGCTGAATTTTGCCCACTTTGCCTACCAGCACTAAGCCATTGTAAGAACACTTGGCTCATTGTCTCCAGAAAAGACGTTACCAGCGGACCAGCTGTGGTGTTTCAGTGAAGCATCTAAAATTAAATCACATGAAGCTGTCTAATTTCTTATTTTCCCATTCCACTAAAGCCTGTTTTCTGGTTCAAAAACATCTTGAGTGCCGTCAGCTTTTCATGACCTACATTCCATGCATTAGATAGTTTCGCCCTGCCCCCCGCCAGTGACAGACACCCAAGGATAAAATGTCAATAATATTTTCCCAGAAATAGAGATGATGCATGTCTGAGTCAGGGACAGAGAAACCAAAGGGTGTATAAACAATACGGGCACAGAAAGATGAAAATCGTGCAAGAGAATCTGCCAGAATTTGTTGTCTTCATAATTTTACAGGAACACTCAGTATATTCACTAACGAAGTGGTGTTATTTGCCTTTCAAAGTCATGGAGGTGAAATAATTATTGTTTCTGCATTTTAAAGATGTTGTTAAATTAGGCAACTTATTTTTTTCTGTCATTCTCTACTACATAAATTGATCTGGGCAATTGTTTTTAACATGTATACCTCAAATGTGTGATGATGCAATTCTAATTTTTTACCTGGATACTTATTAATGACATCTATTAGCATGATATATGAGTGTTTTAACTATATATTAGGCATATATTCTTGAAACGTGTCTAAGCAGCGTTATTACTGAAGTTGTGAAGCAGAGGCACAGAGAAATTTAAAGACAACCCAGAACAACTGAAGTGTAGTAGCTCGAAGCTGATGACAGCCAGAAAAATATGTAGTCCCCTTAAATGTCTAAGCCTCCTTTTCTGTCTTGATCCATATGATTAAGATCTCATGCTTTGGAACATTTAGCTTTCTTGACGGGATGAGGATAAAGATTGTGATCCAAATGGTGGTGTGGTTAATCTGTTGTGTTTTGGAACAAGAACGCAGATGATGAACTTCAGAGAGTACACAAAGAACAGGGTTTTTTAGCCAAGTATCCTGTATTTTTGAGTGATCAGTGACATCTTACAAAGAAAGAGAGTAAGAACAGGGCAAGTAATCAGTGATATGTAGTCCTTGTATTATTTTCCCAGCAAAATATTCCCCTGTGACTTAAGGAATTTGAACTTCAGGTTGTATCTGCATTTTTGTGTGCAACAATATTCCTAAAAAGACTTCCCTTTCATTAATTTATCTGATTGCTATAAGAGGATCAGTCTACATACTCCCTGTTTAAATATATTCCCCCTAAGCATCTGCAGAGTATTCTCAAAGACAAAATGCTAGATTACACAAGCAGAGCTGGTTCTCCCTTTGGGATGGTGCCTTCCATTCAGCCTTAAATTGCTTGGCTTCTTTGGTTAGACTGACTCATGGTTGCACAGTTGTAGAGTCTTCATTCTTGGAGATTTTCAAGACCAAGCTGGACAAAATTACAGGTGGCTTGACCCAGCATTGGTGACCATCCTGCGTTCAGTGGGAAGCTGGACAAGATGACCTCCAGAGGTCCTCTCTGGTGGACATTTCTATGATTCTGTGATAACTGATGTGGTTGAGGGAATCTGAAATAGAAATTTCATTTCTTGTGGCAAGTCATTTGTAACACTTAGGACAGTAATTGGAAAATGTGGATGAATCCAGTGTAATAGTATTTGTCTCTGTAGCCCCATTCACATTAAGGAGAAGTGATTATAGATTGAGCTAGTTCATCCACTTGTATTAGCAAATCAGTTGCACAGACTTGAGCAGAATATGCTGGATGGCTTCAGTGGTTGGATGGAAAAGTGTTTAATTGGAATTGCAAAGTGGCAACGCTCCAGCCAGTGGTTTGCTGTGACTCTGCTACAGAGAGCCTTTATGCTTCCATTTCTGCGTCCAAAAAAAATGGTGTTTAGATCCTGTAATATGCTTTGTAAATATTCTGCTTGTCACACTAATAAATTGTTTTTCTGTTTTGAGGGTAAGTCTGTGGTCTGTGGATGTTTCAGATAGGCCAAGTAAACTGAGATACCAAATTTTGTTACATACACAGACAAGAAATGTGATGATATGAACTTATCCCATAGGTATCTGACTTGGTTTCCTAGGACTTTGATACCTTTAGACACCAGCATTTTTAGTTCATTGACCCTGTGAGTGCAAAGAGTAAGTGCGTATGAAGTACATAGGCTCCCTGTGAAGAGCAGGGGGAAAATTAGACATCTTGGAAAATACATAACACGTGTATTAAACAGGGAGAAGATTAATGCTAACCAATAGGAAAAACTAAGAATGGGGTTTTTATATGTTATGAATACTATCCCTCTCCAGAGCATAGACTCTGGATTCAAGCCTACAGAATGGTGTATCCATTCATTTTAGAGCCTAGGGTCTTCTGTGGCTAGACATTTACATCTGGTTTTTGAAAGAATAATGCTCATGCTTTTCTTTAAAAATAGGACTCCTGAAGACGAAAGCGGTACCCTTGCTTTATATAATGTCTTATGCTTTAAGCACTTACCAGGGAAAGAGCTGGTCCAGACAGACACTGAATGTAGGGCATTTGACCATATTGTTCATTCCAGTGCCCTGGCCCCCTGGGCTATGCTGTGGAGAGCTGGAGTTCTCCCTCTCCTTTACTGCCATGCCAAAAGGCATCCAAGGTCCAGCAGGGAACAAAGCCAGAAGGGGTATGCAACTTGTGGCTAGTGTGGAGGGGGGAGTCTTGGGTTTTGGTTCTTTCTAGCACAGCTAAAATTTGCACTGAAAATTATTTGAACAGAATATGGAAAGAAAAATTGTACTAAATATACAAACAGTATTCTGTCTTTTTCAGGATTAGGATTTTATCGAGATTAGGAATCTCTCTAAATTAGCTGCTTGGACCTCTTTGGGCACAACCAGAAGAATAGTTTGTTCCTGTTTCCAGATGGGCACAGGGCAGGCAGCATATAGGCAGAGACTTTTGGGCATCAGTATCTTTATTCCACCAAAATCCTATCTTCATGTTCTAAGTTCCTCACTGGCTGTGGCTCTCGATGGCTTGCTTAAATCTACACTGTTCAAACCAAGGGATGAACCTGGACCACCTACAGCCTTACTACAAAGCCATTGCTCCTCAAATGTATAGTACTGCTTTAATAAGCAGCTTGCAGGCTTTTAAGGTTGTGAATGATTTTCTCCTCTGATAATTATTCTCAGATTTCCCCCATTTTGGGAAGGTCAAAGGCTTTTTGAAGAAAATCCCAAACCAATGGTGCTTGATCAGAATCCTAGCAAGGCATTGAAACCTTCCTGTTGAGCCTTGCAGTACGAAGCCTTGGAAAGCAAAGACAAAATATAAGCTGCTTTAGCTCAAGATGAGCTTCAACCTTTCTGCTGTAGACAAGAGGAAGAATTTAATTCCACGGAGCTGAGTTTTCTATGTTTGATGCTGAATGAAAAGGAAAGACTTGCTGGCACTGGTGGACACAAAGTAAAACTGTATAAAGTTAGAGGCCAAGCCAAACAGTGGAAAAAGCAGTGACTGACTCTTCTTAAGCTCAGCTGTAGGTGAAATAGCACCTTAGGTTTTTTCCACCCAAAAAGTCAGAAATTTCTGGGTGTTTTTGGTTAGCATACAAAACTCAGCAAAAGTGTCCAGGATAGTTTGTAATTTTTTACTTTGGTTTCACAAATAAATAACTGAACACTGAAAAGAACTCTGGGCAGCATAAATCCTGATACCCAGAATAAATTTCCTTATACCAGGAACACAGAGAATGAAATCTGATATGATGAAAAAAATAATGCACAGTGAGCAATTCATATTTTAGGAAATTATATGTGTAGGCACATGTTGAATCTTTTAATATGCCACAGATAAATTTAGAAACCAAAATCAGGCACTCAAATCTTAGAAAATAATTCTTTGCACACAAGCATTTTTCCTCCGTTGACATCATGCAGCATTTTCCACAGGCCCACTACATCATCATGGTACCAAATGAATTAACAAAGGCCTATTTATTATTTTTCCACTGACTTCCGAGTTTTGGACTATGGACTATTCAAATTCTTCCATTATTCATTGTGTTTTAGGCCATGTCCTAGCTGGGGATTACTGTCATTATGAGTTAGGCAACCGGATTGTGTGAATGCTCCTTCTCTGGTTCAGTGCAACGTCAGACAGGTCTGAGCATCTTTCAGCAAGAAGTTACCAGAACTCGAACTGATGTGGAGAAGAATTTTTTAGGCACTTCATCTGGTGATGATGCAGCCATGAGGACAGTTAAATCCACCAGAGGAACAATAATCAACTTTTTGGCATAGAGGCAGTGCCATCTTAAATTACGTACCCATTTCTGACCAGGCCTGATTTCCTATTTCTTTTCTTGTAAAAGAAACAGAGGTATTTCATCATATGTCATTGCTGAATTCAGCAGGGTGCCGTCAAGCACTTAAATAATTTATAGCAGAAGTAAATTGACATAATTTATAGAGACCAGCTGTGAAGGCGAAAAATGCGCAGAGATCACCAATGGGTTTCACAGCTACTATCTGGCAACAGCAACTGATGAGATGTAGGAAGCTGGGTATCCGTTACAGGCTAAAAAAAGTATGTTATGACTCCCAACTTGTCACTTTGTGTCTCACCTTCTCCAGCATGTTCCTATGACTGCAGTGATTCTCCTGGGCTGCTTATTCCATGTAATTCAGCCAGCTCCAGTTCCCATCCTCCAGCAAAGGTTTAAATCTTTGTTCACCCATTTTCAGAGTGTTATTCCCTTCACTGATCTGTCTTTGTCCCCTCTCACATCCTTAGTAGACCATTTCTCCTCTCTGTTCCCTCACATCCAAGTTCATGTTTCATCTGCATTTGCATCAGCTAGTCTTTTGTACCGAAATGTTATGCCCCAAAAAGGGGGGAATCTGGAAGAGACAAGTACCTTATTTCTCATTCTGAAAGCCCAGCACTACAGGGGATGTGAGAAGGTTAAGAATGTTCAGTGAGGACAGAATTGGTGCCGTGTAGCTTTTAAAACAGAAGCTGTTTCTGCTGAGCCCATTTAAACTGTGATTTCATAGAAGTTTAGCTTGTAAAACTTTGTCTAGATTTGATGGAAAACAGTGAAAGCGTGCTCCCTGTAACAGTGTTATTTTCACTGTGTTTCCAATACGTGTTGTAGCGTAGGCTTCTAGCTTCTCCAAGAAAATGTCTGTATACTTTTAACATTGCAAAAAATGTTTCATTTTCCCAGTTTTGTTCTTGGAGAAAGCTGAACAGTTGCACAATTTTGGCTGATACTTGCCAGTAAAATTCAGCCTAAGGCTAAATTTTCTGAGCAACATGTAAAATTTCAGCCCAAATGGTTCAGTCTGGCAAAGCTATAAGCTGTTGAATACAGAGTCTTGGAAGTAGAAGTGTTAGGAAAGTTTAATAGTAGGCAGTGCTACCAACTCCACCTATGGTATATCTTAAAATTACTATTAGGTCTGTAAATTAGATCATGCTAAAAGTAATACTAAAACAATAACAAACATGTTTTTATCAAACCTGAAATGTCATAAAAAGCTTTATAGCCTTAAGCTGATATATAAATGTGGGTTCTGATCTTGCAATATATCCTAAGCAGCAGCAGAAGCCAACCCTTTTCAGTTGTGGTGTCAGTATTCCCACAACAGCCTATTGGCGAAGCTTCACTACCTTGATCTGCTAAATAAAATTTCTGTGGGAGTTCCTGTGCTCTGCAGTTCATGCCCTGAAATCTCTGCTCTGTCATTATATGGACCAACTCCCACTGAAGTCAAGTTTTCCCGAGAGAGTATTGAGCAATAACTGAATAAGGACCTCTGTGTGTAGAAACATTCTTACTGTAACTCTAGCCATGTAACGTAGTTTCTGTGATGTTTTTATGATAAGGGAGAGCAGGATCAGGTTGTACATGTGGAGGTGGGAGTGAGAGAGCAGTGTAATAATTAACATCTAGCAGGCCTAAATTCTTTCTCAGTTGCTGGAAAGCATCTGTTAAAGGGATGAAAACAAAGAAGAAAGACCACAGTTGTTTCAGACAAATACGTCCACCAGTGTTTCCCAAGGTTTATGTTGAAACTGTGGTAGGCAAGTAAATAGAGAATGGAATTAAAAGTTAGGGATCAAAATGGGGTTTGTTGGTGGATAAAGCTGGACAAACTGATGAATGGATGGGCTTCTCGTTCTCTCTCGCCTCCTCCCCTGCTTCTTTCTCTTTTCCTTTCCCTTTCCCTCTTTCGTCAAGTCTTGAATTCTCAAAAAAAAAAAAAAAAAAAAAAAAGAGAGAATGAAATGTCGTGAAATGCCCATATTGTAACCCAGCTCTCACAGCTACCACAACTCCCTCTTGATACTTCATGATCAACCAAGATACCTTCCCACATCTCATTGCCCCAGGCCTGAAGGAACCATATAAAGTTGTTTCTTCTACCAACTTTAGGTAAACCCCAACCCTCTCTTGGGTTCCTAGTGTCTTTTCTTCTCTCATGTACCTTTTCCCTTTCCACCTCATGTCTTTGCATAACGTTTTTGGTTGCTTTATAAGAATTTATTTTGCCTGCCTAAAGCTCCCATGCCTCTGTTATCTTTCTGCACAGAGACAGCTGTAAGCACCAGCTATAAGGTCACAGCAGAAGTATCAGTTTGTTGGATCAAAGAGTGTCTGATGAGATTTTGTGCGTGAGAAGTCCTAGAGTGAGATGACAACTAAGGGTTGGCAACTGAGTCAGGAGCTTCGCTCTTCTTTACCTCTTGCCACTGATGTGGGTTTCTTCTGCAAAATCAGAGTTAGAAAATGCAAGTACTCTCCAGTTATTGATAACTATTCTCTTCCCTGAAGAAGCTGATTACTCTATTTAACACTAAAAGACCGTCAATATCCAACAAGGTCCACAGGAACTGAGGGAAGAAGGAATGAAGAATACCGTTAAGTAGAAAGCTTTGCTTGATAATTTATTCCTATCCTTATTTATATTCTTTATTATCTCTAAGAAAATACAAGAGATTTCTAATTGCAGTTGTTGCTAGGGGACTAGCTGCTCTCTGAGCTTTTACTGTAATGCTGCACATTGCCAAAATCAAGTTAATGTATTTGCGACTCTGGTTCTAGTTCTTCGTATCAGTGGAACACAAAAGCAGACACTTGTTCCTTTTCCTTCCTAAAAGTGGGAGAAAATTTCCCCCTTCTTACTGGTTTGGGCAAGAAGCACTTCTTTATAGCTCCCTCTCCACATTGATTTGATTTGATGGAAATAATTTCTGCCACTGCGTTGCTCTTTAGACACTCTTCTGTGGGGTGATGGGTTGTTAGTTTGCCCCATGGCAGAGAGGAGGCTTTTCCCTATCTAGATTCAGAGTTCCTGCATGTATGAATCAGATTTTCAATTGCCTCCACTCCCCTTAGCAGTAAAGATGAAGGTGGAAAGAAATCAAGCAGAGATGAATTTTAAGTGTAGAGAAGCTTAACCACCTCTCTCACTGATTATTACAGAGTAAGCCTTTGAGAACAAACACTATTTTAAAAGAAACTTTTGAAAAAGAGGAGGATTCAGTCCTTAGAGTACAATGGAACTGTGTTGAATAAATAGAGGATAATCATTCTAAACTAATTCCCCCTCAGAATGCCAACTTTCCTGAAGGTATTTAGAAGACAAATACCGTTACAAATGAACTATGTTTCTAATAACGCGGATGAATGGAGCCCAGGCTTATGAATTCTTGAAGAAAATGAATAAAGGCAATTTCATGCTGGCTCCTTGGCATAATGATAAAAAAAAAGGTCTATACTGCTGTACAAAAAAGGCATATGAGTATTCCTGAAATCTAGATCATCTCTTCAACCTGTCAGACCTATTTCCTCTGTTCTTGCTGTGCTAGGAATGCTGGTTCTTAACAGTCCTTAGGCTTTGTGTTCTCCTCAAAATGACATCTCTGGTAAAATGGAGTGGCAGGATTAATATACAATAGGAATTCAGAATATTTGCTGAATCTGGACTTTATAATAGCATGGCATGGAGTCTCATTTCAGAAATGAATTAAAAATGACTTGGATAACTACACTTTCAAGTAGGCTGGCAAGCAGACAAGGGACCATAAATCAAGGTTAATGATAATGGCAATGTACCAATTTGGAAGGGAAGATGAACATAAGGAGTATTGCAAGAATTGGTGCTAGGCCCAGCTTTACTAAAAGCCATTATTTATTACGTTAATGGAAACTAAAGAACACTGAAGTCAAAGCAGTTGCCAAAATCTACAGAAGATGGAGAAGACATCTTGCCTAGCTTCAGCTATCTGAGTATTACTTGCTTAGAACATTTTGGTTGTCTAAATTCTCCTGAAAAAAAAAAAAAGAAAAAGAAAAAAGAAGAGAAAAAGGTACCTCAAAAGGAAGTGACAAGGCTAAGATGAAGGATGCACTGTCTAGAAGCACCTTTCTATAGGTTTGGAAAAAGCCCAGATGAGTGTAGTAGTTAGATGACTGAAGTACTTTCAGGATGAATAAATATAGTTAAATATGGAAAAAGGTTAAATTATGTTCCCCATTGGATTTTCTTTGCACTGAGATATACAGCTGCAGAAAGATGTTTTGAAATCTTAGTGTCAATAAAGAAGTTTTAACAGAGATCAAGAAGTACAGCTTTTAACATTAAATAGTTCCAGAGTCAAGTGTTTTAGTGCTTCATATTTAAAGCTCAGATAGATATTAAATAATCTAATTGCAACAATAATAAAGAAATATATGTTGAATTTGAAGAGTAACAGCATTGAATGAGAAGTCAAAGGGTTAGTTCAACAAATCATGTATTGAAAGTTCAGAAAAAGAGAATGAAGTTTCGCCAAATGATGACTAAGAGGGAAAAGAAAACCTGCTAAAAGTATTTATTTAAAGATGAAAACAGCAAGGGGAGTGATAGCCCAAGGGGCATGAGTAAGGAGGATGAACTCAGTGTAACTATAAGATGAATACTAAAATTATTGCTTAATAATAAATTTCTTCAGACTCTGAAATATTTTGCAAGAAAGAAGATGGAAACCTAACAACTTTAGAGCTGTGCTTTTTTTTGTTGTCAGTTTGATTATTTTTAACTACTTTTATAAAACAATGAAAGCATGCTGTGGAGTGTGTTCCTATGCTAATTATGGTATAGGCAAATTAGAAGTGAAGTGAAATACGAATGTGACCCTCTAAAGACAAAAGAAAAGGATGTCTATGAATGGTACTGTAGTAAGTTTTGATCATACTTTTAAGGCTTGCCCAAGGAAAAATGAATGAGACACGAGAAGTAATAAAATCAACGTTCTAATCTAGTGGCTGGGTCCTTTCCCTGAAAGATGGGAACACGCTCTTCCAATTTTACTGCATTTAGGAACTGTGCATTCTATTTCTACAGTATCCATAGTAATTGCACAAGATATTTAAACAGGTCTTACAGCAGGGACTGGAACCCAAGTCCATTCTAGCAAAGGAATTCTTTAAACTGAAAAAAGAAGGATTATCTCTTGGCCTAGTGAATCTTTTATAACTCCAGGGAACGCTGGCTGTCTAGAAGGGTATATGAAGTCATCCTCCAACAGTTCAATGTTTAGATCCCGTTCCTGGGACACATGTATTTGATATTCCTTTAGGCTAAGAAAACAATTGGAAATAGGTGTTTCACAGGCTGCATGAGTGCTCTGCCCACTGCATTAATGGATGACAAATCAACACTACAAGCGCCAAAACCTTTGCAAGCATTTCCATGAAGAACCTTGCTCAGTAGACATGCTATAAAAATCTTTAATATATAAAAGAGATAGAAGGATATTAATTGTCTTCTGATGTAACTGATGTGCTGGACTTTTCTGCATTGTCAGTGCTAGAGCATATGTGGCTGGTCTTGACTGGGTACGTAAGTTACTGGTGAAAATGGAGACATTGAAGGGACACCATTTTGCAGTTAAGAAGCCTGTGTCACACATCTGACTTTATATTGCTGATTCTGAAAAACATAATCTGCTGACAGCAGCATCCGCCTGGAAATTCACTGGAAAGAATAGTCACACAGTCAATAAAAGCTCCAGAGCTGACTTTCAGGAAGCAGGAGTGGAGGACTGGTATCTCTGAAGGCTACCCACTTGCACTACATCACCTGTGCTATTAATCCTGAAAACCTTGTCATTGTCTGGAAACAATTTGCTTTGAACATATTCAGGAGTTCTGGACTCTGTTTTCATGTGCCCTAAAGCAATTCCCTGCGCTGCAGGTAGTCCATTAAACAACACAGAATTCCTGTTTAGAGTTTAAAAAAAAGGCTTTTGCTTTTTGCAGCTCCATTTTGATTTTTATTGACTGGATGTAGTAGACTATTATGTCACTTGTCCTGTAAAAATACACAAGCCATGAATAACATCAATGTCAGAGATAAAAAGAAAAGGCCAAGGTCTGCAAAGGAGCTTAAGGTACTTAAATCCAAAACATAGATCCTTGGAACCTTTTCATACCTTTCAAAGAAACTGAATTCCCACCAGTGCAGATTTCTAGATGTCTACATTTCTGGTGTTGGAAATATGGGTTTCTTTCAAAATCCTGATAGTAGATCAGTGTCTAAATCCTCTCAGGGTTCGTAGGCTCCACATGTCTTGTCAGTCTTCCTCGTGACGTCCCTGTCCTCTGGGGCATGCTCTCAGGACATGTTCTCAGAGCAAAGCTTGGAGGAAGAGGTGAAATCTCCCTTTTATCTTTGACAGAGCAGTGATTAAGACACTCCATGGATGAAAATTCTTCCAGTGTCTAGTCTGGCCCAGACGTTTTTGCTGAGATCTGTATATTCTCGCGTAGGTCAATGAAGCCTCTCCCATCTGTAGCTCCCCTCAGTCTTTGGTGAACACCTTCTAGCAAGGCATGTCTAAGCTCCCACCAGTCTGTCAGAAGAGGATTCAAACCATTGGGCTGTTAGTGGACAGACTGACTTGGGTGCTTTTGAGATTTCTTGATGGATTATTTCACTGTGCATAAGCTGTTGAATAATCACTGGGTTGTGGAGGAAAGTTGTGAAAAGTCTCTCTGTTCTCATTGGTAAGGCACTGTGCCCAGTGTGTAGGCAACACAAACCTAGGTCCCCTGCCTAGATGAGTGCCCTGATCGTCTGGATATTTGACAGTGAGAGGGATCTGCATCTTCATTTAAGATGCTTTGTGAGAAAAGTGCTGGGCTAAGCTGGGGCATAATTCTAGGCAAAAGTTACCCTGGGTCCTAAGAAAGGGGATCAAAACCTTACACTTCCAGGACCGTCGTAAGCAATCCATAGGCCAATCATGGAATAGAAAGCAGAAGATCTGATCTAGGTTCTCTAATAGTCTGTAATGCAGAAAAAATTTGAGTCTCTAAGCAGGCACAAGCAGGCCATGGCTTTTAATGATCAGGGAAAATGGATGCCTGGGTGGCAATTGCAGGAAACCCATGGGGAACATCATAGAAACAGTTGTTTCTTAACTAGGTATACCGTTACCTGTATCATAGGTCAGCCCAGGACTGATGTTTAGAAAGCTCTTAGGCAGGCTTAGATAGCACTTAATAGGTTGAAAATGCTGCAAGCAGCACTCCCGCTGTCTGCAGGGTGTGTTGAAAGTGAGGCTGAAGAAGTGGGAATTGAAACAGCATTCTTTGGGTGGGTGGATCTACTTGTCACCAGCTGTTGGCAAGGTAGGTGCTGTGTCAGGGCTGTGCCTGCCTTCAAGTTTGCATTTTTAGACAATGTGTTCTTGTCTCAGATCTTCAGATATCCCTGATGTTTCATGTCATTGCTAATGATAAAAATGTCTCTGTCTTTTTTTTCTATTAAAGATCTGCTGTCTAGCTTAAACCGGATCTTTGCTTTTCGGAACACTCACTAACATCTACCTGGACTACTGTTAAAATAAAAATCCATTTGCTTCTCTTCAAGTAATGCTGTTCAAATATGGTCTCTGCAAAATGTAATTTCCATCTAATGCTTGAACTAGACCTCATGAAATAAGATGCTGAGAAAGATTTACGAGTCACCAAGGCTTGAGCTAATGTGCTGATAGCTGTGGAATTTCAGATGTTCAAATAGAAGTACTCACAGCTGTGGCAGGAATTTCCTAATTTGCCAAAAGCCCTTAGAAAATAACCCTCCAAACAACAGTAACTGAAGGTTTAAACTATATGTGTGCACTCGATGGTTTTACAGTTTTAAATAGTTCTTACAACCAGTAAAAAATAATTTTGGAACGTCTTCATACGTAAAGACACTTCTGAGGATGAAGCAAGAAAGGAGTGAGACAGACCTTTCTGGCTGCTCTGCCCCTGGGAAGTCTCCTGGGCACATACACCTGATGGCACCTGCCCTGCAGAATAGCTGCCGACACATCCAAAGTCCTCTGGGGAGTCTCTTACTGACTTACATTTGATTGAGACTTTCCTCTGCTTCTAAGCACAACATACATAGTGTAACAGTCCAGCTCCTGCCTTGAATACTAATTTGAAATATTTGGTGACATTAAGTGAACGTTTTACTTAGGTAAAGGCTGTAACATCAATTTCATTATTAAAACTAATAGAGGATTTGATGCAATGGAAAGCTGACTTACAAATATGTCACATGCCAAATCCAACTTTCAGGTTTTTTGGTTCACTTAATGTTATTTCAAGACATTAAATGGACCATACCCTATGTTGTTTTCTGCAGGAAAGATAGCGTGCAATCCACTTTTATATGGTTCATCCTTAAAGTAAATGTTCAGAAGAGGGATAAAAAGCTATTTGAGGAGACAAGCAGTGCTTATAATCATGTAGCTGAGATTCCTTAAGAGTGTTATTATTTTTCCAGTGTATATATGCTGGCATGATGCTGGTTTGGACACAGTTATGAATGTATATTAATAAAAATTTTTTTACCAGTCTAATTCCTTCCCTGGCCAAAATAAGCTATACAAGTGTAAGCATATGTATGTAAGCGCAGCTATGTTTATACCATTACCAGGTGCAGTTGAAGCAGGATAGCCTTTTGGCTAGGCGAGCCCAAGTCCTTCATGTCTTCAGAATATACCAAAATGACACCAATCTTAATGTTTAGAGATTTGACCATTTTTTGTGAACAAATTATAAATTGCTTTACTCTCCTCTGCATTTGGGGAATAGTCCTTACGCGCACATGTTTAAAGAGCTGTCTTGCTTCCAACAGAGGCATTGGAAACATTCAGTTTTTTGCGGTGTGTTTCAAAAGCTAGTTGTGTCAAGCAGGCCAAGTGTTTGATGTTGGTAGTCTGACACGAGCACTAAGAAATGTGTTGTTTGTGATCTGATTTTGGATAACACAAGCATTGCCATGCTTTGATGAATCCTTGATGTTTTAGTTCTTTAGGGGAAAGACAACAACATCAAACTTCAGCCAAGAAACCTCTATTCTATTTCAGTTGCAGCCAGATATCCAGCTGCAGGGTAATGAAAGCCTAGGACATTCAGATAAAAAAAAAACAACCACCCTGGATTTGGGCTGGCTAGCTCACACTTGGACTTTTGGTGAGTACCATCCTATGAAAGAGCATTATAAACCCAGTAGTACTTCTGTACTAATACATGGAGTTAATTTAGGACCAGAAGCAACAGTTTCATATTCAAGCTAGTAAAGATACACAGTGGAGAGATGTGGCACAGAGACATCTCAGAAGAATCTGTGTTGATCGGCCTCATTGCCTGGCCATCCATGGCATTATTTGCAACTCAGGTGATCCACTAATGGTTAAGGGAAGTTGACTATGAATGCATTTATTGGTGAAGAAATACATCTTCTAAAGCAGTGGGAATTTTACTCTTATATAGGCAATGATCTTACTTCTGTGCTCAGAGGTGAACGTAAGTTAGATGTAAACCCAACTAATTACTTTTAACTTGTAGGTCGCTGGAGAAGAAAGAAGGTTGTACTTTTCAAGGTCTGACCCAAAGTTTATTGAAATCTGTGGATGCTTCTCTGTTGTTTTTCATGGTCTTTTCTTCAGCCTCTTAGTAAGTCTGTATGTGCAGTGCCTGGGCTTCCATGATTCATTATATTGCTCAGATTTCACACTGAGATGGAATGAATGCATGATATCAGTTTGAGGAGAAAAAAATCATTAGAGAATTGTTCCAAAGCCATCTGGGACAACCTATCATAAAAAGAGGTTATATATTTTCAGTCCTTCTTAATGTAGCCAGTCAGTACATGTCATTCCGAGAAGAAGCGGTTGAGTTAGGATGATTTCCAGTTCACTGTACATTTTCAGGAATTTGCTGCAACAAATGAAAAATATGTCTGTCCTAGGAGGAGAAGGAGCCTACTAGACATCACTGGGTGTGTGGACTTGGACGAGCTCTACAAAACAAATATCTTCTAAGGGATCAGCAACATCAGATTCTATTTGAACACTGATAAAACAAATGTGCTAGGCACAGGCAGTTCAGAACAAGCTAGAGTAAATTTTATACTTTTCAAAACAAATGTCTTTGCAAGTGCAAATTCAGCATTCAGTCAAAGCTTGTGATCACAAGGAAGTCATCAGTTTTGTTTTCCCTTGTTCCTTTTTTTCTCATGTTACTTGCTTTTATTAAAAAAGTCTTCCGTATTTCCTAGAAGACTCTTCTCATTTTCCTGCTATTTTTGAGAGGTATGTCGCTGAAAAAATATTTCTGTGCAAAATGATGTGCTACAGTGTCAAACTTCTCTTCATTTTCAATTTGTTTTAAAAATAGTTCTATATTTAAATATTGGGATTGTATAGAAGCACTGGACCATTTTAGTTATCATGGCCCATATGTGACATAGCGGTATAGAGGGCTTTATATTTTAATCATTAATGTTTTTTGAGAGAGTAGCTGTTTGATGTGTACTTATTTCAAGCCAATTCTACTTTCTAAAGTCCTTCTAATCAAATTGGATAACCTGACATAATTTAAAAAAAAAAAAAGATCAAATGTGATAATTTTTATTCTGTATTGTAAGTTTCAAACTATTCTTACATGCATGAACTGCCGTTACTCTCATATAAACACTAAGACATTAACATTTATCTTCTACCTCCGAGACAGCTTATGTATACATGCTCCAGTACAGTTAAGTAGTTTAATGTTTAGGACTGAGTTTGGATATATGACAATGCTGCGTCTGCTCCTGTCTGTAGCTCTAATAGGAGATTTAAGCTTATATTTAACAGAGTAGCTAAATTAAGGCTGAAACTGCAGACTTCCTAATGAATTTATCAGACGTTGGCCATAGCAAAGAGAGAAATGTGGCATTGCCTGTCCCTTAGGAGCTGGTGCCCAGCCTCCGGGCAGGCACCTGCACAGGCATCACCGTGTTAGTTAAACGCCTTTGTGTCCAGGGCAGGGCTGGAGATGGCGTGCGCTGGGCTGGCACCGCAGAGCAGGGCTCGCGGTGGGTGAAGTGTGCCCAGCGCCACAGCCGGGCACTGGGAACCGCCGAGCACCGGAGCCCTCACACGCGGCCTTGGGAGCCGCACTGGGCCATGGGATGTGCTGTCATCCCATTAGCGCACATCCTCTGGACTTCTGTCCTGAGCACAGACACTCGATCCTTCAAAGACTCAACTCAGAGATGACTTTTAAAGACTAGTTGGAGGTAGAGAAGGCTGAGCCAACACTAACCTTTTAGGTCATATCCTAATGACTACAAATTGGGCTAGGAAATGAGAAAAGTGGGCTGATTTTCTCTTTTTTTATTTGTTTGAGGGTTTTCAACTACTCCCGCAGCCGAAGAGGGCTCCTGGCTGGGCTCCGCCTCTGGGCTGTTGCGGTGAGGCAAGCATGGATGTGCATGCGAGACTTTACAGAGAAAAGTGAGCTACCAGTAAAACTTAGCTGTTTCCAGGATTAACAGCAGCTGAATGAGAGTTTTCCACATCACACTTATGAATTTAGATTATTAGTCAATTATAGCTGACTTTTTTGGAGCTAGCCTTTAACTTCTCTGCCTGCTTTTTTCTCTGTACTGGGGATATATACCTCCCTCCTTGTACCTCAAAGAAGGGTTTGATATCTGTCTTATATTACTTCATCCCTTCCATCTTCCCACCAGTGGATGATTGCTCCTGGGAGAAATGTGCAGGACTTTGTGTGGTCCAGCTTTGAAAGACGTTGGACACAAGAGTCAGCCTCTTTCCTTATGGGACTGCATCACATCCCACTTCATTTTAGTGGTAGAAATTATATTCCAGTTTAAATTTTCCTTTTTCCTAACTCATCCTATGAGAGCCCATCTAATTATGCCAGGCAACTAAGCCAAATCTAGTTCAGCCAAATTGACGCTGGCTAAGTTCAAGTTTGATGAGTCTAACTTCCTTTGAGCTTGGAAAAGCACCATGCGCGTGACAGCGGTAAAGTGAAGATATTCCCCTAATAGTGTTGAATGGGGTTTCTGAGACCTGAACACCTTCACACCCTGGCATAAGCCTGAGTGAAAGCTGACAGCCTGGGCCCACATCTCCACTGTCCATCCAGATTTTCCATCAATTTGATTTCTCTTTGTATAAGGTGCTAAAAAATGGATTTTTCTACTTACAGAGATAAAATAAACTAAAAAAACCTGTTTTTCAGCCCACTGCTATTTACCACAACTGGGACTGAATCTTATTTCTGTGTTTCCGCTCCCTGTTTCACTTCCTGAGTCCAGGCTACAGGTAAATTTGAAGTCCGCTGTGGCAGACTGCAGGCCACGTACAACATACGCTGAGCACTTTGAAGGGATTCTGGAAAGAAGTTTAGAGTTTATTAGAAGATGGAAACACTTTTGTTTCTAATGTGCAATTAGGGAATCGCAAATCTTTCATGAAAATCCAAATAGTTGGGATAAAAAATTCCAACAGCCTAATACCCCTTGTAACACCCAGGCCTGGCATTTAAATTAAACATCTTTCTTTCAAGGTGTGACCCTCTTCACTCTCCCCTTCATGGCCACAAAGCAGCATTTAATGTCAGGTGCCTACTGAGAAAATCTGCTTCTTCTCCTCTACCAAGGATTCATGCACCCTTTTGTCCTACCCTTCCCAAAAGCAAGGAAAGCGTTGCTTAAGATCTGACACTTACCTTTGTAAGAGAAATTGTTTGACGGGAGTTGGGCCGGGTTTGGATTGCTTCCAAGAGCAATTCCTAGAGCGGCAACTGTGAAGGTCCGGTAAAAACACCACCCTGAATCATTTACTTGCCGTCCTTTACCATTCCCTTATCTGTGAGCAAACTAAAAACAGAGATGAATTATGGGACTCCAAGCAACTATGTTGAGTGGAGCATTTGAGATGATTGTGTGTATTTAACAAGAAATGTTTTATAATTGAAACAGAAATAGTAGGAACTAAATATAGACTTCTTAATTCATTTGGAATCTGGAGCTGGCAGTTTTGTCTTTATGGTATTTGTACTGATTTCCTTATTTGAACCAATATGAAGTGCTTGCTTTTTTTTTTTTTTTTTTTTCCGGACTCCAAGCATTTCAGTGATCCAACATTTTTGGTACATATCAGCATGGAATATCTGATAATTGCAAGTCAAAATTTAAAATCTGGTTTTGCCCCTAGACAAAGTTCCTGTGAGGAAGAGGTAAAAGTGGGGGTTAGTGAACCCTCAAAAGGTGGCAGGGGGAAATCATACATTTCTGCCAAATCTCTTCTTTTTGTTTAACTTTGATGAGCAAGTCCAGGGCGGTGTTACTTTCACTGTGGTTGTAGAGATACCCAAGTTGCTTCCTCCTGCGCTCATCCCAAGCCAGAAGTGCTCAGAGACACCTGAGTCTGGTGTGCACTATTTATTGCTGCCAAGCCAAGCTAGAAAGTCATCCTGTGTGATTTCCCTCTTAAAAAGCTCTGCACCACACTTCTCTGCACGTTGTAGATGTTCTCCAAGTTCTCCTTGGCAAATGGGAAGCCGTCTCCTTTTCTGTAGGACAGATGTTGCATACCCAACAAAAAGCCAAAGCACATTGGGTGAGGCATTGCCCACGGATAGCTGGCAATTAATAGGCAATACAAAGCGTGGCGGAAAAGTAACCAATGGAATGCAAATCGAAATACCAAGGTTTCTTAGTCTTAAAAAAAAAAAAAAAATTGCCCAGTAAATGGGCAATAAGCCACCATGAGCAGTTCTCTCATGTAACTGTAGCTGCCTAAAAGTTAGGAGTCTGGTCTCAGCTAATTGTGTCCCTCTATGACTGGGGAGAAAGAGGATTCATCCCACCTTAACACACGATTAGTGCTGCCCATTGGAAGTGTGCCTCTCTCTACTGACTATTGAAAAAACCCAGATGCCATTTCAGAGGCAAAGAATCCTATCCTAATAACAGAACTACCCACAAAAACTCAAAGATTAATGTAGGCCAATAATTAACTCGAAGGCATCCCTTTAGGAGAGATTTTATACAACTTTTTTCTTTCCAAAACAAATCATTTGGCTAAAAATACCAGCTCTGCTTCAGTTCAATCTCAACAGAAATACACAAACAAACAAAAAAAGTTTTTCATTAAGGACTGCAATCACTGAATAACAGGATATGACTTTCCACCGCATCCTATTTCTAGCTTCAGGCTTTTTGAAAATGCACCAGCAGCCCAGTCGAAGAAGCAGCGCTGTTGCCTGTGCTCGCTGGTGACGGAGCTTTCCAATGACAGCAACTTTTGTCTTCACCTCTCCATCAGGTCTGCCAGTGGGTGAGTTCAGAATTAAGTCAGGAGGGGAAAGGCATCACCGCATCATCTTTCAGCCCTTCAAAAAAAACAAAGAGCACATACTTGGCAGCACTTTAATTTCTATGGTTACTGATGAATAACAGCACAGCTGGGGAACTGTTGCTACAACCCACTAGCAGAGATAATTTAAGAGGTCACACTTAAGCAGATCCATTACAAAAGCACAGTTTTTTTCAGGGATAAAAAAAACTGAGGACCGTAGGTTGTACTCTTTGGATTAGTATCAAGTGGACTACCCCACTAGTCATAAATGTGCCCTCATTACTGTCATTGTTTAGAAAGCAGTAAGAGGAAGGATGGCTCTTTCTTTAAGATGCCAAACCAGGGCTGGTGGTTTCTGGACAAAATCTTAACCAGAAACATGATTTGCTTGGATTTTGTCACAGCCTCAGATGTTGATGTCTCCAGTGCTAATGCAGGCAAATGCTCCACAGAGCTTGGAGAGGTTTTCTGGCCAGGGAGACCTGTATCAAGGCTTCACTTGCTACCAGGGGGACAGTGATACAATTTTCCAGCAAAGTCCGGAAAAAATAATTGAGTAACCCTGAATCAGAATGCTTTGGGAGCTCTGACACAGACTTCTTGCATGACCTGGGTGAAATGGCTTGCTTGTGCTTTCAGTTTAGATCTGGATTCCCTTTCTCATCTATTAGGGTACCAGTCATGGAGCCCTGGTAACTTCACTGCAATACAATATATCTTTAAATAATTGATGGAAGGGATGTTAATGGTCTTTTGGGCAGGGAAAGCCTGTTGCTTTGTTTTACACAGTGCCCCATTCAGGAGGGAAGCAAAGGCAAAATTCACCCTTCTTGTTGCCTGCCGTGCCCTAGCTGTGGGGTCCTCTGAAGCAAATCCACTCCTAAAACAGTCAGGGATAACAGAGACTTTCAGAATTTCTTTTTACTTTTGCAAATTCAAAAAGTAGTATGTAGTCAAGGAATGGAACAATGATTATTTTATATGCCTGTGGGTAGAATTGTAAAGGACACTGTTAAAAATATAAAATAATTATTAATGGGCTGAACCTGTGAGTCAGTCCACAGAAATGCACTGTTGCTGTCAATGCAAATGTTGCAATTCTATATTTCATTCGGTATACTGCAGGATTAGTATCAGAAAAGACAAATGAAATCCACATAAGTCCTTTTGCAAGACTCTTCTTTGTACATATTGTCTCTACACACACTGGAACAAGCACATCATCGAGAATAAAACCATTGACATCAGTAGAGTTTCACCTGGGACGGATTTGGCCTATTTTTGCTAATTGCGTCATTACCCTCAAGCTACGCTGAACAATTCATTAGTGGCAGACAGCTGAATTTCTAAAAGTGTGTGTAACCAAACTCTAACCACCAGAACAGTAGAAACTACTCTCAGTAGCTCTTCTGGGCAACGAAGGACACCGTGAGATTGAATAAATAAATATAAACAAAGAATGTTTTTCAATTTGCTCTGCATCTGGAGTACTGGATATTTTTCCAGCGCTGAAACTGAGTCACGTTTGCACACTATTAAAGACAGTCCTCTTTACCTTCTACCATCTCTGATGATCCCAATGAATTTAAAAGTGTTTCTATAGATTAGAGATTTTCCTTACTTTTCATGGCTTGCAAAGAATAAGCCAATATGCCACGGCTTGCTTCATTTTTGAAAATTCCTGCTTAAATCTTTTTTTTGTAGTCTAAGGTAAAGGTGAAAGTATGATTTTTATTTTTATTTCTTTCTTCCTAAATGCCTATTTTTACCTACTGGTTACACTCCTACAAATAATTAGGCAATGCCAGGCACGGCCGTTGGCGCCGAGGTGGCTGTTTGTGGCGTTGAGCTGCGGGAGCAGTGGCTGGGCTGGGGAGGCCGGGGCCAGCCAGCTCGCCCCAGCAGTCCCGGGGCCATTCCCCATGGCTGGTGGCCGCACGCAGCTGCCCTGTCTCGGAGGAGAGGCGAGCTTGCTAGCAGCCAGGGCTTGCTCTGTGCCAGCTGGCGTGAGTGCCTGACAGCCTTTCTGAACTTGCTTGATTTACCAGCAGAGGTTTGACCTCGGGGTCTGCAGAGGTACCTTTCACTGGCAGGTACAGGTTGGGTTCCTGTAAAGTAAAAAACATTTGTCTCTAACACTGCTTAAAGAGGAGTGGTATTGATTCATCCCTCTTGTGTTAGACACCGGATAAATGGGTTGTTTCCTACAGAACTTGCAGTTTAACTGGTGCATCTAAAATCCAATGTAGGACTTAAGTAAATAAACATCCCCACCCAAACAATCTTAGCTGTCGCCTAAAGTTTCATTTCTTGAGACATAAAAAATGAACTAATCTGAAATGTTGTTATTGCTCTCATCTTCTTTCTCTCTCTCTGGCTCATGTTCATATATTTGCTCAGTAGCAGCTCTTCAGGAGCGAAGGGACCATCACTCCATCAGTGGGATATAATCCTCCTTCCCCCCACGACAGCCGAGAAGGGCAGAGGCTGTAGGTGGATATTCACAGGCTTGTTTCTCAGTCTCACTGGAGCTGGTTGGGTACAAATGCAGCAGATTTGGGGACATGCGGATGTAGACTTACAGGTATCCCCCTAACAGTCCAATTATCTCCCCATTCCAGTCTGGAAATAAGTACCTTTGTCAGTGTCATAGATCTCCTCATGCACAGCACAGAACGCTGCTCATCTCACCCCACCACAGACCTTGGAAACAGCTGCTATGAACCGTACCCTGTAAGTGCCTCTTGCTATTCAGTGATTACAAAGGGATTCGAGAGGATCACCTCAGCTGCACCATTCAGTCGATATCTAAGGCCAGGAGAGGCTGGTTCAGACATCAAGACTCTGTGATGTCCTCACTCGGGCACTACCTGCGGACTAAAAATCTGAGAGTAAATCTTCTGTTTCTCCTACATGTCCCACCACACCCCAGTGTGCTCAGGGCCAATGTCCAGCTTGCAGACTGAGCCCAGGTTTTCCTCCCACCCTGCCTGACGTGTGTGAGGAAGACCTGCATTTTTTGTTTCACAGAATTGGCAGTTTCGGCAGTTTTTTTGGGATCTGGGGTTGTGCCCAGCGAAGCACACTGGGGCTTGCATTCGTGAATATTCCTGGTAGATGCTGACTAACGTGCACCTGCTGCTCAAAGAGGTCCCAGTCAACATATTGGTTATGGTCTGAGTCTGCTGTTGTCTCAGATGTGCTGATTCATCAGAGCCTCTCCCCTTGCATGCTGGTGTTGTCTTCCCCTTTCTCCTGGAACTGAGTCCAGGCCCTATCATCTCTAATAGCACAGGGTTCCCAGGAAAACAAATCACTCTCCATGAATCACCTCATAAGGCAGGCATTTAATAGTCCTCCACCTCTGGTGATCTACAGAGGTTCTGTGTAAATAAAGGAGCTGAATCATCATCTTCATAAATGCTTAACTCTACCTAGCCTGTAGAAAAGAATAAAGAATAAGAATAGAAAAAGATTTTTGTAATTATATTGTACGTGGCTAGTTCCTGTCCTCACCTTCACCATGCTGTCCTTAACCTCCCTCCTGCCCATTCGAACCAGCTGCTGCAAGTCCATCCATTTTAATGCTTCTCTGCATTTAATACTCCTTTGTTAATTTTTAAGCTCTCAAGCAATGTATTACTTTACAAGTGATTAATGAAATAATATACAAACCAATATCAAACTGAGACTGTTCTAAATTTTCTTTTAAACACAACAAATATCCAGTCTGGTAATTATAAACTGATAGGTCTTTGAATTGCAGTAGCTGGTGGAGACCCTGCTCAGAAGCGTTGCCTCACTGAAGATATGATGCAATTAAGCAGCTGACCACATGCCTCCTGCTCGGCTTGACGAGCACGTCAAGGGAAGTTGTGTACTGGGGGCTTTGCTGAGCACAGAAGGAGCTGGGACCCACGGACCAAGTCTAACCTTCTACTGTTGAGCTGTAGCTCTGCTTCTGACCCCTTGGGATGCACGTGGGCCTAGTCTTAAAAGGAGGGACTCCAAAACCATTCAGAAGCAAATAGTGAAGTCACTGCCCTGGGAAGTGCGTTTCAGACATCTCAAACTAAGGAGGGAGCTGGACATGGCCCTTCCCTTCCCTGAGTTGGTACTTAAAAGGAGAGTGCCACCTCCTTGCTGGCAGCATTGTTTTAAAGGCTCAACCTTACCCGCAGAGGAGGGCTGTGGGCTCTGCAGCCTCCTGGGTGTCACGCGCTGTCCTGAAACAGGCTCTGCAGCTGCAGGGGGGAGCAAGGGTTTGGATGCATCTGTCTGCAGGGCGTTAGCAAGTCCTGCACCTCTCCTGTTCATAATATATACAATTTCTTATGTTTGTGTTCTTGCATATGATACTTTTATCACCCATAGTTGTGCCATGCAGTTTTGAGTAATGTTATTACAGTGAGTTAGTTTAGCACTTCAAAAATAAAGTCAGAATGAATATTGGCGTGTTTGAAAGGTGTATTGGACAGTATAGATTGGGACAGCAAAGAGTTGTCCCATTTAAAGCAGATTTCTTGCTATAACTATTTCAAGGAAATACGTGTCTCTTGTTCTGTGAAATGGCTAAAAGATTTTGGGGACCGTTTAATAATTATATACAGTCCAAGGAGATAAATAGGACAACAGAAAATGAGCTTTTCAAAATTCAAGGAAGTGTAGCATACAGCAATGGTAATTTGGCACAGAGCTTACACAATCGATTTCATTTTTTTTTTAACAGAACAACAATTGAAAACTGACTTAGCCTCTTAAATAAACCAGTGACAGCTGGGAAAATCAGCAGATTGGCCCTTTGTGCCTGTTTATAGTAGATTTTGGCAGCGAGATAGTTGATGTAGTCTCTATAGGACGCAGCTATTATGTCTTCCAGATGTGCTTGACCTTTATCTTGGATAAAAAAGCATCTTGCCATAGAAACTATCAATTTATATACTCTTAGCCCAAGTCATCAGCTTCTTTAAGATGCTGAAAAAAACCCTCTTGTGGTGGTTAAGCTTCCATTGCCATTCAGTACAGATGTCTAACTTGCAAATGCTTAGAATTTCAAACGTGAGTACATCATTTCAGCTGAATGCGCCCGTAGAGCTCCTATAGGAGGAAGATCTGTCATATGATAAGGTTTGCTCAGTACTCGCAGAGGAACATTTAGGAGGTCTTTTCTTGGTTAGCTACTCCCAGTGGGTGGAAGTAGAAAGAAATATGGCAATAGCTTCTTCACGCGTTGCCTTTTATTATTTACTTATGTGTACAGGATGATGCTACTGTTCTCTCTGGCTCTTTTGGGGGAACTATATCACACAGTTCCCAGCAAAGAGTTAAGCTACAGACAGCTTAATGCTAACATGCCAAGTAGTTGAGAAGAGCCACCTCGTACCCACTGATGCTAGGGGACGTGAGCAGGAGTACTACCAATGCCAAGCCTGTGTCAATGTAAATTGTCCCACTGGCAAAACCCCAGAGCCAGGAAAGAAAGAAAAGGAGCTTCTGGCTATAAATGCACTTGAGTCAAAGGAGGATTTCCAGTATGTTAATCTGACTGTGTCAATAACTATAGTGGCACTCAGATAGAGTGGCACAAAAAGAGAGCGAATTTCATATATCAGTTTTTATGGGGAGGCGGATTAGGATGTAGTAGAGTAGAGGAGAATGGAGGAAATGGATAGAGCGCCGTGGGATGAGGGGAGCTCTGGGAATCCTGGGCTTGGCTTGGCACCAGAGAAGGAGCGACTGAGAGGGTCACATCACGTTGAAGAGAGGACTTGTTTTGATGGGAAATTGTCATGGATGGAGTAAGAGTGCACTCGCAAGAGAGAAGCAGCAATATGTTTACCGATAACAAAGTTTGATAGTAAATGTGACAGTGGTTTAACAAGATTCGATGGCAAGGTACACTTGATTATTTACTGCACAGGGGACAGGGTCAGACAAGACTGTCAGGGAGACCCTTCCATTGACTCACGAGGTTCAGAAAAGACCCCTTTGCTTCCTAAACTCCTTCTCAGAGAGGAGTCTATGTGCGGCTGGATGCAATCCTAGTCTCAGACGTGGTCAATGGTTTATGTCTAAACGATTATATATGCACAACCAATCCTTTATATTACTTAGCTAAGACAACAAAGTTTCAGTGCACCTGTTCCCAATTCACTTCCCGAGTATCTGATGCGATTAGGATTCCCTCAGCCTCGAGGAGTAACCTTGGGAGGTGTCCCTGCTCAAGGGGAGATCCCGGTGTGCAGCCCGCTGCTGTGCAGGAGAGCTCAAAGGGCTCTTGGGCTGCTCACTGTTTATGGGGGTAAGGTGATTGACTTATAGTCATATTTGAATACCAACCGCAGATGCCAGTTTCTTCCAAATCTGGCTTGAATTGGCAGGGACCAGCACTGGTCCGTCAGTTGGGCGCTTTACTGTAAATTAGCCCTTGGCTACTGTGTTGTTGTCTGTTTCCCCTTTGACCCACTTTGAGCCTTGAGCCAGATGCAGCCATCAAGACCAGATGCACCCATCATGGGCACCACTGGTGGTTATCTCTTGACCAGAGTTACGGGAAAAGGTCAGGTCGGGCGCAGGGGGAGCACACAGAAGTAAAGCAAGGCAAGCTGTTGAGTGGTTCATATTTGCTGTCACATGCTCACATCTCTGGGCTGGTAGCTGAAGAGCTATGGTTCCCTGCCCCTAAAGGTTTTGTGGCATCTGTGTAGCTCGGTTAACCCTATGGTGACTGAATTTATAGCTTTTGCTTTTCATATAGGCCAGACAGAATACAAGTTCAAGTACAGGAAACTAGGGTGACACTAGCTCAGAGAGGCACGCATCCTGGTGAGTGCATCTCAGACACCCTCAGTGCAGCACTGCAAAGCTTCTACCACACCCATGTGCTCCTTCCCCCATCACACGAGCCAGTATGCCTTGGCCTCCTGTGACCAGACAGGCTCATAGTTGTATATCTGTCACCTGATCTGAGGCATGATCTTCCCACAGGGCCACCTCATTACATGACTTTGTACACAGATGCCTTGTGTTGGGAATTTAAAGGGTTGGAGGCAGGGCTGAAAGAAAGACCAGATCCAAGCCGTGTGAGCTGGTGGCCCACCAGTATGGTCCACTGACAACAACAATGGATGCAACTCTGCCCTCTCCATTGCTGTGGGACAAGAAGCTAAGCTTATAGAAAGGTGGGGGTATACAAATGATAAAGGGAAGAGACAAGAGAGGGGCTGGACAACATTCTCTCGTGTCCTCATTTTACCCAGAGATAAAGCTTTTGAGACCTTCTGACACAACAGTAGGCCATTTTCAAAGGAGTAGGAGGATTCTGGACTGTAGTTTCTGGAAGACCACGTAGCAGTGTTTCTGCAACTGATTTTCTGAGGAGTTGTTTGTGGGAAATTAAAAAAGAAACAAACCCACGGTAATTGTTCAAATTGGACCAAAATTGCACACAAATCAGAAATCTTGCTTTTGAGCCTTCGTGGCTGTCTTCTGGCTCTTCTACTGAGATGAAAATGCCAGCTGGCAGCAGATGGATGGTGGTGTCTGAGATGTTGTTTACTGGAGATAGAAATATTTTAGGGAGAGGTGACAGGCAAGGCAGAACTTTGCTTCATCATACTGAGCTGCTGGTGTAATGTCGTTGGAGGGCATCATTTCGTTTTGCAAAGTGGCATCTCTAAACAGAGCTGTCTTCTTCTGTTTAGCAGAGCCCCCCGAAAGGGATGAATTCTGTCTATAAATCCCTGTTTCTTTCACTATTGAGGAAGATGTAATGGTATACACTCCAATTTGTCCATATTTGGGACTTTAATCATTTCACAGTGTTTTTAAATCATGAGGCAAATCAGAGAAGGCAGTAAAGCAGTATGGTAAAATGTATTTCATCAAAATAACAAAAATGTCGAAATAACCAAAAATAAAATGGAATTTGACAAGTGGGAGGAGAAAACAGCTGTGTCAGCTGACACTTTGCTGCATAAACAATTTAACGCAATTATAAATTCGCATCTGGTCACACTGTAGCATAGATAAAAAGGTTTTTCACATGCACTCTTCCTCTGCTTTCATCGGAAGTCCTCTTGAATCACAGGCTGCTTCGGTAATTTGGTAACATATGGTAAGCTGTGTTTATGGAGCGACGTGCAGATGTTTCAGCCCAAGCCTCCGCAGATGCTCTTCTCATCTGGACCGCTGGGGCCAGGCAGGTGCCGTCAAACCACATGGCCAGAGGCGCAGGGTCCAGGCTGTGCCTTATGCTTTATGCTTGCTGCAATGAGGAAAACAACAGCTTGTCTTCTTAGTACCCCCCTTGTGTCTCTTCCAAAACGCACACCATTGCTGCTCAGGTTTAACCCATACCTGTGATCTTTGCCAGATTTAACCAGTTTTGCACCCCATCGCTCACATGCTTCATGAAGTTTGAGGACAAAGAAAAAAGACCTTTCCCAGCTGTATTAGGCAGCAGGTGATGCGTGAATGTGGCCTGTCCGTATGCTATGAGGATAACTAAGTACTGTTTTTGTGGAGCTGCTGTCCTGGGTCTTCTGCCCCCCGGTTCCCGTGCGCGCGGGGTGGGCCAGCACACACCCTGGGGCTGCAGAGGCGGCTTCCGACGTGCTGGGGGCTGCTCGCTGCTTCTTCAAGTCCCCAGACCCTTCATAAGCTGAAAACCTTTGGCTCAGGGGCCACTTCTTACTATAGGCTACTCAGTAGTGGGTTTTTTTGTGTGGTTTAAATGTTGACTTGCTTTGCCACACACACACGCTGTAACCTGCATGAGACACAGCGGAGTTTGTATAGGTGCACTGTGTAGGGAAATTCATAAGGAAGGGCTTTAGACAGAGTTTGCCTTTAACGTGTGGAAATAGTACAATGTAATTACTTAAAACACATTGCTTAAGTAATTAGAGAGCGTGTATGCATTGAAATGTAGTTTGCATTAAACCTTCAAGCTTTTCAAAGCATGTATAGTTTACATAGCTATATGTTAATCCACAGACAATCTATAGTTCTGAATATTCTCATAGCAACCACAGATCAACAAATGATTTCCCTGGGCTATTTAGGCATACCACTGCTATTAGGTCCTCTGATTTTTAATTACAAGGAAATAGCTCTAAACATCTTGAGGTAATTAAAATGATAATATCTTCTGTAGGATGCATTTGTTAAAGTAACAGCAATTCCCCTACATGACTTTATTACTCAAAAATATAACTGCAACTTCATTAGACAAATAAGATTATCCAAGTTTTTTTTCATAAACATAAAATGTAAAATATGCTTGCAGTTCTGCTGCAATTCTTGAATGTAATAAGAGAATTCCCTCTCCCACATTTTACAGTGTAACTCTTGGGATAATGATCTTATTAACCTTCATTATAATTCTAATTAATATACCATATCACAAATAGTTTCTTATTATCTCTTTCCCATTCATAATACTTTCATAAGCAGTTGATTACTCTGGTGATGTTATGACTTCGTGTTAAAAAAATATACACACACACCTAGCTTTACACATTCATTTCTGGCTGAATTCTGACAAAAAGAAGTAACAACCAGAGGGAAAACTGCTTGACTAAGCCTGCTTAAAAATTGTTTATTTTTGCATCTGAGCTCACATGCATGGATTGAGTTTTGTAAATAAGTGTGTGTGTGTGTGTGTGTGTATGAAATCTGTACCTTTAAAATGAAAATGTTGCAACATGTTGCAATGAACCACTGGATTTTAGACGTTTTTAGAGAATAATATTATTCCAGGTGTTGCCTAGATACATATGGAAGCAAAAAGTAACTGAACAAAAATTGCAACAGATGTAATTACTTAAAGTAGTGGTTTAAGGAGAGACTTCCACTGTGGATGAAAACTTAGGGTCAGTCAGTCTGGCCCTTATGTCCAAGCTATCTCTAAATTTTAAAACTCCTTTGAGTTTTCTGCAAAAACGATTGACTTCCCTCTCTCCTATACAGTAAAACTTGCTCATAAAAATATGTGCCCATTATTTCCTTTTCTCTGTCCTTGGCAAGTGTACCTCTGTCCTTATCATTTCCGTGCCAAATACAAGAGATTATTTGCACTTTCTCTTAGCACAGGACCTTGGCACTGCCCCTTGCTTTCTGTGTCTTTCTACTGTCGTCTATATTAGATTAAGTGTAAGTTCTTGCTCTTTACTCTCAAGATTCATCATAGCCTAATCCTAGTTTTGAAATCTTTCATTCACTGATAAGATGTTTACTCCAGCCTCCATGATGCCATCCTTGATGCCAAGTGCTGATTTTCTCATAAACTTCCTTTCCAAATTAGGAAGCTCTCAGAAAATTTCCAGATAAGTTTCCCATTAGCGTCTTTTACATCTCACCATTAAACTCCCTGACACCATGTTTATAAAAAATTTGGCTAAAAATGGCAGTGAGAACATTGAGATTGCTGCACATAGTACAATCCAGTACTGACATATTAATTTTTTCATAGTGCATTATTTCTTGTCTTCTATTTAAATTGCAAGATTTTGGAGATATATTTGTGAGAGCTTTGTACAGCACTCTGGATGGTGGGACCCTGGTCTGTGATTTCAACTCTCATGAATTACCGTAAGCTCTCTTCCTCTCTCCACCAAGAAGATACAAAAACCTGTGATAAAAAAATACTAGATGTCCAGAATAGCAGCCATGTTTGCCTGTTCCAGTATTTTAATTACAATTTAACATTGAATCTGTATTCAAGAAAATGTCAGATTTAAGGACTAACACAGATATAATTAATCTTGTCTTGAAGAACAGCATTTGACCAGATGACATCTTGAGTCACCTCAGCTCTTATGATGTAGGACTATCTGTGACTAAGTACCTATGGGACCTTTTAATTGTTTCTCTTGAACTACTGTTGCATCCCCAAATGGGAATTTGAATACATATGAGAGAATCATTCTGGTAATTCAGAGGTAACATGATGGTTCTGAGAAGTGGTAAGACACACCTCACTACTAATGATGATGCTACCATGTTCCTCCCAAATAGAACAAACCATAATCGATCGTGTTGCAAATTGAACATCTAAGGAATGTACCATTCTGTAGAAGTTTTTGCTCTCTAACCTCATTTGAAGCAAAACACAGCATGACTCTTTCAACTCTGAACTTTCTTAGGTCAAAATGAAAAAAAAAAAAAAGAAAAGTTTTTTGGTTTTTTTTTTAAATATATCAAATCCTGTCTTGTGAGATTAGCTGGTGAATCAAGTTTTGGATAACATTATTATGGGAGAAGTCAAGCAAACAGAAAGATGACTCAAACAGTTTAGTGTCAGGACTATTTCTTAACACAGAGGAAAATCATCCACTGGTTGCATATGGAATCCTCCCACAATGAACAGGAAGCCTGGCAACAGAAATAAAACTGAAAATGCTCCAACTTTGGCTGTGGAACTGGCCTCACAGCTGAAGTATCATGGGGAGACACCAGAAAAACGGACACTGGGGAGGAGAAACCATAACATAGCTAAGTAATGCTGTGCCTATTCCCTTGTTTGTCAAAACAGACAACCTGGTAGATAGAAAGGTAAAATTTTCCTTAATTCTCCTTCCCTGTCAAAAAAGCCCAAATGAAACCCAAAACAAAAAGTGAGCAACAAACATAGAAGGAAATTCCCTGAACACATGCTCTCACTATAACCACGATGGACTATGCAGGCTAAGAGTGCATTTCTCCTGCTCAAGTAGAATACAGCAGGACAGCACGGCACCACCTCCAACATATCATCTGGTGACTGTCGTGGGGCCACCCTGGAACAGAGCCCACCAGTGAGACCAAAGAGTGGCTCTGACTGGATCCGTGCTGATGGGTTGTGCCTTGGATGAACAACGCTCAGTGCAACTGACTGCTGTGAAAAAATATACAGTTTTCATCTGCCGTAGAGCATAACTCAGCCATGCGAGTATTTGTGTGTTGAGCGAAGAACTGGGCTGTTGCTTGCTCAATGTCTTAGGCACGTGTGTGTTTCTTCCTTTTTATGATCTTGCAACGATTGGATGGTGGTACCCTTCCTCAGGAGGGAAAGGTAGCTTTTCTACAGAAATACTTTGTGAAAATTGTGCTCCCACTGCCCTGCGCTTCTGGCTGTGGGGTTTATCCACAGCTTTGGACTAGAACAGGATATGCAGTTTCTATGGAGCTGGAAGACATTCTTTTAATAAAAATTTGTAAAGAGATCAAAACAAGCACAGAAACCAAATTCCACCCTATATGTGTCAAAAATAAATTTACAACTGGGAATACTCCCCGGGAGATATGTTTTTCCTGGCTCCTCCATCACACTAGTGAAATACAGGCAGTGCTCAGTTCTGGACTTCGCAAACACTCATCATTGATAAACTAGATGGAAAAAAACGAGTGTTTGTGTGGGCTTAAAAAAAATCATTATTTAATGACACTCAGAAGAGAAGCACTTTTTTGGAGGGCAGTTCAAATGGCAGCAGCTGTTCTGAAAAGGAGATTTAAAGGATCTTGGTACAGCATATAACAAAACCGTAGAGCGTTGTTTCGTCGCCCCAAATAACATGTGTATATGCACACACTTTCCTTCAAAGTAAACCATCTCCTTAAATCCCTCCCTAGTGATTGGACACAAATTAGATTTGTTTTGACATTCAACATTTTGTTCCACTTTTGGACACGCTGATAATACTGTAATCGCATCGTATTTTAAGCTCCTCTTTGACATGCTAAACATAGCGTTCGTCCAGTTTCCTGTTGTACCACACTTTTCTCCAGCTTTGAAGTCCATATTGCTGCTCTTTTTTGTACCCTTGGCTGGTTTGTGCCCCGAGGAAGCAGTAGTCTGGCACCTGGTTTCTGCGAGCAGAGACAGAATTACTCGTAGAAATTTCACTTTCCACAACACAGTTTCTATTTTCCAGGCAGGCTGGCATTTTTATGGCTCTAACTTTGGATGTGGCTTTTTTAAAACTAGGGCTGGACAAGAAACAATTCTCTGATCACGTCAAGGTTGTAAGGATCTCACGTTTTCTTACTCTTCCTGTGACACTCCTGTAACCTTTGAAAAAATTGTGAAGCACATCCTTCTCTCCAAATACATCAATGCAGGTCAGTTGTTGAGGAGAGCAATCAGTCAGGGCAGAGAGGAAAGCATTCACCTCGTCTCAGCTCTGCCTGACCTAGAATGACAAAAATCTTCATCGCTATACTTCTGAAGGAGCTCTTGCATACTCAGATCAACAAAATCAGGCTGGTTTAAACTTATTAAGCATTTCAGACTATGCTGTATGTCAAGTCTGTTTTCACCTTTATTTACCAGTCCACCAATTCTGCACATTTCAGTAAAAGAGATTTTACAATTACTTCCAGCTCGCTGAGGAAAAAAATAAGCAGTGGCAGGTCTAGGATTATCCTTAATAATATCCCTAAAGCACACACAATGATTTCTCCACTGATGGCTTTCTGAGACCTTGTCAGTCAGGAAGCTCCTAGTCCAATTAAAGTGTGTTTTACTGACAGAATGCTGATTTTTTTACTCATAGTGTCACGTAGCGCTAACTATGGTGTCTTAGAAGTGTATGTGTACATTGCATGTGACATATATTCAAAAAACAGAATCTGAGAATACCTGGGAAGTCCTCCAAGGATGAAATCAGGTTTGTCTGACAAAGTCTATTTTCTATAAAATTTCTGATCGATATTTATTGTATTACTATACGCTAATTATTTTATTAGTTGAATCCTCCTTCAGATTTTCCATTATTTTACTTGTGATAGAATTATGTTCACCACTTTTTTGTCCTTTTAAGCTATTGGTATAATATTCAGCAAACACTAATCTGGTGGAATTTCTTTGATACTCTTAAGTATAGCAGAAATGAGTATGAGTAGGCCACTCAAGTCTTCCTAGTCAAGCCTTCACAATCTTTTGTTGCCAGTTATATGGGTCTGCTGATTTTAAAGTGTTTACCATAGTACGTGTTGCTTAACATCCTCCTGGGTTACTAAGGGACTGGAAAATATTTCATCACATCCCCGTGATAAGAGCATGTATATACAGTGCAGAACTACTTCTTGAGTACTTTATTTGCCTCATTATAAACCATTTTATCATCACAGCTCGTGTTTTTGCTATAGGGAATGATGTCTGTCTATAGATTCCTGGTTTGATTCTTACATTTTACAAAAATAATGTATTACACTGTTAAAAGCGGTTTTGTTCCGAGGCAGTGGTTTTCCATTGCTAATGTGCATGCTGCCCCAAAAGACCTCGTGGAGGTGGTAGGGCCAGTGTGCAGTATGTGCTATATGGCGTATTGGCAGTAGAGTTGCTTTTCTCTGGATGCTTTAGAAGGTGTCCTGGCCCATGGGTCACCTGTTGAAAGCACGAGGCATGTCTCTATCACAGTCACAGGTCCGACCAAACTAGAGCTCCATGTTGGTCCTCCCACGGGCTATTTTCCACCTCCTGGTTATCTCTCTGTGGCAAGAAATTGCCCTTCTAAACAAAATTGTCATTATGAATTGAGGTGTTATCTCTATCAAAGAACTTACAAATTTAAAAAATTTCTTTGCATAAAAGGAAGAATAACAACGGACATTTTATGATTTGGAAAGAATGAGTTTTAGCAAAGCTACGAGTACAGAGAAGATGACAAGCAGGTGAAATGAGTTGGGGAGGGCACTCCGCAGGAGGAGGGAAGAACATGGGCAGGTGAGGGGGGCTACTGCCCACTGACACTGGGTCTTTGGAGTCTTCTGCAAATCTCAGCAGATGCTGGATACTAAAGTTGACCATAGTTCCCAAACAAAAATGTAAAAAAATGTGTAAATTTTCTTCAGAAAATCCACTGGGAATTGTTCTAGCCACACACTTGCTATTCTTTGACAAACACAGTGACGAAAATCCTGATGGCAATTGCATCTATTCAAGACAGATTCATGCTGTGGGAATGCTGAACAAATGCAACCAAACCACAGAAATTTGGGAAAGAAAAAGTCAAGGTAGCCAGCAGAACTGTTGCTCTCAGCAAAAACTACATTCATCTCTGTTTCTGCCTCTGAAAGCAAACCATGTGAAATGCTCGGCTTGTATTTGATAAACCTGTGACTTGACTTGCTTGGAGAAGAGTGAAGCTTTATGCTTCTGTTCCCACTGACAGTTTTGTGGGCAGCCCGCTGCGATCACAGCTGACCTTCCCGTGGCTGGATCTGGCTGTCTCAGCTTATACTATCACATGGATGTCTCATGCAGCAAGCTCCCCTTTGCTTATGGTGCTCTTTAGGCCAGTGAACCGAGCTAAAATATTTGGAGTCTTACTCTGATCTCAGGCTAATGAGAACTGGGAATAACAAAACATTGCCAAGGCCCGTGGAGGTACAGTGCTACAGGAGGAAGCCCAGGCCTCCGTGATGTCCATATGGTTGCATCTGAGAGGGAGACTGGTCATGCTGCTAGCATGTGCTACTATTAAATCACCACTCAGGTTTGAAAACACATTAAGTCAGTAAAGAAAATACATGCATAAAGGCAAACAGAAGAGAAACTTGCTACTCTGCAGAATGCATGATAAATCATTCATTACAGTGGGAAAGAGGCTTTCAGACAGAAATGGCAGCATATCAGTCTACTTATCTTTGCAGAAAAGAAGCACCTCTGGGAAACTTGTATCCACAGAACTACCGCTGTAAAGATGGTAGGGCTTCCATCTGGCTCCCTAAGCCTTTCTCCTGACACCATCGCTCCTACAAAAGATGATGTTAAATATTCAGGTATTTATCTTGCCACGTCAGCAAGGGAGATGCGTGCATTCAGTGTCCTAACGCACATGAACAATTTGGGTTTTTTTCTGATAGAAAAGAGCTTTTTTGCTTTAACTGAGTCACATCAGCAGAAATATCACATCACAGAGGAAACCAGTTTGAAATACCCTTGGCAGGTAGGCAGTTTGACAAAGTCACAAAGAAGAAAAATGCCAGTATCCAGGAGACAAGCCATCATGGGCACGGGGGAAGCAGTTGGCTAGGGCTCTTTCAGGCCTACTTGGATTCAACTTTCTGGTGACAGATTTAGCTGCCTTCATGTGGCAGCTTGAAAGGACAAATTCCCATGGCCAAATTGTTTTGGACTGAAGCTGTTTGACAGCTTTTGACCCAGCTCCCCAACCAAGTTAAAATGACATATCCAAGTTTATTTGGCGTTTGAACTGGGGGGGAATGACTTTTCTGTTCTGCCAGAGGCCTCTTTTATTTAATGTCCTGTAACGAGGAACAAACTGCATATAATAATGACATCTTGTGGTAGTTGTTGAATTATTGCCCTATGATTTAGTAGAGAATTGGATGCCAAATTTCATGACATCTTTCTCTCTCCATGCTGCAACTCTGCAAGTTCACATTTACAATTTCTGCTGCTCTGAGAAGCTGGATGTAGAAGACCTCTAGAACCTTTGGCTTATTGTTGACTTCAGAGGAAAAGGATATTTTGCTCCTCTCATTATGCAGGTGTGGCTTAACATACAGGTCAGAACTTCATAGTGGTAACTGATTAAAGAATGGTTATCCAGGTATTTATACAGAAAATATTAGAGTTTTGATAATTATTGAGTGCAGAGTGGCTCTGGCCCATAGAATGAGCCTGCCTTTTTTGTGCCATGGCTTTGTACTAGTTGTGAGAGTAAATGGAGGTGGCTTTTGCTGGCAGCATATAAAGCCCAACAGCTGCTGAGCACCTGGCACTGAGCTTGCAAACAGTCTTGGTGAGCAGCCACCATCGCCCCAAGGCTGGGGTATGGAGATGTGGGGTGTTATAAAGAGTAAATCCCCAAGGCCTCACAGTACCCCTGCTTTGATTTTACTTATTTCAGCTTTGGTGCTTGGGTGACAACTCCTGCCATGAACTGTGTGGGTATCCAAGGATGCCATGAAGCTCTAAGCTTGGTGCAAGCTGTGTGATAGTTCGTATCAGTGTCCATAATTGTGACATTTTACTGACTATCCCATTTTGCCTGCCCGTAATCAGGTTCTGGCTGATGCACTCTCTGCAGTGCTTGCTCTAGTCAAAGTCAGAAGCTTTTCAGAACAAACAGCGCACTTTCCTGCCAGTTTGTACAGTCCTTATCAGCACAGAGTGACTCAGCTTTTATCAGGGAGTTTGGATGTTGACTAAATAGCCATAATAAATAAGATTAGCAGGAACAACTTAGGGATATATTTCTACAGAGGTGTCTGTTTTTATTGTCATGTGTTTGGTGGGTATCTATCTTTGGGACTCACCAGGTCTTCAGTTCTGTTCTACTGTGACACAGCTGACTTCTCAGGGTTTTTTTGGATGAAGGTGGCTTAAGCTACATGCCAAACACCTTTGTTTTTTCTTCTAGCTACAAAGGCCTCATAAATAGACTTACAGTCTATATGCAAGATTTATGAACAGCTCTGCTTCCCGGCTGCGAGGAAGGAGGCAGGGAAAGACCACATCACTTAGGAAGAGCTCAGGTGATGGTGAAATTACATGTGTGTAGGACAGTGAAATAATGCTGCCGATCAACTGACAGTACAGAACGTGGAGTGGCAGATCAACGCTACTGGTGTCTCCATTTTATGTAGCAGGGCATCTCTTCCCCATGTGCCCCTTTTACTGTCAGAGATCCTGGTGTTCACACTGGATATCGGGAATAACATGCTCTGCCTCCTTCCTTCATGTCTGCACAAATGCAAGCAGTACAGACTTGCTGGATTCCCTAGAGATACAGAAAACAGATCAAGATAATCATGAGACTCCATGATTCCATACTATCTAATGATAGGTATTTAGCTGTATTGATCTATTTTTTTTCCATGGGATGATGCCACCTATTGGACATCATTAAAAGAGGCAAAACAGTTCAAAGAAAACAAATACTTTTTACTGGTTGTTTTTTTTCAGCAAAGAAGGCTCAACTTTTGACTGTTTTGTACAGTTCAATAGCTAGCCAAAGAGCTTCTATTGGGACATCCTGAATTATGGTACCTCATTAGAAAAGAAGAAAGAATAGAGGCAGAAAAAACACAGGCACCACTCACTATCTCTGGCAAGGAAAATGAAGTTCAGAAAATAAAATACAGGTAAGGTTTAACAAGATAGTTTTTATCCATTTTTCCAATGGGACTATAAACAACATTTTTGTTCGTTTGCTTGTTGGTTTTTTTTTTTTTTTTTACTGAAGTGTCTTGAGGGTGAGCATCTTTAATTGACCTTGAACTTGTGGTGGTAGAATTACTAATATTTAAGATGTAGAGGTTTGGCTACCAAGTTATCTTTACTGAAAGCACATTCCTTTTGACTAAAAGCTAACAGCCTGTGATTGTTTCCAGCTTCCCACTTCTGAGCTAAGGTAACACAGGTTGTGCCACTACTACAGGCTCCACGAAGAGCCATCTCTTCATATAGTCATATTATTTACTGTTTGATTCCGTAGAACTGTGGCAGTTAGCAACCTGCCTAAGGAGTCCATGCCTCCAGGGATGGATACCTGGCTTTGTTAACACTGAAATGATTGCTTTTCCTCACCTCTTTCTTTCTTTTTTCTGAAATGGTATATAGGTTGGTTCTTTGCCATCAGTTGGCTGAGAATAGGGGAGCAGAGGGGGAGATGCTCTCCGAATGTTCTCTCACTATGATCATAGTTAATAAAGCTTCTGTCTGGCCCGTACTAAGTTGTACTTGCGTTATTACACACTTGGGAGTCCCCAGATTCCCTGACAAACTGCCCTGAAAAATACGAACAAAAACTTGAAAAAAAAATCTTGTTAGTAAATAAATGTACCTTGAGGTACTCTGAGAAATTTTTTTAATGTTGGGCTTTCAATACATTCTCCAGCCACGAAATGTTTCCTGATCTGTGTCAGATTTAGGTGGAATCAAAGAAGCCTCTACAGAACTCCTTGGTCACATTGTGGCAGTCTGTAAAGACTTACAAACTTTCATATATTGACACTGCAACAATAGATGAAATTATAAAACCCCACAAGGACAAGGGTCTGATTCTGCTCAAGTAGAATTCAACATTCCAGTACTGAAATTGCATTTATTTAATAGCCCAAGCCATACGTCATCCCTGATTAGCCATCAATAATACTCAATTTTTTAACTTACAAAATCATCTCTTTGGCTTGACAGGATTGCTCAAAACAGTAAGGGCAACAGGAATTAGGTTTTAACAGTACTTCAGTACATAGATACAATAAAGGAAAAAAATAATCTTCTTCACAGCATATCTAAAACATAAAATATTCTGAATTTTCAGCTTTGTTACGTGTCTCTTTCATTTGTGAATAAAAATATTTGATAGTACAGCTGAAAGAGAAATATCCTAATATGTTCAATAATGCCTACCACTGTCGTATGTACTTATAAGACCACATTTACAATAATTCGAGTATATTCTGACTTAAAACACAGATGCAGTTTCTATGTCTGTCAATGTATCCCAGGCTTGATACTGGTTTTGCAGTACTGAAAACGTTATAACCAACTAAGAACATATATAAGACTTACAAGTTTACATTACCATAATTTTTTTTCAAAAAGATGTATAAATGAGTTGTTTTCAATTAATTTTATCTACAGAGTTATACACAATTCAAACACAGATTATCTAAAATCCCAATCCTCTCCTGCATTGAAAGAGTGATCAAGTAGTTTAACACAGAGGCATACGAAGTATATCAGAACAGCTTCACAGACTTCAAAGGGGCTGTTGGAAACGATTCCCATCCCTTAATACAGGTTTATCACTGTTGGTGTTCTTGATGTCTTTTTTCTTTTTTCTTCAAAATCTCCTTTATTTTGCTTTTGTTCAGCTTATTCATAATCCCTGGTGGGAAACGTTTTTTAATTATTTAACTTCTGTAATATGACAGTAAAGTCAAGAGACTGATTGGAACATTTCTTGCATAGAAACTTTGCAAAGCAGTGATCATAATGAATCTTCATTTTTTTGTACTTAATTGAGTAAATATGAATAGTGTCCAGATGTGTTGCTCTTGCTCCTGTCATTATTTTGTTAACAGTCCCTGAGACCAAGCTGGACTTGATTTCAAAGTTATTTCAAAACTTGGCACTTCTCTATGAAAATCTCTTTCATTTTCAGTGTTTGACATATGGTCTCATTTCCTCCTGATGTTTGAAATATGGTATCCATCTCAGGCCCATCCAGCCTCTTAGAAGTTGTTTGGTTTACAATCTTGACCTCAGCCTGCCTATAACAGGTTTATTAATACAAAATTCTGCCCACCATGAAGGTCTGTTCAGAGCTTTCCTGCCTTGAAGGATCTCTGCCCACATATTTTTATATAACTGCAAAATAATAATAAAAAAGGATTAATTCATACAGAAAATAAACCAAAGAAAACTTCTGCAAGATAAATTATCTAACTTATTAGTTGAAATGAGATTGTGATTGAATTTCTAGAGAACAAATGTGAATAATTAAGTACAGACAAGAACAAACACAAAGATAAAGCACAAAATTTCAAAGTACTGTAAACATCAGGTATCTGTGTAAATCATTTAGATCATCCTTGGCGTAAGAGCAGGAAACCAGTAACCTGTATAATTTCTTGTCTTCAACTTGACCTGAGTTGTGTTATCAAAGGTAGAAATTTGGAAACAAGGTTATATTAAGCTAATCTTTGCTCTGTCCAAACCTGAAAACTGTGTCTGAAAGCACTCGTGCATGTCTGTTTTTACCTTTATTTCAACACATTTCTGGAAAGTATCATAACTTCTCTCCCAGATGTGAACTGTTCGATCTGAGCATAAGAAATTCCTCTCTCATAAGCAGAATGTTAATTCATTATCTTCATTAATTTGCAATTTTATGTGGAACGGTTAGAAAAAGTACAGGGGAAGTAAATTCGGCAAAAGTATAATTTTAGCAATATTTGGCAGTTCATAATTAACTGAAGCTTAAAACTTTAATTAATGTTCTAGAAAGATGAGGAAAGGAAGGCCGTATTTTCAGCAGTAAGTTGGAGTACAGTATAATACAATATTAAGGTAGTATAAAAGCAGTCAGTTATGTAAAGTGAAAAGCCTTTCGTCTACATCAAAAGATGGCTTGGCCCTGTATATTTGTGATGATTTAAATAAATATTGAAATACAATATATTTAATATTGAATATATTTTTACCTTGATCACATGGGCTAGTGTTAACTTTTTATTCCATTCCAAGTTTGATTTAATATTGTCTAACAATTTTTAATTAATCTTGAAATAAATGTGGCGATAATTTCACATACTTAAGCTGAGACTGTGAAAGCTTCTACGGGGAAATGATGTCAACACCATCAAAGTTTCTTTTAAAGACAATCTGAATTCTTATTTAGTGCTTAAAGCTGCCCATAACAAATTTGGAAACTTTTCTTCCACTCCGATTAAGATCTATGGCTTGTGGTGCAAGGCACTCCACTGCAGTACAACACAGGTTATCCTGAATTAAATTCATTTTCCTGTTATGCTTGGATAATCTATTCTTTACCATACTGTAATTTTTACCAAAATGTTTGCATTGGTTTTTAGAAGTTGCAAAGATAGCAATGAATAGAGAATTAAATACAGACAGCCAGGAGACAAGGAGCTTTATTAAGTATTTTCTTTGAGTGAGGGATTGGCAGCCTTTTTCAAATTTCAGTTGAAAATATTTACACAAGTTGAAAACCACAGACTTAGAGGCAGTTCAGAAAACCTTTCTGAATCCTGCAGAACATGGGTTGGATATCACTCCTTGAAATTATTTTCTCAATATGACTCAATGAATGTACAGAAACCTTACCAAATATTTAGTACATGAGGAAGTCAGTAGTGTTGAGAGTCCTATCTGCATGTCTCACATATTATATTCCTAACATTAATCTCTAATATTAATCTCTAATATTAATAAGCCTCTGTGGCTTCTGTAGTTGTGTGAGCTAAGAGCTAGCCAAAGAGGAGCTAGCCAAATCCATTACATGACAGCTTTATCAACTGCTGATAAGAAATCTCCAGCTACCTGCTAGAAAGGGGTAGTATTCTAGGAACAGATCACTGGGTACTTGCACCATATCTTATATTCCTGTCTATAGCATCTGCTCACAGCTTCTGTTAGAGACAGAATAATGGGTGAAAATGGGCTTTTGGCCAATACAGATATTCTTAACATTCTTACAGATGATGTTCCTTCTCTTACAGTTCCCTTTGGAGCTTCCCTCCCACGACCTCTTTCATTAAATTAATCCTCAAAAATCTACAGAAACGGAAACAAAGTTTCCAGTGATGATTATAGTCCTCTTGTTGAGATGGCTGGATATGTAGAGCTAGCCCTTCCTCCTTTATGTGTAGAGACTGTGTTACCAAAGTAATCATTCTGTTAGGTCAGCGTCTTGTTAGAAACATCTGGACTGCCTTCTGTATTGCTTGATCACCATGGGAACGATGGACAACTTTAGACACGAAGACACAGACAGAGAATATTGAAAAGCATTGAGGACACTTGACTCAGCAATCCTGTCAAACTTCCTGGCAGTCTCCCCAGGCTCTAGTGATTCTCTACAGGGTCTATCCACACTAGACCAAACCAGTGTACTGTGACACTAGTCTCTACATAATAGTTATCCCACAGCTTGGCCCTGCTGAGTAGGGTTGGCTAGTAAGCAAGAATTTTGGTTTGCTGAGACTTTGGAATGAAATACAGCTCTTTAAATATGTCGGGGAAAAAAAAAGCAGAGAGGGACCATGACCTAGTATAGCCAAATCCATGGTGCACCCACATCCTGAATCCTGCTTGTAGGTCTGGTTACGACACCTCAGAAAGGACGTGGCAGAACCAGGAAAGATATAGAGAAGAAAAACAAGGCCTGTCAGAGGAATGAAAAGGCCCCCACAGATAGTAAATGTATAAGGACTGGGACTAGGAAGTATTTTTTCACAATACTCATAATTAAATTATGGAAATTATGGTGTCATGGAAGCGAAAAGACAGCTGAATTTGAAAACGGATGGGAAAAATGACTGGAGGATAGATACATCTGTGGCTATTAAACAGAATGATATAAATACAACCTATGGCATGAGGTATCTCTTAAACCACCAACTGCCAACAATTGAGACACCAGGGAAAGAACACCTTCATATTTCATCTGTTTCATTCAGTGTTCTCCTTGGCCACTGTCAGTTACAGAGTATTCTGTGAACTGGATCCAGTATGGCCATTTTTATGCTCTTGATTCAACTCTTGCTTTGTGTAATTTAGACCATACAAAAATATATCTCTCAGCCTTAACAAGGATGGCTTACATATTCATTAAAGCAAGGAGAAGTGCTAACAAAACAGCATGCTTCAAGTCTGTATTAAGATTACTCAGATCCCTTGAGTAATGCTGTACCTTGCACTGGTTAGTACAAAATACTCTGTCATATCCTAGAATTCCCAGTGAATAAACAGAATTCTTAAAGAATTGTGCCGTTTTTGATATAATTTTTAACTGGAACAAGTTTTAAATTTTCCTTTCTCTTATTAAAAGAAAAATTTTATGAAGAATTAAAAGAAAGAAGTAATTTCTACACCATTTATATGCACATCACACAAACTGGGTGAATATCAATAAAGGCAGCAGAAGTCCTAGGCAGAGAAGAAAACCACCTTACTATCTCTTCAAGGTATTAAGCTATATAGTAAAGACATGTTACTCCTTAAGGAATCTTAGGAGATGGTATAATTTATTTTTTTTTATTCAGCAGCACAGATGCCCACAAGAGCAAACTAGGGCAATTCTGTATGAGTTTCGCATTGAAGTGTATCTCCAGCAAATGCAAAATGTCATTTTCTGCTGACATCAATTTGTCTGGTACTTTCCACTGATCAAGTGTCTTCCTTTGCTTTTGTAGCTGTGAAGTGTCTTGAATATGTTGTGGCAATTTACAGGCAATACCCTTCTTAATGATTAAACTTAAAAATTTTAAAATGGATTTCCTTACCTCTCCATTAGCTTTACCAATGGGAGAGTTGAGAATGAAGTCAGGAGGAGCAAAGACATCAACCAGGGCAACTGCATCATCTTTCAACTGTTTAAAAACAAAAGACATACATTTGGCAACTTCTGCAGTTTTCTATGGCTACCTGTGAACTACAGAGCAGCATAAAGATTATTTTCATAAAGTACCAGCTATTGGTAACTTAAAAGATATCCACAATAAGGAGTCTAGATTTATTCTGCCTTTTTCCTCCCAGGGTAACTGCCAAAACAGACTGTATTTTAAATGTTTTCCTCCTTTGCTTATGGGTTTTAAAACACATTTTAACCAAGATGGTACTGTTTACACACATAAAAACACATATTGTTTAACTTTAAAAACATAATATCCAGATTCTTCTTTGAAATTTTGCTTACCTGCAAAAAATATAATCCAGTTTGAAAAGCTTTTGTGTTGAGAAAAAAAATTAATGAGCTAACACAATAATGAAATAAATAGAACTGGACTGCAGTATTACACTGGCTTTCCAATTAAGATTGCAAGGCCACAAATGATAGAGTGTTATTTTGTAACATATATTGTTTTTCATTTTTTTGGTAAATAAACTAGGACTAGATTCACAGTCAATGAGTTACTAAACTTTACAGAAAGTTATTCAGAAACTATTAATGCAATATCCTGCTAATTTACCCCTTGAAGTACAGAATAACTGATATATCTCTTTTTTTAGTATTTCTGTGCTATATTATTATTTAATCACAACAAACAATATTGAAGGCTTACCCGGTAGCAGAGCTCCAGAATAGCATCCTGAATAAGTCTACCAGCTTGTTCACCTGAAGCATAGCCACCTGCAAATACATTCACAAAGAAGCTTATACCAGTTAAGATTATACTGATACAATCCTTTTATGAAGAAATTTAGCAGTTCAGTATTCAAGAGACTAAATAGATGCTCCTGTGTAATTGGATTGACTGTCTTTCATGAATGAATTGACTGCAAAACCGTTAATCTAAGACATTTGGAGCCTTCTGCATTAACAAGCCACACTGCAGCATCTTGCTGCCTATCCCCCATCCTTTCCCCCAAGCACTGGTCCACAGCAAAACTTGTGAGCCCTCCATCATCTCTGAGCTAAGAGAGTCTTTTGGGTTAATTTGTCGCTCCACATTCCTGCTCCTGAAAATTTTGTCCAGAATGATTGTTATATATTACACAGGCAATAAGAAAATGCTCTAATCTAAATCCTAATTAGGATTCCCTCCCCCTGCCAAGTTATGACTTTTATAAAGTGACATGCACAGTATATTCAGGGAGCTGATCTCACCTTGGTAGAGCACAGCCAGGTGTTTACTCAAAGACCAGAGTCCATACAGAGCACTGAGATTCTTAAGCACTGGCTGCAGAGTAGATGGTATGCTGGGATCGTGAGTGTAGTCATGATACCTTTGTAAGACTGTTTGTTCAATAAAAGCAATGGCTAACGATCGACAGTAGTACACCTTAGGAAAAAGAAAAGAAGGACACTGAGTAACAAAATACTCAGGAGGAACCGATCCTCAGCTGGCGCAAAATGGCATTGCTCTGTGAAGTTAGTGGAGATTTGTTGATTTAGATCTGCTGATCTAGCTTGAGATTAAAGAAAGTCTAAGAAGAAAATCTAGGAGAAAACTCTTTCTACAATGTCTTTGCAAAGGTTAGTCATGAAATGCCTCTTAGAAATAAGATCCTAATTGTCCACTGTGTTCCAGTTTGGGTACTCTCTTATACCAATCCAAAGGGAGCGCAGATTGCATGCCTGTTACCAGTGTAATTTGGCAATTGCACCCAGACTGTACGGGATCAAGTAGCTACATCAGAGATAAGACCACGCAAAACCAGGTCTGCTGACTTTAGGATCATTAATAAACCCATATAACTCTAATAAGATAAAGGCAGGTTTACATTTATTTAATATTATTCAGTTTTATAAAGAGGATAAAATCTTCAAAGTGGTTCAGTAACCTACTGAAAACAAAAAATCTGATCATGTTAGCATGAGTGGATTCTGTTTGTGGATTGCAATAGATTGCAATAGATTGCAATATGTTTTGAAAGAATTATCCAACTAATCCTTGCCAACTATCTGATCAGAAAGGCAAGTCACCAGTTACTGTTAATACAGAGTATAAAACCTTAAGTGATTGTACTCAAACAGGAACACTTGTCTACTTTTATATACGTCACCTTTGCTGTATCATGGCATATGTCCTACCATGAAATAGACTGCTGACTGAAAACATTCTAGTTGGTGAACAGAAGGAGAATATGAAACCATTGCTGCTGTGGCTGATTTGCTGCAATGTTGTAAACTGGTGTCTGTTTTTAGCCCAATTGTTCAAGGTGTTTTTTTTTCATTTAGAATTAGTTGATTAGTTTTCCTTTTTTTCTTTTAAATACCTGGATCATGCTTGCATTTAAATCCACTGTGGCATTTTAAAAAGGCATATTCCAAAGATCACTGTCTCTCTCTTGATAGCTGTTCAGTGGCATACTTACGTCCAAGCTCAGATACAAGTATGAACTGCAAAATACACATCTATTCTCTGCAGGTTTAGGGAGTCCTTACTAGATGGTTTAGTCCCCTTACTAGATGGACTTTTTCAGATATGAATGTCAATTCCCTAGTCAGAATGAAATAAATCTTAACATCGCAAATGAAGCATTAATTCCCTGTTCTTCTCCCCTGTAATTCTATGTCCTTCTTTACCTTTGCTTGCACTTCTGTATTGTTTCTATCAAGCTATCCCCAAACCAAAATAACCTAGGGATAGGCTAGGAATCTCTTCCAGATCTCCCATAGCAAGAACAAATATTATATATTAGTCAGCCACTGGGCTGACAGAAAAGTGCTTCTTCACGCCCAGAAAGTTTTAAATCAAATATGTTCACATCTTTAAAGCACAGCTTGTAAATCATTTTCAGATGTTTTTGAGGCGTGCCATTTAAAATAAAAAAAATCCCGCTGTCCTAAAGATGAATTGTAGGGAGAAAAGAAAACTTAATGACCTAATGTATATCAATGCCTATCTCAAAAGCAGTTGTGTGCCTAAGTATCTTTAAATTTTAGCACATTTGACCACAAAAGAGAAGAGAGCCTTCATACTTCTGAGCAAACCATTTTCTCTAACACACTGGCCCCGGCACCAGCCTCCCAAGAGCTGGCCAACTGACAGGCAATCAGACTTGAATTTCTGGCAATTCCCATTCTGAATTTGACCCTGAAGAGTTTCTCTAATAAGCTGCTTCCAGGGTAAAAACAGGAAAGATTTCCTCCACTCTACCAGTGGTTTCACACAGACCATCCCCTGTTGAAGCTAGGCTGGCTCTTTCTAGGTGCAGAGCTGAATACTCCCTCCTGATGTTCTTTAATGAGCTTTGCAGATAAGGTGAATGACACTGGCCATCTTCAGGGAACAGACCCCTCTCCTCAGTGACAAATGACAAGTATTCTTTCCTTGGATGCAAGCCAGTTTTTCTCATGGAGGTAACGGAAGAATTTGGGAAGCTTGGGGATATACACTGAAATTTGGAGTTAAGCCATTCCTAGCTGTTGAAACTCTCTGGTGAGAGAGTGGATCTGCTATATGTAGATTGTCAATGTTTCCTTTTCAGGTTCCAATGCTGTCAGTCTGGTATCTTTCATGAGTACTTTGCACTATAGAAATTAGAGATGGAAAAGACCTATTAGGTCATCTAGTTTACCTACCCGCCAGAGCAAGATTCTTTCCTACAGTATGTATTTGGCTACAAGAGCAGATGGAGATGTAATAATCAGATGCTGCAGTAGATTTAATAGTAGTAGATTTAGTCTTCAGAAGTTGTGCTATCAAAATTACAGACGTCACCCAGCACGTGCCTGCAACTTTTCTGAAGGGAAATGTATCCTGGAAGACTTCTGCTGATGGTAACTGTCCTCCTGCTATCATGTTCAATACAATGCACGTGGACAGGTATTACATTTTATTAGTTATTTGACTTGCTGCTTTATGCTTGAGGTAATTGTACTTCATGACACAAGAGGATAAAACTAGCAGGATCTGACAAACTTGGATGAAAATAAGTAAATAAAATAAGAAAGCTGAATAAGTATTACCTGACAGTTGTTTTTCGCCTCAAAATCACTTCGCCCAGACTGCTTCTCCTTGCTCAGCTTTAGGTCACTTTCTCGGAGCAGGTAGCAAACCAGCCATTTATATGCTGCTAAAGGAACTTTGAAAAAGAGAAAACCCAAATTCTTAACATTCACATTTATAACGCAAGAAGTCAAATGCAGATTCTACTGCAGTCTCAGTTTTTGTTACCCGAGATGAAAAGTGAAAGTGTTAATTAATCAATCCATTAACAAGACACTTTGCCCATTACTGTAGATGCAATAAATAACACCTGGGTAAGACAGTCAGATTGTAACTGTACAGTGAAGACATACCATGCCTGACCACACACTGGTTCAAACAGACCCCAAGATAAAAGACAAGGTATAACCACAGCTCAATTTAGACTTCTGACTCAATCAAATTTTTTTAGCTTGATATTTTCTTCCCATATGAAGACTTAGGTCTGCAAGGTACTCAGTCTCTTCTGAGAATACAAGAACAGAAGACAGTCCACTTTTTGTGGAAGCACATAACTTCTAACATCGCAAAGGTGGCTGAAAGTAATCGCATTTGAATGACCTGCTTTGTACATAAGCGTGTTATATTTTTAGGGCAACCTGGAACTATTAAGGAAAAAAGTACTTCAGCATAAAGTCCTTGTATGAACCCTGCTTGCTTGTATTTTAACTTAAGATTTAATGTAGAATATTATTTAGGCAATTGTGAGTGTTCACATGCTGCCTAAAGTTAGGCACCTAAATTAACAGTCCAGTTTCTAACAGAATGGAACAATAAACAGATTCAGACATTTTTAAAACTATGGCCTGGTTCAGTAGGTGTTACAAGAGAGCAGAGAACATGTGCTTAGGTATCAGTTTGTGCTCTGCTGGATTTCACAAGTTGGAGACATACAACAAAGAAGAAAGCAAGCAGTTGTTTTGAACCAGTCTTTTTCTCATAAGCCTTTGTATTTTGCAGTTATTCAGAATTACCCCATAGCTATTATGATACTATCTCACTTGGTACCATGCATCACTATCCGAAGTTCAGCTTTTTTGCAATTATTTGAGCACTGAAGTGGTTAGTGAATTTCAGGAATCAACTCGATTGCCCCTTATATATTAAGACTGGAGTTTCTTCCCCCAGTATGTTCTCAGTTTCACAGATTCACTTTTGCTCAATGCCCTGTCACCATCTCATTATATGCTCATTTCTTTGTTAATTTTTGCCTCCAAGGGCCAATCTGGGCTCACAGTGATAGAAAAGTGGGAATGGCATCTCATGTCATACTTGATTTGGTTATAGCAGAGTAAGCCAGGAAAACTGCATGGAATTTTCTTTCTCCAGTACTCATTTTTCTCTATGCAACCAAAAGCAACTGTCTAAAGCAGACACACTTAAAGCCTTTTTAATGTATTTCTAAATCCCTTGTATGGTTTTCTAAAATAAGATATTTAGTGATATAAGGTAGTGGCAATCAATGCCCGTTACAACAGTTTCACTTGAAAACAATAATACAATGACAAAAAAACTAGATCACAAGTGATATTTTAGAGGAAGAAAAATGAAAAGAAAAAAAAAAATCTGATGCTATCCTCTGTTCCAGAATTGAGGCTGGGGACAATAGGACATATTTTGAAATGCAAACTATGTTCTTAGTAAATTGAAATGCATATGATACAAAGAAAGCCAGCAAATAGTAACATGACAAATATCTAATACGTAGCAGAAGTTGAATCTCAAATCTCTGGATCCTTTCCTCTGGAAAGGAATTTAAGATTCCAGAATCAGTTTAACAACAGCAGAAGGCTACCTGAGGAGTCCATGCAATCTTCAACACTAATGGCTGTGAATTTCCAGCCAAGGATATGATGGTAGTCTTGCAAAACATTTATTGTTCCAAAAGGGGATTCAAAAGGAGCTTTATCTGAAATACCAAAGAAAATAAAAATTATTTATGAGAGAAGAAATCAGGCTCTTTGGAACTAAAAGCCTATTACAAAGCCATGCATACACTTGATAGGCCAGATGCAATTAGGCCATAATATTTATTTTATTATGGCCTAGTCCAGCCAAATGGGGACTGGGAGACAAGTGCTGAAAAACCTGACACCACTGCCTATGAGCCCCGTAAGATTCAACTTCTACTGCTGAGTTTTCCAGTTCTGTAAGATGCTAGAAAATTGAAACAAAATCTAGAGAACTACAAAATGTACTCATGGATATTGCTACCAAGTTAGGTGATATGAATTTTTTTAAGTACAATGAGCAGAGGGTACCCAGACTTACAACGACTTTAGCTGTAGTTCTGTTGAACTAAACTGCACTTCTCAGGGAGTAAGATACTACTTAACTTGATTAGAGATGGCAAAACATCTAGCTAGCTTCTGCAAGACTTACGAGAAAGAATATTTCTTGCAGCAAATATCTGTGTGTCGTGAATGTATCATATGATGGAGTCTGTAGCACATTATTTATGCTCTACAAAATGATTAAATGACTGTCAATTGCTTTCAGTATGAAATTACCTCCTAATGCCATTAGCTACACACTGTTGGGTCCAGCATAGGATTCCACAATGAAAACTTACCTCTTATGCTATTCATCCAGCTCATTAAGTAGTTGCTGGTTTGCTGAAGCAGGACGTTGTTATCTCCCTCATATGTGCAGTTTGGATCATTGTCATTTCGGATTTCACCCAGACGATTAACTTAAAAAGAACAAGTACACAATTTAATATATTGCATTAATATTTAATATATTAGCTTTGTGGAAGCTAGGAGGGATTAAATAATTATTCTGTGACAAACTGCAAGAGTTCTCTGTTCCTGTATATGTAGGTATTGTTACCAACAGATAAGCTTGAAAGCTCACTGTTTAGCTTGTGAAAATGAATATACCGGAAAGATTTTAGAAAAGTGTGGCATTCATCTTACAAGGGGAATTTTCATCTATAAAGTCCGCGTCTTTATTTTTGGAACTGAGACTGAATCACATGTTGCTAAAATTCGGACACCATGACACAACAACAGTCAAAGAACACATCAACATAACCATTCTCTTTCTGATCAGTGTATGCAGTAGTCTGTAACTTACTGGCAAGGTAACCATGTCCTCCACAAGCTTCTCGGCACTCCTGGGCTGCCTGCTGAGCAGTCCAAGAAGACAGTGGTTTGCTGGCAGCAGATAAGGCATGAATCTCGTGTTCCAAATCAGCCTTTGTGAAAAACAAGTTACAAGTGAGTAATATCTTTTACACAAAGTAAGTTTGTGACCAGTTAAAGCCATAGCTATGTGTACTGCTTTATAATGAAGAAAAGAGTAACTGGCAATACATACATAAAATTTTCTGAGATTTGTGTAAGGGCAGAGCATATTTTTTGCTGCCACAGAAAAACCCTGTCACAACTGAAAAACCTTGAGCACTAACTTTCTTATATGGGACAGCAATAATTTGTGCCAGGTAATGGACACACGGGTACATTTTAGCTCAGAGGTGCCAGCTGATATGGCATGGCATGGGATAGTTCAGCGCTTGCAATCCAGATAATCACAGTAGCCTGCATTTACACTAACTCTGTTGGCCCTTCTTTGAAAATGTGTTTGGAATTCCAGTTTCTGGAGATAGTGGGTTGATACTACCAAAGCTTGTTTAAGAGTAACTCCCTGGTTGGTTTTGTTTGTTTCTTTGTTTGTTTTTTAAGATCTCCTGTAGAACAAAAGGAATTCATAAGGATTACATTCTTAACATTGTCAATAATCAGACTTTTTTCTATCACGATTTCTTTTTTTCTGATAGCCACTGTTTTGCCTAAGATTAGTGACTGCACTGGAGATCTCCAGAGATAAAATATCAGATTAAAATAATCAAACACATTCTTCTGTAGTTTGTGCAAAGAGGAGAAATTAGAATATCCAGCCATTAGTACACAAATCTTTCACGAGCTTTACTTTAGCTGAAAAAAGCGTGAGTGTTTAAGTGAGATCTGAGCAATACATAGCCAGTGTGTAGGCCCTAACAATTAATATTGTCAAAATTTTTAAAAATAAATAACATTTATATGCTATAAAACCCCCATACTGAATTTATTTTGACTGAGAATCAGTCCTTGCACAGAGACAGATAGATCAAACTATTTCCTCTGTAACGGGGTGACTTCCAATGGTCTCATTGTGGATGAAAAATTCAGCATTAAGACTCAAAAGTCTTAACTTTTTTTCCAAAAATATTTATCCTAATTCATGAAAATGAATTGCAAAATCAAGCCAGACTAACAGACTCTGTGCAGGAATTAAGAATAGTATCATTTCAGAAAGCCTTTGATATATGCCCCCTGCAGTATCATTTACAACAGTTATAAGCTGAATTTGCATTATCATCATATATTTACGATAAACAATTCTGCAAGGGGGCATAACCTTAAATCCCTGTCATGGTTTAACCCCAGTCAGCAACTAAGCACCACACAGCTGCTTGCTCACCCTCCCTGCCCCCGGTGGGACTGGGGAGAGATTCAGCAAAAAAAGTAAAACCTGTGGGATGAGATAAAAACAGTTTAATAGGACAGCAGAGGAAGAGAAAATAATTAATAATAATAATAAGGATGATGATAAAAGAATACACAAAATAAGTGGTGCACAATGCAATTGCTCACCACCCACTGACGGATGCCCAGCCCATCCCCAAGCAGAGATCGCTGCCCCCCCGCCAACTCCCCCCAGTTTCTATACTGAGCATGACAGCATATGGTATGGAACAGCCCTTTGGCCAGTTTGGGTCAGCTGTCCTGGCTGTGCCCCCTCCCAGCATCTCGCTGGCAGGGCATGGGAAGCTGAGAAGTCCTTGACCAGTGTAAGCACTACTCAGCAACAACTAAAACATCAGTGTGTTATCAACATTATTCTCATCCTAAATCCAAAACACAGCACTGTACCAGCTACTAGGAAGAAAATTAACTCTATCCCAGCTGAAACCAGGACAATCCCACAGAAATCAATAAAACTTCAACCACTTCATCAAAACTAATTTGGATGCTTTTCTGAATGCAACTTTAATCATTACTTTGTATGTCCCATATTTCTGAGACCTTGCTCTAGCATTCTTAATTGTAAGATGGCCTAAGACTTCTAAGTAGGTCCTTCATTTAACAATTTCCAGTTCACTATAGTAAGAACTCAGTGAAGAAGAAATGTGTAAATATCTCACCTGTCTCTGACTCCTTTGCTTTGTCAATAAGCCTGCATAAAATTCTACAAAGTTCTCAAACAGGGATTTGGAGAAATAATCTAAGGCATAAGTGGCAGCCAGATAAGGAAGAAGACGCCATTGCTAGAATAAAAATTAAATAGATTTGATCGCATATTGATGTATATTTTTACAGTTATATACATGTAACTACCATAATATTGAACCAACCCATTCGTTTTTACTTTGTTCAAATTGGAAAACTGTTTGACGGAGAAGAGAACTTAACGATAACCATCTATAAACATGACTATAAACATCTATAAACAAGTGTAACTACTCTATACAAAAGTTACAGTTGCGTTATTCTAGTTCATGCATTTTATGAATTTGTGATAAACATTCTGTTAAACCAGTGCAAAAGTTCACTGAAGCTCTGGGGACCAATGACATATTTTTGCCCTGTGTTTATACAATGTCTGGCATGCCAGGACCAGTGATGATTCATGTGTTTCTTCAGTACCAACATGACAGAGGTTGTAACTGCTTCACTTGCTTGTTCGTTGCTGAAGGTACATTAGTGCTGGTTGCATTCTGTGAAAAAAAAACAGGGCTGGGAAGCAGAGAAAAAAGCATCTTTGCTGCTACATGCAACTCAGAGCGCATGAAGGAAAAGCGAAACTGCTGGAGGAAGCTTTTGTGGTGCAGCAAGAAGGGAATGAGAGGTTCAGCAAGTAGAGCCCACAGAACAAGCCAAAACTGAGAAAAATTGAGAGACTTGAAGAATAGTTGGATGCAGACCCTGGCTTATTCAGAAGAGGTGGAAAGAAGGCAGCTTTTGCCTGTTTGTAGAAACCCATGAAATCTTTCAAAGTTGCAAGACTAAGTGCAAACCTGGAAAAAGCACCCTCTTTGCAAGGACAAACTGGGCAGGTTTATTTTCAGCATGTCTTATATATTAACCTTTCTCATTCAGCAGATCCGAGTTTTCTCTATTTCCCAGTCATCCTACATACTCTTGTTCTATTTTTTCAGAGCAAAACGTGTTTTTCATCTTCATAATCTGCAGAAAAACATTGGTTATATTCCTCTCAAAACTAGTGCTAGCTTGAGACTTCACCACAATGAATGTCATTGATTTCTATACTTTTAAAGCATAAAGGCTAAAAAAGAGAAAATTAGCATAGCAGCAAAAGAGGCATTGACATTTCTAAACAAATACTAGTTTCTACATCTGCAGGACTTTCACGTGTGCATAGAAGACAGTCTTTCTCTGAAAAGGCTACTATTTCAGAAGACAAATGTGTCTAGGTACTTCAGAGAAACATTAATATTTTGGGTTTTGCTCTTCCAAGAACTTATGTCAAAAGCCTGATCATGCCAGGAGCAGGTCCTGAGTTGGAATGAACCCCCACAGCTGCACTAGAATGACACTTCAGATGACACAGACACCTTCAATTTCACTAACTTCCGTGTCACTATTTTGATCTGCAGTAGTTCTGAATCTGAGTTTCATTATATAAAAGTCTGTAGATGTGAATTCCAAAGTATTTACCTGTGTTTGGTACTCAAGAACAGGTATTTCTTCATCATCAGTTGGTCCAAACTGACGGCGAGCTGCTGAGAAGCGAATGGCTATTGATAAGGCAAGCTTTAAATTGGCCATGGAAACTGCTGTGATCACAATTCTGCCAGTGGACAAGGATCCCAGAGCTGCTCTAAAATGCTCTTTAACATCCTGAATGAATAAAAGACACAGACTGAATGGCGAGGCTAACATTTCATCTACATCCCCCATGAAGATACAACTCTGGTAGCATGATCAGAAGCCCAGAGGACTGGCCGACTTTGTTCCTTGACACATTCAGATAAGGCATGCAGGCCAGACTCAAAGTAGTTTCTCTAAACTACTTTGGGATCAGTGGGGTAGCACAAAGAGGAAGAAGTCAGTAAAATCAGTAAGGTGAGTTGAGACATCTCTGAAAGGCAATTAAAAAAACCAGCATTCTGACTATCTCATGTGAAACTGTCAACAGCCTTATTGAAGTCCAGGTATCTAGTGCTTCCCAACATGAGAGGCTCATTCTCTCTCTCTTAGCTTACTTATACCTTTGTATATTTAACGAACTGTATTAATGAAACAAAACCTTGATTCATACCTTGACTGAACTTGAGTACCTCCCCTCAGCTGTGACATCTCCAGCTATATTCAGTATGTTTTCTTTAGGTATCCTGACATTGTGGAACATTGCAAATCTGTTTAAACAAATACACAAGCAATGTAAAATCTACCTCAACATAGTCTGAGGTGTCTACATTACAGAAAAAAGGTCACAACAAAGACACGATTGCACAATGATCTCAGGCATATCAGTGAACTGAAAACAGTGCCTCTCAAGACAGGTGGGTAATTTTAGGAGAGTATGCCTGGGAGAACAAAGGCTTTCAGACTCAGGGCAGCAGAGGAAATTCAAGATGAGAAATTATTTGTTGTAACTCTTCAGTTTGTTTTTTTTTTTAAAAGATGATGCTTACAAAACCAAAACAAACACCTCACTGAGTCTAGAAGACCATTTCAGCAGCTTCGTCAGTGAAGAAGTAAACAACTGCTGGAAGGATGAGCAATGTATTCTGTTTGAGGGGAGGGACAGGTAAAGTTACTTATTAGAGACCTTATACAGAGGCAGTTTGACAGACACTTTCACTGACAGCCCAGGAACCTGAACTGAATTCTCAGTCTGCATGAGTTTAGGTAAGTTACTTAGCTTGATATCTCAGCTGTCGAACAGCTTAGGAAGATGAACAACGTCCTTCTCCTGCTTAAAACCTGACTGGGCCATTCTGACTCCTAACAATTCCCTGCCACAAACGATTCTGCTGAACCACGTGCTTTACTGAAGTGTTGTTCAGTCCAGTCTGGAGACTGCTTTGGAATACAGACATTATATATATTTTATGAGTCTAAAATATAGATCTGTGAGGATCATTCCTGTTACTGCAATACAAATGAGGACATAGCTGAAATAGTGCCCTGAGAAGGAACTGAATGGAGAATTTTCCTTTGTTTGAAGTCAAACTAGGATTTCTGTTCCCTGGAATGCGGCATCTTAAAAAGGAAGAGCAAGATAACCTCTTCCAAACTGCGGCATCCTAGCAGCAATAAAGAAGGAAGTTGTTAGAATAGGCAGAATGTCCTGAGTATTCATATTCTTCGGGAAGAAAGCGTATGAACTGTTTCACCCAAATGGGCAATACAATTTGGAAAAATAGCAGTAATATCAGCTCCACTCATGAATATCTCAGTATCTAATAGCACTTGAAAAGCTGTACTTGTAATCAAAGCAAATTCCTTTTTCCTGCCAATACAGGCTGATCTATTTAATAAGGCTCACGAGAGCCAGGTCTTTCACATTAATAAATTACATAAGGGCTGCATTGCTGCATGTGCTTTAAAATTACGAGTTGTTTCCAAGGAAACATATCTGCATACTGCATTTATTCAGCCTTAGAGATACACACTATTTTCGGACTTAGCCACAGAGAAAAGCATGCTATCCTAACCAAGAACCAGCTGCTTACTGGCCTTAACGATGCTAGAAAGTGCTTTATTAAGTGCCAGTTTCAGTGAGACAGCACCACTTTGTAACAGAAGCAAATTCAGAATTTCCAAAAATCTGACTTCCATCTTTGTTAATATTTTTTTTGTATCACTGAAAATAAAAAATCTCATTCAAAAAAGATCTTTTGGTTAAATGCACATTCTCTGCTCCCTATATCCCAAATAAAATCCATCACAACTAAAACTGTATAGCAACTCCAATATTTTTAAGCAACAGTATGCATGTTAGACAGAACTTGAGCTTTTTAACTGTTATTACTCATTACTTTAATTACAGGAGATTGTGTGTGGCAAGGTTTAGGTCCCTAGTTTAGCACTCTCTTTTCCTCGTTACTGTACATCCACAGAACTACAAGAAGATGCTTCCTCCTAGGAGCTTACAATCCAAGTATAAAGCAAGAAGCTACAAATGTGTTCAAACAAATGGTGAGGCAGACACTAACTACTGAAGAATACTTTCTTGATATGATATGGGCCAGTCACAGCGTGTTGGCAGCTAAGCATTGGCATTTTTCATAAGCCATTAGAGCAACTGAGAATTTTAAGGAGGAATCAGAGTGATGAAAGTAAGGGAGCTTCATGGATGTTTACAAAGGATCCCTCCCAAGTAGGAAAAGATGCATGGAAGAAAGCAATGAAATATTATTTTAAAAAGCTATTGGATGTGTGATAAAAACTGGAATCATAAGCCAGACTAAAGGAAGAGCTGACCTAACAGAGAGATGATACAAACTTTGGGGCACAGATTAGGAAGAAATTTCAAAGGGCTCCAGCTCTTGGGCCTTCTCTTTGCAAATACATATTTGGAGCATGTTAAGTCCTGTGTGTGATGAATGGTAAGATTCGTGGTAGTAAGGACAATGAACAAGATGGCAAATTGTCCTTTTGTGTTTTACACTGTAGTGATTAGTTGAATTTATTCAGCAAAGCTGTGCAATTGTAGAAAATTATTTATATTGATACGTGCTTGAAACTCTAGAGTTCTTAAAAAGCAAATTCAAATCTACTAATATATAAATCTATATACTAATAATACTTTTAGGAAATTCAAGCCTACTAATATTGAACATGTGGCAGATGTGTGCCAAACAAAACAGCTCCCAAAATGACCTAAACACTTTTACCCACTTTCACTTTTTGTGATACAATCCCAAACAGTTAAATTTAGAGGAAATCTTTTGTTGGAAAGAGTGAAAAATCTTGTAGAAAGTTTTATTATAATCTGTCTGACATAAATACAATGTAGCTAATTCTGTACCACATAAAAGATTACCTAGAATTATTTTCATTAAAACCCACATGTATATCCTTCTTATAATAACTTTTTTTCACAGCTAGTGAACCAGAATACTAAATTCCAATCATTATATAACAATCTATTTTCTTACAATCAAAATTAGTTCAAATCACAGTTTTTGAAAGTTTAGATTTTTCCCTTGATATTTTCCATTACAGATACACTTTTTCCTTCTTCTTCTGTAAACTGTTATCAAAATAAACACATATAAGATGGCAAAATCTTTAAGAAGCAAAAGAGAGAGACAGAACCAGCAATTAAAAATCACACAGAAAATTCCCATGCGTAAAGAAATAAGATATATTGCCTGTAAGCACCAGTGTTGAAAATAAAAGCAGAACCTTACAGGACCTGGGAGTTAGGCGACCTTGTGAGATCATTGCTAACTGCTGTTACACTCCTTCTCCAAGAACTTTGCTATTTGAAATTGTTAGATGTACTGGCCAATTTGAACTTGATATTGGAACATATTAAAAATAAATAGCAAGATTTAATGAAGTCAACGATCACATTTCTAATGGTTATTAGCCTAGAAAGCATAGTGAATAGACATGGACCACATCTGTCAACGCACTTAGGGGAAAAATCTCCTTAAAGAATTGAAGAAATATCTTACAATAATGGAACTGGATATACAGTCATGGGGATATCATGTACCAGCAAGTTTGGAAAATGGCTAAATTTCACATGGTGATGACAAGACCATAGGTTTGAAAGGTACCCTACTTAGGGCCTCTTCTGCATAGCAAATAGTGTGACTGAGATTAAGATCTCTCAGCAAGAAAGACAGATAGCTGTCACTTTAAATATACATCACAGGGCTCTATAGCAATGTGCAATTTTGCATCATGTAGCCCACAGGTAAAAAAAAATGTATCACATAGATTTCTACCTAGATTAGCTGAGCAGAGCGAAGTGCTATTCCAATAGTAGCATTCTTGATTGGGTTCTTTGTCCAGTAGTTTAGGGAACATTTCAAGCAAAGTTAATCTTACTGACTTTAAATCATGCAATAGCAATTCATCTGGTGTGCAGTAACGCTGATAAAAAAGGAGCAGCTGGAAAAGCTACGAGCTCCTGTTGCCAGTACTGAATTAATAAGCTGTTACCTATAGTACAAATAGCTCAAACATGCTTTGGTGAATTTCAGACTCACTAAAATGCCTTTCCTGCCAGCTTTTGTTATTGACTACGTTAGAGATGGTGCAGTGACAGTTCCTCCAATCCTTTCAGCCAGAAACAGAAAGCAGGTGAATGGTATTGGAAGGCTGTGAGTCAAGTGATCTCACGGCTGTTTATGGGATACAGTAAACCTTGGGAAGAATAACACTTCAGAGGTTTGGTGAAAAATTTGCAGAAGGAAAGAAAACAGCCACATATTCCAGACTGAAACTCACAGAAAGGTTAGAGTTGAGAAGAGTTACAGAGAAGCTGGGGAAAACTGCAAGGCAGTATTTTAGCTCTAGTTTCTACAATCAAGGCTCTAATCTAAGAATGCAGCTCTGTAACAGCAATGCTCAATAGCAATGATAAAATAACACAGCATTTTGTATGCTTCCTAAACCTATCTTAATGGACTTCACGGACACACAAAGACCCTACTCACCCTAAAGTTCTTATAGTCTAAGTGGCAGTCTTGCAAGGAGTACTGGATGTGCAGACTCCTGCAGCTGTCGAGAGCTGAAAGAGCTCTGCTAAGGAAGAAAAAAGGTTGTTTGAAGTTCACTGCAGATGCGAGACTGTATTTCCGTGGGTGATAAAACAAATACGTGACCAGATCTGAATCTACCTTTCCCCATTAGCACCATCAAGTGCCTGTCAGTGTGAACTGGCTATGGCTGCAGTTTTGAGGTACACGAGTGACAAAAATGAGGGTACAAGGCAGCACTCTTCAGCAGTGTGACTATGTCTTAGCAATGTGCACAACACTGTCTGTACCCATATACTGCCTAACCTTCACTGTAGAAACTAAGTGGAGAAGGTGACACAGGGAAATATCAATGATTCCACTGCAAAAGGCACTGTTTTGACTTAAATTGCAAATATGCAAGACGTGTCTTGCAAAATATTTGGTTTAACTGTGAAAGTGGCACTGTTCGCAAGGACTGAAGTATTGATGTTACTCTATTCAGATATGTAAGAACAGGTACAGGCATTTTTAAGATTTATTTTTATTTTATAGGTGCTTCATTACTGTTGCAATTGTTTGTGACTCTGGTCAGAGGCTGCAAGACAATAAAAACATTAAACAAGCATAAGCTTGTTTATTTGAGAAGCAGGACTGACTTCTACACTTGCTTTCTTATTCACATCCCCATATTGTCCCTTTCCCTGTACTGGAACAGCGCTTCTGTGGCCTTGCAGTGAACCAGACCTGACAAACTATCTGGTTGAAGACAGCCAAATTTGGGGGTTTTTTTGTTGGATTAGTTTTCAGGAAGTTCCAGTTCCCTAGCTGAGTCCCCTACACAGCTACATAAATGTTTGCCCCAGCACAAAGAAAAAGACAGTGTGGGAGTAGAAGCAAACAACCAAAGAAGCTGAGTATGGAAATTATCTTCCCTGAACTACTGCTTCAGATTGTAAGATGAAGCTCCAAAGGCTTCAACCATGTATTACAGCTCCTATCTTCCTCATGAAATAACTGCAATCATTGCAAAATTCAAATAAGAGTTAAGAGGATAAATACTAGGAGACAAAAACGCTTTGAAGGACTAGACTTTCATTTGTTCTACCCTTAAACTAGCAGTAGCAGAATCTTAATGTATTATTGGCACTGACACTGAAATAGTAACAAAGAAAAAAAATACGAATTAACCATTTAAAAGTAAAAGCTTGGCTGATGTGTCATGTATGCCACCTTTGCCAATATACAAGGAATTGTAGTGAGGGCTTTCAGAACCTGCACCCTCTTTCCAGGAGGGATTCTTTTACACCACTTATTGCTTTTCTGCCTACTAAATCCCCTTTAATCATTTCCTCTTGGGTGTTTTGTTTTGTTTTCAGTATCCAGAAAACTGACTCTCGCCTCAGCGATTGCTAGAGAACATGCTGAATGTCTTAGCATGCTGTATGTGTGGAGAGATTGATTGCATTTTAATTGTACATGCAAGGTTGTTAAACAGCTAATAAAACCCCTCAGTTTTCCAAAGCCCATCATTATAATCAGATAGAGCTAACAATTCTTCTTCCCCTAGAAAGATCCTTTTCTCCCCTACAAACAATTCAGTCAAAATAAACAGCTTTCTGTCTGGCAGTGGTTTGCTATATCTTTGATAGCTTCATTACACTAGTTCTTCCCTTATAGGTTTTGTCTGCTCAACAAACTGCATTCATGTTATCAGTGGATACAGCTGAACGAGCTCAGAGCATGTTTTACAAAGATAGGCATGTTAAGCGCTACTTTAGAAACACAATTATAACTGATTTTCAAACTCTTCCCCATGCAGATGCAGTTAGGCATCATTTCTGTTTCTGGAGTGGCGAGAGCAGCAATTTGCTGCTAGTTACAACTGGACATGAAATTGGTTCACCACCAATTCAGTGGCAATCATTTACTGACGTGCACTGCAGTAATGGGTAATTTTGGTAAGGTTACATTAGCCAGGGTAGACAAAAAAAAAAAAAAAAAACCAAAAACAAACCCAAACAAAGGGAAGAAACAGAAATGCACATCAGCACTTACCCAAGCCTTTGCTTTACGTCCCTGCTCTTATGCCTGCCATGCATTTTATTGAAAAGCTCCTGGATCCCAAATACCCAGAGTTTTTTTCAGTGGTTGTTTTTTTCCTCGGCTACTTCCATTTTGGGACATCAGTGAACAGCACATTTCAAAGACTGCCAGCGCACTAGCAACAGGTGTACATTTTTATATTATAAAAATAAAGACTGAAGCACTTGCATCCCCTGGTGGCAGTCTGATTTATTTTTGGTAACAAAACATAAAACCAATCTAAACTCTCCATAAGAAAAATCTGAGTTCTATTTTTAACCATTTATGTATTGATTATACAAATTGTTGTAAATGACAGAGAGAAAGAAAAATATTTTAAAATATTTTAAAGGGATTTTGTCTTTTTTGTCAGGGTAGGTGAAGTTACAAAGCCTTACAAAACCCATGTGATTTTTGGACATTCCAATTATGAAGCTATGAGAATTATTTGGAAAGACAGACTTAGAAAGTGCAGGCTAGTCAGTTGGATTTACACTGCAAAAATTCCCACATTACTTCTGAAATTCTTTCTCTTACTGAAAACATTACACTTTGTGTTAGCAGGAAACCAGCCTTCAGCCAAACTACGCAAGAGATTGATTGTTTTCCAAAGCCAGAAGGGACAACTACAATCACCTACTCTGTTCTCTTACATAGCATAAATCAATGGCATTTTCCAAGGAAGCTCTGGAATTTCTTCCCCATGTCCTACATAAGTGTTCTGGAGCTTAACCCTCTGTACCCATATTGAAAATTAGTAGCATAAACTTCTTGAAGTGCAGAAACAAAATCTGACACCTCTGCCAGAGATGTCAGGCTCTGATCTTCACTCTGACCATTGATCCTGAGTTTAACTATGTGGAAATACATCTGATTTACTGAGTGTCTATGGTAGTTGAACCAGACTTCACACATACATTCAAAAAACTGGCAAAGCATGCAGTAGAGACTAACATTTGTCGTCATAGCATAATGGAATGTCTTCTCATCACCACATACAACAGGCTTCTATAGTGCACAAGAACTGCAGGCTGTGCTTTCTCTGGGATAAGCTAGGATATAAGATTACTAAACTGCTTAGGAGAACACCGTGACAAGGCAGTGTCTGGTGGCCCAGGATGAAATGTCTCCCTGTGAATCTTAGCATTTTGCAGATCATGCAACCATTGGCCCATCTTCTAGAGAGGCACAGCTTGTCCTCTCTGCAAACAAATGCAGAGCTATGAAGCTACTACCTCTCCAGTCCCCATCCAGGCCTTCATGTACCTCTGAGAAGCAATGTGTACAAGTCCTGACATTTTTGACAGCTCAGTGTGAGCAGGAAGGTTGCAAACCAAAAATGAGTTTTCTAGTTCTTGTGAACAATGTTGGCATCTAGCCTCAGACCTCTCCAAAGAAAATAGCTGAGGTAGATCAGGAACACAGGCTCCTACAGTTTTCAGCTGAGTGAAGGGTATCTATTGGTAGCCTTGGGCTCCCTCGTCCCTCTATCTTAATCTGCAAGTGCTGTCTTAGACTTAAGCTTTCTAGTGCAGGGATTGTCTTAATCTGCTTAAGAGATCTAGATCCATGATTGGGGCTCCTCAGGCACTGCTGTTAGCAGAAAATAATATTTCTTTAAAGTAGAATATGCAAAGTAAACCGAAAGATTAGAATGCCCTATGCCCTATGATTGCTTTAAATGACATGTGATGTCATTACTAAGATAAGAGATTTCATCTGACATTAAGATAGGAAGTTATTGATATCTCTTATTCACAGTGTATTATGTGGATTATCATTTCAGATTATTCAGTTATTATCGATATTTTAAGAAATGCTCTATTTTTTCCCAGTAGATCAAAGGATAAAAGGAATTTAAAATTATGTGCATTTTGATGTTACATGACAAGCACACTCTTCTCCTTCCTCATGTTGTGCATAAAACTATGCTGCAAATTAAGAACAAACAGCAGAATTTGACTTTTTCTACAGAAATATGAAGCCGAATTACATTTACTCAGGCCCATGTTGCTGCGCCACCTGGTGGCTACTAGTTTGTAATGCAGATGCAGGCAAAAATGCACCCCAAAACGCAAACCCCCTTCTCCTCCTGGCCTTTTCTCATATTTTTCCTGTATAAAACTTCATTTTCTGTATGTTTTTTTTTTTTCCTTATTTCGTCTGTGTCTTCAGGAAACAGAGCATCAATGAGAATGATCTACATAAACATAAAAGTCAGTGCTGTTTTTGCCACTCCAGGCTATTTGGGACATCAGGAGGAGGCTGGTACAGACAGAGACATACAACCTTCTGGAAAGCCAGTCAAAGCCATTACATTTGAAAGCAGGATACCTTAGGATGTCTATAGTTTGTTCACTGGAATGGCATGTTATGAAGGACAATACATATATCTGTAATGAACTGAACCAACAGAAAGAGGTAAATTTGAGGCATAAAGAAGTGACCCCCCCGCCCCCCTTAATATTTTAGGTCTCTGTCTTTACACTGAGCTGTGTAACTAATCCAGGGGTTTAAATCATAATTTTTACATAGTGGCTCTTTTAATGCAAAAATCTACCTCAATTTCCTCACTGTTTCTCCTCCCCATTAGACACCTTTAGAGACACAGTAAGACCACTGAAGTCCGTGACTCAGAAATGGAGTGCAGGTACTTTTTTATTTCAACTGTACACACAGAATACAGAAAAAAAATAACTAACCTTCTCCTTCTCTTCTGCAGTGAATGGGATTAGTCCAGAAATCCCATGGTTTAAATAAGATACTTAGTTTTTCTACTAGGTCTCATTAATCTTACATCTTTACTAACAATAAACCTTGTCTGTAGACCTCCATTAGCCTTCCTGTGGGCTGGAAATCGACAGACAAAATAATAGGGGCTTGCACCCAGATGGGTGGAGAGGATGATTAAATTCTTTACTCAGAACTTAATGGATTTTTGAGTTTTTTTCATTACTATTGTTGCAGAGTCTATGACTGCAAGAACGCTTGGGGATATTCACAGAGTATCAGTGGCACTTCATATTCTAAAAACTGAGAGAAGCAGAAAGACTATTGTTATTCAGATAGAAAATACTGACATTCAAGATTTTTCAATCTGGGGTTTTTTTAGAAATACCAACAACTTAAAGACCCTAGTGAATACCTCAGAAGCAAAGACAGAACTGACACAGGAGGATATTTGCACCACTACAGTGTGATATAATCTAGAATGTTTCCTCTTTCACATGGATTGACTTACCCATTATCCAACCCATTCTGCCCAATTTTCTTTCCTATGTCACCTACCATCACACCTGGCATTGGTAAGAGAGTTTTTGTATCTCGAATCTGCATAGAAGTGGAATGAAACATTATTTCAGTTGTAGAACAATGAAAATTATTGGTTGAACTTTTCAAACAGTGAAAATATTCCCAACTTGTGTTCTGTTATTAATGCTAAAGAAAGCTCTCTTTTTTTTTTTCAAGAACATAATCCTGGATTTAACTTGTACTTATGTATCCTCTCATTCAGGACATAGATCCCTTAATGAAAATTACTTTGGCAATGACACTAATTACATCACTGTGTTAAATATGCCGTAACACTGACGACTGCTCTCATCAGACTAGCATTGAAACCTTCTTCAGCTGTACACAGACATAGTCGGAACCAATGGAACTTTTATGTAACTATCAGATTTGAGATATTTCCTGATTTTGTAATAAGTTCATAAATAAATAAACTATTTCATTTTACTATGTACAACTTCTCTACTGCATTGCCATATTTTCTGATGCCTTTTATCTTATAAACTGATCTCTGTGGTAGAAGCTTGCAGATTTCATGCAGATCAGCCTGCAGCATTGGCAGACATAAATCATCATAAGCCTCATCCAAGACTTTCAGGACTTCATATAGCATAGGATAGTTCTAACTATACAGGTAGTGTGATAACCTGGAGCCTTTTCAGCTCTTTTGTATTTTTCAGAATTTTTTGCAGAAAACTGACAGTATAAAACTGTCTGTACAATCATCACAAAATCGGTGAACCTTTTGAAAACAATACGCTTGTTACAATTGCAATAAATGTTAAAGAATCTGCTGGTCAGATATAAATAACAGCATAACAGAAAGTCTTTAATTTGAACCCACTCCTCCCAAAAAGAAAAAAAGATTAGCAATATTTCTACCCTACCTGTACAATAAAGGAATGTAATCCTTGGCACTGTCCATCAGGAGTATAGAGCTGGGCATACACAACTGCATGAGTGGCATGTTTCCCCATATTACCAACCCAGAACTTTGCAGCTTCAAAGTCAGGAGTATTGATGATAAATTCCTGTAGCCAGGAAAGAAAGGAGCAAATGATATAAATCATAAAAATCAACACACTGTTATTTTCTTTTTTTTCATGACCATGGTAATGCTTTGAAAACATCCATTAATTGCCAGGTTTTCATTCTGTACTCCACTACAACAGCTGAGTTCTCTCTACTGTGTTCAACTTTAGAGAGAATACATGTAGCTAGGAAAAAATCTAGAGCTGAAAAGGATCATTATTTCATTGTAAAGCCTGAAATTCAGCCTTTTAATTGCTCATTTAAGCCATTAAAAAAAGTAAAGCAAAGTGATGGACTCAGAAGCATTTCCTAGATCTTAGGTTAAGCTGTGCTATGAATCCATGCGAGAGACTCTGAGGGCTGTTTCAGCTGCAAGGGCTGAAACCTGTGCAGGGACCAACTCCTTCTTACGCAGTTTTGTATGGAAAGGAAGCCTGGTTGACAGCCTGAATGGCAGCACACTTCCCAGTTTGGACAACTGGGGGACCATGAGTAGTGGGAATTCTGAAGAATACATGTATCCTGAAATTCAGACACAGATTCAGCTTTCAGAATTTTAGATTCCAAATAGTGTGCTTTCTGCATGTAAAAGAAATCTGAACTCAAGAGTTTCATGATCTTAACAAAGATTTAGTCATTTCAGTCACTTTTACTGCAGTGCACTCATCACCAGCCTAAAACTCAATTTATTTAAATGGAACTTTTCATGCTGCCAATGTCACAAGGTTTTTTCTTTTTTTTTTTTTTTTTTTTCTGGAAAGGTATCTGATCATCCATGTTGCATAAACGCTCACTGAATTGCTTGTATACGAAAAAATGCAGACTGGAATGCTGTCCTACTGAAGAATATAAAATCTTACGTTTCAAATCTATGATTCTCATTTCTCATTCTTTTGAAGCCACTTCATGATGTGACATTGTTTGTTGACAGTAACAGCACCCAGTTCTGTGTATTACAGTGCAATAAAATGCCACAGTCTTTCGGGGAGTTGATGAGCCTACCTTCTTGGGACATTAAATAACACATTTTAAATTCAACTCGGCACAGACCAAGCATGTAAACAAAGAGGAAGTTCTATCAGCCTCCTCTCTTAACTTCTATTTTCTTCTCCCTTAATGTAAAACTACAATAAGTTCTATTCATTTACTGAAAAAAATGTTAGGACAATGAATTTATTTCTGCAGTAGTGCTGATTTCAGAAAACAAATTACTATTATTAGTAAGCACTATCCTAATGGAAAAAGCAGTTGATTGTTTTCTTCTTTGGGTCTCTTTGATAGTCTTGTTATCCCTGTTTTGTATTTCTTTTTCTCATCCTCAGGAAATAATCCTAATATTTGTATATAAATAGCCTTCATATTTAAAGACAATTTAATCTGCACGTCCAACTATTCCTTGAGACACAATAAAGGAGAAGGACGCTATCTTATTTTATATCACAACCAGAAGAGAAAGCAGAAAACAGAAATTGCTGGGTTTCTTGTAAATATTTATAACAATGTAAATATTTGACCTTTTTTTTTACATTTGGAGTTGGACTTGAGTCTTCCTTATTAATCAAAGAAATCCTGGAATCATTTTGTCCTGTTAGTAAATTACAGAGCTTAACAGTCTCAAACATTATTCCTGTGCATTAAGGACTAACCTGAGTGCTACGATCAAATGTGGCAGTAGTCCGTATGCCTCTGGTATTGGTTCCATGGCTGAGTTCAGTCAGAGCAAAACATCCAAAAATCTAAATAAGGAGATATATGGCACAGTTCAAGACCGCTTTATTACAGCAATTAAAACTGTAAGATTTTCAAATGATTGGAAATTCAGCTGTTGGAAAGTAACTTGCAATTGCAAGAAACCAATCAAATGTAACCCTAAGGCTAGGACATCATGCCTGCAGTAGAGTAACAGGTATTTTTTTCCTTTGCTGATGGCTGACTCATTCAGGCAGGTACAGATTATTACATCCACTGGCTAAGTTTTCAGCTGGGTTGAAAGAACTGTTGCGTGGTGAAAATCAGTAAGTCTGCTTGCATTACAAGCAGTTCTGGGAACTCGCAAAGTCAGGGGAAAACCAGAATGAGGCTGTTTCTTTTTAAAATGGCAAATAGCCTACATTATTGAAGGGGATAAATTTATATCAGATCAATATATGGATACACTTGGTTCTCAGCAGCATTTTGGAACACTGCCTGCTTGAAGCCACACTGAAATGTGCATGCTGCAACCCCTTACCCTAGACTGATTTGGCTTGTAGTACATACTCTTCAGTAACAAACCTTTGAAGAGCAACTGAGAATAAAAAAACCTAAAAACAAACAAACAAACAAAAGACAAACAAAACAAACAAAAAACTGAAGCTTCAGGCAAAATTATTCTGACAAATACATATCCTAAGACTTTTGCTTAGACTGAGAGTCAGTAAAAGAATTCATCCTGATCTTCAGCATGGGGTATCCAACCAGAACTATGTAGCAGTATATTGTTGTCTATGAGCAGACAGATAAACGCACAATTTCAGAAAATTAAATAAGCAAATAAGGCGAACGGTTGGCAAAAAAAAAAAAAAAGGTAAGAAGCGATAAAGAATAACAAAAGAAACATGAAGCTCAGTTTGGATGCGCTCAGCATATATATCTTGCAAAATCAAAGAGGATTGTAAGGATACTCTCAATTTAAAAGAGCACCTTAAGGATGCTCTTTGACTGGATGCAATCAAAGAGGATTGCTACGATGCTCTTAAATGACTGTGGATGGAGACTAAACCAGTATTGTATCATCTATATTGCCTTTTGGGAGAAGTCCCCAAGCTTTGTCTGCATGTTAACTTGGATAGTCTAAAACAGATCCAGGAAATGGCATAATAGCTAGCAGTGAGGATAGTCAGAGCTCAGTGCTTGAATCTGCTCCTTGATCATTTCTTTTGCTATTTAGAAGTATCTAGGTACGTAAAGAGATCAGAAATAACACAAAGGTGCAGGTGGTGCCACAGTTCTGATGGTGCCCATTTCTCACAGGTTGTCAAAAAAAAAGAAATTACCTCCATGCTATAAACTTGTTTCACAAAATCTGCAAACCTCTTAGAAGCACTCAAAATTGCACCTGCAAATACCTGTAAAAACAGAGAATTATGAACAAAATCAGTGACCCCATGATGGAAAGCACAAATTGCACATGTGTAATAACTTGTAATAGTGATGTCCATTAAAGAGACCACGGAAAGTAGGCTGCACAGTAAACTAGTACTTAGACTATAGCTGGAGGAGGCAAGTCAGGATTTGATCTTGTCAAGGCCCCTTTACAGAGGACTGAACTTTTCACAGCTCTAACCTGTTCAAGCCTTCATTGCAAACTCTTAAAAATGCTTAATGAGCTCACTTTCCACTTGTTCTTACTGATGTCCCCTTGAGTAAAGTAAAACTTCAAGACTCTTCTAGTTTGCTTTATTGCAAATGGGTTGGGAACTGAAGGTAGCTTCTTCAAGATCAGACAAGAACGCTGTTTTTAAAGCTACCTTCAGTTTTTCTAGATGGATATTCATATAACAAAACTGTAATTCCCAGACCCTCCCCTGCCATGTGAATAGTAATAATTAATTAATTTAACTAATATTATTTGAGCAGCTATGTCAAGTATTCTTTCTGAGAGACTCATCTAGGGAGCAACTGATGAACAGAACCCCGGCCACTGATATCAGTGAGAAACTTTACACTGGTTCCCATTCCTGCTGGATTCTGCCCTGAATCAAGACACTGGGGGTTAGGCAAGGAAGTTTCTGATACCTGTACCTGTAGCAAAGACATAGCCACCAAAGGGGGCCCAACAAACAAGTTCTTTGGCTGCTACTGCCCTAGAGAGGAGGCAGAGGACTGGACAAAAGAAGGTGGAACTGTAGGCATCAAGACACCTTTCTGTAGCTCTGTCTATACTGCTCCATCTTTACTTTCCAGGTGGGATTCCAGTGGAGGCAGGGCTTAATGACAAAGATCTACTAACTTCCTCCTACAGCTCTCTGATTCTTCTGAAGAGTTAAACCGAATTCCATTTTTGAAAACAAAGGACTGGGAAAAGACATAGCTTTAATAAAATAGGCAGAAAGCAATGGAATTATGGGATTACAAGTCACTTTTAAATTCAAATATACACCACTGTACCCTTTGAACTGTACTTACACCGCAATGTAAGAAATACTGGAGACATGGAGACCAATCGTACATTCCTATACAGACCACCATATTAAGTATCTTTAGTGGGTTCTCTAAGATCTCTTGCTGAGTAAGAAAATCATACTCAAAGAGCCTTTTACAGCGCAGGAATGTCAGCTCCTGATATTTCTCACGGCACAGATCTTCCCCAGGATGATGTGCAAAGAGAGGATCACTTTCCAGAGCAGAGAAAATTCTGTTCTTGAGGGGCAAAAACCAGACATGAGAATGTTAATCTAAAAGCATTAAAAAAACAAGTTAATGTTCTTCTAGCGTAATACTAGGCCTCAAACTACAATCGTTTGATAGAAGATGTAAATTTATAAACCCAAAACTCCAGAAAATTAAAAAATAGATTTAAATGGTCTGTCATTATATATACAGTTCATGCAGCTAAATTTTATGAAAGCTCCTTTGTCATGAAATAGTAAGTGTTGGACTGATTCACTCTGAGTGTAAGGAAGCAGTATAGTAAAACTTACTTGCTTTTTACAGCAGCTTCATTATTTCACTATATGAAGCTGCTGGCAGGATCTAAAGGGCAATGGCCTCAATCTGAGGATAAAGGTAAAACTCCAGGGGTTACATACAGTTAGAAATATGCCATAATGGTAAAGCCATTAAACTACCACAACTGCTCTGTTCTCAGAGGAAAGCAGAAATGTACTCCATTTAATGGAACCATCATATGCAGCAATTCAATATGGGGGTGTGCATCTTTTAATGTTTTAATTTAGATCTTTTTTTTTCAGTTAGATAATATACTATGGCATTTTTTTACCTCAGATGTCTGTGTCTTCAAGATATCCACATCTTCTTAATTGTCTTTCATGTAATTTAGAAAAAAAATGCAGTGCCTCAGGCAAAATCTTTTAAAAAGATTTTTAAAGTCCTTTCCTCCTCTCTGAAGAGAATGACACAGTAAGAAGGAAGAAAACCAGAAGATTTCCTGTGCTTTGCTTTGAAAGGTAGGGTCATTCCCTCTCTCCGTATGAACAACACTATGAAAAGTGTTCTCTCCGTATGAACTCCCTCAGACACAGAACACTTGTGTTTTTTCTATGCTCTTAAGTATATCGTCAGATGCAGAACAAGGCATTTTTGATTTCTCTGATCCACCTTTTAAGATTTTAATAATTATGGTGAACATTCAAGATTAGCTTAAATCCATGTAAAACTATACCACCTTCAAAAAAGCCAGTTTTTCTCCTCCTACATCTCCAAGTCATGCATTCCCACACCATCTCCTGTGCTGCCATTAATCTCTCTCTTTGGTGGGGACCAAATAATACTCTACAGAGTATTATTAAAGTAAATAGTTTCCCTTTGAAAATCACATACTTGCTTCTACTGATATCTCCAAAATTAAAACATGCTTACAATTCTTGCAAAGTTTACCTTAAGCCGGATGGTATCTTCACCATCTAGAAACACTGCCATCTCCTTCCAGTTGAAGGAAGCTTTCTTACGATATTTGCAAAGTGGTCCTTTAGGGAAATCTGGTAGCAAAGTATCCCATGAACTTTGGTTGCCAGTGGCTTCCTTCAGATTCAGTGTGGGTGCCATTGTTGGCTAAACTGCACCAAACAAGAAAAGATACATCATGAACTGAAGCACTGCAGATGTCTAATTTTTAATAATAAAAAGAAATCAAAAGGGTTGTTAATTAAATCAGAGACTTGTTCAAATGTATGAGTACAGCAGTGCAGAGCCAACTAAAAGCTTGCCCTCCCATTTTTCGAATTCAATTGGCTTGGTACAAGCTAAGAAAAATCCCCACCTTTGATCAAATGTAAATGAATTCCATGGTCTTTGTTATTAAAATATGAGCTAAACCTTTTAAAATAAGCAAAATATGAAAGAGGGACACCATTGGTTAATATTGCATAATAAGAAAGAGGGGATGAGATGAAAGATCCAGGCAAGAAAATAACGTCTTGAATAACATAATGTGAATAATTGTTACCTCGCTTCTAACTTAAATGCAAAATAATAAAATACTAAAGCACCCAAACATGCATACAAAGCCCTGTTCAAATGCAGGAGATGCCTGTATTATCTCCACGTTACTAGTTAACATTTAAACAGCTTTTAACTAAATGGAATGTTGGTTATATATTAATGTTTGTTTTTATATAACTGAAGTGATGAGCTGTTGTTTGTGCATAAACACGAGACACAAGACATCAGGGAAATGGTAAGAACTCTGCCCTTATCTTCCACTGGTTGAATATATGAAAGAGTGGGTAATAAAACCTTTACTTCATGTATCCCAATTGCAAGAAACAAATTTCTGCAAAATTCTGCATATATGCATCTCCTTTGCCTGATTTAATCTTGTCCAGAGCTGGACTAGCCCCCACAGATCCACTTGGCTATGTGAGCACTACACTACCTGGGTGTATCTGCCCACGCCATTAGGAGTATGGTGCAGAAATAAACAGGTGGCTTTACACAGGGGAAACATAAACACCTCCAGCCCTGTGTACTATTCCATTGCTTTGATATGGTGAATATTTAGAATCGTGAAACTAGAGCAACGTCAACATGCTGTCTATTGCTAACGCTGACTTGAACAGAACAGGTGACTGGGACAAGCAGGAGGCCCTGTCTGCAATGGGCCTGTAAAAGGTACAGATTAAACCTGCATAAATAACGTAAAATAAAACTATCACAGCAGTGACTTCTACAAAACACATAAAACTTCTTCTACGTTTCTTCTACACGTAAGATGCAGTTTTAGAAAACTGTAAGCACATAGGTACGCGCTTCTCTTAAGTGTCATATTCTCATACTCAAGAATAAATAAAATAATAAAAAGTATGAACTTTGCAACCACACTTAAACTTCACTTCTCCTTCTTTCTTCCTTAAAGTTTAAATTTTCATTTCTGTTATGTGGTGGCTGGTAACATTTTTAGCCTGTCTTCCCACTAAACATTTGTTTCTGAATACACTGTTTTCTGTGCTGAGTTGACCTCAGACTGCTCGGAGGGAAAAAAAAAAAAAAAAAAAAAAAGAAAAAAGGCTGTGCAATGTACTGATTTGTACTACAAAAAATGTACCGAGATTTGTGTGCTCGAAGCGCCGGGCAGCTGGGGGCCTGCCAGCTTGTCAGTCAGCGCTCCCGGGCATGAGTCCGCTTTCAGAACGGCGTTTCTACGCTGAGGTACCGCAGCCGCTGTCACAACGACACAGACCCTCCTCACGCAAAAACTATAAATACCGTAAAAATCCTCCAGCCTCCGGGAGTGGACGGCGCCCCGGGTTTCTCAGCCGCGGTACAGCACGGCAGCCGCCTCCCACCGCACGGCGGCTGCCCGGGGAGGGCTGCCCGGGGAGGGCTGCCCGGGGAGGGCTGCCCGGGGAGGGCTGCCCGGGGAGGGCTGCCCGGGGAGGGCTGCCCGGGGAGGGCTGCCCGCGGCCGCCTCGCTTAGGGGTTCAAAGCCGCGGCCCGGGGCGAAGGGACGCCGTACCTACCAGCGGCCGCCGCTGTCCCCGCCTCAGGAACTGACGAGGGCAGGCTGCGACGCGCCTCGCCTCCTCCTCCTCCCCCTGCGCGGCGGCGGGGCGGCCATGGGGCTGGTGGGGACGGCGGCTGTGCGGGATGGCGGCGCCGCGCTGCCTCACGGCTTCTGGGCAGCGGTGCGCGTCTGGCTGGAGAAGCCGCAGGTGGCTAACAGGCGGCTGTGCGGCGCCGCCATCGAGGCGGAGGGGACGGTGCCCCTCTGGGAGGGCGGGGAAGCATCTCCCCCCGTCGCCGCCGTGTGGGGAGGCGGGAGCGGCGGGGGGCAGGAGGGGCGAGCGGCGTCTGCCGGGGCTGCGGAGCTGGGCCGGCTCTGGAGCGAGGTGCGCGGCCAGCTGCCGGCGGGGCACGGGCACCTACCGCCGCCCCTCACGCCGTGGGGCGGGCCGGGCGGCCCCTCCGAGCTCCGCGCCGTGCTGAGGACGCTGCTGCCCCGGGGGCGGCCCGGCGGCCCGCCCGCCCCGCCGGCGAAGGAGCTGGCGGTCCAGGGTGAGTGGGAGCCCGGCCCCGAGGCGGTGAGGGCGGGCGGGATGCCGGGCCCCGGGCCCCAGCTCCTGCGCGGGGGGCGGCGGGAGCGCCCGGCGGTGCCGGAGGTTTGGGGGTGCTGCCTCTGTTGCAGCCTGTCCCGTCTGAGGCTGTCCTGCAAATGAGATAAATACCACTTTTTTTCCCGCTTATGGGAGCGCGGGTGGATTTTTGTCCTTACCGTGCGCTTAGGTTTTTATCTTATGTTTTGTTGTTCTTGTGCTAGGAAGTGTCAGCAGTTGAAATACAAATTACAGAGGTCAAACACCTGTAGCACTCTAGTTTAAACAACCCCTGCTTCAACCTTAGGAAAGCATAGTAGGGGAAGAGGTAATGTGTTATGTGTAAGGTACTGCTGAGATGGGAAAAGCACTTAGGGAAGCCAGGCACTCCGCTCCTGAGGAAGAGGTATAGAAAATGGCTCATCTTTTTGTCTTCCTTAAAAAGAAGAGGTGAGAAGGACTGTCATCATGCAAGCTTCTGTTGTGAGTAAGCGGCCAGTGCAAACCTAATTATGGGCTTGTAAGGAGTGACAGCAGCCTTTGAAAATGCCAAATTAATGAAAAAATAGGCAGCTGTGGCACCTGCCTGGCCAAGTTGAACTGTTTGTGTCAACTTTTTTTATTGCTTAGTGTTGCTTAAAAATGAAGCTCGACTTGGTTGGTTTGTTTGTTTGTTTTTTCTTTTTTACATTGTATGATGCTAATATGCTGCAGTAAATCCTACTAATATAAAGAAACCTATATGGGGTAGAGTTTCACACCTTTTTAAGATAAATTTTGAAAAAGTGTTCTTGTGGATTAAAGCCTAATAGCAATGTTTTGAAAAGAGTCAGAATTCCAGAAATAATTACATTCACAATTCAAAAAGACCTATAGTCATTTATGGGGGACAGGTGACTTAGGATGCTCTTGTGGCCTGTGATTGTGTTGTGGTTTGACCCCAGCCGGCAACTCAGCACCACACAGCTGCTCGCTCGCTCCCCCTCCCCCCTTTGGGATGGGGGAGAGAATCGGAAGAGTAAAAGTGAGAAAACTCAATTTATTTTTTAATATTGCACTGATTGTTTATCTAATACTGGGGTGATATTTAAGTCTCTTAATTTGGAATGTGCTTCCAAGGACTCCAGATTTAGCGTAGGGTAGGGGAAGGCAGCAGTTTTGTGCTAGAAAAATCTCATTATCTAGCTTTTACTTAATTAAAATAGTTAGGTTTAAAGAAAATGAATAGTCTTACTGGTCAGCCTTAGATATTTTGGAAACATCATGCAGCAGAATGTTAAATTTTGAGAATTCAAACAGTTCAGTAGTTTCAGATGTCAGGCACACTGAGAAATGGATCTGTTCTTAGCATTTTGGTTCTTCCTGTGTTGTCTTAGATCTTGCTTCATTCGTTTGCACTTAATGTAGTAAGGAGACAAAAGTTTACTTTGGTGCTAACCAGGATGGTTTGCACTGTGGAATAATATATCACTATTTACATATCTTTTCAGATGTTTACAATGGAACTGTGACCTTTCTGCCTTTGGAGGAAAACAGTGAAGGAAAATACCAGATTAAAAAGTGCAATACTTATCAAATTCAACTTACACACATAGAAGACGAGGAATGGTAAGTGCTGGGAGTGAGAGAGGAAGCAAACCCTGAATTATTGCAAGGATTACACCATGTTTTAGTATTGGTCTCTAGGCGATTTGGTTTGTGTAATTTCCTGCTTGATCAGTAAGTGACAGTAGTGGTGTGATTTTAGTGCATAGTGCTCAGTTAGAAATGAAACATCTACAATGCCCAAATCAACACAAAACAAATCTGTTTCAACTTTGAATGTATACATTGACTGTACACCTGTGTGGTCTAGAAAAAGCATGTGTATTCTGATCAGGAGGAAGTAGCTGTGCCTCTGAGAGAGGTCAGGTTCTGTGGGTGTTAGTAAGGTTGAGGGTCAAATTGGAATTTCTGTTTGGAACCTACTGAGCTTCAGTCATTGAAATGTAGACCATTCCAGCTTGGTCCTGAGCATCTGAGGGCATAGCTGTGATGAAATCTAAATGAAGTTAGAGATGATGAAATAATGAAATGTGCCAACTGATACGTTTTCTTTCTAAATTTTCCTGTTGTTTTGATGAATTTCATGAATTCACTTCTAGTTAGTCGTTGGATACATTGCTAAATCAGGTTGTTCATCATTTGCGAGTCCTCAGTCTTCGTGTTAAATGTAGCATGGACTCTCATATACAGTGTTTGAATTGGCAGATAATGAGCTGTCTAACAAAATTCAGGGGCGACTGTTCCATTATTCAGTGACTTCACTGGTTTTTTTTCCTTTTTGTATATTACGTATTTCCTCATTCCCCAGTCTACTACTTCTCCTCTGTTTGATCTGCTGATTTTTTTCCACTTAGTCATTCTTTTCTCTTTCTTTGAGGTAGCTGAAATAATGAAACACACTGTACTTATACAAAGTTTTTATTTTATTTTGAAAGGTCTGTGTCTATTGTAGCTCCATTTCCAGAAGATTGGTTTTCAGATGGAATTGCGTATCCCAAACTAGAATGGCTTGGAAATGAACTTTTATCCAAACTGGCTAAATGGTCTGTGGAGCAAAAGCCCAGTGAGTTTAAAAGTACGCTTTCGCTCATTTCTGTAGCAAAATACAGCAAAGTTTATCAAGACCTTAAAGAAAAATACAAAGAGATGGTAAAGGTAAGTTTGGCAATAAGTGAAGTAATAATATGCTTTTCTATAGTTGTTTTTGTTGCTGTTTGCTTAGTGAAACTGCTTCTTTCACTGAATTCTTTTTTTTTTTTTTTTTTTTAATAAAGAAGCAGTTTAATTGAAATGTATGTTTTATGGTTTGGTTGTTTGTTTTTTCTGTGTATGTGGGAAACAAGCCATTTAGTATTTGGAAGAACTTAACTGGAAAAGTAAGATTTGGAGCCAAATTCACTCTAAATATCTGGAGGAGTTAAATATTTTCCAGAATGTTTCCCTTCAAATAAGAAGGAAGCAGTAGGTCAGTGGGTGTAAATATTAAGTCATCCACACTAGAAGACATAAAGTATCACCTTCTCCAAAACCTGGAAGTCTGGAAACAGCACTGATTTGTAAGCCCATTAAATTTTCTATTACTCTTTTTAAATTTAGATGCAATATTAATATGTCTTAGTTAGAGGAGCAATGTTGTAGTATTGTTTTATGCTGGGAATCCTGAAAAACGGTAGCGATCATGTTAAGTGCTGTATGAAGCAATACATACACCAGACTCAAGCTACAAGCAAAAAAAATTGGTAAATGCTTTTGTAGAACACATTATGAAAATGTTGAAAGATTTTACTGTTGATCTTTCTGTACTAATAGAAAGATGTATATGAGAGGAAAATTGGACTTGTGGGTAAGCTAATGGTTCAGTCTTTAGCTCTGCAGTAGCCTTAGTGTAGTCTTGAGCTTTTTAATCTTTGTTTCGGTTCCTCATTTACAAAAAAGGAATAATACTTCCACTTCCTGTCGTCTTAATTAAAATTTTGATTCTTCATGTTCTGTTGTGCCAGGATAATTCTATGCCTGTTATGTTGTGAAAATAAATTTACAAATACTCACGTTACCAATGTTGCACATAACGGGAATAATAGAAGTGTTTTTCTTCTGAGGGAGTTAAGCAAAAGGATACATGCTCTATTACAGAAGAGATGCAGCAGTTTACTTGTTGTGAGCTGTACATACGGAGCCATAATGTTCTTGGAAACTTTATTGGTTGGATGACAGCAGACTTTCTTTATGCCATTATTCTTTTGCATGACTCACAAAATCAGACAGTCTTTATTTACATTCTTTGCGTATATTTTTAATAAGGTTAAAATGCAAAATTCATGAAGTGCAGAAACCTATTGAAGTGGATGACTATCCAGATAACTAACTGACCACTTTTTGCAGTAATTTCAGACAGTGCAGAAAATATTTTTTTTTCTCTATTTTTTTTCTGAAGGTGTGGCCTGAAGTGACAGATCCTGAGAAATTTGTTTATGAAGATGTTGCCATTGCCACTTACTTGCTGGTAGGGAACTGTTTTGCCTAATAATATTCTATAAGGTTCTACTTCCTAATAATAGAACCTCTATAAAGAAAATTCTTTAAAATAGAATGACCTGAAGTTATTACAGGCATACAAGGCAAAAGGAAGGGGGTAGGAGAAAGGGTGTGGGTTTTTTGCATTTTGGGTATTTTTTTTGTTGTTGTTTGCTGTCATTTAAGCAGAGAGACAAAGTTCTTATTACAATGTTTTCAAGCGTAACTTAAAGTGGAATTCATGTCTATAACTCTGTTCAAGTTGTGTTTGTATTCTGATCTTTGGTAGTACTCTCAACAGCATTTCAGGGATTTACATATAATAAGTGATTATAGAAGGTAAGCATTTTATAATAAATTGGAAAAAAAAAATGAATGTGACAAAGCAAAGGGAAAATCAGTTGATTTTCTTTTTTATACTGCCCTATGCCACAAAAATCAGCACAATAGCAATGAAAATTAAGTTTAGAGGGATACTAATACTTCTTTGTGAAGATATGATAAAGATTTGCAGTTCTGTGTCACAGGAAGTTTGACCTACACAGACAAGATGTATTTTTTTTTTTTTTAAGAGATAAAGCAAAAAGCACTGATGTAGCAGAAAAATAGTGATTAGACAGGATGATTTGCAGATCAGAAGCTGTTGATTTATACATATTTCTATGACTTGTGCTAACTGTAGATGCTAGGAATGCAGATAAATGCTTGGTGCAGTTTTATAAGGCACCTGCCTATTTAAGAACCTATGAAAATTCTGCCACCTGCAGTCACTGGAGACTTCAGGTTTTTAAACAGCATCAAAATTTGTCACTATGTAGGCACATCAATATTTTTTGACTGCTATCCAGAGTGCAGTTAAGAGCATGTCTACCTTGAAGTATAATGTAGATACCTCTTGCATCTTCTCTAAATCAGTATTTGTAAATAAGTTAGCTCATTTACAGAACTTGTTGAGGCCTAGTTTATTTTGATAATTGACTGTTTAAACTTAGTACCCTGGTTTCTTTTCCCATGAAGATTTTAAAAATTATCTGAGGAAGCCTGACTGACCTAGGCTACTCTCGAAATCGTGATTGTCAGATTGGTGTGACAGGACTTTTTACATTAGAGAAATGATCATGATGAAGCAGTCAGGTAGTTGGATTGTTGTAGGTCCCGTCCAACTGAACTATTCTATTTGATGATACTGGCTTGTGGAAAGAGCTATATAATAGACTTCTCTTTTACTGTTTTTACCACCATGATAATATGATCTGTTGAAAATTAGTTCCCATATGTTAGGAATTATAATAGTTGTAGCCACAGGAAAGTTCTGTAATGACACTCTTGAAAATGTTTTACAAATTTTTACGCACGAGTGTTAGTTTACAGTGATAGTGTTTTAGCTGACATAGCACTAATTTTCAAAAAGTTATTAGTTGTCTAATAACTGGCTTATATAAATGAAAGCTTAAAGTATGGTATTAATAACCTAACCTCCTTGCAAAATTTTCAGATATCTATATGATGGTTTATAATAACTCATTATTTAGAAGTATGTTAAATAGGTGGTTAAGAGAAGGTAGGTCCAGTGTTAAATTTTTATGGATTTACAGCATCTAGATTGATATGATGGGAGAAGGGGGCATCTGACCTCATTTTGCACTGCTGTCATATTAAGGTCACCTCTGTCTAGGCACATGCCCAAAGGAGCAGCTGTTCAGTTTGCATCATGAGAAACTCAGCAGGTGATTGAGGATAGGTGTGATCTGTGTAGGAGGTGATTAGGGATTTCTGGGATACAGCCTGCAGTGCAAAAGTGCAATGATTTGTACATTTCAAAATGTAAACACAGCCTGATAATCTCATGGGTTATCTGTGGCTTCTTACCCTCTAGCAAAACTGACAAATTAACAAGCAGCAATGTTACAAATATTAATTTTCGTGGTTAAATACTCTTGATGATTTTTGCTAGTCATAGGAAAAAAATGTGTGCAGAGTTGGTAAATGTGTGCTCTGTAGCTTCTCATTGAAGTAAGGAGAGTTTGATGGCGATAGAAAGAGACTAATCCATGCCTTGTAGACAAGCATCCAATTATTAACTAATTATGAATTTCATAACTATGTAAAAGTAACTACTTATGTACAGAGCAGGGACTAGAATTGGGCTAAAAGCTTTGGGGTCCCTTTAGCTAATGTAGAATTTGGGGCAGCTGACTGTTGCTAGGTAAGTTACACTTTGTTCATTAGAAAGTGATGTTACATGTACCAATATATAGCCAACGGATTACAAAGAGCATTTTGGTTTTTATTTTCGGCTCTGCCACCAATTCTTTCTTTAATACAGTGGATATAAATGCTTCCGTGGTGTTACTTCCAGAGACACTGTTGAAGTTTACTTGCTACTTTCCTTGCTTCCTCTGTTCATCTCTTGCACCCTTTGTTTTAGCAGCTTATTTTACATTTATGTTCAAGGCTATAGAACCCTGGGTTAGAGTGATTAATGTCAACTTCCAGTGACTTAGAAGGGAGTGGAGGATGAGCTTAGCACTTAGAAAATTATTGATATTTTGCAGCGTAATTCCTGCCCCTCTCTATAAACAGTTTTAGTGTTTTCTGGTTTTGGCGGTTTTTTTCCACCTCTAAAGTTATTTTCTCTGTGAGTACAGGGGATGTCTTCTGTCACATCTGGATTCTCTCTCAGCTTTCATGTCCAATAACCTTTGCTGCTTTCTTACAGGGAAGCTTGAGAGCAGAAGTCTAAAATGTTTTCTTTTCTTGTCTTAGATTCTTTGGGAAGAAGAGAGAAAGGAAAAAGCATTGACCAAAAAACAGTCATTTGTAGATCTTGGATGTGGAAATGGTCTACTGGTTCATATTCTGAACAATGAAGGGGTAAATAGAGTGCTTTTAAAAATAATAATTAAAAATAGAGATAGTCAATATTCCTGTTACACCTTTCTTTTATCTGGCATGCAAATAGCCAAAATTCAGGTAATTCATGTAACTAAAATAGCATTTTGTCACTCTAGTTACCAGGAAGAAATGCTAGCAGACCTTTAGAAACCTTTCACGTAACTATTTTTATTAGTGCAATCCATTTCACTTCAAGGCTATTTTTCTGAGGTAGGAAAGTAAGAGGGAAAAGAAGAAGTAATGGTGTAGTTTAGCTATGCTGTAGACAAAGCAAAAAGGAATAGGGAATCTTAACATAGAGATTATCTCTCAAGAGCCTTTAAATGAGATGTTTTTCATGAACTTAATTTTATCAAAGATGAATTCTACTTGTCATGTCCTGAAAACATTTTTCTAGATCTTCAAAAATAATCCTGGGACTTGCTGATTATAAAAATGCCTAACGATTTACTGTTCTTTTGGGAGTGAAAATGTGGCAACAGCAAAAGTCAATTTCTTGAGGCATAGTTTCTGAAACAACAACAAAAAAAGGTCAGTGAGATTGAACAAAACCCAGTGAAGCTGAGTCTGTCTGTTTCAGAAAATTGTATTTTCCACTTTTGGGAGAACATGGTAAAATTTGTAGAGGAAATTAATAGTATCCTATTAGATCAATAGATGTCACTGGGAGAAAAAAACCTCCCAAGTTCTCCTTAACACAAGCTCTCTATCCTTGTATGGCCCAAAAAAATTGATCTAATACAAGATGCTATTTTCCCTGTAGATGTTTCTTTTCGTACATCATTAGGTCATCACTGCTGTAGTACTGACAGATACTGTTGACTGTCAAAAAATCATGTGTGCAAGAGTTTTGAGACTTCTTTAGGAATTAATTTTTGGCTAGTTCTGCACAGGGTTCTTGAATTTCAAATGGTATTACTTATGCATTCTTTATTTCTTGCTTTAGTTTCAAGTCCTATTCCCTCTTCCCATCATTTCACATGGGGAGAAGCATGTTTGGACTCTTAACAGCCTAATTGACTTCAGTAGTTGAAAGGTGGTTCTCCCAGCAAGGACTGTTCAGAATAGCACTCTTCTCTGAGCCCTGTGGGTGCTACAGGAATGATGGCCTCATGAAGGGTTTTGATATTTTAAAAACGAACAAAATCCAATATTCTGCTTTTACTTTTGTAGAGATCCAGATTTTCAAGAGCAGTTTCAATAGGTGTGCCCAGGTAAAATGTCAAACCAGATATATTCTTAATGTTTCCTAGTCTTTCCCTTCATATTTAGAAGGGAAAGAAGGGATTAAAAGTATTCAACTTCTGCCTGAAATGGTGAAGCTGTGTTTCATTATGTGTCTAAATTTTAGTATGAATGAAATAATCATTGTTAATATGTATGTTTAGTAAGCCTGTTTGACAACTTCTGCTGAAAGTAGTCCTTAAAAATGATACTTTTTATTCAAATTTTTCAGCATTCAGGTAGAGGAATTGATGTGAGGAGAAGAAAAATATGGGACATGTATGGACCAGAAACTCATTTAGAGGTATTATGCAAATGTATGTCAGTCTTACTGATTTGTAATTTTATTCATTTGTTTGTTGCTTCAGGTTGTGTTGATGCAAATGTAATCCAACAATCGGGTTACAGACAGTTGTCTAAAGTGATCTGTGGGTTTGGTGTGATGCCACCCATATGTCTTGTGGGACTATAAAGTGTAAAGGAGATTATTAGAGCAATGCTGTATCACACCCTTGCATATTGCAACTTATTTTTCATCTGAGAAGACTAGTATGACTTCCTACTTGTACGTACAGGCATGCACACCATGAAACAATCTGAGTTTACTGGAAGATCAATATTAAGCAGCTTTGTTTGCACCACTGTACCTCACAACTTTGGATACTAATATCTTTTATGAGTAGTTTATTCTTGAAAGTGATTCTGACCTTCTAGTGCTATGTGCTGTTTTGGGGACAAATTTTTTTGTTGAACCTCAAAGGAGCCAATCATCTGCTGTACTGACCAGTAATTATTGCAATTATTTTTGTAATTGCGATTTTTATCGCAATTACAAACCAGTAATTATTGCAATTACTTACCGGTAAGTAATTGCAATAATAGCCTTCAAAAAAAATCAACAGGAAAATGAGTCTGAAAGCGGGACTATATTTTAAGTTCCACGTTAGCATTTTTATGAGAACAGGAACAATTTGAGCACAGGAACATTCACTTTAACTCCAGCTGTTCTTGGGCTGGTACTTGTTAGTGTGGTACTGATGAACTGTTGCCCTTTGGAGGTGAGGTGTTCCTGGTTTCTTGTTCTCTAGACTCCTAAAATTTCTCACTCTGTTCTCTCAAAAATTGTCAGCTTCCAATATATTAAAATAATTTTCCACCTGTAGTTATTCTCTTGTAGTTTTGTTTAAAAGTTAATTCAACATATCTTTGGATGCTAACAACTTACATTAAATCAACAAAGGAGCAGCAGTTTTCACAGATGAGAGGTGGAGCTTTCACGGTCTCGTCCAGCCTTTTCTTTGCCACCCTGCCATTTTGGGTAGAGATTGCCAAAACTGCCAGATTCCTTTGCTGCAGTCTGCAACCAGATCTTACTGAAAAGCTTCAAGGAAACAATCCAAAACATCAAGCTGTGGTGCTCCTTTGTTCCCGTTGTACTATATTAAGTCAATTTTTATCATACCAAACAGCATCTTCTCTTTTCCTTCATGTTATATATACACCTTTTTTCTGCCCTTGTTTCTGTGTTGTGGAAATATTTGTATTTTGTATATTCGTTTCTTATTAAGGTCTGGCTGTTTACAGTTTCTCAGATTTCTTGACTCATAGGGAAACTTCTGAGCATCAGCTGTCTCTCTGCAGCATGAGAGAACAGAATAGAAAAGGATGGGTTTTATTTGTCTTTTTTAAAAGGAAAAAAAAAAGAATTCACAGAGAACACTTGAAAAAGCCAGACAGAAACAATAAAAATATCCAAAATGTGCATATGAGGAAAGTACTAATTTACGTGGGAAGGAGTTGTATAATGGACAGGAAGGGTGAAATGATTTTGCAAGGCTCCTGTAGCCACAGGAGCCATAGAAGGAGAAAGCACCTGCTCACAGCCTTTTGTGACCCTCGAGGCTAATTTTGTTTTGATCTTTACTTGAAGCATGAGTTGCAGGATGAATGTTGCCATCTGTGACATTCAGTGCCAATACTAACAATATAAATGAATGTAATAGGTGGCATTCTGCATCGCTAAACTGCTGTCAGACATGGTGAATACAAATTGGATGATGGGTGACTGTCAAAATGTGGAGTATGGCACTGGTAATTTGTGCTATGCCTAAATTGAATGATCAAAACTGAAAAACACTTATCAAACACTTAGTTTAACATCTGTTAACCTGTCAAAAAGAAATTTGTTACATAACTAAAAATGGTCAGAGATGTAGTGTTTATAGTGAACAATAATACACTATACTGATAGTTAAAACACTTAACAGTGCTTTCAGAAGAGGGGAATTGGGATGTGATAGAGCTAGTCTGAGATTTCTGAAATTCCCTATTAAGTGTTGTTTTTAAATTCCTGTACAGATACTACTTTGCGTATACATGTGAATTTTGACCTCATAAAACATGAATTTTGTATATAAAATGAGAATATGGGCATCATTTTCAGGGCTTCTCCTAAAGGTCTGTGGAGATTCAAATTTAAAACTTTTTTCAAATCTGACCAATAATTATTTTGAGATTCATACATCCTCTTTATAGAAAAGTATGTATATGTACTTCCGCAGTATCAACATCTTTAAGTACTTTCTTTGCTGAACTTAGTTCTGGGTAAGAAAACATGTGTGTGAGAAAGACAAACATTAAGGGCACTCTAGAACTTCTAAATTTAACCCGTGTGAAAAATTCATCCTGTTTGGTGGTTGGTTTTGGTTTTTTGTTTGGTTTTTGGTTGTGTTGTTTTTGGGTTTTTTTTGTGTTGTGTTTTTTCTTTTTTTCTTTTTTTTTTAAATATCAAAATAAGGTATTCTTGAGACTAATAACTATTCTGTAAGTCAATATTGTGGTGGGAAGACTTCTGTGCTGATGTCTCCTCAATCCATATATATTGAATTTCCACGAGGCAAAATGCTATTCTAAAGGCCAACGAAGAAGCCTTCTTTCTCTAACGTATTGTTTCCTATTTTTGCTCCTGATTTTGCATGTATCATACAGTAGTCTTGAAACAAGTTAGAAGGGGGTGGAATGGCAACATAGACAAGATGGAAAGTGTTAGGCTGGATTAGGTTTATTATACGTGAATGATGGGGTGTGAAAAGTGGTGTTCTATATATTAGGATTTGATTTGGGAAGAGTCTGTGAAAGAAGATAGTAGTGAAGCTGTGCTCTGATTAATTGCTGTGTGAGTCCTAGGACTGTAAGACATAGCAAATTAAGTGTCTTTCTGAAAAATTGAGTCCAGACATACATGTGACAGAAAGAGAATGGCAAGAAATCATAATCCAATGTGTGATATTTGTGTACAAATATTTAGGGTGCTAGATATCCTAATCAGAATTGTTATTCCACTCTTTGTCTGACCAGTGTTTTGTGGGTAGCTGTTGCTAAATTACTTATTGGCAGCTGTAAAAAAACTACTGCCTGGCAAAAGTGCAGATTGAGGAAAACGTTGGTGTCTGTTCTCATTCACCTTGTATTTGTTGGCTTGTACGATTTTATATTGTTGCTTAGTACTTTAAATGCATTTTATTTGTTAATAAAGAAACCTGTAATAAAATGCACTTAATATATTATTTGGTTTTTTTAGGAATCTACAATCATGCCAGGTGACAGTCATCTTTTTCCAGATACTGACTGGCTCATAGGAAACCATTCAGATGAATTAACACCATGGATACCTGTAATTGCAGCTAGGTATTTGCAGAGGGAGGGGAGTGGGAGGAAAGGAATTAAAAACCCAAACATAATTACCTATGCGTGCTTGGTGAAAACTGTCACTTTTGCAGCCACACCTGCTGTCCTTGCAGGACTTGCTGCTTTTGATGCCAATTGATTATTTTTACAAAATGTTTCTCTTCCTGTGGAGAAGCACAGATGTAATATTTACTTTCTCCTAGAATTCAGTACAGCATTTTGCTTTTGGAGTTCAAAAACCAGAACTGATTTTTATTCTTTAGCTGTGAATCTGTTGCTTTGGTTTTTTTTGTAAATAAAATTGCTGTGGTTCTGCCTTCCCTTGAACCGTTGTGCTCTTCACAGCCAGCTGCAATAGTTTAATATCTAGAGATTTAGTCCTGCAAACCAAGTTGGCACAGTAATTTGCTATAGCAAATACTTTGTAAACAGTATTTTTGATTATGCTAAGAGATGTACTGAAAGAGGAACGTATAAATATTATTTCTTGAAGCTCTGTCACTTAATAAAAATTTCCATTATTGCTTGTATATGGATTATTTGTTAAATTTGTGCGTTCTCTGAAATAACTTTCCATTCAGCAGCTTGTTATCCTTTTTTGTAGGTCTTCCTATTCGTGTTGCTACTTCGTGCTGCCATGTTGCTTCTTTGATTTCCATGGAAAATACAGCCGAAGACAAAGCAAGAAAACCCAGTACAGAGAATATCTCGATTTTGTTGCCCAAGTGGGATTTGCATGCGGCTTTCATGTGGAAGAAGATTGCCTTAGAATTCCATCAACAAAAAGGGTAATTTTGGACTGTAGGGCTTTTGTCCTTTTTTTTTTTTTTTTTTTAAAGCTGCTAGCTGTCTGAAGCATATGGATGTTTGTTCATTATTATTGTGGTAAGCTCAGACTATAGTCAGTTGCATTACTTGAGACAATATGCTCTGAATAGAGACTAAAAATACTCATTGTTTTCTTGGGTAATCTGCTCTTAATGTCATAGGTACAATCCTAACGTCAAGAAGGAATGGAAGGTTTTATGGTTATTTCTTATGCTACCCTATAGGATGGAAAACTTATAAAACTAATTTTTTGCCTTAGTTTTTCCAGCTGCTTATGTTGCTTATTTGTACTTAATTTTGCTGTTTTTCATGTCCCATGAAATTCAAAGCTAGATGTTCCCAGAGTAGGAAGAGGTGTCCAGCTTTAATTTTGTAAATAATCTGACTGTGAGGTGCAATTTTTTTGTTTTGTGCTTCTATGGTGTGATGGATTATGGTTTGATTACTGGATTTCTTCTGTGGCACCAATATTTGAAAACTAAAATTAAAAATCCCTCAGATGTTAATGAGCATTCAGTTTGAATGGATATCTCCTATAGGTAGATTTCAAAGCCTGCATAAGACATGTGCAGTTTGGGGGGCTGTGTATGGGACTCTATAAATAGTGTTTTTCCTGTTTCTACTAAAATAGGTGTGCCTTATTGGAAAAAATAGAACCTATCCACCTACAAAATGTGCTCTAATTGACAAGCAGATAACACAGTATATTAAGAATCGTCAGACCTGTGCTGTGGTCATGTGTGACAGAAGAGTCGGATTTGATCGTAAGGATCACTCTGATGGTGTATGCAAAGAAGCAGGCTCAGAACTTCCTGAAAATGAGACTGATACTGCTGGTATGATTTGGATGCCTGAATTTCAGCCCAGAGAAAAAGTAGAACAAATCAGAAATTGTGCTTCCCTCCCTCGGGATTTTGTAGATGACGTGGTTCTTAACGTGGCAAACCTGCTGTTAAATGCAACCCCCCAAAAATCATGTTCTAATACGCATGGTGGAAATATGAATACCTGGAATCAAGGAGGTGAGATTGTCTTTCTTTTATAATATCTTTTGCTGGTAGAGGATGTCTTTTCCAATGAATTTACATGTTTGTAAATTTAGTAAGTGAAATATATTTTAGGAAATACCAAGAGCAGTACAGTAGCAATCAAAGGCTCCCTCCCTCCCCCATGTTTTATTACACACTGGGATGCAAAGAAGGCATATAAGAATATTTTGAAATTGGTGTGGAGTTTTTTCCCCTCTACACTTAAATACTAGGATGGAATCAATTTTTATTAAAAAAAAAAAAAAAACCCAGAACAACAAAACAACAAAAACAAAACAACAAAAAAAACCCCAAACAAAACCAAAAACAACCCCAGAACTCCTTCCCATTTACAAAAACAGAACACTCTACATCTTCTTGGGGAGAATATTAAGTTTCTTTTTGGATAGTGAGACAGTAATTAGATATAATTCTGTAAGGAGCGCTGTGAAGTGCCATTTGGTTACAACACGATTAGGAATTTTTAGTTTAGTCTTAAGAAGAAAAAGAATAGAAGTTGCTGTTAATTTTGTAAGCATTCAGTTAATTTTTGCTGCTACCGGCTTTCCATTTTCCTCTGTCCATTTTTATTATTTACTCACTGTAGTTTGTCAGATGTTGCTGTTACAGGAGATCCTTTGAGTCAGTCTCTCTTCTCTAACTGCATGCATGTAAACAGGGCTTCTTGCACTAAGGGCTATATGCTACTGTAAAAAAAAGCAGGGAAAATAAAAAATGTGTCTTACTGTGGAAATTCTGACTTGAGTCCTGCAGAATGAAAGCTGCTATTTTACAGACAATATAAAATAAATATCATGCATGATATTGGGAGTACAAAGTTGTTCCAGTACTGGTAGATAATTCATAAATTCTGCTCATAATAGTTAATCTATATAAAAGTTAAATTTTCTTGGTATTTTTTATATATACATTTTTAATAGCTACACCATTATTTATTGCAGAAAGCCTTTCCTTGAAAGAAGTAGCAGAACACTTAAGTAAAGACACTTTAAAAAGGCTAAAGAGGGAATATGGAGGCCTGCAGACACTACTAAAGAACAATCATCAAGTATTTGAAGGTAAAGAAGGGGTTTTGTGTTTTTGTTTTGTTTTTCTTTAATCATCTATTTTATCTCCTCTATATGCAGTTAAACACAACTGAAAAATTACTGTGGTGGCGGTTTTTAACTGCTTTTTATACCTTTGTGGAAAACTGACTATTCTTTATGTGCCCATTGCTCCAAGATACTGTTAGTAAAACTCTTTTGAATGAGATTGGTAAGGTATCTGTCAGCAAAGAGTTGTTCTAGACTGACTGTATCTGAAAAGACAACCCTTTGGTTAAAGTGGCTAATTTAATGCTATCGTTTGACTTGGAGAATTTTTATTTTTCTATAACGTATTGATGATTTTGAGGCCGTCAAACACAGAGCAAGTTCACTAAAGCATTTAATAGATACTTAGTCTGGTCTTACCAAGACCAACAGTGTAAATGCCAACACAAAAAGAAACTAGTCTCCATAAGAACCTGTAACTGTGAGGCTTGATGAGTTTATATAGCCTGTGGTAGCATGACAGAAAGAACTCGGTAGCAATTTTCTGTGATTGTCTGGGTTTGTTGATAGCTGTCTTTTGCCTTTTTTTTTTTTTTTTTCCTGTTGTAATGTGGTGGTCGTGTGTTTTGGTTGGTTTGGGTTTTTTTTTGTCAGTGTGGAGTTTTGCAAAAGTAAGGTCTAGTTTTGCAGTAATACAAGATCTTCAAGGTTTTTAGAAGTATTTAAAGCTACGTCAAATTTGGAAGCGTGTGAACTTCTTGTGTCCCAACAATTTACATCAGCTGTAAAATGCTGATCAACTAATCCATTGCAAATCATCCTGAGTATGCAACCTAGTTGCTGCCAGTGGTTAACTGAGCCAAGTTTAGCATCCACTAAGGATTTCTGTACACTTGACAATTGTAAAACGTGAAGCCATACTGAAATCCTTCTGAATTCCTATCCACTGAAAAGAGTTGGTCACATTGCATTCATTATGTGTCTGAATTTGATTCCCTGTCATTAGGGATAGGTGGAATAGATCCACAACCTGTTACATGGAATGAATGTTTTAATTTGGCATGGATGCTGTCTGCACATTACTTCTGAAGAAAGACTAGGATTAAGACTAAATATTTCTCAGTAATTTACATCATATGGGAAGTCCCTGGAGCTTCAGTAGAGACCGTTTGATTCTTCTCTTCAGTAGCACATTACCATAACAAGGGACTTTTACCAGCGGGTGGCCTGGAAGGACATTGCTCACACCAAAGAGGACAGAGAAGAACATGGCTACAGCTCTTTTGTCATCTTTACTCCAGTGTTTTTCTTTTAAAGGCATGGAAAATGGATGTGTGGGTGCACACACATAAAAAAAGGGGGGCTTAGAGTAACTGATCTGTGTCAGTTTCTTTTGATCAGGCATCTTGTCCGATACAGGACTGATTTTTCTAGGAAAAAAATGCTTGATCATAAATAGCACTATATCTCCTTGTTTTTCTTCATCTTTTGAGAGAGATTTTAAAGTTCTGCTGAACCCACTTCTAGATTGGCTTTGTATGAGTTCAGATCTATTTGTGTATCACAAGGAAGCCTGGAGGGATGAATTCATCCAGGCCTGAATGTGTGATATTAAGCTTTCACTGGAGTCATTACCTTTTGAATAGTGATTATCAGAAAGCAGAATGGTATCAGTTAACTGCCAAGCTACAAGTGTGTGATACAGAAGGTATGATTGAAGCAGGATATGAAAATAGCATGGCAACTTAGAAGTGGCAGATTCTTCCCTCATTTTCACTGTTGTTGTTCATCTACATTTTTTTCTTTCTTCCTAACTTCCTTTTATTCTGTTTTCTTTACATACTTAAGGAGCTGACAGAGGTTCACAAATGTGTGTGCAGTTTATGGTCCTAACACAGCAAAAGAATTTCAAAAGAAAAAAGTGCTGAATCTTTATTAAGCAGTGATAGTTCACTGTTGATTCATATGAAGAATTAGTCTTGTCATCTCTCTGCAGTGTATTTTTGGGTCAGTGAACCACTGTCTTTGCAAGAACATTTCTGTGTAGTGAAAGTAGTAGAAGACTCTTACTAGATTTTTGCTGGTAATCACGTTTTAAATGTGGAGTAATAAATTTTGAATCCAGGAAGAATTACAGTTCTTGAAGTTGAAACTTCTTTGTCAGGACTTGCAATCTAAATTCGGAGGATTTTAGTCTAAATGATCCTAACTGCTATATCTAAAACATAAAAACCAAACCTCTACAAAGATGATACAAAGGTGCCTCAAACAATTCAGCATCCCAGTAAAACATCTCACAGGGAAACCAATCAATTCTTCTTTAGACCATGTCTATATTATCGCAGTTTGTTGTGCACTTCTTTCTATTTCTGTACAAATGGCACATTTGGTTTTGCCTGAGTGATCCATTTGTAGAATATATATTTTATTCACAGAGTGTCACTATGCATTTTTTCCAGTACAATTCCCATGGCTGTCTATTAACAGCTGCATTTTTGTTTGTTTTTAAATCTTAGTTCTAAATGGGAGAGTTCATATTCGTGACTGGAGAAAAGAGAAACCACCAAGGAAAACTAAGCCTGAAGTGAAACGACGCCTTTCAGCTGAAGCATTTAAAACACGTCTCTGTTGGTTTTTCATTCATCATCCTGATGGTTGTTCTTTGCCTTCTGAATCTTGCCCGTATGCTCATGGGACTGAGGAGCTAAGGCAGTCTCAGATTATTAGAAAGAAAAAACATATACAGTAATAAAATGCTGCCACTTATGTTTAAGCTTGTGTACATAACTGAATCTGTGATTGACTTTGGGACTGCCTAGTGCATGAAGATCTGTACAATATGGAGGGTTTTTTCCCATTCCTATGCATCTTATTTTCCAGTTGGTTTACAAGTTCTGTATTTTTAATTCTTTAATTTTTTTATTAACATGGAAAAGGTATAGTAAAGTATACTTTTGGATTTTGTCATGGCTTGTCTAACATGCATTTGTATAAGTAGAAAACTTCAAAAACTTAATTTCCTAGGACACTCTTCATGATCCTTGATCAGATCAAACGTACATGATGCAGCATTTTCAAACCCTGAAAATTAGCTGTTTTTTTGCAAATTTTCCAGGAGGATTTATGGTTTCTTATGACTCACAGTGGCTCTTGGGAGTCAGAAACTGGAGTGATTTCACTCCTTCCTCACCTGACAGCTTCCTAGTCCTCCTTTCCTTCCTTTTCATACTGGTTCAAAATGAGTGTTGGTTTGAAGAATAGCCTTCTGGTAAATTATTGTGGAAGTCTTCACGTGTAGGTTTTTAGTGCTCTGTAGGCTATACTGTCCTCTCCCTCTCTTTTAAAGTAAGGAGTAACAGTAGAAAATGTATCTAATAATACTGGAATGGTAGGGTTTCTGCTTATCAGATAACAAGGGAATGTCTTAGCACCTTGAGCAGGTTATGATTTTCTTTGGTAGACTCTTATTTTCTTTAAAAGTTTAACTCCTAAAGTTAAACATGCATCCAAAGAAGGGCAACAAAGTTGGTCTAGAGCACAAGTCTTATGAGGGGCAGCTGAGGGAGCTGGGGTTGTTTAGTCTGGAGAAGAGGAGGCTGAGGGGAGACCTTATTGCTCTCTACAACTACTTGACAGGAGGTTGTAGCGAGGTGGGGGTTGGTCTCTTCTCCCAAGTAACAAGCGATAGGATGAGAGGAAACGGCCTTCAGTTGTGCCAGGGGAGGTTTATGATTGGATATTAGGAAAAAATTTCTTCACCGAAAGGGTAGTCAGGCACTGGCACAGGCTGCCCAGGGAAGTGGTTGAGTCTCTGTCCCTGGCGGTATTTAAAAGATGGGTAGATGTGGTGCTTGAGGACATGGTTTAGTGGTGGACTTGGCAGTGCTAGGCTAATGGTTGGACTTGATGATCGTAAAGGTCTTTTCCAACCTAAATGATTCTATGAACTTTGCAGAAATCCTAATTATTACTCAGTGACAGTCATTGAACTAGTGTCATCATTCATACCTGTCAGGTGCTAAGTACTTGTGAAGTTCAGTATCTGCTGTACAAGCTCTGAGACAAGGAGTTGTGTTGGTTCTGGCCTAGCTTGTATACTGATAGTGTGGAAACTGCTCTGATCTACTGAGGCAAGACTGTGATTCCAAATCCTACTGAAGAAAGGGTAAGATTTAAAAAAAAAAAGTTACTGAAGAAGAAATCTGGAGGTGAGATCGGTGACCTAGAAACTGATTGCAGGACAAAGAGGTCCAGGGGTAGGAGTGGCTAAGCCATGTGAGAACTCTGTGAGAGCTCAGGGAATCTGAAGAACAAAGGAAGGAAATAATTGAAGACAAAGCAGAGGAAAAATAAAAGATGACATTGGAAACACTTCTGAAAACAGTTCCAAAGCCACTTCTCCCACCTTAACATTAAGCCAAGAGGTTGCAGTCCGTTGCACGCAGAGGAAGCAGGGTGTAAATCTGTTGACAGGGTGGAAGCAAAGAACTGACTGAAGTGTTGTTTGTTCCCCCTTCTCCCTTTACATTTCTTTTCTGATCCTGGAAGAAGCACTTCTTGCTAGATAATGATGACCCTGATAACTGCAGCAGCACCTCCCTCGTCGATCACATACCACGTTGTCCAATATGTCGCATAGCACAGCTACCTGGCCTACCGCTAACAGGAGCTGTGGTGGGCTCTGAGTCTTTCCCCATGGCTCTGGTCTGCAGTGTCATATACCACATCCTGAATTTAGTGCTAATCAGTGCTGTGTTACAGTTGTTACAGAATTTACACATTTTAAAAGGAAGAGGGACCCTCAGGTGAATCAAATTCGAAGGGGCAAGTTGGATGTAGTTCAGTTTAGGTTATTGGACTAAGGAAAAGAATAGTATAAGCCAGGTAAACTGCAACTCCTATGAAGCAGGGCAGCGCAGTAATGGAATGCAGTTGATAGTGTAATTAATGTTGTAAGAACCTCAGAAAAATATTTTCTTTATTGAGGGGACAAGAGTTGAGAAAAGCCATGGAATTGTATAAACTTGCATGTAATCGAGTGATTATGTTGCCTTAGTTAGCCTTTGTTTGGCTACATGCAGAGTAAGAAGAGGTCCCCAAGATGCTTATTTACTGTGCTAAAGATACTGATATGTTTGATGAGGAGGAGGCCGCTGTAAAGTTAAGTTTGTGCTGTCTCCAGATGGAGATTGTTTCTAGATGGTGCAAAGACCAAAAAACAGACTTTCAATTTCCAGTCATTGGTGTCTTCCCTAGTGATTTGCCTTGGGGTAGGATGTGTTTGACTTGAAACAGGTGATTTCCTGAGTTTGAGTTTACCTGTGGAGCCCCTGAGATGGGCTTGCAGGGAGTTCGGGTTAAGAAGCTGGAAGAAGGTTGGTTGTATTTTGTTTTTGTTTGTTCCCCCCCCCCCCCTTCTTTCCAATAAATGGGGAATGAAATACCTGCTTGACTCATTGAATTCACAAATATACACATAAGACTAGTGAATTAGTCTTAAAATTACCTTTTTTATTATTTGTGCAATGCTACGACAACTAGCATAGCATATTATATTACTGTAGTACATTGCCTCCTTTGTATAGACTTTGTTTGTGAACTCGCCAGCACGCAGATCTGTCACAGATGCACGATAGGCATCCCCTTGCTGTCTGGCATCACTGCAGGTGGCAAGCCAGGCTGCAAATCTCCTGTAATTACAGAAACTTCCCTGTTGTTCGGAGAAGTGGTAAGAGAACATTTTTGCATCCAATTTCCATCCTTCTATAATTCTGCATTTAAATGTGAAGGTAACTGGTGAAAGCGTAAAATAGCTCTACTTTATCTAAATGCTGTGTCTTGTTGCTTTCTCTGTGATCCACAGTCTTAAAATGGCATTAATACAATATTCAGCTTTGGGAATGGATGAAGTACTATACAAAGTAAGAATCAGTTTCGCTCTTGATAAGAAAGCTCTTGCTCCATAAGGGATTCAAGCATAAAGTCTCAGTTGTTCAGGTGACACTGTAATTTTACTCCTTAGTTTATTAGCATCGCTACCCATTAGTTAATTTGGCTTTATTTGAAGCCTATTTTATAGAAGCAATATACTTGCTGTTGTAGATACCTCACAAGAGTGAGAATCTAAAGAGAAGTTAGATGTCAGATTGCAATCAGAAATGCTGGGATCTAGAGATTTTGTATTTCCATCTGTAGATGACCTACAGTTTCATTAAGTCTACAGAAATAACCTAAACTAAATAACAAAAAATTCTGTGTTTACGTTCTCCCTTAAACCTCAGTAAAGGACTGACTTTTAGTTTTTCATCAGATCCCTAAAACTGAAAAAAAAAAAAAAATCAAAAGACAATATTTTTACTTACGGAATATCTCTGTATAGCTTCAGAACAGTCTATTTTCTGGCACATTTCAAACCAGGAAAATTTTCTCTGTATGTATCATTTGGATTGTCTGTTTATCTATTTCTGATATTACTGTCACTACTTCATGTTCTAAATTATTAGCCCAGATTTAGAGCAATTCCTAGAGGAAATCTTACAGCTTGTCTGACAGCAAATATAGCCCTCTATGTATGCTTTGTAATAAAATCAGGATGCTTCTTACGGCTTTTGGGGCTTGTTTGTTCAGATTCAAAGTTTTAAATTATAATTAACTGTTTATCTTCGGTGATCTTAGCATGTTTTTATGAGTTGGAATCTAGCTTTAGCTGTATAAAGTAGGCAGGAGTGAGCAATCAGTAGCTTTGCTTAGGGCATCATAATGGCAAATATTTCAGAATCAAGAGAGATGAAATATAAAATGTGTAACAGTCCTGCCAAGTGACAGCTAAAACAAATATTGAGACAGGTGTCCACTACAGTGTCTAAACATTTGGCATCAGCTGAAATCAGACATGATGTTTTGTTATTGCTGGTAACTTCTGTTTATATAATGGAAAGAGTATTTTCTTACAAAAATTGCAATTAATTGGGAGGTCACGCAGAGTGTAATGCCGGCATGTTACCACAAGGAATGCCTTTCACCGACACCTTTTTCTGCTGTTGTATCATGCTGGACCTGTGAGTAGCACCTTGAGATTTTCCACCTGGGTGTTGGCGCATTTCGGCTGCAGAAGCCCATGGCAGCGGCACTGTATGTACTCGGCAATGGTTTTATGACTGGGCTTTGTGTGTTGTGGGTAGTTTTTAGTGAACACTGTTATTTGGACCTGCTGAGTTTATGCGGTTTGTTTGTATTATAACTTAATGTTCATGTTTATCAGGTAGAAATACATAACTGCTTTAGTGCTAATTTACCATCTTCTTATAAGCATTGCTTTAAGCCACTTCCAGCTGGGTGCTACTACAGTACTGCCAGATGAAATCTGCTTATCAATTGCAACCCAGCTCCTGTCTTCTCTCTACAATTTTATTATAACAGGTTTCAACAGCTCTAAATGGGTGAGTGCACCTTCCGATTCCTTTGTGGCAGGAGCATCATGGCAAATTTTTGTTCAGAGATGAGTGGATCCATCTGCATTAATTCCTCGGTGAGCCACCCTGCGCTTAGCACAAAGCTGTGTATCCAGCCCTTCCCAGGTATGTGGTGCCGTGCACGCTGACGGGGCAGGCGTTGGCTGCTGAAGCTGAGTGCACCTGCCATGGTTTGAAAACTCCGTCGTTCAAGCTGCCAGTCAGTCTTCTTGTCTGACAGCTAGCCAGACACTCTATAGAAAATCAGAACAATCTTTTCCCAGAAAGCCTGGCCTGAATTTTGAATACTTTGGTGATTGCTTCGCTGTAGTAGCAATAAGGAAACTGTCCTCACTTCTAGTTGATATTATGAGTGGGGTGTACACAGAGATACAACAGCTGTGAAATGAGAGTCTTTTTGCTTTGGATTGTAGGCTTTGTGTCAGTAGTTTTTAATCCAGTGAATATACACAGAACTGAGAGAGGAAGGGAAAAAGTGTTTGCCCTCTTCTCAGGTCCAAAATATTGAGAGAGGGGAGTTTTCAAGTTGCCTGTCTTTTGCCAGTACATCGTGCTTTTTTTGTTTTCTTCGAACGTGTAGCCTTCGTGGGGCAATGCTTTTACTCTGCAGCCCTGTGGTATCTTCACTGGCCTTTGGTGCATCACGAGGAAATCCATCCAGTACAGGCATTGCTATCCTTATCTCTGTTACACTATGGAACAGTATAAACATAATAATTTTGGTCTTTTTTCTTTTTGTCTTCTATTTTATTTAATGTTTGTTTTGTCAGATTGTTTCAGAGACTTTAAATCCCATAGAGAACACATTACCTGTTAGCAATGATCTGATAATGCTGTGAACATAAAAATTGACCCTTTCCTTTGAGTTTAGCCAAGCAGTCATATTCTTTCTTGGAATCTAAGCAGATAGCAAATGCTTTCAAGTGAGAGAAGTCATCTGTTTTTTAGAAAGCTTTAATGATCAGGTATTTTTGCCCTTTCTTTCATTGTTTTACTGGGATGTCTCATCATAGGTGCTGATCTCACTTTTAACAGTAAAAAAATGCAGAGAAACTTCATTAATGGCCTGTGGAAGTACCTCGGTGTGAGGGCAGAATCGCTTTGAGTCGGATGTTTTCATAATACGGAATGTATTGGTGCTGTGCTGCTTTCCAGCATGGCCAGCAGGTGGGGAAAGTGGAGAAGCTGCAGAGCAGCGCCAGCAGCCGCTGCCTGTCCCCGGCTCCAGCGAGTCCTGGGGCTGCCTCCCCAGTGCTGGGGAAAGCGGGCTGGTGGCCGCGTTGCTTTTCGTTAGACGTTGTAGGCAATGGGTTCTTGCATCATTCTTCCAGGGTATTCTTGTATTTTTCCGTTGAAAAGATAACCTGCATTTACTTCTATCTAGGATCTTCCTTCTGTATGAATATAACTGCCTAAGTGAAGTAACTGAAGTATATTAGAAGTAAGGGGTGTGATTTTGATAATTGCCCTGATTAGATGAAAGAAACTAGATTATTTCAAGTCATTCTTGGCAATCTGAAATGCAAATTATTATTAAGAAGCTGGGTATTTCAATAATTTTGCACCTTTTGTTTTGGTTTTTTCCCTCTGAAACGTTGCTTTCTTTTCTAAAAATGCTGTGGTGGTCTAGGTCTTGCAGCAGATGGGAAAAGGTAGTCAGTTTTTGCAAACTCTCCTCTTCTGGTAAGTTAGAAGGTCCTGAATTGTCCTGATACCTCCTGATAAGTAGAGAGAGATGTCACAATCTTTCCTTTTCAAAGAATTCTTGGCACCTCTGTACCTGTAGCGGCCAAAGCAACAAAGCAGGGAAATGCTGCAGTGGTACAAATTAGTGTCTCCTAGGAGTCCTTATGTGAAGATGTGTCTTTATGGTACAGTTAAGTGCCTTTGCAAACTCTTTCATTTTTTTTTTTCTCGCTCAGCTTTTGGAGGTAAAATGACCATTGCAATAGGAAAAGGCGTTTCAAGATATTTATGAACTTCATGCCCTCAAAAGAGTAGTAGAGAACTACATGAGTAGCTAACTACTAAACTCCAAGTGTTTCAGTAAAAATAATAGACATGCTGGTTTGCTTACAGATATTCAGCAAGAAAGGATGATCAGCAAGATGTTGGCTGAGCACAGTCAAAGTTACCTTGTTAAAGTGTGTCTCAGGCATGTAATTACTGGTAGCTCAACTTACTGCATAAGAGAGCTTGTCATCTTTCTTGCTCTTTGCCACCAGATATTTAACATCAATTTGCATCTGAGACAGAGCTTGCAAAGCTGATTTGCGTGGTGTCTCAGTCACTGAAACACTCCCTCTGTTTAAACACTGATGCTTTCCTCAGAAAATACTTATTCTTTGGATTTATTTGGAGTTCCTTCAGTTTCTACTGTCATGGTTCGTTTCTTTCTTTGATGATGCTGTGTCATGTTGTATTGCTGCTAAGGCTTTGGAAAGGGTCATAAAGAGATTAGGAAGCAGCAATGTGATGATGAGAGTGAAAGAAAATGGGTCACATTGATGTTGACTGCGGTAAGAACAGCCAACCAAGCAGTAGCAGTCCCTCTCCCGGGCAATCGGAGAAGGAACTTCCACAGACAGCAATTTAGCAAAACCCCAGAGAAAGAGTGACTTCTGAGTAGAGAGATTCTAACTTTAATAGAAATAAAAAATAATTTAAGCAAGTATAAATGACACTTGATGGTTATTAAAAAGTTCCAGTGCTGATCTATCACATCACTGCCAACCTGGAGACAGGTCCATGGAGCCATACTTCTGTGCATCACGGTTGGAATCTCTTCCTTGGTCATCGCTTTGACCATAGGGCAGAGGTACCTCTGCAGCTAGATGGGAAGCCCCTCTGCTCCTGTGCCTCGTTTATTTACAACCAGCTTCTGGTATTACGAAAAAAGGGCAAATCGCCTCTTTTCTCCTCTGGGTCCAGAAGAGGACTCTTTATTAAAGCCTTGCAAAGGCAATGAGCTGGTTTCTGTTAACTTATTTGAGATACAGGATCAAGCTTTGATGCAGGTCCAGGTTCCTTTGGACACCTTTGCTGCCATTACTCACCTATCACAGCACTCCATAATCTACTGAAACGTAGAGGTGGGCTCAATTTTGTAAAATCCAGAAATATTTTGTAATTTTGTCAACAGACAATCAGCTTTGGCTGGAAATACTATTCTTAAATGTGTGCACTTAATGGGAAATGTCTCTTTATGTGTGTTTGCTCCACAAATGATGATTGTCAATGTTTAATCAGCAATGGAACAGAGTCTGGCAGCTTCACACCATTTTGATGAATAAGGGACTGATGTTTCTGATGAAAGAAACAGGTTATGCCCCAGTTAGTTCTTTGAAGTACTTTCCTCTGTGGATCATTGTTAGACCTTCTGTAGGGTCAGGGTAAGTTTGCTGCTCTTTGCACAGGAGCTAATTTTACAGATAGCAATTTCTACATCTGTGGAGAGCAAAATGGAATCAGCTGTATGTTCTTGGCAGAGAAACCTACAGGTTGCGTTTCCTCCTCCAAGTAGGTGTTGAAGAGAACAGGAGATAAGATAGATCCCAGTAGGAAAGCACAACCAAAGGTTTTTAAAGAGGATGAAAAGCAGGATTGCACTTGTATTCCTTGGATCTTTCTGAAAGAAATAATTACTGCCTACATTGCACAGTATATGTCCACAGGAGTAGTTCTGATTGCTGGCTGGCTGACACTGAAAATAGGTTGCACTTTTTGTTACCAAATATGTCAGCCATTTTAGCATTTTCCCCTAGCAAGTGGAAGGTGTGCAGGCAGAGATGAGATCTGTGTGTGCTCGTTCTTTTTAAGACTTTTTTTAGCATAAGTCAAGCAGCTTTGAACAATTCTCCTTTGACTCATTAACTGTCAAAAGCAAGTGTAGACGGGAGGCATAAAACTGTTTCTTTCAGAAAAGAAGAGTATAGCTGCAATATAGTCTTCCTCCATATGGAAGCATCCTTCACACGAATCCAGGCTTATACATAAGCAAGCACTGACACATTGCATGACATATTTATAAGGCAGGGAAATAAAGAACAATTGAGTTGCCTAAACACGAAGTGCCATTTGAGATACTGTTGTCTCATCTCGTCTCCTGGTATCTCACCAGGTCTCCAGCTGCTGGCCCGGGGGAATATAGGGCCTCCATTAAGTCCTTTATTATATCATCAGCCTTGTGTGAATATATCACCTGTCCCAGGATATCTCGAGTGGCACAAGATACTTATGTTTAGACTAATGAATTAAGGCCGTGTAGATGAAAATAGCATGAAGTTTTTCCTAACTGGTTGAAATACAACCTCTAGAGACACATTAAATCTGAAGGATGCATTAAGAGTCCTTATGCACAAGTTGTTAGCCTTAGGAATCCTAATCTGTAATTTTTTATAAAATGTGGGTGATGGAATAAAGGTTATGCTTATTATGTTTTCAGACTACGCCACATGGAAGATACTGTGAGCTCTTTGGAGTGGATGGTGGTAAATGAGTGCTTAAAATGGAGAAGGAAAGGGTTCTTAATGTGAATTTTGACAACTGTATTAATAACAAGAATGAATAATTAGAGGTAGGGATAAGCAAAAATGGGTGAATGACTTCAGTTAAATGTGCAGTTTTTCATGAGATGGTTAGAATCACTGTGTGTTTGAATACTTCAGGTCAGAAGCAGGATTAATACATGTTCAGCACTAAAACATATTACGTAAGTAGGTTTTAAATGCACAGTGAACTGGTATGTATATTATGAAAAAGGAAACTAGACCTTACAGTCTTTGATTTTGAGCTTTGGTATAGCGAGTCTCAAGGTCGCTGTATAGCCAGCAGTATGCCAGTGTTGTGCTACTTGTTACATTCCTTGAATAAAATTATTCTGATGCAGGATTGAGTTTTAGCTAGAAAGGACAGTCCCTGGCTGGCAGGAGGCAGTTTCTGGAGGAAGAATGAAAGGGAGAGACACAATTATAATTCAGAATTATCTTGATTAATTGCATAAGTGATTTGAAATCAGTGAGATGAAATCCAGTAAGTTCAAGTGCTAAAAACATGGGGAGAGATGTGTGTTTGTAGGCAGGGAGGAACCATTATTAATATGACATGGGGAGTTACTGACTGGGTGATGCTATTATAACGGATCACAAACTGAGTAGGGATCAATGGTGTTTGCTACAAAAGAGGGATGAATCTAATTCTGGGATTTATGAACGGGAAGATGATGCATAGGAAGCAGGAGGTGAGACTGCAGGTGAAGTAGAAGATCGGGTTCTGTACACAGTGACTTAAGAAAGATGTACATACATTAAAAGAAGGCCGCAGGAGATCCATAAAAAATATTAGATATTAAAGATCAAAGGGCATGATCTTCAGGTGATATAAATCACTTCAGGCTCAATAGCTCTGAAAGAACTAAGCTGATTCACACCAGCTGAGGAGCTGATTAAAACAGTTATTTTTTAAATTTTCTTTCTAATCTAACCTTAACAGTGGCAATTTACATTAACTTCTCAGTGCCATCAAGTTTTCCCCAAGGCTTACAGGAAAGAATTACTCGAGTGTCATAATTTTAACTCTCTCGCTCTTTTCTTTCGTTTTTATTTGAAACTGAGCTATAGATTTTTTTTTTCAGTTTCTATTTTAGCATTATTTAAAAATGAACACAGTTAAAATGGAAAAAAGGAAGTACTTTTTAAATACAAGGCACAATTAACCTCTGAACCCTATTGTCTCATGATATCATTGCCTCCAGAAGCCTAATAGGATCAAAAAAGGGTAATAGATAATGAGAAAATCTCCTGACATATTAGAAGAGATTAAAATAAAAAAGACTACAGGGAAAAAAAAAAAAGGACATAAAACTACACGCTTCAGGACATAAGATAGCCTTTATATATGCGAATGGAGGAAGCTGGTTTCTCAAAGAGCATGTTCTCCTATAGTTGCCCTTAATGGGCTTGTCTTGCTTTGAAACATCTGCTGTTACCCCTTGTCAGATGGAGGATACTGAAGCAGGTGGACACAGGTCTCAGTGAGTCTGGCAATCATACTTTTTCCTAATGTGAATTCTGTGCAAAATTCTGTGCTCCTGCAGCTAACCTCTTAGTGATGTGTAAAGGTGACTTGAAAGGGCTATTTAAAAAAAAACAGCAAAGGCAAGCTTCTTTTTTTGTCTATGTATTTATGTTTGTCTGCATATTCATATCATATCCATCCTCACCACCATGTTGTTTCAACATCCTTTATGTACCTATGTGTTTAATTTTTATCGGGGGCTGGATCAGGGGGATGAAGAAAGGTTTCTCCAAGGGTTGATCTAGGAAAAGCAATAAAGAAAAACAACAAAGGAAGAATGTAAAAGCATTGCTTGGGTACTTAGGGACAAAATTATAAATGACAGAGCCCAGCTGCAGCTAAAACTAGCTGGGAACATTAAAAATGGTAAGAATGGATTCCAAAAACATGCTAGCTGCCAAAGGAAGTTTAGGAAAAAATGTGTTGGTGAACGAGAGCCTAGTGATAGACAATGGGGAGAAAACTGAAATTCTCAAGACCTTTTTTCCTTCTTGTTCATAGGCAAGTTTGCTCCCTGACTTCTGCATGTACTTCTGCAGTTTAGGAAGGAGATGAGCAACAGGTTAGAGACTGCTCAGAAACGCTGGATTTCTTAAAATCTGTGGGGGTGGTTGGGATTCACCTGAGGGTGCTGGTGCAGTGACTATGAGGCTGCTGTCTATCATTTATCAAAACTCAGGGCAGTCAAGGAAGCAAGATTGGGTACCCCCACCCTGCGTTCATAATGGATGGCTTTCTCAGCAAAAGTTTTCACTAATCTGCTTGCATGGATCCTGAACTGAGCTGATTTAATACCATGATTAATTTTTCTTCCCCCAAGCCTATGTACTGCTCTTTGAATTTGTCAGTGACTCATGCCTAATAGCCTAACGCTGTTGGAGCTATATTCTAGTGATGAGATATGTGAGCTTTGATTGATTTCTGACATTGGGTAGGTCTAGGAAATGTTATCTTTTGAAGGAAGAGAATGGGTTTTCACTCTTAACTGGCTCTTTATGGTGATCCTCTTTAGATCCTTCCTTAGAATTAACAGAATACTGTAACAGTTGAATAGCCCAAAATGGGATGCTGAGAACAGATTTTACTCCTGCACTTTTTAACATACAAGTTAAACATCAGATGTGGGGTGTTTCTGATGTAATCTGGGCCTTATGGAAACAAGAAGCGGTTAACTGAGTTGGACTATTTGATTGAATTAATAGAACCTATATGCACTTAAAACCTTTTCATAGCTCCTTTCGTGCTTACTTACCTGGAAAGCCTTTTCCAAGCCACTTGAACAGCATCACAAAATCCTTTTGCAGCATCTTGCAACTATTTGAGGAATATGTTTGTGCTTCTTCTAGGTTGTGTGAAAATGATGTCTGACAAAACCTTGATTTGGGGAATTGCATCTTTTCCTGTGAGACTGAGCAAAACCAATGTGGCTACAATGATTTATGCTAATAGAGGATCTGGCCTAGTATGTCTATTTCTGGCATACACAGAGTAGAGGCTGTACGGCCTTTATGCTGTGGTCTGACTGTCGTCTTTGCTTAATATTCTTTGCAAATAAATGCCCCAAACCAGAGAAAAGAATGGGCTGAGCTGAAGAAAGCAAACCTTCTGTTTCAATTTCAACTGTTACTTTAAAGGTTTAAAAACTTTGTAAATGTCACAGTTTTTCTATTTGTGGTCCTTAGCTCGATGGGAAAAGTCTTCAGATGGCAATGAGCTTCAAGCTGGATCCCTATTACCTTTGATTGCTTGTTCATTAAGCTATGATAGATTGATAGAACTAAGGGCTGTAAAAGGTCTGCGACTTTCTTCCAAAGATATACTCTGTCTTGATTTGAAGGTCTCGGTGCTTAATCACTCTTGCAGTTGAAACTCAGTCTTGTTTCCATTTTGAATTTGTTCAACTTGACCTGTCTACCTACTGCTTCTTGGTTTGTCTCTGCTTGATTACAAATCCTGCTCTGACTCAGCATCCCTGCAGGTCTCTTCTTGAGAAGGCAGGCAATATAAACTTTTAATTCTTTCATGTTTGTGTCACTTCAGTTTTGTGCCATGATTTTCCAAATGTGGACACCAGAACTGGAAGCAGCATTTCCGTTCCAGTGCTATCAATAAACGCACTGAAGTAATATCTTACTTTTCCCAGGTTCATATACTGAAGGAACATACTAGTGTTACTTGTGTCTTCATAGCACTGAGACTAATGATAAAATAGTTCTGTTTATCATTTGTTTGTCCATTTTAACTCTAGATTCATTTTAAGTCACAGCTTTGCCAATACACCCTCCATTCTGTAGGTATGATTTGCACTTTTCTTTCTAGACGTGTAATGTGAATGTGATTTTATTAAAATATTTTGTGGGCTTAATTGTTTCATATGCTGAATTACTTCAGCTCATTCTATATAACTGTTTCATCTTTGCTCTTTTTCATTCCGCCTGTTCTTGTCACCTGTAATTGTTTCAAGATTGCATTAGCCTTATTTCAAAATCATTTATGAAAATGTTATATATTCCAAAGTCCAGTGCCAGCCCTGAGGAATCATATTAAAATTACTTAGGTTGCACGGTGTTTTCCCTTTTGTGACTATTTCTAGAGATTCGTGGGCCATTTTTTAATTCATTTAATGTGTGCTTTATTAATAAGGTATAATGTTAATTTTTAGATCAGATTATCATATGCTTATGCATAAGTCAAATACCTTATAAAAATCTAAATATATCCTCACAGTTATCTTTTTTAAAAGAAAATTGTGACCTCATCAAATAATTAAATAAGATTTGGTCAATAAGACCTGCTTTCTATAAAATCATCATCACTGGCTGTAATTAAATTGCAGCACTTATGTTTTCATTGATAAACTGATACAGGATTTAATTGAGAATTCGCCCATGTTAGATTAATTGGCTTGTAGTCACGCTGACTGTCCTACTTGCCTTTCTTGAAGGCACGTATGCCAATTAGCAATCTTCTGAATTTGTTAAAAATACACAGCAGAGGCAGATATCTCCTCAGGTAGCTGTAGCACGTCATTGACGTGTAAGAAAAATTTTGAACATGTCATCAAAGTATTTTATCATTGAAAAAGGCTAATCCAGAGAAATTATTTTTGTCATATAAGACCTTTTTTATTTTTATACGGTTTTCAATGGAAGAAAGAAAAAATGAACGAAAGTACTATTAGTTAGTAGTTAATGTGTTGCTTAATACCAGCTAAACCAAAGCATCTCCTCCTCTAAATGACATCCTTTTTCTTGTGTAAATAAAGAACATTAAGTATAGTTTACAGCAAATCACTGGTAAAAGCAAGATGACAAAACACGGATCAGGAGGATGATATAATTATTATTTTTGTCCATATTTTCATGCCCCTTCAAAGTCAAATCAACCTGTATATAATTGAAATTCAGAGCATGTGTCCTTGATTCAAGGATAGATTGAGCATCTGGTAAGAGCGGCAACCTCAGTCTTTGCACTGGCAGAAAATAAAACTAGATCTACTTTAACCAGAAAGGGGCAGTGAAAATCAGCAGCTTACGACTGAGAACTAAAGAGACAGCAGGGAGAAATTCAAATCGGAGACCTTCTGAGGCATCGTCAGAGGCGCGCGAGAGGCAGCCTGGAACTGAGGGGGAATGGGCAGTCCCCAGAGACAACTGGATTCGAGCTGCAGCTGTCACGCAGGTGGAGGAGGAATTATCTAAGCTAAGAGATTTGGTGCCCTATCAAGGAAAAAAGAGCACTGAAGGGAAATCGTTAAAATAAACAAAATATTAGAAAAGGCAAAGGAACAGGATGGCAGAAGCATGCATTGGGAAGATGAACCCAGAGCTCTTGCAGATCTGGGAAGGGAAAACGAAACTATGGATAGAGTATGAAAGCACAGGCTTCGTTTGATGTTAACACAAAATTAATTTAGCTGAAACCCTTGATGGAGGCTTCCCAGCAGGAAGAGGACCAAACACAAGCAGGTCACCTGTGTCCACCAGAACACAAAGAAAGCTCTGATGGTGGTGGGCTGTGTACTTTGACTGCCAGGATATGGGCACATGTATGAAGCTGTCATGCTGGCATCGGGAAATGGGGTTGTCCAAGACAAAGAACCCGTCGCAGCCTGACCCTAAGAAGAACCCACAGCAGAGAAGGAAGAATGGTCAAAGTCAGTGCTATGCAATAGCTCTGTACATGTTACTTTATTTTCTGTGTTGCTGTATGATCTCCAGAAAGAGGCAGACATATTTCTGTATGCCAATAATTATGATGTTTGTTTTCTCATTAGTGATGCAGGACCAAAGTTTTTGAAGTATGTTGACACTTAATTCTCTTGTAAATTGAGGGGCTAATGAAGGGATTTGGCTGACTAGATACCTTTAAAAATCTGTTATTTCAGGTAAAATTTATTGAAGTGGATAAGCCTGTTTCTGTTTACTTCAGCAAACTTTGAATTGGGCCTAAGTTCATCTGGTTGGTTATCTATTTTAGCAGTTTTAGCATGCAGGACTTTTTTTTTTAAGTCAAATCACAAAAACAGTATTTTATTCTATTCAGTGCTCAAGGTAATTTGGTGACAGATAACACCACTGTTTCAGAACTGACATGTACCTACTCCTCCTTCAAAGAGAAGAATCTATGTCAACTCCACAAAGTTGCTAGGACAACACGAGGGAACTTACGAATTCTTCTCCTCGAGGAGCAGCACTTTTCTTGCTGCTGCATTAATTACATTACTCTATATTTATCATAGTTCAGGAGAAAAGTGACAAGCTATGACACTTCTCTGGAGAATTGCCATTTTATTTAGAAACAGCGTGAAGTTGAGGGCGCATAATCAAAATGAAATGGAGACCCTTTCCACACTGTGGAGATTTTACCATCAGCACCCAATTTAGGAATTAATGTAGCTTTTGCTTTAGAAGTGATAGGAGAAGTTTTGGCAACACAAAGCTTGGTTTTAAACAGAGCACAAGAATAGAAGTAGAGAGTTACCTAAATTGTATGCTTGTGCAGGGAAATGTAGGATAAGATCCTACTACCGGGGATATTTGAAAATGTCCTTTGAACTTCTTGTTCTCCCATCATAAAGTGTCAGTTCATCAAAACTGGGAAATTCTTTAAGAACAACCTTTTCCAACTTGAAAAATGTATACACCTTTTCATGATTTATCAAAATATCCTGTTGCACTTAGTTGATTTCTGAAATCAGCTCCTTCATTTATTTTACTTTTTCTGCAAAAGAATGATTTATTTCACCTCAGACACCTTTATGATAATGTTTTGGATAGACCAAATGTGAAATATCCTGAATGTCTCAAAAGAGGTTTCAAGTGATTAGTTGGAGGAAAAATGTAGATTCTCAACTTTCTGCCCAATGTGGAAAGGAGGAAAATATCCTAAGGGTGGGTAAACCCACTTCTCTGACAACCTTGCCCCTCTAAGTCTGTAGGCACTCCTGTCTGAGCTAAGGAATCATGCTGTCTGATTGCTGAACATCATCCCTAAGGTATGCACAGGTGGTGCTCTATAATATGCTTAATTGAAGGTTATATATGCACCTGTTTACTCTCTTTCTGGAGCAGCGTGGCATGGAAGCAATCTTCAGAACTGTTGTGACAGTAGGGGGGTACCTTAATTTATTGCTGGGCTAGGCTGGTAGGTACCTCCCTCTTCACAGGGAGCAAGGAGAAAGCAGGGAAGGATGTGCATTTAGATGCTTCCAGAGCCAATCTTCGAAAACTTGAAGCATTAAAGCAATTAAACTCTCTTCTATCCTGTTTGATCATAATTTAAATAGCTGTGAAAATAATTAAAAGTAACATTTTTTTTTTAACCTGAAGCATTGATAATCCAGTACTTACACAAGGAAAGGGCATCAAGTAGAGGACACGAGCAGCAGTATCAGGGTCAGAACAAGCTATTTTTTCTCAGAATCTTCCTCTATTTTCTCTACATTGCTTATTAGATAGCACTAAATATGTTGTTAAGGGCTATCATGGTATCCATGTGCACTATTACTTTTTGAATGTTTGATCTTATTTAATTGCTGTCATATGATATTGCATCTAGAATTGCTTCAGTGCTAATTGTGTAGAGGGAGATGATAGGATGTCACAAATATCTAGAAAGGTCAAATACACCCACGATCCATGAAGATCAGTACAGCTTTGTGAACAGATTCTAGTTTACATTTTTTGACTATTTCATTGCAAAATGAGCCCAGTTACATTTACCCAGTTAACAACAGGAGAAAAAAAATCAGCACTATGCAAATATACTTCTGCAATTAGGGTAGTCCTGTGGAAATAGAATTAAAATAATCTTTGTCTCTAATTTACTTCGAGACAAAAATGATTTTGTTTCCTTATGTCTTCAACTTGCATTATGAAGTCAGATGACAACACAAATTATACATGAATAATAAACTTCATGAATCATAGAATCGTCATGGTTGGAAAAGACCCTTAAGATCATCGAGTCCAACCGTTAACCTAACACTGCCAAGTCCATCTATACCATGTCCTCGAGCACCACATCTACCCATTCTTTAAATACCGCCAGGGATGGGGACTCAACCACTTCCCTGGGTAGCCTGTTCCAATGCTTGACCACCCTTTCGGTGAAGAAGTTTTTCCTAATATCCAACCTAAACCTCCCCTGGCGCAGCTTGAGGCCGTTTCCTCTCGTCCTATCACTTGTTACTTGGGAGAAGAGACCGACCCCCACCTCGCTACAACCTCCTTTCAGGTAGCTGTAGAGAGCAATAAGGTCTCCCCTCAGCCTCCTCTTCTCCAGACTAAACAACCCCATCTCCCTCAGCCGCTCCTCATAAGACTTGTGCTCCAGACCCTTCACCAGCTTCATTGCCCTTCTTTGGACACGCTCCAGCACCTCAATGTCCTTCTTGTAGTGAGGGGCCCAAAACTGAACACAGCACTCGAGGTGGGGCCTCACCAGTGCCGAGTACGGGGGACGATCACCTCCCTGGTCCTGCTGGCCACACTATTACTGATACAAGCCAGGATGCCATTGGCCCTCTTGGCCACCTGGGCACACTGCTGGCTGATGTTCAGGCGGCTGTCAGCCAACACCCCCAGGTCCTTTTCTGCCAGGCAGCTCTCCAGCCACTAGTGTAAAAATGTCAGAAATGTAAAATAATATTTTGGGGTCATATGTAAAGTTTCAATACAGATATTTGAAACTAGTTTTGTTTTGTGCTCTTAGTTTTGCCTTACCAGTTTGTGACACAAGACAGAGTCCTTTCAAAGTCCACTTCAAAATAAATAAGATTTATGCTGCTTAGTTTGGCATCTGAGAATCGTAGGCTTTGAAAGAAGACCCAGCTACAATAAATGACATTGGATTCACTAAGTAAATGTGCTTTCAATATTTATAAAGTTTCTGGCCTTAAATTCTTTGAACGTATGTGCTGATAAATTTAATGTATTACTCCTTAGAAGCTTTGGATATTCTTATGTCATGAAATCATTTCAACAGATGGTTAATGTTTGACCCTTGAATTTCAGTGGATGTCAGAAAAGATGTGCTAGATTAGGTTTATCCTTGGCTTAAACCCACTGAATCAGATCTTGCCAGGTAAGAAATGGGCTTGTGTAATCTACCCAATTGTGGTGTTCCTATCAACAATTTATGTACATCCAGTATTCCTATGCAGTACCACAAATAATTTTAGTCGGTGATATGTTGCAAATAACTTTCAGTGAAAAAAATGAATCTGTTATTTTATGCATTCCTCTTCAAAGACATGTACTTCTATCCTGCATTTTTTACAAATAAAAAGAAAACCTGCAGTATTAATGATACTTGCAGATAACGTGACATTTGAAAGATTTTTGAAAGAAACGGAGAAATAAGTCAAACAGGAAAATGAGAACAATTCAGATACCTGCAGAAGATCGCCAAGAGTTGATTCCACATAGTTGAATGCAAAAGGAAAAAGAAATAGTCCAAACAATGCAAAACTCAGTGGCAGGGAGAAATTTTACACTAAGCACTGAATGGCAGAGTAACAAGTTCAGTTATTTTATGATTAGATTTCTGTATTGATTTTCATATCAGTACTCATGCAACTCCAAAGCAGTAGAGAACTTATCCTTATAATACATTGTGTTGTAACACCATGGCATTATTTTATAAATTTTACAGCTGAGAAGCTGGCACACATGCGTATGTATTCTTCAGAGCAGAGCATTCTCAAGAGAAGCAATTTTCTGGCTTAAACCAGACAAGCTGTTCCAAGCGGCATTCATCAACTGAAGCCATGGTACTTCTTCCAGATTGAAGCACATAAAGGTTCTTTCTGGCACATCAGGAAAAGGAGTTGTGTTACTTTAGTCTTGATATGAATTTTAACCATAAAACTGTTCAGCCTTTCTAAAAAAAATGGAGTGGACAGTGAATTATAGGAAGAAAGATCTTTTTATGTGTCTCCAGTAGTAAGACATGAGGATATTTAACCTTGGATTGCAAAGATATGCCTCCTTTTTCTGTGACTTTTGGGGACCAGAAGAATTCTGGTTTCGATTCTGGACATCACGATACCAAAACCAAGCAGATCATTTTGCAATAATTAAAGGAAAAAAAAAGTCAGGAATTAGCAGAAGAGATGAAAAATAATTATGCTAAGAAGATTTTGTGCTACTTAACACCTAAATAAAATGTACAGTTTTCGAAGTTTTTAAACACCCAAAATCTCCTATTCATAAGCCTAATGTCGTAGTGGTTTATATATGTCTAATAACATTATATCATTATTGTTTTTACAATTGTTTATTACAGTTTCAGTAAAAGGGTTGCCACAGACTTCAAGGTAGCCAAGATTTCAGCTGCACAGTTAGCAGGAAAAGGCACTTACCCAAGGAAGAGACATCAGCTTTCTGGCTCAAGCACTTTTTAGGCACGTGGGTGGCCTGACCTGGTACGTCCAGTTTGGAGCAGAAACTTGAACCAAAATCTGCTTTTTTCTGGGAGGGGGGGAGACTGAGCCATCTTTCTAGAAGTATTCTTTCTCTGTCTTTCTTGGTGTTTTTCTACTTTGTATTAAAAATGTACAGTTACTTTTCAAGGTGTTTTACCTCTGAGGAATTAGAAAGGAAATCATCTGGTGTTTTTTTTTTCCCCCACAAAAACTAAATTTGATTTGCTCTATTTTAAACCTACTTGTAAGAGTGTTTAACGCGCGCACACATACACACACAAAAAGGCACCTCACTGCTGATTAATTTTCATTCCCACTTTCATCATCTTGCTGGAACCATTTTGTCACTGCAGAGGACAGGATCTACTGCTATACCCTAGACATGCAATGCCCTCCCTTGCTCCCTCCCCTTTCCCTGCAGCATTTCCTTAGAGAGGAACAAGGGCATTGAGCTAAACTCGAGCTCATGGTTTAGGACTAAACTATCGGAAGGAATGCCTTACAGTGATATGCAGAACAACTTGTGAAACAAGGGCCATTTTGTGCCCTCAGGCACTGCCCAGGAACACAAATTTCACTATGCTAGAAATACCCCAGAGCTGCCCCATAGTGTATCTCCCTTCCCCAGAAGCTGGTCCCTCACCTTCGGAAACCTCCCTCAGCAGAGAGAGTCCAGGGCAATGCTTCTGCAAGCACTGCTTGCATTTTGCAAGGAGGGTGATTATTGTCTGTTTGCTTTTTCAGTCAGCATTTCAAAATCTTTTGTTGCTTTAAAGAAAGGCAAAGGAACAGGATAAAAATTTTCCCCAGATGGCAGCTGAACAGATGAGAAGGTGCTGCCTTTTCTCGCTTTGTGAATTGTTGAAAGCTTCCTACTCTTTTGCTGCTTTAATTTCATCTTGTTGGCATATTCCCAGTGAACCTGTTTTCCCCATATGTGAATATTCTTTTTTCTAAACCAAGGTAACACCATTGGCAAATGTCCTTGGATGTAAAGGGCTCGTTTCTGTCATGATCAATAGTACTTGTTTTATCTATCAAACATATTTTTATGTGCAGTCCCTCAAAAGGCGAACATAAAAGCATCATGTTATTTGACCACTTTGTTCTTGTGTGTAAATAGTCACTCATCAAGGATCTTTCCTTGCATCTAGGGCAAATGGTAAGTGTAGTTCACATCTCCTGTCTTTCCAAGGCTTCAAGGTAATAGATGTATTCCCAGATTCCTGAGATGAATTTTTCACCTGTTTTTGTGCATAGCTGGGCTTTTGCCAGATGATGGGTATGCATCCCGGTGTACGGTCTGCTTATTTATATGAATAAAGGGAAAAAGAGTTTATCCCATTGTACATAGAAGGAAGGAAGACACAGAGAAAATAAAGACTGTGTTGCCACAGATATTTATCTTTTGCAGCACTGAGCTGCTGTTGCCAGTAAAGAGGGTCTGGCACACTGTAAAATACCCAAGGAAAGACGGGCTGGCTATGCCTATTCTAGTAAACAAGTGTGCCAAGGCCGGGGTTATGGCTTTGATGGCAAATGACATGGCACTGTTTGCATCTGGCTTTTTCCCCTCGACAGAGTGGCCTCATCTGTTTCCCAACCTGGGCATTGTCTGGGAGATTAGTAGTTAGCATAAGACAAAGCCATACTACAGAAGCCAACAATTTAGCAATATGGACAATCATGGCAACCTTGGTCTGTCTTTAAATTATATGTTATTATTGTAGGTGTAGCCTCAAAACCAGCTGAAGTAACTTAGACCAGATGGAGTGCTGTTTAAAAGCACTTAAGACGTCCGGACAGAAACCAATAGATTCATTCATGTTTTAGCTTGGCCAAAGTCCTGCTTAAGTTCTCCTGATTAAGTCTTGGTTTTCCTTCTATAAGGAGAAAAGGAAAGGCCTCTTAGAATAGTTATTAACCCTTCACTTGGAGAACTTCCCAGAAGTGTAGGAAGGCTGGGGTCCAGCTTCTTCCTGAACTGATCTGAAAGAAAGATTTGGACCCACATCTGCTTCCACTTTGGAGGAAGGAGATGAAGAGTTCTTTGTCTGAAGGTCATGTTTTGGAGCTATTCTACTTTGTATTATCCGCTGAGCCAGAGAAGGTGAGAGGTGAGAGAATAAGAGAACAGACAGATATGTTCTTGTATTTGGAAACAGAGTGGTGAGCCTACTTAGTTGGATCTGCAGCTGAGACACAATGACTGATCCTGTCTATTTGTAGTCATTTGCAACACATAACAAATCAATAATAAGGCTAATTTATGCTCCTTCTTCTGCTGAAGTACCTTCCTAGGAGATGTGAGTTTGACAGCTTACAATTAGGTGATTGTGTAACTGATTGTCAACATGAATATTTGTCTCTTCTTCTGTAGAAATGGATGCAGGAAATGGAACCATTACTGAAGCTGCGTCCCCATCGGTACTGATGACTTGTGATTTGGAGTTTATTTTGCTGGGTCACTGTGCACATTTGTGTAAATTCTCATCCAGAGAAATATATATGTATGCTGTTATATATAAATAATCATGGAATAGATTTTCTGACTTCACTTCAGGCCTCTGCACATTAACCAACACTTCTAAGAAGATTCTGTCTTTGATTTCATTTAAACAACTTTTGTAGATGCTTAGCATACAGAAAATAAAGAGGCTGAGAGATGTATTTTCTTTTTCATTAATTCTGTTAGACACATAAAGTCTATAGAGTAATTAACATATTGATTTAGAGTAAATATGAATTAACCTCATAATTTATTAGGTGAAAGCTTGGGGAATAAAAGCTTGATAATAGTGCTAGAAAAATGTTCTGATTTTCCACGGATATAAATTTTATGGTCAAGGAATGGGAGTGAGAAGGAGTGTTATACATCAAACGCTGACATTCTCTTTCATCTAACAGGTTTCATCTTTCTGGCTTTCAACATCAAGAACTAAAGACAGACCCTAATGACTGTGATTAAGATATGCCCTCTTACATCAGGGCTGAAAGTTGTGCCTGGTTATTTGAAGGGGAATAGTAAAAACCACATAACTGTGTTTTACTTGGCCTGAGCTCTCCTTACATTAACCAACATGCAGCAGAAAAGTTATGGCGTAATGAAATTTTATATGAAGGCTTTTAAACATAAAATGAGTGTATATTACTGAAAATTTATGGGTCATTTATTCAACTACTGTAGTGTTATTCTGGCCAGATCAAACATTTGGCTAGTGGACTAGGACTTCAATTTATTTTTTTTAGAGGACAAAAGAAATCAATAGAAATACTGTTGTTCTCAGGACTGTAGTCAGCATGACCTCTGTCTGTTGCAGATTCTTCTGTTCAGCTATAAAAGAATCATGGGGCTAGGTTCTAAGCCTACAGAAAATCTATTTGCTTCAGTAGAATAAAGAAAGAGCAGCAGTTATTTTTACCAGTGTATTCAAGCATGTTTTCTAATTAAAATGAGGCTTAAAGGGGCCTATACCTGGAAAATTAGGCCATAAAGTCTAGTCTCTAAATACTTAAATATTTAAAACATCTCACTCACAGCTGCAGTTAGGCTGGGATTCACTTGGGGAAAAAATACTCAGCTTTGCTCATTGGTGATTTCCAGGACCTAAATGTATCTTTCCGAGAGGTAAATATGAGAACATAATAGTGTTAATTAGTAGATCTTTCGATCAGAATTTAAGAGGGACAAACTGAGTATGAGACTAAAGAACTGTCTAGCTCAGGCTGTGGTCCTAATGGATGCTTGGGGAAGGAGAGCAATAAACAAGGCAGGTGTTTCCCTGTTCTGTCTTGAATCTTGCACATATTTTGATCTGTCCCAAAGCCATGTATTTCTAACAGTTAGTAGATTTATCCACTAACTAGTGGATATGGAGCTTATGGAGATTACAGACCTCTTTATGTGGATTTAAAGCAAAAAACATCACGCTCTACGTTTCCATTTCTCTTCCTTCAAGGAAAGATACTGTATTTTCTTTTCTTGCTTCACTCGCTCAGCACCTGCCACTTTCCTCATTAGATATGCAGGTGAAGTGGTGGGAATGGCTTTGGCTTAGATATTCCTGCTTCCTTCTGCCAGGAAGAAGTTCACTGTTCACTGAATCACATCCCAGATGAGGTTGAATTTGAATATCGCCCACAGCAGACAGATGCGTGAAGCATTATTACAATACGTACTCCTGTCTGTAGTGGTGATGAGATGGTGGGACTATGACAGTGATTCTTCTGGGACTGCATTATCCAGCATCCATGTATCCTAAGTGCTGAGGTGTGATGGAAAGAAAACTAGAGAGGGAATTTATATTGCAGGTTGTGTAAACTGGCAATTCTGAGGCCACAAAAAATTATCTATGGTATGGCACTTGGAGTCTTAAATTCTAGGGTACAGCTTGTGCCTGTCCACTTGGAAATCTGTCGTGTATCTCAGAGAGTCAACAAAGTGAACATGCTCAAGTGTATGCAGCCACATAAATCTCTGCCCTCCTAGACAAAACTGTGGTCCTGCAGTCCAAGCTGAAGCCATATATCTCAAATAAGGGAAGGTGCTCTTCCTGTCCTAGTTCTTTGCCTGATACACTTCAGTGAAGTTAAATACAGCTCCATAGCCAAATAAAATAAATTTTTGGCAAGTATGAATAAGGATGTATGGAGACAAAAATATTTTGATTTGTCTACTCAAGTTGCCTATAAACTCTTCTGAAAATTGAATTTGTTTAAATGTCAAAGCCAATTCACATGGGATCAGGAGCTCTACGTTTTGAAGGAGGTTCATGTCAGGACAAACGTACTGTCCAAATATTGTTGCAAACCTAATACAAAGGTTCAGGTTGATTCCCCTTCTCCTGGACTCATGCCGGCTTGACTGGATGGGACCTGGTGACTGCTCTCTAACTACTCCCAGACAGTCTTTCCTAGCAGGGGAGCGCTTTGAAAATGTCACAGATAGTCATAATATTTGAAATTCCTGGTGCTATTAAACGTGTGGTGTTTATTAAGGAACATTGAAGAATACCAATAAACAGCTTCTGTGCAGTTTGAGACCTGGCTGTACTGGAGACAAAATATTTAGCACAACATTAAGAGATTTTAATGGCTGAATGTAGAAGTAAACATGCCTTTACACAAATAATTTGTTGGTCAAATGTGAACTGGGGCTAACCTTAGGTCTGTTCCCTGTTGGAGATCAGTAGCTTTCCGTGCTGCTTTGCCTTTTCCTCCCCTCTCAGATGCTAATCCAAACTGTTTTCACAAGGTCTGCCAGAGTAGCCCTCGTTTGAGTGCTTGTAAAAGGCCTTTTGTGCATCTTTTCTGCTGGATTCCTCCCCAGACGCTAATGCAATGAAAATACTGTTCATGCCGTGTTGTGTAACAGTGGCTCTCAAAGCGCGTCCTGTGGAGCGCGTGGTGGAGTTCGGTGGCGAGCTGGCTGCCCAGGTGGTGCTGGCTCCTTTTCGGTCCTACTCACTACCGAGATGCTGAAAAGCAGCTTAGAGTATGTTGCTAAGAGTAGCTTTCTATTGCTTCACAAGAACCTAATGAAAATGGGTAACCAGGTTCATTAAACTGGACAGCAGTGCTAGGGATTCACCGTGCTTAATTGTTGTTTTTAATGATGAACGTATGAGCTAGCTCCCCTAAATTCCTTTTGTAATGAATGGGGAGCAGTAAACACTTTAAAGTGGGGTATCTGCAGTCTGGTTTAGCTGTCTGCTATGGGATGAAAGGAAATGTATGCCAGAAGTGCCTGATTTTCTCCATTAACTCTAAATGAAGCCTATGGTGCCTGGCTCAGGTGTAGCTGTCCATATCACAGGGGTTACCAGCCCCTGTCTCTATAGCTTCTTTGGAGAAACAACTGATATATATTTCTTCCCTGTAGGTACTCTTCGGGAATAGCAAAAGAAGCTAAAAATCACTTAGAACAAAAATGAGTGAAGTTCTCATGCAATGAAAATGCTTGCAAAGCCTTGCTGTAGAACGTCCTCTACAAGCTCACTAATATCCAGAGTACATCTGTTTAGGTTAAGTCATGTAAGCAAAAAGACTGAGTCTAATAAAAAAATTAGTCATAGTGCTGTTTTGTTTCTTGGTGTGAATGCTATAAAAGTTACAGCAGCTTTAGAATCCAGGCACTGTTTTCTTTAAAATACAGTTTCAAACACACTGGTGCATCATTTATTCCTGCACAGAGTAAGCCTTTCATCATGAGACATTGTAGAAAAAGGATTGCTAGTTTTTGCAAGTTAAAACAAGCTACCCAGTAATGTGATCTGTGACTAGACCAGAATTCATTCTGGATTAGGAGATAATACTGGGATCCAGTTTCAGGAAATATCTGTATTTTTCCATACAGCAGGAAACATGGCTTTTTGAATGTCTGTTTTCCTTAAAGCAGCACACAATACACGAAGGACCTATCAAGCTTGCAAGAAGTGCTTTGTTTTTTCTTTTCACTGGCATAAATATTTGCAGAAAGTTTTGTTCCCTGTTTATTATAAATACTGATCAAGAAATCAGTGTTTATAAGTCTGAAAATCCTACAAAGAAAGATCTCAAAGGAATATAATACAGGCATTATGCACTACTGATTATTATCTCTGTGTGATTTCTTCCTATTAAAATCTGAAAACAGGTTAGTTTTTTATACAGGTTGTGTCTAATGCATAGTTTTCGTGGCATTTTATATGTATGTATGTGTGTGAATATATATATATATATGTAGGTATAGGTAGTTTACTTAGAAATGCATTGTAAATGAGTTATTCTTAACTTCCCTGTAGCTCCCTGGCTTACTTTCAAGCAATCACAGGACAACCCGTCATAAAAATTCTTGATTCATATTCTGATTACAGGAGCATCTATGCCATTTAAATACATTTGCTCTATGCATTATGTATACAGATGTATGCGTATTATGTATACAGAGATATACATTAAACAAATGTGCTCCATTTAAATACATTTATCTGTTTTCTCTGCTTGTGATATTTTTGCATACTGGTCCAGGTTTCTATAAGTAGCTTTTCAAGGGGAAATTTTGAGCAGCCGAATGAAATGGATGAAATGAACCTGATCTCAGCTTTTTGTTTTGCTAAGCAGAGACCAAGGTATTTGCTGTGTTGCCTGGTCAGATATCTTCTTAAGCAGACTAAAGATTGACCAGTGTTAGACTATAATAGCTGTGTAGGAACAAAGTCACGTTATTAAGAGAAGCCCATTATCTGCTGCACCAGAAGTGAAGCTATTCAGAAGGCTGTGGCATTTCAGCAGTGGGGCCATTCTGCCGCAGGCGGGGTGAGGTTTGTGAGTAGGCTGCCCGCACAGAACAGGGAGCCTCTCACCCTCTCAGGTTTTTGCTAAGGCATGGAGAAACCAATATGGATATTGAAATTAAAGAGTAGTCCTCTCTTCCCTTCCATCCACCCTGGCAAGAAAACAACATGAAACACAATGAGTTTGAACATTGTATTGTGCTCTGCACCTCTTACAGTCAGTTTACACAAGCACAAAGTTGCTGATAAATGCTTTCTTCTGCAGTGGAAGGGTTTGGCACATGTTTGCTCTGTTTTGCTGGCGTGTGATGTCGGGCCATGAACCATCAAGGTCAAAAATGTACTTGGGCAGCGTAAACCACCTACTGCCTCACATAGTAGAAAGCACTGTACACAGACAGAAACTAGGAACACCGTGTCCATGCTGTTAAAGCAGTCTGAACAGAAGAAAACCAGTTGAAAATACAATCTTTTATCAGCTGCAGGCTGTTGTCATGAGTGACAAAGGCAAATATGCCTAGCTGCCTTGTCTGGCTGGGAGCGAACAGCACCACTGCCCGACAGAAGCATTAAGAATTGTTGTTTCCCTCAGCATGGGTAGGATGGGGCTGGTATTGATGTGAACTGGTAGCCATAGCCTGAACTGAAGATCCCGAGGCGTTCCTGCAAGTTACATGCAGTGCTGGCAGGACCTCAGAGCAGGGGTGTATTACAGCTATAGAGAAAATGAAAGTTTTGCACGTATAGGGAGAAAACCTCTTCAGCTGCCTTCAAAAATGCACTGAAGAGGTGAGATTGAACATAGTTATCTGCCGGTGCTGATGGAGGGAGCCCTGGCTTGCCATTTAATTTTCATCTTTTCAGTCCTATAGCACTGAGAAATGTAAGCTGACAGCACAATACAGAGAGTTCTCGGAGGCTTAATGTGTTAGTGTCAAATGAAACAAAACCTGAGATTAGCTTTTTAAAGGATTTTGTCTGCTACAGATAAGAACTGAAAGGCTTTTATAGATCAGCTCTGTTGAATACAACTTTGGGGAAGGAAAGGGGGAGATGAGCATCAAGGAAGGATAGTGATGGAGCAATCAAATGGATTAATGGATGGTAACCATAAAATGGTGTGTTTGCCTACATAATTAGTACCTGCTTGGGTTACAGAAACTCAACGTAATTTACTGAGGCTGCAGATCATGTCTTAACCTGAGAAGGATAAAAAATACATTTCTAAGGCCTAGAAAAACTTGAAATTGTGATAATAATTACTAAATTCTAGGTTTGCTGGTCCTTAGTTTCCACTTTTTGAGCTGCTTCACTTACTTAATATTGTATAACTAAATATTCGTTTAGCCAGAGAAAGTATATTGTCATGTAGAAAAAACCTTTTCAACTGGAGTGGAGGAGAGGGACCAAGGGTTGACGGACTCTGTCTATAAAGTAAAACAGTTCCTGTAAGAAAGCTTGGGAAGAAACTCATGCAGAGCAGCCAGGGGGCTGGGCTTGCGTCCTTGAAGACCAGAGGTGGCAGCTCTGCTTAAGGCTGAGTTGGAGGTCTTGGGTTTTGCCAGTAACCCTCGGCTGCATGCTGCTGGTCCCCAAGGTCTCTTGCCCAAGATATTTGTGGAGTTGCTGCCTTTTAAATTTAATGAAAAAGAAGAACATTGTTTGAATAGCAATTCGTTTTGAGTGGCCCCATCACACAGTTGGCTCAGCTGGCAGAGGTGAGCAGGCAGTTTCCTCGAGCGGCAGCGCAGCACCAAGCACGCTGGGGCAGGAACCTCCATCCAGCAGTGCTGGAGCTAGGAGAAAACTCATTTCTACCACAGTCAGTGAGGACCATGCTGCGAATCAAGGCAGAACCTCAGAAGTGCAGGGAAAAAGTTTGTCTGTTCAGATCTGAGATGGGCGTTCATGTCACAGGACTGCTCATGAGCCATGCTAGAGCAAAGGAAATGTCTCTTGGCAATGCCATTCTTGTTTAAATTGGCATTTGTGTTTCAGTGGGTAGCTTAGCTTTTGACAAGCAGACTTCTTCCAAGCCAAAACTATTTTGTTAGAAAATCCCCAGGCAGCGATAGTAATGACAGCACGCACCGAATTGCTTGCTATGGGTATCTTCTGTACTGTGTCATAGCAATCTTCTGAGGAACAGCTGGTGGTCTCACCAAGGCGTGTGTGCCCTGGCACAGGCTTAACAAGTCACCCCGTGGGGAAACTGCGATTTCATAAAGGTTTCTGCATCTTGGTGTCTGATTATACATAGTGCAAGTCTGTGCTGAGCAGATGGCTTTCCAGACATCCTTGAATTGAAGAACTGAGTCTGTCTTTCTGGAGGGTGGACTCTTCAGTAGTATTTATATGGTTTGAGAAGCCAGCAGGGAAAGCGTTTTCAATTATACTATTGCTTCTAAAGTACCTATGTGCTTCCAAAAATGCCAGCTGCACTGGAGATGCACACCTAAGTCCATTTCTCTGGCTGCATGCAGATAAGGGAGGGATGCTTTTACCTAAGTGTGGGAGAACAATTTCATTTCATTTCATTTCAGTATTGCTTCATTTTTCACAGTTCTTCTGGTAAAATCAGGATATTTTGTAGAGGTTGTTATCTGGCTTAAGTAGTTAACAGATGATGCCATTTACAAAATTCATAAAAGCTTAACGTGAATTTGCAAAGCAGTACTAACCAGAGGTAACTGCCTGTGTGCACACCCTAAGAATTAAACAGTGAATAAGAGGGGTAAATTATCTTCCATTTTCTGGGTGGCAGGAGGATGCATGGACACAGCTGCAAAGTTGTTAAAGTTAAGCTCTAAATTCACAGCCTCTCCGTCCTTGTACCTTGTCTGTGTGTTGATAGCCTTCGCTAATTTAGACTGACTTTCTTTATTGTTCCCAAATAGATAAGCTTTCAGTCTTATCACTCTCATTGTCTGTTCATTTGTTTGTTTTCTTCGTAGGAAAATGTTATTTCAAATACCTTGTGTTGGTTATTTCCCCTAACAAGCAACTGTCAATCAGATACTAGTTGAAAGGGACAGGCTGTCCCAGGAAAACTCATCTCCCCTTGAATTTCTGTGTTCATACCTCCGTCTGCACTGTCACTGAGGGAGCCTGGGATTGCTCGGGAGCTGAATTTGGAGAGAAGCAGTCCCAAAACGGAGCAGGGGAGCTGGCACCCAGCTCTACTGACAACACTTAAAATACCGGCTCCTTTTTTAGCATAGCAGAAGCCCCATCTGCTTCCAAAATTAAAGTATATGCATGTTTCTTTGCTGCCCTCATATAAAATGCTGCTCTAGCAAATTTGATGTAAGGGTGGTGTAGCCATGAAAATTCAGTTTGCAAATATGCATTTCTTTAGCAAAATTTACAAAAATTGTATTTTCAAATATAAGTGCTCTGCAAGTCCTTATTTTAGCACTGGAGCTTAATGTTGCTGTATGTCATGGTCACTTTTTATTTGATTCCCCATATGTCTCATGGTAGCTGTGAAATGAGGAGGCATCTGATTCTTTCAAGGTTTTTCAATTGATGCAGGAAAACCTTTCAAGCCTCTTTATTAAACAGATTTTTGAAAGGGCATCTGTGTGAGTTATGTCTTTTATTACCAAACATCAAAGTATTTTAACTCCATGATGGCTTGCAAGGGGTAACCGCAGCTGGCTTGTGATGTCACCGCAAAGTGAGATCAACGGCAACGCTTTCTGCTGAAACTAGAGACAAATTCATCCCCTCCATGGTTCCTCCTCTCCCATGCACGATAAAGCAGTGCTACCTTAGTTAAACGTAATGGAGTTCCAGCAGCAGAAAATCATTTTAAGCTGGTGGTGGTGGAGGGAAATCAATGCCAAAAAAAAGTAGATTTCGTGCTTCGTTTGAAGATGCAATGGAGGAGGAAGATAATCCATCCAGTTGTCCTGTCCATCCATAACTGAAGACTATTTCCATGAACAAGCTAATTTTGGTGTTTCCTTAGTCTTTTGATGTTTCAAACTTCCTATCTTTTCCTTTTGAACAGAAGGACCATGTATAGTTTGAGCTTCCCAGGTATATCTGGGGAAATAAACACGAGTATTTTTCAGGGGATTCTTATGTTATAAAGCACCTGACTTGCACAGAGCATAGTTATTCACTGGCAAATGGTCAAAAATACACAGAATATTGGGAAGCTGACGGAGAAAAAAATGGCAACAGCAATGACAAAAGTAGAAAGAGCCAGCATAAGCCAAGCAGTTAAAGGAACAAGAGGAACTTGAACAAACACAACCAAGGCCAAAACATCCTCCAGAAATGAAGCTGGAGTGATAGATAGGACATTAGCAAAGTTGCAAATGGCTTCAAAATCAGGATGAATTTTAGGAAAGTGTTTGTAAATATGATTTAGCGGTCTGTTCTTGTTTTCCCTTTCTTTCTTTAGTAACACTTCTACTAGATCCACTGAATAATGCCTTGTCCTTGCCAGTTAGTATATTTATCTAGCGTGATACATAGGCATCCCATGCAAAATTTAAGTCCTGAGTTTTGCAGCTGCACAGATCCTTCCATTGCCCGTTACTGGGACAGCGCATGCAATGAGCCGGTAAGCACTAGAGCTAACTTCCCCTCTGTTTTATTCTCTTCAGTAGACCTGCTTGTAGTGTGGTTGGACTCAAACATCTTCATTTCACCTTGTTGTGGTTTAACCCCAGTTGTTTTGAGGGGTCTGTTTTGGAGGTGGTGAGACTCCAGCCAGGGAGAGGAGCAAGCTCTGAGATGGCACTTCATCCTGGAAGAAGATAAAGGCGAGCAAGCAGCACTGGGGTAATTTGGTCTTCCTATTCAGATACGGAGGCCACTGTGCTTTGGATCAGCTCTAGAAATTGGTCCCAGGAAGAGAATAATTTTTTCTACTCCATGGTAGTAAATTTCAGGTTTAATCTCCAGTAACAAATGTTTCTTTTTCTGTCTCCCCCCACTTTCTTCTTTTCTTGGCAATCTCATGAGAGGTCTCCATCTTGTGTATATCTGAGTCTCGCAATACAAGAAACACCAAGGACTTTGTGGGGTGCTGGAGCATAATGAAAAGGATTATTATGGGCTGCTGCTGTTGTTTCTCTGTTAATAAAGAATTAGCTATTTGAAGTAAAGGACATTGTATGGAGTTTCACTATGCAACAAAGTTATCAAGGAGAAATAATGTAGCAGACAATGATTATTTCATAACTCATACAGAAGGGTATGATTAAATCTCATGATACGATTTATTGAATTCTGAGAGGAAAAAAAACTAGGGCGAGGTACTAGAATAAGAAATACTGAATGGGTGATGATTTACAGACAATAAGAAACTGCATCTGTGCTTCTGCCTCAGGTGTCAGCCTCGGTCATCTTACAGATATGTGCTCCTCAGTATCATTAAAGAGAAAATTAAAAGTCATTTCCAGTTTCTTCAGTATAGTGGCTTTGCATTTAAAGAAGCTTATGACTCACACTGTGTTTACTTCATCAGGGAGCCTGACATTTAGAAGGATGTATTTAGTAAGAGTGGTTGTATAGAGGAAGAAAATTCATTTCTCTTAACTACACTTATCTTATATGTTAAGCACCAGCAATATGTTTAGATCCATGCTAGAGATGAGGCCTAATTTTCTTCTCAGTCACACCTGTGTTCATTACAAGTGATTCTAGTGCAGCAGCAAAGTGACTTGGTAAAGTGACAGGGAGTACGAGCTTTCCCTTCATATCTACTTGCTGCTATTGGCAACAGCCAAATTTCAGTACATTTATTTACGTTAAACAGAACCTTAATGCACTAGACATACCAATAAAATATTTTATTTAGCATTGGACAACTATAGGTTTTGCCCTAATTTTTCATTTATTATAAAACCAAAGTAAATGTCTGTGGAGACGCTAGCTACCAACCACAATTTCAGTCATTTTTGTGGCTTGGCAATAAGCATTATTAGTCTTGACTTTTTCAGACACACATCAGGCTGACATTTTACTACAACAAAGGGGACATTTCCTTCTAGTTTTAAAGATTTAGCTGGTACATTTCTCAGGAATTGGGTTTTTTTTTATTATTATTATTACAACAGCAGCAAGGGCTGCAGGACCAATTTGGTTTAGAAGCTTAAAAATTCCCTCTTTATGCACCAGAGACTCATATTTGCTGCAGCAGAGAAGGGAGACCAGGGCCAAAACTGGGATGGACAAGGACTACTTTTCCAAGAGTATCATGTTTTCTTGTTTGTCACTGCTTGCAAAAGGAGGCAAATGTTTTTCCTTTGGCTTAGCTATGTGATTTGTTACACTTTCAGCTCTTGTAGCAGTTTTCTAGCTGCTCTTTTTAGTGATTCTGAGATGGTCTTTACTGATTCAGGGGAAGGAAATCTCCGGGATGCCTTCCACCACCTGGAAGCAAAACCAAACAGTCGATAAGAAGGCCTGTATTTGTGGGATCTCTAAATGCAAGTGCACCTCATAACAGAGCCACATGTAAAATTTGTTGTAAATGTTTGTTTTCCTTTTTTTTCTGCTAAAATTTTTTACTTTCTGAAGAAAATTTGATTTCTCTTTTTTTCCCATGAAGGAAAAGAAACCATATGCTTTAACCAGCTTGAGTTCAATTTGCTGGTAGATCAAAGAATACCTTTCTAGCCCACTAGGGAGAAACACAGGTGCTGTTGGATAGATGATGCCAAATAATAGACATGTAAAAAGAAACTGTATATCCTTTGGCGGCCCTAGTTGCTTTCATTTCATACACCTACAGCTTCTAGAAACCCAGCTTTGTAAGGACTTGGTGGTGGTGCCTACCCACACGGCCTTTAGAAACCTGCCTGCCTCTTCCAAGCTCACGTATCTTCAGGCCTCAGAAAATATCTTCATCAAAACTACAGAGTCCTGCCCAAATTGTTGGCTCAGAAGAAAGGAGACGTCCTCCGACTCATTCACAAGAACTATTTCAAGTGACCTCGTGAAACAAAAGAAACCATGCTCTGAGCTGCTGCTCCTTTACTAGAGCCATCTCTCTTTACCCCGCATTTTTACTCTGTTCTGTACGAAGTGTTATTAAATCATGTAAGAACGAGTCTCTTCCGTCTTTATAAATTTCCACGAGTCATTTTGATTTTGGACTCCCTAATGATGTTCCTTTACATTACAAGATCATAGTTTTTGCACGCTCTGTTGTATATATGTTTGAAATTTCTTAATATGCATCAAGGTAGTGTGATCCCTCTTGTTTGGACAAATTCAAAAAATAAAAGGATATTTCAGATGGTCTCTACTGTACCAAGATGGCTGCTTTAGGAGTGACTTGAAGCTGGGGGCAGTCTGAAGTGCAGTACCACGTAGCTGCATTGCCTTTGTAAGCCTGAACCTGGTTGCTCTGAAACCTGCCTGCTTTCTTACTGGCACTCAGGCAGGCAATGCCACTCTTCTGCCAGCAGGGACCTCAGGCTGCACTAAGAGAAGATGCTTGTGGACTCTCCCACGAGGTAAACAATAATTATTAGGCCTACACACCAGCTCTTGTGTTCACTTTCAGCTTCCACACATGTTAAATTTATCTTCAGTCATTCATCTAACAAGCATTATGTCTGCACTTCAAGTGATTTTTTTTTTTTTCCCAGAGCTTGTAGTGATTACGTACCTTGTTAATGTTGTTGTACTACTTCAGCCAACAAGTGTCTCTGCTGAGAAGCAGGGAAAAATCTGTATAGCTCTTACACTTTTTTAGCTTTCTTAATAATTTCTAACAATGAATCCTGATGACTTTCTGAACATGCATCCCCTCTTCTTTCTCCTCCCTATGTACATTACATAGTTTTCATCATGTGCTCTTTAAGTTGAATGGAAATGTGCATACAGGAGAGACCTGGGGGTTTGCTGGGTGGGCAGACCATTCCTGGTAGCCCTCAGTGGGTGGATAAGTGGGTCTACGGACTGATCTTCCAGGGACAGATTTTGACGTGGGAAGTCTTTCCTTTTTAGGTTCTGCCTGGAACAGTTAGACGAGAATAAAACTGTTGTCACCTCAGGTATAAAAAAGAAACTGAAAAGAAATAGTCAAAAGTCTGGAAAACTTCATGGAGTGGAGTTGAGGCCTTAATACAGCTGGAAGAGGTACGTGGGAGAGCGGGTGAATTAATTTGTCGGTAAACATGTAACACTGGAGTTAAGGATGGAGGAGGTTGGAGTTTTAAGCTAGCTGGAAACTGCCGAGGTACATCAAGACATATTTTAGAAACTGAGAGCAGGCTGAGGTTTGTGTATTTGTGACAGCTTGCGAATCTGACTGCAAGCCTGCTTTTCCTACATGGTGTAGATGAAGCCATGCTGTTTGCACTAGGGGTTGTTCCAGGATAACTATTCAGAGAATCAGATCCTCTAGTGAAATACCTCCATGTATTTATTCTGTGCGGATCAAGCTTTGGAAATATTTTTTGTTTTAACTATATTTTTCAGGTTTTTTTTTATTCAGGGATATGCGTTCTGCCTGCACAGTGCTGGCAGCCTATCTTATTTTTTGCTCTACCATATCATGGTTTCAGCAGAAGAAAAAAGTGCTACAAAAGCTAGCAATAACAAATAGCTCAGGAATGGAATGGCAAGTATGAGAGCAATTCCCTTTTGGCTGACAAGCACAGAACATGGATCACACAGCTAAGCGTTTGCTATTTTTTATGGCTATTTTACGGTGTAGCACAGAGAATCACATGTTTGCCTGTTAAAATTCATGCCTTAATTAGAAAAGCATACCCCTTTGGTATTTTGTTTTAAATTGCAAGGAAACCTAGAGTAAAGATTTAAGTCTGATTTTCTGGGGCACGCAGCGAAATAAGTACAGCCTAGACTGACGATATTGAGGAGTTACTGTCAGAAGTGAAGGTGCTAAAAATGGATCTGTAAGGTACAGAGAAAGTAACCCAGACTGAGCAGAATTTGTTGGGTAGTAGTGGAAGGAGAGCTGATGGATACTGCCTTTGGTTGTGTTGGGTTTTTTATGGGGACACGATATCAGATCAGTCTGCAAACACGCAAAATACAAATTAAAAAACACCTCTCACTAAATAAAATATAACTATTGACAGGAACCACAAAAACAGGGAAAAGTACAAAGTCATAACTCTTCTTAAATAGCTTTCACTTCTAAAGATTTAGGGATATCTTATTTTGTCCTTGAACTCCAGGGAGACAATTCATTCATTTCCCCAAATGCCTGTTCTCTGGGATTGCATAATAACTATAGTCCTTTCCTTCTTTAGTGCCTCAACATACCAGTTAGCTTATAGACAGAAATAGCTGTTGCAGTTCTGACCAGGCTATCTTATAAATAGCCACTGCATCTTCAGTGTACGCTTAAAATCCCTTTTTATGGGTGAAGAGAAAAAAAACCTTATATGGAAAGAATGTATTGCAAGTGTACTTGAAATCTGAACAGTCTAATCAAAGAGTTATTACAAGCCCAGATCTAATTGCTACAGGTCGAGTGAGAAAATAGAGATGAATAGTATTACAGAAAAAGTCTAATTAATAATACAGATGAAATTGTTATATGCACACTTCCTAGTCTCTCCCCCTCTCTGGTGTTACGCTCGCCCCCGTGCTCCCTCTGGGCCTGAGGTTGATGGCTTCAGCCCAAGAAGATGGTGGTGCTGTGCTGACTTATCACATCCCAAGTCCTTTCTGGAGACAGTGTGACACTGGTGGTGGGGTTTTCTTCCTCCTTTTTGCTAGCAGGAACATGATGTTGATGATTTTTTCTACCTCATTCCAGAGCCCACACAGGACTATCTTTAAGAACATCTTTATAAATCTTCTACCATGCTTAACCCATTTTTCTGTCTGTACTGGCTGCAATTTCATGTTGCATGTCAATATCCCTTGTCTGCTGTCATGCAGTGTTGGATACTTGCCATCTGTTCACTTTGTTATAGCTGAAACCCATTTTCCACAGTTCCCAGTCCTTCCCATCTTTAACAGACCACCATGGGTGGCTCATAGCCTGCAATCATCTCCAGTGCCAGCCTGTGCCTGCTCCGTTGTCATCTCCTGCCCCTAATGCTCTACACCCCATCCTGGGTCCCACTCCGATCACATCGTGCTGAATTCCTCTACACAACATCATCATGTTGGGGTTGTGAATATTTCACTCTACACCAGATAGCTACTTATTACTCCTAGTCATATAAAAATTACGGTTATACTCAATGAATATACAAAGAGATTATTCAAACAAGTTAGGAATTAGCCACCTGGTCATTAGGAAAAAATGCTGTTACAGCTAAACAAGCTAAAACAAAGCTCCAGGAAGGCCAAGCCAAGCTTGGGCAAAGCCTGACAAGCCTCACTCCTGTGACCTTGCAAAGTTAGTCTGATGTCTGTGGCCTGTTGCTAGCAATGGCAATAGGGTATTTACTGGGCAACAGGACTGCATCAGGTCTGTCACTCAGTATTATTAGCAATTACGGTTTTCTTTCTTTTTCCCGGCAAAATGTCATATTGACAGGTTCATCCAAGAGCTGTTAAATAACTTAAGAATAAAGGAGACTGTTCAGTTAAAAATATACATATGCAAACTCATCTTAAAAGCAACTGCTTGCTCTGAAGGCTGAGTTCTGTGATCATTAAAATCCAGTTACAATCGTGCTGGATGAACGCAAGAGAAGGGTCATGTTGCTTCTGTGGAGGCAACTAAAACATTTCAAATTTCTTCTTGAGGGGACTGTGTTTGGGCAATTCAGGATATCAAAAAGCCTGTTACCCTGACACCAAGCCACAGCAAGGCTCGCTCAGAGCCATCTGGGTTAAAAGATGTACTGCAACTCTGCTGAAGCAGTCGCAGGTCTGGGTGAAGTGGCTCCAGCTGCCACCCACCCTCACCTACGAGGGTGCTTGTTCCATCCCTTGGCCAGAAGTCATCCTCCTCCCCTTATCTGTATTTTGGGCCAGTTTCTTTCTTTAGCTGTATTGCATACCCAGATCTCTGAAATGATTGGTATTAAAAAAAAACCCAGCAGTTAAAGTGGCAGATCTGAGGAGGTGCTGATCTCTGGTAGGAAGGTGGAGCGAAAGAAGTGATGGAGAGGGAAAGGAGCTGGGGCTGACAACTCCCTTGCCTGGATCAGCACCAGGTGGGTGCTTTGCTTAAGCGAATATTAACGTATTTTAGCTGAACCTGATGGGTTTGACTGAATCAGGTTAGGGAGCAGTCAGCTGAGTAGTTTATGGCAGGAGATTTGAAAGGGTGCCAATTTTTCCCAGGGAGGTGGTGGTGAGAAGCTACTGCTGAACTGGGGAATGTAACCTTTTGACCCAGCTGAGCTCCAGCCAGGGCAGGGTGTAAACAGACCCTTCAGCTAAAATAAAAAAATCATAGATTAGAAGCTGGGAAGAAGGGAGGGAGAGGAAAAATACAGATTTAGTAAGAAATGCTCAAATTTCAGTGTGGCAAAATTGGAAAATCAGTGTAAATTTAATAGGAAAAAGATTTTTGCACCAGTATTTCCCTGGGAATAATTGGAAAAATTATCTCTTTTTGTTCAGCATCTTAAAACAAACACTAGACAGGCTTTCATCCAGAATCCTCTTCTCTCTTCTCTCTCCTCTTCATTTATCTCATGGATGCTCCTGCCCTGCTCGGCGCTGCTTGTCAGCCACCAAGGCTGGAGGCTTCCCTGTTTTCTCCTTGTTGATGGTTGTTTCACTCCTTCGTCATGAAGAGGCCATAACACGTCAAGGGCTGCACTGCAGTCTCTGTAATCCACTCAGCTGGACTGAGAGCAATATGCGTCATAAACATTGAAAAGTCAGAAAGCAATCTGAAGAGCAAAAAGTGTGTTCATATAGTCTTTTCTTTTAAGACAGTCTCCTGTTTTTTTCTAGGGCTGATTTATTGCTTTTGAACCTACTGAACCATGCTGAAACCTAAATTCAGCATGAATTTATGAGGATGGAAACATACTTGCTTCAGTTTTCAAGTTTTTAAACCTCAGTACCTCAGTATTTTATAATATAAATATACTACATAATATAGTACTATATCTATTTCTAATGTAAGGATATAACATAGTTATATATATATTTTTATATAATATATTTTATATATTTTAATATATTCATATATATATTTCTATTTATATTTTTATATATTTATATGTTAACATAGTTATATATATACTTTATATGAGAAAATTAATTCCATAAATGTGTAAACTGAGGTAATTGTTTCCAGTTATTAATATTAGCCTTGAAGAGGTGAATTTTTTATTTCCCCTTTTGTCATAATTCCATTAAACTGTCAACATGAACTACTGTGAATTAATAACTCTAGATAATTATTTTGAATAATTATTTTTTCCTCATTTTTAGAGAAAACTATCCCAACAAGAGGTGATATATGTTAGCTCAAGGTGCAGTGAAAGGTGAGAAGTAAATTTCAGATGTATTTATTAGGTAAAAATAAAAAAAAGCGCGTTTTGATTTCCAGTTTTGGTTGCAAACTTTCTTGCTGTTACCTGGAAAAGCCAGATAACAAAAATAGCACTAAAAGGAAGATGCTGTCCCATTAATGTTTGTAAAATGTTTCATGGTACTCTTGAACAACTTTGATAGTTGTATTGAAGACGTAAAAAACACATTTAAATTCATTTCCATTAAAAATTAGTAGAGTCATAATTTTAGTCATCTGCAGTTTACTACTTCTAATTAACAAAACCAGAAAACTTTCTCTGCTTCTCGAAAAACCTTTGCTATAGTGGAGTCTCCTGTTATCTGTACGACAGAGGCAACGGGCTATGACTGCCAGTATAATGTACCACTAAACCATATTTTTCAAATCTTGATGAAGGGCACGTTTGACGGGTATATGAGAAGTCAGGAAAACCAGCTCTGTCTGGCAGTGCAAGCGGCGCATGCTAGCTTTACCAGCCGGGCTAATTAATTGCATTTAGGGCATACCTGCCCTACATCTGCCATCCGAGCCACTGCTGCCCGGCGCTGTCGTCTGCAGGAGTAGGCTGGGCATCTCGGGCAGCCCACAGCGCTCGCCGCTCGCGCTGCGCGGGGCCGTTCGCTCGCACGGAGAGCACCGAATGTGTTAGCAAAAGAGCTGAGCCGGGGCTAAATTAGCATTTCTGCTCTGAGATTTCTGACGGATTGTTAAAAGCATTTCATTTACGCGTGTATACTCATGTGCATGCTTTAGAGAACTATACTGACAGTTTGGTTTTTAATAGTTGATGAATTAAGGGGCAAGAGATAATCAGAGAGTCCATATTCACAGCTTCTGGGATGCACCACTAGCATGCTCTTTTTTTCCAATATTACACTCTGGTTGGCTTTGTGTCAGTTGTTTTTTAATTATAAGGTATCTAAAGTGTAAGGTATTTTAGGACCACAAAATAATACAAGCTGCACCTCCAGCAAGCTGAACTTCTGATACATTATCTTGCTTTTTTTTCCCCTGAACCCAATTCTGCTGTGTTATCTCAGCAGTCCAATACACGAGTCAGGCTCCTTTTTTCTTTTATTTAAGTGGTGCCTTTCTGATATTGTGACAAGCAACCTGTGAAAAATGTAGAACTGATAAAAGAAGAAGAAATTGTTTACAGATAAGCCTGCTTCATCCTTCGCTGTTTTACCAGAACAAACAAAATAGCTTTGTGAGCTTGAGAAGAATGTATGTTTTTTGGTTCCTGAAAAGTAGATTTAGAACAAAGTAGGAATCACTGCATTAAGCACACATTACTACAAGAGAAATGGGAACTGCACTATGTTACTATAAAACTCAGCTTTTCGTTAGCAGTAACTGTTGATTTTGTGTGTTGCTAATCAGGATGGCGTAACACATGTCTGCATTGCATGGCATGGCTCCAGATTGCCTCTGCCCATCTCTTGCTCAGGTAACTTCCTAAATCTTCCTTTTCCAGCCACATTTAGGAAAAAATAGTTAACAAGTAGCATGCACATAATCTAAATTTTCAGATGTTCCCAATCCATCTGCTAATCCAGGATGAAAAGAGGGGTCCTCTTACAGAACTAGTGTGAATAGTTTAAGGAAAACTGTCCTTAGCTGCTAGTTTCTGGAGGTAACTATCTCAAGGCTGAGCCACATGAATAGGTCACGTATTTTTTCCTCACACACTTCTGTGCAAAGACAGCCCAGATCAAATAGACCTGAAATGCTTTGGATTAGCTCAGCTGCCTGTGCACTGCAGGAGATGAAGAGCAATTAAATGATCCGTTAATAGATTTGGGTTGTATTTAAAAACTTGCTTATGTCTATGTGACTGTGTCTTAAAAACTAACTAGCACAGCCTAGCTTAAGTAGCTGAGCCCTAAGATGCTTCGGTGGTGATGTGGCTTTCTGTACCTGGTAGAGACATCAGTGTTGCTGCTGGACATAGGAAAAGCTGCTACTTCTTGTTGAGTCGTGTCCCATACCTCATCCACCACTGCCCGCTGGGTTCTCCTCTTTCTAAGGACCGTCTTGGACAAAAGAAACAACTCGTTGCACCGTCTTCTTGGGGCACTGGAAGGTACAATCTGTTTCTTAGGACTTGTGTCTATAGAGCATGACAGGCTTATACAGAGCTGGAAGAAACACTGCCTCTAATGATACACTGATGTGTAGCGTTTCTTTCAGCTCCATACCGTAACCTGTGACTTCCCACCACAAACACACGTCATCCTGTGTTTACGAGGCAGCAGCAGCAGCAGCTCCCAGGATTTCAAAGCCCATTGACTTCTTTGTTTCGTTTTATCTGCTGCTTTGTACTTCTGAAGCTCTCCAGGGACTGATGTCAGTTGTTCACAGCAAAGGCCACCTTGTTTTCAATTTTCTGTTGCACGAAATGTCGGAGAACCCGTGCCTTGCTGGTGCTGTTGTGCAATTTAACAGGGGTCTACAGCAAGGAGCCTGCTGCAAGCCGGAGCGGCTAGCCCACGGCAGGAGCTGGCAAAGGAACATCCCCAGCCATGGTTACTTTTAGGCTGACACATATTGTTTCACCCAAGGCACTGTGGAGCAATTATTTCTGTGGCCTTTTTTTTTTTTTTTCCCTTTAGCTGATTTATTCTAGAAATTCTATCCATTCAAAAGAAAAAAAAATAGACAAAAAGAATTTCTTTGAAGCTAACCAATGGTATTCTAGTTTTAACAGAAAATGAGTGCTTGGTGGACTGTTGACAGCAAATAATTTATTAATTGAATTTAGCTCTTTTATGTTTTCCAGTTGCCAGTAAACAGATGATGACAATGAAATCCAGAAATGTATATGTCCCTCATATGCAAATCCGTAAAAGCATTTTATGTGGATAAACAACAACTCAGAGATTGATCTGACCATGAACTGTATAGTACAGGGCTGTTTGCATGTTAAATATTCTCAATTATTGTGTTTTTTTTTCCAGAGACACAGGTACCTTGCATTCTTTTCATGAAAGGATAAATGTTACTGTTAGGAGTAGGGCCTGATGCAGGTAGATGCAGCTGGAGAATCAAACTTAGTTGCCAGAAAGATATGCTGAAATACCAGCAATTGCTAAGTTAACATTCATATGCCAAGACTGCTTTTTGAAATAAGTCTAAAGTAATGTGCCTCATTTAACTTTTAAGTGATTTTTAAAGTATTAAACGCTTAGCTTCTATCAACACGACTACAGCACCTATTATAAATGCAAAGTTTATCACTGCTGTTAATAATGAGAGAAGTGTGTTATTACTGGTGTTATGGTTGATGGGACTTCTATTAGTGAGATTTTTAAGAACTGGCTAGATAAAAGCCTGTGGGGAGTGATTTAGTTATGGATGATCTCGCCTTAGCACAGAGGGATGGACTCGGGAGTTCTCTATTTTCTGGGAGTCTTTCTGCAAAGAAGAGATTTCTATACAACAGGTCAAATAATGGAAAGCCTGGATGTGATGGTCCAAGTAATCCATGTTGAAATTATTAGTAGTAAAATCAGCCTGGAGGGTCCAGTTTGGCTTGGGATCTTCAGGATGACTGGAGACTGTATTCAGCCAGAACAAAAGCTGGGCCCCGCTCCAATGAATTCAGTCTTATTCTCAGGTCCTTTGCAAAGCTCTTGATGAACTTTTCATCCCCTTGTTAAAAAAAAATCAACTTGGCCAATGAAATAGCATGGGTTTTGAAGGCAAAATTGTTATCAAATGAATGACTACTGCTGTTTTGATACTGTATTTCTCATGCTGCTGCTATGTACATTAAATACTGATCTATCATGCTATGAAATATGCATACAGCACTAAATATGTTGACCAAGATTTCTCAAAAGAACAATTTTCTACAGAGTACTTAAAAAATGTGGTCTGAAATCATTTTGCTGCTCCTGGCTTGGAAGAAGGGACAGACTTTTTATTTCATAGAAGATTAATGTGTAGTCAGAAGGAAGAGAGTGCTTATATTTGGATCATTCTTCACAAGCAAAAGGCTGACTTTGTTTCACAGTGATTGCCTTTGTTTGATAAATAGTTCCTGGTTGAAATGGAATACGTAAATATTTAGGGACATAAATAACTCAGTCGTGGTAATGACTTATAGACAGTGATGTATCAATGCTATTATGGAAATTTGTGTTCAGCATCATAAACAAAAGCTAAACCGTATAACATGGGAGGGTATTTCTGTATAAGAATTCCAGGGAGCGAAAGTTTGTATATGTGTATGCTGCAGATTAGCTCAAATTTCTAAAAGTGAGGTATTATGAAAGAAACTGGTTCTACAAATAGGTTTACTCAGATCTGCCCTGAGGATGCTCTGAGTATGGCTGCAAGAGGACAGAATAGGGATAAGACTTTAATATATAAGTAATATCAGATTGGCAAGGAACTGCCCCAGGGAGAGATGGTAATAGGTGGTATCAGCTTAGTGAGAGAGAAGTCCCTTGAGCTTCTAATGCATAGAGCTGACCTGGTCTGGCTTTGTGCAGCTGAAGCAAAACTATGGGCAAAACGAGCACAGAGGTGGACTCGGGTATCCACCAAGGAATGGGGTGGCTTGTCAGGCTGGGGAGGTGGGAAGGGGCTTGCACTCCTTCGTTGAGGATGCGATGTCAGGCGATGGCGATGAGACTTCTGCAGTAATCATCCACTGGAAACAAGAAGAAGAAGACATAGATGTATTTTTGGCTGAGGCTGATTGAGAGCTGCTGTTGTGCTGTCGCTGTGAAAAAGCTAGGGTTGGCTCAGCAAAAAAATACGTCCATTAGGGACAAAGATCAGAGGTATTGTAGGTCCTTGTGAAACCTGCATACAAATTTCATCACTCATGCATAAGACATTCAGAGAAGAGGGGCAAAGAGTGTTTAAAACTCTAATTTCAGTTTCCTAATTTATGGATATTCTGTGAATTGGCTGCACGGTGACCCTGCATTCTCACATTTCTTAGCTTCTGGTGTTTGCCTTTGTAAATGTCGGAGCATTTTTAGCGCAGGTTTTGTTTATTTGTTTATGTTTTAGGTGGAAATGTATGCAATGTCTTTAAATGCATGTTGCCATCTGGAAACAGGGATGAGAGCCAAAAAAACACAGCCGGCTCTCTTAAAAACTCCAGCCAGGGCTTTTCAAATCACATCAAGACTTACTGATTTTTAGGATACACAATTGTTGAATATTGTGAAGCACATGGAGCTTGAGGAATGATGAACTTTAGATGAGATTTTATAGGTTCTCCAGGGATACTGAAATTAAAGTGGCCCCTCTACCCTGTTCAGCAAACTGTGTGCACTAGCTTCAGACAAGTATTACTGACTGTGTGTGACCCCCAAAGATTACTGGTTATGCTTGGGATGTACTGTCACATTTGCAAGAGCCACTGAGGGCTCTTTTTCTTGTCAACAAACCTTCTTTCTCCACTTCTCAATGAAAATTAAGAGGGAACCCTACTGATAGATACATCTTCCTGAAGAAAGCAGATTTTTTCCCCCCTTCTCGTTCTGAGAATGCTGTTGTCAGAATATACGAAGTGCTTTAAAAAATCACAATTATTTTATTAAATAAAATTGCTAAAAGACAATAGGAAGAAAGCAGCCTTTGTTTCAGCTTATCTTAAAACTATGTCCACATTGTTTGCTGGAAACTATACACTGTGTGGAAAACCCAATAGCCAAAGAAAATGTAAAGAATATATCTTACAATAGTGCACTGCTAGAATAACACTGCTTGAAATGGGTCACTGTGATGGCTTTTCACTTACCAGAGCTCAAGCAGTTTAGATAGAATACTAGATCTCTTCAGGTTCATAGGTCTACCTTTATGTGGAGCAAAGGAATATATCTTTCTTTTTCTATAAAAGCGATTTTTAACTTTGGCAAGTTGCTAATTTATTCATGTGTCATGTTACCTTTCTTCTCAAGTGGCATCATGTGCTCACCTTCCAAATATGACCACGTGCTGTAGGAAACTGTGGAGGGTATACGTATACAGCATTCTTCAGGAATTTCTGAGCTTTTTCTTCATGTGCCTTTTTTTTTTCTTCTCCTCCGAAGGGAATGAGCAGCTTTGAGTTCAAATAGCCGATGTCATTTGCTCTCTCCACCTACACTGTTTGCACAAAGCTTCCTTTCTTTTTTTCCCCCACACTTGTGATAACCTTAATAAGGAATCCCTGCGTGAGCATAGGGAACTGTGACAAAGCCACTCCAAACAAAAATTAATTAAAACCCCAGCTAAAAAAATCTGACTAATGTTTATTTATTGGAAACTTCCTCCCTGTAAAGGAGCAGAATGATGGTGTCACCCAGAGAAAGCGCATCATGGGGATGGGGACTGGGATATAGTGCCAGGCACGGCAGCGCTCAGCCCCAGGTGGTAGAAACCAGATAGATGAGGATATGTGTGAAAAGTGCCCAGCTATACATGAGCCAGAACACATTTTTTTTCCCCTCTCCTCCCCTTTTTCTCACACAACAGGGAAAGTGCATCCAGCCCAACATGATACCCCAGGCACCAAAGAGCCTCCCTATACTTGTGACCTATAGTTACAATCAGTCCAGATTAACACAATGAGATGTGTGTTGATGGAAATTTGTCTTACCCAGTCATTTACTATCCTTTTCTTCCCTGTCAATGGGCAGCCTTTGCTTTCCTCCAGGATTCATGCAAAAACCCGCGCAGCAGCATAACCTGAGTTGTACCATGTGTGAACATGAACGTAAACAGTCATGCTAGAGATGGGAGGGCAAAGTCACAGCACTCCTACCCCTGCTGGACTCCCACACCCTAGGGTTTAGAGACAACTGATTCTCGGCCAACTATAAAATCAAATATAAAGCTCTGAATTTTCAATGTCTGCAGCTCAGTGAGGCCTGACAGCATTTTATTGCAATTTTACTAATATTAATAAATCTTATTTTTATCAATCATATTTATATTACCATAGTAATCGAGTGTATAAAAATCTTCAATGTGCCAATCCTTGCAAGACCTCCCAAACATAAGAGAGTAATTGATTTCTATTATACAGATGGACAGTCAAGACCAAGGTGTGGCTTGTCCTAGGTGGCAGAGGATGCCTGTGTGGTCTTTCACAGCCATCAAGGACCAAGCTTGCTGAGCCTGGATGCAAAGCAGCTCAGATCAGAAACACTGTAGTTATCTGCGAGGATTTAGCCTCCCAGCAAGAGGGAACCTCTCCAGCACAGCACCAAACTGATATCTTTAGCTGAGTTAGAGCATGAGCTGTGTTTGCATGCAGGACCCCGCTGTTGCCGTGGATAAACTTCTCTGTGCCCATAGTCTGAAAATCTGTGTAACCCCAGGCTCCTCCAGACCCCAGTTGTGGAAGTGACCTGAATTGTATGGAGTAGCTGTGACTGCATCTTCATAACCTACCATCTGTGTCTCTTGTGGTCTAAAACGTAGGTGGTGCAGAGCTGGGACAGTCTTACCCTGTGTGCTGCGAACACAAAGGGATCCAGATCTCACCGGGAGACTCTTGGAGATGCTGTGCTGTATAAACAAGACACTGATGCTGGACCTCTTGGCACAAAATACATCTCTGAGAGGGGGGGAAAAATCTACATTTTGCAGATTTTTTTTTTTTTAGGAGTAATACAGATGACCCATGCTGGGCAAGGAAAGCCATTACTTTCTAGGCAAACTTCCTTTTGGTTTCAAAGGAGACTGAGACCTAACAATCAATGGTATAGCAAAGCCTTAGGAAGGAAAGGAAGAACAGCAGAAGATCAAGAGACAAGTGGTGAGGAGAAAATAAAGTGAAGCAAACCAAATGTCAGCTAAAATATTTAAGTATAAGCTCCAACATGCTACCAAGAGATGAAATGCAGCAAATCACTGCACAAAAGAACTCTGTCAAAGGACAGCAGCTGAAAACAGACATGTGGCATGAGGGCTGAGCAGAAGTGAAAGAAGTTCTCTCTGTATTTGCTGCCCAAGATGGAGATTATTGCTGCATGTAACCATATGCGGGCAACCAAGCAGCAAGGGCCACATCTTCTGTGGAGGTAACTCAAGACTGTGCAAAGGACATGGAGTGATTTCTAAAAACCATCTTTCTCATTCAGCAGTGGTCTCTGGCAATGGACGCCCTCTGGCAGGACGAGGAACAGACCCTCACTTCGTTGTCCAGGGAAGCTGCAGAGAGCCCAGCAGGGAGTTAACGTCACCATCCCTTGCTTTGGGAGCCGTCTGGTCTGGTAGAAATTACAGTCCCATCTGTCAACACTAAGACTGTTCTTTGTCAAAAGCCTCCACACTCATGCACAGGAAGGTCCAATGTAAATACTCTGTATGGCTGTTCCCCTGCTTTTACTCTTTGTCCTCTTAGTATAGGTTTTCCCATTTTGTGGGGTTATATTGCTACCACAATTGATGGTGAGATTTCAACACATGCAAATGCTGCAGCTCGTGCTAGTTTAGGCGGTGAGGGTATTGACAGCTGTGCAACCACAGCAGCATGGCTGTCAGCATGGGCTCTTCTGAGCCCGACGTAGGAAGTGATTTCAAAGAAGCCTGTGATGTCCAGGTTTTCTTTCAGTTGGCATCTGGCTGCCCTTGGTATATAGGGATGCCAAATTGTTACATACTCTTTCTGTACATTTCCCGTTGCCACTTTGCATTTTCAATCCTAAAACAATTAGCCGTTGTGTAGTGGGTGTCAGCCTAAAAGTAATCTGAGCACCAGAAGCAGAGACATGAGTTGTGCAGGGAAGGGAGGATGAAGCGCAGTACAGAAAGAGTCTGAAATTTTCTCCTGTAGGATAATCCCAGGTCTTAAAGATTCCTTGTTCCCCAGAATGACAACCTCTGTGTAAAAATGTGTTTGCACTGGTGTTTTTTCGAAAAATGTCATGAAATTGAATTACATCCTATTTGCTCTAATCATTTATATTCTGAAAACAACTGTTGTGTCTCACCTATCAAGACTAGGTGCTTAATGTTGCTTTCTTTAGCCAGCAGGGAGGGTTTTTTCCATTGCCTTTGCTGCAGAGAGCTGACCATATTTCTGATGAATTTAAACCGGCAGGTGTGTGTTTTGGTTGTTCAATTCACACTCTGGTATTTATAGTTTCTGTTAGACTAATAATGAATCTTTGAAGAAGCTCATCTGTTAAGCTGCACAGCCACAATTTTGAAGACTTTAATTTCTCTTGAATTGCAGTATTCTCAGCTGCACAATGAAAGACATCTTTTGATCAGTCCGCAGCATTAGAACTTCTCTGCGGGGCTTATTGTACTTACAAATGTTCTGATTCATATGCTTGTGGTGCTTAGGATCTGCATTACAGAGTAACCAGTGTGGAAGCATCACAGATTTGCATGAGGCCAGCCCAGTTAAAAACAGGTGAAAGAGAGTGGGTGAAAGTCTCTTCTGATGGCTAGGCTGTTCTCGCCTCAGCCAGCTGACAAGAGTGGCACTTGATAAATTTTTGCTAAAATTGAGGAAAATGTGACATGAAAATGTTTCATGAGGACATGAAAACGTGTCAAGGACAACAAAATTACAGAACGGCTGATGCTGGAATGGCGAGGATGCATTGCTGGCTCATGGCCAACTTGGTGCCCACCAGCCCCTCCCCAAGTCCTTTTCTGCAGAGCTGCTTTCCAGTTGGCTGGCCTCCAGCCCATACTGGTGCATGGAGTTATTTTTCTCCAGGGAGAGGATTTTACTTTTCTTGTTATTAAATTTCGCGAGATTCCTGTTGGCTCATTTCTCCAGCCCATTGAGATCTTGTTGAATGGCAGCACAAACCAAATCTCCCAGACTCATCTTCCCTCCAGGACTGTGGGGCTTTTCCATGGGGCTGTTCCAGGCAGGTCCCTGAAAAGGCCAGCTGCTAACCTTCCTTTTAGATGTAGCAAGTCTGTGCCATGTAAAAGGTTCAGATGCAACTCTAGTTAGAAGTCCCCAAAATGCTAAATAGCAACTCCAGGGAATATCAATCACAAAGTCTCCTGGCAGAGGGCTCAAGAAGGGAATTTTGTTCCCATTGTCATTGGGTCTGCTTCTAAAGTCCTGGCTGTTTTTTACTGTCTTTATTCAGGCAACTGCCAAACAATTCAATTTCTGAATAACTTCTGACTCATGAGGCGAAGTCTGACGTTGAGCCAGGGTGAGAAACTGGGAAAGTCTTATGTGGGAGTCTGTGGGTTGCTTCCCGTCCTGGAGGAAAATTTGGGTTATTTGCACCATGTTGTAAAAGTGGAATCATAAAAGAGGAAAATGGGCTTAGTTAAAATTGACATTGCTTTGACTAGGCAGAGGTAGGTCGCAGGAAAAAATTAAAATGAACACTTTGAATAAGTCCATACATTTCCAAATGACATTTGTTTTTACATTTTCCTAAAGTAAATTAAAAGAAGAATAAGCCCCAAGTAAATGGGAAGAAAACATTTTGTTTTAGTCTCCATTAGATGTTTTAGTTCACTGGCAAAGAATTTATAGCTGTTTTGCTGAAAAAAGATTCTATTATTTTAACTTTTTTTTGTTTAGTTAGCGATCCAAAAAATCATTTATTCCCATACTTCTCATTTTTCTTCAAAAACTGGGGATGGCTGAACAAGGGAATCAGATATTTATGAAAATATCACTGTGATTTTTTTTTTTACTTGGAAATATTAAAAAGCTCGTGTGATACAGATCTAATTCACTTTAGGAGGGCTTAAATTTTACTGTGATGAGCACTAGAGAGGCACAAGACTCAGAAAGATGAAAGATAATACAGGTTTTCACAGATTAAAAAAAACATGGTTCTGGTACAAATGGTGTGGACATGCAAGATGTGTGTTAGCTGTCGAATGTGATCAGTTTGCTAAAGAAAACTGGCAAGTGAAGCATACAGCATCAGAGCTGGAAAAGAAATTGTTTCTCTGCTGTACCCCTTGCCTGTGAAGAAATGCTCTCTTTCACTTTAATACCATTTATTGTACTGTATAGTCTAATTGTTACTGAATATTCTTTTGCTTCCTCTGAGAGACTGACAGACTGACTAATCCCCGTGTCCCCATGGCTTTTTTCTTAAAAGTCATCTCTACATTTCTTTTCTTCTGTTACTTATCGTTGTATCATCAATGATTCATCTCCTTCGTTTAAATAGCGTAAGTCTACCCAGCTAAATTTGCAGAGCTTGCTTTATCAAATGGAGTTAAGATGGTCTGGCAGGTGATCATTTTCAATGGTGTGAATTAGAGAAATCCTCAAATTCCTCAGATTTCATCTCTGCCAAGTTAAATTCTAACATTTTTCTTTCTTAATATTTTGAAATTCCTTTTCAAGCAGTTCATTTTAAAAATAATTTGACATGTAGGATTTCTCTATGTGCATATGAAAGTTATAATCTGTCCAGACAATGCCCACATGGAAAGTTAAAAAAGGCTGTTTTCCTGTAATTGTGTTTCATCTAAGAGTTTATCCAAGATACTCAGAAACACGAAGTAACTTTGCATATTTTTTGCCATATTTTTTATTCCTTCTGAACACTTTCCAGATGATCTTTCTACAAGTCTTTCCCCACTAATCGTGTTATCCAACAGAGGTATATTCTGCAATTTTCAGCTCTACATCAATGCATATATTTTATCTTTCTAATCCTTTTAGACACGATTGTTTCTCTCCGTTATGTTCTCAATCACCTTTTGACACATAAACTGATTTCAACAGACATTTGGATGCACACACGCTGCTAACAACCTACCTGTCCATCACCTGTTCTTATGGCTGATAGTAAAAATCTTTTGTTGCTATGTTGTCATTTTCTCCTTTCCTTATTTTCCATCTTTTCTGTTGCAGTCATTTTCCCTTATCTACTAAGTATGAGGTATTTTTCTTTGGCTTATCTTTTATTAACTTTTATTACCTGTTGTACTCTGTATCCTGGTGGGAGGGTGGGGAAAAGATAGTTGAGCATTGGGATTCCCTGAGTTTTGCTCTAAGAAAGTGGAGAGACAGAGGAACCAATACAGAACAGAGTAACCAGAGCCCTAAATGAGATGGTGAGAGAGATGGGTTCAAATTCTTGTTAAAGCAGACTTTGTGTCTGGCCAGACACTTAACCCACCAGGGACTTAGTTCCTAGGCTGAAAAATGAAGGCTTTGGGAGTCTCAGTACCTCGAATTGCAGTGCATTTGGCCCTGTAGCAACGGGTAACTTCACAAAGAGTGATGGAAAGCATAGGGCTTTCCGAGCACTGCCCGTAACACTTTTGGGGTATATGAGCTCTAGGGGCTCAAGGTCCAAATCCTGCAGGAAAGACAGAGATCAGCAGGGGCATGCATACACTCTCCAGTCTCTGGTCTGGAAAAGTCCTGCAAGGCAAGCAAGGAGTCTTTGTCCTGTTATTTATTGCTCTCTGAGATGCAATGGTTCTTCCAGAAATATTTTAAATATTTTTGGGATATATTTTTCTTGGCTCCATTGCTCAGTTTTGACAACAATAAAAGAAGAAAATTATAAAATCTTTGTTGAGAACAATCTGTCTCTAAGTGCCACATCAGAAATCCAGTGATGTGCTTCAGGAGAACTTCTGCTCAAGTCTCACCTCAAAGGGAGATATCTGAAGACCAACCCTATAGATTCTCAGGATCATGGAAAATACAAGGAAAAAATAGACAGGGTCACTTTCAGAGGGTCTGCTTCTCTGGGCTATTTTTAGTCATAGTTCTCACTTCCAGAGAATTGGATTCTTTGTGAAATGGGCTGCCATCAGCAATATATGGTATATATATATATATATCTCCAGGCTGGTGCTCTGATCCAGACAGCAAGTGAGGGCTGCACTTGCCCATTGCTATGGGTTATCACCTGATGATAGACCAATCTGGATCCCTGGTCTGAACTTTCACAGGTGTTTAAGAGAACAGGGACATCCAAACTCCAAATTGATTACATAGAGTTCTTGTGAAATGTAAAACCTAGTGGCAGATGCAAAAGTTATGCTCTTTGCCATTTCCTCTCTGCTGTCGTCTTTTAAGGTTTTCTTTTGGAGGGCTATTCTTCTATGGATATTGAATATTTCTATATGTATAGGGTTGCTATCAGCTATTTAACCTTTTTTTCTCAAAAACCAACATCTCAGAAGGTCCTTATGGACTGAAATGATTTAATGACCTCTTTAAGAAGGGAGTGTTCAAAACTCTGCAGCATTCTGCAGCTAACCCACTAATATTATAATGTTTATAATTGATTCGGCATCAACAGTGTCTTTGGCAACATACAGGGAGCAAAAGCCAAGTGGTTTATGTACGTGAAAGTTTGTAATCGGATCCAGCCAGACACAGAGAACATCTATGGACTATTAAAAAAAGCAAAACAAAGAGCAACAGCCAGGTCTTTGGCTGGCATAAGTCAGTGCAATTTCATAAAACCATCAATTACACTCTTTCTCTGAGAACCTGACTCATTTTTACCCTCAGTCAATGTCAAGGAGCGAAGCTGATAGCAAAACAAAAAGAACTTTCTGACTTGAAAACTTTTCTTTCTAATTGACTCAAATTTTCATACTGTCGGGGAAATACTTTTGGTAAAATATTAGTCCACATTTCAGCAAATATGAAGCTCACTAAAGCTCCACCAGCTTCAGAAGGAAAAAGCAATGCTCAAATTGATAGTGATGAACGATCGAGTCTAGGCAACCACTATGAAACTGTAATTTGGAAAGTAGGCGATCTTGGGTAATTTATTTCCCTTGTATACATTGGGCTTTATTTCTCTTGTATACATTTAATCAATAAGGTGAAATCATTAGTTGTGAATTTTTTATCAGGTTGCTTTAATTCCCTTTTAGTCACATTTTAGGAATTATTCTTTCAAGAATGTTTCCCTCTACTTTATAAATTTGTGTTAAAACTCAGCTTGCTCTCTCCTGCACTAGGGCATACCTGTTTGCAGTCTGTAACTTAATGTCACCGCCTCGTGAAAAACGGCTGTAATATGGACGTTTGCTAACACACCAAATTGCTATGTTCAGAAGGGTTAGTTGAAAGCCTTAAATTAACATAACAACATACAGATGGCCTTCAATAAAGAGCAATAAAAGGGTTTGCGGTTCAAAAGTAATTTATGTCTGAAACTGTTGTCCTTGGCAACACACCTACACGCTTTGTCTGGGGAATGTGTTACTGTTTTGTCTGCCAGAAGGGAAAAAAAGAATATTTAATGAAAATAAAAGACAAAATATATTATTATAAAGGGGAGATGAAAGAATCTAGATTAACACAGTGTTTCACTATTTTTGTTAATCCTGATCAAGAGTTATCATAGAAATATCTGGTATGTTTTAACTCTGTATAGGAGATGTTCTATCTCAAGATGAGAGGATAAAAAAATTGGGTCTTTAAATAATGGCCCCACGGGAACATGTCTTGAGGTTTTGCTAGATATCCTTTTTCTCTTTTAAGATGGAAATTCAGAGCCGCTTTCCCCAGTTTATAATTATATAGCTGTCAATTTTCCTTTACAAACCATAGGACAAAACATTGAAAGTCATATAAAAATTCATGAAAGAAAAAAATAAAAACCATGAGCACAATGGTGGCTAGGAAAGGTTATTAATGGAGCTGTTTGATAAATATATGCTTATTGCATTTTATTACATGGAAATGCCACTCTTTCTAGACTGGCACGTACATATTTACCATGTGCCCCTGATAGCCATGCGATAACTGTCTTGAAGCTTGAGCCCATCGCCTGCACTCTGCCCACCAAATACAGCTTCTTCTAGTATTTTAAAACTCCTCAAAAACTTTCAAGCAGCCCCAAAACAGCTGAAACAGTAAATAGAAATCTTGTTTGTATTCTCTTTTTTCCCAGTCCCTTCCCCACCACACTACTTGTTCTCTCTTCTCCCATCTGAGCAATTCCAGAGGTTTAAGGCTCACGTTTCTGACTGGCTTTGCACAAATATTTCTTTCTGGGCACGCAGCATGCAGTGAATACATGAATCCCACGTCCGAGGCCATTCCTCGAGTATCTCCAGACATGCACTATCCTGCAGCAGTGGAGGGACTTCTCCCACCAGACCTCCAGCTGTTTGGGAGGCCAGGGGAAGCTTTTCCTTTTCTTCCCACTAGGCAAAGCTTGGGAGCAGAGAGCAGGACCTACATGGGAAACCCAGAGATTGGTTGCTTTGTAGAGAGCAATTCTGTACCCACCAAATATAAAGTTCAACAACTAGGGAGTAACAGGAGAAATACTTGCTTACAATGGGGAAGGCATCATGGTTTCCCACCATTTTTAATAGAAACAACTTTTCTTCTGGGTCTGGAAAATTCTTATAAGCAGACTCTAAGTAAGTTACATGGATTAAAGTGCTTCTGAAGTTGATTTTTTTTGGACTGAAATTGCAACAGAACCAGGAAAAGGGAATCTGATTCCCGACTCCATTCCCACAGTCATACCATATAAATGCCTCTTAGGCATTTGTGTGTATATTGTGCTATGAATACGTATTTCCAACATATCAGGGGTTATGCTGCACCTATTCTATCCTAAAATTAGTTTGAATCTTGTTCCTTTTGCACCGATCAGACCAGACTCTGTGCACTAGCACTTGGAAATTTCATCTTATTTCCAGCCTAAATGCATTCACAATCCACTTACAGTATCTATTTGTCTGTTTATTCCTCTGCCAGTATTATTCTTTAATAGAAACAGCTCTTCTCCTCCTATATTTATAGAGGATGATCACATCCCCTTTTCACCTTTTATGTTTTGAGACTGAGCAAACCTGTCTGTGCTAGTCTCCTTGCATGTGACCGACTCTACCCCAGAACTTTCTAGTAGCCTGTTTTCACACTAGTCCCAGGTAACAGAGAAACAAGTCGTACTTGTAAATACTGTGTTGAACGGTAGTCTTGTTTATTTGCCTCCTTGAATTCTGAAATGAATGTTTGCATTGAAGGGAAAAATCATTCAAAAGTTGTTGGAAAATGCTTAACTACCAAATAAATCAAACACAGAGGGACCCTTTTAATCTATACGGGAAAGTTGGGATAAACTGCAGATCCAATAGTTTGGAAACCACTCTAATAAAGGGCAGGTTTTGGAAAATGCATGCCTTGCTTACGGTGTGAGTAATTTCACAGTCTAATTCAAGAATTTTTAAAGGAAATATTGTAGAATCCACTTTTAATCAACCAATCAATCAATATAGTAATCAACATTCTGATGTCTTAGAAAACTGTCATCAGCAAACAGGTATTGAAAATTTAGAAAAGGACAATTAGCAATTAAGGATTAAGTAAATATAAAATTCAAACTACACTGTTAACACTTGCTAATCAGAGGAAAATGAATGGATTAAATTTTTATTCAAAACTTTTAAAATACTTTAGAAATTTATGCAACTCTACTTAAAATTAATTTTCACTGAAAATTAAAACCAAAATATAGAAGATTTATGTCTCCAGGTTTCATGTTACATTTCGTTTTTCCCTGTCCCCTCTCTGATTAACCTTTTAAATTTCCCTACTACAATGAAGACAGTTGAAAGAGAAACAGAAGAGTGGAAAGAAAAACCTTTCCTCCCTGCAGCCTCCAAATTTGGGACTGAAAGGTTATTGATGAAAACTACAAAAAATCATATTTTTTTATTAATTCACTAACTTCATTAAAACTCATGACTTTTCTAAAGTTATTTGTTAGGCTAAGCAGCTATAGCAAGATGGTGTAAACAATTCAGTTAACTTTTATTTTGTTCATCATGTTTGAGCAAAACAGAGATCCATGTAATAGTTTAACTTCACAAGTCACATATTAATGATGATTTCTAATCTAATTTTAGCTTCTTTTTTTTTTATTAATTAGTTTTTATTGAAAATTCCTGAAGCTCAGTCATTCATTTGCTTTAGGAAGTCAGGATAGTATGAAATTGTGCTGTCTTCTGGAAACTCCAATAAAAGCAGTTTTAGCACAAATAAATTTTAACCAAAAGAAACTGTCAATGAAAGATTAATCTTGAAGAAATCCTCCTTGTTCCTCTAAACAGCATTCCTATGGGAAAGTTGTCCCTGGGAGAAGGTTCACAAAAGACGTTCTATCATCATATTTCTTCCAGATTTGGTATCGAAAAAAAATGCAGTGGAAATAGAGGAGATGGTCTGGCCTGGATTGGCTGCATTGCTTTGAGTGCAGGGTGCAAGGCAAAGGGGTGGGCATGCAGGAACAGAGCCAGAACTTGATGCCTTTGGACAGAAGTTGGTGTTTCTGTGGTCCTGGGAGGAGTCAAAAATTCTCTATATAGTGGGAGCAATTCAGAGCACTTTCAGTTAGGGTCTTTGGGGACAAGATGCTCAAGCTTTTCAGCAGCTGCAACAGGAGCCTGAACAGCCCTTCCAGGCAGAGGTTAGCCTTTGAGAGTGTCTTCAGTGACCCTCAGGTCTGTCCTTTGGAGACAAAGTCATTCTGGGAGGCTTGCTGAGCACCGAAGCTGGGGAGGATGAGTGGGAGAGTGGCTGGGGGAGCTGGAAGTGGGGTGGGGTCTCCCAGGAGTGGTCCCTAAACCAGCCTTGGGCACGACAGCACCTTCCCCTCTCTGTCTTTGAAGACAGCCTGAAGCTGTCTGTGCTTTAAGCCTGGGATGGCTGAAATAAGAGTATTCACTGAAAACTCTCTTTTGCTGCATTTTTATTCCCACTGCTGCTTTGTCTTTATTGCCCCCCTAGCATCTACTCATTATGTGGGTGAGGAGGGAGACTGTTTCTGACCTCAGTCTCTCCCAGTTCACAGAAGCTTAAGGCTGACAATGCTGCAGTAATGTCTGTATCTATCTATCTTCCATGGTTTGTTTTAACAGCTTCTGCATTTTTCACTTGCCCTGTGTCATTCTCCATCTCCTTCCTTTCCTCTTGAACATTTCCTCTGATAATTCCTGCTTATAACTCTAGGTGTAGTCTGTGTCATTCGTTATAGCAGAAATCCTTATCAGTGTATGATTTGGTAGTGGTAGCTGTAGCAGTACAGTAATATTTCCAGAAAACGGAATAATTGCAGAGCATCATTTTGGTGGCTAGGCATTTTAGAGATTCAGCTCTAAATAAAACCCCTGCTGTCTGAAGACTCTTGTTTTCCTGAACCTTAGCTGGAATCTTCCTAATGCTTTATCCCTCAAGACCTTCTGGGTCTGTGAGCATCTTCAAGACAACTGGAAGTAGCCTTGATTATTTTGTACTGAGAAAACCGAACTGTTTTGTAGGAGGAATGTGTTGATTCAAGTGGTAGTAAGGTCCCATGTGCAGATTACCTTTTTCTCTGCTTTGAGTGACGGTAATATTTTTTTAACATTATATAAATAATGACTTTCAGTATAGCTTTCTTTCAAGAATGTGATTGTTTTCTCTTATATTTTTAATGATTTTTAAATTATTTAAGCTTCTTTGAGATTTATTTTTTTTCTAGGTCGCTGTGTTAGAATAAGTCACTGGTTGTACTAGCAAATGAAGACGATCAATAAGCCAAGAGATCTTTGAAGTACCATGCCCACATCAATCAGTGGTAGGTGCAAAATGTCAAAAGCTTTCAAAAGCTTAAAAGCTTTTGAAATTTATGATTCAAAGACTACGCTCCACCTACATACCAAGAGCCTGCAATACCTAGAAGCTCACAGGGATTGCCACCACCCTTGGGAGAGTGACACACTGGTACAAACTGACCGAATCCCTGTTTGGATCCAGGCTCAAGTCTAACTACTTGGAAATGAGCTGTTTGCGTGTAATTCAACTCTTTGTTGGACCAAAAGAAAGCTGCCTGCTTAAGAAACATTGAAATCCTCATTAGAAGAAAGTTTTAGTGCGAGAATGTCCTTTCAAGGCTTTTGAAATGTTAAAACTTTCCCTCTGTTGGAGTGAGTTGCCTGTCCTGACTGGCTACCATTTTAAGAGCAGGCAAATGTGTCTATAGCTGTAAAGCAACACATCTGTTGATCATTAATGAAAAACATATGTTCTGTATAGCAAATGAATCTCTATGATTTACCTGAAGAGGTTTTGGCAGAGATGGTTAATGATTTTTCATTTAAAAGTCAAGCCTCAATATAATGCACTTTCAGAACATCTTAAATGCTCTTATTTTGCCTGGGTGGTAGTTTCTGCTCATACTTTCCAAATGCCTACATAAAGAAGCATGAGCCGTATCAGTTTCAGTTTAAGTAACATGCTTAGCAAATGTCACTTATGTCTTTGTATTACTTTTAGCTATTACACTTCAGCTGATATTAGAAATGCACTGATGTAAAATCTCCCCCTACTATTTCCTGCAAGTTATAGGATTTTTTTAATTATCTGCATAAATGCATTTATTAGCACTGTTAACCTTTAAATAAAACTCCCATTACTGCTGTCAGTCACCTAATTGGGCTTTCCTAACCCGCTTAAGCTCATTACCTGTTCCTCCATCTTTCATATCAGCCTCTTTCTGTGGCGGAGAACTGAAAACCCAGCACTGCACCCAGGGCTCAGCCAGCAGAGGTTGCCTGGGCAACCAAGATACAGGAATTTGATGTGTGGATAGTGGCAGGGGGAAAAGAAAACCTCTAAAAGGAAAAAAAATCCAAAACACTCTTTATAAATACTTTGCCATTTGTAAAACTTTTTGTAAGTATTCCAGGGTAGCTCTGTACCAGTGCTTGAGGACTGAATCTCATCTGCCTTGCAGTGAGAGGCTACAAGAACTCGGGCAACAGTTTAGCAGAGGGAAGGTTAATATGATCACAGCCTAGAATTATCCAGAGAGGAAAAAAGATTTCTGATACAATAAGGCTTTCTATTTTAGAAGAAAAGGTATAACAGTATCTGACAGCAGATCTAGCTGAAGCTAAATACATTCAGACTAGAAATAGTGTATGCATTTTTAATCAGGAGAGAGGTTAAGCTTTGAAGAAACTAACCTAAGGATTTGTCTCTCCCTATAACTTAATAATTGTTTCTTTCTAAAAGATATTCTCCAGCTTCTAGATAAACTATGGATTTCACAAAGGTATCATTCAGTATAAGTCATCAGACTGCTGTCTTCTCCAGTTCAAATAGTTCCTAATGGATTATAGGGAGAAAACAGAGAAAAAGAAATAGTCGTTAAAAAAGGGTCTAATTTATTCCTTACAGTGACTAAATACTAACATGTTGGATCAGACCAGTACTCCAGCTAGTCTACTGGTTTTCATTTGTCTACATCCTAACTGAGGTTTTTCAGAGAATGATTTTTTGTAGTAGCCAGTTCTGGCAATTCCTTGTCTCCAGAGTCTGTTTCTTTTCAATTCCAATGAGTGAAAGGGTGGCATTGCCTATGAATATGGTTTACTATTTGCAGTCTTTTCCATAGCTCTGTATTTGCTTCCCTGGTAAATATATACACTCTAAGCATTTTCGTCATCCATATTTTTTTGATCCTTAGAGACAAACTGTTACTTTATATATGGCTTTGTTGCTAATTGACTTCTGTTGCTAATGGACATTTTTTTCTTCCTAGAATTTAGCCCCAAACCGTAATGACTGGTCTTAACGTGCATATTTTCAGTGGCCAGAGGTCAAACTCAACACTATTCCTCTTTGAATGCAAGTTGTTCCCCATCTGTGAAGTATTTTGTGCTTTCCAGTGCTGAAATCTTGCTCACATTTTCCTTCCAGTAGGAGACAAAATTCTCAAGAGAACAGTTTAGGTAGTCGCAATGACAAGTATAAAACTTATTCCTGACCACAGCTTATGCCATGAAAAATGGTTACTAAGTCACTTGAAAAAATCATTTACATCTTGCAATTTTTTTAGTTACTCTGCTTAAATGTCTGCCTCCTTTTAGAAGCACTGTTTATACATCAGCCATCTCAAAATCACAAAGTGGTTGAGGTTGGAAGGGACCTCTGGAGTTCACCTGGTCCAACCCCCCTGCTCAGGCAGGACTACCTAGAGCTGGTTGCCCAGGACCATGTCCAGATGGCTTTTGAATATCTCCACAGCCTTTCTGGGCAACCTGTGCCAGTGCTTGGTCACCCTGATAGTAAAAAAGTGTTTCCCGATGTTCAGAGGGAACCTCTGTTTGTGCCTGTTGCTTCTGGTCCTTAGGGAATGGAATAGCTGCAGTGAGCCAAGCAGCTGGAAGCTAATTAATGTATTTCATCCTAGTGTCCAAGTGTGTAGCACAGGACAGTCTCTCACAAAATCTTCTATTCATTTCAGGAAAAGAAAGACACAAGTCTTGCAGCTGATGCTGACACAACCTCAGCACTGTCAGCCACTCGTGGATGCAGGTTTTGGCACTGGACAAGTCTTTAATTCCAAAGATGTGGAATAGTACCATCAATCAACTCCACAAGTATTTTTCTTCCCAAATTTAGCCCTCAAACCCACAAATTTCAGCTGCAAGTATCTAACAAGTATTTAAAATTGGGCAGTGGCTGGGACCTGCTGCCTTTAACCTTTCCTGAGCTGCTGTTCTTTAAATTGCTGCTACTGCTACTTTATTTCCCTCCCCAGCATTACCATTTGTTGGAGTTTTTTATTATTATTTATTTAATTGCTTCTCTTTGCTTGAATGGTGGAAGATAACAGCCATGTCACAGCGATGCAGCACTAACTCTGGTAACCAGCCCTGGTGATGTAATGGCTGTGTCACAGCAGTCACAATGTTGTTGGTGGCAATATAACAGAGGAGTCATTGACATAGGCAGCCCAGGAAGTGTATAAAAGGGCTGCACCAGCCCAGTCCAGCAGGTCCACAGGAGACCTGAGCAAGGGCTGAGGGAGAAGGCCTCTTCTTTCTACAGATACCTGGAAATGCATTTGACCAAACCATGGCAAGCTCCTACCATCACCCTCCTTGGCAACTCAGCTGGAAAGCTGGCAACTTGCTACAGGACAGATAAGATAAACCCAACCTATACCCTGTCATAGTCTCATGGGGAGATGGAAGGACCCCCAGCCCTGAGCAAAGGAAGCTCCACAGCCTTTTTCCTTAGGTAGCTGAGGGCTGGGTCCCATAAAGGAGCTCCAGGTATGATATCTCACAAGAGATATCAAGAGAGCAGTGGTGGTAGCCGATGTCTGGGTCCCACATGAGCTCCTGGCACCAACCTACACCCCATCATGGTCTCACTGGGAGATGGAAGGTCCCCACAGTCCAGGGCAAATGAGCTCCACACCATTTTTCCCCAGGTACCTAAGGGCTGGATCCCACATGAGCTCCTGGCAACCGCCCTAGCGATGCAGTGGCCACAATGGCACAACGGGCAGAGCGCTGGTGGTGGCCCAGGCCACAGCTGGGTTTGTGACGTGGTTGTCCCAGGATGAGTGTCTTCTGGCTGTCAGGGAGATGAGAGATGGACAGCCTTGGGGTGAGGCTGGGGGAGCCCCATGCAGGAAGGCAGGGGCTGCTCATGATGGCAGGGGAGGCTGCTCTTTTTGTTGATTCTCCTGTTACAGCTGGACACTGACAGGGATGTTACCAAACCATGGCAGATGCCTGTCCTCTCCCTCCTTGACCACTCAGACGGACGGCTGTCCATGAGCTACAGGACAGATAAGCTAGCCCCAGCCTATACCGTCACAGTCTCACTGGGAGATGGAAGGTCCCTGGGGAACCCCGGAGAAAGGGAGCTCCACACCCTTTTTCCATGGGTACCCAAGGCCTGGGTGCCACATGAGCTCTTGGCAACAACCCTGGTGTTGTTACAGCAGGCAGAGCACTGGTGGTGGCCCAAGTCACAGTGGGGTTGGTGCCATGGTGGGCCCAGGATGGGTGTCTCCTGGCTGTCAGGGAGATGAGGGATGGACAGCCTTGGTGTGAGCTGGGGGAGCTCTGTGCAGGGAGGCAGGAGCTGCCCTTGGCTACACGGGGTTGGATGCTGCGTCTGTTGATTCTCCTGTTTATTTCAGCCACAGCCCATGACTAGAATAAAAGGAGCTCCTGGTTCAGTCCTGTTCCTCATCTGCCACTAAGCTGGAGAGTGTCACGACTTTCTACATGGACATTTACCCAAGGACTACAGAAGCACCGATAGCCTTGGCTAAAGCGAGCCCTGCAGCACCCACCATCTTTGTACGCCGTCATGATCCTACAGGCAGCTGGCGGGTCCCTGCAGCCTTGTACAAAGGGAGCTTCACACCACTCACCTTCTCTGTGCAAAACATCTTAAAATAAATTTTCTGATTCGTGAACCCATTGGCTGGTTTGCGCTGTCTTTTTTGGAAAACCTTTTGGGACTTTTTCTTTTACATCAGGATTGCATAAGCCTCAATTTCTTAGGAATTGGGGCCAAAAAAAATTCACTGCGTATTAAGCATCATATCTTAAGATTAAAGTCAGCAGGCGTGTATATGTAAACCCGTTTCTGCCTTATTTGAGCAATGTAGCAAATGTATATGATAAAGGAAACAGGAGGTCCTTCAGCAGCGTAACTGAACCCAACTGGCTCCTTGCAAGCTTGTGAGAATCCTTTCACATACAGACTTCAAACCTCTGACAGGCTCTTGAGGATGCAGGAAAGAACAAATCTTAGGTTTAGCATCAGAAGAGACAAAACTCTGAGCACAACAGAAAAGCTGAAGGAGTCGCTTTCATTTCTGGACATCAACCGTCACACCCGATAATAATTAATTTCACTGATAGGGCTGAGATCAGTGTCTCCTTACCAAAAAACTGGCAGGAAAACCCTCAAGTGAAACAGCAGAAAATGCCCTGATTATGAGCGTGCAATACCTAGACTGAAAAATTTTTTGCTGCCATGCTGGTAGGACAGCTAATGTCATGAGCAGCTGAACCACTTTCTACTCCAGCAAAATGAGCTTCTTTCTTTACAGGATGGACAAATGCAATGTACTGTGAAGTTGCATGTGAGGTCCTGTGCTTAAAGCACAGATAAAGAGCACATTGCACGGCAGCCAGCTGACCTACATTCACAGCTGAAGATGTAAAGCTGACCCAGAGGGAGCTGTGTATAACCTACAAACACAGAAGGAGTGCTAGTCAAATGGACCATGTATTTTAAAATGGTAAACCGAGCAGGAACAGCAGCATGGGGATGTTTTTTTCCTGTTGCCCTACGTAAGAAGCAAGCCAGATCAATATAGCGTGATAAGGCACTGCTGGCAGGGAAACAACTCAGAGCAACTCCTCCCTCCCCAATGTGCCATGCTGTGGGGAGAAAAGCACACTCTTGGTATGCAGAGGCAACCCCAGGCTTGGAGGTGCTCCCAGCCTAGGTGCCAGCAGTACATGAGGTGGCAGCATGGGCTGAGCTGGGCAAACTGGGTGAGCCCTGGGGCCCTGGTGCAGGCAGCAACACTGCAGCAATGCCAGCACTGCTGTGCTTTCGCTGCCACCAAGCCCGTGGCATCAAACCTCATACAGGTAGCAACACCCAGCCACAAATCCAGCTTGCCACATCAGTGTGGATAACCTTCAACAAAAACAAAGAGATAAACTGTGCATTGTAGGGTTGCCAGGCTGTAAAAAGAGGAGAGGAGACAGAGGCAAAACCTTCCTTCCCCAGGCACAGTGGTGATAACTGCATCATCACAAGGAGAGAATCACACACATTTGGGACCAGATTTTTAGCCCCCACCAAATGAAGTAACTCTGTTGAGGTCAGCACAGTGCTGCTTCACACTGTATGAAGATCTCCCTGTTGGCATAAATCAGCCTTAGAAAAGCAGGCTTCCAGTTAATTTACCGAGTCCTGTCCCAAATACATTGACTTTTTTTGAACAGAGCCTTCCCTGTCCCTCTGTGGGGCTGCATGGCCATGTGTCATGATTTAACCCCAGCTGGCAGCTCAGCACCACAGAGCCGCTCGCTCACTCCACCCCAGTAGGATGGGGAGAGAATTGGAAGAGTAAAAGTGAGAAAACTCCTGGGTTGGGATACAGACAGTTGAATTGGTAAAGCAAAAGCTGCACACTCAAGCAAAGCAAAACAAGGAATTCATTCACTGCTTCCCACCAGCAGGCAGGTGTTCAGCCATCTCCAGGAACGCAGGGCTCCATCACATGTAATGGTTACTTAGGAAGACAAATGCCATCACTCCGAATGTCCCCTCCTTCCTTCTTCTTCCCCCAGCTTTATATGCTGAGCATGACGTCATATGGTATGGAATAGCCCTTTGTTCAGTTGGGGTCAGCTGTCCCAGCCGTGTCCCCTCCCAGCTTCTTGTGCACCCCCAGCCTCCTCGCTGGTGGGGTGGGGTGAGATGCAGAAAAGGCCTTGACTCTGTGCAAGCGCTGATCAGCAGTAACTAAAACATCAGTGTGTTATCAACACTGTTTTCAGCACAAATGCAAAACACAGCCCCATACTAGATGCTGTAAAGAAAATTAACTCTATCCCAGCCAAAACCAGCACACCATGGTAAAGAGCACATGAGCAATTACTGCTACAGTGGAAAAAGAAAGGTTTAAAAGAAAAATTGAAAGTTACTACAAAACAAAAATTCTTATGCTAAACCCGTCTATTAAAGATAAACCATAAGCATTCATTAAGCCACCTTGCCTATAGTTAAATTACGTCACACCAACGCTTCATCCTTGGCAAGCCTGAGTGAGATTTCTCTATTTTGGAGACAAAACCAGAGCAAAGAAAATAGCTCTGCTGTGCTCAGTAAATGTATGCAAATAACCACAGCAGGAAGCGATCATTACTAAAGCCCAGTTAGAAAGACATCTCCCAGATTACTCGGTGTTACTTCTTTTTTCTTTTTTTTTTTTTTTTTTTTTTTTTTTAGAAACCTAACCATCTTTTTTCAAAACTTTACACAGACACAACTTTTCCTGGGACCAGCTTGTGTGTTTCCGTGGTGTTTGGGAAAAGCCTGAAACACAGCCATTGCACCAAAGGAAGTGCCTGACAAAGATGCAATAACCTCCTAGAAGCCAGTGCAGCTTAACTGCGGTATGAAGTGGGGACCAGCTGCTGAGACATAGCCACCTGGCTTACCTGCGACTCAGGGCTTGTGCTGGGGCAAGTTACTGCAGTGGGTGTCTATATGTATCGCAAACTTGACTCAGTTAAGTTTATTACCTTTGCTCTTATGCAGAAATCACCATCCATGTAGGGTCTTCATGGCATTTCTGTGACACTGAGGAAAAGCATGGTGCCCGTATATTGGAGCTCACATATGACATAAACTTGAAAAGAAGAGAGTCGTGTTTTCATGTGTCATATCTTTGTCCTGCTGCCCACATACAGCCTTGTATCACAGAAACAGGGCAAGAAGTTGACTGAGTATTTCCTTTTTTAATTTAATCTTTGATGGCCACCATATTAAATAGGGACAAGAGGAATGAGGTTTGGTTTGCAGCCCAGGCAAGAACATTTAATATAAAAACATAATCTGCTATGATGGAACTGCTTGAGGAAATTCCTGTTTCTAGCATCCATTCTAGAAGAAGGAAAAATAATTCAAGAATGCACTGTTTCTTTCCTGAGACAAGAGCATTTTCCCTCCATGCTTAGGTTCAAACGTAACCACTTATATTACAAAGGTCAGAGCATTTACCCATTACTGCCCCTGCCAATCTTCTTGGTTCAGCAAGTCACTTCCAAATCTTACTCCTCACAGACAACATTTCAGCAATGCTTTTTGGCCAAAGTTAGGCACTCTTTTACTTGTGGTAAATACAGAGCTCTCTATTCATTCAAGGAAGGCAGACTAGAAAAATATTTCAAAGGTAATTACAGGACTCAACAGGTTAAGCCTCTATCTAAGCCACTTTTCGAAAGGTAGAAAGTCAGTGGCTTTAAAGCTACTTTAGATAAATTTGAAAATTTTACCCTGATCTCGACCTACACTGATTTACAAGAACCTGAGGAGACGACAGATCATCCCACACAGCCTGAAACAGCCTGTCAGACTTAATTTTTGTTAGCTGCATTTAGGAAGTCTGCCGTCTCCTTTAAGAATGGAGGTAGTGACCAGCATGTATTCCCTGTGGCAAATATCTTCCCTAAAACCTGTACCAGTCATCTGGATTTATGAAACATTGTGGAACTCTTTGGAGGGAAACCAAAGTAACAAGTGTATGATCCCTCTGTAGCCTAGCCTGAAAATGATAAGCATGTAACATCAGATAGAATATTTGTTCAAAAATATTTCCTAAAAATTCAGCTGAAAGGAGAACTCAGGTATGTTGGAAGCATTTTACATATTAGCACTAGATTATTGGCTGAAAGACCACAACACTTCTTTTTTCCACAGAGTTTTAAATGCCTTATATTCAAGATCCATGAAGTAACAACTTTTAAATGATTACACGATCCTCTCAAGGGCTTTTTCCTCCACTTTAGTTAAAAGTGTGGAGAACAATTTTTTCAACGTTGTGCCTTGCACTAATGCTCCATGTGACAGCTTATTCCAGCCTAGACTGCCACAAATTGCCACATTTTAATGATTTCTTCATCAAAGGAGCAATGCCCATCTGGACACACTTAGCTGGCCACATTTCATCACACATATGAAATGATGCATGGTAGGTTATTTGCAAAAGCTTAAGGGGGCACAAAGCTTAGGTTATACGGAGCAACGTGCAGTTTGGCCATTTGCTACTGTCAGAGCAGAAGTTCAGACTACTCTGGAGGGGCTGACAGCATTGCAGCAGGTTGCTTACTGATGAAGCTTGCCCAAAGCAAGACCAACAGGCTTTCCCGCCTCTCCTTCTCCCCTGCTTCCCTCCTGCATCTCCTTGCCCTCAGAAGGATCACAAGAAAACCGTGAAGGAGGAAACCTTGTATTTCTCTCTTGTGTTCGGGGAACCAGAAGCATACATACACGTATGCTTTGTGAACACATAAGATTACATCAAAGAGATGATCCATGTGTAATCAGTATGATTTTGTGATAGAAACACCCCCAGAAGGCCCCAAACACTGGCTGCCCACTCGAATCAAAGTGGCTACAACAGCTACACCATAAGGGAGGACACGATCTGCTCTGCAGAGATTCTATCACCCATCCATCTGCTGTGACAGTGGGTGTAGAAAGCAGGGAGCCTGAGTTGTCACCTGGCTCAGTACAGTTCATTTTGCATAGAAATGGAATATGCAAAAAGCTTTATTTAAAATAGATCTCATCAAATAGCATCTGTAGAATCTACCTTTGGTAACATCAACTAAAAATGAAAATTTTCCATTGTTTCACTGTTTTCATTTAAGTAATGATATGTAGCTGTGGAAGATTTTTGTATTGTCTAAGTTGAAGAACACACCCCATATCTTCTAGCAAACCAGCACCACAACAATACCTTTCTTCCCACATACATACACACAGTACTATAGTTTGCTGCTGTAGTATGATGAGCATTGAGGCTCTTTGGAATATATTTTTCAGGTACAGATACACTATAAATAGATATATATGTACGCTGTGTGAACTGAAAACCACCCAATCAATTCTCCTTTGTGCCAGAAATAAAGTGAAATAAACACAGTGAAAAATGCTTGCTTTTCAAATGTATTACTTGTTGAATGACTTGGTTGCTGGTTTGCTAGGAGAGCCAGCCCTTACCTTCCCCATTTGCATAGCAGGAAAACAACCTCATTATGAAAATAATAAAAAATTGAAAGATTAGCAGCACCTTGTCCTCAGAAACTTTACTTTCCTTACCCCCTCCCCTCCTTTTTTGTTATCTCAAGTATTTTCAATCCAGCAAGGCAGTAATCACACTCTTCCCCTGCCACATTCAGTAGCTGGGTCCATACCTTTATAATTTGTTTTCAGGAGGCCCAGTTTTGCCCTGTGAAAATTTCAGGACAATTACCTAGAAGAAAAAGCACAAATACCCATGGGCTTCTTTTTTTCTTTCCCTTCTGATGACAGCTCTCAGGAATAAAGAAGTTGCTCTTAATTAAGACAGATGAATTAACGTGCAGGTGTACAGGGATATCTGTAACATGCTGCCGCTTTTCTCTTTTTCTCTTTTTCCCCTTTCTAAGTCTCTGTGGATTCGCAACAATTCTTTCTACAGACAAACTGCTTTTGATGCAAGGTTTATCATGTTACATTGCCATTTCAGGATACCCAGAGCCAGGACAATTTCATCTGTACAGTTACTGACTGTGCAGAGAGAAAATCTTTTTCCTTCTGCAGATGTTCAGCCAAGAGCAACACTGGCCAAAGAATGTTAATTTTTTACTAAAATCTAGTTCATTTTTTCTGGACAAATCTGGACAGACCCAGCAAAACATGTAAACTTGAATTCCAAAGAATTCCAAAGGAATTCCAACGTGGTCAAAAGATTTTACCACAACCTAAAAACTAAACCAGAAATTATAAATCAATCAGATGGTTTAAAAAATATAATTAAATAATCTGTATTTTATAAGAGTAAAGTGATTATTTCAGCAGAAACTGAGTTTGAGAAGGGAAAAATACATATGGGGGGGAGGAAGCTGGAAAGGAGGGGAGAAGAACCAAACAAAAAGGAAAGCTGGAAAGTATTAAAAAGGAAAGTTGAAAAGTATTGTGAAGGAAAGGGAAAAGGGAGGAAAGAAAGAGAGAGGAGAATGACAAAAGGTGAATCACCTGCAGATATGAATTTCCAGCCATAAATGACAACTGCTGAGGAGAGCAGAGGAAAATAGATGGAGGGAGGAAGGTAAAATTAAACCAAGTAGAGATAAGGATAAGTAATACAAAAATTGCATTTCATTCTTAGCTCCTAAATTGATGGGTTTAGGAACAGCCTCACTGTACAAATGATCTGTTCCATGTCATAATCATTTATTGATGTTGACCTGCTGCACAGCAACTGATGAGACACAACCCCCCTCAGTGTCTGCCCTCTGTCCTTGTTAAGGTGCTTTTAATATTGATGGATGACATATTCCGTGTACATTAATGAAGCCTACATAGGAAGTGTATATTAATTTGACAGACTACTCAGACTCGTCAGAAGTTTATGGGAAGTCTTTGCAAGGCAAAAAGTAAAATTTAGGTCTCAGTCCTGCAGACTTATGTTTCTTACTGGATCTTTAAAAATAAGCAGATTTGTTGAATTCAAACTCCATTTACAAATTTTAAAAAAAATTCTTAATGTTCTCAGAAGCAGCAAGATACTCTAAAAATGTTCCACAGTTAGATACATTTCTAAAAGTATTTTGAAGACGATAACTGTTACATAATGGGAGATCTGAATAGCAGCCCCTTGTTCATAAAACTTCTATTCAAATAAGCCATCTTGTTAACTTTAATAAGCATATTGGAAGGGCTCACCAGCCTCAGCTGGAGTTACATTAATCCTGCTGTAAGTATCTAGAAGAGCACATTAGCTTCAGGTACATCATACACTCAAAGAAATGGTCAAAGGAACATTATGCAGATAGCGGAGTCAAACACTCAGTAGTAGAAAATGCTGAGAACAGAATTGCCTGTGCAATGCAATCTCAATTCAGGTCTTGGTGAATAGGCTTTCTTTTACGTTCTTTAGCTGCATACAATACATAAAGATGCTTTTCCCCCAGGGCCCTGCTTGAATCTGGGCAGAAGACAAATAGTGCTTAGTCAGTAAGCTTCAATTTTTCCTCATTATTAATGACTGAATCTGCATTGGGAAGTAAAAGAAGCATTTTGCAAAACCATTATTTATTTGTATAGCTCTTGCAATAATATTGTCTCCTTATTTCCCATTTTACAGAGAAGGAGTTTATGCACAAAATGTACAGGCAAACATATGTGTGATTGACTTGCTCTGCATATATATGAAAACTACTGCAGTGGACAAATTTACTTTCCTGGCTTTTCCTTAGTTGCATTCTGGTCAAAAGAATAACTTTCCTTTGGTGTTTTTCACCACACACCTTCCATCATCTAACAAATTAGTAGAGCAATACAAAGGAGTCAGCAGAAAATGCCCATCTGTGTGCTTGATGGAGCATGATGTGGGTAAAAAGATGTTTTGTGTCATCATGTTAATTATCCATGTATCATAAAGCATGAACTCATGGGATGAAGATAACCAGAATAAGTGGCACAGCAACTTAAGCTTTGGAATTTCATAACCATTGAATACTTTGCATTGTTCTATTTGATAGAGGGTGCTGTTTGTTCTAAAAAAAAATTTTTAAAAATGTGAAAATTTAGAAATATGAAGTGATGATGACCTTCACCTTGGTCATCAGAGAGTGCAGTCTATGCAATTATTACTCTGCTCTCTGTCACCTGAGAGTGGTGATTTGGTAGTTTATCTGGGGACCATCTCTGGAGAGAGAATATGACACACTACTAGACTCCCAACAACAAAAAGACAAGAGATAAGAAACCTGCAGGTTTTGGGGGAGAGCATGGTTTCACAGCCCAGCCTTATTCCTGCCTGAGCGTCTACAGAGTATTTCAGCTTTACCTTTGCATTGCACCATCAGTCCTACTTCACCCCTTGGTGGGAGTTTGCATATCAAACTCCATTCATTTTTTTAGCTGTACTGTTGTTTTTTTTAAACCCCTCTTTTGATTTTCAGTACATCATCTCTTCTTTCTTTCATGGCATCTCTGCTGTCTGGGTTCCAGTCCTAGTTTCTTATTTGGGAATCTCCACCTGTTATGACTTACCTTTGTCCTAGGTTTACTATCCAGCCACATCAAATTCTCTATAAACCCCTGAGTTCTGCAGCCAATCTGCCTCCTCATCCTTTGGTTTCTCAATGCTAGTGCCCTGAGAGCATGAATGGGCCTTAATGACCCTGACCAGCCTCACCTGGGTTTCTCTCCCCATCCCCTGACCATGGGCCCAGGAACCTCATTTAAGCTCAGACCTGGCCCTAACCTGAGTTATGTTGTGTGTTAGTCTTTAGTCCTGCTTTTTGGCCCTATCTCCTAGATGGCCCTTAGACCTATGTTGTAGCTTTGTCTCTATCTCCTACTGCTCCTGAATATCCCAGGGAGACTCTAATACTCTAGACAAAATCCCTGCTGGTTGCACTCCTCTCTCAATAATGATGACCTAGAAGCTGTGGGAAGTCAAACAACTGAGCGAGTACTGTTAATGGGGTACAACCAAATGGCAGAAATGACCTTGCAGTTGCTAAAAACTGAATCCACATGTAAGTAAAATAATAGATTACACTTCCGTTACTTATAGTGAAATCCATGACAAAAATTCATTGACTACTTTGGTATTGCTAGAACAAAATACCTTTTTAAATGTAGGGGGCTCAGACTAACAGGGACTTATTTGATATTGATCTAGCAATATCAAAGTGCTTAGACTTAGTTGCGAGACTTGTAGTATTTTATTATAAGGTACTTCTGAAAGAACAGTTAGGAAAACCTCATATCTATTGAGATGAGGAATATTTTATTGACTTCTAAAATGTTTTACAAGCAATTCGTATTTAGCCCTAGTGACAGCTTATTCTTATAATTGCTACAAAACTACACGAGTTGGTCTGTATGATCTCAGTTTTCAGATCAGGTTGACTTGTCAGCTTCGAGATTTTTTTGCCTTGGGTCAGTAATTGGGTCATCTGGGGGTTTAGGTTGTATTTATTGTTTTTAACTAGCCTGAGCCAGGACTGGCAACACTGTACAAAACTAAAAACATACAAAGCCATTTTGAGGAACTTGTTATGAGTTAGCACATAGGAATTAAAATGAAATGTAACTTGGCACATTAAACTGGACAGCTCTAAAATGCGAGTGGGTTATAATTACTGTTTGATTAGCAATTACTTTCTACAGGTGATGATGTCCTGACAGCTACTATATTAGAAGAAAGCCAAGGAGTCAGGGAAGAGGCTTCAAGAAGGCGGCTGATGTTACACATACGTATTTTTTTAGCTCTAGGATTCAATTCTTTCTTTCAGTTTTACCTACTTAATTGCTACACTTTTGTTCCTTAATCTGTTTTGCTGAAAATTAACTAACGTAATTTCCACTGCTTCATTGCATCAGTACTTCTTGCATGCTCAGTTCCATTCATGGGAGCTTTAAACTTTATTTAAGGGCTTCAGCCAGTTTCCAAACCCTCTGCATATAGATGGGAAAGCTGAAAAACCATGCAAAAATCCCTCCTGAAATCAGTGATAAAGCCTGAGTCAGACACGCGGGTTTTTGTTTGCCCCACTTCCAGATGAATAACAACTTCCATCTCTTATTCAGCAACACATTTAATGACATGATACTGGCTCTTGTTGACAGATACTGTGTAGAGTACTATGTTTTTTTGGGGGTTGGCTGAGAACAGCAATGTGATGCTCTTCAAGACATAAAGAAGGAGTTTGAGATAATTGTTGTGGAACTGTTGTGGCAGACTTTGTCATGGCTGCAAAATTTTGAATCATGAATCATATCTTTGTTATCATTTTGAACAAGAAATAATATAACACAATTCCTATATTTGACCATGGGTGCAGCACATGTTCCAGCTATACTTGAAGCTAAACATTGAACGCACGGCATCTGCAGCAGATACTGTTTTTCAACAGTTTAACTTTACCTATTAGCAAAAAATATTGGCTTTGTTCATCTAAACAATTTGCGAAACTGCTTATTTCCGAGTGGAAAAAGTGCAGTCATGGAATGAAAGTCTTAAGTCATCTGGGGAAACAAACTCTAAGATTCCTATGGTCAAGTTCAAACAGTGCTTTGGAACAAACTGCTTTAGTTTTAGATTGTGCTTCTGTTGTCAGCGCTGGAACCGCCTGCACGCCCCCACTTAGCAGTGGAAGGGATGCTGGCGGAGGTGAGGAGCTCAGCAGTGTCTCTGCTGAACGCCTTTCCACCTCAAACAGTCTTGCTAGACCAGGCTCCAGAAAACTTTCTCATGCAGAAATATGCTATTTTTATTTCTTTAACCTTCCCTCCCTACAGGCAAGTGCAGCACAAGGTAATTCAGTATGAAATGGAATCTGCTGTGGAATAACATGAAGAGCTCACACTGGGACAGCAGAAGTCCACTTAACTTTTTCTTCAGAAACTTTTTGTGTTAACGAATTGGGTAGAAATTGTGTAGCCCACCTTTAGCTTCTTTATAGTACTGCTATACTTGCATAAGTCTGACTTTAAGGATAATGCCAAAATAATAATTATATAACCTGTATCTAGAGTACTTCCCTGGTCACTAACAGGGGGGGAAAAAAAGCAGAGGAAAAGAGCTCAAAACAAAGATGCAATGCTAATGGAGGCTGGGAAGCGAACAGTTTTTTTCAGCAAGGATTTGTTTGCTGAAAGTAGAAGGAGACCAGAAAATGTCTTCTGGAACTTTCCCAAGATGCAATTTTTTTGCCTCTCTTGTCATCTTTTATTTTCCTCTTGGCTTATGTCAATAACTTGAGTTGGGGGTGTTGACTTGTGTTCCTTCTCTCTCCCCTGCTAATTAATTTCTTAGATTTAAAAGAAAAAAAAATCTAAGGGGGTGCTTGATGTTATCTATTGTTTGGAAAATACTTAAGTAGTTGCACTATATTTCCTACATACATAGAAAGCAGTCTTCTTTCAGGCTACTATGGGTAACAATCTAAAAGAAAAAATAAGTCTCCTAATTAGCTATTCTGTTGTGGCCTCTTTAGGGAAAAGTTTATTTTAAAACAGATCTTGAGTTTATAACAAGGTATTGAATAACATTTTGTGCACTCTGGTACATGTACTAGCACTTCAGTCCAGAAGGCATCAAAAAGTATATGTTTGCATGATTATCAGCAGTTGGAGAGATGGACTTGGCAGCTGGAGTACTACTTTGGTTTCTCCAGTGTTAAATTCACTACACCCCCAAACACACATCAGGGTTTTCTTGAAGCTAGAATTATTCCATTAGGCTGTGAGTCATACTTGAACCCCATTGCCTTGCAAGACAACATAGTGTGAGTGGTGGTTGAAGGGTGCGTGGGAACAGGCGAGAGCCTGGATGTGCCTGGGGTGGGCATGTGTTCAGCTGAATGCAAATGAAATCACCTCTTCAGAAGAGCATAATTTGTACCTGAAGAGGAACAGGTCATTAAAGCCACAGGACTGGTGAGTGCAACATGATCCTTAAATTCTCTGTGCTGAGATCTGGAAGCCATAGCGCAAATTCAGGAGGAAAAAAAAAAAACCAAACCAACCATCTGCTGTCTCTCTACACATCTGCTGATATGAAGGCATGTGACACAGCAAACAACTGCAAAGCTCTGTGGCAAATGGGTCAAAATGCTGAGTGGGTGTCCCTAGCTTTGGCTATGCTAGGCTACTTAGATGTTTCTCTTTTCTAAACTGAGGGTTAAGGTTTATGTAAGAGCGTACTGTAAATCTGCCTTTCTGCGGGGTTAGTAAAATGTTTAGACTGCACGAAGTGATTAGCTAAATTAGGAGATGTGGATTTGTATATAAATTTTTAAATGGATAAATTAACTAAGCGGACACAAGAATGTGTTGCTCAGAGAGATTCACAGAGATGTTCAACAGGATGAGAGAGCACCGAAAAAGGTCTTTGTGATGCAGCCTAAAACCCAGCTGTGTGTGCTAGCTTGAGACCAGTCTCTTTGCAAATAGATGGTATGGCTTCTGTGTTTGTGACAAAGTAATTTTAAAATGCCTCCCCCTACAAGACACCCTGTAGATTTTTCCCACAGGGTAAAAGGTAAAGATGAAATTTAAGCTGCCCAATGATGGATTGTTTGTCTTGCCTGAGTGCCTGGCTGTGCCAGTGAGTTACGTGTTTCTACCACTTGCCATGGGCACAGCAGGGAAGTTAAATATCAGCAAAGAATGTTTCATATAGATATATTAGCATGATTGTTTTGGTCACTGTGTGCCTGTTTAAAATGAATTCTCTAATGGTAGGCTAAGAAATACTTCTTACAGCATGATTTTTGGGGAAATTTGCTTTTGCTTTGCTGGACTTCTGAGGTGTCAAGCACTTCTCTCTGCAATGGAGCAGTGAGCAACTTCCATGGCCGAGTCCCACCACCCTCTGCTTCTGCTGACTTCCCTGGGGAATGGAGCTGTTCAATACAGTCCCTGCAGGACTGCGCTCTCTTCCATTAGGAAGGTGCAGTTATTAACCAGCATTTTGAGAGGAAAAAAAATTAAGAGGTTGAAGTCACTACCAGTTGGCAAGAAGTTTGCATACAGATCTGCTTCCCTCAGGAACAATTAAATGAAATCAGTTATATTTGCACATAAAATAGCTTATCTTTTCCCTCATCTGAAAATAAGCATTATGAGACTCTCCTCTTTTTCCTTACAAGAATTCGTGTGAGGATTATTTAATTGGAAAGCTTAAATCTCTTCTTCTAAAACCAAATAGAAAATGAGATTTTTGTATACATTTTTTAATAATATTCACAAATGGGAACTTTAATAGCTTGGTAATCCGTAGAGAAGTTGTATTAAATACTTTAATGAATTTATAATGCTTTGTGAAGTTATTTGTGCTCATTAATTTAAAAATTAGTTTTAGGTATTTTAAAGGAATCTTATTAACTAGTCTAGACAAATGATAAAGAACTCCTAGTGCAGAAGCAAGACCAGCTTTCCAAACTGTTAAACTCATGAGAATTTGTCAGGACTTCAATACACTTTTTTTTGAATGTGTGTTTCCAGACTACTTTTATATGTTAAGATTCTATTTCCAGTCTTGGGACTGGGTTATGAGCCACAAAATAGCAATAATTAAGTCTCCTTAATTTATTTGGGTAGATTTTTTTTTTTTGTCTTAAAACTCAATCTGCAAGTTATTTCATACCTGTTTCTGTGTTTCCTTAACACCTGTAAGAGCAGCTCTGTTCCACCCCACCTGCACTGCACCTCACTTCTACTTGGGTTAGGGTTTCAAGTCTAGCTTTTTGTGGTGACCACCAGGGCTGACTCCAGAGCTCCTGGGCCATTTCTACATTAACGTGTAATTTATTCCAGTGGGCTTTTTTACAGTTTGGTTAGTGGATCTGACTGATTAGCCATTGGCCAAATAAGTATTTACTAGATCAGGAACTTTCAGGACTAAATATGACACTTGTTACTGAGAGTTAAACTCTATAGCTGAAAATCTGTATAATTTGTTATCCAGGTGTCATGAGGTTGCTTTAAAGTACATTCATTATAACATGGGGTTTGCCTGTGACTGGGAGGACTGTTGGATAACTCCATAGGGCCGGTGAGGGGTGCCAGGAAAGCCTTGAAACCCAGGGTTTTACCAGCCTCATTCTGCCTCTGGCTGCGGGGTCCTGTTGGCCTCATCCCTGCCTGCTTCCCTGCAGGACCCCCTCCTGGTACTACAAATGGCACCCAGCATTTTGGCAGCTCCCTACTTACGAACAGGGGTCCTGGCGCTTCTCAAAGCCCGCCCCCCCCCCCCCCGCCCCAGTAAATCTGAGGGCCATCAAAGTGGGATCAAACTAGATGACCCAAGCTGCATTTTCTCAGGGTGCTGCTCTGAAACAGAGTCCTTTCATACCTTCACTACTAAAAGCGAAGTCTTAACGTTTTGCCCAAAGTGTCCTTTTTAGCATCTCTATTTGACTTTAAAAGTTGTAGTCTATATGTCAGCTGTGAAAGAACTTTTGAACACAGCCAACTGCCTTTTCTTTCCATGTGTGAAGTTACAGTACAGCTCTGCTTCCAGGCTTGGTCAGGCTTTTTACTTTTTTCATTGTAAAAACAGAGCAGAACTTGGAATTAGAAGTGAGACCGGAGATATATTTTGTCCACGTCTTTACTTGCATTGAAGCTGACTTGTTATGAAAACAATGGCTGCCTCTCCTCAAGAAATACTTCAGTATGTGATTAATTCACTGCCTGCATAGGTTTTTGATGCCTCTTCCCCGTATGCGAATGACCTGCTGAAACGTTTGTTTTTCATATCTAAACAAGAGTCCAACATTTGAAGTGTAGCTTGTGCAGAGCTCAGCAGCACTAGGACCTGTAAGCCCTTTACTAGAAATGACTATTGCAGAGGGAGAATAAGGTCAAGGAATGGAGCAGCAGCGCTAACAGATCAATGCCTGAACTTTTGCTCAGAAATGCTATACAGACATCCTGTTTTTTCTAGCTTCCAAAAGCCTGGCTTTTTATTAAGGTTGTGCATAAAAGGTTGGTTTCCCCCCCCTGCCCTTGTCTGTTATAAGAAAAGTAAAGTTACCCATGCACTGTCTCAAATATCTGTGTCTCTTTCAGCAATAATACTGCTAACTCGTTGATTAGTTCCAATCAAATCTGATAGAAAGGTGGGGGTGCCAAAGATTTATGGATTCCAGGTCTGCCTGATAATGCCTCCCCATGCAGCCACGAAACTGTTCGCCTCACACTCACCAACAGTGTCGATGTCCGCAGCGGCCAGCTGGCCGACCAGCACACCTCTGGCTCCAGCAGCACGCGGCATGTGCCTTCACCATCCCCACGGAGGCAGCTGAGGACATGGAGGGGAGCTGAGGTTACTGCAGGGAAGGAGGGACAGATGGGTGCAGAGCTGGGGAATTGTACTGTAGCTGCAAGAAATCAGTCTTCATTAGTCCTGCTGCAAAGATTTGGAGAGATTCTTCTCTGTCTCTCGGGAGACCATCTTAATCATCTGGGACAGGGGAGTTCAGTGTCTTTCTCCTGATTGTTCCTCCAGAGGTTGCTCCTTTTGAATGGATAATCCACTATTCAGTATGGTAACACCAGGAACTTGCTGGAGAGTGTCAGGGGAATGCATCAGCTGTAGCTGCTGTGCTCCTCGGCCCACTGAATATTGAAATGTTTTATAACCACTTTCAAAAAGAAAAAGGCATTTCTTAGAGGGTAAAAAGTTCAGCACTGAGGGAGAATAACTCATCCCTCTTCTTGAAGCTGTTGTTCTCTCAGGTTATGTGCTACAAATCATATGCATTTAAAATAAAAGGGGGGTAAAAAAATCTTGAAAGTTTTATGGTAGGGGGAGGTTCAGAAAGGTAACCCTGTTCAGCAAAAGAAGAAAAAAAACAAACAAACAAACAAAAAACCAACAAAAACCCCACCAAACTTCTTTTTTTCCTTCCACCCAGAAACAAAGCCTGAAACAATGCCAATGAGATGTTTTGGATCAGTGTTGCAGGGCAGCTGTCTTAGACCCATTGCTTTGGCAAACATTTGGGTACCCTGAGAAACCTCCCAGGCATTGGTAATTCCTCCAGCACTGCAGGTCTTGGAAGAATGGTTCAGCAGGGAGTCTCTGCTAGAAGCTACTCAACTTTCTGTTGATTTTTTCTGCTTTGGTTTTGTCAAAACTGGGCTTTCTTACAGGGATAATTTGATCCTTCAAAAATCAAGTGATCCCACTGAAACAGTATGTTATTACCATATTATCAGTCACCTTCAGATTTCATCAGGCTTCTGCAAAATGCTCTTGTCAAGCCTGACAGACTTTTCATTCTCATTTGATACTAATTAGAGCTTCTGCCTTACTCTGATTTTATAAAAGGCTGCAGCTGGGGAAAATTCAGTTACTCTTACAACCCTAGCCCTAAGGAAACATCTCTATATAATATAGTAGACATCCAGATGTAAAATATGTATTTTGCATAATGTTTACATACAATATAGTGAGACATTTGCCAGTTTTAAGACACAGCTAAGCACTTGCTTTGTGTGCAGATAAACTCATATTGATTCCAAGACGGTAGAACGGAATTAATATTCTGGTAATTATCTATTTCCAATTAAAGTGTCATTGTGCAATGAATAATAATAAAAAAGAGCCAAGACTTTCAAATGTTTGAGGTTGAGTGCCTTGAATTAATATTTATGAACCTTGAATTGTTATTTAGGCACCAGAAATAAATGTCCTGACTTCATAAGAGTGCTGTGCGCTCACCAGCATCTTCTGCAATCAACAAAACCAGGGATGCAGCATAGAATAACCTGGTTCTCTTTTGCATTTTAATTAGGGATAGGACTTGCTGCCTTGTTAGGTGCACAAGGCTGCAGCACTTGGGTCAGGAGTGAGTCTGAGTTTCCTTGGTTAATGATGACAGTTTGCAGTAATAACTAGTTTTAAGAAGCAGATGTACTTAACACTTTGAAAAGCACTCAGCAGCTTCTCCTGAAATCCTAGCTTCTGAAATACAGACCACTTGTTCAGTCTTTTTTTTTTTTTTTTTTTTTTTTTTTTTTTAAACTGCCAATCCATGAGAGTGACTTGTCTGGGTGTTAAGGCTTTGTTTTGAACTCCGTGGTGGTTTTGTGTGTCTGAAGATTGTGGCAGTACAAAAGAACAAATTACTACCACCCATTCCCCTCAAACTAAGCTTGCTTAAGCTCTCCAAAGGGCTATGGAATATCTTTTTGCACTTGAAAACAGCTGTTCTGTAAAAAGATACAAGTTCTTCCATCTGCATTTGCTGTCCAAACACCTTCCTGGGAGCTTGCTTCTTCTAACCACTGCATCTTCAGAAATACAACAGGAGAAGACAGTTGTCTTGGTCTGTGCTGCATCCAGGTTTGCAGCACTGCACTTGTGAACAGTGTTTAGGTGATATGGGATGCAACAGAGCAAATTGCAGGGAATTTGACTCTGCTCCCTGCCGTTTCTGGCTTTCCACAGAAAGGACACAGTGCTCTGATGCCTGTGGAGATGCTGAGAAGATGCTTGCACCAGCTGATAGATATTGAAGGCTGACACAACTTCAGCTCATCTGTCTAGTGATGTTGGCTTTAGCCCTTTTCCAATTGGACTTTTGCAGTTATGTTCCTCAATGACATTCTCAACTTTTTAAGAGTCTTTGAAAAACTGCCCAGCCTCAGCCATTTTCCTGTTGCAGTTAGAGGTGTTCCTTTTATAAACAAGGTTAAAATTTTCTGTATCGTTCTGTGCATCCAGTTACCTGTTTGCTGCTGGCTGTCCAGCCAAGAATAATTTCCATAACTTCTTAGCTTTGAGTGTTATGTTATCACAGGCCCAATAGAATTGCTCCATACATATCTATTAGTGATTGATTAAAGTGGATTTTAAAACTAGCTAAACACAAAACCTTAACTTACTTTACACCCTGCAGGGTGAGCCACTAGAAAAAGTGCCAGACAAGAATTAGGGCCCCACTAGCCTCCTGTACAGCGTCTCTATCAGCTCTACCTCCTCTGTGGGACTCTACAGCTCTGTCCAATGTAATCCCACAGTGACGAGTGAAAGAAGTATTTTAACATCCTAAGATGTGTGGTTTACTTTTTTTTTTACTTCCACTCTTAACTGCAGGTGTCCACTAAGTAATAAAATAAATCTTTATTTGAAAAGAAACATGGGTCGTGGTATCAGCCAAGGTAAAGTTTCGGGTTTTTTTCCTAGTATAAATGGTCAATATATATCAACATTTCCTGGGTTTTAGTCATTCTTTCCTGACTTCTATTCAATCTTAGTTTTGCTAAGTAACGTTCTGCTTTGCACAGGAATTGCACAGCAGATTGAACCCAAGGGACTTCTAATCTAACAGTCACATGGAGGTCAGTATCAGCTATTTCAGTGGAAGGTGTAAAAATCACCAATTGGTAGACGACAGGTAAAAACACGTCATGTCAGTTCCTTGTATCTAATAGCCATTGGTTTATAGGCTTACATATGGTGTTTAAGTCACTCCAATCACTTGGGATAATTCTGTGAAGAGTTTTTATCAATATACATGTCCAACTGTCTGTGGCAAAAATAAATCTCTGCCTTCCTATGGTTTGATACTTCACTTCAAGGACTATTGTCCCAGACAGGTGACCGGTGACCTTTCCTTAAAGGCAAATCTCTTGGTTCAAAACTCTTTACTTCCTCCCTCTTTACATTCATTTCTCAGGGATGTCTGAAATAATATTTTAAAAAGGATGAGGGGTAACCTCTTGTACTCACCCAGTTGTCAGGAGTCAGTGCAAATCAGTCCCTGGCATCCATGATGTGCCAGGGGGAGTTTTGGGAAAGCTGGGGAAATTCAGCGCTCCAGCACTAGTGAAAATAACTCTGTGTTTCAGCGTCACTGTTCTTCTTAGTTGGTGCCAATTTGCAGGAATATAGATTTCTCTGCTGATTGCAAGAACAGATTTTTGGTTGACTGAAGGGAAACATTCTTAAAAAGTCTCCCAAAATATTGCCAGATTTAAAGTCTGATGAAAAACTCGATCTGCTCCATTAATTGCCTTCCAGAACTGCATTTTATTTCAGAGGTGCTCTCCTTCCTCTGTTCTCTGCCTCTGCCCTTCCTCAGCTTTTAAAATGTGTCTCTGGCTTAAAAAACGGTCTCTGGCCAAAAACCCCTCTTCCATATTATAGGAGATTGCTGTTTGCTTGGAAAAACCTCTCCTGTTTGCATTCAGGATAAACAGCTGCTGATTGCAGGTGGTTTATGTGCACAGTATTACTTGCAGGTACCTGTGATCAGCTGGGAAGGAGGTACATGGGAAATCAGCAGTAGACAGCTGCTTAAATCAAACTGTCAGAGAGGTGAAGTGGGTAATGGAGCCTTAAAACTCCCGAGGCTCCTGTTGAGTTTGAGTGTAGTCTGCATGGCAGGATGACTGGAAGAGCATTGCATATTCTGTTTTTCAGGTAGTATTTGAGCCCTGTCCAAACACAGGAATTGTACAACCTGACGTGGAATTAAACTACACAGTTTAGCTGCAGCAGTTGTGGTGGAAAACTGAAGAAACATTTATGGTAGAACTCTCCTGCCATGAATATGGGTATTTCGTCCTTTTCCCTGTCTCAGGTTTTCACCTGTAAGCTGAGAACAACGCTACTCTTTCTCTCTGTCCTCTGTTGCCCACATGCACCGCAGCTCATGGCGCAGAGACTGCCTGTGTATGCTGAGGACTGGGTAGGGAGGCCCATGGCTGCGAATGGAGCATGAAATGAATGAAAATGGGATAACGCACATAATTAAAATGAGAGGGGGAAAAAAGAAAGTCTTTAACCCACAGGTCATACAAGGTAATTGCCTTATGCCTTACAAGGACTGCAAATTGGTGGCAGGTTTCATGAATCAGACTTAGTGCCACCTCAGCATTTTATTGGGGAAGAGAAGAATTTCCTAGTCTTCTAAATGACATGGCCTGCTGGGATCTGGATCTATGGATTGACAAAGACCATAGGCAGCCCTGGGCTATGGGCATATTCCTCGTCTTTTTGAAATGTCATGTCTGTGAAAAGTATCTGATTACTGATGGGTTTTTAAACTTTTATGGCTTCTGCTCCGTGTTCCAAGGTATGCTTTTTTCTCTTTCCAACTTGTCATATTGAGATATTACTAAAGGGATCAAAGGGAAACGTTTAATTTAGTTCCTTAGTTCCTATTCCATTTTGAATATAAAGCCTTCATTACTGTCTTCCATTTAACAGCTCCCCGTGCAGCTAGCTGTTCCCACTATCACCTGCTCATCTCAGCCGTAGCGCACCTTCATGCGGGCTTTGGTTTGATGGGAAGATCTTACCTCAAGGACTGCAGTTTGGCACCTGTAGTTTGATGCTGTATGACTTTCCTCCATGTCTGTCTTAAACACTTCCAAGCCTTGTTCTCCTATTTTGTGATATTGGCTTCTGCAGCCCTTCACAAAAAGGCAGAGGAGGAGGGAAGCGCACCCTGAGTCAGATCAATGCATCGATGCTGTGAACTGCAGCAGGCAATGCCCTGTGTTCTTGTGAAAGTCTGTGGTTTACCAGCATTTAGTGCTACAATTGAATTCAGGGGTGTGAACCAAAAACGTGGAGAAAAACTTCTAGAAAGTGTTAAGAACTGAATGAGAGTAACTTTGAGACAAGACTGCAAATTTCACTGCTCAGGCCTCACCGCCTGCTAGCTTATGCCACATGTAAATGTACCACAAACTGTGACACTGAGCCATGCAGTGTACTAGCATGTTCACCTCTTCCAGCTTGATAGAATTATCTGATTTTTTTTTCTATGCTTGCACAATATTAGTTAAATTAGAAGTTCAGCTGGATTTCATCACCAGCAGCCAAGTGGAGGTACTATAATCGAACCTTCACTTATAGCTTAATTGTACAATCAACAAAACTGCAAAATTTTGACAGAGAGCTAAAAAGTGTCATTTGTGTCAAGCTAGCACTGATTAATTTATTGATCTGTTTCTATTCAGTTCTTTATAGGTAAGTATATGATTCTATAAATAGCTGAAACCTTACCCTGGGACTACACGGTGCTGTTGATATTCCTGCATGGAGCCTGTGCCTATACCTGTCCCTACAGAGCTGCACTGCAGCGGGGTGGCTGGTGTTCTGCCGCTGGTTTCTCTGTTCAGTAAACTGTGACAGTACCAGACCTGGTGGCTGCGTAACTGGTGGTTTTTATGCTGTCTACGTACCTATGACAAACACAGACCGTGAGATAGAGACTGCTTAAAATTGTCCTACTTTCTTCTTGTCAGTGGAAAAGTTTGTCTTTTACAAAAAAAAAATCACATGTATTAATATTTGGGGGGAAATATTGAAGAAATCTTAGTGTTTATTGGATAGAGGCATAATGAGAATGCCTAGGCACTGATATGAAAGTTCATGTTGTATTCACAGAGAGATAAGATGAACTGGAGCCCCTATAAGCATTGGAAATACTGTTTTGGTGCTGATTATTTAGGCTTTCTGAAAACATAGTTTTGCTCGGGGTATTTCTTTAAATTAAAAATCTTCACAAAGCAAACCATTATCTCTTAAAACATCCTAAAGCCATAAGCCCTGTTTTCTCTTACATAGAAGAAATGAAATATTAGGGATGACTGAATATTTTCCATTGAAACTAGTTTATCTATCTTAGATTTTCTCCAGGATATAAAAAGAGCATTTTCCTCTGCGTGCTCTCTCCTTGCACCCCATCACTAGACTTTAGTCATTCTTAGAGAGAAAACATCCTGCCCATGCAATAGTTTCTAGGCTGCTAGGGTAGCTACACTGCGTAGTGAAAATCACCACTGAGGCCTAATGTCACTTCCAGTTTAGGTGTTTCCCACTAAAATGCATTTTGCTCTCTTAATATGCTTGAGTGCATTTTGGTATTTTTTTCAAGTACAGACCATTCTGATGCATCTGGTTGAGGTGAAGGTAACATGGAGAAACATGTTGGCTCGGCCAGGAAAAGTGGTTAAAATAATTTGGCTGATGGCGCGATTTTTCTAGTTGTGTTAATCACAAACAAGGAGGGACACTGCAGCTTGAGTGCTGAGTCCCATGGGAAAACCCCAGTGGGAGCTATTCACATTTACTTTGTTACCGAAACTGGTGTCCTGTGAAACTATGGCCTTGGATAAACACAACACAGTATCATTGGGCATGACCATTACGCAACTTCGTGTGATGTAACTTGTACCTATATGATGTAAGTACTAAACATTAGCAAGGCTGAGTAGTGGTGTTTTATATCTGTTTTGTGTGGGGGCTGCTGACCAAAGTGGTGGAGGACCAAGGTATCTCATTTTGACTGAAACTTAGTGCTGCCGTGTTTCCAGGAGTTGAACTGGGAATTTCTTTCATTAGACTCTATTTCAAAATCTTTCTTATCCTTGTAGAAGAGATTTCTTAATCAGGAAATAAAAACAGAGGGTCAGTCTCAACCCCTCCTCCCCACCCCACCCGCCCCATAAAAACCAACCCCCCAAAACCCATACAAAAACAAAACCAAAAAAAACCCCAAACCAAAAACACCCCAAAAGAAAAAACATACCAGTGGGGTGTATCAAGGAAACCATGAACCACTGGTCAATGTATCCAAATTCTGCTTAGATGGTCATCAGCATATATTGGTATTAGTCACAGTAGGTGAGCTGGAAGGGTAATGGCATGTACTTGACAGGATACACCAGTCATTGTCAAGTGCTTTTATTGGTACCACAGCAAAGGAGAGTGTTCAGGTGGACTAAGAGGAGGGTAACACAGAAGCATTAAGAAAGTGGATAAAAATGAAGAGAAAACATGAAAGGGCTTGTTTGGAAATCCACTTTGGAAAATCAGGCTGTCATGCTTTGTGAGTCACTACTAAGGATTATAAATAGGAAACAATATGAAGTACATGAACCTTACAAACCGCATGGTGTGGGGATAGTATGACTCAGTCCCGTCACTCCATCCCCAATTTTATCATTTCTTTTATCACTGTATGATACTTAAGCTCTGAAATACTGGGGACAAGCCAGGGTCTGTTGCATTAATGAGATGTTTCTTAGTTCTTGTTTCTCAAGATACATTATTTATAATGTATTACAACAAGTGGGGAAAGGCTAGATTGAAGTGGCTGGTGAAAAAACATTATAAAAACTAAAGTCAAGGTAAGTTGGCATGAGAGAAAAATGGGTGAGGGGAGGATTGGGAAATGTTTACACTACAGATACCTCAAGATTTTAAGTGAAACCGGAATTCTGGATTAAGAAAGAAAAGGGGATTGAAATGCATCTCATTTCCATGTTCACAGCTGTTGATCTCTATCTGGTGACATCTCTTAATCAAGGAGGAGGGAAAAAACGTATAGCAGATTTCAGGATGTTTGCATCTTTACCAAGCTGGGGTACAAACAGTGGGTGGTGGCTGATGTGAAGGGACAGTCCTACACAGCAAAGCCCAGGGAGCGCAGTGTGTGCAGGGACCTGTCCTGCAGCAGAACTGAGAGGTGTCAGTCATCAAGCAGGACTAAGTTTGAGATAGAGTTTCAATAATTTGGTCTGTTCTTTTTTTTTTTTTTGTCTCTGTAGTTCTTTGCTGTTTTATAATCAAATGCCTAGCCTTGTATTTTGCTAGACTGAATATCTTGTGTGTGATCTCTGCTAGTAAACCTTGTTTCAAAGGTCCCAGTCCTCTGGGAATTGAGAAGATATTTGGAAGGGTGCAGGTATCCTTTGAAGCATCTTGCATCCCAGGGATGCGCTGGAAGCCCTTTATACCACCCTGACTAAAGGTGAGGGTGCCTGGTTAGAGAGAAGTGTTCATGGAGAAGCATAAGTAGACTTAGAATTTAGTGAAACTGCTGTGTTTTGAAGAAATTTCTTACAAAGAGCCAGGAGCACTGAGCTATGTTTCATTATGTTGTCTTACGAATCGGTCTTACACGTGACCATCAATATGGGCTGCAACTACAAGAAACTTCAGATACTGAACAAAAACAATTCCCACAAAAAATTATTTTCCACTTTTCTTCTAAAAGGTGTCCTCAGCTAGATGAAAAGGTGAAAGGTGTGAAGGAGGGCATGATTTGGCCTCTGCCAGCAGAGAAAGTCACGGCTCAGGAGGGAAGGAAGCTAAACCTGAATTCACGCAGGGATTGGTGGTGGAGGTCTGATTGAAATTTTGCTAACTGGCAAATTCTGAATTTTCTTAGGAAAGGTCAAGATAATTTGGCAGGAAAAAAAAAGCTGCTTCCAAATCTTGACGACTTTCTTTCTTTTCCCCAGCTGGGAATAACTCCGAACTGTCTGGGTAAGTTTAACCTGGTGCAGTGCCAATAAAAGAAGCAGAGTTACCCTGAGACAAGTTCACCCTTGGTTGTGACTACTTGCTGAGCTGCTTTTGCACCAGGGATTGTTTTTATTCAGCCTTCCTTAAGTTACTTTTCTGGACTATAACAAGCTCTTATCTGAGACATCTGAATAAAATAATAATTTTAAATCAAAAATATTAATAAAGTAGTTATTTCAGATACTTCACTTGCAAATAATTCATTGCACTGAATTAGTTTTCTCTAATCAATTAGGAGTCTGCCAGGTACCAGCAAATGGTAATTTAACAGCAGGAACAATTTTATGTATTTTTAGAGAGGATGAGAGAGTAGAACCAATTTCTTTAAAATTGCTCCTCCAACACATTGGGCCCTGGCTGAACATTTCCCTCCAATGACACAAGGGCTTTTGTTCAGCAGTCTTCCTGTTTGGATCAAGGATATATTGACTAAGTGCTACTCTGAGACTAGTTATTTCGTTTGCTGGTGGAGTGCCAGCAGTATTTACTCTTGTGAGCAAAAAATACAGTTACATGATTTATGTACCTCAAGGACAAAACCGAGATCTGCAGAGACAAATATGAGTGCCTACAGCTTCTACATCTATATCTGACATGTGGTTTCAGCAGGATGGTGCAGACCCCTTTTACAATCAGTACAGAGACTCAGAGGACCAGAGTGATCCGGAACACCCATGTGGTGATCCAAGCCATATTACAGAGCTATTGGTTTTGCAGTTCTTGATAGATGGTGCTTTTTAGTCTTTAATGGATGATTCTTTGGTCTAACCAAATTTGTTTGTTCTTATAAGTTCAGGTCTGCCTACAGCTAGCTAACAGAAAGCAGTAGGTACAAATTGTGCCTGAACTCTCACTCCTCTCTGGTGTTTGGATACTTGATGTTATATTCTTTCACCCACACAGAATACAAATGGAAGCAATGCCTTGCTAGGCTGTGTCACATCTGGTGATGGAATTAGGGCTGGTCACCTTTTGCTTGATGAATCTGAAGTCCAAAAACCTTTCCCTGAGGGGGAGGATTACAGCTCTAGCAGGCTGTAGGCTGGATTTGTGCAGAGGCATCCACCTTCTGCCTCTGCTGCTAGACCTGGTAACTGCATTTGGGAATGCAGGGGGGGAGCAGCAGGGGAAGCCTGGGTAGTAAGTCAGTCACTGCTGACTTAAGCAAAACCTCTGAAGGCTTATGCAGGCAAATCTTTAACTAGGATGTCTTGTCTCAGTGTGGTGTGTTTTGTCATGATCCTATCAGAAGCAACGTTTAAGGGATCACCTTTCAGTGTCCAAATCCTGAAATCTAAAACCTGTTGTGACTTCCTGAAAAATGTAAAGCACTGCTCACAGTCCCCTCTACCCGTTATTGGGTGCATGCTGGAGACAATGAGATTGGATGCTGGAAACCACAAAATGCACCTCTGACTCTTCCAGCTGCACTGCCAAGGGCTTGATGTTCTTTACCTGGGTGTTCAGGCCAAGGTTCTGCTCCGGCTGCATGTTGGTGCAAAGCATGTCAGTCCAAGTAAAATGCGTTGACACTGCAGTAGGGAAATCACAAGACAAATGCCTCTGCTTCAGCACCCCCCTGTCACAGAATGCCATAGTCAACTGCAAAGCCACATGGAGGCTGGCAAAGCCCATGCAGCTTTCAGTAGATTTCTGCTGGTTTTGGCTGGGATAGAGTTAATTTTCTTTACAGCAGCTAGTATGGGGCTGTGTTTTGGATTTGTGCTGAAAACAGTGTTGATAACACACTGATGTTTTAGTTACTGCTGATCAGCGCTTGCACAGAGTCAAGGCCTTTTCTGCATCTCACCCCACCCCACCAGCGAGGAGGCTGGGGGTGCGCAAGAAGTTGGGAGGGGACACGGCTGAGACACCTGATCCCAACTGACCAAAGGGATATCCCATACTGTATGATATCATGCTCAGCATATAAAGCTGGAGGAAGAAAAAGGAAGGGGGGGGATGTTCGGAGCGATGGCGTTCGTCTTCCCAAGTAACCGTTATGTGTGATGGAGGCCTGTGTTCCTGGAGATGGCTGAACACCTGCCTGCCAATGGGAAGTAGTGAATGAATTCCTTGTTTTGCTTTGCTTGAGTGTGCAGCTTTTGCTTTGCCTGTTAAACTGTCTTTATCCCAACCCATGAGTTTTTTCACTTTTACTCTTTTGATTCTCTCCCCCAACCTACCAGGAGGGGAGTGAGTGAGCAGCTGTGTGGTGCTGACTTGCCAGCTGGGGTTAAACCACGACAGCCCTTTTTGACACCCAACATGGGGCTTGAAGTGTTCGAGATAACAACAGGTTTAATTGCAATGTGCTAGATTGAATTTGTAGCTGTTACTGCTCTTTAGCAATTAATTGACAGGCTCCTGTTCTTGCCATGGGGCTTGCTTGCCTTTCTATATATTAGAGTCTAGTGCTTGTTAGTTGCTGCTTTTTCCTTTCGCTGCTTGCTGTACTGCTTATCATCTTACTCTGCTGTGCCTGGGAACATTTTGATAACAGCAATGGCCATGTGCCTGGGCTGACAGATGGCCAGGGCATCGCTGCTGTTTCTGTGCTGCTGTACTGGACAGGCTGGAACTCCAGTGTGAACTTGAGCCAAAGGGACTGTGACCTGTGGATGAGTCCATGTTGGAGCAGGACACCCTGAAGCGTCCGTGGCTGTGGATAAGTCCATGCCAGAGCAGGTACATCTTGAAGCGTCTGTGGCCATGGTTACATCTGTGCCGCCGCAGGTATACCTCTGAAGGGATTGTGGCCCCAAGATAAATCCATGCTGGAGAAGGTATAGCTCGAAGCATCTGTGGCTGTGGATAAGTCCATGCTGCAGCAGGTACATCTTGAAGCATCAGTGGCTGTGCATGAGGTCATGTTGGAGCACCTTAAAGCATGTGGCCATTGATAAGCCCACAACAGAGCAGGTACAACCCTGGAGAGACTGCAGCTGTGGACAAGGCCATGTTGGAGCAGGCTTACTACTGAAGGGACCGTGGCTGTGGTAAGGCCACGCTGGAGCAGGTATATCTCTGAAGGCATTGTGGCCCATGGAGAAGGCCACGCTGGAACAGGCGCACCTCAAAGCGGCTGTGGCTATGGGTAAGTCTATGCCACAGCAGGTATGCCCCTGGAGAGACTGTGGCGCATAGATAAGGCTCCACTTGGAGCAGGTAAACCCCTAAGGGACTGCAGTCTGTGGATAAGTCCAGGCCGGAGCAGGGGCAAGGGGAGGAGTTCACTGCAATGTTAAACCCTATGGTCTGGTCCAAAGGGATCAGGGGTGGAGATTGTAATGGAAATACCTTGAAATTATTGTAACCTGGGATTTGAGTTGCATGTTATGGGAATTACTATAGCAGGAACCCCTTGTTGCTAGCCAGGCTAGGAGCAAGGGGAGGAGTTCATTGCAATGTTAGATCCTATAACCTAGCCCAAAGGGACCAGGGGTGGTCATTGTAATGGATATACCTTTAAATTGTTGTAACCCATGATTTGAATTGCATGTTATAAGAATTACTATATCAGGAACCACCTGAACCAATAGAGGACAAGCTTTATAAGAAGTAGTGCAAGTGCAGCAGTGACTCGACCTGAGCTGGCTTTGGTACCCAGTAACTCCATGCAACACACCACCTCTCCTGTTCTGAGCGACAACCATCACAGACGGAGCCCAAAGTCATGGACTAAATGAACTCAGTGGACATTTTGTGGACATTTATGGACATTTTACAGACATTTCACAGGGGTGGCCCATAGACTGAGGCAATGATATCTATGTATTATATCAAAGGATGGGAAGGGGGATGGTGGTTAATGAGGATGTATTGGATAGTGTGGGACCTGACCATGACGTAAATTGTATGGAATAAGGGGTGGAGAATGTGCTGGTTTTGGCTGGGATAGAGTTAATTTTCTTCATAGTAGCTAGTATGGGGCTATGTTTTTGATTTGTGCTGAAAACCACAAGATTAAAGCAACATGTTTCCAAAGAAAAAGGCATTTGACCTTAGGCAAAAGCAAGTATGTGCCATACAATTGTCATTAGTGCTTTTCTGTATGATTGCAAAAACTCTAACCACTTGGAGTTTTCACATTTGGTGCCCTAATCGGTTCCACATTTCAACTGGTAAAATTTCAAATACTCATGTTTTGCAGAATTCCAGAATTCACCATATCTGCTTCCACAAACTCTACATGGGTTTTACTATCTAGTGTGCATTTTGGTCTGCACAGCTGGCTGTCTCCAGTCATCATTAAGGGGAATGACTGAGATGCAGCCCTCTGAAGTGATACAGGCCATGCCGAAGGCAAATCTGTTTCCATCCATGGGAAACTTCATCAAAACTTCTCAGGGAAAAGGGCTGCCTTTCTCTTTTGTTTTAAGTTGAACCGACAAAGACATCTCCGAAAATGCATTATTCTAATAGTTCCTCTCATGCTTAAGAAACAGGTACACAGGCTAATTATAGTACTATATTGTATTTAGTGCCAAACATGTGCTAAGTACTGTTCAAAACCCCAAAACAAAGACAGCCTCTAGTCCAATCCAAAGCCTTTGTATAGCAAAATGCTTGTTAACCATACACACATTTTCTCACTATCTAACTGAAACAACTTACAGGCATGAAGTTGAAGCATAAGCAGGAGAGTTTTGCAGGTCAGGATTTGAGGGATTTTTAAGGGCATGAACCAAGGCCCAGGGAAGTCAGTGGGAGGCTCCAACCAACTAATGAATATTAGAGGTCATATTGTAAAGACAGTAAATTAGTACGCAGATGCATATCCAACAAGGTTCTTGAAATTGTGTGTGATAACTGACATTAGTACAAGTTTGAAACCCAATGTTGCATGAGGGTGAACAAACTCTCCTGCTTAAAGCAGTGTCAGTTGTGGAACCAGCCCAGGCTGCCCACAGCTTTGCCCAGCCCATCCAGCTGCTGGACAGTCCTCATGGAGAAAAAGTTTCCCCTTTTTTCCAACATGCCTCGTACCTCTCATTCTACCACTATGTGAAAAGCCTGGTTTTATAACAAGGATTTTTTAACATTGCCGGGGCTTGTCAAACTTCCATACTGACTAATTTATTTTTACAAATTGGAGCTCGTTTTTCATTGGAGCTTGGTGAATTAAATTGTACAACAATATTATGTGTCTGTATTTTGAGATCCTGTGAAAAGCAAAAAACAGTTCTGTTAAAAATGTGAATAATTGTAAGGGTTGTTGAAATTTCAGCCTTCAATAATTTCAGCTACAATTAAAATAATTAGTGTGCAATTTACTTCATGAAAATGTTTAACAGAAATGCTAAAAGAACATAGCAAATTAAAATGTACATGTTTTAGGATTCATAAGGCTTTCAGTCAGGATCTCAAAGGACCTTATAGTCCCACTGTTTTTTAAATAAGCATATAATGTAGAACTGCCAGACTTCTGGGCCTTTTCCACCTCAAATATTAGGATTCTCTACAAGCTTATGAAAATCTCTGCAGATAAAATATATCTGAAGAAAATTTGCTCTCGATACTGTCAGTGGAATATTCTTCCCTATAGCACATCATTCTCTCGTATCTTTGTCTAGCCTAGTTGTAAAATAAGGCTATACAATAACTTCATAATTTAACCGAGAAAATGCATCTTGCTGCTCAGAAATTGTTTTCCTATTATAATGAGCTAACTTTTTTTGGGGCACCAAGTTTTGCCTGCCAAATACAATGAGATATAATATGCAGATTCAAAATGATCACTTCCAGAATAAAGTGGGAGTGTAGTTTGGTAGGAGGAGCCTTGGCCAGCAGAGCATTGTGCTGGTTCAGGGTAGTCAGTAATGCAGCTTTTCTGTCCACTACCTTTATATGCTGCTGCATAGTGGATGGAAAAGTTTCTGTGAACTTGTCCATCGTGGGCTGGAGCAGCACACACAGCTTTTAAATACTGGGCAGAATGACATAGGAAACTTCTTAGTATCACTGATACCAGCCTTGCCTGCTGGATAAGATATTCCATTACCTGTACACCTGGAAAAACAAGACAAGACTTTTTCTTGGAGTGACAGAAAGTGCTCTGCAAGGCACTGAAGATGAAACTGCTTGCTCCCAGCATCCTGCTCAGGGACGCTCTCTCCAGTGCTGCCCTTCCTTAATGCTGAGTTCATTTATTTCTTTGATGTGTTGCATAAAACTGCAAAGTGGTCTTTTTTGGTGCTTGTTTTTTGTTTGTTTGTTTGTTTTCTTTAAAAAACAAACAAAAAGAAAGAAAAAGAAGTTTAGGTGAGTGTGTCTGGGCTCCCTGGCCAGCCCTCCTCTCCCGCCTGGAGGTGGGAATAACCTGCCAGGCAGTTTCTCATCCACCTAACGAGTCCCTCTAGTGGTGCCATCCTGAAAATTTTACTCCTGCATTCCCAAATTAATGAGGAGTACAGTCAAATCAAACCGAACAAATATTTTAATGTAATCTGTCATTAGTGAAAATACTATAACTTTGTGAAATGTAGATGTGTTTGTTCTAATTAGCGTCACGCTTGTGGAAAATAGCATACCCGTGTAATTCCACTGCCTTCATTTCAACAGGAGTGGAAACTGTTTTCAGAGACAGTTGAGCAAGGTCCTCAATTTTCATGCAAACATGAAACAAGCTAAAAATATGATCTTTTTTCAACATGCAAAATGTTCTTCTCGGCTCTTCTCAGAAAGATATTTTAGGAAGTTTATTTTGAGCAAATTAATTATATTTCTGTGGTGACCTTGTGAGGGACAACTACAGTATTATCAGTGTGCATACTGCAAACGGGGAGTTCAAGTTGGGGCGTAGTGTGCACAAATAGACCTGAGAAAATAAATGGTATTTCTGCTTTCTTGAAGCCATAAAATGTTGGGAAGGAAATAACAGTGAAAGGTTGGAAGTGAAATGGAAACATCGCTAAAAGTGAAATTAAAGAACTGAGAAATGCAGGGATGGTCTTTGAAGCAAACACACCTGCATGTGAAATGCTCAATACAGCCTTGTTTTCATATTAATTCTTAGTGGGTTGGGTTTTTTGTGTTTTGTTTTTGTTGTTTTGTTTTGGTTTTTTTTTTTAAGCTGTGTAGTTAGGTAAATAGAAGAAACCACATTTATTTGTAGGGGCATTTTTAGCTTTTGGGGTTCAGGGCAATCGGAGTAGATCTGAAAAAGGTTTTGGTTGACTCTGAACCTCTGAGTGGTGAAACACAGTGTGCAAAGATGGCAGAAATCAGGCAGTGACCTAAATGGCAGGGAACAGATGATGACCAAGCGCAGCCTGTCCTGACCAGCTGCGTGGCCAGAAGCACCCTCAGCACTGCCACACATGGTGATGGGAAGGGGAATATTGCTTACTGCCCAGTAAATCCAGGTCTGGTTGAAAGGGGTGTACTGGGAGAGCAAGACATTGCTGCTGCAGCACAGTCGGGGCTTTCCTGAAAATCAGGTGGGCAGGAATGGTGTAGCTACAGTAAATATGGGTAATTAGAGTTTGTTCACTTCCCACTTGAGAATGCCCTGGATGCCCAGGCACCTGAGTTGATGTGCTTTATTTCCCATTTCCCACATTACCAAGGAGCCACTGGGTGAGAGCACCTGATATTTCTCTTTGGTTAGGCTCTTATTTGGTCAAAATTCAGCTTTATCTGGGAATACAACATTAACTCTGTTAGTCTTAGGAATCGAGAGATTCATGCAGAGAAATCAAATTAATTTCCTTTCTTCCACCAAATTGTCAGTCAAGGTATGGGAAGGAAAATGGTATAATTTTTCATTTTTTTCCTAATACCTTGAGGTTAGATGAGATTAAATATACTGTAACACTGCACCCACATGCAATGCTCTGCAGGGATACCTGACCAAAGCCTGATGACTGACAAGTCAGTGAATCTGCATGTAGGTCCTTCCCTGGTCCTTGAAGCAGCTGTGATATGTTCACCTGATGAGGTGGCTCTGCTGCTTTTGGGCTGGAAATTCAGTTTCCAACCAGAGTCCAGAGTCAGCACAGCTCTTCCTACCGGGCTCTGTGCTGCCGGCTGCAAACGTGCTCAGACGCACGGCGAAACAGTCCCTACCTCTGTCCTCAGATATTGTTCTTAAGAGATGTAAGGGAAGAAATCTTCAAGGGCACCAGCTTAAATCTGCTATAAAAGTCAATAACAGGGAAACAGACTGCAAAGTTTCCTGTTATAAATCTAAATGTTAACTCGGTGCAAGGGGACTGATCAACAGCTGTTTTGATAGAGTTACAGGTGCTTTGGGTGTCACAATTTTGCATTTCTCAATGGAGTGTTTGAATATTGAAATTTATTTAAATTTCCTTGAGTTTGACTTTTAATAGATTTTTTTTTTTTTAATCATGCATCGCTTTCAAGAGAAACTGACTCTATTTGGGAAGCTTTGAAAGGCAACAGGCTAAAATAATAACAAAAATAAGACAGGGGTTCACAATTTATTCATTTTATTTCAAAACATAAAGCAGAGAGCCGTGTCTGCCTGATATTTGTGTTTATGCCTCTGCATGCAGAAGTGTGCCAACCAGGGAGGGAAGGTTTGGGCTCTGGAATCAATACTGAGCACTGAAGTAGCTTTTAGATGCTCAGCTCCTGCTGTGCTTGGTCTAATTTGCAGTTTGTTGAAATCCCATTTTAAATGCTGCTGGAGAAGTCTGCTTTATCTCAGAGAGAAATCTGGGGAAGTTGGTAGTTGAAAATAATGGATCATCAGGAAATAAATGTAGGGATAATGTATGCAGGGAAAACTTCAGCCATGAAACTTGTTTTGGAGGAGGGCACGCCCACATCTCTGCTCATTTTTTAGCATTAGAAATGAAATCATCCAACTAGTATGGGGAATAATTGGGTGCAATGGTTACATTTGGGTCTTGTGGCTGAAATCCCAGAAAGACTTACTTTATTAATTTGGTCTAGCTGACAGATAAACATTTGTGCTCAAGCTTTCAGAAGTAGTGGTCATGTGGGAGAAAGTCCCACTGCTTCTGAGCTCTCCCTGCTTGCTGGGTTTCGCCTCTTGCAGCATTTTGGGAAGCGTCTCCGCAAAGCCAGCCTGGTTGAGCTGTATATGCTCTGTGTAACTATAAAACATTCCTAATACTTACCAAAAAAACACAGCAGTTACTGTGTGTTACTTTGGCAAGCTGTTGCTTGCAGCAAAAGACATCTGAATGTTGGGCAGGAATCCCAGAGGGCAAGACATAGCCCTCACCCTTCAGAGAGGAGGACGGTTTGATCGGTGAAACTTCCTCTCACCCCACTCTTTGGCAGCCTCGTTTTTATAGGGAGCCAGCAAAGACCACGGTAACTTGTCAGCAAGTTAAATGGAGAAATGAAAGGGAGAACTTAAAAAGCTCATGCAGCCTGGCTCCATTCATTGCTATAGCAATAATTTTCCGTTAAAGCGATGCAAAAAAATGTTTTAGATGATAATGCACTTTTAAAATGCAATACCGCTAGCAACAACTCTCTCTTATTGTAACCGATGGATCTGTGAAGTCCTTTAATGACATTAGTAAGGTTCTTTGCCTTCCTGAAGGAGTTATCAAGTGGCTGGGAATGAATTTAGCAACTCCTACCTTGCAGTTATGGGCGAGAATCTGGATGCACAAGTGCTTAAACAATAGAAGTTTTAAGAACAGGTTGTACCTTGATATGAGCAAGTCCTCTGCCTTCTCTTACTGCTTTAGATTTCCAAAGCCCCCAGAGCAGTTAGAGATGCAAATGCAACTAAAAGTCACTGGCTGTCGTTTGGCTGTTAATTCTTTTTTGCGCTTTTGAAAGTCCACTCCATAAGTAGGAGAAACATTCCCAAGAGACGTGTCCCAGCTAGAGCTGTTGCATGTCAGGGGCAGCATATAAAACAGGGTTTTCCTGAAATACATTTTTTACTATCCACAGGGTGCAGCTACCTTCTTACAATAGCCAATGCCTTATCTGTCTTCTCTATTTCTCTATAAAGAGAGGACGTAAGAGCTCTTTCCTACCTTGTGAGGGCACTGGGAAGGTTACAGGCTGTGAGGTCCTTGTATATGGCACAGATTGATGGTGAATAGTGGAGGTTCTGCTGGAATATCTTCTCTGACCTGTCCAGAAAGAGTCCCTGGAGGTGCAGAGAGGACTACCTGCCTCTCCTCTGTGTCTGTGAGGCTGTAGTCCTTCTACACATTACATTTTTGTTCTTCTACACACTTGAAAAATGCAGTCCAATAAATCAGTAGGTTATTTGGCTTGCAAGTACTTTTTTTGTGTTATTCTCTGAGGTGTTAAGCATACCTTCTGTGTTTATGTGCCTGGCAACTGGCAATATTGTTTTAATTAAATGCCTTTTGACTAGGAGAATTCAGCTACTTTGTAAAAGGAAAAATATGAAGCTGCTGTGTTATATGATGGTGTTTTAGTACTACCCTGCTTTTTCTAAACTAGTTAAATAGAAACTGAGAAAGCATTTAATTTTAAAGTACATTCGTCTTCAGGCTTTAGAGTATCTTTATTACTGCACCTACTTCAGCTGAACAAATGGAAAATTCTGTTCTACTCAGCCCAGATTGAGCTAGTTTTTTAGATTTAGGGGTTTTTTGCCTATCAATATGTGAATGTGATTTGGATTTTGCTGTAAGAGGAAAAATCTAGGGCTTTTACCTCCTGCACAGAACACAATAGAAAAAAAAATGGTTTTAATTTCTGTAGCTGAACTAAAAGAGAATTGGGAGAATAATTCACTTTGGTTTAAAATTAAAAGTTGGAGGTTTTTTTTTTCTTCTTTTCAAAATGGGAAAAAATGTGGCTGGCCAAGTAAAAGTTTAGTACCCCTGAAAAAAATGCCTTGTTTCATTTTGGGGAAATTCTTGTTATTACTTCTTAGTAAAGTTATGTTAGAATCATTTTGAAAGTAAATGTTGAAAAAGTCTTTGAGTTTTTCCTGAGTTTTCTTTTGAGCTGAAACTAATTGCTTAATCTAATCCAAATGTTCAAACTGTTTCATTCCTCTTAACTCAGGATTTCTCACTGAAGGAGCTGTGTGGGGGAAAGCCTTCCCAAGCCCCAAGAAGATGTGAATTCTGAGGGGAAATGCATGTGTGGGAGTTGCCAGGACAGACCACGTACGTCCCCCGGGCATGGTGGAGTGCGGAGGTCCCACGGCACAGTGGGCCCGGGGGAACAAATCTGGAAGCAAAGAGGTGGTTTTCTTGAAGTCAATAGAATCCAATATTATAGGATATGATATTCTATATAATATGATTCTTATAATACTATATAATAGGATATTATATATAATTAACATTACAATAATAATAGGATAATTACTATAATATAGGATATAATAATAATAGGATAATTCCTATATTTTATATATATATATAATAGGATAATTCCTATATTATACGAATTATAGGATTATAGGATTATATCAGGATGTTCACACCCTGGGGAATATGAAGCTGTGGACTGCAGGCTAACGAAATAATTATCTCCAGGCCTCTGGTAACTTGTCATCATCTCTGTCTCGTCACTGTCACTACTAGGGTTTGCAAGGAGTATGGGGGGAGAGAGAGAAAGCGCAACATCTGAATCAGTTCAGCTCAGGCACAGCTACAGAATATGGCCAGAAAGAGCAAAGCTAAAGGCCCCCTGTACCCATCTGCATGTTCAACTGCTCAGGTTTTCACCTATATGTGAGTCATTGGCTTTTTCAAACTTCAGACTGAATAAAGCAAAATCTTTCAAGTTCAGTCAAACCAGTTTCTCAAATGAGGGAAATATTCTTCCTAAATGGACAAAACAAATGTTGCAGCAGTAGCAGGGATGGGTTTTTATGAAGTGATGGTGGGGAGGGAGGTAGCAGAAAAATTGTCAGCTGAGCACATAAATGTATCATCTGTATTTTGTCAGAATAGCCAACATGATGCCGAAGCCCCTTCCTTTCACTGATCGTCAGTCCTCAGAGTGAAAGCCCAGCAGCGGCTGTACACTTGGGAAGTCTGGAGATGGCATTCCAGCTGGAGAGGTTATCACTCTCAGTCGTGAACTGGATCATTACCCAGTGCAGTCTCAGATAGACTTTCTCCCCACTGCAGAATCATTTAAAGATGAGAGAGGAAAGCGCAAGCATGAAAACCCATTATAATATATAGCTGCACTAAGCTTTTCAGTAATGGAAAGTACATGCTGTATCTCGCCAGTGTCTAACACTGGCTTGGGGTCCATAGCAGCTCCTAGCAACATCTGCTACAGCAGAATCTCTCAGCAACAGACAATCCACTGCGGTGTTGTAGCAATGTCAAATGACATCCACTTTCTCACAGCTGTGGAGCTGAACATGGCTGCAGGGAGAAGAGAGGGACGCTGGTTCAGTGCATACCCCGGAGAGATAGATCGCCATCATTCCTAGAGCATCTTGAACTCACTGAGTGATGCAAGCCTTGAGTGGGACAAGCCTCTTCCCTTCACTGAAGGGTTTTCACCATGAGGTGTAATTTACACCTGTAAGCCAAGGGAAGTGAATCTCGAACCATGTACTCTTGTTTAGTGGTTAGACCTCAACAAAAGCACACACCTTGCCCCCCAAATTTCTCTCAAGCTCAGGCTCACCATCCATCAGGGGTACCTTTAGGGAAGTCACCGTTCATGTGCCTGAGCACTCTTGGCAGTTGTTCTTGTGATTTTTGGTGGTTTAGTACAACAGCAGGAGAGGCCAGATGGGCTGTTTGTGGACTGCATATAATGCTCCTAATCTGTACTGGAAATGGGAATATTGGATGAGCTGTTAAGATAGATGTAGAGGTGCTTTCTATTAAGTACATAGTCAGTCTTTATAAGTATGGTGTACACCGTTAATATTCCTAGATATTGAATTCATCAGTACAATGAATGCAATTTAGATGGGTAGTGAAAAGTCCTCTATTCTATCTTAAACTGGCACATAATTTTACCTGTCAACAATCTGCAGCACAGAAGGTTGTTTCTGAAATTCCTGGCTCTAGAAGTTACTGAAGTACTTATGAAAATGTACTTAACTGCCAGTGAGTCAGCATTCAGAGATCTGAAACTCATTTCCAGGAATTATGTGATTTACAAGGCTTGACTTCCAAACCTGGCGACTGACATAGCAAGAGAAAGAATAAAGAAACTCTCAAATACAAACCCCAAATGTTTTTCAAATGCAAACCACAGTAAGAAAACAGTCACCCTCTTGAGACATATCTGTACCTGTCATTTAAAATCAGAGGGTAGTGGAGAAATACTCCATCTCAGTCATTTTTTTCTTTGAGGTCACAGTTTGTTCACTGATGTCAAGTCCAAAGATCCCACTGAACCAGAAAACGGAAACATTCTTTAAATTTAACCGTACTAACGAAGACCATTCCTGTTCTTTTGGATCCTTTAAATGTGGAATGCAAGCGGTTGGTATATTACCAACATCATAACAGCTGATGGTATCTGCTTCGGGACATGTTATGTGAGTGGGGCAGAGGTGACAGATTACTGGCAGCCAAAGTCTCAGTATTATTATTTAATGTTGATATTCCAGTGGATCCCAGAAGCACTTTGGCCAGGCCAAAAAGACGAGTTGCAAAAGAAGAAGTTGCAAAGAAGAGTTCCAAATAATGCCAGTGCTTTTCAGGTAGAAGTGATACAATTTGCAAGCCCTAGTTAGGGAATGAGACAGACAATTTATTTAGAGTGTTAAGTCAAGGGAAGTGACCCTTCCTAGGTGCCCTCCAGCCACTAAGCAGGATTCACTGGTAGCAATCTCTTAGGGAGAATAATTTTTCCTCCTGGCAGTGCCTTCAGCAGCTGACTGTGTGCTCTTGGAAATAAGTTGCTGTTCTGTCTCATTTCCTTAATTTCCTGGCTCTCTGTCCTACTTTTCAGACAGATATTTTTCCTTTCCATTAAGGATGTTATGGTGAAGGTGTAATTCATACTTCTAGGAGCCAAAGCAGTAGCAGAGCTATTAAACATGCAGGCGATGCAACCTTATGAGACCCCATGGCTGGAAGGGGCATCCACACTCCGGATTGAAAGACGAGACAAGGCAGAGCATCCACCCTGTGCACCAGAGCCTTGGCTAACCAAATAATGCTGTTCCCCTTAATGTGGGATATTTTTAATTGGAGTGAGGTACATGACAGCAAAGAACTAATCAAATTTGTGGCAAGCCTTGTAAATTTTTTTTAAAGAGTGGCATTTAGTACTTTTATTTGCCATCTGACTGCTATTTTGCTGCAGAAGTTACCATCCTCTTTGATATGATTGGTAAATGCCACTGAGGAATATGAAAATATGTAGAAAGTGCTAGCAGCTCTTATATATACCGAGTTTTCCTCTTGCTTATGGAAAAAATTAGTTACTTGGCAAATTCCCAGTGTCATATAGTCTGCAGTATCTTCCATTGCTATCAGTCCATTTTCAGACCTGGTTATGCCATGGAAACAAGCTGGCTTTATCTCTTGAGAGCAGATGATGTCCTCAAGTTTGTGGGTATAGGTAAAGCCCCCATCATGATTGTCTGAAAAGCTTAGCAGATTTTACTTAATTATGTAGTAGTTTAGGCTGATATGTGTGATTTGGCTGGACCTGAAAATTTGCCTGAAGATAGATGTTTTGTTCATGTCTTTGACAGAAATCTGAGGTTTGCAGTGGGAAAGTGACCATTCCCCTTAAGAGCTGTGTATTCTGTGTCCCATCGTATTCATGAATTCCTTGCATAGTTCTTTTGCTTAGTCAATACAAACCTCTAGGGTCTCAATTATGTTTGTACAAATTAGAAGCCCTGCCTGTGCAAGGTATGAGAGCATATAAAATAATTTGGGTCAACTTGCTCGGGTTTTATAAGAACAGGAGAGGAGTTATTTTCCAAGGTTGATGCCAGACCATTAAATAAAGAGGAATATGTTCAGTATTTTGGTGGTAGTATGCCACTGGGACTTTTCTTTCAAGCCGCAATATCCCAAGCCAAACGTTTATGTTCCATCTGGAAGCCAACAGGTGATCTGCTAGGTTTTTCTGCAAACAGATGTTATAAGAGTCTTTAAGTGTTTTATGGATGGAAAAAAACCCCTGTACGATACAGTCTATTCTCAAAGCAGCAAAGTTGTCAATTGTGATAGCAACATCCTAACTAAGGTAAAACAGATTTAGAAATGTTCCTGGGCACTTCTCTGTGGGAATTGTGTGGCACCAGCCAGAGGTCTGACAGCACTCTTCATTTGCTTTTCGTCCAAAGCAAACCGCTATTCCCTCATCATCATTTTGTGAAACACGACTTCTAGGGCCATTCCTGGGATGAGTTGAGAAGAAAAGAAAAATGCATTTGAAATGAAGGAATATTAAAAATTACTTGGTCCAAACTCAGTGTATAGATGGGTGTTAGCTATGAAGGATCCTTATTTTTCCACACTAGTTTTGTGATCCTCAGTTTAGATCTCAACATTATACTGTAAAGAGTGGGCTGCTTAGAAGTGACAGGATGAAATACCACATATAAAAAAATACAGAGAAGATATTCTCTCTCTGAAGAATATTATACTGGAAATATACAAAAATATGCAAACAAGATACTCTTATGTGCAAGTAGGTAAGTGTATACACATAAGTAACATGATCTTTATTGCATACAAAACAATAACGTTCTCAGAATCTTAACTAATCAAATGATAATCAATGAAAAAACCCAGCCTAATATCTGAGGTCTCTGTGCATTTACAGAGTTGGAGGGAAGCTTGACATTTCAATAGACATTACATATACAGTTGACAGAACACTTGAAAAAGGCAGCTGTAAATTATTTCTTACCATGGCCTAAATAGTCCATTTATGTTTTATCTGGAGAGGAGAATTTCAGTAGTTGCCTTAGACGTAATTACTCAGTTCGAAGAAGAAAACATTTTAACCAGGACACCTTTCCATCTACTTTTGTTTTAGTGAGGGTTATTTATGTTCTTATTAAATCATCTATTAGTAATCAAGTGAGAAAAGACAAGAGGGTAAACGTTGGAAATTAAAATAGAAAGCATTAAGGAAGGCTCCCATATTACTTGTGTTTTACAGACTGCAGAATTTGGCTTTAACATTTCAGCAAGCCAGGAGAGACTCTCCTCTACAAAATCAGAGGGTCCAGCTGACTTCAGTGGACTCTGTGTGGGAAGCCACAGAGCCACACATCTTCAATTCTGAAAGGATTGCCTCCCAGACATGCCAAAAAAAGGTGAAAATCTGAGGTGAGAACTGCTTCACCAGCGACCAGCTCTGGAAAGAAGTAGTGTCACTGCAAATCTCCATACTGCCATGACTTCGCTCCTGGGCTGGGAGGAGAGAGGTGCAGTTTCAGTGCTTACTCCTTGTTTCTTTTTGTTTCAGAATTTTTCCACTAACTTATGGACTCGTCTTCTCATTTAGAAAGGGCCCTAGTAAATGAGCAAGATTTGTAAATGGTGGTCCAAGAAGATACATGGTGCCCTTTTGGTTTAGGTAAATTTTATTTTAATATTGGATGTTTTGATGTAGCTTAGCCTTTTTTTTCCACCATGTCTATCTAATGCATAAACAACTTCCTATGGTGAAGCAGCAGCCTCACTAACAGTGGATCATATGGAATATCAATTTAACACCAGTACAAATGATTATATATTTTAGCAGTTCTGCGGGGCTGTTTGTCTGTAATCTTTTGTTGTTACATTATGGGACTTAGTGTTACAAAAAATCATCTGAATTTGCCTTGCAATGGGAATGATAGCTATCAACCAGATGCTCATTCACACACCAGAGGGTTCCTGAGGAATGAGCACAAAAGGTACAACAGCTTGAAGAGCCGACTCTGCTCTTAAAGCTAAGGCAAACCACTATGGTTGCAAACTGCTGCAATACTAAGAAATTTTGTAAAAGCTTTTGTGTAAAAAAGAGAAAAAAAAGCACTAAATAATTGTGCTAAATGAGTTCTTGATAAAAAAAGTAAAAAAAAAACCCCAAACCCCCTCAAAATACAGTTTATTGTGACTGTCCCAATTGTTTCTCACAAATGTTATGGTCTCATTTCTCATTATTTATGCTCACTGTGGTTCTCAAGAAAGCAGTGAGCAACATGCCATTTTGGAACTGCTATCATTGAGGGCATACGTAGTTAATTATTAAAACAAAGCTGTTGTGTAGTGTGCTCTAAATGCCACTGCTGCCACTTAGAAACTGATGTGATTTGCATTCCTTTTAATAAATTAAGTATTTAATTACATTATAAATGTAACCTCTAATTGAAGCACCTTCTCCCAGTGGAGATAACTCCACAATGATTTTGCACAAACTACCTAGAAGTAGATGCATGCTGCTGCAGGAGTGGGAGTCTCACTAATAAGCACTTAAACATCAATCTTGCGTATTTTTGCAACTTAATGGATCTTCCCCCAGGATATCTCTTAGGAGAACATTTTTTCTGCTGTAGTGTGTTGCCTTTTGCTCTTGTCCTCCACTTGTGGCCATTTGTGTGTGCGCACTTTTTTCTTTGATAGCGTTTATTTTGCATGCCTGGGTACCCGCTGGTATCTCCATAGTATGTAAAGGTGGATGCAAGTCCCCATCCATGAGTGTTTCATGTCAATGGTGACACTGTTTTGTTCTAAACCTATTTAACTGTCTAAATACAGCTCAAATTTTTAATATCTGTAATGTTACTGAAGCTATTAAGTAAGCTCTGATACCTCAGTTTGTTCTGTGTAGTAACTCATGAACCCAATTTAGAAGAGCAGTTCCCTGCTGAGGCTGCTGGGTAAAACTTCATTGTATGCTGAAGTCCTGTATCATTCTGATTATTAAAGATTTAACAGCTTTAAATATATTTATTTACCTTACCCTCTTGGCTAACGTCTAGTCTAAGCAGTTATTTTCTCCTTATGTGTAATTTGTTGTTGCTTCAGTAAGGAATTTCGGTTTTGGTTTTTGTCTGTAAGTTACTTCATACTGTTTCTGCCCAATTTAACTCCCAAGGTGGCTGAATCGATGCATTCAAATAACACCTGCCCGTATTTCTTCTATCTAGAGAGTGCTGTGAAACTGGTGAAAACAGAGTATAAATCAATACATTTAACTAATGTAACTGCTTGATTGCAGGTCATCGAGGTGTTAGGCAGGATTAGATAAAAATAATAATAATTTGTGCTGTGTGGTTGAAGAGCAGCTTTACAGTTTCTTGCCCTGATGCATGTTTCCAAGACTACCCCTGGACTTGCCCTCTGTGTTTGCAACCAGCTCTCCCGTCAGCTTCCACGGGGGGATGAAAACCTGGTGCTCAAACCTGAACAAACAAGGCATGCTCATGACAGTTAGGAGTTTTGAGCCAATCTCTGTAACAGCGGTGCAATTCAATTGTTAAAGCAGTGATGGAGGCCCTGGGGAGCAGAAAAAGATATTAAGAATTGTTCAGAGTTTAGGCAGTTTAAAAGGCTCACTCAGTCACTCTCAAATAGTACAAGAATTTCACCACCACATTAAAACTTGGAGTCTATCTACTATAGTAACTTACTCCTGTCAATAGAGAGTACCAGGTACCAGACAGAGGTCCCAGAAAATAAAAAAAAAACAAAGAAATGTCATTTGTGGATTGCTTGCAGTTCAGTTTCTTCCCAACTCCCTTAGAAATTTTTCCTTTTCTAATTCTTATTTAAACTTTCATTTCATTACTAATCCAAGTTTTCTGCAAGCTTTTGAACTGTGGTCTTAGTTTTACCTAACACTGGCTAAATGCAGCGTTGGGGACATATTTCTTTGTCTTTAATTTACTGTCTTTCACCATGCTTCTCCTGGTTCTCATAGTAAGAGAAAGATGATCAGGCATTTGCCATCTAAAAAAGCCTGGTATTTAAATTCAATACAATGCAGTCTCCAGGATTAGGACAGATAAGGTAAATAAGAGCTGGGTGACCTTAAAAAAGTCTTATCTCTCAAAGAGAACTTGAACAAGGTCATGTTGAAGAAGGACAAATCATAACCGTTTCTGGTTACTCTCTCTATTCTGTAGACAAGACGAGAACCTTCTCAGTTTCTCTGGGAGAACTCCAAAGATTAATTCAACCACTTACACATATACAGCTGATAGATTGTTACATTCTTTCCCCCCTAAACCTCTCATTTTGAAAGATGAAGCCTGAATTTCAAATATGAGATAAGCAGCCCATTTAATTAGTTTAGGACTCTCCTATCTGTGGGCGGACAACTTTTATTTGTTTCTGTGAAGTACGACAGCTCCTTTTCACATAAAGCTGAGAATGCAAAGCCATTTATTTTTCTTTCTATAAATTGTGCCACTAAATACCTAGTTAAGCTCATTAGCAGAATAAATGAAGAAGTATGGGAGTACCATTTCTGAAGAAGAAGCTTCAGAAAAACAGTCTGGCTGCAAAATGTATGTTTGTAAACACTGGATCACATTCTCAACTGCATAGCTTCATTGACTTTGATTAATAAGGATCTGGTCTATTGGTTTTCTCTCAGATAAATATTAATTTACTCTTCCTTTTGTCTCAAAATGGATCTCCCTGATACCAAATGCAGAAAGGAGGACAGCTGAAGCAAGGCTTTCTGGCTAAGACTTCTAATGGAGGCTACAGTATTTTAAAAAATATTAAAGAATAAAATGTGCATATGGGGTTGTGAAAAAGGGGCAGCTGTTTTAATGTGGGGAATCTCACTTCTTCACCTTTCCTGGGACACGGCATTATCTAAGGCCAGCTCTGCTGTGAACAAATGGATGTTTTTGAGACTTCATCCTTGCCTGGTAACATGTTTTGTACTTTCAGCAGCATGAGCAATCATGTGCAGCTACACTGAGAAGACAATTAAGAAGAAGAGGGGAACAAGAGGGATCACAAATCCTTTTTGGCCAGGTTATCTTATTGTCTCTTAGGATTTCGCAATCATGAGGCTGAGGATTATACAATAGCCTTGGGGTAACCAGTGGCAGCCTCTAAACTTCAGGGTTGTAAAGGTGGTTTTGCTAGAGACGTGAGCATAGTCTACTGCACAGCTGTGGAGGAGCACAGTGAGGTCTTGCTCACTCCTTATCTGCTGCTACTAACTAAGGAAACTTGTCTTGGCCAAATAACCACAGTGAAGTTGGATCAACAGTGAAGGGCTTGCTCTTTGGGTGTGCCTACTATAGAGTTTTCTAATTCTCAAAACGTTTGTCATGGCTTTTTCTTGGTGATCCCTATGGACATTCAGTGGAAGGCAAATTTCTCTCCCTCTGCACCACCACCTCATGTCAGCATTATAGGTGTTGCTGCCCTGAGCATCTTTTTTGTCTGTCAGATATTGCATATCTCTGGCTATCCAAATTAATTTTTCTGTTAAAGCCCTGAGCAATTAGAGAATAACATTACAGAATTCAGCACAGCTGCGGGGTCATAGTGTAACATGCATTTGGAAGATAGATGTGAGCAGCAAGGTAGGAAGCTCCTGATCAATACTGCTGGGAAAAACAAGTGGTCTGTACAACATCTGTGCTGGGAAAGGAGAAACTGTTGCCTGATGCTGGGCATGGGAAGCTCAGGGATAGTCATGATACTTCAGGCTGCTGGCAGGATGCCCTCTCCCAGCTGATCTCCACCTAAGGCACGCAGCAGGGGTGCCTTGTGTTTTACGTGAGGTAAAAAAAAGGCTAAATCTTCATGCTCTGCTTGACTCCCTATGGCTTTGCTCCATGTACTTTTGCTACATGACATACGGCTTTATTATGAGACTCACCTTCAGCTTGGGAAGTGTCTTTTCACTGCCTGGGACTTGTTTCACTCCCCCCTGCCATCTGTAACTGTGACAGTTAAAATCATGTTGGTCTGGAGTACGTTCAGTGTTGGTTGGTGAAAAACCTCAGAGCTGAAGATGGCCAAGCTATTTTATTAGTAAAGGCCAAAGTGAATGTTCATAAGGGAGAGACCAGTTACTGCTTTGCAGAGCAGTCGCAGTGGTGTCCTCATGATAATTTTTTTCACAAACAATAAGGATCTTCAAAGTTGTGTGACTCGTATTACACCTGATTTCAGTGAAGGCTAATTGAATCTACTGTGCCTTTCCTAAAACAGTTTTGACTGACTTCTCTGTTCTCCACTTTAATCCAAATTTAAAAAGGCATTTATGTGTGCTAATTAATTTATTTGTGTTAATGAACATCTATTGACTCTTCCTTTTGTATTGCACTGAAATTTGAGGTGTGCTGCAAATCAGCCAAGGTTTAGCATACCAACAAAATAAAAGCATTTGGGGGCTGTGGGTTGGTCTACCATAAATAAAGGCACTTAGGAAATTGAAAGCACTGACTTCAGGCTGCTGGTTAGAGGAAAGCCCTTGTTTTCAGCCTGAGATGTGGCTCAGCTGTGTTTGTGGCACTGGCTATTTACAGCCATTTATACTCATATACAGATTTATAAATAGCTTACAGAATTGAACAAAGCTGCAGTTGAACAAAGCAATCTATTTTTTCCAGAAGTGATGGTATGAACCACTGAAGTCTGGGAAATTGTTGATACAATGTCACAAAGAAGGTGTGGAGGAAAACCAGCTCTGCCTGGAGCAGGATGTCATGAGGAGATGGACCTAGGGTCATCCAGGCAGGACGTGACTTTTGGTTGCCCTTGAGGATCTGTTAGATCAGAGCAGCAGGACAACAACCTCTCCTTGGCTCAGGGGGTCAGAAGAAGGACAACAGAGGTATGGTTTGGATGTTCTGGGTGCGGAACATTTTTGTTGTGGCTGTTCCCCATCAGAGGAGCTTCCCCAAAGTCCCTGACACTGGCAGAAGAGCATTTGAGCATGGCTGAGGCAAAATGCCCAAGATGGGTATGAAAAGGGGGAGCTTTTCAGGAGCATCCTCAGCTGCCTCTACCCCCATCTCCCCTTCTGCTGACCACGCAGAGGCTCAGCTTTGACCACTGTTAATATTTGCCTCAGTCTTTCTGTTTCTCACCCTAGAAACACCTCCACACTGAGCTGGCTGGTCCCATAAGGGAGGCAGCTTGGAGGGCTGCAAGAGGGCTTGGCAGGTTCTTCACATCTTTTCTACTTCTCTCAGACACCAAGTAATAGGTAAATGAAGTGTCCTTGCAGGTCCAGCCAATGCAGACATGGGTCTTGTGCAGCTGATGAGAGAGAAAAAAAAGAAAATCAGTTACTGCTCTCAGTTTCCATGGCTTCAAAGGTGATCTTTTCCTTTTTCCTTTTCTCCTGGTGAACCTCAGAGCCTCAACTCAGTCTTGGGGCCCTTGTGTTGGTCATTTTCAACCTTTTTCGCCTACATGCCTTGGTACCAGGCCATGATAACCCACCCTTGCTCTTGGCAGGTGCCTGCAGTGATCACATGGAGGCTGTAGCTTGATGCTGGGACAGGCAGCTTACCTGCAGGTGGCACGTTATGGTGAGCATCTATACTGTACCCTTCCTACAAGTATACTTTATGGTTGAAGAATGAGAAAGATTTGCAGTAGGCGGAAGAGGGGAAGGTGTGAATGGCAAGGAAAGTAGGAGGCATGGAAGGGCCAAAGGTGGAGACCTGCCCATGGAGACGGGGGTTGTGTTGGTTATTGCCTCCCCATGCTCAGCTGTTCTGGCAGGGGAAATACCACAGTGAGAAAAGACAAATGGTGATCTCTGTCAGGATGACAGTCTTGAGAAAAACAGAAAATTCTCAAATGCGGGTGGGTTAGAAGACTCTTTTTTCTCTTCCCATGTTGAGCATGTGGGATACTGAGAGAAGAAGGTGAACATGAGTAGCAGCATAAGCCTGCAAAACCGTGCCAGCTGTATGGTAGACTTTAAAAACCAACTGTTTACAACAAAGCCAAACAGTATGAACCAAATGATGCTTGCTAGTGTCCTATGCTCTGGGCAAGCTTCCAAGCTGGGTGGGAAGTGAGCTGGAAAATTGCCAGGCGAGTACATCCTCCTAGAACCTATGCTAAGGCACATGGAGGACAGGGAGTTGATTTGAGACAGCCAGCATGGCTTCAGCAAGGGCAAGTCCTGCCTGACCAACCTAGTGGCCTTCTATGATGGAGTGACTACAAGGGAAGAGCTGTGGCTACAGTCATCTATCTGGACTTCTGTAAGGCCTTTGACATAGTCCCCCACAACATCCTTCTCTCTAAATTGGAGAGATATGGATTTGATGAGTGGACTGTCAGTGGGATTGAGTGCACCCTCAGCAAGTTTGTTGACAACACCAAGCTGAGTGGTGCAGTTGACACGCCTGAGGGATGGGAAGCCATCCAGAGGGACCTGGACAAGCTTGAGAAGTGGGCCCATGTGAACCTCATAAGGTTCAACAAGGTCAAGTGCAAGGTCCTGCACCTGGGTTGGGGCAACCCCCAGTATCAATACAGGCTGGGGGATGAAGGGATTGAGAGCAGCCCTGCAGAGAAGAGCTTGGGAGTACTGGTGGATGAAAAGCTGGACATGAGCCGACAATGCGTGCTCACAGCCCAGAAAGCTAACCATATCCTGGGTTGCATCAAAAGAAACATGGCCAGCAGGTCGAGGGAGGTGATTCTGCCCCTCTGCTTTGATGAGACCCCACCTGGAGTACTGCGTCCAGCTCCAGAGGCCTCAGCACAGGAAGGACATGGACCTGTTGGAGCGTGTCCAGAGCAGGACCACAAAAATGATCAGAGGGATGGAACACCTCTGCTATGAAAAAAGTCTGAGAGAGTTGGGGTTGTTCAGCCTGGAGAAGAGAAGGCTGCGGGGAGACCTTATTGCGGCCTTTCAGTAAAGGGGGCTTATAAGAAAGATAGGGACAAACTTTTTAGCAGGGCCTTTTGCAATAGGGCAAGGGGTAATGGTTTTAAACTAAAAGAGGGCAGATTTAGGCTAGATATAAGGAAGAAATTTTTCACAATGAGGGTGGTGAAACACTGGAACGGGTTGCCCAGAGAGGTGGTAGATGCCCCATCCCTGGAAACTTTCAAGGTCAGGTTGGATGGGGCTCTGAGCAACCTGATGTAGTTGAAGATGTCCCTGCTGATTACAGGGGGGTTGGACTAGATGACCTTTAAAGGTCCCTTCCAACCCAAACTATTCTATGATTCGATGATTCTATGATACAAAGCACAGATGTGCTGACATGAACCCTAATGCTTTACTGTGCAAAGAACTTAGCAGCATCTCAAACAGGAGCACAGACAGTACCGTATTTCACCAGCTAGTACAAAAAGTGTACTCTGTGCACACACACACGTATAGGCAGCAATTCATAGTTTCCTTCCACGATGGCTGACCACTTTGAAGTTTTATTTCAAAGCTTTCTACTTTGTGGCAGAATCCTGGAGTGAATTTCCTCCTCTGGCCCTTCTTCCTGGGTTAACTGCCAAGTACAGGGGAACCCATTGCCCTTTCTGACACAGGTAGTCTTGCTTTGTGGTTTTGTGTTGTGGATGGAGTGAGAGTGCACTTGTAAGAGCAATATGTTTATTGATAACAAAGTTTGATAATAAATGCGACAGTGGTTTAACAAGATTTGATGGCAAGATACACTTGATTATTTACTGCATAGGGGACAAGGTCAGAAAAGACTGTCAGGGAGACCCTTCCGTTGAGTCATGACATTCAGAGAGGACCCCCTTGCTTTCTAAACTCCTTCTCAGAGAGGAGTCTATGTGCGGCTAGATCCAGTCCTAGTCCCAGACTCAGTCAACGGTTTATGTCTAAAGGATTATATACTCACAATCAATCTTTTATATCACTTAGCTACGATTTCAAAGTTTAGCATGCTATTAGTCACTTACCGAGGATCTGTTGCGGCAAGGAATCTCTCAACCTCGAGGAGTAACCTTGAGAGGCGTCCCTACTCAAGGGGAGATCCTGGCTTGCAGCCCGCTGCCATGCAGGAGATCTCAAAGGACTCTTGGGCTGCTCACTATTTATGGGGGTAAAGTGATTGACTCATAGTCATATTTACATACTAACTTCGTATGTTAGTTTCTTCCAAATCTAGCTTGAGTTAGACACTGACCAGTGCCATAGTTAGGTAGACACATTGCCATAAATTAGCCCTTGGCTGTTGTGTTGTTATCTGTCTCCCCTGAATCCACTCCGAACTGTATGCATCCATCACAACTGCCACTGGTGATTGTCACTTGAACAGGGCCATGGGAAAAGGTCAGATGAGGAGGGGGGAAGGCAGGAGGGTACAGGGGGATCACACCACCACATTTTGGTTCCTTTAAAAAAGTATTAAAATACTTTGTGGAGGTGGGTTTTCTCAGGTGGAAAGAGCATCTCTCTCTCTGTCGGGTAGTCTGGTTAAATCAAGCATCATCGTTTGGGTGAGTCTGCCTGGATGCTCACTTGGGGATGTAAGACAGCAGCTTTTGTTTCCAAATTGCTTTGTATTTTGTGGAATCGGTTCCATCTGTGAGGCTTTAAAATAACATCAAATTTAAATGGTGGCATTTTGCATTTATTTTGTCCAAATGTAAATGTTTAGGCTGTTAGGCAGCAGACAGTCAGACCCAGAATGAAACTTTTTACTTATCTGTTATTGAAGAAAATCCCCCAAGGAAATACAGTCATAATTTAATCTGTCTCTAGAATTTCCACTCTGTCTTTAATCACATTTCTTGCAATACTTCCTCTCTTTTCCCCCAAAAGAGTAAGTTCTTGGCTTTTCTTTTTTTTTCAGTTTCTTCGGTAGAAAAATTGGCAAAAACATTGTGTCTGGATGAATCTGTTGCAGGGAAAGAAATCAGTCAGTTACTACCTCTAGAAATCAAGTCATGCAAGGTTATCTTATGCATCCAGCTGGCAGAATTTCAAAATTCTTGTTACCAGGAGTTGCAGCATTTCAACCTACTCACTTTCTGGGAACGTTGCTTTTTCCTTGTGCTCTGCAAAGTGGTGAATGTATTTCTATTTATGTAACAAATTAGAGGTTTGCTTGACTATTGATTAGCTAACTTCAGAATCTGCTTTAAGGAGATAAAATGTGCTATCAGCATGTGAGGTTCAACAGTGTAATTAATAAATGTTTAGGATTTCCCTGATTTTTGAAATCACTTTTTTTGTTTGACTATTTGGTTAATTGCTAAGTTTTGTTTGTGTAAATTCCTCAGGGAAAATTCTTATTATGCTCAACATTGTACAAATAGAGCGTTACTGAATGTTTTCTGTCCTTAGGAGCAGCTCAAAGCCTTTGACATACCTGGTTTCTAACTGGAAGGCTTGATTGCCATTTAACTTTAATTGCCTTTATTGCCATATAGCCTTTGTCTCATCCTGCATGAAACTACTTTCGTTTTATTGTTATATTAAAGGATATGGGAATGAAGGACAAAACTAACCCACTTCAACTCCATATTTCTGATTTTTCCCAGATTTTTCGTATGATGGAAAGTGAGTACATTTACAGAACATAAACCTGACACTTTGGAAGCAAATACAGCAAGGGGACTGTTGTATACACATTCTGTGTATGTTCAAGCCATTTGGGGATTGAATGAGTCAGTTCATAGCCACTGTGGGATTATTTTTTCATGGCTTTCTGCTCAGATAACCATGCACAAGTAAACGGGAATTGTTAGTGATGTTTGAAAAGGTGAGAGCTGTTGTCCATGTGTTGATAGCTACTTGCACAGGTGTGAATCCCAACCACTTTATAATAGAAGAAATACTTTTGATTTAAAATTACCCAAAGTTTATTTATGAACGTAAGGTCTATTAGAGCTTACTGGTTCTCTAGATGAAGACAAGGCTGTTTCCTAATTAAAATAGAGAGATAATTTTTATCTGTAGGAATACAATAGAAGGGCATGCTTATGCTTGTGTGTCATTAGATCTTCACACTGGAGGAGATGTAGCTGTTCATTGTGGCAGTAAACACAGCCAGGGCATATATGCAATATAAGGTAGGCAGGCTGGTTTGGAAAAATAAGTGTTTATGTAAATTTTGCCCATTAGTTGAGGTGGTCTGTTTTTTTTCTGCCTGAAAATATTAGGAGCTAAATTACAACAACAGTGGAGCATCATTTTACCTACACAGATGGCTGTGAAGCAGTTGGATCATGGCTTGGTATGGAGAAGTTAATCTGCTAGAACAGGAGTTTTTATCACTCCCTTCCAAAAAGAGAGATCTGTATCATCAGTGGTCTGTTGGAGATTGCTATCAAATGACACATGCTAGAGAATTCATTAGGTTGTTCAAGCTAATATCAGTGGTTGGCTACTGCAGGATTTCTTTTAATCAGAGAGGCATAATTATAGCTTCACCATGGGCAGAATAAAATTTGGGCTCTGAACTTGTGTTCTATGTATTTGTATTTATCTCGTGCACCTCCTAGTTCTTGTCAATGGAGATATGATGTTGGAGGTCCAGTGGACATCCAGTGGGTTGAGAAGTTCAAAAACATTAACTTTGAGCACGCTTCAAGTACCTCTTCCTAGCTATGTTGAATATATGGTCCCTTGGACCTAAAAGATGTGATTTATAACTCCTTCAGTAGTCATAAAACAGAAGTTACCTTCACCTCTATCGATGTAAAAATCTTCTTCACAAAGATGTTGGATTAAATACAAGGCACACAGACAGAGGTTGGGTGTTTGTGGAGTTTTTTAAGCCCACAAACTAAAGTTGTTGCTAAATGTTCTCTATCGAGGAAAGATGTCAGATGCCCGTAAGTCATCTTTACTCCATGAAAGTGCAAGGACAGTGAAAAAGTAAATGAATGCTTTTCAGATACAAAGTATGTTTGCATAGCTGTACAAATCTGGCAAGCAGATGGTAACACACTGAATTTCAATAGGAAATCAGATCTGCAAAAACATTGTTTGTTACCAGGTTGCTATTGAAAAGACCGATTATGATGACTGATAGGAGTCCCTGCGATGAACCCCTTGCTCAGGCTGGCAGGCAATTGCTCACGTGAATAGCTGCAATGATTTCAGTGTACTGGCTTTCTCCCCAGTGCAAGGCAAGTGCATAAGCTGGTCCAAATCTTTAGTTATAAATCAATGCACAAGGTCAGCAATATTTTCTCTGAGGACTGGCAGATGGTAAGATTAAGAGTTTATCAGTAATTGCATGCATGTGCTTAACCCATAGTGAGTGAAGGGTAATATGAACAGGCATTGAACTCTGCTGAGTTGTGCTGTGTTTAGCACAAGCTAAAAACGTGCATGTGAAAAGCTACCACAGCCCAGCGGAGGCCTGGTAAGTCTTTAACCTTTTCTGGGCATGAAAGAGCCTTTTGTACAGGAAAATCCCATTTGCAGAAAGTGGGGGAATTTCAGGAGGGAAAGCGCAGAGCCTGGTACAATAAATAGCTTCAGAGTGGGAGGATATCTAAGAAGTGTGCCTCAGATGCAAAAATACATCTAGGAACCTGGAGAAATCCTTTCAAGAACTGTTGGAAAAGAACAGGAGAAAGTCCAAGTGGTTCTGGGACATCACAAACTAGAGCAATGCTATTTTCTCAGTACCTGGGACACACAGCACAAAAAATCTTGTGTCTTCCATGTTGTTGTTGAAGGGCAGAGCACAGCTGAGTCCATCGCTGTATGCTTCATCAGGAGAGGCCATGAGAAAATCATGAAAGTTGTCTATGACCAGTCGCTTGCTTTTAAAGTTCTTGCTAGTTAAATTTAGGGAAGAACTGAGAAGTGCTGTTTCTATTAGTCTAGCTAAAGTTTGGTTCTGTCTTTGTTCCAAGTCAATGTTTTTCATGCATTCAGGTATTTTTGAACTCCTTTCATGGAATTTTATGTGAAAGGTAGCAGAGAAAAAATCCATCCATGTGATGGGCTTATGCAAGGGTCCCTCAGGTCCTCCCGTTCTGTGAGAGTCTATGCTTCCTTTGGGAAATATTTAGAGCACGAAGACAGAGAAAATGCAAACCACTTGAGTAAGAGGTGGTTATTTTAAAACCTCTGAATGCCATCTAGGCCTTGGAGATAGTTATTATGCAGTGAATTCTCAAAATTCTTTTGGAGGAGGGTCAAAGAAAGCATCTGTAGAAAACAAAAATATTGGTCTGAGATGCCATGGATCTTTTCACAGCCCTGTATTTTGCCATTTCCTCTAGGTTGTATTTTTCTTTGTCTCTTGTTTCTTAGGAAGATCTTGGCTATTTCTGAGGCTCCTAAACTCGGTGCTGTTCCAGTCATAGCTTACTGCAGGTGATTCATTCTTTGGGGAACCATGAATTCACTGCTTTGCAGACATGGACACTGGCACAGTTCTGCAAAACAGATGAGGTACAGCTTCCACAGGCGAATGCACAGTAAGGGATGGGAGAGAAAGGGAGGAGGAGGTTAACAAATAAAGTGATATGGCCTAAAAATTCTGAAACACCTTAAAATAACATTTTGGAGATAACCTCAGGCCTCCAGCAATCCCTCATATACCTTCAGAGTTGTATAGTTCTTTCACTCAACTCGTACTTTTGGGACATGACTCCTCCTTAGTCTCAAGGATCATCTGAGGATTTGGCAAAGCAAAATGACGATAGTTATGATCAAGCTCCTTTATGTTCTTGCTAGAATTTGATGAAATCACAGGACTATTGTGTTGGCTTTTAACAGTAAGGTAATGGTGTGTGCATGCATATGTGTGTACATTTGTGTTCTCCATTCATACTCCTTACATGAAAGGCATTAATTTCAATAACAGTGATTGCTTTCGAGAAAGAAGACCTATGTCACTTCTTGCTTCTTATCCAATATGGTGATGTCAAAAAGCAATTAAACGAAAAAGGTCAGATACACAGAGTCATACAGTAATTTATGTCAGAAGGGACCTGTGCAGCCACGTCCCCCAACACCCTGCTCAGAGCAAGGCTAACTTCAGAGTTAGGTCAGATGGCTCATGGTTTCATCCAGCTGAGTTTTGAATATTTCCAAGGCTGGATATTCCACAGCCTCTCTCACAACTTATTTCCACACTTAATCTCCTTCCTTGTGAATTTTCTCTCCACGTATCTAGCTGGAGTTTCTCTTTTTTGCACCTTGTCACAGTTGCCTCCTGTCCTGCTGTTGTGCATCTCTGGAAAGAGTCTGGCTCTGTCTTCTCTTTAACCCCTTCTTAGACAGTTGAACAGAGCAACTAGGACTGCCCCTGGCCAGGCTGAAGAGGCTTTGTCTCAGCCTTGCCTCACACATCATGCTTGAGCCCCAGGCTGCCTGTAGCAGAGCCCGCTCTGGTTTGTGGAGCTCCCTCTTGTAGTGGGAGCCCAAAGGTGGGCACGGAGTGTTAGTTGTGGCCTGATCAATGCCAAATAGAGGGTAATGACAAATTGTTATTGGGACTTTCTTTTAAGACCACGGCATGATCCAAAACCTGATTCCATAAATAAATAACTAAATAAATTGTATGCTTTTAATTCCTTTTTGAAGAAAACAGAGCCATGAATCTAAGGAAGTAAATTATGTGGCTTTACTTACTGGCTTCCACAGTTTGTGCCACAATATCCTTATTTCATAACAGAAGCAAGGTATTCCATAATTAAAAATTAATTAGAAGTGGAGATTCTAATCAAAATCATTTAGGATTTGAACTTTGCCAATAAAATGCAACAAAATGCAACAAATTAAACACTGAAGTGGGAAAAATAGCAACGGATATGGAAGAAAGGTAAGTTTGCATGTTTGGCATTATCACTGATATGACAGCAGTCTTCATTCTCTAAATTCAGGCATACATGAAATGGAGGTAAAAATAGATATTTTTATTTTTGCTGGCTTTGAATCATGGGAATATATTGTACTTACACTTCCCTGGGAATATTTTTCACTGAAGACTAATGTAACCATTAACACTTGCACTTGTCAGCCTTTATAAGCAAACTGCCGGTCAGTATAAGGATTGGAGCCACTTTTTAAGGGATGTCAGCTGATTGCCTTGCTTGAGTGCAGTAGAATTGAAGATATGTCCTGGAATTGGCACCCATGATTGTCCCTAGATCCTGTTAATGGTAGCAAATCTCACCAATCTCCTGCTGTCAAACATTTCAAATTTGGAAGCCTGAAACTAGGCGTGTAATTCCAAAGTCATGAGCTCTGCAACTACGGACAAGAATCAACAGTGTAAATACCATAGCTACAGCTGATAGTGTTGATTGATGAGATTGCCTTGGATCCAGCTGTTCCTATTAAAAAAGACATTATTAAAGAATATGGGCTGACAAAATGCATAATTTAAGCTTTCCTGAAAGTAATCATGTGCGCTGTGGGGGAAATTCAGTGCACTACAATAGGTCTGCAAATCTCTACCTACTTTCCCGGCTCCTGTGTCTAGCACTGTACTGGTCTTCTGTATTGGAGCAAATACTTCAATTTATCTTTTTTCCTGTGTGTTTCCCAGTGCTTTCACAGCTACATCCAGCCTTATGCCATTGCACAGGTGTAGAGGGGCTGGTTGCTGCACTCCTGGTCTCACAGGAAAGGATTTCTGGGCAAATCATGCCACAGGCAGAAATACACCTCTGCTGGACTTGCTGCTTCTGCAAAGCATATTTCAAAGCCTGCCTGGAGTCATGTAAGTGAGATGCAAAGTTGTGTGAGCTTGTGTATCAATCCTCATTTATCAGAAAAAAAAGAAATGTGAGAAGAACTTTAATATGATAGAAATGGTTTCCATTTTGTAGCAAAAGGAGAAAATTCGCATGGGAAGATCCAAGTTCAAATTAATTTGAGTCTGATCATGAAAGACTGATGGAGGGCTTCTGGTCAGAAAGGCAGCTCATTACCTGCCTGTTCACAGCACGCCATTCACAGAGGTGGTCCAAGTGAAAGGCATGGCAGAGTCCACCATTTTGTTTTCATGTTCATTTTGACAGGAGTCACTGGAAATTACCCTCGTAGGTCTGACAGGATTCCTGTGGCTAGCAAAAGCGGGAACAATTCAATATTATAAAGTATTTATAAGTCCCTAAGGCACATTTACAGATGTCCTTGGCAACATCAATTTCCAGCCTGTTAATAGCTTTAAAAGCTAAAAGCAGTACTGTAGACCTTTTCGAGGCACCAAAAAGCAGCAAATGCTGACAGACAAGTAGTGAGTAGGCAGATCCCTCTCTGCCCACCTCTGATAACAATCAAGTCCCTGTATTGTGCATTAGCTTCAGGGAATGGATTAGCCCTTTTGGCAGCCCACTATAAAGCACTTTGCAGTAATCTCATTTTGAGATCTCAAAGGGATGAATCATCCAGGTCAAGTTTAAATCGCGCTTTGAGGGCCAGATTCCTATCTTGCTTACTCCACAATGACTATAAAGCTATTGTATTAGAGCCAATACTGTTGCACAGTCTGGTAACATCAGTATGGAGGTGATCAGAATGGGGCCCTAAGGGTAAAAAATTGGCATACTAGTAAAAATTAGCTGAGGTAGGAATTATGGGTTGCTGTATATAACAGTAAAGAATTAACTACTTCTAACATTGAATGAGGAGCTTTCTTACAATAAAGAAAAGGGAACAGTCCAATTTCAACTAAATATTTCAGGTCCTTACTGGTTAGGTTCCTACTTCTCCACTGAGTTCACTGGACCTCTTCTATGACCGAATTATAAGCATTTTGCAGGCAGACACTAATATTTGAACACGTGCATCCTCCCATCACATAAATACATGCCCATCTGGCTTGGGACAAGGTCTCTTACTTCTGGCCACTTCTTGTTAGTATATGAAAGAATCGGCAGACAAGAAAGGTGGCAGAGAGTGGGCTGCTAGATGACTTTATCCAGTCCATGTCCCGCTCTCTACTCGCATTTGATGGTCCCCAGAAAAAGAGTGCTAAAGTGACACTGAATGTGGGGACCTGTTCTTGGGGCTGTATTGGCCTTGTAGGCAGTATCTTTGGCATTTTCCCTGTTTGATCAATTCTGAGCCTACTGCCTTCAGTGTGAGTATGCTTGCAGGCTGCATCCTCAGGAGTCATCTATTTTTCAGCTTCGTATCATTTAAACAAGGTCTATACAACTGAGCTGCTTCTCAGTTATTAATATCTAGGGGTGAAAAAACGAAATACTTTAGCCTCCTCAGACCTGCTCTCATTAATAGCTGGCAGGGCACATGTTTATACATTTTTTGAGGCAGCTGACCCTGCAGCCTCTCTCCCTTCTCATCCCCACCTTTCCATTTAAATTGCTTGCATTTTTCTCATTTGTAGGTTCCCGGCAAGCAAAGCAGTTTTATTCCACTGGAGGAGAGAGCAAGGGGTGGGCCCAGTGCTAATGCAAGAATTTGCTGAAGAGCTGCACACAGCTTTTCCTCTGCAAACTGCTCACTCAACCTGACCACCCTTTTCTAAAGGTTTGCTTTGGAAATAATGTTCTTAAAAGCTGCCTGGATCTCCAGAGCTTCAAATGCAGGGGATGCAAACAGTGTCCAGAAATCTGAAATGGAACAAGGCGCTGCTCTGTCCAGTGACCTGGAATAAAAGCAATGTGGCTCAGAAGAACTTGCAGGGGTCAGGTAGTCCGTGCCCTGCCTTGCAGCAAGCTCAGGTCTTCCTAGACCATTACTGACAAATGTGAGTCTACCCTGTTCTTAAAATATCTCCTGTGGGGGAGATTCTGCTACCTCCTGAAGCAAACTGTTCTGTCATCAGCTGCCTATTGATATGTAACAGCCCTGAGAAGTTGGACAGGTCTGAACCGAGGATCCGCTACTTGGTTTTGGTCTGCACTGGAATATTCATTTGTGAAGGTTTATGGGGTGGAGAAGACCAGAGCTCTTGCTTCATATGTCAAGCACATTCTCTGGCTTGAAAGCAAAATAAAGAGGGCCCCCCAGTCATTCTGAGCTCAAAATACTTGCAAGGCAAACTTATGGAAGCTGTAATTTCTGTGACTACCAGTCAAGCTCAGACTTCTAGGATTGTTAGGCATCTGGCTGCATGGCGGGGAGTCTGTCAGCCTTGTGAAATGCGTCTTCTAGGCTCTGCCACAGGCAGTACAGGCAAGGTGGTGGAAGGGCAGACACGTTTCCCTTGGAAGGCTAAATTAAAGCAGTGTGTCCCTGCTAAATATGCAAATTATTGAATTGGCATATTCCTGTAGGGTGAAAAAAAAGTCCGGTTAAAAATTGCTAACTAGCCTTTTAGAAAACTACCCTTCCACCATGGGGTGGGATATACCCCTCAGACAGTTTGAGAGATGCTTTTGCATAGATTTGCTGGGTCACAGTACAGATGCAAAATTCTTTTACGTCATTCTACAACATCATTTCTGTTTGTGTTTTCTTGTAGCAGGCCCCTATATGGACAGAGTCCCACTTCAGCTTGAAAGATTGCCAGACAAGAGCCTTTCTGCATGTGGGTTTTGTAGGAAGTGGTCTAATAGATGGAGGGAAAAATACTGAACTTTGTATGTGTGTGCAGTTTTGTGACAGTGTATCCCTTATTGCCTGCAATATAATCAGCTTTCATTATGATTAATACTGCGCTGCCAATGGAACAAACTGCCTGCATACAGACATCCAGGGGAACAGCTCGTTGAGTGGGTTCACAGCTCTTGGGTTCACTTTCCAAGAACTTCAAAGAAGTAGTTAGGCCTTTTTAGTTTGTCTGTTTTGCAGCCAGAACACCAATATTTATGATTCTGCACATTCTTTGATCCTTCCGTTAATGTCTTCATACTGGCTGACAATGTTTTTGCAAAAGTTAAAAAGAGACCTCAGCTATAGCAAGAGCTTTTGCCTGTGGAAATAAACACCGCTGCTTCTCAGCTGCAAACAGTGCTGCTACTCAGCTGCCATTCAAGCCCAGGGTTATGAGGAGCGTTTGCAGAAAAATGCACGCTGAATGCAAGAGCACTTTCTTTTCTACTTACACTTCATTCCGTCTCACAACACTTGGAATTTAAATGCTTCAATCAGTGACCAGGTTCTTCTTTGTTTTGCTGAAAATGTTATTCTCCCCCCCCAGCAGCCTACAACATCTACAAAACCAAAAGTGGTTTCTTTACAAAAGACAGGAGGCAAAGCCATTTTGTCTGATGCTTGGGCAAGAGGAAGTGCAAACAAATGCTGCTCAATTACACAAAATTAATTGAATGGGAAGGCAGGACACGTCTTAGCAGAGTGCAGACGGCTCAGAATGGGGACAGGACTCTCTTTACTATGCAATTCTTACCAGATGTTCCCTCTCCACAGCAGTGGAAAGGGACAGAGATGCAGCTGTCAGGCATGCTCTCCCTCATCCTCACTACCTTTATCCCCAGCACTAGAAAACATTCCATTAAAGTGTACACATACACAAGTCCTTCAGCAAAGGAAGTCTATTTTGTACTTGGGTTCATTTATTTAAGACCTCTTTTAAGTAATTCAGCTCCTTTCTGGAGCTTAGTGAGGGTCTCTACTCCAGCATCTCACGTAGCACCAGCAAGGAGTATCTGGGTGATGGTTTTTGGCTGTTCATATGAAAACTTGCCTCCATGAAAGGAGCAGAGAAAGAAAAGGAGCAGAAGAAAATATTGGGAAGGTAAGAACAAGAAAAGGTCAAGAAGAACGGGTATGGATAGACCATGAAGGTGCTTCTAAGCACTCTGGGTAGGTTTCAGGCCCCCAGCTAAATCAGTGGCGTGTGGATGTCTCTGTATGAACTAGGTGTTTAAAAGCATGTTAAAGTTAATGGAGGCGAGAGGGCTGTGCAGCTGACCAGACATGGGTGTTGAGGGAAAGCATTTGCCCTGGAGCTTCTCTGCCATAAAAAGGCAGATGGGTCTCAGTCTGCGCCATCTCACATTAGTTGAATTCTTGCCACATATCTCCTCATTCTCCTTTTCCTCCTCTTCTCCTTCTCAGTTTTCATTTGATATAGTTTAATAAGTACATAGCTGAAATGGATTGGAGGCCTACAAAGACAACTACCACCATCAGTTGACTGTATAGCTACATAGTCAACCTTTAAAAGTTTGCAGACTATGTGTCCTCTTCTAGTTACAACCTGTGGGTCACACTGTGAGGCAAAGATGTTTTCCATACACAGAACTCTGTGTTCACTGAAAAATTTTGCTTTTCACCAGCCTGTTTGCTTACTCACTTCTAACTGAGCATGTACACTGGTATTTTGTGACAGTCTGTAGATCACTTTTTGATGTGAACTGTAATGAGAAACACTGCTGTACTGACAGCTTCGGCATTTATGTTGTGGAGAATGGATCCACTCAGTACCTAAAATTAGGCTTATATTAGCTAAATGCTTGCTTTGCTTACCAGAAATACAGTGCTATAGAGTCCTGGAAGATACATCCCTCACCAGGAAATGCTCTCAAAGTAATTGCAACAGCCTTTTATGTATCCTGAGATTGTTATGTTTCTTCTCTCAGCCTTCTCCAAGCTAAACAACCGCATTTCTTTCAACTGCCCCTGACAAGCTGTGTTTCCTCGGGCTCTGATTATCCTTGTCGTTCTCTTATTGACACAGCGATTGCTCCCTTCTTTCTCTAATTACGGTATACTGAACGAGAGGCAGGATTCCCGCTGAAGCCATGCCAGAGCTGGAAGGAAGGTGAGGGTTGCTTCACATCTTGCATAAAACCCACCTGCCTCTACATCCCAGAAGGAGGTAGGTAGATACAGTGCAGCTGTATGACACTGTAAACTCGTTCAGTTTGCAGGTCTGACCTTCTTCTCCAAAACTTAGTGTTTATCAAGTTCTTTCCCATCTTCTGTTTGTGGAGCTGATTATTCCTACCTTTTCACCTTTCCTTGCTGAATTGCATCCTATTTATTTCAGACTGCTACTCCAGCTAATGAAGATATTTCTTTCCTTTTAATTCTACATCCAGAGAGCTCGCAACTCACATTAAACTTCAGATTGTATACAAATTTCATAAAGAGCACTCCCTACTCTCATATGACTCATTAATGGAAATACTGAGAAATGCCAGAAGAAAGCTGGATTTTTGCAGAAAGCCACAGGACATCCTTCTAGTTTGACAGTGAACACTGATAATTTTTGGCATAAGGTTTTCAGGCAATTGTATATAGCTTATAACAATTTCAGCTAGGGGAGTCATTTAGAAAACACGGTATAAGTACCTCCAGTAGAGTATTCAAACTACGTTAAAAACCTTACTGTTAGACAGCAAAATGCCTCCTTCTTACCTGAATGCTGCCCAGCAGAGAGTCGGGGACTTTTTGCCATTACTGGCACTAGTAGCTTAGGAAACCAAGCCTGGGAACCCCTGATCTACAGGACATTCCTCTAGCTGGTTTGAAAAAATGTTAGATTAGTAGGCTTTTCACGGTGTTTTAAGTAAAAATACAGCACATCGCATCCATTTCCTTCAAGTGTTTTGGATCCATTGTAGAATAAATGCATTATTTTACGTCAGTTGGCCTTGAGAAATTCATGTTGCTGTCGCTGGCTTTTTAGGGACTTGTAAATTAGTATTTTTGTTGCAGTATTTCAAGGATTGTTGGAGTTAGGCTGTCTAGGCTACACTTCTGACACTTTTGCCTTCCTGCTCCAGCCTTTTTTTTTTTTTAAATAGATATGCCACATGCTCTTTCCAAGGTTTCTGTTTTTACCTGTCCCCTCTAATTCTCAAAGCCAATACTTGTGGACCGCCTGAGATCGTGTCACTCAGTTCCCCATATGTGTCAGCATGAGTTCCACCAGGTCAGCCTGAGCCAGGAAATGCAATTTATAGAAGTGTAGTATAATTTAGGTTACAAATAAGTTCTGGAGATCATCTATTACAAACCCTGCTCACAAGGCCAACTTGAACTTATCTAAGCATTTTCTGCCTTTTTTTTTTTCTTTTTTTTTTTTCCCTGCTTATTCAAGCCTAAGTTCTCTTCATTTTATTACTAAGGTTAATTGTTGAGGCCATTTGATTAAAGTCCAGAGAAGACTAAACAAAATAAGATAACAACAGAAAGTTGCTTATTAGCTTTCTAGTCTCACACAGTGATGAACCAGGTCCTTTTATCTTCTTCTGAAGAATGTTTTCATTGAATATTTCCTTGTTTCTCTCTGTTTATTTGTCAAAGCAAGAAATGAACTACCTTTTGGTCATCTTGCCTCTACATAATCCAGTAACAATCTCACGCTTCTCCTGAATCACTTGAACTAGCAAAATAGTCTTTTCAAGTCATTCCAAGAGTAAAAGTATTTAAAAGTGCAACTGAACTATTCAAAGTATTTGTCTTCACAACAGTGGTTCCTATTTCACTGTATATTTGTTTCTCAAAGGAAAAATTATTAAACAATTCACATTCTTTTCAATGCAAAGATATCTGATCCCTTCCTTACATACTTCATCAGGAACCTTACTGCTTACTGCAAACTGCTTACAGTTTGGTTTGATTTTGCCCTTCCTACATTGTTACTCAATGTAGTCCTCAAAAATGTGTCAAGAATATGCCTCTTAGAAATTGCCTGATCATAAAACTCAAGTCACTTTTAACTGGGGTAGCTTTAAAAATAAAAATACTTTCCAATATTTATCTATATTTGTTTTCATTGCACTGCTAGCTTTTAATCTGTCTAAATCTACATTGTCGAGGTCATTTTCCCAGAATTATTCAAAACAAAAAAACCCTGCTTCTGTCTTTCATTGGACAAGAGTTATTTCCAGGCATATCATCTTTTGACACAGAGAGTATAATAACAAATCTTATTTGTATTAACCCCTTGAATATAGTAGAAAAACATGTTACAGCGTAGGCTTTGGAAGCTCTTCCTCAGATTTGATCTCTTCAGAAAGAAATCAATATAATTTCTAACAATTTGATTTTGAATGGGATCTCTGGGCATTAACTTTATAAATGAAATGTATTATCACTCACATATTGATTTTTGCTTGGGAAAGGAGGCTGGCACACAATTTGAACTGTTCTGGGTGTCTTCTGGGATTAACATCACTCTGACCTGACAGCAGCTGATACACCCACCTGGAAGAGAGGAACTAATTAAGGCTGCTGCTGGCATGGAAGCTGAACCAGCTAACATGAGCAACTGGCAAAACTCTCAGAGCTGGGTTTTAAAGGCACTTAGGTGTCTAAGTGTTCGTGCAAATGCTGTTCTTTATTTGGTCGTGGTTTCTAAAGCCCAAAGAATATATCTAGAAAAATGAGTGTGATATCCAAGTAAGTTTGGAGTAAACTAGCAAAGATAATAATTTGAGTCCTGAAGGCAGTAGAGCTGTGTTAGAATTACATTATACTGGACTAATTAATACTGCTTCTTGACAAGGCAGTTGCCTTGGAACGGGGCTTTGCTGACAGGGTTATGGCTGCTGAAGCTGTAGGTGGCTGGTTGAGTGCTAGGCTGAGTGCTCTGCTCTGCTGTACTGCCCAAAGTGAATTTGTTGAATCAGTAGGATCAACTCATGATCACAGATATTTCAGTTTTTGAGAGCTGGAGGCTTACAACTTAGCTCTTGAAGAAAGTTCATAGTTGCTTTCTGCTTTTGTCACGTGAGGCTTTACTTGTGGCTAAAAGCTTCTTTAAAAGGCATTGCTTCTTGGAAAGCGTTATTTAAAAAGAACCCGAATTAGGACTTCATACACCTCTGAAATACTGAATGTTTGTAAGTGCATAAAAGAGGAGATATGGCATGTTGGTGTGCTTCAAACACCTCTTACTTCAGCATAGTCATGTGTTCAGAGATACATTTTCATGTCTCACAAAAACCACAAAGGCTTTTCCATTAAAAAAACAAATCACTTTCTGTTACATGGGCATTCAAAGTAATTTACCTGTACATCTGTAAAGCAAATGCAATAAATACATTTGTCTTCTATTTGGATTCAGCTTTACAGAATCATTTTCTCTTTTCAGCTAAGCAAAAATATGAAAGATGACTGAAAATGAATGTTACAATATTGCATTGTGCTGAATTTATTCAATTCAATTTTCTAAGGGAAAATATTGAGACATCAGTATCCAACTCCATTCCTTGGAGTGCCATCCAGTCATGTATAGAATCATCTTTTTTTCATGTAAAAGAAGAAAATGTAGCTACATTCAGATCTTAATAAGTATTCATAAAACTACTTTTTTCCCTTTTCTTTCTTCTTTCTTCTTTCTTCTTTCTTCTTTTTCCTTCTTAGTTTTTCTTCCTTCACCCTTCTCCTCTCTTCTCCCTTCCCCTCTCTCGTCTTTTTTTCCTAAAACAGAAAGTAAGTGGGAACCAGTTGACTGTCAGTAAAGCATGGAATAGAAGGAAGCAAAATCAGAGAAAATGTCATTTTCAAATGGCTGTGTAAGTCAAAGACCAACAGGGAAGACTTCTGCTAGGAAAACACACTACAGAAGCAGGAGAGTGAGTGGGTGGCTTTAAAGCACCCTGGAGATGCAATGATGACACTTTACATGTGAAATACATGCACAAAATGCTGCGTGAATTTAAACAAGTAAAAGCTGATGTATTTGTTCTATATTGCATGCCTGTTTTTTCCCTACTTACTCACTGCTTCCTAGCAGCAAATTTTTTTGACTACAAGGCTTCAGCTACTCCAATTTTAAATGTTAATACAAGCATCAAAGAAAGTTGCATGAACAAAAATGTCTTAAACCGCTAAACCCCAACATTTCATTAGTGTTGAAGAAAGCTCAGTTACATTCAGCCATAGCTAAGTGATCATACGTGAATGCACAATCATGATCATGCTCATGCAATGGGCACTCAATGCAGCTGTGCATGCAAATGAAGTCCAATATTTCACTCAAAACTCTGCAAATCATATCAATTGATTGCAAGTCATCCCCACTATTTATAAGAATATAGTCCATTTTGGAAAAAGTAACTGTAACAATCTTAAGGCTTCAGGAACTAAGTTGGAGTGCAATGCTCTCATCAAACATGCAATTAGGGAAATGAAGGTTGACTCTTTGCCAAAACATCTTATAAAGTGTATTGTGGCTATGGCAAAGAAAATATTGGCTCTATCAGATATCTGCACTATGAGGAAAGCGGGTCAATTTCTGCAGTTGAAGAAGCCTTTTAAAAAGCCCCTTAAAAATGAGGCCCAATTCTTTAGCTACAAAATCGGAGCAACACCCACTGATTTTGAAGAGTGACACTCATATTGTACAGTCGGAGAAGAAAGTGCTATGATCAAAACAAAAAGAAATAAACTTTTTTGTCTAATAATACTAGAGCACCAACTGGTGCCCATGTGTGGGTGTACAATGATGCAAACATTTGAACTATTCAACTATTCAGTCTAACTTTTAATACATTTCAGTGTTTGATTTCAGATTTCAGCTTTACACTTTATGCCATGCCATGCCTCAGGTTTCATCCAGTTCGTAATGAAGTTTTGGAGGAAGAGGAATCTAGCTTTGAGATTGCAGCTTCTGCTTTCCAAAATATAGTAACTTTGTGCCTTGGAATAAGGCAAAGGTCCAGTATCTGCACAAGGATTTCCAACTTTTTTCTTTAAGCCAAGATTCTCTTGAGTTTCAAATCTGTTGTTGGATTGTTGAGATATACTTTTTAGTTTTCTGTGGAAGAAACCTATCTTTTGAATGTCTTGTCTGGAGTCAGCTCTCATTGCTGGCACTAGTGACATCCTTGATGAGTGCTGAAAATGTTGCAATCTACATAAAATCATCTGGGAAAAATTGACAGACATGAAAGTCATTGTTGTAGCTATATAGAACGGAAGCCAAAAGATTTTTGATTTAAAAAAAACCCAACAAAACAAACCAAACAACTATATTGGAATAGGTCATGAATGCATTTTAGAATAGTATTTTGATAAATACTCTGAAATGTGTAGTTCTTTGTTCTGCAATATACAAAAAAAAGATTTCTATGGAAATATTGATATAGGTCATTACAAATGAGATACTGAAAGGTGTCCCAATCAGATAAATTTACCAGGCAGGTAAAGTGTCCATCTGCTACGTTGCTGAGGTTTAATGATGTCCTCTCCTATCTACCTCTTGTCCACATAAGCTATTATTTAGGAATAGCTGTTGGCTTTTAAATTAATGAATTTTGTCTTTATCAGAAGCTATCAAAATTAAACAAGTCCTTGTTAAACACTGAAGCATCAAGCTTTCCACTTAGTGAAGTGTGACACCAACTTGGACAGAAATATACACCAGAACAAGATTACATGTAGCAGGAACAAGCTCAGGTATTTCTGAATCACAGAACATTTTGTATCAGGGATGTTTGAAACCCACCAATAGCAGGTAAGTGCCTCAGCCCCAATGCACTTTATCTCCTCAGCAATGTGGCCTGCTATGCACATTTGCTTTTTACGTTTGCTTTACGTAAGAGGTTGCCTCCAGTTCAAGGTCTTGCCCTTATCTTCGAGAGACTCCAGGCAGGATTCATCAGACCAGATGTAGACTCCTACATCTGAGTGAGTCATCACAGGCTCACTGTACTGTCAGTGAAGAGAAATAGGTGCTTGATGGCAGAAATCTTCTCATCCTGAGGTCAATGCCTAAAATAGTGTAGACAAATCTTACCCAGCAGTGCTTATTTCTTTCTGTGGACTATATTTGGGTAAGATGAATTCCACCCGCGCACAACTGAACTCTCTGCAGCAAAGGGAAAAAGTGGTCTGCTGACTCTGAACACCAGCTGGATTATTACAGAAGACACTCTACTGGAAATATTTCTCCTGCTGGGATTGACTGAGTGAACAGACAAGTGACAAACATGTTACAAGACCTAATGAATGTTGGAGGAGGTGCTGGCTACAGGGAGAGCTGGATGTGAACGTACACAGGACATGGCAATGCAGCAGGAAATACGATCCCAACTGCTCTTCCCGATTTGGTACTCTGCCATGCAGCTCTTATTTTATCTGAGTATAAATGTACTCCTGTTCAATGTAAAGACTATATTTCATAAGTCAGTGACATTGGCTTCCTACTCCTCTTCTGGGAACAATTAAAATATTTCATATTAAACCAGTGCATATGTTGTTCCTGGTTATCTCTGAGATCACTTAGTACTCCATATGAGCTGAAAATAAATGTTTGGTACATTACAACTACTGCTTTTTACAGTGAAAATTCCTGCTGGCGAGTGAGCATTTTCAAATGAAGACTCTTGTTTTTAGAATTTGGTTCTCTGTCAAGTCTAGCAGAGTGTTTTCTGACTTCTGTGGCAATTAAAATGTGCTTATTGATTATTTTTCTCTGTACAGCCTACTATCACTTGTCAAGAAGAGATCAGTGTTTCTAGGTCTCTTCAGAGGAATATCAAAAGCCAGCACATAGGGAATTTCTTTCCTTACCTGAACAGCTTCTGGCTACAAAATAGGATATTATTATTCTTCCCACATGAGCTAGGGGCCTTTGCAAAAGTATGCTGCTGTTTATGAAAACATGTCTGTCAATTTAATAATTAGGCAGATATCAGCTTTCATTCAGTGGATCAGAAATAATGTACTGATTATCTAATGCTGTATTGTTTTGCAGACTGATTGAAACACTGTAGTTGACTCTAAGCTTTCTGATTTCTTTCATTATCATTAACATAATTTTCTGTTCAGTATTTTTTTTAATAGTAATTGGTGCTTAGGGTTTATTACCATTGTTTTGCAATCTATGCCAATACTAGGAATTCCATGTCTTTTTATCATTACATCAGTCTGCATGGTTTTGGATGAATGATACTCATAAGTAGATTGTTGACTGATTATAATAAGGTTTTCCATGTAACATGGTTTAACTCATGGTCCTCTGATTTAAAATGGCAACACTGGAAGTAATTCCTCAGAGTTAAATAAGTAACTTTGACCTGAAACTGGTAAAGGGGAGGGGAGACTTGGGAAATTTTGAGGCTATAATGACTTTTCTGAGACAACTGCATGTCATCCACTAATGCTGCCCGTAACAGCGAGTGAGTTATTCAGATGATCAAATGTGGTCTCACCTCATGGGGAGCTGAGTGCCTCATTGGACTCACTAGGTAGAGTGAATATTCATTACAGCAAAAACGTAGACACCATGATACCTATATTTAGGCACTCAGATTTAGATATCTGCAGTCTGAACTGTCTTCCTTGAGCAGACCAAAAGGCAGTGAAGACTTTGAAGCCCATTGGGCCATGGTCTGAAACTCATTTTTTCTTTTTCTGTCTTTACTCAATCCCACTGAGAACACTTTTGAGTTTGAATTTATGAAGAAGCTTGTTCTGAAATTACTATTTCAGAAATGTGGTGGTTTGAAGATACCATCCTTTACAAACTTGAAGGACATGTCTTTTTATGAGCCTTCATAGCAGACTGTGCTGTAATTGTGGGTATGGTGCCTTTGGAAAGAGAAAGTAAAATACAATGGTCATATAAATCTACTTTGCTACACCTAGAGTATTTGATAAGAATGTTGTTGCCATGTTGTTTCTTGTGTTTCTAAGAAAGGTATCTTCATTATTAATTTCTTTGAAACCTCCCAGTCTTTTCTGTTGGAGTGCAGGTTGGTAATGCTGCAGAAATCATGAAAACCTACTTCTGCCGTACTTCTGTGGAACAGCCTCCAATGGGACATTAATTCACTTTGCCAATGGCCGGAGAAGGTGAAGGCTGGGACATGGTCTGGGGCAAAAAGAAGATTTTATTCCAAATTCTCCAACCCATATCTCCCCCATAGACAATGGCAAACACAGTTTAATATTGCAGTATATGGAAGGTAGGATGCATAAGTGGCAGTTCAGGTTTCTAGGAGTTTGACTCTGAGTATTGGTAACTCAGCTTCTACAATTCCTATTGGTATGGGATGGACTTTTTTTACTTGTTACAGGTAAGAATATCTGACTAAACTTGTATAAACTGAAAGCTTGTATAAAAATGTGATTACAAGTTTCAGAAAATGCTACTCCCTCACAAAGGGCAGGGACTCAATCTGGAAGATGAACTTCACATGGCAAGGAAGACTTGTAGGAATGTAGATATGTATGGTAGGCTGGTTTCCATATCCTAACTTAAAAGAAACTTCTTATGAATTGTTTTAGAGAAAAATGTAATACAAAATGAAACTAAGTGTGCATATATATATATATATATTCCTCTAGATATACAGTTACCACCTTTTCTAATTAATCTCTTATTAATCCCATTTGTGGTGCAACAGCCATGCTATAGCTTGTGACTGGCTCCCAGGTATGTTTGTAGAAGCCTGTGAAGCTGGCAAACATGGAATATGTTTTCCAAACATGGGAAACTCCTTCTCTTAGTGAAGGATGGAAGGATGCCCTAGTAGGTGAAACACAAATAGCACTTGCATTGCTCAAGTGTGCTACAGGTATTGCATCTAGCCCTCAGACCAGAAACACATCTCAGTCTCACATTGATTAAACCCTTAAGCTAGAGATATTTTTAACAACTCCTACATTTATAAACTTTCCACTGTGCTTTGACTGGCTGTACTGGCAGGAAAAAAACAGAGAGTGATGTGTCAGGCTAAATGGCTGTTATGAGATATTCCCATAAAGCTTCAAAAATAGCTGGTGAACATGTCTGGTAATTGCCATACTTAATCTCTGGATGGTTCCTGGTTTTTCTGCTGAGCTGCTCTGCTCATTCTTCAATGCACATATGTCCATGGAGACTTGAATCCGTATCTCCTCATCCATCTCCTTCCTCCACACTGGCAAAGACAAAAGTTGCAGTATCATGCCTGTAGATTGCAAACGTCAGACTTGATTGCAAAGTGTCAGACATTCAAAACCTATGAACAGTAGTTCATCTCCCATTCCTGTTAGTATGGGGTGGTAAATTTTAATTTAAATGTATATTAATTTGTAATAACTGCAGAATCTGTTTTTAAAAAAATATATTGGCAAGCACTTTTTCTTGCTACTTTCTAGCAGAAATATTGCAACTTCTTTTGACCATCTCTACTGAGGGGAAGGTACTTAGCTAGATCAAACATATGGACTCAATATTTCAGGATCCCATGCTAAATCTTACACAGGACACAAACATTAAAAGCATGATTTAAGCAGAATTGAAGCTGTGATATCCAGAGTATCTCACTCAGCTGCTGCCAAACCTCTCTGGTTGTAAAGCTCTCCAGAAACTCATAATTCTGCTTGTGTGTGTGCCCAGAACAGCTCTAGCTGAGCCTGTGTCCTTCAGAAGATATTGATGTTGTACAGGGCAGGGGCATACAGCAATGCCCGAAGAGCTGCTGAGCAAGCCTAGATGCTTGACGAGCTCCAGCCACTTAACAGTACTGCTCCACACTGGCTAACCACACTTCCTTATAAGCAAACTTGATTTCTCTGGATGGATTTTTTTTTAAGTTAATACAGCTATGAGGCTTCCCCAGTCTTATCTAGCTTATTTTAAGCCAGTATCTTTGCCCAACAGAGCACTGCAACATTGGGATTTTTTCACTTGTTCCCAGCGGGGCCTGATCAGCCATGCGTAGAATAGAGTCTTTTATGGAGTCTAGTTGCAACAACTTTCCTTGGAAACGTGGACTGTGATGGTGTCCCTCTTGGGTAAAAAAGCCTAGTCCTTAGAGCAAACCAAGCAGTAAGACCTCACTTCTACTTCTTCCCAAAGAGGTTCCTATACTTGCCAAGGAAAGGCCAACATTTTGATGGAAGAAGGGCCATTACACACAAAGTACTCAGCCTTCATTGAAATTTGACTTGCATACATTTCTTGGTCTGCTGTTACCTGTTGTAAGCAACCCTTTTTGGTTTGATGGTGATTTTGAATACCCTTTTAGGACATCTCATCTCTTCTGCATACAACTCAGAGTTCAGCTACCCAATTCCATGCTCAATTCTTTCTTCAGCAGCTTCTCTTGTGGGTGCCTTACCCAGTTATTCGGCCTAATTATAGTACTCCCAGCAAAATTAGTGGCTTATAAGAGGGTCAACATTTTCTGTATAGGAAAGAAAGTTGCATCACCATGGTGTGTTCACCCAGTGATGTCCTCTTTATTTGTGAAGATATGGAATGGCATAATCTACTCAGATAAAACTTGCAAGCTTTCTTGCCTGAGAATAACAGAAGATTTTTTTTTCTAAATTTCAATGGGCCCACAAACTTCTGTCAGCTGCATCTTTTCTTATTGCTGAACTTCAAGCACATTCTCAGTGTCCGACAATTAAAGCATTAAGGTTGAGCTAAATGCCTAATTGGAGAGAATTTTCTTAGCAAGTACAAAGGGGCACTGTCTACTGCCTTCAGTCATGTTAGCTTTCAGTAATAGAGACAGGTAAACTAATCCTTTCTTTCCAGCCAGACTACTCTGAAAATAGGCCAGGTCCCAGTGGGAACAAAAGATGCTCCTAGAAAAGTCTGTAATTAGACAACTTCAACTGCTCTGCACAAATACCTCATTAAAGTTCCACTATGATCAAGTCTGCTGATGCATAAGACAGACATAAACATCCCAGCTGAAAGCTGTATTTTCTTTGATTCATTCTCTGAAGCAAATATTGCAGAGACTGTTTATCTCTTTAACCCAAGCAGATAGCCATTTTTCTTCACTGATAACCCAATCAAATGTCTATTGTTGCTGACAGAATATTTTCCAATAATTTAGCAGGATCCAATAATTTGGATCAGGTGCCAAGAAAGGCTAATGCAGGACCTGCACAATAAACTCCTAGTAGCACTTGGTTCATTCATCTCAGATGGAGGCGTAGTCTGCAGCTGTGCCTGGTCACTGACACAGAGTGAATGCTGGCTAGATTGTTGTTCAAAGTTTATATCCATTCGCTGATGTTAACTCTGATACTTCAGAAAGTAAGATCGGAATGAATGTCTGATTTAGGATTAAGCATGGAAGAAAGAGGACCAAACATGGTAATTTTGTTAATTTTTTCTAATTTATTCACGGTGTTCTGCATTGTCTGCTTTTTTGCAATACAACTGTTGGCAAGTGAAACTCAAATTATCTCGTGAAATACAGATTACAGTGATTAGGACAAAGCATTTTGCTTGCACTAGGACCTTGATCTTTGACACCGATTCTTGATTTTACACTTACTCCCCACCACACAAAACCCCATCCACTGAACCCAGTCAATGGTTTCTGCTGGGCACAAGAGCACAAGGTAGCCCTGGTTAGCTTGCTGCTTCTGTGTGATTTCACTGTTACATTGAAAAATCAATTTTGCCCTTTTACGAGTGATGGTGTCAACTCCTGCCAGTACCTTGTAACTAGGCTGTGTGTCTCAGCTGGGAAAGGGAAGCAGAAGAGCGATCTCTCTCCCTGCACTTTGGCTAAATAACGAGGAATCCTAGAGAAAATTTGTTTTTTAAGAGAGAAGTCCTTGGAGACTAATGACAGTTAAGTGGGATGGAACTTGTTCATATTATATTTTTTCCTAACTGCTACAACACCTCTTTGGAAAGAACCTGGACCTTATTAAAATGAATTGGGAAAGATAGGAGGGAAAGGTGAAGACTGAAGGTGAAAATCTGAAGCTTTATTTTAAGATATTTACAGAGAAAACATAGGGTTGTGATGTCAATTAAAATAATCAAAAGAGATTTAAAGAGAAGTCTGCAACCAAAGAGAAGAAATAGGGAAAGGGGCAGGCTTGTGAGGCTTTATTTTGCATAGGAAACAATTCCACATTTTATTTTTAACACAGTTGTTTCTACACTGTTTCTAGACTTTTTCTTCTAGGGATTTACCAAAGAGTTTTGATGTTCAAGGCTTGTTTTGAAGCTCTCTGCACTGCAGTTTGCTATTACAGATCCTGGGGACAGACAGATGCTCTGATCCTTCTTGGTGCAGTGCCAAGAGTGGCAGCAGGTAGTGAACTACACTGTGCGCCACCAGCCCATATGGCATGTCCACACATTAATTAGTTCTCAAGAGTCGGTCCTCCTGAGCACACCCATTTGTTGCTTTCATTGACTGCTGCCTCATCTCATTAATCAATACTCGCTTCTGCATACTCCTGGTAAAGCAGGTTAGTAGACCTGTAGCACGTAAACCTAGAAATATGGCTTTTTGTACCATTGAAATTCAAAACTTAAAAGTCTGGAAAGCAAGGATGGCTTCCTAACTTTTACAGTTAGCACACTGGAGACTGAACTGCTGGCTTAGAAAATGATCATGCAGCATTGATGTACTGAAACCTGAATAACTGACAGAGATTTGGGTCTCTCCTCCCAGACATGTTCTCTCTCTCCATCTTCACTGGTGTTAGTTGGTGCAGATTGAGTTCCTGCCCTAATATCTTAATCTGATGTTTGGAAGCATGTCTCTCTTTGGTCATTTCACTCCAGACAAAAGTAGGGAGAGCTATGAAAAAACTGTTAGATTTATCAGCTCCTTTTCAGTGACTTTTTCTGCTTTAAATGTATCCAACTAAAATGCAATTCCCATTATCTGCCTTAAACTGAAAAGCACCTGCCAGAAGTCTTATATTTTTCTTATGCTCACAGATTATTTCAAGACACACTCCTATCCCTTGGGAATTTCACGCAGCCAAGGTCATCCTTTGTCTTTCACATCAAACTTTTGGCCTAGCATGTCTTTGCCCTTTCCAAATCCCTGGGAAGCTCTCTCTCCCTATCTCAGGTTTTGTTATATGTTTCTAAATAAGCCATTCTTAGGCTTGCAAATGTTGATCCTGCCTGCCAGACACTTGGTTTTGTTTTTACCTGAACTAGATTGCTATCATTTGCAGGCTGGAGCTTGGTCAAGCCTTGGACACATAGTTTATATACACTAATAAATAAACAGATGAGATGATACACAAATAAGGAATATATTCTTTATGACTAGAGCTCCTTTTAGTGCTTGAAAAAAAATCCTTTCTCCTCAGAGCTTGAATCAGTTGCCTAAAATAGGTTTTGAGGACCAGCTGGGTTGCCTTAGGCTATCCCACCTAGCCTCCAGCTCCAACTCAGCATGCCTACATCTCCTGTAGGTCCTGAGGCTATTCTGCCAGCCCTGTGCAGATCTCCACTCACCGAGAGCATCCTGCATGGCATTGGATGCCTCTGTGAGGGCATGTAACCTGGTACCTTCATGTCTCCAAATGCACTTCTCATGTGCTTTCTTTATCTGTTTTGATCTCTACACCCTCAATATAATCTCTGCTTTTCTTTAGTCTAATCTTGCTGGTAAGGTGACTATTACTGAGGTTTCCCATGCCACAGGAGCCAGTCAGCCTGTGATGGGGAGGTCAGAGAACCCATCTGCAGGCTGCACTCTTGCAGAGGGCTGATGAGGGAAAGGAAGAGGTCTTGTCTGACAGCACCTCACTCAAACAGGGGATGCATCTGTCCTACTGTGCTGTTCCTGGATAACAGCAGATAGGCATACACCTAGCAGGGATATGAGGGGGCTGTAAACATGCTCTCCCTCCTCTCCAAGATCCAGCTGCAGCACCGCTGCGAGGGCAGCAAGAACCCATGGTGCAGCACCACAGTTTCTCTTTGGCTCCCTCACCCCAGGAGGTCCCTCACCCACAGGACTGTCCCTCTCTGGCCTGCAGCACCAGGCTGTGCTGGTGCTCCTGCCATGATACCTTGACTATGGGGTCTGGAGAAAATCACTTGAATTGCCATCATTGTTATTAATCACGTCATCTAGATTACTTTCCCTAATGATGCCAGGTTTGTACATGCTTTCCTGTGTTGGAAGAGTGTTATGCAGAAAGAACTGGTCACAGTGAGTGCTCTTGTGCTTGGGCTGTTGGAAGACAGAGGTTACAGCACTGGATGAAATGAGGTTGAGTGCTGGTGTCTTAGTTGTGGAGCCTTCCCTCCCCTTTCTGTTCTTAAAGATTGTTTTTATCTTCTCAGAAGAAGATGAAAAGGAGATGGAAACAAGAGGGGTCCTTTGCCAGGTTCTCACAGTTCTGCTGCTGAGCTTTCTTTCCATCAAAAATGATTAGTCCACAGAGTCTCTATTCTTCTTTCATGGACATCATCCTTACAAAAGTGCTGGACACCAATGGCTCTTCAGAGAGTTATCTCACACATCTCTTAAAAATGTATCCATGACAGTTAACTTTGATATTATACCTCTAGACCTGCCTGCTTTGGGATCCAGGTTTATTTAAATTTCTAAAGCAGAACACGGAGCAGAGAGGTGAGAGTTTGCTCTGGCTAAATCCAGAGGAGACTCTATTAGTCCATCATTGTTCTTTCCACATCACCCAGAAGCTGTATCACCATGTGAACAGTGGGTTTGTGTTATCTTGAGCACCGTGCCAGTGTCTCAGCTCTGCCGCTTCCAGAACAGAGCTGGATCATATCCAGCAGGCATCTGTCCCCTGGAGGGGGGTGTATGACATCTCTACCAGCCACAATTGTCCGCCTTTACAGGTTAAGGGATCTGAATAATTGTTCACATGGAATCTGCTTTGTACGTAATAATATCTTTGAAGCCCAGGTATCTTCTGCACAACTAATATCTGAGCTAAGCATGATGATTGTACACCCAGATGATAGCGGTGACACTCCCCTGTGGCTCAGGAAAGGCCACCTCTGGAGAGAAGGTGTCTGATGTTTCCGCAGGTCAGGGAGGTGCTTTCTTCTCTCGGTGCAATAAGGAAAGGTGGGTGAAACAGTGGGACATATATCTGGAGTAGCCTTGAACCATTCTGACCCTTGGCTGCAGTCTGGCCCCTTGTTCCTCCTGGTGGGAACTAGAGCAGCACTTGAGAGCTCTGAACTGAAAATGACAGCAGATCTATTAAGCTGCTTAGAAACCACCCCAGCTGGGCTGGGGTTAACTTGTACTGGGGTTACAGGACCTTCCAGGTATGGAGCCATTTAAAGCCAGTATATTACTCTGTGTACTGCAATTGGTCCCATGTTTAAACGTTTATGCTACTTGCTGCTTTAAACCTCCCCCCACTTCCAAATTATGGGCCCAGTAAAAAAAAAATCTCTTATTAAAAAAGGTCTCTCATATATATATAGACAGATAGATAGATATAAATCCAACCTGTTTACAGCTGGCAGAAATTCTAATACTAGTAAGTTTATAGATCTGATCGCTTTGGGAAACATTTTTCTAGGTTGCGATGCCCAGAATGCTTGTCCTCTAAAGAAAAACATCCCCTCTAACATGAAGATGCATGCTTGTTAAAAATGAATGGAAAACATTACTCCAATACAGGAACTTATGAATTTGTCTCTCTCAGAGCCATGCATGTGCAATCTCACCAACACGGCACACCCTCACGAGCACTTGCTCTTCAGCAAGAGAGGAAGGTGCGAGGAGACACCTGCAGCTCAGAGCCCAGGGGGAGCCTGAGACTTGGCTTCTGCTCGTGCCCAGTCCAACACCTCTGCAGCTGCAGCATAGGCTCTGTGTGGTGTGGTAAGGTGAATATTTATATGATGTATATCACAATGAAAATGTATATCCAATAAAAGTAAAATTGTTATAACATACAGATAAAGGAGAAAGTCTTATGGTATTGCACTATAGAATGATGAACATAATTGCATAATCAATTAAAAATCAAGTAAAATCAGGTACAGAGCAAGACCTTTATTTTTTTTGTCATTCCAGATTTCAGTACTCATTACCTTTTTTTCTTAAAAGGAGACATTTTGCAGGCATAATACAGAATTTCACAGAATGTGTTTTCTTATGTACTAATGCTGTATCCACATTCTTGTTTAGCTCTGGGCAAGTGCTAGTAGACATTTTAAGAAAATTATTAAACCCTAGAGAGTTATTCACATTACTGTCAAATTAAAGGATTTTCTGTGTTCACAGTTTCTCTGTCTTCTAGCAAGACCTTTTGCTGGAAGTTAAGGGACATCTCCTCCTGTAGTTCTCAAAGATGTAGCATAGGCTCCCTGGAGGTAGAGCTTATGAAACACAAAAAGCCACAGAGAAGATGATGAGACAGAAAGGGCAAAAGTGGAGCAGAGGAGGGAGAAAACTCACCAGCAAGACTGTACATCTGCTCAGCCGGGATAAGTGCACGGTGGAATGAAGCAGGTCTGAAAGAGAAAAGAAATAACTGTCAAGGTAGATAATTGTTTTGATGTTTTGCCAAACAAGTGGGTGTTCACAACAGTCTGAGGAGAGTGTAAGTGATTTTGCAGGTGGTCCTAGGAAATGGAAGAGAGCCTGGGGACAGTGGTGAGGGAAGCGGATGTGCAGAAGGTTTGGGAATTTATTGCGGTCTGGGTAAACATACAGAAATCTGAACTTGAATCTGCTCAGGCTTCTTAAGGAAAGCCCCACGTGTTACTGTGGTGGTAGGCAACCACCACAGAAAAGTATTGGGAGGCTCACTCTTAAGGAAGGAAGTACCTGAATGTTTTTGCAATGTAAAGAGATTAGAACTAAAAGCCAGTTGGGGGATGGAGAATTTCCAGCCCCGTGTTGATTTGTTTTAATAGGTAATTAACCTCACTTGAAAATCTCAAATCCTCATTTCTGCCTTGAGTTTTCTGAACTTCACTTTCAGCTGCCAGCCATTGAATTACACTGTGCTTTTAGCCGATGCCTTATAGATCTTACTAGTACCATTGCACGGTCTTAAATGATTTTTTGGGTTTGTTTTGGTTTTGACACATTAGTCTCATTCAGTGGATGTAAGAAAATATTTCCTTCTCCAGTTCATTTCTGTATGTTTTAAGGGCATGTGGATTCTCTGTTACCCCTAAAAAGCTCCTAAACCACTTTTATATTTCTCAAAGGCAGACAGATCCTTAGTATAAAGTGGGGTGAGGTAGAGAGAAGCTGATTATTGTTTCGTTACATATCATAACGTATCATAAGACAAGACAGTAGGTGCTGTAAAAACTGGTGCTAAGGCTGGCCCATTCACACTCTGTTTTGCTTCTACCTCCTACCCCTAAAATCTGCACCTGATAGGAAAAACATCATGCAAATTTGAACAAATAACAGTTCGCATCTCACTACATGTTATGGTTCATGAACAAAATATAGGCCACAATGTGAAAAAGAAAACTTCTAAAATTCTGATTTGATGTGAATAGTTTTTGTACTTCAGGACAAAGCTTGGCAAGTTGAGTGTATTTATTTGCTGAAAGCCATCTGCTGAAAAAGATTTGATGTTGAACTGTAATTCCAGGTTATTACTGCAAATTCTGCAAAGGAAGGAAGTGGGAATTGACTACTTATTTTTCAGCTAGTCTAGACTAAATGAAAATGACAAGCATTGGGAAAAGAAACATCATTTCAAACAGCGGGTGCTGTCTCATGGGAAAGAAGCAGAAGCAATTGATGTCTAAAAGTAAACTACTCATTAGGATGGACATGTGTATTAGAGAACTTGTGGATGAACCACAGGGTTGACTTTAGTCAGAATTTTTTTTTGTCATTCTCAGTGTATAAAAATATCAGCAGTGAACAAAATAGATCTACACTGAAGCCAACACCACAGGCCACCCCCCCGGGTGAGATAATTTTATACCCAAGTTTTCTTGAGAACTAGAGCAAGGCCAGTTGCCAGAGCTATTTTTGTGATTCCTTGGCTTGTCTTTCCACTGGGACAAGATTGTTCACTGAGGTGAAGATAGGAATATAATCTCCTTTTGCCAGCCAGCATTGTTTTGTTCCTTATAAGCTTGGCTGTGTCTCTGGCTATTGCTCTAAGCCTGCCTTGGTTTTCTTTCACGTCCTTTTGTGATGCCTAAGTCTTCGAGCTGTCAGAAGGTGAGCATTGCTTAATGGGCAGTATGGTTACTGTTCCACTGCAGAGCAAGGAATGCTTATCCAGTTAATTAATGCAAAGAGGGGAGAAATAAGTACATATGTTTACATAAATGTACAGACCTTTTTACTTGAATGCTGTGAAGGGTCAGCAGGGCTGGGAGCCAAGGAGAACACCAGCTGGGCAGGCTGCAGTGTCCTCAAGCTGGCCCCAAGCCCCAGAAGCCAAACCCCAGGAGGCGATGGATGCTCTCCAGGCCCTTACAGCACTTTTCCAAATGGTGAAGGGGCAGACCACCACACTGATGGGAAGCTGGTATAACCAGCTTTAAAGCAGGAGCTTTACTCCTGCTTTAGGTCAAGGATACAAGGACAAACCCACTGAATTTAATAGGGCCCTTGGCTGCACTGCAATGGGTGCAGCTCCTGGCACCCACGGGTTTCTTCGACACAGCGGCATCTTGGCTTGTAAACCATGGAATTGGTGGTTGATCCCCAAAATAAAATCAGTCTAGCTCTGTCCCAAGTCTCCCTACAAAGTTGCTTTTTCTATCATCCCCCATCAAGGAAAATGAATCAATATACTAAATTTATTTTCCAGTGCTCCCTATTGACCATGTTGCTGTGGAAGGAAGAAGAGGCCCTAGGGAGAGCGCTGCATCTGGTGTGTCTGCTTTGCATCCAGAAGGCAGGTGTGTTACCTTAACTGTGTGCTCATAGCCTGGTGCACTCTGCTGTGCCCCTTTCCTACTACTACAACCGATGGCACGCTCTGGCGCCTGGGTCCCATACTGCTGCGGGTGTTAAAAAGCAGAGAAAGCACCTAATCGTAGACTAGGTCAGGAACCTGAGATCAGTGTTGCCTTACCACAACAGGAGGCATCAGTGAAGGATGCCTACTGAATAACATTCTCATACTTCTACTGTAGCCTGTATAAGAAAGGAGTTAAAGCACTCCTTTCATAGACACAAGTTAAAACCTACATAACATGGGATTTAAGGTGATCTTTTTAAGCAGAACAATGTCTATAAACATCTGAATTTAAAAATGGCATACGACTACTCTTTTTAATGCCTTAGCTGCCTTCCCACTCACACATGCATTTTTGAAATCCAGGGGAAAAACTTAATCGTGCACCTCAGGCAGTACAGGTACAAATTGGTCCTCTGTATTTTAAAAAACGCCATAAATACATTATGCAGGTGGACGAATAAGCACTCTTACAGAGCCATGATTGCTTATTATGGTTTCCAGGGAGTTTATTTCTGCAAAAAGGTGGCAATTCACTCACCTCACTCTCTCTTGATCTTTAGTTTCAGTAATCATTGGATACAGAAATATTTTTGAGCTTTTTCTAATTTAGGTGACTAAGCAGCATGTAAAAAGCATGTATCACTTTTAATTGTTGTTCTGGAACCATTTTTAAGATTGCTTTAAGACTTTAATTTTTAATTCAAAAGGTAGACAGGGTATTAATTCTTTGTGGACAAGGTCATCAGATGGAGAAGTGCCTTTGTCACTTCCCTAGACTGGTACCACCAGATTCAGCTGCACTTTCTAAGCTATTGTGAGTGAGGATGGCAATAAGAGCTCAATTTAACTGAATTTCTGTTTCGTAGGAAATTCTGACCTTTGGAAACTTGTTTTCCTTCTGAAGCAGAATGATTTGCAATGCCTTTGGAAATCCTGAAAAGGTCTGGGCCATTTTAATAAAGCATCATTCCACATTTCTAAGAAATCTTGTATTGCATAGTCGAAATAAAGTCATTTCAATGTCAAAGTGTCATTAACTTTTTGGTAATGTTTCTTCTATGCAAATCACTGCTGAAAAGAGTAAACATCCCAGAGTCAGGCTGAGTCACTTCTCTTTAACTTTCTTTCCTTGTGGTCCCAGAGGAGAGCTGTGGTGTGCTGGGGGATGAATGAGCATCACAGCAGCTGCTGTTTTTCCCTCCCACAAAAATTTCTAGCACAGAGAAGTGCTGGCTTTTCCCATGATGATGATGCATGTTTTATTCCCTGCCACTAGCAAAGTGATGCCACCATGGTGATGCTATGCCATTAAAGTAGGTGTCACATGGGTTCAAAGATCCTGAGGAGCAGGTGATGACCCTGGGGGAGGGGGAGGGAAAGCACAGGCTGCAGTAGCAGGTCCTGGATAGGGAAGATGACAGTGAGAAGAGAGAACCAGTGTAGCATATAGGGATGAGACCTCAAAGGAAAGGAAGGAAGAAAAAGCAGCTTCTGTCAATAAAAAGAGGTTTGGCTGAGGTTAGTTGGGAGTCTTTCTCTGAAGTGATTGTTAGTTTCCCTCCTTTCAGGGAACGTGAACATCTCTGGGGAGAAGCTGAATTGCCTAGAATTATTCTCATACCCCAAGTGACCATTGTAAGGAGTTTGCTGTTGTGGTCTCCTACTGAAGCAGCCTCTCTGAGATGTCTGTCCTCTTGCCAAGAATGTGTTAAAACCAGCAGCTGATTTCAGCCTGATTTGGTGTCTCAAAGGAAACAGAGTTCCAGCAATTTTTATAGAACCGGAGAGGAGGAGGGCACTGGGATCAGGGACTTGCCCAAGTAGGTGCCTATAAATTCTGATCATTTTTCTCACAACTTCTCATTCTCTTGTCTTTTTCTTCTTCAGCAGCATGACTTTGCAAAGCTCATTACCTTTGCCTCCAAATGATATGAAGCCATATGAGGCAAAGAGCCTTTTAGCGAACAGTTCAAGAAAAGACTGTCAGATAGTCCCATCTTCTGTACCCCTAGGTTCCCTCAGTGTTTGGAGCTAAGGTAGAAGGTGTTGCAAAGAGATTTATGATGGGGGTTGAGAAGACAGAAATTAGAAGCTGGCATACTTTTTGTGATCTCTCTGTATTTGATGTGGGCTGCATGTGTAAAGAGGGTCATGGCAGATGAACAGAAGAAATTGTACAACAGCCCAGCTTCTACCCATCACGCAAAGCAGAGCTGCTGCACTGCACCTCCGGGTATGTCGGGAGACTGGACATGTCTGACCATTCTCCTCCACCATTAAATCTACCTCTGCCCATAATGATAGCTCCTCTTTTACTGACTTTCTGCCTCCAGTAGTAACAAGCCCTGGTTCCTGTTCTTGAAACAGTTGAAGTTTTTTCTACTAGTCCTGATTTAGCTAAACTTTTTTTGCAGGCACATTGCCTTATCCAGTCAGTCCTTCTGTCCACAGCTGCTTCTAACTACAGATTGTGGACTGGCTGCTTGTTCTGAGTTTGAAAATGTTTTAGCTTGTAATCTGCTTTTTCCGTCTTAGACTTAAATACCTTACTCTAATATTAGGTCTTAAACTCTTCTGATGTCAGCCATTAGCACCTTCCAGCACAGCATCTTCCATGGACACTTGATTTCTTTTTTCCTCTAGTCATCTTTAAATAAGCATGGCTGATAATTATAGGTGAAAGTGCATTTTTGCCTTGTTGCCAGTTCACCTGTCCACAAACAATTTCATATCTGTTTTTCAGCATTTTTTAATCTACCATCAAAAATGATTCTTTAATATTTTAGAATAAACCCAAGCATATCTCACACTGTAATCCACTTATCTTGCCATTCTTCTTTATGTGTTTCTTTTTTTCTGGTTTACCTTAATCCTACAAAATTTTGAAGTTTTCTTTTTCCTCTTATGCAACTTTTAATACTGTCATGTCAGGCTCCTGTCATGAAAACCGGTAATGAAAGTACTGTTTTTAAAAAAAACCCTCATTCATTAATCATGGAGACATCTCATATTAACTAGTTAATGTATAAAGGCCTTTGGGCATTTATGAATCTGTCATTTCAGAAGAACTGAAATGAAGCAATAGTATTTCAGGCAACTAAAGAAAAATTCACCAAGGGCAAATTTAACGTTATGCAACTGTTCCAAAAATATTCATTCCTTATGCGGAACAATACACTTTTTAAAGTAAAAATCAAAACACACCAGAGAATTTACATATGAAAGCCTGGCTGCTTTCTAGGCAGAATGTCAGTTCTGTATTGAATCCTTATCATTCTGAGGGCCTTTTCCTTGCAGTTAAACAGGCCTTTGAACAAAACAGGAAAATACAATGGCTAAATTTCTCAGGTGTTTTTTAAAGTAGTATACATAACTACTTGCTAGTGATCACTTTATAGGAAAGCAATATATCATATGAATTACTCTAATATTTTTAAAATACAGTTACTGCCTCATGCCTTACTCAACAAGTAGTCCCACAGATTTTTAAGGGGTTTTGTGTTATTTAATTTGAGTAAATTTTGAGACCTGAGTGATTCTTACTAGCATGTAAGCATACTAGATAAGGCTTTGAACCTCATGTGTAGTTTGTCACTGTCATTAGATGAAATTCCTTCTAATAGATTCAATATGCAAATATAACAAAAAGTAGTAAAATACCCTGTGTCACCAGAGAAGCCATGTATGCTGGGAAAAGACTGTATTTGACAAACTGAGATAAATAATTTGAAAATATTCAAGTGAGATGGAAATGTAGGATGGTCAGAAGAGGAAGAGAAATAGTGAAGAAAAAAACATGGGCTAGAAGAGTGGCTTTACAGGAATATACCTGAGATGTGACCTGGCAACATCTCATGCTGTGACCACTGAGTCCTCTTGTAAAGTTGTTTTTCTCACATGTACAGAGTTTTTTGTCACTATTCTGTCTTTTGAGAAGGAAAAATACCTCTTTTAACTGAGTGTGTGAGGGCAATTTTCAGATAACTGTGCAATAGCCGTCTATAGGGGTAGTGGAAATGGGTCTGTGACCTCCGATTGGGGTGACTTACATGCAGGCTTGCTAGAGTTGCTCCTTGCCTCTGCTGTACGTTTCTGTGCAGTCTCTGATAGTTGTCCAGGTGCGTGTTAAAGAGTTCAGTATGGTATTACAAGTCAAATTAATTATTTAGTTTGTGTGAGTCTTTAATTCATTACCTTTTATCTCCACTGAGCACAGGGGTACAGCTACATGAATAAATTACTGCGAGATAAGATAGGTTGTGCACTTAAAAAGTATCAGCTGCCCTGTAGAACTTGTCTACTTGCACACTTTTACTCTTGAAAAATATGAGGCAATTTGGGATAACTTGCTTCTCAAAGTTTACAATTGGACTCAATGATCTTAAGGATCTTTTCCAACCTAAATGATTCTATGATTCTATGATTCAAAGCATCTAAACTACCTTGCAAGAGAGTTCCTGGGAGTGGTTACTACGAGGCAGGTGACATGCTATATATGCACACTGGTTTTGACTTTTTGATAACTTTGCAATGACTCCCAAAACATGGGAATGAGAAGATCCGTACACTGTTCTTACCCCAGTGAATGATGTTTTACTTAATTTACAGCTGATCCATCAAAGGACTGAATAGTCTTTAAGAGTAGAACATTTTCTGGCAAATACTCAGGAAGTTCACAATTGACACTTTAAACTGTGATTAACAAGGATGAAAATGACATGGAAAGGTCATTTAAACCATTCCCTACCCAAAGACAGGATCAACAATACATTTAGCATTCTTTACAGAAGTTTGCCTAACCTTTAACGTGACCTCTGGGGTGGAAACTCTGTGACTTCCACAAGCAGTCAATTGAAATTCCTCATAAATCAGAGCCTGTAATTAAAGAGTTTTCCTAGTGTCTTACCTAAATATTCTTTGTCCTATCTACCACAGATATGAAGAACACTTTATAACCTTCTCTTTTTGCAAAAGGGACTTAAAAACTGTCTTGCAAGACTTTAAAGAGTCTTTTTGAACTCAGATGGTTTCAGTTCCCCGTCAGTCTTCCAAAAACTTTGATTCATTCAACTATTCCTCATACTCAACCAGAAGCAATATTTTCCAGACTTCTGTCAGTCTCACTGCTTCTCTCTGGACTTCCTCTCTTTCTGCACTCTATTTCTGAATGACATTTCTGCAAAACAGCTACACAATCTGTTGTTCCCCATTCTGTCCACTTGATTACTCTTCTTTATCTTTAGAACCTTGCACTTGCTGAATTTCACACACGCTGAATTTCATCCCAGTTTTGGACCCTTCCTCTGACTTGTCAGCATCATTAATAAGTTGTTATCCCATCCTACAGCCTATGCACAGTCATTTCAAGCTTTGTATTATCTGCACTTTTAATAGGCATACTGACCATCCATCATCCAGCTTATAAATTGAAATATTGTACAGACTTTCAGAGAACCCTGCTTGACAAGTCTTTCAATTTTGTCAGTGTATCCAATGAATTACTCCCTGGAAATGTGTAGCCAAACTCCTTTTTAGCATTTTCATTTACAGCACTGGGAGTCTGTCCTGAGGCAAAGTTAATAGACTTACCAAAACCTAGATATGTGATACTTACTTTGTCTTTCCATCCACAAAGACTGATGATCCTGTTATACAAAGAAATTTTTTTTTGGTAGATTAAAAAAAGTTTATACTTAACAACTCTGTGTTATATGGTCCTTGTTTCCTTGCTAAGAAATGGTTGGCTAATCAATACTTTCTTCACTACTCTTCTTTTTAAAGATAGGCAGGCTCTTTGGCTTTATAGAGTGTTTCAGTGCTATAGCTATTGTTGCTGGAGTCTTATAAGCATCATTAGTTGTTCTCAAATTGCTTCAGCCAATTCCAGCCAACAGGATGCTGTTCTGTGCCTTGGAGAATGAAACACTCAACTTCTGTGTTTCACTGAGCAGCTCAGTAAATAGGAATACTGAAAATGAATTTGTTCCTCTTGATTTACACTGAATAAACTGGAAACAGAAAATTTGTTTCCATTTGGGTGTTGCCTTCACTCTGCTGATAAAAAAAGCATTACATAAGTGATAAAGAAAGCATTATTCATTTTCAAGATAGTGCTGAGATCAAATTAAAAATGAAAAATTTCTTCTCCCCTTCCCACGATGGTTCTTTCTGTGGTAATGTCCTCCTTTCCTGGCTATGATTGATTGCTTTTATTCATTAGTTACAGACTAGTTCAGCTTATTTCTTTCACACACACACACACACAGAGATAAAAAGTCAATCCCCCATCATTATATTTAGTAGAGAGCCTAGTCCACATCTTACTGCACTAACCTTATAGTGGAGTTGGAAACATGCAGGGAAGACACTTATAATCCCTGATTCTCAGAACCAGCTACAGCTAAAAGTAGACTTCAGATCTCTGGTGGGCTTTCTCTGAAATGAGCAATTAATTTTGGGTACCTTGTGTCTCTGCTCAGTGACTCGCCTTCCATGGAACTCTTGTTCAGAAACTATAGACCATAAACTCAAGAGTTGATTGTGGCATATTTGGGTCACTTCAGAGGTCAGTTTTGGCAACTGAATTCTCTGAGGGAAATCTGGATGTAAATAATGGCCTCTTTTACATTCCTGTTAGTTCCAACACTCTGTAACGGAACAGAGTGTCTGATCTTAAACAATTTTTTTGTTCCTTCAACTTAGTCAGTCCATTATACTCTTGTCTTATTTCTTCTTTCATATGTTTTGGAATCAGACTAAGTCAAAAGATACTACTGCATACCCAATTTCATTAAAATTCTTGTTGGTTTCTTATTTTTTCATCTTCCCTCCTTCATATGCCTCAACATCTGAAATTCTCAAGTGCTTCCTTCAATGTATTTCAGTCTATGAAAACTCCTCTACAGCTAACCTGTGAATGTTGCAAGTCATTTGTTCTTTCATGGTATGTTGCTTGATTTCCTCTGTGCTTGAGTGGTGAATGTACTTACCTTTGATCAGCCTCCTTGTCTGAACTGTATCAGAACTTCTCATAAAGCTGGTTCCTCTATATGTGTTTTAAAATGCTGAGTGCCCTCTGCCCAGGAGCTGTTTCAGATGGCCCTCCATATAGATACTCCCCTATCTTTATGCTCCAGGGGCTTTTTTATTTGGAAGAGCTGAATCAGTGCACTGGGAAATGCCATTAAACCCATGCTATGGTCTACAAAAGTGTTGTGTTTCAGTTTAATTCATGCTGGTTTGAAGGTGAATGAAAACAGAGGCCATTATAAAACAAAACGGAAGGGTTCATATGGCTTTTAGGACCAGTTTAATTTTAAAGGCGGTTTCAAACGTGTCTTGTGCAGATATTCCACCATCTTTCTCTCTGCAGCCAGCACAGCTGAAGCCTCTCAGTCCTGCCCGGAGTTGGGCTGGGCTGCAGCAAAGCACAAGTCTCTTCCCACAGCTGAAGGTTATGAAACCATCCAGGGTCTGCTTCTCTCCATGTCTTTCCTTATGTGCTGTGACTGTACTGACCTCACTTCCATCCCGCATGGGTGGTACATGAATGGCTATGTTAATTTAGACCATTCTTCTTCAGATAGAGGCCTTTAGTTGATACTTAAGTCAATCTTCCTTGTAACGGTAGTGCAAAACTGTTTTATGACTCAGTGCCCTCACTTATCTGTGCTACCAATATGAGTATGTAAAGATTGAGAGAGGATATTATTGTCTTCTATAAATACATTAAGGAGAGACAGGCAGCCCGTACAAGCCGTAAATGGCAGTTGTGCAAAGGAAAGGCTATTTAAGCTGAAGGCAATGTAGGTACTAATGGGTAGATGTGGTCTATGATTGCATTAATGGTGAATATTAAAAGAAGGTTATAAAAGTGTGACTCTGGAGTGGCTTTCCAGCAGAAATACTGGAGGCAGGAACCAAACTGGATTCCAAATGGAGCCTGAGGTCCTTCTGAAGCTGTTTATGTTATCATTTTCTGCAGCGGTGGGGAACCAGCTGTACTGACCAAGAAAATTTCTTCCAGGTCTGTGCTTTGTATTCCCAAATCCTTAGTGACACCAGAGGCACTGCCAATGTATTCAGCAAAGAGTGGGGCAGTTAGTACTGCCCTATGCTGCTGAAAGTTTGAAGTTAGCTCAGTTTTGAGAAGGAGATGAACTAGATTTCTGGAGATCCCTTCCAACCTTAATGGTTCTATGATTCTACATCATTTTCTTTACAAAATAAAAATAAATAAAGAAGAAACCTTTCTAAGAGGACCGGGAAATTGGATTCTGCTTTTCATTTCAAAAGCAGGAGCTGGTTTTCTGCAGTTGTTTGAATTGGTGTCCTTTGAAGAATAGTATTGCAGGCAGGGGGAAGAGTTCACTGGGTCTGGGAGGACAAGCAATGATAGTTGTGTCCCAGTGTGGTGGTACCATGTGGCTGCCCACTAACCTGCACTCCCAAACATGGGCTACACATGCTGATGAATCCTCGTACCAAAGACTTAACCAGGCTGACCTGGATCCCTGAAGCTATTATGGAGGAACTGAGTGGAAATACAAGATGATTCTCCTGATTCATGTTCATTTGATATTTTCTAACTTGGGCAAAATTCCAGAAGGTAGAAAACAATGAAGTTTGAGGAAGGTGAGGTAACGATGTTGGAAGATGCAGTTCTCATACAGTAGGGACACAGACCTGACATTGATACCATCTATGTCAATTGTTTCTTCTTAGCCCAAGCTGGAGCTAAGATAAGCATGTCTAAGAAGTGATCACGTGTAAGTCTGTCTTTAAATTTCTAGGCAGTGAGTAAGATTCAATTAGTAACTATCTCCTAGGGTTCTTGAAGAGGCAAGTTCTTGCTGAACTGCATAAAATATGATGTGATGTCTACTGTGGAGCTTGGATTATTTCAGCACTGAGAGTTGTGTGGCTGTTTTAACAACCTCGGGATTGCAGTGAAACAACTGTATTGCTGGGCCAGGGGAATCTAAAGCGAATTATGATCCTATATATTACATAATTGTTCTCAGGGTCTCAAGGAAGTAAATGAGAGTTCTTCTGACGATGTTTCTAATAAATTTTCTTGAGGAATGTTTTCCTGGTGAACATAGCAACTGGCATTTTCTGTTTCATATATGACAATGAAATTAGTGCCTTGTGCTTTCAAAATGTATCATCAGTCAAGTGTAAATCAGAGATGAACTGCTCTGGTTTATTGTTATTCTTGCAATAAGAAAATATTTTTTGAAGCTGGAATCATCCTATTTTATTTTGCTGTTACATTTGGAAAAACTTTACGTGAAATTATATTTACTTCTTGGACGACAATAGATTTTTCTGTAATGGCTTGGCAAGTAAACAGCATTTCATTATTTCTGCACTCTGTGTCATTACATCATGTTAATCTTCTTATGGAGGTACAAATAAACATGAATTCAACACTGGAAAATAACGTGCATTGAAAGATTATTCCTTTTGAAATATTAAATCAGGTTCTTATAATGTGAAGAGAGATCTGTGTACGATGGGCCGGAGTTTTCAAACAGAACCAAATTTTTCCAGGAGCTCAGCTTTCAGACCTCAAGAAAAGTGGGGTTTTAAAACTAAGAAGTGTCTAAATTTTCCCTCAAATACCAAAGGATTATCAAAGGATTTGAAGTGTTGAACTCTTTTAAAATACCCGATCATTCATTTTTTTCACGCTCTTTCAAAAATTGCCCCTAGAGTGTACATTCTTTATGGCTTAATCAATTTTGTGTCATACCTGTGAATTGCTATTTTCATAGAGATTCATAGCTGTAAAGCTGTTCTGATACAAAGCTTAATGCCTTTGAAATTACATTATTGTGTGAACAGATGTGTCTGAATAACAGGCCTGGAAGTGGAGGACTTGGTATCTCAAGTATTCGTTCTCATTGTGTCATTTTCTTTAATGAAATCCTCCAAGGAGTGACAAATTCAGAGATAAACAGCAATTAGTAATTCACAGTGGCCAGAGGGAAGGAACAGCCAGTTGCACTTCATTGCACAGATCTAACAACTAACACACAGCTTGGACAAAAAATTGAAGGAGTTGATCACTGGCTGGTTCTTCCTCAATTCAATCACAGTTTGGATAAAATGGGTCTGTAAGCATAAATGCTTGTCTTCATAAAGCAATATAAAGAATATTTATTTCTCTAACGATTGTCTTAGGAATACAATCTAGAATCTATTCTGCAATGCATATTGGTATTTTACCTCACTAAAATGGGATCCTTTTAATCATCTGGTGTGCAATAGAGAAAAAACCCACTGTGAATTCCAGTCCCTTTCATGTCTTTTCTATCTTCTTAAGACTGACTGTGTTTATTATATAGATAGTAACCACATTTTATTTCCTGGAGTTTGCCACCATCGAGAGCATATATCACAGCCATTTAGTCATTGCACCTGCAAATGCAGTGTCTAAAAACATCTCTCATGTTCAGGCTCTCTTCAGTCCCCACTAAGGTTTACTTTGCCTTCAAAACTCACTTCCTTCCCTTGTCTGTGCCTTGGCTCTTGCCTGTTGATACCTTCCCGTTCTCCAGGGATTGACTAAAAAACCTTTTCTAGGTCATGGACTTCAAATCCATCCAAAATGTTCTGCTTGAGTCATATCACCCTTAGAATTGCCTCTTCTGCCTTTCACATTAAATCCAGGTTCAGTGGTCATATTTTCTAAGTAATTTCCATGCTCAACATAAAATCATATCAGAAGAAGACAGGCCTGGAGTGGATACTCCTGCAGACTAATCTCCAGTTCCAGTGATTTGCATTGTCTTTTTTCCTTAAGACATACTAATGCAGTTTTCTTTGATGAATTTAGGTCACAGAATCATAGAATAGTTTGGGTTGGAAGGGACCTTTAAAGGTCATCTAGTCCAACTCCCCTGCAATGAGCAGGGACACCTTCAGCTAGATCAAGTTTTTCAGATGATCTCCTCTTGAATCAAGACAAAATTTTAGCAGTTGTGATAACTCTTCTGTGACAAGGAGCTCCACAGTTTCCTTTGGTATTGCTTCAGATGATTTTAATCCTGCCATCTGCTCTTTTAATTTAGGCTTACTTAGTCTTTTTACAGGACGTGGCAATGAACATCCATACTCTGTTTACTTTTTCCATCCCATCTGAAATATATTTTTCTGTTGTATTTCTTCCTTGGTCATGTCTTTTCCAATGTATAGACTCCTGATCTATTTTATCAGTCCTCATGCAGAAACTATATCCTTTGCGCTTACTTGAAATGAGGACTTTATGATTTATTATATGCAGTATACAGATCCCTATACAAATCTTAACCGCTTGTTTACTTTGCTTCAGCAAACTAAATATGAAAAATATGTCTACATCTGAAAATGTTGACTGATACCCTTGAAATATTAATCTATCCACATTAGACTACAAACTACATGGGTTAGGTACCACGTGCTAATTCCCCTTTTGAGTACATCTGCATTAATCCTGAATAATAATAAGTCATTGAATATGCTGCTAATGTTTAAAAGTCACATCCATTATGTAGAGAGTTTTCATAGAAAACAGGTAAAATAGTAGTCAAGGAGTTCCACAAAGGACAAATCAGCTTGATTTCTTGTATATTAGCAACAGTTTAAATTCTAAACACTCAGTAGGTTTTTTTTTAAGATAATACATCTATTTCTGGTGTTTATCTGGGATTAATCTGGTGTTTAATAGTAAGAATTTAGCACTGGCTTTTGACCAGCAGTCAGAAACATGCTGGGAGAGTGCAAAAGGATCAGCTTAGCTCAGATTCTTTGGTAGCAATTTCAGGCTGAATTTTGCACCAGCTAGGGGCAAGGATTAAATTTTCACAAAATACAACATTTCTTACTATTGCTAACATAAATTTTATGTGTAGTAAGGACTATCCCAATTACTGGGCTATGAATAGATTCTGAACTTACACTATTCAATATCTTCTTATATTTGGTAAGCAATCTTTCCCCCCCTTTTTTCCTTTTGTTAATTTTTTCATAAGCATGGTGTTTCTTGTTCCATACACTTTTCTTTTTCTCTGAAAGTATGCATTATTTATTTTTATTTGTCAAAATTCATCTTATCTTGCAGGGTGCTGAATTATAGATACACTGGAAGGTTAGGCAAGCTGCCTCAAACTGCTGAGAGATCTTATCTATTCTCATCCTGTTTCAGAAAAAAATCTGTGCTCTTTTAAGGTGGTTTTGGTGCAAGTCTAAAGTCAGCATTCAGAACATGAATATAACTTTGAAAAACATTGCTGGTGACTAGGGTGACAAGTATCCCTAAGATGTCAGGAAGAAGGAAGGGTGGAAAATACATATTGTTAGTCATAGGGCAGCAATTTAAAGTAGTTTTGGTTTGGTTTGTCTTTTTTTCGTGTTGTCTTTTTTTCATCTTGAAGACATGAGGCCTTTCCAGGAGTGAGTGAGTAGCGAACGAATGTTACAATAAGATTAACTTTAGTTGTTGGAGAAAGCAAGAGGGTCTATCGTCACACTTAAATTAGCTTGCCTGTTGCGTTGGCTCAGGTAGCAGCTTTTTCTCATGGTCTCTCTTTTGAGATTCATGCCTCATGAAAACTGTGGATAAAAACTTTACATGGCTTGTCAAGTCTTCAGGTATTTTTTTGTTTTTCTTTTTTTTTTTAAATTTTATTTTATTTATTTTATGTTTGGACTCTGCTCAATATGCAGTGAAAAGTAGATTCTAAATGCTAGGAAAGTAGATTCTAGATGGTGGGAATCAAATGTTTTCAATGTTGAGGAAGTAAATTTGACCCTGTCTGAATTCCCATTAATAAAATGCAAGCTACTTCAGAGCTTTTCTCAGGCTCTACAACACCGGCGAAGTGATGGGGTCACTGCTGAAATTCATTACATAAACTCTGTGGAGCCTGGCATGAAGGGTGCCATGAAAGTGCTTTAGACTGTGATTTGGATTATAGAAGCTCACTGACTACATATAAAAACCATAAGCATCTCTTTAGTGAAGTGGCATTTTCGAAGTGGAAGAACAAACATGTAAGCAGACGTGGCAAGGTCATTTTGACTTCTTATAAAGCTTCTGTTGGTCAGGAATTTCCAAACTTGCTATACTGCAGATAGTATCTTAATAAATACAAATTCTGTAGACTCATCTCTTTGTAAACATACAGTAACCTATAGCAACTACAGCAGTTGCAATTGTATATAATTATTCTTAAATATTTTTAGGATGAAGTGCTGGCACATTTCTTGAAAAAGTATAATTTTAACATTTTTTTTCTGTACTCAGTCCCTCTGCACCATTCCTGTTTTCCCTCCCATAAATTCTTTTCTGCCATGTGGGTTACTTCTGATTCTTCTAGCTGCTTCTGCACCTTGGGTACCAAGTTTCTGTCTGTTAATATAACGGTGCCTTCCACTAGTACTTCTTACTACCTATTAAGAGTCCACAGGAAAGAAATAGAGAAATCAGATTTCTTTTTCATCTGAGAACATAAGAACATAGTAACAGAAAGGACCACAAAGATCATCGCATCCTTTCCCATGCACCTGTAAGAAGCCCTGCACTGGGCATGTAACTCAAAAAGATGTGCTGAACATCCAGTCCCTCTGCCTCTAATTGCCAGAGGGTGCAAAGAGCTTTCAATATCTTATAACAACCTTCAAATACAAATTCCTGACCTATCCAACCAGTAGGCTTCAGTCCAGAAATTTGTAACCCACAGACTGCCAGGGAACAGTCATTTAATAGCTGTAGATAATGAAGTTTGCTTTGTAGGGCAGGAAATCTGACACCTATCATTTTAAAATGAATGGAAGAAAGAGCCTGTGGGCAGACCCATGGATGAATTACCCGTTACAGTTGATGACATTGGTGATATTTAAAGGTGCTGTTCCACACTGGCCAACAGCCATCCAGCCCTGCAATGTGGCCTGACAAGTGTTTTCCCATCAGGTGACAGGAGGCTCTGCACCACTTGATGGTGGTAGGAATGAAAGTTGCTCAGCATCACACAGGAGAGGATTGGGGGGGATTTTCCTGTGGTTTGCTGACTCTCACTCCCACCATGTATCGCTTTCAGCTTGCCTCCTTTCTTCTTTTCAAACTATCCCTAGACAGCAAGGAAGATTATATTTTGACTACAGTTAATACCACTTCATTCATTATTAAATCAATATTCTTAGCACTGTTTACAGCCATGGCTATTTTTAAATTCTTCCAATGCCAGTTTTACAGGCACATTGACTAAAAGCTGATTATAAACCATAAACCAGTTTACCACTACTGTAAACTAAGAAGAAATAAAAAAATAACATAAATAATGAAGAACCAGTTGATTCTAAATTTTCTTTCAGGTTTAATAAATTAACATTATCCGTAATGTAAATGATAACATCTCTAAAAATACTTGCTACTTTCAGCCAGACAATATATCCGTCAGTGACAATGTGTATCAGAAGAAATGTCAACACATCTGCAGCATTTGTCAGCATTTGTCATGTTTTCCAGTGGTGTCTGCCAGAGCTTGGGAGAAGAGTGCAAAGTGTGGAAGAAACCCAGTGCCTGTGTAAATCTGACTCTGACTTTCAGGAGTATTGATTCAGAAGCATTATCCTGCTAAGGAAAACGTATGAATCAAAAAGTAAGCCTTTGCGCCTGTCGGTCCCTGGCCATAATTTTCCTATTTTGTTTTTGTAAGAAAGGATCCTGTGGTATTGACTTATTTGTATTCATCTTTGTCTTTACTTCTCATCTTAGAAGTAAGTAGTTAATTCAGGAGGTTTCTAGAAAAAGAGAAAAAAATAGATTAAAATGTAAAGATCTTATTTGGTAATGATGCTGTCAATGATGCAGGTTAGACATGTCTGTGTTCATTATTTAAAATAATGTACCCCCCCATGCTTTAATGGACTCTGTAGCTGACATGCTCAGCTTCCATTTCATTTATTGCATTTCTTTCTTTGTTTTACTTATTGCTTCCATTTCATCCTTCCTCCAACAGAAACATTCTAAAATCTGTTCTTAATTTATTTAAATTATTTTTCACTTGTTCCCATTACCAGCGTACTTCTGCAAGTCTCCATTTGCAGAATATACTGAGCAGCCAATGTGAGTTTGACAGAAAAAGACATCATTGGAGGAAGAGAGAATAAATTGTAGCCTTAACTAGGATTGTCCCTCTTTATTGTATCGAGGGTTAAGCCTTTATAGCTGACTTCTCAATTCATTTATAATAGCATGAGCTGTAAATGTGCAAAACCTCCTCAAATCTGCCTATTACTGTCAAAAGCCTTTGGGTTCCTGGGACAGAGGTTTTAGTCTGAGGTGTCTCATTATTTAGACATCCAAGTGTAGCTCCAGATGATGTTTCATGAGTCAAATCCTGTGGTCCTAGCATCATTGTGCCTGACCTCTGAAGTCAGTTGGAGTCTTACATGGCCAAAGAAAGTGGCATAATGTCATTAGTTAAAAAAAAAGCACATCCCTGGTTTGAGTAAGAGGTGGAGTCCAAGGTAGCATGAGTTAAGGAACTGAACAGTGAATTAATAATTCTGAAAATACTGAATAGTGCTATCAGTGAAAACACTGATAATGCTCCCTGTGAAATAAGAAACACATAGGTATTTGCAGTCTTTCCTTTTAATGTTTGGATCAACTGTGCTTATATGTCCAGCTAAAAAAATGCTGGAGTATTTAGGAAGTGATTAATTAGATTTACTAGGAAAATAAAATAATGGATTTTCCTGGAAATCTAGTCCCCAGTAAAGTTCCCAGGGAAGATTCAAGTGTCAGTCAGCTGTTGAACTAGTTGCACTGAACACCAAGAGCAGGCTCTCATTAGTTAATATCCTGAAAAAAAGGCTGTAATTTCCAACAGGCAGCGAGAAGCTCTTTTCTTGAATGATGTCTTTACTAAGAGCTACTTTGACCACTATCCTATGGTGACATTCCAGCTGACACAGAAGTCCACCTGCATGTGTCTCTGGGGTCCCAACCTGCGATCCCAGGGACTGATACAAGGTTCAACACTCCTGAGTCCAAAAAAGTCTCAAGCTGTACAGAGAACCCTCATGCCATTTAATGAAAACTCCATCTGATTATTTTTCAGTGGTTTGTTTCAATATAGGCATTCTTTTGTTGAAGAAATAAATTATTAGGTGAGAAAATTATTAAGTGCAAAAACTGGAACCAATTTATTTTAAAATGACAGGAAAAAATAGCTAAGATATAAGAGAGTTAGGTGCTTAGACATTAAAAGTTGCACTGTCCTAGGTTTGAATTTGCATTTCTTTGCCTTTCAAGTTAAAAAAAAAAAAAAACAAACAAAAAAACCCTTCCATTATAATGTCAGATTTGTTCATTTCTATTCATATCTTAAACCTGGCAGGACCATTGTGATCACCTACTCTGATTTCCTGCACAAAAAAACCCAAAAATAAAATACAGGCAACAGAGCATTAGCAAGTAATTCCTGTATCAAGCTCACAGACAGTGGAGACTTTATTTTTCAAAGAAAGAGATTTAATCTTGTTCCTAATATTAAAAGCTGAATGCATAAACTAGACTGAAAAAATGAAGACAGTATTTATTATGCCTTTTGCAAAGCCATATGACTAACTCATTACTTCCACTCAAAAGTTTTCAACTTTGAAATGTTCGTTCACTCTGTCTATACATTATAACCTGTATATAAATGATACTTCTCATTGTGTCTGGCAGCTGAAAAATATTTTGTCAGACAAAAACTCTCTCCATTCTCCTCCCAGTGTTTTTTTCCTGCTGAGTAAGAGGAAGAGCAGTGAAGGAACCTATTCCACTGTTGCTGGTTTTTATTAGATTTCTTTTGATGAGGAAAAAAGTTTCCATGTAGAATACTCCATGCAGCCAAGAGGGACTGCTTGTTTTCATAAACATCGTTATGCTTCACTTATATTTGGTTATTACATTCGATGGATAAACAGAACTTTGCATTGAATTAAGGGTAAAATCAGAGTATCGCAGTACCTTGGTTTTAAGCATGTAGTCCATAGAGAGTATCTAAAATCCAGAGTTAGGTAGATAACATCTTTATGTATGTAATTTGCATACATATATATAAAATGTACAAATTATGATATTTTATTATTATAGTTTACAGAAAACTGTAATTATTAATTATTATAGGTTACAGAAAACCTCTGGATGGTCTGAAAACCCCATGCAGCTGGTAAGAACCTGCCTAAAGTTAGATAGTATGAAAAACTGGTGATAGGAAGGTCACTGAAATCCTTTATTTCTTCAGAGCTTAGCTTGACTCAGGTGTTTAGCCATCTGGGCTCCCTACCATGCAAACAGTAACCTTTGTCAGTTACCTGGAAGAACTAAGGAAGGGTTGGGGATTTTATTTTTTACTCCTATGATGCCTTTGTTGTTATTGTCTATAGCTGTCTAATGGCAGTATCTCTTACACAAGATATGTACATTTATTGTCCTTCAGTCTGAGGGAGGAAAAACCCCACAGCTGCAGCCTCCTAGAATGGCCAGAGAAAAGGTACCTTTATGGGGAGGGTTATTTCCCACGTCTCTATGGATGCTGTGTCATAAAATAGCCTGGAGGAGAAAAAAAGTGGAAAATGGCTTTATAGCTTTTCTTCCGTATGAGTACAAGACACTAAGACTCCTTAGATGAGTTTCTTTTCCAAGTTATTTCCAAGGTGGGTTTTTTGGCTTTGTATTCAAAGACTCTTGCATGTATAATGCTCAAAGGTGTTTCTGTATCCCGAGGAGATAGCTGTGCGCTTCCTCTCCTTTTCCAAGTGAGCAGCCTAATTGCTCTCTCCACACTGTTGCTCAGTCCCAACAGAAAGCAAAGTGCATTCATTCAGATCTCACCCTCCTTGGCCTCCAGATCTCCATGTATTTTACTGTCACTAGCTGGGTTGTAAGTAGAAAGCAACTGCAACCCAGTTTTAGGGGGTGTTCCTGGCTGTGCTGGACATGCCCCATGCCTGCTAGATGGGGTAGGAAACTGAGCTGCCACAGCACTCCACCTCTGGGTATCAGTGAGGATGAAAAGGCAGCTTAGGTGACCTCCAGCATCAGACAGATGCTCACCAGAGAATTTGGGGCATCATCTATTTTGCAAATAAATACTTACTCCTACTCTTCTAGATCACACAGCTCTTGCAAGACTGGAAAATTTATTTTCTTGGTTTTCTTGAGATGGAACCACCTTGTATGATGGAAATCTCACAGCATAAGACATTTCCATAACATATTAAAAACCTACATCAAAATATGTTAAAGCTGAATTCCTATACAATTTTGCTTGCCTCCTGCTTGGAAGGAAATGGCAAATGGATGTGCTCCCATTATAGACTTACCCAAGACACTAAAATGAAAGGGCAAGTTTTAATATACTAATTTGTTCCTCTTCCCTTGAAATTTGAGTAGTTCAGTGGGTTTAGTTTCTCTCTAAAAAAATATGACTCCACGCAGTATTAGATTAAGAATTAAGTGTTAAGAATAATAATAAGCTATTTGGGATCACATAACACATGGTTTTCAGCTGCTGAGCACTAACCTTGCCTCAGTGAAGCTCACAGAAAAAACATGCAAAACCAAACAAATTGGCTGAAAGTCCCCTTCAAGCGATAAATACATTAAACCTCTCCAATTAGCCACTATACACCATCGACTCATTCTGCTGGCAAGCCAAAAGGAGGGCTGGCTTCCCCACGTGTTTATGCCAGACTCAGGTAGGTTTCTCAGAAAAGCTGGCACAGGGGCCCCGAGCACCTCCAGGGCAGGTGGCTGTCAATAATCCTGCTTTTTCATTGACTTGGTAAAAACACTGGAAGCAATAAGATACAAGAAACTAGAAGAATCTACAGAAACTACAGTTTTGTGTTTTTTTTTTAAATAAGGAGGATTGATGCATGTAAGAGAGGGCATGTTTGCCAGCAGTAGTAGGTCCTTGAGCTGGAGCTTACCAGTTGCTGTCTGAGGGGCAGGGGATGGTGTGCCTCTCCCTTCTCCCAGACAAGGTTGAAAGCACAGTCAGGACTTCCATCCTGGCCTTCCCCAGTTACAAAAAACCATTTTTCCCTGTGGCCATCCAGTGTGTTTTCAGACTCTCTGACACAGAAATAAAGAAGATTCAAAACCTTTCCTTGACTGCTGTAATTCAGCGCAGAGCAACTCACTGCAACTGAATGTCCTAGATAAGCTTATCATGGTATTTGTCCCTTTAAAGCATGCACTGTTCAAGCAATCGTTATTTCTACCAGCCATTCTTTAATCAAGAATCTCTCTGTCATTTTAAAAATTTTCTTTCCATAGAGAGCATGAGGACTCCACAGAATAAACAGGAGTGGCTTTGGGGACCTTTTGCACTACAAGTGGATGCTCCGCCTGCCATCTTGACAGGATACACGTTGTTTCTAATTTTATTTTTATAATCATTTGTGTTGGCTCTGTTTAGTTTTATAGTTTATTAAAGTACACTAGAAAGCAGGAATTCAGGAACTGAAAAATATATTTGTGCCTCAAATATAAACAAATGCTGCTGAAGCTCATGCTTCTGAGTGATGAAGCCATGCCAAGCTCCTGCCAAGAAAGCTTGCCTACGCCCGATCTCAACGGGCGATCAAACAGCCTCTCTGTCTGGCTGTTTCTGCTGTAAATAAAGTTACTTATTGGTGAACATCCCAGGAAACCTTGCTGTGCTTATGAACAGAGAATACAGATCCTCAAAAAAAAAAAGACAGAAAGACAAGAGAAACAAGTGACCAGGATGAACTGGATGCACGGAGTATGAAATAATAGAAATGGATTTCTTTTCATTCCAGGACAATGTTCATTAGTGAACAGTACAACTGTATGAAAGAACCAAAAAATACAACTTTATCAGGAAATGAAAACCAACAAACACGCTATCAATAGTTACTGGAGCAGTGCAATGTTCTTTTGGGTTAACAGATTCAGTTATATGTCTTGCTTGTGGATTATGATGAATGCTATTATCTGGAAAAAAAGCAGCAGTCATATTTTATTGGTTGTGAAGTATTTTTATAACTTCAGCTGAAGCACCAGTTCTATAGACACTTCACACATATAAATCATTACAGTGAAGTCAAAAAAGCTACTTGGATGCCTGGGGTCATACACTGGTATCTTCAGGAGCAGGCTTTATTTTCCTGGGCTTTACACTAGGCTCTAAAAGAATAAATCCCAGGTCATGATTGCCCAGCAGTAAGTAGTCTGTTAGTTATTCAGGTTGGTATTCTCTGTAGCTTAATTAGGAATCTAGGCTGCGCAGGTAGAGAATGGAGAGAGGTATGTTCCTGCAGAGCATGATTCAGAGGACCTCGTTTAATAGCCTAATGATTGCCTAACCTACATCCTCTGAATCTTCTCCTGTAGATGTTTGCCTACCAGGAAGGGCTGGGCATGTCCAAAGTCAGGAGTTAAGAATACCAGCTTTGCCTCCATGGCCCTCTGGCTCAGCTCAGCACTGGGACTGAGGACAGCTGAGCTTGGTATGAAGGAGCATTAGATGGGCTCCATGTCAGTTGTATCTTTTGAAGGTCCTTTTGTTAATTTTATTAATGTCTTATTGGTATGGTCTTGTAGCCTTCATTCCTCCATGTTCCACAATACGCCACCAAACCCACAGTATTCATTTTCAGACTCAGAATCCAGATTCTGCATCCCCCAAAATGAAGCTTAACTTCATCTGAAGGGGTCACCAGAAAGAGACCTTTTCTAGTCTCCCTTCAGCATAAAACCAGTCTGGTTTGCGATGACTCCGATTTCACCCTGGCTTTACGAGCTGCCAATACACAAAGCGGCTTATTCAGTCTTCTCTCTGCCTACCAGTCAGCTTCCTGCTAAGAGACATTGGCTCGGCTGACAGCAACCCACATGGATTTCACTTGGGCAGATAAGGTGGAAACCCTTAAAGGAGGTGTTTGGAACCTAGTAAGGCTTCCGCGGTTTGGGCTTTCCTTTGAAGGTCTTCAACCCTGATGGGAAGCCAGGTCATAGGAACCCAGTGGAGTTCTAAATGGGGCTCTGACCTGCAGGACAGCAGTTTCCTCTCCAGCTTCCCTGATGCAATCTCTGCATCCTGAAATTTAAATTTTGATTTGCCACATGCAGCTGTCTCTATTACAGCATCAACCCATTCATCCTCAGCAAGTGGGTGGACTTTGTTTCTCTTTTCTGTTAATAGCAAAACTGCATTTAGCCACTGTACATTCCTATTACTCATAACTGTTCCTAATAAGCCAGTCACCCTTTTCTTTTTTACTTCCCTGGTTTTGGTGGAAAAAGCTTTACAGTGGGACTTAAACCTGACACTGATCACTGTTGGCAAAAAAAGTTAATATGACTAAGAAAGGCAAAAATATTTCTTTGACTCAAAAAGCACCTGAGGTTACCACTTGTCAGTCTGTTATTTTGGTGAATTTTGGTACAATCGCGTCATTTGGAGCCCAGGGATAAAAAAAGGGATTAATCTTTAAACCAAGTCTAAGGCATCGTAATCTTTCTGGGGAGTTTACTGTCTGTCAGCCTGATTTCTCAACAGGTCTAATGAGGATGTGAAAGATTTGATCCCAAACTTACTGAAATCAAAGTAAATGTTCCCAGTGATGCCTGAGCTCTGTTGATGCAATGTAATTTATTAGTAGGATGAAGCTGTTTCAAAATTGTGGTTTTGTTTGTTCCAGTAAGTCAACCTCCATACGTAACACAAGTGAACTGGTCACATTTCCTCCATCTCAGGCTGTCCCCAGGGTATTTTGCACGCCTTCCATTTGCAAAACTCTTCCTTCAGGCCTTTCGGGTTTTCCTAAAGTCAGTGCTCAACCATAAGAGCTTTCTTGGTGAAATGAAATAAATCCACATGGTATCAAACTAAGGTCACCCTCCTCATGAGGACATCCCCCCCATGTGTTGTTCTGTGGGAAAATCTCTATAATCTGCAGTTCTGGCAATTTCTATTCTAAGATAGCATCTCTGAGCTGTGGATTTAAGACCTCGCTGCCCTTTTCTTCGCTCCATATTCCCAAGTGTGAGGAGCCTAACACTTGCCACAGATGAAGGGACATCATAGCCAAGCCAGCAGTGGGGCATGTGAGCCGATACCTCAGTTCTTCCCACTTATAGTCCATTGATCAAAGTGCATTTGTGCAAATACACCTGAATCTGCAACATGGGCTTTGCAGTCAGAGTGAGCAGAAAGGCAGATAGCTTAGGGGAAAGTAAAATCTTGTATGGTCACAGCAAAATCCTTTATCGGTACCTTTCACCTCAAACAAGCACTGGGATGTCATTGCATCTGCTATGCCATTTGAAGTTCTTTTGTGAAGGTCTAATTGATGGACCTGCAAAAAAGCCAGTGTTCAAGTTACAAAGAATACATTGGAAAGGTCCAAATACTGCTCTGCCATTCAACTCAATATTTTGTAAAGTGTTTGCGCTAATATGGAGCTGTGAGTTTTATTTAAAATTCATATTAGTGTGCATTTCAAGGTGACTGCACTCTTTATTCTGAAAACTTCTTCTGCATTACTTCATTCAGCCCTATAAACACTTATGGAAAGCACACTCTAAAAATAAATTCCCTTTGCACTTCTCATTTAAATTGCTTTCAGGAAAATGCTGATATCAGGAAAGAGGCACCCACATCCATATGTTTACATTTATAGCAATTCTCAGTCACTTTTCTAATGTTAACTAGGAAATTATGTTATTTAAAAAACCTGTAACTACTCATAGAGCAGCACTCTGTCTTCATATTCACTGCTCTTATTAATGTTTATGGTACCTGCAAAAATTGCACTCTGATTCAGAGCTGAGGCACACAGCTGAGGCAGACAATATAAATAAAAAGAGACACGCTTTTCCCTCCAGGCAATCACAGGTCAGGGTGACCACCACTGGGCTGTGCATAATGCGGGGGAGAAGAGACATCACAAGATGAAAGGTGCGTTCCTGCTGCAGAAGCACACATCGTCTCCCTGCAGCAGATCTCCTCAGCTCAGGAACGGTTGTCTTAACAGGGCTGGTGCCAAGGAGAGGTTCCCCTGCCCCAGACACTTCTCATGGAACATTTTTTTCCAGTCACTCATGTTGACAGATGGGTCTACACGGAGTAATTCAGCTCTTCTGAACAGTCGCTAGTGGCAGCCGTGCAGTGCCAGCTGATGCATCTCCTCTGGGTGTGGGAAGGGCTGCAGGGGACGGTGCCCTGCCGAGGGATTGCTGGGCATGGGGAGGAATATGAGGCTGCAACAATTTTTGAGATCAAGAACTGAACTGGTTTGGCACTGGAACAAAACCCAAGTCTTCAAGTGTTTGGAAAACACAGTCTTGTCAATCAAATTTTTCTAGAAAAATGAAGGTCTTCCTTACTCTTCTCAGAAAGAAATAGAGACCCTATCATGAAATCTAGGTGTTTTCTACATAAAAATACATCTTCCAGCATCTTTGTCCTTCTCAGGCTAATTGTCTGTTGACTTTTTAATTGGAATATTGCAATCTAACAAATGCCTTGGGCAGCTGTGAATACTGCATCATAGGTATATAGATTCTATGGGTCTGCTCCTTATGTAGTAGGTCCCACCTGGTCATGTCCCGCCATGAGAGGTACAGGGTCTTTGATGCTCTGTGTGAGTAGCTGCTTCCTCAGTGGGTTGCTGAGGTCTCTCTTTAGGGTCCACTGTGATGTATATAATAAATAAAAAGTACCACTTTGTGCACTTCAGAAGTATCGAAAGGTTGCATGCTGCAATTAAAATGTTTGTTGAAAATCAACAAGATGTTCAAGTTTGAAATGTAATTATACTGTTGGGGGAAAAAAGTTGTTCTGATTGCTGTTAACTCTGGAAACAGTATTTAAAATACATTTTGTATTGACTAGATGGTGTCTATTGTGTCTCAGTGAGAGATGGCTTTTTACAGTGCCGCGGAGTAGCTTGTTCTTGCTGTACAGCTCGTGAGTACATCAGAAATACAAGGTAGTCACCTAATTACAGAGCAAGTACAGTGTTATTAGTGACGCGTAGTTCAAAATGGAACCATAATTATGTATGAAGATCACTCCAAGAAACACTTAATTGCATCACTTATTGCTAACAACTTATAGCTACCAGCATGCTGCTGAGTGATAAAAGCAGTTCTTCCCCACACACTCCTGGGTCGTATAATATGCTAAATCTCTGCCAGGACCAAGATTGAGGAAAAGGGTGTACTTGTATCAAGAACACAGATATAGCTCTTTAGAAGAATACATTTTGTCTAAAGCCAAGTGGAACTGCTTACCTGTTTTTTATTGCTCAAAAAATGTCCTCTCTTAAAAGCAAAACTTCTCCCAGTGATTCTTGATATTCTTTGGATTTTTTCCTTTGTTGTCAAATGTGTAGCATATGAAACAAGTTATAAAACACTGCAGTTGTAAAACAGATTGTGCACTCTTAAAAATGGTTTTGAACATTCTATTAAAAATTCATATATTTGTGTGTTCATATTCACATATTATGGTTTACTGTAATTTCTTAGCATAAGGGGTTTTTTAAGAAGTAAAAAGGTCACATTTTTAAATTAACATTTCTGGTTTTAGATATTCCTTTTTGTTGTCTTGCTTCAGCTCAATATTTGCAAACCCATCATAATGAAGACAGCCCTGTATGATAAGGTTAACTTGAGTTTTCACTTTCAAAGGCAGGAGACAGAGACAAGGCTGTATATATTATTTTATTAGAAACAATAACTTTCTATTTGAAACAATAACTTTCTACTTGAAACAATAACTATTCTATTGAATTTAAGCTAATGCTGTATACACACATCTAGTTTTTCCTTCTCCTTTTTTTTTTTCTATATGTTTGCAAACATTATCTAGAACCAATTCTAATTTTTTTTTCTGCACAGCTTGGGGGAAAAAAAGGCAGAGCTTTTGCCTTTCAGTTTTCCGGTACAGGGGAACTGGGAAACATTCTTGCTGGGAACAGAATGAATTGAAAATTTCAATTACTTTTCTTAAATGATCAAGATCCAGGTCTGAATCTGACCTTTTCATCTCTAAGTCATAGAATCATAGAATCATAGAATGATAGAATCATAGAATCGTTAAGGTTGGAAAAGACCCTTAAGATCATCGAGTCCAACTATTAACCTAGCACTGCCAAGTCCACCACTAAACCATGTCCTCAAGCACCACATCTACCCATCTTTTAAATACCGCCAGGGATGGAGACTCAACCACTTCCCTGGGTAGCCTGTTCCAATGCTTGACCACCCTTTTGGTGAAGAAGTTTTTCCTAATATCCAACCTAAACTTCCCCTGGCGCAGCTTGAGGCCGTTTCCTCTCGTCCTATCACTTGTTACTTGGGAGAAGAGGCCGACCCCCACCTTGCTACAACCCCCTTTCAGGTAGTTGTAGAGAGCGATAAGGTCTCCCCTCAGCCTCCTCTTCTCCAGGCTAAACAACCCCAGTTCCCTCAGCCGCTCCTCATAAGACATGCGCTCTAGACCCTTCACCAGCTTCGTTGCCCTTCTTTGGACACACGCCAGCACCTCAATGTCCTTCTTGTAGTGAGGGGCCCAAAACTGAACACAGGACTCGAGGTGCGGCCTCACCAGTGCCGAGTACAGGGGCACTATCACCTCCCTGGTCCTGCTGGCCACACTATTCCTGATACAAGCCAGGATGCCATTGGCCTTCTTGCCCACCTGAGCCCACTGCTGGCTCATGCTCAGGCGGCTGTCAACCAACACCCCCAGGTCCTTTTCAGCCAGGCAGCTCTCCAGCCACTCCTCCCCCAGCCTGTAGCATTGCATGGGGTTGTTGTGACCCAAGTGTGGGACCCGGCACTGAGCCTTGTTGAATCTCATACAGTTGGCCCCGGCCCAATGATCCAGCCTGTCCAGGTCCCTCTGTAGGGCCTTCCTACCCTCCAGCAGATCGATACTTCTACCCAACTTGGTGTCATCTGCAAACTTACTGAGGGTGCACTCAATCCCCTCATCCAGATCATCAATGAAGATATTGAACAGGACCAGCCTCAACACTGAGCCCTCGGGAACACCACTCATGACCAGCCACCAGCTGGATTTGACTCCCTTCACCACCACTCTCTGGGCTTGGCCGTCCAGCCAGTTTTTAACCCAGTGTAGAGTGCACCCATCCAAGCCGTGAGCAGCCAGCTTCTTCAGCGGAATGCTGTGGGAGACTGTGTCAAAGGCCTTACTAAAGTCCAGGTAGACAACATCCACAGCCTTCCCCTCATCCACTAAGTGGGTCACCTTGTCATAGAAGGAGACCAGGTTAGTGAAACAGGACCTCCCTTTCATAAACCCATGCTGGCTGAGCCTGATCCCCCCCGTTGTCCCACACATGCCACGTAATGGCACTCAAGATGATCTGCTCCATGACCTTCCCCGGCACTGAGGTCACTCTGACAGGCCTGTAGTTCCCTGGATCCTCCTTCCAACCCTTCTTGTAGAGGGGCATCACATTTGCTAACTTCCAGTCATCTGGGACCTCCCCAGTTGAGGGCAAAGAGTCACATCCAATGGTCCACTCCTTGGATGCTAACTCCAGTAGGCAGGTGTCAAGCTGTGGAAAATACCTAAGCAGTGGCATCTGTTCCCTAAGGAAGTTACCATCCAAGACTGGAGGCTTTGCTTATTGCCTCTGGGCCTGCCATAGGGATGTCTTGTCTTCCAGATTTCCTTTTGCTTGACTGTTTCCTTTATTTTTAACTCACATCTCTGTCTATGAAATGAATGTAATGTCCACCTTCTGGAAATGGGAAACTTCAGGAATTCTTCAGGATATGTACATATACAAAAACATACACATACACACACATACACACACACATATATATATATTTACAACCTATATATATACACATATATACATCCACAATCATTCCCATAACCCCACTTCTCAGTTTATTCTGGAAGTTAAACTGTGTCTTTAAACAACTGCCTGGGGAATGAAAATAGAACCTGATGGCCCTCCAGATGCTTTCTCAAAGAGTCTTAGCAATGGGGAGAAACTCCCTGCACAGCTGACAAAATAAATGATCCAATGGTGGGAGTTGCACACTTAGATCTTACATCTGGGAAAGTACTGTGGGTCGTGAGACCCCACATGCTGCAACCCAGTATCTGTTCTGAGGGTAAAGGCATGGGTGGTATGGGGAGAGAGCCCTGTGTTTGCTCCCAGACTGGAGTCAGCGGCTTGGAAAAAGAGAGAGCTATTTCAATAAGATTTTGCAGGCAACTAGCCCAGGGCAGGGAAAAGCTGCCTGCAGCTTAATACCAGATGTTTTCTGCAAAAAAAGTGGGAAAAAAATTTTAATCATATTTAAAAAAATATTTAATTGTTATATTATACACAGAAAAAATTTATTTCTTCTGAGCTATGGAGTTTTTTCTAGTATAGTAGAGACAGAAGTTAATAACAGCTATTAGAAGATTTGCGTGTCTCTGTGGTAATGTCCCTGAAAATGTGTAGTGTCAAGGAGTGAAAAAAATCAAAAGTGAAAATCTCTGTGAGAAGGAAGGGAAGCAGAGGATCTTCAATTCACACCACTCTATGAAGGTGAGGCTTTTGATGCGCACCAGAGCACTTATATATCAGTGACCTAAGGAAAAAAAGAAGGCAATTGACTGAAGGGGGGAAAATGTGCGTTAAAAGGAGGACAAGAAATGTGCTATGAAATTGCAGTCAAATGTATAAATCTGTTTGACTGTGAAGGACTTCTCAGCATAATGTTGTAGCCATGTGTTTCTTGGCACTTTCACAAATGGGAAAGTGCTGCTTCCTGAACTGGCAATTGATCTGCTCCCCAGTGTTAATGTTAGCATACTTGGGACTTTACAGCTGCTAACTTGGTGGCTTTCCAATTGATAAGAAATATTTTGATTACTGTCTTAATTAATTCAGATTCTGTCAACTTTGGTCATCTTACATGATACCAATTTAACAAATAGGATCATTATTTTCCTTCTGCCAACTTTCTCTTCTTCATCTCCTTGGCTCTGGCTTTTCTGCCCTTAACACCCAAACTAGATGCTTCACCTCCTACACCCTGCCTGGCTGCCCATTGCTTAAAGCATGGGTGAGACAAGCTCCTGCTTTCAATATCAGGGCCAGGCTTTACAACTTCCCAGAGCATTTGTTAACATCTGTCTTACAGAGTAAGCCAAGTTTTGCCCTAAATGCCTGGATGGGGGATGCTCTGAGGGTTGCAGTGCTGCCATGGCGGGACTGGGGGGATGCTCTGTGCTCAGGTGCTCTGTGGGCAGGAGGCAGGGCAGCAGCCCAGCTTGTGGGAGGCAAAAGAGTTTGATTTCTGTTTAAAAGCAAGTTCACTAGGTATGACAAAATGCACTTTTCAAAAACATTTAAGTTGGCCATATCTGGCAGTTATTCACATGGGAGTCATTATTTCTTTCCTCCTCCCTGCCCACACTTTTTCATGGCTCTGCCAAATTTCAGATTTCCTTCTCCAGACTAGGGAATGGAAGAGCAAAACTGAGAAAATATGACGATTTCTTTAGCATGTTCAAAATAATGTATATTTCCTACTCCTGGCATTTTACAGGATTTTTTTTTTCTTAATATTTTACATGGTTTCCTAAGGAAATACTGTCATGCTACTTGTCTCTCATTTCCCGTCTAATAACTTGCATTGGCCAGTTTCAACCAAAAATGAAAGAGGAGTAGAAGTCTTTGCCATGATTAAGTTTTCACTAGTTCTATTAAAGAGGGTAAGGTGAGATAACCTAAATTAATGTCACCACTGAGGAAAGATAGGCAGAAGGTAACTCTGCTGTAGACTGTAGGTCAGTCAGCACAGTCATACTTCCCTGCACTGCTGGGAGCAAAGGTGTGCTTCCTTACACACTTAGGCACAACAACAGGCTCTGCAGCTACTATGGATTGATATCCAGCCAGCTCGGGTCTGTTTGCATATGCTCAGACTGACATGCTTTGGCATTATCAAGAAAAACTCAAGAGGTTTTAATATCAATAAATGAGAAAAGAACAAACTATTAAAATCTGGTGTAAGGAATAGAAAATTGGTAGTGATTTTGTGGGGGAAAATGTCAAATTAGAGAAGCAGGAACATTATAGCTGTAGATTTTTTTTTTTTCTGTTCATATGCCCATTTTCAAACAATTGATTTTAAACGACTGCTATTACTATTTTTAAGCATCCATCATTCTTGCCAATGTCTTTTAGCTGCTCTAAAAATTTCAATCTGTGCACAACTAACAGAAACCCATGATGCCAAAAGCTGGTCAGACACAGAAGGGCGTGCTTATTATTACAGCAAGAATAATAGATAGAAATGGAGAAATAAAAGTAATAAAGATCTGAATTATAAAAAATGATATGTTTTCAACGGAGGCTGCACTTTTCTGGGTGGATGATCACAAAGAAAAATGTACAAAGAATTAGACAAGAGAGTCCAGATTTGTGAGGATGGCTTATGTATAGGAGGACTTAAAAAATATTTTTCATGGAGACCATGAAATGTCTAAGTGACACAGTGAATACTAGTTGGCTGAAAGCTCCAGAATTCATAAGTAATGTAGATCAGATCATCAGCACTGAGATGAGTGAATGCTGTTCTGTTCAGGTTTATGTCGTGTACCATGTATGCACCCCTGCGGTCACTGGCTATCGTATGTATGAAGTGGATGTCCAGGAGGCTCCATAAATATGCAGTTTCTACACCTGCCCACCCCCCCCCAAGCTGTTACAGTCAGAAAACTCTCCCTAATCTTAATAATTAATTTAAAACATTTACCATGAAAGGCCAACAGCCATAAAAACACAGAGTAGCACAGGAGGAGAAGAGGAGACATCAAGGACATCACCAGTGTCCTTAATGCCTGCAACAGCGGGAAATTTGTTAGATGAAGATAACCAGGAGAAAAACCCCAGCGTGTAGGTCCTTTTTCATACTACACAGCAACGCAAAACCCCAATAACCTGCTATGCCTGGCAGTCTGACCCAAGGGGAAACTCCTGTTACTGACAGGGCAACTGGTTTGGAAAGAAGGACTAATGGACGGACATCAGACTCCCTGCCCAGTGCAATTTATTATAAAAGCTGCCAGAACCTAATAACTATTGTTATTAGGTATAATATACTATTGTCAAGCAGTGTTTTGTCTGTATTATGAGTACTCTGTTCCATTTTTCGTTTATTTTTACTGTTTCTCTCGGATGTGGCCACCAACACTATTTCTGCAGGAAATAATCTCATCTGTGCCTTGTTTACATTGCTGAAGCACACAGCTAAACTAGTGACCCAATGTTTCCTCTAAGACACGCCTTTATCTATAATGCTGACACAAATGAGTACGTTTTGGGAATTCTACCTTAAAAAGATATCAGAAAGATGTGCTTTACTGAGATATCTCAAGCCCACTGACTTCTCATGAAATTCAGTTTCATATATACTAACTGTATCAATGACTTTGGGGGTTTTGTTGGATTTAATCCCAACTTTGGGTCCATTCCTGTGAGAAGCTAAAGCCCAGCATTTGAAAGTTTCACAAAAAATTGTGTGTTTTTGTTTTTTTTTTTTAAGCTGGAGGAATGCAGTGTGAGGAATGCAGTGTAAGGAATGTGATAAAAATGAGGACAAAGCTTCAGAGAGAAAATATATAATGCTGAAATACAAGGATTATCAAATACTGACAAGAAAACATTCCATGGAAAAATGCAATGAAAAGTTACAGTACTAAACACAAAGATTAAATCCAGCAGCAATTAGCATATCAAACATGTATGGATTCTCCTGTAAATGGAGAGCACAATGCCTCTGATTATAGGACATGAATACAGCTGACCAAGGAACACACATCTGACAAGCATAAATTGAGGTTTTAACCTTTGTCTCCATTCTGATGGATCTTGAAAATAAATGTTATTATGGGGGGGGGGAGTAAGAGGAGGAAGAGAACTTCACCTGTAGCAGAGATCAAGACAGATTAGTGAGATATGGGATAAAAACTTGACCTTAATTGAGCAGAACAGAAGTTTAAATATCTCTCTCTCTCTCATCCTACCTGAGAGCTCAGTCCCAGGATGATCTTTCTACCTAGGAAAGCTAAAGATAGAAAACATTGATGACCTTCTTGCTTGAAAATCTTATCAAAACAGACTAATTCCTGCCAACAACTTTGGTTTAGTGGGTTGATACTTTCTAGTGGTCACAGAGTCACAGAATAACAAAATGGTTGAGGTTGGAAGGGACCTCTGGAGGTCATCTGGACCAACCCCCCTGCTCAAGCAGGGCCACCTAGAGCCAGTTGCCCAGGACCATGTCCAGATGGCTTTTGACTTTCTCCAAAGATGGAGACTCCACAACCTGCCTGGGCAACCTGTGCCAGTGCTCACACTCTCACAATAAAAAAATGTTTCATGACATTCAGAGGGAACCTCCTGTGTTTCAGTTTGTGCCTGTTGCCTCTTCTCCTGTCACTGGGCACCATGGAAAAGAGCCTGGCTCCATCTTCTTTGCACCCTCCCTTCAGATCTGTATATACATTGACAAGGTTCCCCGAGCCTTCTTCTCTCCAGGCTAAGCAGTCCCAGCTCTCTCAGCCTTTCGTCATAGCAGAGATGCTCCAGTTCCTTTGACATCTTCATGGCCATTTGTTGGACTCTTTCCAGTCTGCCCATGTCTCTCTTGCACTGGGGATCCCAGAACTGGACACAATACTGCAGGTGTGGCCTCACCAGTGCTGAGTAGAGGGGAAGGATCACCTCCCTTGACCTGCTGGCAATACTTTGTCTAATGTAACCGAGGATATCATTTGCCGCCTTTGCAGCAAGGGCACGTTGTTGACTCATGCTCAACTTGGTGTCCATCAGGACCCTCAGGTCTCCACCTGAATCTATAATCACCACTAGTATCTCCACAATATTTTCTCTTCTAACCAAGATAGTGTGAAACAGGGTGTTGCTTCTCATTTATGCCAAAACCTCTTTCTGCTGCTCTGGGAAGTTAAAGAGGTATAAAATGATTACTTGTACCTTCAGTAAAGCCCACCCTCTTCATTCTGCCAGAGTGGTGCAAAGGGAACTTGTTGAAAACATAAGTGAAGTCCATTACTTGAATTGCATGCTGATAATGAACCACTGCATGGAGTTAGTTATAGTAATTTTAAGAGCCAGAGTGGTTTAAAAGTTACTCTTGCTAAACTCTTTTCTTTTTGATCCCTTCTTGCAAGAACAGCAGCGATCCTCAGCCAAATAGTTGTGCCCTGTCAAAGCTCTGACCTCACATGCACTCTGTTCTCAGGGGATTATTTCATTATTTTTACCAGGCTTAACTCATGCTGTTCAAAATTCTGTGAAGCATATCCCCCACTGACACACCAGTCCTGGAAGACTACCATGCAGTTTGCTTTGTCTTCCCTGCACTGAGGTTATGACAGCCTTCTCTGGTACTAGAGATGAGAAACAAAAGCACCTTTGATGAGATTTTTTTGTCCAAAACACTGACCCTACTGATTATTACCTGTTTGCACAGCAGATGGGTAAAAAAATCCATCAGGAATGGTTGTTTTTCTTCCTAAGAGGATATGCCTAAGAGGCATTATTTTGGGTTGAAATTATTCCAGAATCCACCAGACAGTCCATTTTCTTCTTATAGCATAGCTGGGAAGGCACTGAATAGAGAAAGGTTAGGAAGACTAACCCTTGCTCTGCAGATGTGGTTTCTTTTTTTGATGCAAGCATAATTTTTTCCAAGTCACAACAGGACACCAATGGAAACTGGGTCCCTAAATGCCTTTGTAAATCGAAGTGAAACAGTAAGTGAAAGTTAATGGGTTCCATGCTTAAATATGCATGTCTCCGAAAATTTCCCTCACCACCCATTCTAATATAAATGTGTGAAGGGAAAATTGAGGATGTTACATATTTAGAGTTCAGTAAAGCACTTGGCACTGTGTTTCATGAAATCTTACTGCTAAATTAATTCAGATTGGCTTGGATAGCAGCATACTCATGTGAGCTGAAAACTGCCTGACAGATTGTAAACATGTGGCAGTGATAAAGAGTCCTCCTTTAACAGTGTTAAAGATGTGTCTAGTGGCATATACTGTAGGGACTGCAACTAATCAAATCTCATTATATTATATTAAGATTATAAACATCTTCAATATTAGCTGAAAAGGGAGACCCAAATCTGGAAAGACTGAAGCATATATAGCTTTGCAGAGGTTTGTTAATCTTTTTGAGGTCTAGAGATCAAAAGTCCTGAAAAGAGTAGAAATACAGGCCTAGGAGTTTAGAAATAAGGTTAAATTGGATGGGGGAAAAAAAAACAACAAAACAAACCAACAAAAAACCCACCCAAGGAACCTAATAATAAAAAATGCAATGAGAGGCAAAAGACTGGAAAAAGGTAATGATTTATTGACAATAATCAAAAAGTGCATTATAAAAAACTTTGCAATATGACACAGGAACAAAATAAGCCAGTGACTTCAGAAGGTGTACACAAAGTCATGATGTAATGTACTAATTTTGTTGTGATGTTAGCTATTAACCATGCTGATCAGAATTATTTCACTACTGTTGCTTGCAATCATCTTTTTTCTCCTGTGGAACATAAAAAATCAAATTGTGCTTCTGTGGTGTGGTGGAACAGCAGTTTGTATAGTGAAGCTCTGAGCCACCTCTTGGCATTGCAGAAATACAATGAGTAACATAGACGCCTTTTCTCTATAGCTCCAAGATGACTATATCCTTCCTAAAGACTGCATTCTTCATATTGCCTGAAACACATCCAAGGAAATTCAGAGAAGTAAAACAAACAAACAAAAAACTGAACTGCACTTGACTGCAAGGAAAGACTGAAACAGCCAAACCTGCAGAATTTTCTAAAAAATGAAGAGGTACTAAAGGTTTTCCTCCTTGAAAATATTTAGAGCCATTTTATTCCATTACAGGCTCACTGAAATCCACAGGAAAACCTAAGACAAAAAATAACCATTTTTCATACTACTGAGAATTTCCTTAGCATTCAAAATGTGTGAGTATTTTGCAAACGCAAAGACAAACACAACCCCTGGACTGGCAAGCGTGTAAATTAAGAATCACTCTACAATCATTTCACTGTAGTTTTACCCTGACACAACCTTATGATACCTCAGCTGTTTCATAGGACCCTCCCAAACGCTAGATCTTCAGCTTGTCATAAATCTGAGTTCCTCTTCAATGAAAGAAGAGTTATTTACTAAAGAATAATACTGCATAAATAAATGGGTACCATTGATAACTGGTAACTGTATAGCATGATGACATAATAAATGACACTATATATTTGCACTCCCATTAACCTTATTTCACCATGTGCAAAAACTTGTTACATCTTGGGAATTCTGTAGCAGCTGCAAAGGATACAGCCTTTTACCATCAAAAAATTGGGTTAAGAGCTGGCAGGTGATCATGTACTCATAGGTGTTGTAATGTAACCTTTGACTGACAGGCGTTGGGGGATGCTTCTGCTTCACACTTAAAAGAGGGGAGAAAATGTAGGTTTGATCTCTAAAACTGTGAAGTCTTTCTGGTGAACGGCTTAGCACATTCCACTTCCATTGACATGAAGAGAATGGACCAGGTGGTTTCAAACCCAAGGTAATAAGAAATGTCATGACTCTTTGAGTATTCTGCTCTATTATGGCCTTATTTGTTATCTTCTGACTGTTTTCTGCCCCATCTTCCACCCAGCTCTCAACCAGCTGGTTAACAGAGAACAGCACTTACCAGTCCATGTTTGGGTATTTGGGTACAGTTTCATAACAAACAGGCCTCTAATGCATTCAGTTTGGTAAAATGGTTGTGAACCAGTTTTGAAACTGAACTTTAGTCTGAACAAAGCAAAAAAGGAGTGTCTAGGTTAGTCCACTAATTAATACAACATACATTTATATAGCTACCCTGCTACTTCTACTCATTTTTTCAGATATGTGGACAATAAACACATGCATTGGCCAAATAACCACTTTCCTTTTAGCCTGGACTGGCAAGGCAGGTTTTCTTGTTAATCATCATCCATTAATTCTTAGCTAGCTGAAAAGAATCCTGAATATGACACCCCTTGCTTTCCAGCACTAATGCTATAAACTGAGAATAATTAAAGGCAATCGATGATGAGAGAAATAGATGCTGGGATGCTGCAGTTTATTCTCAGGGTGGCCAAATACATACATACCCAGAGGGGAAAAAGACTTAAAGAAGTTCTGATTTTTTTTTTTCCTATTACTTATATCATCCGAGGACAGAGCTAGCAAAAAAAAACCAAAAAACAGTATAAACGAAACTGCAGAAAGATAAATAAAATGTAAATAAGCTACTAAATCAAATAACCTTAAACTGGATCACTTAGACATTATTTTTCCCAGTTAACACAGATTCTTCTTCTACATTCAGCACTTTGATTATAAACTTTTTTTAAATTATTTTGTTCATGTTATTTTTTGCTACTTAAACCGGAGGAAAGCACTATCAGTTTAACCAGAAACAATGGTTTGTCCTTGCCTGTAGACCCACTTGGAAAAGTAAGGTATGTGCTTAGTCACTCCAGTTTAATCTCACTGAGTGCCTTTGGGAACCAGGAAACTGAGGCTGCAGCAGAGCTGCTGGCCTAAGCACTGCTGGAACGCTGCACGGCCAGCTCAGCCTGGAATAAGAAAAGGGAATGGGTACAAACCGATCACCTGTCTGTTGGAGAGGGGGAAACATCACCCTCAGATCTTCATATTGTTTTGCTGTTATCTGGAATCATCAGGAATTTCATCAGATTAAAATACACAAAACTGGTTTTGTACCACGTTCAAGAAGGAAGAGGAATAAAACTTGCAGATCAGGAAGCCTCCCCATGCCTCCAGCAGCCACTAATATTATCTTAAAGATGTTAGTCTTATAAAACAGCACACATTGTTTTATGAGATTGCAACTCTTGTTTCTGTTACAAGATTGCTCCTCATATAGCCTGCAGAATCATCCTGCATGTCACTTATATTCAAAAACATCATTTGCAGATTCTGAGTGTAGAAATGGCCGGATTTCAATCATTACTTTCATAAAAAGTATTTTTTTCTCCAACAATGGAATGAGGTTGTCAGTTTTTATTTGTGAGCTAGTTATTATAAAGATCAATTTACATAAAAGGCAATGTTAAGTTGAGAAATACCATCAAATTATTATGTTTCTTAGATAATATCATGGAAAATTGGGTTTGGTCTGTGATATTTAATACTTTGATCAGGAGCTTGGGAGATAACATAAGATCACTGATAAAAGCTTCAGCGCAAAAGGAGAATGGAGATGAATAACAATGAAGAGGAGAGGTCTATAACCTAGAGTAGTCCAGATCACTCAGCTAAATAAAAAGTACTATACAGTATATGCCTTAAAACAGCCAACATAAAATCATACCTGTAGGGCCATTTAATTTAGTTTATATTGATAAGAAAGAGCCCTCTGAACTTGGGAAGAAAGTACTGTAACAAGGATTTTCAGGTAACTTTGAAATCAGCTGTATCCGCTGCCATAGCGTGACGTTGTTTAATATAAGCCTTCAGCATGTAACAGTATCTCCATAATCAGTGTGGTGGGTATTACCTGTTGTGAGTGTGCCTGTGCTTAACTGTGATTTCCACAGTGAAAGACACATGTTCAACTGGAGAGGGCTCAAATTAAGGACTGGAAATTGGTGAACTTAATCTGTTAGTTTACAGTAGCAGAATTTAGGTAACTGACCCTTTAATCTGGTGAAGAAATGTATAAGCAATCCCCTGGCTGAAGCTGAAGCTGAAGCTAAAGCTGAACACATGCAGTTCAGAAATGAGCCATTCCTTTTTCAACAGTGAAAGCAATCAGCCAGGACAAATTTGGTAGATCACCTGCAATACATTCCCTGCATAAGACTTTTTTGTCATCAAGATTGAATTTTTATTTATGCTGTAGTCTAAACAAGATAATATCATAGCCATTTTTGACAGAATGTGAGAATAAGTTATCAGAGCTCTTCTCTTTATTTGGTTTTATGATCTATAAATCCTCTTAATATACCTTGATTATTAATTTTTAACATTAGCTAATTAAAAAAACCAACACAACTTTCAAGGCAATACTGTCTTTTAAGCTGTTATGCATAAACCCATTTAAAGTTAGCAAACACCTTGTTTTCAGATACAGTTATGCAATACAATTGGAAAGGAATAGCACATACATAATCTCAAAGAACATGGAGGATTTTACAAAATTAGCTTAAAGGGCTGTTCCTGGCACTTTTTTACTAGATATATCCATTCATAAACAATGAGAAACGCTGCTCATAAGTGTCCTGGTTACCGAAGCTAGCAATCGGTTATGTTGCTATATTGTCACAGTCGGTGATTACTCTTCTGCAGCAGAGCCTGTACTCCATGTAGTTTACTCCCAGTCCACCATGGCTCGTGTTTGAGGTCCATCCTGCCCTCCATCCAATCCAGCACTCACAGGCTAATCACTGAGCTCCAGCAAGCGGGTGCCACCTACTCCTGCTCTGAGCAAAAGCTGCCCCCACTGACCTGGCACATTTCTCACCTGGTATGGGGCCTCCTTCCCATCACTGACCTTGAATGATCATGCACATGACCAAAGATGACAATATTTCATGCTCATAGAAGATGATTTTTAAGGAATTTGCACATTTCACATGTTGTTTAAATAGCATGGAAACGTATAATTATTTGCTGTTTCTATAAGGGTAATGTATAGGGGCCCCTAGCAGGGTGGCACCTTACAGGCAGAGAATAAAAGTCAGCGATTTTCATCTCTCCTGCACATAGATTTGATGATGTAAATATGAGATGGGACACAGCAAATTGTGCAAGTGAGAGGAGTGGGAGTTTGGGTAAGGATGGATAAAAAAATACAACATGAGGGTATGGGCTGATGGCTGCTAATCAGGAATGGACTGAAAGCAATTTTGTGAGACACTTCAAGATGTTAAATTTGTTTCTCTTCAACATCAGAACAAAATGAAAGCTTTCCAAATGTTTCACTAAACTGTAGACAAGAAATGGCCACCTTCTGTTACCCAGCAATTTGGTTACTGGCCTCTGCAGGCTCAGACCCCTGTTTGAGTTGAAACAAGGCAGAATTTTTTACCCGAGATTACTCAGGCAGATTAGAGAATTAAACCCAAGGTTTTCCTGTCCTAGACTTACACTTGAATTAGTCCAGCTAGTGAGGGGGCTTTCCCAACTCCTGGAACACTTTTTTTGTGGTGAATAAAGGTATTTTTCAGATGTCCCTTCCTTTTTTTTTGAAGTTGCTGTGTCAAAAGTACCAGCATCTGGGCCTGTATTGGAGCAGCAGGGAGAGCTCACAGCAGCTCTAGATACCAGTTGCCCAGAACTGCTCTGTGTATGACAACAGACCAGTGTATTTTTACTTGCTCAACTCTGTGCCCATCATCTAGCTTTATGCAATAAGCTCTGCTCAGCTGTTTCCAAGACTACTGCTATGTTAATGAAAACAATTATCCAGGAAAGAGACAAAACCTTAAATGACCTTAAGAGGCACAAAAATGAATATCATTATCAAAAACAATAATTCAGAATTCAGAATAAATTAATAATTTGTAATGCACCTCCAAAGAAATTGCAGAGGTTACAAAACCCGAGGGACCTCATCAGCATAAGGAAGAAAAAATGTTGTTCTGGGAATAATTCATTTGCACTGGCCTCCTAAGTGAAGGTCAGACAGAGCACAGGGTAAGTTTTCTGGAACTTTTGGGTGGCTATTCCTAGCCAGGCACAACAACGAGCTTCAGCTGTAGATAATCTCCCAGAACCCTTGCAGAGAGAAGGAATAGGTGACATTTCTTCTTTCACTACCTGTGAAAGGCTTACATGACCACCATCCTCCATCAGAACCAAGGTTTGAGGAAGCAACATGCAAAAATGCTATGAGGGAAACAAGCAAGAGTCCAGTCCAAGGGTTACTCAAGTCCCTGCAATCACAGACACAGGAGAGGTCAGGGCAAGATCAAGAGGAAATGGTCTCAAGCTGTGCCAGGGGAGGTTTAGATTGGATATTAGGAAAAATTTCTTCACAGAGAGAATGGTTAGGCATTGGAACAGACTGCCCAGGGAAGTGGTGCAATCACAGTCCCTGGAAGTATTCAAAAAACATGTGGATGTGGTGCTTATAGAGGTGGACCAGGCAGTTAGGTTAACAGGTTGGACTCAATGATCTCAGAGGTCCTTTCCCACCTTAATGATTCTATGATTCTAAGATCATTCCACCATAGAGTACTGGGGAAGAGAGCCCTTCCTGCAGCCTTCTACATAGGTGGGCAAAGGTAGGTGTGGAGCTGGGTGAGGGGAATGGCTTTAGAGGGCCATCATCCCCAGCTTGTGCTTTGGTTCCCCTTTCCTGTGCGTTTCTGAAGATCTTATTGACTTTGGCAGCATTTGTTTGTGGCACAGCTCCTGACAGAACTGGGGACCGACTTATTTCATGTTCTCCACATGAAAACCCATCCCAGGTAACAGTGAGAGTGAGACCCATGGAGGGGTGTGATATTCTTCAATTCTATGCTTCTGGTGGGAGACTGAGTCTCTCTTCCTGCTTAATCGGAGGGGGTGATTTGGGGCTATGTATTGTTATTGTTCCTAAACAACATCACTTACAGTGGGAACACCTGCTACGCCAGTGCGCAGAGTTTGCATTATACAGTGTCAATTTTGTCCTGGCAGTTCCTTGATTTTCTTTCTTTACCCTAATAAAATGGGGGCTTTTTGGTGGTGGTTTTTTTTTTTTTTTAAACACACAGTGAAAGGTGCATGATAATAGAGACTCTGAGATAGCTGTGCATGCACAATAACCTGTGTTCACGTTTAAAGCCCCAGAGAGTGTTTTTATGAAAGCAGCATAGTACAGGACTATTTATTACCTGCCAATTCCATTTCTTAGAGTGAAGTCGCTTCTGAGCCAGGTTTTTTTCTGCAAGAACATGTTCCTGTGGATGGATATGGGGGTGGGTGGATGGGTGGGTAGGCAGGGGAAAGGCATGGGTGTGATGGGAGGACAGTACCTAGATATTACAGAATTGCCGTAGAAAATATCTTGCTATTTATTCCTTGAAGCAGATGGTGCCAGTTGATTACCTTCACCAATAGAAGCTGTACCTGTTAGTGGGGGTGTGAAGAAACCTCTCTGCAGTGATAGCTTAGGGAAAGGCAAGCTATTGCTTAAGGTATTCAAGCAAGAACCTGCTGCAGAAAGATTAATGTGTGAAGGTTAAAGGGCTGGGGTAAAGGAAGCAGGGTCAATTCTGCACAACACAGGGCTGTTGCTCTGAATTATGGGGCCTGGACTGCTGCATATCCATGAGGAGATAAGTTACGTCCATCCCATAGGAGGGGATATGCAGAGCTGAGAGGCACTGTGCCATAATGCCAGAGCAATTTGCCCCACTGTGGCTGCTCTGGTCATGTCTGAGTTCAACCCACAGTGACTTGTCCATCCTGCAAGCCCAGCTCTCTCTGTTACTTTGATTCAGCATCTGTTTAAACTGCTCCTGAGCACACAGCTAAGGAAAGAGCTCTCGGCTGTGTGCGTGCACTCCTTCCTCTACAGCCATCCGAAGGGCTTGGCGCATCTCTGTCCCTGAGCAGCTCAGCAGTGATCTCTGTCAGATCAACCCTTCCACTGCACAAGGTGGGTTTAATTTTTCTCTTGATGTGCTTGCTGAGAGTGCTCTGTATAATAAATAACTGTAACCAAAATGGCCCCCATCATAGAAGCTTCATACTATTCCTGCAGCTTTATATTTGATTGCTTTCATTTACACTGTGTTGGTTTTCCCAGTGGCTTTAAGGGACTTATCTTGGGTTTACACTGACTCAAGTAAAGCAGAATCAAACTGTGTAAGATGTGGGGGGGATTTTGAGCAAGTAAGCCAGGAAAAGGAGAATTTCTACAGTAAGCAGAAGAACACACGCTGTTTTTTTCATATGTTGGCTCCTGGAACTTCACTGCAAGAGTAAATAAATTGCCTCAGCAGTTTCTGAAAAATGCCATTTAATGTTTGCTGGCCCCTGGGAGTGCTAAACATTGTCACATTTGTTGAAAATGCCAATAAAAGACTCCTGGGAATTTCATCCACATGCCTGCAGCTTTGATAAGTTTTATAACAAGTGGTGTAGTACAGCACTGCTAGTATGAACTACTGTGGAAAAAATAGCAAGAAAAATTCACTTTAATCTTTATTCCTGCCAGGTTAAAAACTATCGATATACCAAAGCCTTAAGAAGTGGACAAAATAGATGAAAATGTAAGGAAGCTACGTGTGCTCTTACCTTGGGATTCAATAGGAATCCACTCACCTTTTTATTTTTTTTCAAGACTGCAGAAGAATTGTACCTTTGTAAAATGAAAAATCCTGGTTATGGCCCAAGTTCTGAATATTCCATTAAATAAGGAGTAACTCTGTTGTAGAACTAGTCTGAGGAAAGAACTGGCATAGTCCAGGTATTTTGAAGAACTTGACATTGAGTTATGGAAGACAGAGATTCAAGTTCTTGTGCTGTTTGCTCGAGGGAACAGTATTCCTCCATTAATATTTCAGACCTGCATTATAGCTGCAAAGCTGTTGGGTGTAAAAGCTAGTTAGTGTTTGTTTACCTCCTGACACAAACTTTGCTGAAATCAATATATTTTGCTGCTCAGACAAATAGCATAGTTTTGCATTCACATTTTTGCATTGTACTCTAGGAAAATCTGGTCAGCTTTATTCCAAAGCTGAATCTTGCAATCAAGAATGCTGGTTCTACCTGCTGCCTTGTGTTGTGGAAGAGGAAGACAAAATGAATTGGTGGGAGAAAGAGAAAGCATTGACGCATATCCATACATATTCATTTTTAGAATTGTATCTCAGCTGAAACTGTTTTGAATTATGTGAATATTTTACTGTTTTCCTTTCATCCTCCAGTATCTGTCCACTTCCATTTCCATTAAGAAACATCAAGAATAGAACTATAGAACCATTTAGGTTGGAAAAGACCCTTAAGATCATCGAGTCCAACCATAAACCTAACATTGCCGAGTCCACCACTAAACATGTCCCTAAGCACCACATCTACCCGTCTTTTAAATACCCCCAGGAAAGGTGACTCAACCACTTTCCTCGGCAACCTGTTCCAATGCTTGACAACCCTTTTGGTGGAGAAATTTTTCCAATCTAAACCTCCCCTGGCACAACTTGAGGCCATTTCCTCTCGTCCTATTGTTTTTTACTTGATAGAAGAGACCAACCCCCACCTCGCTACAACCTCCTTTCAGGTAGTTGTAGAGAGGGATAAGGAGGAGCCTTGGCCTCTTTTTCTCCAGGCTAAACAACCTCAGCTCCTTCAGCCGCTCCTCATAAGACTTGTGCTCTAGACCCTTCACCAGTTTTGTTGCCCTTCTTTGGACACGCTCCAGCACCTCAATATCCCTCTTGTAGTGAGGGGCCCAAAACCGAACACAGTATTCAAGGTGTGGTCTCACTTGTTATTCTTGTGGTATGTTTACCTGGTTCTTCAAACCTCAGCTCCATCCTCCAAAATCAAATATTTTCTGCTTGAATTATTTTGAGATCAATTTTTATAGACTGTGGAAATATGTCTAGTTTGCATAAACACAAACATGAGCTGAAAGATTTTTGCAAGTGTATAGTTTTAATACAACTGCAAGATTGTCTGTTGAACTATGAGATTCTTCATTACAATATTTAAGCAATTTTGAAGTAATTTCAGTTGGCAGAACCGCTGCATGGTTGAGCTTCGTATTTCTTTTGCTCTTCTCCCTTCCCAGGTAGTTATGATAAATACACATGCTTTTTACTGCTCCAATTTTTTCCCTGCAAAGTAGGGTCTACAGGAGGAATGCGTAGACCCTTCAGTTTGGCTTTATGCCATTTTAGGAAGATCTTTATGACAAAGCTATTCCACAGGTGGTAAATATGCCCACTGGAATTCTGCCATGGGAACAGTGTTGCAGAATTGTACTAGACTGATGAGTCAGGCCTCGCATCTTTCTGAAGAGACTAACAGCCTGCCAGTTATTATGTTACTACTATCTACTTGCTTATTTGTCTTATTGTTCCGGAAAGAAGAAAAGCTGCTTGCTCAAAGACCTATAGTTCAAATCATAATAAAGCAGGACTCTGAAAAGAAAGAGGGAATAAAAAAGAACAAGGGAATAAAAAAAAATTAAGTTGCTGCTGAGTCTTGATGGACTGAAGGACTCTAGCTTCACTAAAGCTTCATTAACTAAAACTAATGTGACAACAATAACACACCTGCTGCCATTGTAGTGGTGAGAAGATAGTTCCATGTGCTTGTTGGGAACTGTGAGTACCAGAGCTGTTTACAGAGCAAAGCATGCTGAGAAATCTTATGGGTATTAACCATTCTTGCTCACTTTTGAAATAGGTCACTTTTTAGCAAGTGGCCTAGAAGTGAAAAGCTTTGTTCTTAACATCAGTTCTGTGAGTCATTCCATTTCCCCCCCCCCCCCATATTGGTTAATATAATTTAATTTCTCTCTCTGCATCTATCATAAGAGAATCTGGGGGAAAGCGTTGCTTTTCTCCGTGCTTGCAAATTATTTGATATAATTTGTTTGAGATCTCCTTCTTTCATGGTGTTTTCTTAAAATTAGAACCAAATTAAATGTGTTCCTAGCCATTGCAGAATACATTGATTAGAGCTGAATTATGCTCAGTTGTGATCTACATTGAAATTTGCATGACACATCTCTCCTGGAGTGAAACTAAAAGGGAATTTGAATCGTCCTTTCCAAAGAATACAGTCCATTAACCATTAAATCCAATAAGCTGTGGTCAATATTTAGAACGGATGAATGTGTAGATTTAATGAATGATGCAGCTATTAGAATAAAAGTCTCAAGTACTTACCTAATCTGTGCTAACTGAATAGTCTATGTCTATTAAAGGATAATTAATGACAAGCACCTCTTTTTGTTTCCTTTTCTTATTTGTGTTGTAACAGTCTCCACAGTACCCAGTTTCAATCAACACAGCATCCTTGATTATGAAAGTAAATACTGTAAGATCTTGATTAGGAAAATATGTGTGTTTAGTATGACCATTGTGAGCATTTGCAGTGATTTACATATGTCCGTTTATATGCAAAAAGGTAGAATGAGTATATGTGTTTTCAGGGGCTAAGGTGGCAGATGCCTACTTTTGCAAACCCACAGTGGCAAGTTCAAGCCTTCTGGTCTCACACAGGTGACCGTTTTCAGCCTCATAAGCTGTAAATGGGCATTCGAACATCAGACTGAAAGGTGGCTGGTATGAAGTGTTATGGGTTGTTGCCCGTAAATGGGAAAGAGTCAGCAGAGGACCCACATCCCACAGGAAGCTATGCGTATGCTTAACCTGTCACGTTGACAAAGGCCCACTGAAAACAAAGGAGGATATCTAACATCATCATCCTTACTGGGTTCTTTGAGCCCAGGATGTTGTTGCAGGGGACCATACAACTCACTGTACATGTGAAAAAGCAATCATTTTTTGCCTGGCTTTCTGCTACTTGTCACCTTTTTTTTCTTGTCTTATTTTGATGTGTTCTTTCTCCATTAGTTTTCAGAAACAATTCATTCTTCATTTGAAAGAGCTGTATGAGAGAAATTATGTGTGTATGTGTAGAAGGGAGAGAGAAAGAAAGAGACAGGAGTTGCCTTCTGTCTGGATCCACCAGGAAATAGCTTCTGAAGTAGTTATCACAGTAAGAGAACAGCCCATCTAGGTTGTCTCTGTGATGATATAAAATAGCATCTACCCCACCTGACATCACTACACAGACAGCCTCTAATCCCAGATGACTAACATAAAAGCTTCATAACCTTGTGATATTATTAAATGAAAGGTAGGTCATAGATGGGTTCTGACTAGTAGGAACCTTAAGAATTGCTGCTGTGAGAGAGGGAGTAATTGCGGAACCTCTGCTCTGCATGGATACAGCCAGCTTCTCCCATGACGGTTCAGTTCTTCCTGACCCTCTGTGCAGTGTTTGGCCATGCAATGTGGGTTCCTTGATGACAGAAATGCAACAACCGAACTCTGGGAAAACTGGTATTGTCTTGCTTTTATAGATTTTTTTTCTCAAATGTTTACACAGATACATATTGGATTTTTGTTTGTCCAGCATAAGCACTGTCAAATGTATCTACTCTTTTTTAACTTTGAAAATGACAGCTTTCTGATCAAAGAAAACATTCATTTTCTTTCCATCCTGAGGAATAATACAGTACTGGTTCTCTTCCAAATAACACATCTCATGTCTTGTTGCTTTGCTCTTTCCTTAAGACATATAACTTACCATAACAAGCTTTTCAATTAGGGCCCGATCCAAAACTAATAACTGCTGTTGGAAAAAAAATAAACAAACAACCAAACAACATTGCCTTCAGGCTCTTTCAAGTAGTTTTATGTGCAGTTATTCATAGAGTGGTCACACTTGCGTGACAAGGCTACATTCTAGGGACAATATATACAATACAGCATTTCCTTAGGATAGTAATAGTCATTTTGGATAGTGGGAAAGCTACCTTTTCTTCTCCTTTTTCTTCATGTCAGTTCTGGCGATCAACTGTAAAATGTGACAGTGATTAGACATGGCAGCTTTTTTCTCTATCAGTGTTTTGATGCACCAAAACTTACTCCCTCTTCTTTTCTTTTATATTTTTTTTTTTTTAATCTAAGACAAAGATTTATGGCATCTTTTGAAATTAGTCGTGTGATCCACTTTCCTGACAGGTGCAGAGGGAGAATTTCTGTCCTGTTTCATGTCTGTCTTTTCAGCTTTTGCCACAATGTGATAACCGAAAGAACCTTTCTTACCATCACACTGTTATGTTAACAGTGTAAATGGAAAATGGTAAGAGAGAGACTTTAGTTTTCCACAGAATGTGCCAGCACCACCCTAATGTGGGCACTTTTTCAGCCATCTGGGGCTTTAAAAGTGTGAGCCCAAGCAGCCAAAGTGAAGTCTCTAACCAAGCAACATCCCTCATTGCTGGCCGATGGGGACAGTGTGAATACGCAGAGGGCAACTATAGCTCCTCTAGGCGCTATGAAAGAAAAAGGTGAAAAAGGGCAAGTAATCCCCCAGATGGAGGGGGGGGAACCTTCCAAGGTGCACGGCCGCTAGCTTTTCGACAGGTTCCAGGATTGCTGGATGCAACCGGTGGACTCAGGGTGTGCCTGACCACAGCGCAGGGATTAAACTACTAGCAACTCGTCGCCAGGTCTGATCCTTCCTGAGCTGCGCATTAGCGGGAAGTGGGGCTCCTGTTGCTCTCGCCTGCGGTCCGGGAGTGGATCAGACCGACTCCGCGATCCCTGCCTGAGCCTGTGCCTCGCAGCCGCTCGTCTGCGCATGAGTCGCCGCGGGAGGCTCCGCGGCTGGAGTATTTCAGGGGCTGGGCAGCGGGGGAAGACGCTCAGTGCCTGAAGGAGGCCGGGCGCCCGGCGGAGGGGGAGCCGCGGCGGGCCATGGAGCGGGCGCCGGCGCGGGGGGCACCGCGGAGCGCGGCCTGAAGCGAGGCCGGCGCGGCCGTCGGGGCAGCGCCCGCTTCAGCACCGCGGACAGCGCGCAGCGAGCACCGCGCCCCCGGCCGCTGTCCCCCGCCCCCCTCCTCCGGCTCCCCGCTACCCCCGGCCCGGCTCCCCCGGCCCCGCTACCCCCGGCCCTGGCTCCCCGCTACCCCCGGCCCGGCTCTCCCGGCTCCGGCTCCCCGCTAGCCCCGGCCCCGCTAGCCCCGGCTCCGGTCCCCCGGCGCCCCGGACCCGCTAGCTCCGGCTCCGATTCCCGGGCGCCCCGACCTCGCCCCTGGCTCCGGTAAGCCGGGTGCCCCGGCGCCCCTACCCTCGCCTCCGTCCCCGCTCCTCCCGGACCCCGCTGCCTGGCACCGCTATCAGGGAACCCCGTCCCCGCTCCCCCGCCGGTCCTCTCCCCTTCTGGCCCGGCCGGCCGCCCAGCCCCGCTCCGCTCCCCTCGCCCCTCTTTCTGCACCTCCGGTTCTGCTCCCCGCCCCCGGCTCCTCTCCCTGCGCCCCGCTGCTCCCGGCTCTGCTCCCCGCTCCCCCGGCCCCCTGCCCCCCGGTCCGCGCCGCCGGCAACATGCGCGGGCGGCCGCGGGCGGCGGCAGGCGAGGCTGCGGTGCCGGCTCGGATGCCCCCTTCCTCCTGCCCTCGCCCGCTCCAGGCGACCCGCTGAGAGATGGACTTGGCAGGCGTGCTGCTGGCGTTGCTCCTCGTGCTGGTGCTGGTTGTCTCTCTGCTCTCCAACCTCCTGGTGCTGCTATGCTTCGTCTACAGTACGGAGATCCGCAAGCAGGTCGCCGGGGTTTTCCTGGTGAACTTATCCTTTTGCAACCTGCTCCTCACCGTTCTGAACATGCCTTTTACCCTGCTGGGGATCCTGAGGAACCAGCAACCGCTCGGGGACTGCGTCTGCAAAGCGGTGGGTTTCCTGGAAACTTTCCTGACTTCCAACACGATGCTGAGCATGGCAGCGCTCAGCATCGACAAATGGATTGCCGTGGTGTTCCCCTTAAGCTACACCAGCAAGATGCGGTATAAGGACGCTGTGATACTGATGGGCTACTCGTGGCTCCACTCCCTCACATTCCCCTTGGTATCCTTGTTTTACTCGTGGGTAGATTACAACAGCGTTTATGCCTCTTGCACCTTGCACCTGAAGGAAGAGACGGAGCGGAGAAGGTTTACAGTGTTCACCATCGTCTTTCACTCCACCAGTTTCATGCTGTCGCTGGTGATCTTGTGTTTCACCTATTTAAAGGTGTTGAAAGTTGCCCGGTTCCACTGCAAGCGGATAGACATTATTACCATGCAGACTCTGGTTTTGCTGGTGGATATCCACCCCAGGTAATGTGTGCGTGTTCGTATTCACAGCCCCGGGGCACTCGCCGTAGGTACCCCGGGCGGAGAGGATGCCCTGCCTCCCCAGCGCCCTTTCCTGCCCTCCTGCCTGCCCCGGCCACATGGCCAACGCTTCTGCCTCTAGTTTCAGACGCTGCTTATAGTGCCAGAAGACGGTGGCTTGTGCATTTGTAGCCTGCTTTGTTTAAATGCTAGTCCCGCTCTTCGGGTGCTCCCACTTGCCCGAGCTCCCTTTAACAGGGAGCCGCTGCTTTGGTGAGTACGATCGTCCCCAGGCTCGGCGGGGCCGGGGCTGCGCTCCCCTCCCCCGGGAGCTGCCACCCTCCCGGGCCGGGGCTGCCCTGCCCTGCCCCGGGACTTGCCACCCTCCGGGGCCGGCGCAGGGGCTGCCCTCCCCTCCCCCGGGGCAGGGGCTCTCGGGCCGGGAGCGAGTCCCTCCCCTCTCCTCTGAGCTCCCATCTCGCCTCCTCGCTTCTTGCCTTAACCCACCGACTGCTCTTTTCCCTCTGCAGTGTGAAACAGCGCTGTCTTAATGAGCAGAAACGGAGGAGGCAGCGGGCTACCAAGAAAATCAGTATTTTTATAGGGTCGTTCGTGATCTGTTTTGGTCCTTACATTATCACCAGGTTAGTATCGCCTGTTGGGGTGGGGGACTTTCCGGGACCAGTATGCCCTGTGATGCGCAGGTGCCCGGGGGGGCGGGCTACAGCTAATTTTGGGGTGCCAGAGCCTGACGGAGACCCGGGGCCAGTTCTAGAGGGGCAGAGCACACACACGCACACACACACACACGCACGCACACACACGTACTCACACTCACACACACGCTGGCCCTGCCTGCACGCCCAGCCACTGGGCAAAGCCTCGGCAGCCTCTGGCTCTCCTTTCCTCCATGCAGCCAGGTCTGGGTGCCTCTGCCAAGACCAAGAGGCTTTTAGGACAAGTACCAGGAATTAATTACATGCCAGTGGGAGATGAAAGCAGTTTAAAAGCCTTGCCACCCTTCCTTATTACCATAACCCAAGCAAAAGAAAGGAAAGCAGACAGCTTTTCATGAGTAGCTCAGGTATCTTTTTTTTTAAAGGCGTAAGGCCAAACTTGCTGCTATTGGAAGCTGAGGTGACATAATTTAAATTTATCCAGGCTGATAATTTGTCAGATAAGCTTTGTGTCTTGAAACATTAATGTCTGTAAATATATTGCTAATGGTGCAGCATGGCCTTGTGATGAGGTATGAGAGTTATCTCCCAGGAAAACCAATAATTAGACTTTTAAAATGTATAGGAAACACCATGCTCCTCAACTGGTCAGAATCATTGGCCTCCACCCCAGTGGTTTGCACCTTTTTAAGTAGTCATGTATCATTCTCATTCCGTACTTGCGTAGTCTTTGTACAACATATGGTTATTATTTTTAAATCTTGCATAAATCAGTGAGCTGGAAGCCAATGTAACTCTACTGAATTTCAGCACCTCAGGATTTAGCCTTTCATCTCTAAACTGAAATGGGCTACATCTTTCACTAGTGATTTTTTCAAATATTTCCCACTTCACAGTGTGTTCAAGAAACACTTGAAGAGAACTGACTTCTGTCGAGGAAGGCGCACTAGTCTGCGAAACCACCCTGGTGAGGGCTTCCTCAAGGCTGCTGCCAAGCTGCCAGGGTCTGCAGCCATGCCAGCTTACAGAAACTGGCCAGCTTTAGCGCACTGATCTTACACAGTCACACATACATAGGCCACTTATGATCACTGCCATTGCCCTTTGCTTACATGGGTAGGGGGACAGATCAAGGCCAGTGCACAAAAATGACAGTGTTTTTTAACCTTTAGGATGACATTTCTTTCGGTTCCCATTTATATGTTGAAAGGGATTCCTGACTGATTGCCTGAATAACTGCATTTTTTTTCTGCAGTTGAAAGGATTATTACAAATATTAACATTACATCACAGAGTTAAAAGGTTAATTGATCACCGTTCAGTACATTCTGAGTCATTTTCTAATCACTTTTGCCATAATCAGGATATAATTATATTGAGCAAAGGGGATTTTGCCATCTTCTTTCCATCTGAACATTACCAAGCGCAGCAAGTTCCAGCATTGCCACATTTTACAGGGTGGAGATATTTCTCATAAACTTCTAAACTGAAAGTGACTTCTATCTTCAGATCTTGCATTTGGCAAATGTGAGATGGTGCATTTTCTATGTGTGGCAAACTGGTATCTCATGTATCACTAGAGAGAAGACTGAGGGTTAGTTTACGTAAATGTGTGTGTCAAGGTACAGCTTCTGTCTCAGTCACAGGGACCGGCGTGGTTCAGTGACAGCAAAATGGGAAGAATTTGGGGAGGACATCCCCAAAGGCTCTTTGTCCCAAAGGCACGACAGTGTCCAGGCAACACTAGATAAACAGTGGTGGTGGAGGTGAGGTTGGAGGACTTGCTGCCATGCCCATTTCTCCATCCTTCCCCCGTTCTGGTTTTTAGGGGGGTGCTGCTGAAGCGATCTCTATGGAGGCAATGTGAGAGATTTCCTCCCCTGCTTTCTTGCTCTTCGGCCTGGTGACTCAGGTTGCGTTGTGAGCTCAGTATTTGCTCCTCATTTCAGAAATGTGCATGAGATTATGATCATTAGCGATATATTCATCTGTTCACTAAGAGCCGACAGATTAATTTAATCTTTTTTGTAACAAAACTGAAAACAAGAAAATGATACTAAGATGCATTCAAATGGATATTTCTAAGGCTGACTTGATTTGGCCAGACCCTTTATCTTATTAAAATCTGTGTAATTTTTCTTCTGTTGGCTTCAGTGCAAATATGTTTGGGCCCATAATACGTTAAAGGGAACAGATAGTAATACATCTGTTTTCATGACTGAAAGATACCTTACTCTTCTTATTTAGTGTCTTTATAAAAACACCAATCACGTAAATATCAAATGTATATTTCTTGTATTAAGATGATATACAGGATGGGATAAACCTAAGCAACCATGCAGCAAGTGTCATTTATTGTACATTTATTTATTTCTCACATTTTGTATCTGGTACATTTATTTATTCCTCACATTTTGTGTTGTCTTGTTCTCTCTGTTTGGAATTCACTGGAATTTTTTCCAAGCAGCTTCAGACAGAAGTCATCTGGTTTTTAAATGCACTTACCATAGGAATGATTTCACTTTTATGCATACAAATGAGAAATTTTCCTGTCAGAGTTCAACCACTTGTTGCAATGTTCAGTCCTAGTGGTGGTAAGTCAGTTTTTCTATGCAGAGGGATCAGAACAGCTTCAAAAGTCAACACCCTGCAAGTTGAGAGCTCTGCACTTTGGAAAGAGGCCAAAAGGTTCTTCAAGCCTTGAGAAAGCTTCTGATCTTACATCTTCAAACAGTGATGTTTTAGGGTACAGAAAAGGGCTATTTTGTCTCATGGTACTTTTCTTCTGGAATTAATATGGCAAAATAGTATATTCTTGCTCCTGCAAAAGGTTTCACCAAAGATGTACAGATAATAAAAACTTCTCACCCTGTTATTTCCACCTTCCTGGAGAGTTTGCCCACTGCAGATGAGCTGTATGCCAGCCATTTGCTGGAATAGTCTGAAGTTTTGCTCTCACTTCTGTGGAAAAAATGTTTAACTTAGTTGCAGTTTCTGCACCCATGATTAATACACCCATCTCAGCTGAGGTGCTGAGGCCACTAATCATCTGCGAAGCACAGACCAGGAGGCACAGGTCTGGAGACAGCTGGCTGGTCATATAATGATGATAAAAGTGTTGTCTCCTTGTTTTCTTTGGCCAAACTAGCGGTCAGCCAAGTGCACACAGAAACTTTCACAGGTAAGTAGATGCAGTTGTGTTCCTAAGCATACTACAGGATTGCAGGTGCCACCCAAACCTCTCTGAGATACTGCTGTGCTGTTCTTCATACTACAGTGAATCCTCTTTGCTTGTGTGATAATTCACAGCAGTGGTGCAATGCAGGTTCACTGTTCTGCATCTGAGGGGGTGGATTCAGTGATCTAGACCAGGTTTCTGGTGTCATTTGAGATGCTGCATAGTGTCCAAAACCTTTACATGGGTTGGCAAATATGACACAGGACCTAGAGGAGACCCACAACTTCCCGGAGCAGCAGCTCCTGGATGCCAAGGGGGTTATGCCCAAATGTCTCAAGTGTCACTGGACAGCTGTACTTAGGCAACTGAGTTGAGTGAGCCTGGATGGCCCAAGTCACATCTGTCTATCTCAAACTTGCCATGGGAGAGGGGTAGTCAATTATGTTATCAAGATTTTGACCAGCATAACTCTCTAAATTCAGAAAGTGAGCAATAAACTGCAGCACTTTCTTATCTCTGATATATGGGAGCATTAACATTGAAAACACACTTTTTCTCTCTTTCCATAGAGGGAATGATTGTTGTCTCCCAGTGGCCTTGCTAGGAAAGTTCCCTTTGCCTTTATTGAATCCAAGAAGTAAGCACAGGGCCCTTCTCCTGCAGGGACTGTGTACTGTAAGAAAATAAGTGTTACTTTAATGTTTCATGAAGCATGAGTTCAGCACTGGGCTCAGTGTGAATATAACACTCAAGTGTTTCCATCTCTCTTTAATGTTTAACAGGTTGATAGAGCTCCTTCCTTTTGTTACCATAAATTACTACTGGGGAATTATAAGCAAGTGCCTCACCTACAGTAAGGCTGCATCAGATCCATTTGTTTACTCACTTTTACGTCAACAGTACAAAAAAGTTCTGATCAACATTGTCAATAGGATACTTAAGAGGGACCTGTATCCATCATCGGGGTACAACAGCTCTCTTGACACTGAAAATGACTACTGCTTGCACAGAACAAATTAACACCATGAAAAGCATTCCCCTTTGAGTGGGACAGGTGTTTGCTGCTGCTGGAAAGCTGCCTTTTCCCTCTCATGCTGACAGTGGTGACCGTGTCTCCAGGGTGTGAAAGCTGCATTAATGCAATGCATTTCTTTGTGGACTTTCATGAAAGGCTCTTCCCTGGTTTGCAGCCAAGTACAATATATGGCAAAGCCTCGTCCCTGAGTGAATGGAGTAGGCTTGAGGAGTTTAAGAGAGCCTTTGGAGGCTTTAGAGAAGCTTAGAGAGCTTTTAATGTTGCATTTCTGAAGACTTGGTATGTTTTGGAGCATCCCACATCAGATGTGATATTCCAGCATCTTCTGGGACCACAGAAATCCCCAGGTTGGAAGGAGAGGTTCAGAGTCTGCCGTGCTGCGCATGTGACTTGGCAGTCCTGGATCTGCTCTGTTAGTTTCAAACATTACAAATAAGTCTTTTAATTGATTGATTTATTGTATTGGTGCCTCAAGTGAGTGATATGGGTCAGCACTTTGAATCTGAGATTGTTATTATTATTATTTATTACTAGGCATCATGATTGTAACATAGCCTTTAGGAAGTGGTACATATATTTGATATACCAGTATTCTACCAAGCATAACCAAAGTCCACATATCTGAGTTACTAATATTTAGCACTTCAATGGTATGTGATTACAATAATTGCAGCAACAGTAACAAAGACATATATGGAATTTAGTTAAATAGCACTGTAGTTCCATCACTGAGCTAGTAGTCCTATTCAAACACGCTTTTATTCAGAAAAAAAAATCAGCTAGACAGTAGAAGTGACAGATACCACTGTGTTTAAGAAATATTACTTCAGAAGCTATCTGTTTTCAAAGAACAGGTTAAAATATATTAATTCTTTTTAACGGATATATAATGCGTAACATATTTCATGCATTGGCTATATTTCGTGGATTGTAATAATATTGTACAATCTTTTCTTTTATAATGATCAATTAATCTGGTGATTTTAACTGATACCAAGAGATGTCTGAAAGATATTATAACAGACCTGCTGCCAAATGCCCAGAAACACAAAGCTGCTTTATTATTATATGTATTTTTCTCTTTTATTTATTTTTAAATCTAAACAGGCTTTGGAAAAATATGGGAATTATTTTTGAACAATATTCCTTTGATTATATAAGATATGAATCAAAATATTCTATGGAATTCAATAAGCTACTATTTTCTAATCAAGTACATAAGGGGAAAATTAAAGCAATTCTAAAATATATTTTAAGCAAAAAAAGAAAGAAGACAGTAAAGAACACTTATTTTTTATGTAACAACAGACTTGACCCTATTAAGCATTGAGAAGGCTATTCCTGGTCAAACTAAGCATATAAGCATGTGATTAGGCACAAATATGATTTCCTTTGAAGTTAACGGCTCTGTTCCCATGCTGAAAATTAAGTACATGCTTAGCTGTTTTGTAAAATCAGTATTGAGCAGTCAGCACAGGGAGAGGGTTTTTCCCACCATCCACAATGAGGAAGGAGAGCGTCTTATTGCAATCCCATTGAAGTCAAGGAAAGGTGATGCTGCGTAACAAATACAAAGTTCTCTTATCTCCTGCTTTTAATCTCTGAGGCCATTCTGATGCTTTTTTTTTTTTTTTTTGCCATGCAATTACCTTAGGCCTCTGTGTTTTGCATCTATAGTTCTGCCTGTGTTTAAATTGAATGTACTATAATGGTTTTGTCTTCTTAGTAAAGTATTTGTACTCTCTCCAATTTTGTGTAAATACAGTATTTCAGAAAAAAGAAAAATGTTGTCTATGGAATCTTTCCAGTTTTACTATTTTCCTTTCTGCCGCCACACGCCTCCCCCCATTGACACCTGATGCTTCAGTCTTTCATTTCAGCTGCAACAGAAGGACCAGATATCTCTGTGGGGGGTGGGAGGGATGCTAAATTTTCAGTTATTTTTTAGTTGGTTTTGTGCCAAAAAGTTTTGATAGACTACAGCATTTATCTGTGAATAAACATGAGTTTAATGATACCTACAATTGTTAGCTTACCTTTCGTTTCCTAAACAAAATGGTGCTCACTTCAAGAAATGAATGTTACATTTAAGTGTATTAAATCGTCACCTCCAAGACATAGGAATGAAATAAGTCTTTACTTTGATTTTTTTCTATCTTAGTATCAAGAAAATAATAGAGGAGAAAAAAAATAATAAATTTTAAAGCTGTTACAGTAATAAACTTTTAAAGCTATTAAACTATAAGCCACATTTTAAAGGTATAAAACAGGACATAGTTAAACTGCTACATCTGCTATTAGGTTAATTAATGAAGCTTATTCGTGCCAGTTGAGGGTGTTGTCATGCACACACTTCACAATACCACTCAGCCTCACAAAGCATTGAACATTTTTGGAGGTGCTTAGATCTAGATGGGGAAAAAAAAAAATATTTTGAGCCTGTGCTGGGTATTCCAGAATGTCGTTTAGAGTTAATTTCCACAGAGAATTAGGAAGCTAACTCTTGTATGCTCCAGATGTAAAGACACCAGAAACTAAGGAAGGGTGAGGAGAGCTGTAGTCCTCTCAATCTTGATTTGCAATGAAGTTTAAGTGTCTTGTTTAGCATTACCAGAAGACATCTTCCTCTGCTCAGTATGCGCAGCCAGTTCTGCAGATAAATTTTTCTTTCTCCCTCCCTTCTTCTCTCTATCCTTTCCCCACTCCTCACCAAAGAAGGGCTTGCTCTACTTTTCTAACCAAGTAGGAAGCATTCAGTCAGAGGTCTCAGTTTCATTCCTCCAGCTTCCTGATGTAGGCAAAATTCCCATTAGCTTGGTGCTTCATTCACCATGCTATGGGTTATTTGGGGATAGGAGGAGGTAGGGGGAAACCACACTTTGCCCCCATTTTTTGGGATGCTGCAAAAAGGATCAAAGGATTTAGTGCTATACTGGAGGTGAGAATATATATCTTACATGATAGGAGCATTCACCAGAGGTGGTAAGGTTGTGGATTTCCTCTTACTTGCATTTTAGATAAAACAAACATTGGATATGCAGTCCTGACAGTAGAGTTTAGTTTGGATCAAAAGATTTCCAACAAAGCTGAAGTGTGATATCCAAAATGGCATCTTGCCATTGACACACTCTTGCCAACTCAAAGGTAGTGCTCCAGAAAACTTTATCTGGATTTCCTGCCCAATGGCCTGGAGTGACTTTTCCCAGGAGACAAGAGACTGGCAAATACCTGGCAGGTGTGTTGTGGAGTTGGAAATGCCACGGGGGTCAGCAGGAACTGCCTGATACTATGACTTCCCTAGCAGAAGGAGCCACCTGTGGCTGCTTAGGGAAAACGATGGTGAGTTGTTAAAAGAGTGTCCGAGAGAAGCATCATTTTGTAGCAGCAGGGCCCAAAAAGCTCCTGGGCTGTGATTTTTCAATGCCTGGTTGCAATTTGAATCAGCAAAACAGGTCTCTCCCCTTCTCCAAACTTATATTTTGGCTGCAGGGACTGGAGTTGAGAACTGCACCTTCCCTGGGTGACCCCTTCATCCTAATGGCAGTCAGAGTATAAACGCTGCAGCACAGCAAACCTTTATTGAGTCCATGCAACTGAGGAGATATTCAACTGCTTTTTTTTTTTTTCTTAACACATCTCCACCAAAGTATGTCCAAGCCTGATGATTTGAATGTTTTCTGGTGAGATCCAAGATGGAGCTTTGAATCTGCCTTTTCAGAGGAAAGAAGTGAGTCTGTATGCCCCGTTTCCTAAGTGAGTGCTCTGATGTTTATTTATTGCAGAGAGAGTTGCCTCTTCCAAAGGGAATAGAATTTTTTTTTTTTGCCTCACACCTATATTGCAGGTAATCTCCGAGACTGACAGTCAGACTGAGTTTCTGAGGCAATAAAGGTGAAGTAGTGCTTAGACTATAGGTTCCCAAAAGGTTTAGGTACATGCTGGATCCCAGCCTGCTAAGCCCTGACAAGATAAATGTGCTTCAGTCCAAGTGCAAAAACAAAACTAGTTTTCTTGGGTTGTGCGATACTGAAAACATATGTGTCTCTGAGCTTAGATGGCAGCTGAGCAATAAGGACCTTGGTTTCTGTGAATTTTTACTCCACAAATTCCTCAGCCTCACTGAAGAGCAGGCATGTTATTCATCTGGGTAAATCAGCACCTAATAAACCTTTGCAAATAATCTGTGCAGCTTGGTGATTACTGAATACGTATTTATATTGTCTTAACATGAGTAATGGTGGTACTGAACTTGAATTTCAGAGCTAATTGCAATGTTAGGCTTATATGGTTAAGCATGTGGGAACCAAAGTTCTTTAATGCAAGTGCTCTTATACAACCAGAGAGTGATCGTGCTCTTTACAGCTATGGGTTAAAATCTGAGCTCTTTGAGAAATTTAGTAGCATTGAGCCTTGTGGAATAAAATGACCTGTGACAAGATGTTCAAACTCATCTAGGTAAAGTGCTTAAAAAAAAAAAAAAATCCAAACTGAAGAGAACTATCCTATGTGAGTGGGAAGGTTTAACTACATCACCTGGAGGGCATATTTTCTGTGGTATTTAAGGCTTTTTTTTCTCTCAAAATAATTATGTGCACTTGTGCACGCAGAATGAACAAGCAACTGTGTATCTGTCTCAAAAGCATGTAGCATATTTCAGGATTGTGAAGTGCAAATGGCTGGTTCGGTCTGGTTCAGGAGGACACCTGGTTTGTGGGAGGTGTTAATTACACAAGTAAATTAAAGGTTCTGGTTTTTATTTTTGTAAAGCAGGTCCAATTAATATTTAATGGCTCAGCTGGAGACACAGCAGAGATGACCTTAAGAAAGGTTGTAAATATATGAATGTCTTTCAGTGCCAGAAGTTGGGGAGAGCAAAATGTCACCTGGCACCGTACATGCAACCAGCTCCTTCTCTGAGCTGGAGCTGTTTTTCCCTGTATCTTATGGATGTGACACAGGCCAAATGACTGGTCCCGTTTCTGCGTGTCCCTGGCTCTTCTCCCTTTACCAGCAGGTTTTTCTTGCCAGGACATGAGGGTGCACGATGCAAACTAGGTGCTTCTGCTCTTTTCTGTAAGTGAGCAATGCATGAATGATGAGTTGCTCCCAGCCAGGTTTCTCATACATTCTCTATGCAAATGAAACATATTGCAAAGCATGCATGTTAGATGTCATAGCGTCCATACGGCTAAAGGTATTTTTGAGTGTTGAGAACTACAGATCATTCCAGTCCACTCACACCACTTTTTTTAACCAGATGCCTTCAGAAACGTTATCAACCATAACTGAAGCATCTTCATTTCTGAGTCTAATCCACTATCACATATTGCCTGTGCAAGTTGCTGAGCAGCCCACTGTGGACAGTAAAGACTCTCCAAACAACCCCCAAAAACATTCACTTTGGGACATAACCTAAGTTATTTTTTTGTGCATATTTCATCCATTTCACTGCAACCTGCTGTTTGCACATGGCATATACAAGCTTGTATCCAGCAAATTTTGAGCAAACTATCCAGCATATGTTTAAGTTTCCTTTCCTAAACCAAGTGGACTGAAATCTTGAAATGCTTTCCAAGATGACCCCTGATCCTCATGCCTAACCCCAGAGTAGATTTACTTAACTCACTTTCTCAGTTTGAATTTTTTTTTTCAGCTGAAGGCTTAGCACTCTAATTGTATTTCAGTGAAGCCTGACCTTAAGTGGCAGACTCATTACCACCTTCTTTTCACTTTTATAATTCCTGTCTTTACATATCAAACCACTCTGTTCTCTTTGCTTGCAGCTGTCAGCCCTGATGCACATTTTCAGAATGTTTTATTGAAACCAAATAAATTGTTCAGTGCCCTTGCTCCATGGTGTGGGACTGGAGATTGGGTATGTGTGTGCATCTTCACGAGAACATGGCTTAGGTCTTCTGTTTCATATTTGTCCTTATTCATGGTAAAACAAAATGTCAATTGGCGATACACGACCTTTGTTTTACAAATGACTGCCGATCACTCCTTACAGGTGCATAGCTCAGACTGGCTTTCAGCTTGAAATCTGGCTTTTCAGCTAATCAGACTCTTATTGTTGTCGTTGCTGATGAAGCCTGCTTTAGGCATTTAAAATATCTTTTGGGGTCCCCACACAGTAGTCTGAATACTTCATTATCTTTTTATTCTTACTACCTTGCTGGAAGCCAGGGAAGTACTAGAACTGCTTTTCTCAGCAGACCTGAGGCACAGAGAGATGAAAGACCACACAGCCAAGAAAAGATCAAATTGCATGAAACACAGTTTAGAAGGTACCTAGGAATAGAAGACAAACACTTTCATCCTGAATCTGTCTGTTGATCTTTTGCTCAAAGTTTCTCAGGCATTTAAAAATGTGCTTCTCGTGATGGCTGGGGATACCTCAGAGTTGACAGTGGAGCTGAATTTCTGGGAGAAAGCTATTTAGGATACAAGAACAAGGTGTTCCTCCTCCCATCCTGAGGAGCTTGCCACACCAGCACCATGTAAAAAGGAGTGACAGACACCCCTTACTCATAAAACACAGCTGCATGTGTTGAAGCCACAGCTCCCTTTTATGCTTTTCTAGATGGAGCTTCAGTGGTATTCTCTGGGCATGAGAGCTCAGACGGGGATCTCTCTTCTCCTTGAAGAATGTCACCTCTGCTAGGCTGGAAGCTAGGTAGAAAGGGGTCCTGCTCTCCCTCTGTACAAATAAGAATTTGAGATGCTCTGTACGAGACAGCACGGACTCTATGTACATGATGAAGTTTAGTGGGTAGAGCACTTATTACAAAGGGGAAGATGATGCTCCTGCTCCTCTTCTGAGGGCTGCTTATATCCAATCTATGTATTACATCCCACCCATGTTGTTAGTGGGCAGAGGCATAACTGAAGGGGAAAATACATTAAGGGTAGGATCCTGGCTTCATTGACTTCAGGTAGAGGTAAGCCAAGATTTTTCTTGAAGGTTTTCATCAGTAGAGTCCAAGTCTGAATTTGCAGAAATCTTTCCAAAAGACCATTTAAGAGCAGCTCAGTTAAGAAGTCTACTCACTGAATTAATCACATTAAAAAACAAAAACAAAAACCTTAGATTCTTGTCTATCCTGGCAAAACACATTAACAGCGCTAAATGGAAATGTAATCTAAGAGTGTAAGTTTTTCTTCAAATGATAACACAAAGATATTAAGCAGACTGAAAATGCAGATCATATGGCTATAGAGGAAGCTGCACTCCAGTCCTCTGATGGTCATTTACACCTCTGAGACTTGTTTGTTCCTAAGCTTTCTCATGTCTCTCTGTGTATACCCCTGCTGTCCTCTGATGGATACCTGTGGCTTGCTGAGCATCTACAATCACTCCAGCCAACTGAATTTGGCACTTGTAAACCCCTTTCTTCTAGACTCTTTCTCAGAGGAGCACTTGAGGCTTGTTCTGAAAAGTGATTCAAACCTAGGGTTTGTTCCTTCCTTCTTAAAAATCCAGTTTATTCTTATTATTCATAAATTCCCATCTACTCAGTTATTTTCATCTCTGGGCTTAGAGCTGAACAGACACAGGAACAGCAGCACTTGCTCTTTGCATCTCTGCTAGCCTGTGCTCCCTTTGCAACTGCTGAAAGCTCAGTCAATCCCCATGCTTCCTCCACCTTCCTCACCTTTTAAAGTCTCTACCTGCCCTCTGGTTTCTCTGGTCACCTGAAAGCCAGGCTATTCAGACCCCTTCTTTCCTTGATGCATTCCCTCAGGCCATTGTGGTGTCATTCTCACTTTTTTTTTTTCCTGTGCTTTTGGTTTTCAGTGGGGTTTTTTGTTGTTTTTTTAATTCATTTTCCACTGACAGCCTCTTCAGTTTTTAATTTTGTGAAGCTGAGCAGGACTGTAACACGCAAATTAAATATACTAGAAAGAAAGCTGTGCCCCTCACTTTTTTTGTGCTCGACAAAGAAAGCAGGCAGAGGAATCAAACGAACAATCTTACTGAATCTATTTTGTCCCTCGGGATTACAGCCTACCTGTTTCTGCAGTCGGTGGCACAGAGAGAGTAGTAGTATGACTACTGTCACATTTTCACTTTCAGATAAAATTACCAGATATCCATTTAGGGCTGAATCAAGGTGTTCAGCATTAATTCCTCATAAAAATAAAATTCTTATTTTTGGAGCTTCAAGAAACTTCCCACCTACTGTCCCCATAAGCCTCACGAAGGGAAGATTGGAAGCAAATGCAACCTACCCAATGTGGATGCATAGTTGTTCTGCAATGGCTAAACGTCTGTTATTGCCCTGATAGCTCATAGTCTCTACTTCCAATGCTGATGCTCTCAGGTTCAGCCCTTAGAGTGTCAGTCACCTTTTGACTTTCAATTCTGCATGATATGAACCTGCAAAAAAAACCAGATGAATGGATCCCAAGACCTTTTGCCTTGTTATTTCCCATACTGCTGCTGCATTGATTTGATGAGTCTTGAGGGTAGCTGTTGCTTGGCAACTTGAAGCTAAACAGGTCCAACGTAAGGTGGAGTATGTAAATGGATGGCTTTGAGCTAGCAAGGTTTCTTGAAATCTTGACTTCCTCACAGAGGAAAGCTGGAAATTGGACTTGCCTCCTGGTGCAACGTAGTTTACTTCAAGGAGAAAGAAGGAGCTATTGAGAGCTGTGTCTAGCACAATAATCTAAAAATTCAACTCCTGCAGGAATTTCACTGGATATTGTGCTCCAAAGGTGTCCTGCTTAGCAGTGTTTTTTAAAGAAAGGCCCTGACTAATCAAAATTTTGACAAGTAACATTAATATTTTTGATGAGCCACTGCTTCTTTTTTATTCCCTAATCATAGTAAAAGAGTAGAGGATAACCGAGTGAAATGAAAAGTTGAGGGAAATTAGAAAAAATCCACATCCCCAGTTGTCATAGAGAGCTCACTCTCGCAGTAGCTCAGGGAGCTAATAGTGCAGCTAGGATGACCGATGACAGCTTTTGAGCTGCTAAGGGTCTTGTCCTGAAGCCTTGTAGGCTGAAGAAACCTCTCCCATAGAGATTAGTTTGATATGTGGTTGATAAGGCATTTCTCCTATCTGTACCAAACTTAGCAGTTCTGGATCAGATCTTTAACCAGAGCAACATCATGATATCAGTAACACTAGATGACTTTATACTGGCAGAGGTTTTAATGCAAAATGCTGGCTTTTTGAAAAGCAGGAGAAGGATTTAACTAATTGATGGAGCTGTTCCCAGAGTTTAGCCCATGGCTGGTATTGTTACCAGAGTTTAGCCTGTGGCTAGTAATTAAGACCCAACAGCCTTTCTTTTACTCTCCCTGACCGCCCTGTTCTTGCTCTCTTGACCCTTCGTAACTCTGGCTTGGCCTGTCCTATACAACTTCTTTTTTCAGACTCCTGAATATCCAATTAGTCATTTATTTGGCCAAGAAAAAAACATATTCAGCAGCTCAAATTATTTCTCACAATGAGTCAATGATTAAGCCCCCATCTTATTTGTTGCCTCTCTCCAAATCCCTTCCAATTTGTTAATGCTTTTCCTGAGACGAAAATAATCATGCTTTTAATGTCATTGGATGCACAATAATGTGAGAGAAGGGTGGCACATAGCGGTGCTCTGCAGGACTCTAGCTCTCTAGCTGAACCCTGGAACAAGTCACATGAGGCAGCCCTGAACCAGTGACCACCCACCCCCCTCCACTCCCACCCCCCCCTAATAATGTTACAAACTACGTTTGAAATAGATATCCATGTCTAGGAACTAATGACTTTCTTACAAGTAACTTAGCTGAGATGCTGCATATGGGTCTGGCATGGGTTATACCCATGTAGACTTTGATAAAGCTGGGAGAACAGCCTGGAGGTCAGTTTGCTCTCTGTAGAGCAGGCAGGCTGTTTGAGATGCCTCTGTGGGGCTGGGTGTCATCCTGCTGAATATGCTGGCTGCACGATCCCAAGAATGGTCTCCAACCTGGTCTCTCCACCTTTGCTGTCCCTATCCATCACCTTTGGTCTTTGTCCTTTGTGGGCAATTCAGCACATCTTCAATTTGAGCATGGCAAGTGGAGCTCGCCTGAATACCACAGGCTAGAGAAAATGTCTTCCAAAGATTGTCTGGAAAAAATGGACCTCACAATTGTTTTATATTTGGTCTCCATAGTTTCCACTGATGGTTTGTGAATTCTTTGAATGAAAGAAGAATATAAAAACTGAACTAAAATTCCTTATGTGTTAAAACACTCTCTATTTAGGGGGAATTTAGGCTGTGCCACTCTAAAGACTTGGAGCCTTGATATAGAAAACAAATCTTAAGACACTTAAAAATAATCATTGTCCAGATATTTAGTTAGATGTAGACTCTCAGTATATTGATACATAATTTTAAAGCATCTAAATACCTTTAAAAACATTCAGTTTAAACTAGTTTAACGGCTTATTTCTCCTGACTTTGTGAGGCTTGGCTCTTGATTTGACTTGGGAGTTTATTTCTGAAAGTGAAGTTGAAATCCTCAGAGCTCTCATGCCAGTATAATCTGAAATGGCTACTGATCCTTGCTGTCCGAGTTTGACACCCAGTTTTCTGGAGAGTGTCAGCCTTGGAGGGCTTGATTTCTTGGAAAGTGTGGAGGATCTGCCTTCAATAAACTGGGGTCCATTAAGTGGTTCCGCCATCAGGTATCTACAAACTAAAGCACTCGATGTCACTTTTTCAAAATGCTTCCCAGCACCTCTGCGAATGTGCAAAGCAAACCCTAGAGGACTTCTTTTGAATGTTTTGGTATTAATGTTCTGTGAGACAGGGAAAAGAGACAAAGTGAAATGAGTCTCAAAATAGGACTGTCAAGTTCTTTTCTGGTAGAGCTTATATTAATTTTTAATACTCCATCTGTGATCAGAAGAAAAGACAGACCTTTAGTTCTCAGCACAGATCTTTTTTGAGCACACTTATTCTTCCTTGTAGCCGTTATTTATTCAGCTCTATGATTCACTGACTTATTTGTATTATTTTTCTTGCTTTATGGGAGTCAGGCAAAGTAACCTTTGGGCCTCATCTTGAGCTAAGACCACAAAATGCATTACCAGTAACCCCTTAGCAGTAATCCTGCTTTGCTGCTTTACATGTGGGAGCAATAAGAGGGAGCCTTTGAGAGGATAACAAGGTCCTCCTATCTTTTTAATGATTAAGTTTAAATAATATTGTGTGCTTATAGCAGAGTTTGGTGATCGGTGCATGTTATTTTGCACATGTTCTCCTGGATATAAAATCATATTTATTACTGTTGTCCCTTTGTGGTCTCGTTCTACCATCTGGTGCCAGGTTCCCTTCCAGGTTTTTTTATCCCTTGTGCCTTTGATCATGGCTGAATTTTAACTAGACATCATTTTCTCCTGTCATCAAAAGAAATTTTCTGAGTGGCTTCATTTCTTACTGATTAGCCCAAGCAAGCACAGAGATCACATGAAGGGTATGTTAAAAGAAAGGCATGTATTCAGTTGAATCTTTCTAGGATGGTAAGGCCTTTTCCTGCTTTAATTGCATTCTTCTGCGTTATGGTAGGATCAGTTCAGTGGATTACCTGGAAGTGGTATAAGGAACTAATTTTGTGGGTCATTGACTTAGTTAATCTGTGACAAGTCAGAAGGTGGAAATAGAATTTAATTATCGCTGGCAGTACTTGTATTGAATTTAAATGATTTAAATTTTTTTCAAGAGCTGCAAACTTATTTATTTATTTATATTTATTATATTTAACCAGGGAGGAAAGAAATACCTGTGACCCTAATATTAATAGGGGAAAAAATCCCACCCACTCATTACTTGCTTTTGTTTCCTGTGTATTAGGAAAAACTGGGAGAAAGAAATTGGCAAAACATGCCAAAATGTCAGAAATAAAAAGAAAATAATTAAAGTCCAATTTTGGAGCCATAAGAGGAAAATTAATTTTTGGAGCATGGCTAGACTTGTTCACTCTGTCGAAGCCTACCAGAACATTACTCCTCCTCCCTAGTGTGCTGGTCAATGGAATTGGTCAATAATGATCAAAAACCACTGCTAGAGGCTACAGGAAATTTATGAAGTATTTGAGACATGTAGAAAGTTGCAGTCCATGTGCCATTCTAGGTTAAACTCTTAGGGTACAGTGTAGGAAAACAGGAAAACTCTTGTTTGTGTGGTCTTTTTCTCTCCTCTCAGTCTCCACCAAATTTCTGACACTTGGTGTTTATGTGTGGCAGTTTCTAAAGCCGGTTTAATCTTGTGGGTCCTAAGGAGAACAAATTGAAAATTGTCATAAAAGGCACTGCTGAAAAAATTCTCTGTGAGAAAGTTAAAAGCTTCCCAAACATAATGTAGATGGTCCCAGAAGGCACAGGGAAAGATCCCAAAATATCTGCTCCTCTTAACAAATGCAGAGCTCAGAATAGTCTGTGTATCTTTACAGTAAAATAGCCATTTCTCTTATGCACATGCATGTTCATTTGAATGACAAATACTTGTTTAGAGAAGAAATGTGTTTTCCTCTTCTAACTTGGCACCTAGAAGCTGAAAGAGTTAAAGACCTCATGGACCTTTCTCAGATCTCTGCTGTTGCATGAATCACAATCAGGGCATAGGGGGGTAAGGTCTTGCAAAGATAGGCAGAAGAGTTGTTTTTAAAAAAAAAGGTGGTGTTGCTTTGCAGGAAGTTGCTAGTTCACTCCCTGCCTGGCCTGGGAGCAGATCCTCTTCTCTGCCCTGTTCTGCAGAAACTGAAAGAGGGGAAAAAAAGCAGGATGGGGATTGGTTTCTGCTGTGCAAATGAAAATATCTCCTGGATTAATTTAAACTACTGTAAAGTCCTAAAACTATGTCTGCTGACTTTGTGTTGGAGCAGATGTGATGTGCTGCCATACACCATTCTGCCAGCTTCACTAGCACCTAGTGGGGGAGAGAATAACAAGCCATGAAGTAGCATTTTGATCTCAACCTGTTTATGTCCTTCAGAAAACAGTTACCTGGACAGCACTGCTTCTGTTTATTGTTCAACCTCCTATCAGCAGAGTCAAAGTAAAAGGACCAGGTAATGAAAACCAGTCTGAGCCTGATATATCCCTCTACTAAATTTCTCTGACAATAGTAAGAATCATGAGAATGCACGCAAGTTAAATGTATTAGATTTAATCCCACTTCGAGTACCTGCCACAGACATAAACCAGTTTTGGTATTTAGTGCTGTCTGAGGATTTCTGGATTACTGCTGTACTGTGGACTGTAAGCTAACAGAAAGGTCTGATCAGGAAAGAGGCAGTCAGCAATAAGAGCTTGTAAAATTATTTAGCTTTATTGTAGTGATTCAAGTGCAAATGATTAAATCCAGCTGATGCTGCTACATCTGCCCATCACTCTGGGATTTGTTTGTTCATTTTTAAGATTCTTTTAGAATTGGGGCAAATATATCATATTTAAGCCTAAGCCAGAACTTGATGTCAACTCCTTGGAAAGCCTACAAGATCTACTAAAATCCAGAAATAAAGACAGAGTTGGGGAAATTCCTCTATTCCCAACTGTCCCTTCCCTAGCTGCTTTTAATGCTGTTAGGTTTTGGTCATGCACCTGTGCAATACCTGCTAGTAGTCTTGTTTCATATAGTCAGCGTTAACACGCAACAAACATATGAGAAGGGCAGGTGATATACAGAGTACTAATAATGGGCTGAAAAATAGTCAAACAAGGTAGCAATGCTGGATGGCTGGAAATATTGTATGGGTGGAAGGAGCAGTAGGTGTACTACTCTCCCTCTTAGAAAGGTGCAGGTCTACAGGGGAAGGCAGAGGTGGCAACCATGCACAGGGGAATGGACAGAGCTTCACAGAAAGACACACTGCAAAGCCTGGGATCAAATCCCTTGGAAAGAAGGAAAAGAACAGGCAATCTAAGGTAAGAGTAAATGAAAGAACCCTTCCAAACCTTCTGTTCTCCACACCTTATGGCATGTAACCATGAAAGATGGTGGTGACAAACTGGTAAATCAAGGGAGGCTTAGATTGGATATTAGGAAAAACTTCTTCACTGAAAGGGTAGTCAGGCCCTGGAACAGGCTGCCCAGGGAAGTGGTTGAGTCCCCATCCCTGGAGGTATTTAAAAGACAGGTAGATGTGGTGCTTAGGGACATGGTTTAGTGGTGGACTTGGCAGTGCTAGGTTAACAGTTGGACTTCACGACCTCAAAGGTCTTTTCCAATCTAGATGATTCTGTGAAATTTACTTTTGTTGCTAATTACCTTAATGTCACTTAGGCCCCCATCTATCCTACTTACGCTGTAAATGTTTTATCATTGTACCAAATAGACATCCTGCCCAAATGTAAAAAGGTCTGTGGAAGCTGAGAAACAAAAAAGTTCGGAGCTTTTTTGATGCCAGCTATTGAGGGTTTTATTTAGTTGGTGCAGTGGACTTTAAGGATGTGATGTTTGTGGGTGCCAGGTCCAGGCAATCAGGACCTGGGGATTCCCCCTTCCTTGGCGTGCTCTGAGGTCGAGGGGTCTCTCTGTCCCAGACCTGTGGGTACAGCTACTGCTGTTCCCAATTGCAGGTTCAGCCAGCAGTGAGGATGGGTCCCACAGTGGCATGCACGCACACATGCACACGTATACACATGCATGATACCAGAAGAGCCCTGCCTTTACCAAAGGCACTCACATAAACGTAAATACAGAGAGCCCAGTCCTGTTGCCCCTCTCTGGCTCTTCAGGATCGAGGTTCACTAGTGAAAACACACATGCTCGCACTCTCTGGGTTCACACGTATGCTCACATTCACAGATCCCTCAAATATAAGCACAAGCTCTCAGGCCATGTCTGCACCCTGGGCCCCTTACCCAGCCACTGATTCAGACCTTGAGTCTTTCCAGATGCAACTCTTCTCCTACTTGCCTGCTAATCCAGACTGAAGTTTGCTAGCAAACTACACATGCACACACACGGACACAGGATTATATTCAATCAGGAAATATAAACACATCCAGGTCTCTCCAGTCGCTAACACTTAGGTCTTGCAGCTTACACCTTGGTCTCTCCAGTTGCTGGCACATTGACTTTTCAGCACTCACACCTAGGTCAGAGAGGGAGATTACATAGGGGACAAAAAAAGTTAAGAAAGCCTTTAATAGGAAAATAGACTAGATTGCAGGGACCAGCCACAGGATTCAGTCAGATGAGCATACTGCCAGGCAGCCTGCCTGCATGCAGCCGTTCCCTTTATCCCCCTCCTCTCTGATTTTCCTACTCTTGTGGCTGACCCACTCTGGTCCTTCCCTTTGCTCCTTCCCCTAAGTAGGCCATAATAAGTTTTGCATGGTCCCTGAAGTCACTTCTAATACCCCATAATATTAATCACATTTCATGTTTCTTATCAGTGACAAAGTTCAGGCTGGCCCCCTTCAAGGCAGTGCCTAAATCGTTGCTTTAATGGCCCATTAGTCAGTGACCAACATGTTCTGGTCCCTTTTAAAGTCTCCTTCATCACCTGCTCATTAATTCCTAAGTGTCTGTGGGTTTAATTGATCACTTTCCTTGTTACTTGTTTGTTCTGTTGTACTGAATAGTCCTTAACCAGGTAACTTACTGAACCAAGTGCTCCTTCATTGTGCATACCCATGCAGAGCTTGCTCGGCAGCACGTTGGTGTGTACAGGAGCCGTACAGCACACCATACCCGCCAGGGGTTGCGGGGGATGAGCTAACCCTGAGCCAGGCCAGTTCTCCCATTCTCATGTTTGGAACAAACCTGGATGTGAAAACCTTGGGTATGGATAATCTCTGCCAGCAATGCCAAAAGCCTCTGTCTCTCCTCCTGCCCAATACTTCCTCTTGATCCTTTAAGGAAGTCAAGAGAAATCAAAATGAAAAGACAAGAGCTTTAAAGAGCTCCTAGGCAGTCCAGTGTGCACGATTATGGTGTGGGGCAGGATATAGCCTTGGAAGCACAAAGAGTGGGTAGAGCTCTGCTCCTGTCATCTGAGTTGGTAGCCTCTTAAAACCACTCTGTAGCTCTAGACAATGTCATAAAGAAACCCAAGGTGACTCACAGGAGTGAGGGTACCATATTGCAGCTGTGTGTGAAGGTGGTAGCTCTGGTCCTGGAAAGTCTGCACAGAGGCCAAGGAGTCCTGACCCCTGGCAAGGCTAATTAGGCTGAGCATATTGCTATGATGATGAGACACAATGTTCTTTTTGTTCCGGAGCTCATCCAAGTTAATCACTAGGTTGTACTGCCTTATCCAAGGCAGAGAAAATACTGTCTCCATTTGATTCTGATGAATACGATATAATGGCCCAAAGGCGGGTTGAACTGGGGGGGTGTGTGTGGAAATCAGTGCATAGACAAGCTACAAATAATATTAGATGGATACAATAATCCTGAGAACAAGAAATGATGTAATGTATACAACAATCATTTAATTCAGGGAAATAACGAATGGACATTCCCAGATGACACCAAATCAGTATTCCCAGTGTGATGGGACTTTGTCTCATTAGTATTTGAGATAAAGTATGGAGCACAGTATGAATGTGGAGTATCACAGTAGGGCTAATAGCGCTGGTGAAAGCAGGTGTCAGTGCTTTGCAAAATGTTTTGGGGGATCCTGGTAAAGTGGACTTATGTTTGCTAATATTTTAAAATATATGGTCCTGAAGTATGTGGCATCTAAACTGGGGCTGGTGGCCTGAAGTGCAGTGGAGGGGAGGAGACACTCACAAGGATATAGTGCCTAGGCTGAAGGATGGAAAATTGAGTGAGAAATCACAAGCAGAAACCAAAAAAATGCCAAGAAAAAGACAGAGAAGGGGAAAGCTGATGGGATTACAGCTACTGAAGGATTAGTTCTGCAGCAGAGCTCACCTCAAAAAGCATTGGGATGTATAGGAATGATGTCACACCTTGCTCTTAAGGCCTGCAGAAAATTACAAGAAAGAAATCATCATTTCCAAGGACTGGGGGTCAGCTTCTGTTTGTAGGTATAATCTCCACAGCCTTTTTTGCTGTAAGGAATTTAGCCACATCACTCAGACTACATCTGGGCAGCCTCATTCTTTCCCTTTAACACAAAATGCAGGGCCCAGGCACACAGCAAGCCTTGGGCTCAGACGCACCCTCGGCTGTACCTGAGCACATCAGGTACGAATGTGGCAGGTTGGTATTCAGGGCAGCCGACTGCAGGCTGCTGGGGACCTGGGCAGAAGGTGAAGTACTCCTGCCCTTGGCGACCACACTTTCAGAGCTGTGTTGGTATCAGCTTTTTTTTTTTCCTGAGAGTCCAGACATGCTACTGTGTGATCAGGGCAGAAAAAAAGGTAGCTAAATAATAATCTTGTCCTTAGAAGTTTGTTCTTTGAACCCTCATGGGCTTTGGTGCTGTTTACTCCCAGGGCAGACTCTGCGGTCTCAGGATCTAGTAGGAAATCCCGGAGGCAAGAAAAGCTACCCTGCCTTGCAGAGCCTGGCAGAAGAGGACGTACTTTCCTGCGGATCTCCCCAATCCATCTCACAGTGTAACCTCTTCCGTATATGATGAGACATCAATTGCTTTTCGAGATGCATACAGCCCTGCCCTGTCAGCCTCTTTAGTGTGTTTCCCTATAGAGGGGTTATTTGATTACATTATCATATAGCACCATAACTCCCTGCTGATCTCTCTGATAGTGATCAACAGGAGCCAGTGTGCTCTGACTGCAAGCACAGATCCTCTGCTCTCATGTGTAAGCAGGTATCTGTCCTCAAAGGAACATGCACAGCCTGGAAAGATAGGATGCTTTCATCTGTTTTGGTTTAGATTTTTTAAGAAAAATTCCTTTTCCTGTGATACAGGATATTTTTTGATGTGTAGGTAAAATATGAGGAGTTCACATCCTACCTAAAGCAAACTTCTCCACCATACCTTTTGCATAGGGATAAAAACATACAATGCATATTTCTCTGAAAACAAACAAACAAAAACCCTAAAAAAAATCAATTTAAGATAAACTTAATACAGATTTACCACCCGGTTAAAGCCTGTATTGCTGTTCTGGGATCTTGTCTACATTTTCATGAAGTAATTTTTTTTAAGAATAGACAGAAAAGACTGGCATCCCTCCAAGTTTGCTTCTGTAAACTGGATCTTATCTTAAGTAAAATCCCCAGGAGGAGCATGCAGAGGGGGATCCTGGTGGCTATTTTGTAGGTTTCCATTCTCGCTGTGCTGGAGGGGATGCAGCTTACAGTCCCTTTGCTGTCATGTTGTGTTTTAAACTTGCAGTTAAGTGGGTTGTGAAATACCATTCTTCGGGAGGAAAGTTGCTTTCGATTGTTTGCTTTTCTCTCTTTTCCCCCTGCTCTCTCCAGGCAGTCACTCTCTCGGCTTCAGCGAGACATGCTGTAACGAAGCTCCCATGTCCCTTAAGGAAACTGCTGCCTGAAGAGCAAAGGCGGTGGCTGAGGAGCAGGCAGGCGCATCCCTGCAGGGACCCCGCTTTGCTGAAACTGTTTATGAAATTGTAAACCAGGCTGCAAGAGGGAGACAGTTGGGAGGCAGAGGGGAGGGGGAAGCTCATTCCTCCTCCCTCTCCGTCTCAAAGCCTTTTGCTTTCCAAGCTCAAATGCTAGCTGAAATCTGATGCCTGGACTGCATATGCTGTGAGACGTGGGCATGCCCTTGCAGTGCACTAATTTCCTCTGCAGCTTGGAGAGCCACAGCCTCGCTGAGGCTCCGAGCAGAGGAGCCTGAGCAGAGGAGCCGCTCCATCAGGCAGCGAGCGCCACATCACTGTGCTGCCTGCGCAAGGGGCTCCAGCATGGTCCTGAGGTTCCTGCTCCTCCTCAGTGGGCTGCTTAGGGCCACCGAGCCGGCGCCCCGCTGCGAAACTGGCCAGGAGACCCTAGGTAAGGCTAATCACCCCAAAAGTCCCCCTTCTTCTCCTTCCTTCTCCTGGAGATGAGCAGAGTAAAGGGCTCCAGCTTTGAGGCGAGGGAGGCAGGAGCTGTCACTCTCCCCTAGAGACGAGGGGATCAGCTCTTTGGAAATCTGCAGGTTGCCAGCGATGAAACTGGGGCTGTGCTTGGGAAGCATGGCTGGGAAGGCAGGCAGTGGTGTGGCTCTGCAACAGAAAAACAAGTCTGGGACATAAGGGAACGTAAAGGGAACATAACGTTTCCCCATTACCGTCTTTTAAGGCCACATGTAGATGTGTCTTTCTGTCAATTTACGGAGTTCCCAGTCGGTAGGATCCCCCTCACTGTTGTGGGGCATGCAGAGGATTTGCCCCATCTCTGGCCTTACCTTCTAGGAATGTGGTAGTCAGATTGCAAGAAGATGAACTTAAGACCTTCTGTGGGCTTTTCTGCTTAAGAAAAAATCTTCTCCTTACATTCAGCTTTATGTCACTTATTTCAAGTCCAAAGCATGAGAAGATTTATTAGGATCGGACAGCTGTAGGGTGTGTTGTAGCTTGCTATAAGCAATATGGAATTTGTATGAGTTGATTAACTGGAAAATCAGATTTACCCATTAGAATAAAGGTTAGATAGAAACATGCTGCTAAATGAATTGAAAGTTTTTGGTTCAGTAACCAGTTGACTAATAAAAAGTATTAACAGTATCTTCTAAAAGTACGTGGTATTTTTAATCATGTGGACTTAATTCAGATTTCATTTATCTGGGGACAGAGGAGTGGTGAATTCCAGTGTAGTGACAAGATCTACTCCAGGAAAGCTATTTTCAGAGGGTTCAAACTCAGACTGATTCAGAAAAGTAGTTATTTTATGGGAGTACAGGAAGGGATAAATTGACCTGAAGCTGACCTTAGTGTTACCAAAGGAAGTTCAGCTATATTTCAGTGCTTAAGTATAAGCCATAGACTGTCACTGGCGTTGAACTGCTACACAATGCAGCCCGTGTGCCGTGTACTGCATATAATTTGAGAGTGCTGTTCCCACGAACATCAAAGTGAGGTCTACCGCAGCCTGAAGGGATTTTATTTTTGGATAAAGCTGCACAAAGAGAAGTGTTGTAGACTGTTTACAGCCAATTACAGGAAGAGGCTGTGTGGTTTGCAGCATGCCCTTTCTCTGTGAGGTGTGATTCTGCTCCAGTTCCAGCTGATCAAAGTTTTTCCATGGGGTATTAATCCTGGCAACCACAAATGTAGGGATCATCGAGGGGTAACTCTGCTGTGGCAGAATGTTCTGTGTGTGTTGGCAACTGTGCTGTCTTTAGGGGAGGGCTTGAGGAAAGGCAGGCAATGGAAATACACCTTGCATGTGGTGGGGCTGGACTGCTGAATATGGCCCTTGGGTATGGCTAGTGGTAGGGAAAGTGAGCTGCCAACGTCACTACGTGGAGTGCAATGTGAGGAAGGGGCACACATCACACTGGAGGGATGTTGGACCAGAGAATAAAGTAGCAGCTTGGACATTGAGAGACCTGCCAGACTTCTCAAGGGCCTTCCTTTTCTGAAGGGGAGATAAGGTCATGTCAGGCCACGTGAAAGGAAAGGGGACTGCAGTGCTGCACGTGTCCACAAATGGACCTTGCAGGAGTCTCCTCTCGACATCCAGGGCAGTAGGTTATGTCTTCAGCTGTACCAGTGGGAGTCTCTCCCCTGTTTTGGGATCCCTTGTGCAGATCTCTGTGGATCTCAGTGGCCAGACCTGCGGTGCCCTTCAGGAGAAGACCAGTCTGGAGCTGCTCACGCAGAAGAGAAGGGCAGCAGGAACCAGTGCCACTGTCTGACTCCTAGCAAGGCTGGAGTGCATTTCTGCAGGCTGCCTGGCCTTCTCAGTGATATTTCCTCTGCTGTGACTCATTTTTCTTTTTAAATAAGAAACCAAAATGAACCATGGTTAACAATACCAAGATTCTCACAGAATTTTTTGTGCTTTTCTTTTTAGTAAAATAAGGAGGTGAGTACTGTCAACCAGCCCCACGATACGGCACAGGCATCACACACACTGTGGGGAGCTTTTTGAGCAGCAGCTGGGAACCATGGCACTGAGAGAGAGGGCAGATGCCTTCTCCCCAGCTGTGTCCTGTATCCTTGGGGAGCCAGTAAGCCACTGTCCCACCAGTTATAAGATGTTACATTGCCTCATTGCAAGGCAGCACTTCCAGACCCTGATGAGTGTTACTGGACTCTTAGCCTCTAGTTTGGATGAGAAAAGCACAGCTTAGCATGTTTGCCCTGAAAGGTGGCCAGCCTTTGGTGGAGGGAGCTAATAGCACAGGTTCCTGTTTTATCCGAGTTGTGCACGTCTCTGCTGCTGACTGACGTATTGCAGTGGTAATTGGTTAAATGCAGCACCTGACCATCACTGACAACAAAAATAAAAACAAAGTAGAAGCAGGCTGAACTCACATGCCTTGAAAGAGCAAAAGCAGATGACTTTTCTTGCAACTGGGGCCAGCTCTACCGTTAAGATGCTACCAGAGGTCAGGCGATAAAGCCCTTCCTGATCACTCGTGTTCAGAGAGCGCTTTATTGGGGACCTCTGGGGCAGGGGTACGCCAGTGCCTGTGCGAACCCTCAGGGCTTATAGGGCGAGCTGGGAGGCAACACCCGAGCGTTCGCCGCTGCCCGGGGCCCCGCTCCCGGCGCGGCCGGGCGGCACCGGGCGCCGCAGCGCAGCCTCCGCCGCCGGCTCGGGGCCGCGCCGCCGTCTGTGGTGCCACCGTGTGGGCTCCCCGGCTGGTACAGACGGCTGCTGGGGAGGCACCGGCGCTGGACGGAGCTTCAATGCAGAAGGGATGCCTGAGCCTTTGCCAGCCCCGCTGCCTGTCTGAGCTGGAGCGCTGCTCGCGGGGTAGCCCTGGCTGGCACGCTTGTCACCTGTGGGCCTCCTTCTCTCCCAAGCACCTTGGTGTTTCCTACCATCCTGGCTCGCTCTGCTCCTGAGCCAGACGTTGCTCCATCCTGAGAGGCTCCCGGTTTAACCAGTGCAGATGGGAGGCAGTGGGGAGGTGTAAGGAGGGAAGGCTGGGGAGGGAGAAACCACTAGGGTGGGAGGCAGGGGACAGGTACTGTATTTCTTCTGCAGCCCAGAACAGATTTTGTGGCACTGGCTCCTGTCTTAGCTATAAGGGTTACAGTAAATGGGGTTACATCGGGCTGGCGACCAGTCACTAGGGGGGTTCGCAGGGATCCGTCTTGGGGCCAGTGCTCTTCAATATCTTCATAAATGACTTGGATGCAGGACTTGAAGGTTTGTTATCAAAGTTTGCCAATGACGCAAAGTTGGCAGAAGCCGTTGACGCTCTCGAGGGCAGAGAGGCCCTGCAGAGACATCTGGACAAATTAGAGAGCTGGGCAATCACCATGAAGTTTGACAAGGCCAAGTGCCAGATTTTGCACCTGGGACATGGCAACCCTGGATGTACGTACAGGCTGGGGAACGAGAGGCTGGAGAGCAGGCCCGCAGAGAGGGATCTGGGGGTTCTGGTCGATGGCAAGTTGAACATGAGCCGACAGTGTGCCCTGGCAGCCAGGAGGGCCAACCGTGTCCTGGGGTGCATCAAGCACCATATTGCAGCCAGTCGAGGGAGGGGATTGTCCCGCTCTGCTCTGCACTGCTGCGGCCTCACCTTGAGCACTGTGCAGAGTTCTGGGCGCCACAGCACAAAAAGGATACGAAGCTGCTAGAGAGTGTCCAGAGGAGAGCCACAAAGATGGTGAAGGGCTTAGAGGGGAAGCCGTACAAGCAGCGGCTGAAGTCACTTGGTCTGTTCAGCCTGGAGAAGAGGAGACTGAGGGGAGAGCTCATCACAGTCTACAGCTTCCTCATGAGGGGAAGAGGAGGGGCAGGCGCTGATCTCTTCTCCCTGATGACCAGTGATAGAACCCAAGGGAATGGCAGGAAGATATGCCAGGGGAGGTTTAGGTTGGATATTAGGAAAAGGTTCTTCACCCAGAGGGCGGTGGAGCACTGGAACAGGCTCCCCGGGCGGCAGTCACGGCCCCAAGCCTGACAACGTTTAAGAAGCATTTGGACAACACCCTCAGACATATGGTGTGAATTTTGGGGTTGTCCTATGCTGGGACAGGAGTTGGACTCGATGGTCCTTGTGGGTCCCTTCCAACTCAGGACATTCTATGATTCTCTGGCATTGAGTAAGACTGATCATCTTCTGGAAAGTCAGACTGACAGAAAAAACAGCTTCAGATATAGATGTTATACCTTTCCCCTCTCCTTGTCCACCATTCTCATCTCCATAGTGTGCCATGGTTTTTGCTAAGTGAAAGAAGGAAAAAGCCATTTCCTTCCATGAGCTTCACACTGGCCCCAGCTTCATGGGACCTGAGCATATTAGTTCACCTGCTGTGGATATTTCTAATGCTTGTTTCCTGGTGAAACCCATATCTGTGTGCACACACGCAGGCAGAGCCTCTCCAGCTACTGCTGCCCTCATACGCGTGGCTGCACTGGGTGACCTGGTAGTGGGCTGGGGTCTGCTCCTCTGCCCCAGGGCCAGTGGTGCCAGCTGGGTCCCTCGTCCTGCTGTGGCTGCCACGGGCAGGCGCAGACACGGAGCGTGGCCACAGCACTGCGCCGTCATGTGCGGGAAAGCCCAAGCTGTAGGAATCTCGCTTGCCGCACCCCAGATGGATACGTCCAAGTCTTGTGAAAGCAAAAAAACGCAGAACTAGCATCTACATCATGCACACTCACAAGATGAGAAATTCCAGCTCTCATAAAGCCAGTTGTCATCACTGAGTCATGTAAGCTGCTCTGGAGTCCCGCCACTGACTCTAGTATTTCTACACAATTATTATTTTAGCAACACTGATCTTCAGCTACATTTAACATGGGAAATGAGATCAGAAATAGCCACTTATGTGGGGAAAGTAACTTTATATTGAAAACATAATACACAGGTATATCCTTTTACTGCTGAAATAGTTTATGACTTATTTTAATCTGAAGGCAAAGTTTTCTTCAGAATACTTGTTCAGATATTTTTAAAGTGCCGGTGTGTAAATACATAGAAGTCAAAACTTGAACAAAAACTCCACTGCCCTAAGGCACAGCTAGGCTTTTAGCAAGGCTTAGTAACACTAATGGTTGATCCCCTTTAACATTTCTAGACATTGCCTTTCCCTTCACCCAGTCAATTAGTGGTTGGTTGGGGGTGCTGGTTGGCTGATAGCTACCATGCTCCCCTTTGGGCTGCCAAGGCCATGTTAGAGCCATCCCCTCCTCAAGCCTGGACCAAATGTTGGATAAATGTCACAGGTGCCGTTGTTTGAGGAGGGGCTATGCATGGAGGTACCATGCAGAAGTTACCTATCATGTTGTGAACACGGCGTTTGAGGCTGGTGGGCCACGTTCTGGTCTCTTTGCTGGGCTTTTATTACCCAGGGCTTTTATGACTGCTGAATCTTCTTTGGACAGAGTCACCCTCCCAGTTGGACGCAGCTGTCACAGATCAATGAAGTTTAAGGATTTAGGGTTGCTCTGCCCATTGCAGAAATAAAACTGAAATTTCAATTCATTTGTTTATCCTGCTGTAACTCCATTGATTTAATTGGCACTATTTCAGTTTTACAGGGTTATAACAGGACAACCTCATCTAGGAGACAATATGAGATTAAGGCACAGATTTAAGTCAAGGCTGTTGAATTAACTGTCAATCTTTTGTAACAGAAAAATACCACATTGGGATAAAACTCAACTACCTACAGAAGAACCAGATGTGATGTTAATTACAGTAGTTCTCATACATCTAAACTTACGAAAAGACAGAGTTATGCTAGGGGGCTGTGTCCAAAGAGGATGGAATGATGTTTTCACAAATGTTTTGGAAGAGTTGTAGCATCAAAAATAAAACCCTCAATTTTTCAGACATGATCCTCTGTCCCATGTCCTCTGTCTGGCATTCAACAGAGTTGAACTTACTCAAAGGTAAGCTTCTGACTCTGTGGTAAGCTGTTGGCCAAAGCACTTAGAGAGTACTGAGTCCTTAGTGGGAACTGAGCTATAGAGAGTGTATGGTCACAAAGTGAAGCTATGGAGGCATCACAGCTCCAGATTACCAGCCTAATAAGTGTTTTCACCCTTTTCCAGTCACCCTGACAAAAATTTGATCCTTTAGACGATAGTTGTGGAGATTTTCTGACATATTCCACCTTCTCACCCCATCTGTTGTTTTAATGCCGGCATTTCCCAGACCTGAGCTGATTTCTTCTTCCTTTGTTGGCCAGACACTGAGAGATGGTGTCTATATGTCTCCAGATCATCTTGGTGTACAGCAAATGCATGTTCAGCAGCAGCCCAGCCACATGTGCAACCCAGCAGGTCTTCAGCCAATTTGGCAACTCCCAGGCCATTTTGCTGTCATCATTGTTGTTGTTGTTTCCTTGTGTTTTGTTTTCCTAACTGGTACTTTTTCCCCTCTCAACTGGAAAAACATCTCAGATGAGGACAAAAAAGGTCACTTAGGGTTTTTTTGGTTTGGGATTATGCTTCTGTTCAGGATTTTCAGCTGGGAGGACTCCCTGGAGCAGCATTTACTGGCCAGAGACACAGCTGTGGTGGCACCAGGGATCCTGTCACTACAGGGACCGAGACAGGCAGTGGGGACAGACAGGCAGACAGCAATACTCTTCCTCAGTTCTTTTAGGTTCCTACAACTGCAGCCCTGTTTGAGTTGCATGTGGACAATTAGGAACAAGGGAGAATTGTTGGCCACCACTGAGGTTGGCTTTGAGCTGTTGCCCAGTGGCAGGTCTTGGTGTGCATCTGCACAGATTTTTGACCTATGGTCTGCAGGTTGTGTGAACTCCCGTCACCCATGGGAAAGCTTCAGCATCTTCTCGCAGCCCCCAGACCCTCCTGTGAGAGAAACAGTCATGGAAAAGCCAACTGCAGTGTCATTGCTGTGGGAACACCTTCTGTAACTCGATAAAAACAGGTGTTTAACCGAATGCCAGGCAGCAGGTGGGTTAGAAAGAAGGGTGATTAATAACAAATACTGGCTTGCGTCTTCCTGCTGTGATCTTGCTCTACAAAGTGAAGGCTGATCAGGCATTAATCTCTTTCAGGTGTTTTCAGGCTTCTTCGTGTGAGGGAGCAGAGCTAAAACAGGGCTTGTCTGACTGCCTGCACATCAGGCTCCTGCATACTCCTTCTGCCTGATTGCAAATACGTTGCTCCCCTGGGGCAGTTATAGCAATTGCTGGAGTGGAAGATTAGTACCAGGAATTCAGTCCTCTACTCACAAAAGCTTTGATGTAGCCAGAAAAAGGAGTTAACCACATGGGCTGCTTTTTGCAATCACTCCTCTCTCCTCCAGTTTTCCTGGAATTCCTTCTCCGTGGCTGGGGATCTTCTGCACTTCTGCCCCTGCATGTATGCCTTAGATATGTAGCTGCCTTCTCTCCTGGGCTTTCTGCTCCACCATTTTCCCCCTAGCCAAGCTACTCAACTGCCTCATTCCTCTACCACTAGTCCCCTTCTTCACTCCTCCTGCACCCTCCTCCTGGCAATTCTGATCCGTTACAGTATTCTGTAACGGATCTTGTCCTGCTCTTGTCCTTGTGCTGCTGCCAGGAGCTGGCTTTGGAGGCAGGCTGTGCTTTGCCATTTGCAGGTGCTGTTGCAATGTTTTGCAAAATGGTACAGCCCAGCAGTGTTTGCATATTACCGCTGATATTAAGTTTTGTCTCTTTAGTGTTACAAGGCAAATTATCGTTGCAAAGATTGACTCGATGAACCATGCAGAACCACAAGGACAGTAATACTAATATGATCAGAAACTGAAATGCTTTGTTTGGAAAAGCAGAGGTTTTGACTATAAACAGACTGAAATGAATACATATGTCCTCCAGTTTAAAACAGTATTGTAAGAAACCCAGAAAGCTGGTAGGGGGTGTGCTGGTCTGTACAAGATAAATTATCTAATCTTATTCCATCTGTCAGTCATAACAATGCAATTGTGTAAACCTCACTGAATGATTTAGGTATTTTGAGTTTAAAACTGGCCCTTGGGCTTATTCAATATCCTCAAGCGCTCAAGTATCCTGTTGGCTTTGCTCTCAAACAGGCAACCAGCCAAGCCATGGCACTGGAAGTAGCTGTTGAGCTCTATTGTCTGCATTAGGGTTAATCACAGCAGCTTGCTTCTTTCAGTGCTGAATCATCAAGGGGAAAAAATGTAAGCTTGGCAGTAAAATATGTATGTGCTGCATTGTAGATTTTCAAGCTTGCCTTTGCAAATTAAAACCAGAAGCGTATATTATAGAGGGGGCTCAGAAAGCTTGAAATGGCTTTTCTCCTCTTCAATAAGTTATTTTATCCGTAATCTTAAATAGAAGCTCTGCTACTGAAAGGACTTTTGTAGCTCCAGTGGATTAGCTAAAGTACCAAAATAAACATAAAAAATTGAAAAGGCTGTTCTGAGTCAGGAAGAAAAACGTCTCTCTGTACCAACCTGTCTGCAGATGGAACTATGAGAGGAGGTGGCACTGTCTTCCTCTGAGCCCAGGAAGCCTCTGTTCAAAAAATGGAAGAGGTTTAGGCTCTTTCAACCGCACAAGAAGCAGCGATTGAAGCCTGCCAAGTTAATCTGGAGACCTGAGAAAATCTGTATATCATTGCCTGCCATTCCTCTTACGAAAAAGAGAAAGGGAGTGGCTGAACTCTTCTAGCTGGCATTGCTGGAGCTTCGACAAAACGAGCTGTAGCAGGTGGGGACAGAGATTTGCCGGTCATTTCTGTGTGCAGAGACCCAGACCCATGGGTGCAGGGCTCCGGGAGCAGAGTGTTCAGCTGCAGCTCAGGCGCTGGCCTCGGAGAGTTTCCTGCTGCCTGCTCTCCAGGCAGGCAGGCTCTGGCCCAGTTACGTGCATCCACACTTATTTATATAAGTACATGCACTGGAGAATTATCTTTGGCCCTTGCAGAGCCGCACCCTCCAAAACATATGCAAACATTGGCATTAGGAAACATAGGAAAAGTCCAAACACCACATCAGCACACATACACATTTAAGACTCGCTATAAAGCAAGGTCTAGTATAAACCAGTGCTTTTCTGTCTTGCTGTTATGTATATTAACTCTGGATAACCTGAAAGCTCAAGCTGTTTCACTCCTGGGTGTTTACATGCCAGAGCCATGATGTATGGCTCACGAGGCAGCTTGCAGGGGGCTGTGGTGGGCAGAGGTGCTACAGTTTGGGCAGAGCTGGCCTCTGAGAGGGCAGAAGCAGCTGCATAGAGGTATCTGGCAGAGAGAGATAGTGAGAAAACAGCACAGTATGCTGCAAAAATGTGAGGCTTAGATCTAAGTTTAGGCTTAGATCTAGGTTTAGGACCCAGGAGGAAGGAAGCAGTTTTGCTGCTAGTCAATGAGTGAGTTTTGGTAGCTCTGAGCTTGTGAGGGATATCCTGGGCCAAAAGTAGTGGAAAAGCTTTATCTTTTGTTGAAGAATCACCCCTGCTTATCACATACTGAGAAGAACAACTTAAGTTGCCATGGGAAAGGTTTATACGGATTTGGGTTCCTCATCTAAAAAATATATCTATCCTCTTCAGTCAGCGTCTTTGTTAGTGAGTAATAGCCATGTTGCTTAATAGATTGCCTCTTCCTATAAGTATGGTAAAAATAACAAAGTGTAGAAGCCAGGTAGCAGACAGTGTGAAATCAGAGCTGTCTTTACCTCTCCTGTGCTAACATCTACTCCTGCTCACAAAACAATCCAGTCCTCTTGTGAACTCAGCTACAGCATATGACTTAGCAAAATTTTGCCTGTCTCTGCCATTAGCTATCCGTTGCTTCCCGACACCTCTCCTTCTGGCCAGCTGGGCAGAAAGAGGCATCTGCTAAATGCAGCAAGACTGCTGCTGCTCGGAGAGCCAGAGCAGGGGGAAGCAGCAGCGCCATGCCCAGACCCCGCCTGCTGCATTTTCCCTTTGGTTTCCTCTGCTTGTTCCAGCATGTTGCCAAAATACCTTTTTGCTCCAGCTGAGTAAGCAGAATACTGAGACACCACTGAGAATAGGTTTGTGCCACGTATCAAACTGACTGATGGCTACAGCACTCCTGCACAGTAATAGCAGTCTGGAAGGTTGTGTGTGCCTCAGTTTCGTTATTTGATCAGTGCATGTTGGAGAGGCAAACAAAAAGGACATTTGTAGCTTGGTCACAGAGCCAGCAGAGGGGAAATGGCTCTTGCCTTTGAGGAAATGTGAGCAGTTGTGGAAAGACCATTTATACTCCCCAAATGAACCCACGAAGAACTGCTCTCAGCACACACAACCCTCTAGTCTAAAATAATAGCTACAATACAGTCATTTTATGCTGAGGAGAAAAAAAAAGTGTCAAATATTTTTTAGCCACCCTTCAAAGTAATGAAGGAGATTCATTGCTAATGACCCTGGTGATAACCAGAGGTAGGGTCACTCTGCTTGTTGGGACGTGGCTGTGCTCAAGCCAGTCCCATCCACACCAAGTTTTCCCCTCTGTATGGAACATTTGTCTGGCTCCAGACATGTGTCCAAGGCCTCACAAGCTGTTGTGCATGTGATGGTGTTGGGATATAGGGCTATCCGGATTCAGGGAGGAAGTGACATCCAATTTTATCAGCAGGATTAATTGCTGGAGCTTTTACTAACAAGTGATCACTCCTTTCTCTTTCCCAGCTAGCATTGTACAAAATGCTATTCCTTGGTTATTCCCAGATATAAAACTACATGCAGTATCTGGCTGAGATAAGCTTTCTTAGAAATGCCTTGACCTTAATAGCTAACTCACTGAGGGGATTGTGCCTAACTAAGGGAAACACTGATATGCTGTAACAGAAGGCACTGTTGATGAACCAGGTATTGTTTATTGCTATTAGCATAATGTACCAAGCCAGGAAAGGAGTTTGTGTGAATATAATTTTTTCCAGCTTGCTGCTTACCAGGACTTGCTGGTGTTGGAGATGGGCTGTTTCTGCTAGTTCTGATCCCTCATTTGTTTTATGAGGTAATGTGGATCAATGACAATTCATAATATAGAACCAGACTAATTTCCAATTAAATGTCTCCCTCCAAGATAAAATTCCAAGGTTATTTTTGTTCTCATTATAATGATTTTGTTTTTGGCTAAAGAATGATCAACTCATTAGCAACACACATGTATATGATTACATTTAAACAAATATGCCAGGAGGAGAAGTTTAAACTTTCTTAGTAGGAAAAAAAGAAAACATCATGAATTTGGTCTTATGAGGACAAATGCTCAATTCACTGAGCTAGATGCCTGTCTCCCCAGTGAGAGTTAGAAGAAATAGCAACATAGCTACATCCCCAATACATCACAAGGAAAACAGACCCATTGGTGTTTAAAAAGCTTGCACATAATGGCTGAGCTCCTATGAGGCACTGGTGAAAACAGCTCCAGTACCTTGGTAGCAATATTTTTCTTTAATTGCCAGTATCGGAGAAGAGCAATATAGAATCATTGGCTACAGGAGCAAAAAAGGCCTCTCCTGGGTCATCAAACCACATTCCTTCAAAATCAAGAGAGCTTCATTTATGTGACCTAGTAAATAGAAAGCCAAGGGGTACCTAATTGCTCTCTGCAAACACACGTTGAAGGCATGCACCAGGGAGCACAGAGAGCTATTATTTAAGCTAAAGGACAATGCTGGCACAACAACACATGGATATAAACTGGCCACGAATACTTTTAGGCAGGAAATTAAAAGGCAATTTCTAGCCATTAGAGGAGTCAGCTTTTGGAAAAGCTTTCCCGTGAGAGTAGTTGGGGAGGGAAATAATTAGTTTTAAGATGTTATTAAAAGGATTGTAAAATGCAGTTGCTAGAGATAGGATGAAGTAGGATGGGGAAGAAATAGGTCCCCTCATATCCACCGAAGGCTTAATTGCTTTACAAGAAATGTATGAACAGCATTATGTAGGACCAATAGATTTGTTAGAGGAAGACCCATGAGGCATCTTGGTATGTGCAGAAGGACTCACACGGACTTTTAGACTAAACCAGCTTACTAAAGACCTACATTTTCATTAGTGAAATTTCCTAGGCACCGAACTTACAGTTTTTAAGCATGCCTATAAATATTGTCAAGTTGTCAGGGTTGGGCAGCTCAATGCCTTTTTCAAACATAGGACAGATTTCTTACACAACCACACTTCAGACATATTGTCAAGTCCTCCCTTTTTAAAGTGGATCAAAGACTGGCTGGTCAGTGTGCTTGACTGGCCATGCTCTGCACCTGATCCCCGCAATCTGTCCTGTCTTATTAAACTCCATTTCCAACCCTTTGCCTGTGTAAGGGTCTCACTTTTTTTGTGTGTGGATGGGGGTGTATGGGGCTCCACATGGCAGCAACTGGTGTAATACCACAAGTCAGAGGGCCTTGTGTGTCTGGAGCACAGCAGCTGGAGGGACCAGAGCACGTGTGCGTTGTGTGTGTATGTCAGTGTGTGCAATTGCTGGCAAACACCAAGCTGGACTAGCAGTGGACAGGACAAAAGATTTGGGAGCTGGGTATTTGAGTTGCTGTGATCCTGGGCTGGATACTGAAGAGACCAGAGGGTCTCAGAGTTGGCTACTGGAGGAACCAGGAGGTCCAAGCCAGCTATTGGGAATACCACGGTGTCTGGGGCTTGGCTACCAGTGAGACCCTAGGTCTGGGCCAGCTACCAGAGAGACCGGCATGTGTGTCAGCGCATGAGGCAACTGGGAGATCAATGGATCCAGGGGACAGCTACTGGGTAAACTGAGCCTAGCTACTGGGGTTCCAGTGTGTCTAAGCTGAGCTACTGGAGGGACCCACCTGTACTTTTCCATCATTGGTCTTTCATCCTGATTAGCCAACAAGGGGAATGGGATGATGCTTTTAGTGCTGCTTGTGTTTGCCTGTACTGTGTTTTCTCTTTGTGTATATATGTAATATGTGCCTGTTGGGAATACGCACTTGTCCGTGGTATGGCTGGACCTCAGGACATAGAGCTGCAGCAGCCTCTGTGAGGCTACCAGATTGGACAATTCCTAACATGAGGGAGGTACCACGGGTACCTGCCCCATAATGCTTTTTTTTTTTTCCTCTTTATTTGCAGGTCAATGCCAAACTGTACAGAAAGGTATGACGTGACTTTGCTTGCTGTCCTTGGAGAATCTCGAAACCTTAAGTATTTTTTCATTATTTCCTGACAGGTTTTCTAATGTTGGTGCTATAGTAGGTCTTGTTCCTAGAGAGATGATCTCTTTCACACAAGGTAGGATTTTGCTGCTGTGACAATGGTATTTGTTACCAATGAGAGACATTAGCAAGAGAAGGAGGCTCAAACGTAGGCCCATTACTGTAATAGCCAGTAATTTTATGAAGAGACATCTCTCTATTACTCCCTTTTCACCTCGGAGTGGGTTGAAGGTATTATCAACATTTATCCTTCCTAAGACCTCTTAACTTGATTTCTTAAAATGTACTAGGTTTATGAGAATATATGTGTAAGCACATTTATGGGCCTTCTTGCCTGTGAGTCAAGTCCCAGAATAACTTTTGATCTCTCTGGGCAATTTCAGTCAAACTTCACAGAGGGGCTGCAGTTTCAGAGATATTAAAGTCTTACAAATTTTGTGGGGCCAAGCAAAGAAGACAAATATCTTACTGATACCTTTCTCACTAAAGAAAAAAACCCTATATCATCTCACACCTCCTCAGTGAATCCATACTAAAAGGCAAGGACAGGGGAGAGAGTGTTATCACAAATACACTTTATTCAGGAATCTGAGTTTTTGCCATGTTAGACACCAGCAAATCACACCTCAACAGGGGATTTTTCTCTCTTATGGATTCTCTGGTGTTTAATAAGCTCAAACTGTATTCTTAATTTAAATCAGGTAAGATTTAATTGAGTATGAGACAGCCTTTCCTTTGGAAACCAGGCTTTATTAATTTTGGTGGTTTCCAAGCTGTTTGTTAAATGAACTCCCATGTGGGCCCGGTACTCCAGTGTTTTCTGGCCAGGGATTTGTCCTTTCATTGCTGTTCAAGTATTGAATTAACAAAATAAATCTTATTTTAAGAACAGTGCTTATCAATCAAATAACCCCTGATGCCCCATCAAATTGTCAGATACCTTCTGAATGCTGAATGACATCTACTTGCATCAAACTGTTTGCAATCAATCTCCAGACCAAGCATACTTTCCATCATCTTTCTATAAGTGGGTTTAGACATCAGACTCATTTGAGAGTATTGCAAACTGCCTCCAGTCTATCTGTGAACAAAAAAAAAATCAGTTCATTGAACATGTTATTTGTTATGTTGTCTTTGAACTATTCAGAGTGTCAGTGAAGCAAGTTATTTTTCTTATGTTCATCTCCTTTTCATAGCAAAATGCGTGGACATTGCCTTAAGTTCTTGTACTGATGTTGCCTATACTCAAACGATGTATCCTAATTTTCTGGATCAGAAGTCTCGAGAAGTGATTGAGTACAGCTCTGAGTACATCCTCATCAGCGTGCTGCACAACTTGCTCCAGGGAGAATGCAATCCAGACCTGAGGCTCCTGGGCTGCTCAGTGCTGGCTCCACAGTGTGAAAAGGACAAAGTTATAAAGCCCTGCAGGCATGTCTGTGAAAACCTGAAAAAAAATTGCCTCCCTGCCTTTGATGCAATAGACATGGCTTGGCCCTACTTCTTAGACTGCGACCGCTTCTTTGCTGGGGAAGAAGAGGGATGTTTTGACCCGCTGGCAAAGCTGCGAGGTAAGGAAGGAAGCTCTGCTGACACATCTTACTCATCTAGTTGGGAAGGGTCTCATCTCACTCAGCTTGACATGTCTGTGGCACAAAACCTCTCCGCTTGTCACCTCAGGTTGTCGTCTTTACAGACACATGTAAGGTGTGATTCATTTTGTTCCACCTATTTTAAACACTTAATTAAACTGTGCTCAAGAAGCATCTGTTTCTTTCCCTCACACACAAAGAGCATCAAGACAGGCAGCTCAGAGCTAGATGTTTAGACTGCCAATGTGCATTTAGATAAGCCCTGCCCTGTGTGATAGCTGTCTGTGTATTTGAAATATTTTATTTAAAAACTGAAACTTTAATGCACTCATAAATTCATGACTGCTTGACAAGCTTAACAACTCATTAAAATAATCTTATTAGTGATGGTCACAGATTTTTGTTTGGATGAAGAAGATCCAGATAGCTGAAGACAGCTGAATCTCATAAAAAAATGAATTTGATCCACTAGATTCAAAGGGGGAAATCTGTACATTTTGTGACTAAAATGTGCTAAGCATGCCAAGGGCCAAATTATAACTGGAGGTTGCACAAAATATTTGTCAGTGTGCATATGCATTAGTATGGTTTTGCCAACAAAATATGCCACAATAAACAGCGTAGGATGTATTACGTAGATTTAAGGTTTTGATTGTGGCTATATTTTCTATAATTCTACTACTGAAAAAGATATTTTGTGGAAAAGTACAGGCATTCATGCAATCCTCTGAGCACCATCATTTTCAGCACTGTGTTACAATTTTTCTTTGCAGGAGAAGTAGATGTTGAGGAAGATTTGCCTTCAGACTTGCCAGCAACCTTTATTCAGTTCAAACACCATTCGTATTCCCAAATGGTGAGCACGTTGAAGAAGACTGCTTCTAAATGCTCCCATATTGCAACAACTTACAGCATAGGTCGCAGTTTTGAAGGGAAGGATCTTTTTGTGATTGAGTTTTCAACCAAGCCTGGACACCATGAACTGCGTGAGTTATATCAGTGTTGATCAGGTTGCTTGAGGGAACTCCAGATTATATGAGTGAAAACAGGTCCTTTTAACGGGATATCACTTAAACTGTAAAAACCATTGATTCAAAAACATTTCTCCTCCTTTGTCTTCCTGAATTACAGTGATAGCTGATGATTCACTGTAGCAATTACAGTCTGGTTGCAATTTCCTAACTTTATAACCTCAGTTTATGACCATGGTTGACAGTCCTTGTTCCTAGATGTATGACCATGTACTTGGTTGCAGTGATATGGCTATTATTTATTTGTGCCCAACGTACAAAGAAGTTTGGATAGTTTTCTGTTACTGACCTGCCCTCTCCATCATCTACCACTTCCTCAGTCTCCTTTTATTTATCACTGTACCATCAAACCCTACATGCTTCCTACAAGTAACGCCTGTGCCTAGTCTAAACATAGTCCTTCACGTCCTAAAATATGTACGACTTGTGAGAAGGCCTCAGAAGGACATTGACAGCAAAAAAGGACAATCCAGCACAGAAAGCAATCCCCCTGAATGGAAATTCAGGTCAGTGCAATACCTGTCAGTGTCACAGGTGAATGATACCAGGAATTTATGTTATCATGGTGCCTGAACACCTAAAGGATATGTGTCTTCACAACTTTTCTGCAAAGGGGAACAGTGCTGTTCTCTGTTTTGTACATTCATCACTGAGACAGCAAGGGCCAGATTTTTAAATGTTCTAAATTCCTCAAAATGCAGATCATTTTCTTGGGGAGTACTAAGTATTATTTTCCAGTTACCAGCTCCTGGCTCAAATATAGTACCTGGCTAAAGCTGGTGGACTGCTGTGGCCATTGCTGCATACCAAGAGCCTCAGGTTGCTTCTTATCAGACTAGCTCCAGCATCAAAGCAGCCTCAGCAGTGTAGTAGAACTGAACTACATCTGACTTAATACTTTATTGAGATTATCATCTCAGGTCAAGCTACTGGGTCCTCTGTGTGCTGTGCTGCAGGGGAGGCAGAGTGAAGAGCGGTGTTAGCTTTGTTTACTCTTGGCCACGCTGCCTTGCATGGTGTAGAGGTATTTTGAGGTGCCTTTAAACTTGATCAGGATCCCAGCAGACGTCTTCTAACAGAGCAAATATCTACATTACTATTTCCTGGCCTGTCATCCTCCTCTCTTGTGTAAAGAAAAGAAGTTGCAAGTGTCTTTTTAAGCTGATGCTCCATTTGCCAGGAAAACACAAAACCTATGAATCGGCCTCTTAAATTAAAACTGTGATATGGCATGACAAAAGATGGTAGTTTAACATATTATCTACCATTACCTTCTAAATCTGTTGCTTCATGCTGCTCAGGACATCATAAAAGAGGGTGGAAATAGCTCTAGAGCTGGAGATTTTGCCAGCCCGAGCAAGCTGGCATAATTTGTCTGTGCCAGCCCTCCTCCAGTGTCTGGTGCTCGAGGCTGGCCAGGATCAAAGACGAAGATGAAGGGGTAGACAGGAAAGGGTGTCTCCAAAGTGCATCTATTTTCTACTTTCCATTAGTCTCTAAGGAAGGATGGAAATGGGAGAAGAACTGCAGGGAATTGTGAAGTTATATGTTTCTAAAATAGCCTTGTTCCAAGGCTATTTAGCCTAAAAGCCACTTTTTATGCACGACCTAATTTCTTTTCCAAATACAGGGGTAATATATTACACATCTGCAGGTCGTTTCTAGGATCTGTGACAATATAAGGCACTGAAGCTGCCCAAGTTAAGTGAGAGTGCCAGGAGTGTTTTTTGTTCCTTCCCAGCCATTGCTTGACATTTTTTTCTGCAGCATTCGTTGTTCACAATTAATGATGAGTCCAGCAAAAGCTTAGAGCAGCAATTGCCTCTTATGGTTTGGGATCCTGAAAGCATGGACTTACTTAGTTTCACACTATTTAAATTGTCACTGAACTGACTTGTAATGGAGGGAAATTCACCTGGAACTGGTGTGCTATTATTTACAGAAATGTATGCATTAAATCAGTGTAAATACAACTTTCTGACTCATCAGTAAGCTATTTGGGTTACTCTGCATTTGGAAGCCATCCAGGTATAATCAAATTAAAGCATCTCATTATTTCATATTTCACAGTCAAGCCAGAATTTAAGTACATTGGCAATATGCATGGAAATGAAGTTGTGGGGAAAGAACTGCTAATATACCTCGCACAGTATCTGTGTTCAGAGTATCTTCTCGGGAATCCTCGCATCCAGACCTTGATTAATAACACCAGAATTCATCTCCTGCCTTCACTCAACCCTGATGGGTACGAACTGGCTGCAGAAGAGGTAAAAGATTTTTTTATAAGGAAATGTTCAGTGCTTCATGTTTCTAAAATTCCCCATGGGAAAGGACAAACCGGGAGGGGTGTGTCACATATGGGAGGAAGTGTTAGTAATCAGCAGCCAGGATCCCAGCCTGGTTTGGTGGTAGGTTGCTTTCCAAAGGCGATGTGAACAGAGCTAAGAGGAAATCAGAGCCATGTTTGTCATTTTTGCTCTCTGCATGCGATGACGTGGGAATGACTGTGTTTTACTTTTTCACACATTTAGCACTCTCTGCTACCAGTTCTAGAACAAAATGCCCACTGACTCACTTTAATGACTGTTAAATTATTTTATAAGGAAATGTAGTTTAATATCATGGAATAGATATTCTGCCTCTTGTAGAAGAGCAGGTATAATAAAATGTGAACATTTTCTGTACTATTATGCTTTCATAATGGATGGCAGTTTTCAGAGATCAGCTGGCGTCTGAAAGAGACCTGTGAAAGCAAAACTTCTATTATATGTTATCCGACATTCTTCTTTTCACCTCACTTTTGTCCCCAGCACCATTAGCATGAAAATAGGACCTTTCTTTTTCTGCACTGCTCATGTGGTGAGCTCTGTCTGTTGTATGAGTCTGGGTTTTTTTACGTTCTTGTCTTGGATCATCAGCTATATTTTCTTTTTCTCCTCCTCTAACCCACTCTGCATGCTGCTCTGTGCTGAGTAAGAAACTGCTGTGTTCCTCTCATGAGTCACATCACTGGTGAGCGAAATGCTTCCTGCATGCTAGTTAGTGCGTTAGTGTTCATGGGGATAAAAAATGATTAATAAGTGTTGTTTTTTAACAGTATAGACATTTTCAGTTTACTTCTTTTAACATTTCCCCTTGATTAAAATGGCATTTTAAACAATTTCCATAAAGTGATATTTTGGGACAGGAAGTTATTCTGAGGTTGGCTTCTATGTTACGAATTAGGGAGCTGGTTACAACGGATGGGTCATTGGACGACAGACAGCTCAGAACTTGGACCTGAACAGAAATTTCCCTGATTTGACGTCTGAGGCTTACAGAAGAGCTGGGATTCGTGGGGCCCGCCTTGACCACATCCCCATTCCACAATCCTACTGGTGGGGTAAGGTATGAATTACAGATTTTATAAATCACATATACTACAGAGACACTCAGCAATTAAGAAAGTGAGATTGTTTGGTCTGAAGTTATTCTCTGCTAATCAGATTTTATACGTAGGACTAAACTGGACAGGCTCAGAACTGGCATGAAAAGTCATGGTGTAGGTCTGGCCAAAGAGGCAGATTTCACAAATCATTGGGAAAATTTGTGGATAATTTGGTTTTTGCTATTTTAGATTAAGAATAATGACTGTTAGGAGGGGGTCACGAGTGTGTAATGATTCATCATTAATGATTTAATCTGTGGTAGCATGTTAAAGACTTTATGGACTTGGCTCTCATTGCACTAAGCTCTGTGCAGGTTTGATGCAATAGTGGTTTCTGCCTTGGAAAACACACAAAGGCTTCATGTGAAGTTGTGTGGCATCAGCTTTCCACAAAAAGCATGGTTAAAAATGACCGTAACCAGCTGAAGCAATGGAAACAGCCTGTCAGGCTGCAGTGGTGCAGGAAGGGAGAGCTGCTGCCTCCAGGCCTGGAGAGAAGGATGGAGGCAGCACTGCAGGGCCTCGTGCTCATCATCACTAAGCTTCGTGCTATGTGATGTCCAGGAATGCAAAGCTCAGTCCTACCTGTGTTGCTAGCAGCCCAGCAGGCCCCAACACTAGCAACTCGCATGGGAACTTAGCTCGCCTTAAAAGAAGAAACACAGGAAGCCAAATTTCTTCTGCTTTTAAACTCATTTTATTCTAATTCCATTTTTATTACTACCACAAAGACTCAGATGGGTGGGGAACAGGGTTTTTTCAGCAGCTGGTGTATTAGCAGAAGATTTGAGAGACCATACGTCAGTTTTCTACTCTGCTGCAGGTGATCTCATATGAGGCTGGGTCTAAATCCCAAAGGCATCTCTGGTGCCGCCCCAGTGTTTTGGTACCCCATTTCACAGCAGCGAAATCTGGATAAAAGCATCTCGCTTTCTCAGGATAATGTGCATATCATCTACCTCTGGAGACAGCTTAACATTTCTCCCATTGTTACCCCCACTGCTGCAGCCAGCTCTGCCCCAGCTGCAGCGTGCTGGTCACCCCAGGGTGTCTGTCACCACGGACAAGGGACCAGGAGGCCTTGGCACACAACCACCCTCTGTCTGAGCTCTGCCTCGGTGGGTGCGGACATGGGGTTATAAGTACACCCCTTCTCCTGCAAACCTTTTCTTGGTTTTGAAGAAGAAATTGAAATAAGGTGATGGTTCAACGATTCATTCCTCACAGTACCAAGCCTCAGGGAACATCTAGATGTTCTCCTGACCCCAAAAGGGGTCCTGACCTAAACAACACCCAAAGCACCTCCAAATCTATATGCTTTGCACAACAAATATGGTTCAGAAACCTGGCAGGAAGGGGTCTCACAGCCTCCAGTCCCTCTCCTGCACTGGTGGTATCACAGGACAGGCAAATCAGCTCTCCCATAATGAGCTTCAGTTTTGTCAGGCAGATGAACTTGTGGCTCTTACAGTAGCCGGCTTTGTGCATGCAAAAACATTAAATTGGATGTTTCAACACCAGCCTCTCAGCTTTCATTTACTTAATAGTGTTTATTACCTGCCTTATTAAAGTAATTATCTGAGTATTGCAGGGCATTGTATAAAGGTCAGAAATTGGAAATTGAGCTCCCAGCCAACCCCATAAACTCAGGAGTGCTCCTGTCTCCCCGTAACCCTTGCTGTACAGCGTGTCTTGTTCCCCGCTATTATGAGTTATTGTAATAAGTGGTCTGAGGGCTCAGACTGAGAGACTTCAGGCTTCATCTGAAATGAAGTCAGTTAAATTGGCTTGATTCAAACAGAATTTGGAAGTTGTGCCAGTGGAGGCTGGCATAGTCTTTAGCAAAATGAGTCTGATTTCTTTTAAAAGGGAAAAAAGAAATCTTTCAAAGCCATGGAGACAGTGACTAATTGCAGTATAATTGACAGAAATGAGATTCAGGTTTAAAAAGGGTAGTGGCCATTCCCTGTACTTATGCAGAAATAATTTAGCTGTTTTCTAATTGTGCCCCAAATTGTTCTTGTGAGATGGATAGTTTAAAATTGATCTCCTCTGGCTAAAAAGCAAGAGACCTGGTGAAAAAAAAATCAAACCCCACAAAACCCACATTAAAGGAAAAGTCTATGAATAGTCAAATGCCAGAGTGACACAGATAGCATCTGATATCATCCGGTGGAGCTGAACCAGGATGTGCACATTTCAAAGCCTTAATCACTGTACATGATGTCACTGAAGTGCTATTAGGATAAAAATAGTGACATTGAAACTCCTGATTTTCCACAACATTCACTTCAATAAGACATTGACTCTGTGACACAGCAGTGTCTTGCGGGTTGTGCAGGTATCTAGTGAGCAAGTTGGCTAATCAGGGGGAGGGACCGAATTTAGGAGCTCTCTGCGTAAAACTGTGCATTTCACCCTTGCCCACTGAATTGCAGAAGCAATTTAAAAATCTTCTTATCAAGGCCTGAGACTCCTGTTTGACAGCAGGGCTGATTCTGGTGTCAGGCATGCCCTCTCTGGCTGGGCAGCGGGAGCTGGGGCAGCTGCAGGCAGGGCAGGGAGCTGCTGAGAGTTTGGGGGAGCATCCTCCTGGGCAGTGCTGGTGCTGCAGCGCTTGGGGGATACAGGCTTGTTGCCAGCTCCTCAGCCACCCCATGAACCCCCAAACAGAGTCCTGTGGGGCAGGCAGTCACTCACAGCCCCTTACAAGCCACCTGGGGGCTTCTGCTCTTCAGAAGACATGAGTTCAAAGGAGGAAAAAAGCACTTTCAGGGTTCAGCTGAGAGTGGCTGCTTCAGTCCCAAATTCCCTTGGGATAAAGGTCATTATCATACAATCCCAGGGCACTGTACAAAGACCAGAAAAGCAAATACTTTGACCACTGCAGGTAGTGTTCTTTGGACACTACCAGGTTCCTTGCCATGAAACCTGGTGAGCTGTTTTCTTCTTCCACCTCTGTGTTGTGTGAGTGGGTGTGTGAGGCTGCAAAAAGTGCAGAGCATTTGTCCTTTCCTTTTGGAATGCCCTTTATCTGCCTTTTTAAAAATGTTTTTCAGGTCATGCCGTTCCTGGAAACTCTGTGTGTAATCTTCCCAGTCATACAAAAAACCTTGGTTAGGTTTCTGGTGTGCAAAGTGCATTCTGTGTTCCTGAGTTGGTCAGACTTTATCTGTTACATCTCATCTTCTGTTTAAGTGGCCTCTGTATAATACTGAGGTTGAAAGGGTTGCAACACAGAGTTTCAGAGGCTACCACTAGGTTGACAGATAAACTGGACCTGGCCCGTTTCTCCTGAGGACAAGTGGCACAATCTGACTTGTGTCCATATGCTAACCACAAGCTACTGCTTTAATGATTCACCTTACAGCAGTGGGAATCCTCATGTTCCTATTTCTTCCCAAGTACAAGGCACAGCCTTTTCAAATAGCACAGCTGCAGTGGCTGGAGGCACTAGTTCAGCTCAACAACTACAGAATGACATTTTAAGGAAACCTGAAAACCAGGAGGACTCAGTTAATAAATATGGCATCTGAAGGGAGGTAGCTTCCTGCCTAGGTCAGGAATGGGCAGGGTGATATCTTCTTAAATTATTCCAGGTAAAACCATGTTTAGACATGGCTTTTCCTGAGACACTTTGCTTTCTACCTCATTGCTGGGAGCTGTAATACATCCATGGTGCGCCTTTGCTTCACAGTGTTTTTCTCTGCTCCCCACCTAAGTTTGTGCTACCCACTGCATCTCCGGAACTGTGATTTACCAATAGCAGAATAGGGACTGATGCAAAGAAAACAGGAATTACTATTATTACAACCCTAATGTATAGGTCTTTAGTTGTTTTGTTTGGTTTGTTTGGTTGTTTTGTGTTTTTTTTTTTTCCCCTGCACATTGCTGACTTGGTTCACTGTTACTAGTCATTAGCCACTCTGGGATCCTGGCTAGATGATTTTCTGATGGCTGATGGAATCAAAGCAAAGGGTGATATGAAATGTTAGCAGCCCTGTGTAGATGCTGGACTAAGTCTGTCACAACAGATCTTGCTCATTTTTTTTTTTAAATCTGCATATCTGCACTTGTGCAAAGCAGAGTCCGGATTAGCAGCCTCTGCCCTCACCCACTTCTCCCCTGGTAACTTCACAAGCTGCAAGGAAAGGAACCTCACCTCCTCAAGGGCACTGGCGTGTGGCTGGGCTTGCAGGGACCGGCCACCAGATGACACTGTTACCCCTAAGAATTAACCAACACTGGAGCAGCTCCGTGAAATTACTCCTCAGAAAAAGGGGATGGAGGAGCCTCCTGCCTGTCGGGGGGAGACGGGTCCCTGAGCATCTTTGGGAGTCCTGTGCTCACCCCCTTGGCAGCTGTTATGAGCATGGACTGTCAGAAAGACAAATTTTGTGACTTATCTGCAGCAGTTCACTGCAGGCAAACTGCAGTCATTGCTGAGCTTTATATGCGTTAGTTTTCATTTATTTGCAGATGAACCTGAACCAAAGGATAGCAAATAAGAAAATGTATTTCCAACAAGTGCTGAGAGTTACAAATAAATCCCCATGTTCCAGTTTATCCATCCAAAGTCAATCCTGCTGATTCAGAAATTAAATTAGATAAGTAGTTTGGTTTGCAACTAGTGGTACAACACCACGATTTTTCAAGTCTAAAATGCTGCCATCGTCACTTTGAACTGCTGAACATGTCACTGTAGTAAAAAGTTATTCTTCTGTCAAAATTTTCACTTTTTTTTTCAGTTTTTCCACAGTGAACAGTGTGTCTCATCTGTTCCCTGGAGCAAACTGACACTCTTCCCCCATTAACCTTTGGGATGGAAGAGCCCAAGAGCCTCATGGCTCTCCAGTCTGACACACTCCCTTCTTTGCTGGGCCTCATCCTGCCCAGGACCAAATCCCTTTGGAGCTGCATGACTACTCACAGATTTTTTATCTTCTGGATTTCAGGTGGCCCCCGAAACAAAAGCAGTCATGAAGTGGTTGAGGTCTATCCCGTTTGTGCTCTCTGCCAGCCTCCATGGGGGTGAGCTGGTTGTGACCTATCCTTACGACTATTCAAGGCATCCTATGGAGGAAAAAATGTTCTCCCCCACACCTGATGAGAAGGTAATGTTGCTTTTGCAGGGTGAGAGTATCAGTATGGTTTCCACGTGTGGAACTATGGAAACTTTTTCTTTTAACAAGTAACAAATTTTTATTTATTTAGATTGTATACATGTGTGTCTATGTATGCATGTATGTATTAAATATGTAATAAATAACATGTTTATATATATAATGTATGTATATATACATATATATAATATGATTTATACATTTATTTAATGTGCCTTAAAATATAGGATCATTTACACACTATCAGCTTGATCTGTAAAGATTAACCCATGTTTTGTGAGGCCAAACACAATTTGACAAGGCACAAGTTAGGAAAAACCAGGCTTTTACTATTTAAAGGGTGAAAGCTATGATATTTTTACCACTGATTTCCAGAAGAAAAGGAACAAGCCTGACCAGCAATGTTATTTTCTGTTGAAATCTGTAGGGAAAAAAAAAAAAAAAAAGAAAAGGCTGGCTGCCGTATGGTGGCAGCCTTGTAACATTTATTCCAGGTCAGATGAACAGGAATGTTTTTTCCCTGGTTTCTGTCCCTGGAAAGTTCCCATTTGGGACTCACTGTAAATCTTCTGTGAAATTTTTTGCCATCTTTCCTATTTCCCTTTGGTTTCCTCACTCTAGTATTCATTGCCGACATGCCCACTAGGAGAACAGCTAGCTTTTCAGCCTTCTAGCATATGTTAAAAACGTCCCTGATCTCTTAAGAAAAAGTGGTTCATTAGATAACGAACAGCAGTTGAAAACAGTCAGAAGTTGATCTTTAACTTGAAGCATCTGTTATCTTTGAGCATATCTCTGGGCTGACTTCTTCTAAAGTGACAGTTCTCACCAGCACCTGTTAAATATTTAAATATTTATGACTATTAAACATTTTCTATATCAATCCATTTTATCTGAGCTGTACAATACCTACTGACTATGCGTGTGTGAAAATGATTTGGCAGTAAAATAGACCAGACACTGCAGGGTAAAAAGCCCATGTAAGAAATGTCTGGTGGGTGGTAACAAAAGCTGCAGAAGCTCTTGGTGAGGACTAGGGGAAATCATAAACCTGTGCACTTATATCCCATCACCTGGGCTAGGGGTGTCCTGATTTACGCGTAGATGGTGGAGGAATGTGGCCATATGTGCCTTATCAAGCAGTTCACCTGCGGGATGAAAGGACAGCAGTCCCTCCATCATCTCCAGACAGGGACAGCATGTGAGTTTTGAGTGAAATGATGCAGTCACACGTACAAAGTGCTCCATCCCAATGCAGTGTGCAGCTGGGCAAGCCCTAATGGCATCCCTGGTTTGCAACAGTGTAAGACACAGGTGGCTGCTGCATAGTCTGTGGCTGCAAAGCCTGGGAAGATAGCTACAAACTGGGAATCATAGAATCATAGAATCATCAAGGTTGGAAAAGACCCTTAAGATCATCGAGTCCAACCGTTAACCTATCACTGCCAAGTCCATCTATACCATGTCTTCAAGCACCGTATCTATCCGTTCTTTAAATACCTCCAGAGATGGAGACTCAACCACTTCCCTGGGCAGCCTGTTCCAAAGCTTGACCACCCTCTTGGTGAAGAATTTTTTCCTAATATCTAACCTAAACCTCCCTGGGTGCAGCTTGAGGCCATTTCCTCTTGTTCTATCACTCGTTACTAGGGAGAAGAGGCCGACCCCCACCTCGCTACAACCTCCTTTGTAGTTGTAGAGGGCAATAAGGTCTCCCTTCAGCCTCCTCTTCTCCAGGCTAAACAACCCCAGTTCCCTCAGCCACTCCTCATAAGACATGCGCTCTAGACCCTTCACTAACTTCGTTGCCCTTCTTTGGACACACGCCAGCACCTCAATGTCCTTCTTGTAGTGAGGGGCCCAAAACTGAACACAGTACTCGAGGTGCAGCCTCACCAGTGCTGAGTACAGGGGCACTATCACCTCCCTGGTCCTGCTGGCCACACTATTCCTGATACAGGCCAGGATGCCATTGGCCTTCTTGGCCACCTGAGCACACTGCTGGCTCATGTTCAGGCGGCTGTCAACCAACACCCCCAGGTCCTGTTCCGCCAGGCAGCTCTCCAGCCACTCCTCCCCCAGCCTGTAGGGTTGCATGGGGTTGTTGGGACCGAAGTGCAGGACCCGGCACTTAGCCTTGTTGAATCTCCTACAGTTGGCCCCGGCCCAATGATCCAGCCTGTCCAGGTCCCTCTGTAGGGCCTTCCTACCCTCCAGCAGATCAATGCTGCCACCCAACTTGGTGTCATCTGCAAATTTACTGAGGGTGCACTCAATCCCCTCATCCAGATCATCAATGAAGATATTGAACAGGACTGGCCCCAGTACTGAGCCCTGGGGAACACACTCGTGACCGGCTGCCAACTGGATTTGACTCCCTTCACCACCACTCTCTGGGCTCGGCCATCCAGCCAGTTTTTAACCCAGTGTAGAGCGCACCCATCCAAGCCGTGAGCAGCCAGCTTCTTCAGCGGAATGCTGTGGGAGACTGTGTCAAAGGCCTTACTAAAGTCCAGGTAGACAACATCCACAGCCTTCCCCTCATCCGCTGAGCAGGTCACCTTGTCATAGAAGGAGACCAGGTTAGTGAAACAGGATCTCCCTTTCATAAACCCATGCTGGCTGAGCCTGATCCCCCCATTGTCCCACACATGCCACGTAATGGCACTCAAGATGACCTGCTCCATGACCTTCCCCGGCACCGAGGTCACTCTGACAGGCCTGTAGTTCCCGGGATCCTCCTTCCGACTCTTCTTGTAGAGGGGCGTCACGTTTGCTAGCTTCCAGTCATCCGGGACCTCCCCGGTTGACCAGGACTGCTGATAAATAATGGAAAGTGGCTTGGCCAGCTCCTCTGCCAGCTCCCTCATTATCTTCGGGTGGATCCCATCTGGGCCCATGGACTTGTGCGCATCCAGGTGGAGGAGCAGGTCAGTGACTGCCACCTCTTCAACAACTGGGACTTCACTCTGCGTCCTATCTCCATCTCCCAGCTCAGGGGCCTGAAAAACCCGAGGATGACTAGCTTGACTATTAAAGACTGAGGCAAAGAAGGCATTAAGTACCTCTGCCTTCTCCTCATCCTTCGTGGCAAGGTTACCTTCTGTATCCAACAAAGGAGGGAGATTCTCCCTGGCCCTCCTTTTGTCACTAACATATTTACAAGAACTTTTTTTGTTGTCTTTAGCGGCAGTGGCCAGTTCAAGTTCCAGCTGCGCCTTCGCCTTTCTGATCTTCTCCCTGCATAACCTCATAACATCCTTGTAGTCCCCCTGAGTCGCCTGCCCCTTCTTCCAAAGGCAGTAGGCTCTCCTTTTTTTTCTGAGTTTTAGCCAAAGCTCTCCATTCAGCCAGGCCAGTCTTCTCCCCCGCCTGCTCGACTTGCGGCACATGGGGACGGCCTGCTCCTGCGCCTTTAAGATTTTCTCCTTGAATAACGTCCAGCCTTCCTGGACGCCTTTGCCCTTTAGGACTGCTTCCCAAGGGACTTTGTTTACCAGACTCCCGAACAACCCAAAGTCCACCCTTCTGAAGTTCAGGGTAGCGGTCTTGCTGACCCCCTTCCTTACCTCTCCTAGAATTGAAAACTATCATTTCATGGTCGCTGAGCCCAAGACAGCCTCCGACCACCACATCGCCCACCAGGGCCTCTCTGTTCGTGAACAGCAGGTCCAGCGGGGCGCCTCCCCTGGTTGGCTCGCTTACCAGCTGCGTCAGGAAGTTCTCCCCCACACACTCCAGGAACCTCCGAGACTGCTTCCTCTCTGCTGTGTTGTATTTCCAGCAGATATCTGGTAAGTTGAAGTCTCCCACGAGAACAACAGCTAGGGATTGTGAGATTTCAGCCAACCGCTTGTAGAATACTTCATCTGTTTCCTCGTCCTGGTTGGGTGGTCTGTAATAGACTCCCACCACGATATCTGCCTTGTTAGCCTTCCCCCTGATCTTTACCCATAAGTACTCAAGTTTGAGTTCCCCCCAGGGAAGGGCTGGGGATGTCCTCAATTAAAACCAATTTTCAAATGAGTCAGCACAGGAACTTTACACTACCTGTATCACTTTAAATTTTGCCCAGAAGGTTATAAACCCTGTATTTGTGAAGTGACCTGCATTTAAGTAATGACATCGGCAGCTGCTGCTGCTGGGGAACCTGCATCCTGAAATATGGCAGCTTGGTTTAGCTGCCATACACTAGCCATAACCCTTGTTCTGACCGCTGACCTGTTGAATTTGCCATGCAAGGGGAAACGAGGCAAGTTTGTACCCTTGACTGCAGCCCAGGGTGAAATGCTGCAGTGCAGATAATGGCCAGAAATTAAAAAGTCAAATTCTGCAAAGTACATTCAAACCAGGTTGCCCTGTTTGAAAATGCATCTGGGTACTGCCACCTCCCTGTGTCCCTTATGGTGTACAGGTGGTAGCACAAGGATCCAAGACACTGCGGATTTCAAGCCTCTTTAGCCTGTATCGCAGCCTCGGCTGGTACCTGCTGGTACCAAGGAGTCTCAAAGTTGGACCATGTCCTTACACTCACATTCTTGCATCTGGTTCAGCTCACCTAACCCAGAACTTTCCCATTTTTTGGCTTTTGTGGAGATGGATGGTTTTAGCAGGCTCTTCTTGCTTTGTGTTACACAAGAAGCTGCATTGATGCCAGTGCTCACAGGAGCAGAAAGATGCACACCAAGTCAAGTTCACTCCCTTTGGTGAAACACTCCTTTCCTTCCCCCTGAAAATCCCAACCTGTGACATTCAGTGGGGTAAAAGCGCTGGCCAAGGTAACAGCACTAATCCCGTTTTACGAAATGAAGCATCATGCTTCCAAAGTCACAAGGATTCCCCTGTGTTTTTTTTCTTTTTGTTCTACTGTATTACACTAAATGTCTAAATTTTTTTGAGGTCCATGACTAGTCGCACCTTAGCTGCTAAGTGATAATAAATTTATTGCTATCCAAGCACATTTTAACTTTTTTTAAAAAAAAGTTTAACTTTATTTTTAAAATCAAGTTCACTTGATTTTGGATTTCTCACTTTCTCTTCTCACTACCACCCATCTTCATTCACTTGCACCAGTGGCCAGGCAAAAGCCTCATGCCTCTTGGTGTGAAACAGAAGAAAGACTTGTTCACTGGAAATAAAATATCTGCAGATGTCTTTGGGAAAGGTGAGGAACATACTCCTAAGTCACATAGGCACCTTCTAAACTTTTAGCAAATATCTTCCACAGAAAGTTCAGAACTGAAACCCAAATTCCTGTAGAAATTAAAGATATCGGGCCTGACCCCAAACTAGTGCCAGTAAAACTTCTTAACATATTTAATTAACATCCATTTCTTTCCAGCAGAACTTTGAAGGAGATGTAATCATCTGGGATGAGGAATATTTAGACACATAGAAAGTCAAGGGAGATGCAAAAGCATTTTGTATTAGGTCAGGATTTTTAGTGCCTGGTCATCAGAAGTGTTTTGGAAAATTGTCTTTACATTTACGTATCAGTCTCTTTCCACCTTTCCTTGGTCACCTACCCGATCCCATAATTGTCTCAGCTTTGTGATTATTAGAAACATTCGTAAATGTTAGATCAAAATTGTGTGCTTTGTCATTTTGGTCTTCATCCTTGATGACAACATCAAGGATAAAGTTTTAGGATCACTTCTAAAAATAGGATTTTAGCCACCCAGCTTCTTGCACATTTTATCTTAAGCAATATGCAATGAAACCCATGATGCTGAATGGTAGGATCTTACAACATCTGATAATTGCTGTCATTTCAACGTTGAAATCTGAAATTATAGCTTTTGTAGATGAGGTTCAAATGAGCAAAAATAAGAGGGGGGATTTCTGCAGAAATTTGGAACAAACATTGGACAAAAATGGCAGGAACCTGATTCAAAGAAATGGTTTCTGCAGATCACTGCTGTTTCTTCTGTCTTCACTACATGTACCTGTCACTTTTCCGTTCTGGGTGGTGACTCCTCTGCTCCTCATCGGTATCAAGACTCTTAGGAAATCAGTGGTGACATCCTCCATCACCATATCTTATCCTTCGCTTTTTAGGAATGGTTTCTGCCCCGCAAAGAAGCAACTGTCATTGAGATCAAACTGGCAGGTTGTCCTGTGTGAGTGAGAAGCACAAAGCAAATTGACACTGTCTATTTTTAACAGCAGTGGCGAATGCAAAGATCTGTTTGGGCTGAGGCTGGTGTAGGTATTTTTGAAAGGGTAAAAATAGCAAGAGCTAAAACATAACAGGGAGAGCTAATTTCAGTTTTAAAACCTGGGACTTGAAGTACAACCAAGCAAGCCCTCTACTCCTGCCCCAGACAATAGGTTGAAGCCAAGTATCACAAAATCCACTGGCATTTAATGTTATTTCTGGCTAAATGTATTGTATTGCAGAGAAGGACCTTGGAGAAGCAGATATGTGAAAACTTCCTGGCAGAATATGCTTGCACGGAGGCTCACCCCCTCCATTAGCCTCGAGGTTGCAGGGTGGTTCATTGTCTGGGCTCACAACAGCAATGGTTACTAGCAGCAATGACAGAGTTTACAGTTTGTAAAAGCAAATGTATTTCAAACGCTTTTATTACAGATGTTTAAAATGCTGGCTAAAGCCTACGCAGATGCACATCCAGTCATCTCAGACCGATCCGAACTTCGTTGCGGTGGAAATTTTGTAAAACGCGGAGGTATTATAAATGGTGCTGAGTGGTACAGCTTCACTGGAGGTAAAACCACTTTACCATCATATCGAGTGAGGTAAAACCTCTATATGACCTTTATGAGACACAAGGGTTTGAAAGAAATAATTTTATTCGTTTCAGTTTGCTTTAGGTCAGTCCCCTGGAAGAAGTAACTTGTAAGGGATTTAAGTAGCAAAATGTATGTTGGTAACATCTATATTCAGTTACCATGGGATGTATTCAGCTCTGATATGACCTGAGAAAAGTTAACAAGTTATACAAGGGTCAAATTTGTTATTGCCTATAATATCATTCTAGTTTTAAAATCTGAAATGTCGAAATAAATGATTAATGCTATGCTCTCATTCCTTAGCAGCATGAATTTGAATCCATCCTGCAGACTATGCAAGTGCAGTTTAAATAAACTCTTTTTCAGGAAAAACTATAACAGAGACAAACATCCCATTCATTTGTGCTTAGGTTGCTAATTTGATTTCCTCTATTGGGATCACTTCTAAAAATAGGATTTTAGCCACCCAGCTTCTTGCACATTTTATCTTAAGCAATATGCAATGAAACCCATGATGCTGAGTAGTCTTTAGTTTTCTTCAGGATTTCTGAAATACTGGCATGGATGAAATATCAGTGTTCATAAAATTTTCAGCAGTGCTTCCCTTGTGTTTTCAAATAAGACTCAGCTGGATCCCCAAATAATTATGTTGAAACTAGGCATTTAGAGAGCTTTGGGGCATGAGTGAGAATTAGGTTTAAATATCTTCAGCTTACATTCTTCTGAAAATTATATCCAATGTCTTTTGTACAGAAACAGTTTTGAACATACTAATGGCAAAAGGTCATATCTTTGCTGGTGACCCTTGGCAATCACCTCTGATACAGCTGATTATCCAATTACCATGATTAACCAATCCTTATCTCTCTATTGCTACTTCTTGGTCAGGTGAATAATAATTTAAAATTATGCTTTTTCACCTGAAAAAAGTGTCATTGTCATTAGTTAATTTGTAGCTGAAATGAGATGTAGAATTGTGAATTTGTTGAATGCTTTTTATGTATTGGCCATGCACAGTCTTTACAATATGTATATCCACACCCACAGGGATTGCATTCAGCTGACTGCAACAGCAAAGCTCCCATTAAGGGTTAAATGGCTTGTTCATGATCTCTCCCTTTTCTTTTTAAACCTGTAGGTATGGCAGATTTTAATTACCTTCACACAAATTGCTTTGAAGTTACCGTGGAGGTAGGATGCGAAAAGTTTCCTTTGGAGGAAGAACTGTTTACAATCTGGCATGAAAACAGAGATGCCCTTCTGAATTACATGGAAATGGTACAGCTCTGCTTTTACAGACCTTTGTGCTTACAGTTTTTCTTCTTCATTCTTTGTCGATATTTGCTTCTTTAGTTATTGACGAGGTAGCACCGACTCAGTCATCACACTCCACTTGGGACCACAGTGCCTCAGTTTGTCTAGCAGGACACACAGATAATATTTTGCCTGTCTTGTAGGAATGATGGAGACTGAGGACTGTAGAGGCCTTGAAAACAGTGAAAAAGGGAATTGTCTGTAAATACTTTGTGCAACATTATAAATCAACTGTCCAAAATTTAATGCTAGAGAAAACCCACATACTCAGCAAAATATGAATCAACCTTTCTCTTGAAGAATAAACCAACAAGATCTACTTTCCAGAGAGCTTCTTGCAACTTTTTCCTGTCCATATTCCATGTTTGTGGCCCAAAACCTACCACATGGCTGCAGGAGATTTAGATGCAGCTGAAATGGAGAGGTACTAAGTATCTTGCTAGAAATGCCATTTCCACACTTTTCAGCTTGATTTCTTGATGAAAGTAGTTAAAAAAGATATGAAGCCTGATCTTCTAAAGGAACAACTGTATGTCTGTGAGCATTAAAACATGCCATTTAAAAGTCATTTTTAATAATAAGTATAAGCTCAGCAAAAACAAATACCTCACTGACAATAAGTAAGTGAACACAGAAACAGAAGTTGCTCATCTTTCTCTCAGCCATTAGTAGATTAGCTTTCTGTCATGCCTCATTTTGATAGAGTACGTAGTAATTTAAAATTGTTAGGAGTGTTTTTATGGTCTTTCTAAGCAACCTCTTTCTACTTGTGGTAAGTATTATCATTCAATAAAGTCTACAGTACAGACTACCAAACTCATTTCATTTTACAGCTGTCTGATGAAAATGAGTTTTAGTGAATCCAAATGGAGCTGGGTTAAATCCATATATATTGCAGTTGAAGTCTTCAAGATGTAAAGATTTTTATGGTGTGAGATACTGTAGAAGTCTATGCTGGAAAAGCTTTTTGAGTAAATGCAGGACAGTAAGCAAAACAACTTTGTAGATAAGGATGACTGAATTACTCCCGATAAGGATTAAGTCTGCCATAACCAATTCAAACTTTTCTTACTCTGATATATACCAGGCTGTTTGGTGTGTGTACAAATCTACTTGGCTTAACACGAAGAAGTAGAATTCATTTTCATAAACACCGATCTCTTCTCCCCATCAGACATGGTATCAAAACACTCTCCCAAACTTATGTGGCACAGACTTGAGGCAAAACCAAAAATAGTATATTTGCTAAAGCAAAACAAATCAACATTGTTAAAGAAATTTCAATTTTGTCATTTTTATCCCATCATGTTGTAATTGCAAAATTATTATTGAAGTTGGATGAGGTCATACTACTTTGAGTATGTCTACACTGTAAATTAAATTTGGGTCTGAGATGACTCTTCTGACCAGATTTACCCCACTATCCCTATGATAAATCCTCAAGTCCATGCTGAAAAGCAAATTGCAGTGCTTCATCATAATAGTTCTTAAGGGACAGTTTTCAAGTCCTTATACTGAGCTGTTCCTAAACTAAAAAGTGCAGTACAGAACGGCTATTTAACAAAAGCAGTGACAACACAGCCTCACCTTAAATAAAAAACTGCTGTCACTAGACTAGACTTTTTTTTTTCCAGCTTTGTATTAAGAATTACTGTAAAGCTGGATATTTTAATGTTTATTTGTAAACATCTCTATATTCCAACAGAAAAGCAAATATATTTTTTCTACTGTTTTGGTGGTTTGTTCTTTTTTCTGTTCTTCTTTTGTGACAAAGAATAATGGGGAGGGAAAACTGGGAGGAAGAGAAAGAAGTGTGGGGGAAATTGAAGTAAAGAACAGCTCAAGTTGATCATAGCTGTTCAGGGGAAAAATCGAAATCGAATTACTTTTCATTTAAAAAGGTCATATAGATTTTCCAATAGAAAATGTTTTCATTTTGGAAGGTTGCAAAAAAAGAACCTTAGGAGGTTGAATATTTAAATACTTGGATTTTTTCCTGTTTTGTTTTGTTCTATTTTATTGAACTTCAAATATAGTGAGCAGTTTGTGCACCTCCTTGTATGACAGAGTTCACACCACTCTTTAGTTTGTCACCAAGCACGTTTCTCATCAGCTCAAGCAGCTGGGTTCTGTGCTTGTAGAGAAGGGAAAAAGGATATTATACCCACTGCTATCATGACATTCTGACATGTAGTGAAGTGTAGGCAGCAGAGCAATGATCAGTCCCAAGTAGCTAAAGAATTCCCTCACCTATTCCTATTCACTGATAGGATTTTTATTAAATATTATATATTGATTAATGTGCATCAGTGTATTTGAGAATTATTAACAAATATTGTGTTAAAGATTGTACATTAAATAATACTAATATAGAAGTATCCTTCTTATTCTTATTTTATTCTTATGCTTCTGCTCTACTTTAAATTAATAACAGTGTGTCTATCACAAGACAGTTGATCAGTTTTGGTTCTTTATCTCTAAGCAGTTTGGGATCCTTTTAGATGTGGTGAAAGAAAATGAAAACTCTGTGTTTCAAATAATACTAAAGACCTGGTTTCCTTATACAACCCGCATTAATTGATTCTGCTGCCAGGATGGCAGTGTATTGTTTGATAAGTGGTACTGTCTGAAAGCTAATAATTCTGCTTGATTCTGATTTATTTCACACATCTTGTAGTGCTGCACTTTGAATAGATTAAAGGGCCATTGCTTCATGCTGGATTAACTTCACTCATAGCACCACTGATGCCTTCTCATTGTGTATAGAGCATCAGATTGTTTTTAAAAGCTTTAACTTTTCATTTCTTTGTGGTTCTGGGTCTAGGGCAGACATTCAGAAACAGCCTTTAAACACTGTGGTCAGATCATGAGGTGCCAGTGATCTGTGCAGAGAAGGGACACTCAATGCAGAGCCACATACCTAGCCCCCAAAAGCCCTTGTCCAGTTATCCTTTTTCTTCAGCCCCCTTAGAGCTCCCAAAACAGAGGATGTGATCTGAAGGGGCATCAGCATCCAAGAGCCTCTATAATGGGTTGAACCTCTTGAAAGTCGTTTCCTCTCCACAGGGGTTTCCTTGTAGAAGATGAGGAGGTGGTACTGTAATAAATGACCCCCATCTAACTTTGCTTTTCTTTGCCAGGTTCATCGAGGGATAAAAGGAATTGTGTCTGATAAGTTTGGCAACCCAATAAAAAATGCTCGTATTTCAGTCAGGGGCATCCAGCACGATGTCACCACAGGTAATATTTTTAGTTTGAGCTGTTTCCTGGGGCAGGGTGAAGGCACTGGGAGCTTAACCTGCAAAAGTCTTGTCATATTTGATAGAAATGGCACCTTAACAGAGAATTGAAGGCTCAGCTGTGGGTTTGTTTCTAGAATAACAGGAAAGACGACACATCAAACTGGCAGTGGAATCTGTCGTGTCTCTGGGGTGATGCAGTCCTGGCTGTTAAAACTTCCAAACTCTCTGCTGTCCATCAAAGCCAATGTGTCTTCTATGAGATTCAGAAATTAACCTTTTTGTTTCCTGTTTGGGGGAATATGGCAATAGCCCTGCTCAGGAGCTGTAACTCAGCATGTGGAGGCATGGATCTCTCATAGAATAAGTGAGTTAAAATACTGTGAGCACGAGGTGTGGACATTAGAGTAAAAGGTCCACACTGACTTTAACAGGAATAACTGCAGTGATTGAAGGGCAGGAGACATTTTTTGTTCATGTGGAAAAGCATAAATATATGTTATTTTTGGACAATAGTTATATCAAGTCCAAAAAACTAGAACATTGACTTATATTCACCTTATACCTATCGTCAGCTGGTAAACATGTATCGAGGCATATGCAACTGTTAATTTTCACAGTCATAAAGTTCTGAGCTTTTAGGCTCTCATTGAAATCAATGCTCTCATTTTATTATTGATTTCAGTGAGAACAGGGTAGGCCATAGGAGTGCAAAATAGAAGACATGAATGGTAACATTTTTCTCTAATGATAGTTGTTGAATCAATTCGGAAAGCCAGAATGGTTTATAATGTAGTGGATGCTTTCCAGCTTTCAAAAAAACTAGAGGGAATACAATAGTTGAGATGATGCAGATTCTTGAGGCTGGTGGGAGACTCTGGCATGAATTAGGGTCTTTTTCAAGCTTCTTCCCAGACAATGGTTTTCCATTGGCAATGGACCCTTAAAGAATTAAGAATTAAATAAAAAATGTGTTTACATTGAAGGAAAAAGGAGTATTTTTTCTTGAGTTAGGTGGTGTTAAGAATGTCATATGATTAAAATGTCTTTTAATTTCGGTGTTAAAAAAGACTGAGGAATTCCATGAGAAAATAACATTAATGCAATATTAACTAAGTTGAGAAACTTACCATTCAAAATAAAGGAAATATAGAATGAAGAATAAATTTTCTATTTTAAAACTCCCTGGTTTTGCCTGCAGGCTCAAACCTTCAGCTGGAGGAAATTTACACCCGTTTTACACTAATGGCAATTTATACCAGCTGCAGCTCCAACTCCATAGGCTTATGTGCTATAATGTCTGCAAAGTAATTGAATGTAATATAATAAAAGCAGGGATTTCTTAGCTCCTTAGACATGCTATATCTGTGTGTGTATATATATATATATATTGCAGCCTGGATTCTGCTTTCACTTTCTTCAGTTTCACATAGTTTTAAATTAATTTGATTTCTTTGGGGTTATTCCTTGTACCCCTGGGAAAGCAGCATGAAGGAAAGCTTCCCTTCCCTGTGATACAGGCACAGCAGTTACTGACGTTGTGCATGTAAATTTTACTCCATTAGCTCCTAAAGGCCAGACTTTCACAGGTGGAGTCTCTTTTTGTCATTCAAGAGTTTGCATCTGAACTTTTTTCAAAATCTGAATCAAAGTCTGAGATTCTTTCAAAATTTGCCCCCTAAATGCTTGTGCTATCTGTGCATGCACGTGTATGTGAGTATGAAACTATAAAGGATGCAAGACTAAAAACTAAGCTCAGTTTTCTTGTGCCTTTACCTTTCCTAAGCTGCTGATGGAGACTACTGGCGACTCCTGCCTCCGGGGACATACATAATCAGTGCCCAAGCAGCAGGATACAGCCGGGTGATGAAGAGGGTCACCCTTCCTGCCAAGATGAAACGGGCTGGGCGAGTCGACTTTGTATTGCGACCTGTGGAGGCTTGGCCCAACAAGCTCCTCCGCCGATCAATGGAAGACATGTACGACCCATACGACCCGCTGGAACTTTTTGACCCTCATGCCCAACACGGGCAGCCTGAGGCTCGAGGAGGGTCACCGCCGAGCAGGGAGAAGCCCTGGTGGTGGTCTTACTTCAGCTCTCTAGACCTGCACAAACCTCTGTGGCTACTCAAGCAGCACTGAACGGCATCATGGTGCTCTGCTCACCTGGCTCTGCTGCCCTTCCACCCAACTCCAGAGGCCGTCACTGCTCTTGGCAATATTTAAATCTTTTTCATTTGAAAATACAATGTTGATTCAAGCACACTTACTTCTTTTGTTTTCTCTTCACACACAACTGAGTACGTTCAAGTGTTTTTATGTATTAAAAACAATGGTGCACACCCATTCAAAGGCCAGATTTTATGCAGTTTTTTTCTTGGTAATGTTCTGTACTTCTGCCCGTGTAGTTAATCATCACATTTATTATTTATTAAGTTCCAAGTACCTGCAGGAAAATATTCCTGATCCTTTAATGCATTTTTGTACATGTTTTAACACATTAATGACTATATACTAAAAACAACTTTCAGAAATATTCAGAAAACTCTTTTCTTTCCTCTTTTTTACATTATTTTAGTGTATTAAGTTCAGTTAATTAACTCTTAATACAGCTCACAATGATTTTTTTAAAATCCGTTATGTGATATTAGCATTGATTTCTGACAGAAAAAGATAATCATTAGGTATTGGGAATTTGGAAATAAATCTGCATCTGAATAAGTAACATGTTCAGTAGGATGATCTGCTCATAGGCAGGTCAGTAGCAATAATAACATATTTTCCCAAGTAAAGTTTCAGAAGTTATCCTTTGAAGACATACGCATTAAAAATGTTAGATCTTTACAGCCTTCCTCCTTTGAAATCTCTTGCACCATGAGGAGGCCCATTAAATCCAGAAAAATGCTTGGAAAGTAAACTCTGTTCCAAGGAGTCTGAATATCCAATCTTTATGATGTAAACATAAACAACATGTTAAACATTAATACAATTTAAACAGTTTTTAATCTGTTAAGCAAATAGATTTTTAATCTATTTCAGCAAAATACTGAAAAATACTTTTATTGCTGGAAATACATGCATCCTATGATGTAGAAAAATACATGAGACAATTCATGAGGAATTTAGGTTAAAATGGGACATACTACACTAAGGTTGTTAACATCATGCACTGTTTTGCATCTACATACTTGTTAATGAAGCTTGCAGACACCAAAGAAATCACAAACTTCTTTTCAAGATAGTTGGGTAAATCTAGGCGAATAGTGGTCTTGCAAGATGCTGTCCTCTCTCAGACATCATTTTTAGGGTGTATTTTAGGGTGATTCAAAAAAATATCCTTAATTTTGATGAAACACATAGGCCCACACTTCCATTTGGTTTGAACTGGTTAATGAACTCTATATACTCACAGTATTTCCTCATCTAAATGCCGCAGTGTGTGAATAGGGTGATTGTTTGGAGCTGATGTACTTACTGCAGGAGCTGCTGGATTAGCTGTCTGGATGGCCCTTTGATTTCTAAAAATTTTTTTGCTCATCTTAGGCAAAGAAGCCCACTTTGCATGAATCCTATAGTCCATGCACATGTATCTCATACTATAATTGCCTAAGAAGACCCAAGAGATGAATGATCTTAATTCTGCAACCAGATGCTGCACATGCCCAAGTACCTTATTCCCAGTTGTAATTTGATTGAAGTTAGGAGTCTGTTACTCATGTGCTCGAATGTCTGCAGGTCTGGAGACTATGTAAAAATTAAAGAAAACAATTTCATAGCATTAACAGAAAGTAATATGGGAGTGCAGGTGCTGCATGCACATGGATAAATGTTTGTTGCCCAGGCTTGATCAGCTAAAGAAACCCTGAATCCTACATATGCCAAAGATAAATGAGCAAGAGATACACCTCCAGACTTTATTTCCAGTAATGGGTATTACTACCATTTTCTGTGGTCATTTTTTCAAAGCCATCATCCTGTGAAAACAGTGGTAAAGCTAACAAAATCGGAACAATATGCCAAATTGCTGGCTATTAGCTGCTCTTTTTATGCCCATAATGTATTGCACACTTAGAAAGATGCTTCCTATAAGTATTTCCTAGATTCTTACAGGGCTATTTAGAATTTCTTCAAGTAATCATAGTAAACCCAAACCAGCTGAAATGCAAAACAGAATGACTGTGCAGAAAATCCATTTCTTTCCCTGAGTCCCGAGTTGAAATAGCAGATGGCTGTCAAGACAGGGGAAAGATGATTTTCTGGGAAGATTGCAAAGATGTGTTATGTTTGAGAGAGTTTGAAATACTAGTATTCTGTACTACTATACCACTAATGTGAAATCAGTATGATAGAGCAAAAGTAGCCTCCCTGTGTCTCTCTACCTCATCCACAAAAAGAGGTGTCCAGCAGGGAGAAAGTTAAGATCAGACTTCTGTTAGTTCACATGCAACAGCATGTATAGATGGGATGTATTAAAGTTCATTGAAGCGACTATGAGGCTCCTGGAAAAACGTATGCCTCAGTGTTCTGGAACTACATTTTTTCATAAGATAAAATCTTCAGTTTTCAGTTCCTTGGAGGTGGAAAAGACTGCCAGAATTCCCTGGGTGCCTCTCAGAAATCCATTTGAGTTTAGATTAGATTTCAGACATCTTTATTGGTGCTTTGAGGTTAAAAGAAAAAAGAAAGAAAGAAATAATTGGTCAAAAGCCAGCCAAATAACAATGCAACCAAAATTAGTATCACCTTTCCATTTTTATTAGAGATTAATATAAGTTCAGTTCTACATTTATCTGGGAGAGAAATTATTGGATTTGTATCCTGGACTGGATTACATAAATCTTCAATATTTATTTCAATCAAGAAATGTGTCTTTAATATCAGATAGTTTTGTTAAAGAAAAAAAAAACCAACAAAAAAACCCCAAACCAACCCACTCGACAACTATAATATGGTTAAAGGGATTGTGAGTGGTGGTGAAATTTAAGCAGGTGTAGGCAACTCTGTAATTAATGCATGAAAATGAATACAGTGATCAGCTCTCTCATGCACCTCTCTGGAAGATGCCCATGTGCAGGGTTTAATGGAATATAAAGTTAGGAGCATATTAAATACTTTCTGAAGAGAAAGAAGGATTGAAATGCTTCAGTGAAACATGCCCTCCTACAGCTGAAGTACAAGTAACATAGGAAAGAAGTGAAAACCAACCAAAGTTCCCTGTCAGTCTCCATCATGCTTAAACCATGCCCTACAGAGTGGGCTTGGCATTTTTCCAGTGCTACTTTGGAGTGTGACAGGTTCAGCAGCCAGACGGTGCTGTCAGGAATTATAGTGTGTGTTCACGAGACTCCCTCTCCTTTTAAGTCAGAGTCTACATAATTTTTTTCAATTACCTTCCAACCACATATTGAACAGTATTGATGTATGTTTTTGTAACATCCTCCTTAATAATTAATTTCCTAGTCTCCACGTTTGTTTCAGAGGGGATCTTCTCTTCCATGGAGCCAAACCTTTTCTGCACAAAGCAATCACATTAATAAACGTTCTGACCTGCCAACTGTCCAGACATCATCGCTCTGCCAGCAATGAATCTTCCCAACAAGTCAAAGCATGCAAATCTAACTAACAACATTACAAGTATAAAGAGCAAAGAGAAAGGTCTGCTTATGTCATATGCACAATTTCTTTTACATTCATATTGCAGAAAAAATTCAAGAACACATACAAAAAATATAAGGAGATAAATTACAAGTTGTGTCCATGCATTATAACAAAGAAGCTTTGGATCTGTTTGTTCCATTAATAAAAGCTTTTTAGATCAAAAATAACAATAATAAACAAAGGCAGAAAAGTTTGCAGCTGTTGACATCTTCATCTCCTGTAACAAAATGATGTTCCAGTCTTGGGCCACCCATGTATAGGAAGGAGCATCTTTATTTTTCTAAAGATAGAAAAAAATAGAAAGGTGTCTTAGTCCAATTGCCTGAAAACAAAACTGTGAAGGGTTTTGGTTTTTTTGGCCACTGAAGTGGCACAATCACTGATTAAGAGAAGCTCTTCCTCCTATCATTTTTCATAGTGCTTTTACAGTTCCTTTCATGCCTCAGTTTAGCAGCTAAAGGGAAGCACTCCAAAACAACGCTGCAGCCTGTTCTGAAGTCCTGCGAACCAGCTGTTGAGCAGAGTTTCCAAGCTGATGCCATTTCTTTGTGTCCATCACTCTAGTATTGCACTGCAATTCAAAAACAAGCCGGAGATGTCTTTCACTGTTACGAAAGCATCTGTCAAAGTGAGACAAGACTGTATGTCTCTGCAGTGATGCCTACAGACAGACTGGAAGACCTCTGTGATGGCTGGGTAGCCCCCCCGCAGCAGTGAAGCACTGAAGATTCAGCCTTCAGGAGATGAGGAACAACAGGGAATGGAGCCATTCGGATGGCTCGAATGGAAATGTGAGCTGAAGCTGATACACCTTTTTACAAAGCTCCTGTCAGAGATATTCCTATGCTGTCTTCCTTTGCTGTGTAAGATCTGTCTTTTGAAGCTACCACAATGTAAAAGGAGCGGATGGGGAGGTTGTAGTATATTTCCCCTGCTGTCTTTGTCTTCACAGCATGTTGGAGGAGAGATCCCATTTGACATTTGTCTTTTCTGAGGTTGTGTAGTCTCAAGTCATGCTGCCAAAGAAAGAGCTTCACATCGGCTTTCTTGATGGGGCAGCCGGACATCAGCAAGGAGGTGTGCTGCTTCCAGCCACGCATCGCACATGGCGGAACACCAGAAGAAGGGCTTCTCTGTAGGGGCTTTTTGGTGGCCATGTCGTTTCTGGCTCCAGGTCTGCTTATATCAGTGTGTGATGAATGGGGGATTTCCCCTCAGTTTGTCAGGTCCTCCTGGCTCCCAGGTACAGCAGCACTAGTGTCAGTGTGGCACCCCATAGGGGAAGAGGCTGAGCACCTCTGCAGCACACCATCAGTAAGCACCTCATTGTAATACTGGGACTGACCCAGATTGCCTTTATGGGCAGAGCTTGGAAGCATAAAACCACTTTCCCATCCCGTTCAGAGATGTTAATAGCACATAAGGCCAGCTGGCAAGGTGTGGTCATATCACTGAACAGGCAAATAAATAATTTTATAAATATTGGAATTTTTGACAGGTGCTTGCTATTGCAGTGTCTGTGTGGAACTGGATCATGGAAAGGGATGTAGCATTTTAAAAATATTTTTATAAATTGACATACATATCTTTGAAATACATCTATAATTTCAGTATATAAGTCCTAACTTCAAAAGGAGGCAAGAACAACAACAAAAAAATCATCAGTGTACATCTGTAACTAATCTTTGTTATCAGGGATTATTTTAAATGATGGAAAAAGAGACTTAGACGTTAAATATTTCTCTAAAGGTTTATATCACCTTCTAACAATAGAGTTAAAAGAATAGTGATAATGGATCCTGATATTGTTTTTAATTTCTTTCTTTCAAAATGGAATTTAAATATTTTTGTGCACTCAGTAATGTAATGCACATGCATGCCTTTCAGTTTTCTCTTTCTGCCACAAGATACATATTCTTTATTTTCATGCAATTAGTACTGGCTTTGCTCTATGCTGGATCTGATTAAGTGTTTTTAGGATTTTTTTTTTGTTTAAAAAATAGTAATTCAATGAAATTTACAAGAAAGAAGCAGTGGAAAATTCCTTTCTGATGAAGTCTGGATATTTAGCTTTTCATGATTCACACAGAAGCACAATTCTGAAATACCAGTTTCCTGCAGGATGGAAACTTCATTTTACAGCTTGCACCCACTTAGGTTTTGAGGAAGATCTTTCTAATTTCTATTCCTTCCCTTTTAGGAACTGTGACTTAGTGTGTGAAAAACAGGCTTGCTCTTCTTTTCTACCTCATTAGTAATTGTTATTTTGAATAATCAGATCAAAGTCTTAAATTACAGTATTTGGTTTTACTGTTTTAAGGAAAGCTTTTTCCTGCCATAATGCAAAAGGTGCTAATTTCTCGTTAAAAATTCACTGAGCAGCCTCAGACTATTCAATGTAATACATGCTCTGCAGTATATGATGGGCACCACCATTTATCCTACAGCTACATGTATAAAAATATGAGCAGTATTGCAATAATTAGAAATTAAATCTTGAACAGTTTAAGGGGTAAATTTGGAAGAAACTTTAAGAACAAAATTGTAACTTTTGGCTTATAAATTTGGTAAGTAAAGGCTCTAAAGCTCTGCCTAACTTTGAAGGCTTTGTATTTCCTAACTCACAGTCAGTGATTTGCTGTAGCTGTTTGAACTTTGCTGCTTGGCACGCACAGCACTGCCCATTCTGTAGCAGGGCAACCATCACAACCCTTTCACACTGCATCATGTGAACATCCCAAATTAGTTTTGCCTGTTGCTTCCTTCTGCTGCTGAGCCCAAGCAGCTAAGCCAGGCTCTGCATTGTATTACTCATGCAGGGCAGTGGCTACCCCACGCTCAGGGGCCTCCTTTAAGCTATTGACTTTGAAGAGGGGTAGTTTAGCTCCGTAGGAGAATGCTCCTGCTCCTGCTTCTCATCTGTGATTCTCTTCCCTAATTTTAATGCTATTCCTGATTGCTTGCAATAAAACGACACTGGTTGTGCCTCTGTGATAATGTATTAAAGAAAGGGTAAAAAATGTGCAGCAGCTGTGACAGAGATGGGTGACAATATGTGAGAGAAACAACCCTGCAGACACCAAGGTCAGTGAAGAAGGAGGGGGAGGAGGTGCTCCAGGTGCTGGAGCAGAGATTCCCCTGCAGCCCATGGTGAAGACCATGGTGGCACAGGCTCTCCCCCTGCAGCCCATGGAGGACCATGGTGGACCAGATATCCACCTTGCAGCCTGTGGAAGACCCAGAATTGGAGCAGGTGGATGTGCCCTGAAGGAAGGTGTGACCCTGTGGAGAGCCTGCGCCGGAGCAGGCTCCTGGCAAGACCTGTGGCCCCATGGATGACTTATACTGGAGCAGTCCATTCCTGATGGACTGTAACCTGTGGGAAGGACCCACACTGGAGTAGTTCCTGAAGGACTGTATCCCATGGGAGGGACCCCATGCTGGAGCAAGGGAACAGTGTGAGGAGAAGGAGCACCAGAGATGAAGTATTATGGACTGACCAAAACCCCCATTCCCCATCCCCCTGTGCTGCTTAGGAGGAGGAGGCAGAAGAGTCAGGAGGGAAGCTGAGTCTGGAAAGTAGGAGGGTGGGGAGAAGGTGTTCTTAGTGTGGTTTTTCTTTCTCATTATCCTACTTTATTTTTAATTGGCAATAAATTGAATTAGTCTTCCCCAAGTCAAGTCTGTTTTGCCTATGACAGTAATTGGTGTCCTTATCTCGACCCATGAGTTTTTCATCTTATTTTTCTTTCCCTGTCTTGCTGAGGAGGGGGAGCGAGAGAGCAGCATGGTGGGCACTTGACAGCCAGCCAGGGTTAACCCACTACATAGTGTCTGCATGTCCCAATGAATTTTGCACTGAGTGACATGCCCTCTATATTGTGAGCAGGTATTTAACATGTGTTTTGAATTCCCCTAAGCATCAGAGCCTTAAAAAAAAAAAGATGTAATGATGAGGACAAAGTTTGCTTGTGAATCTACATAAGCAGGCCTGAGGTGTCTTCTAACGAGTTGCTGGCAGTCCTTTCAGCAAACTGGCTGCTGAAAAAGCTAAGGAATCATTTAAGACTGTGTATGGAGGTGATGACAGAGTGAGGATTTAGTCTTATGGCTTCTTGGCTTCTTCAACCACATGGAAACCAATGGCAGTTCTTCTAGAATGTATTTCCATTAACTTTGGCTTGACTATCAGTGACTAGCAGGCTAGCTGAAAAAGCCCTGTGCTTATTCTTCATTCAGGTACCTCCATGGCTTACGATAGCCTGCTCTCCTCAGCTGCACAGTGGTATTAGTTTAGGTGCAATAGCAGTGATCCATTTTAAAATGAGAACTTCTATTGAAGCTACACATAGAATCATAGAATCATTAAGGTTGGAAAAGACCCTTAAGATCATTGAGTTCAACCGTTAACCTAGCACTGCCAAGTCCACCACTAAACCATGTCCTCGAGCACCGTAACAGCTAAATGCAGATGATAGCAATAATACATGATTAATGATGAGTAGACTGGTGAAACCCATGTAAGTTAGATTAATAAAAAATGGCTTCAGAATTCACTGCTTTATTCATCTTTAACAGAAATAAAGATAACGTTTGTCATCAGAAAATAAAGTTTCATAGATAAAAATCACAGACAAGTATGCAGCAATATATTGTAGAAAGCAACATACCACTAACTAAAACGAAAATAAGACAGCATAGCTCTTACACTGACATTAAGTAGCATTTTATGTCTGTAATAATATTTCAGCTAAATACGTATTTGAACCATATAACCCACTATTCAAAGGAGCATTATTAAGTCATATGTTGGATGTCTCAGTCAACCCTTATGTCAGTCACAAATGTAGTTATAAAATAGTTTATAAATCTACTAAAAAATCACACTGCCAAGTAAAAACCTTTACCCTATAGAAGGAGTATATCTCTGGGAGATAGATCACACACATGTACAAAAAAAGGAATACAGGCAACAGATATTTATACATGAATATAATCCAGGGAGATGGTGACTTCTAAAAACAATAGCTTGTATATTGGAGGACTGGATGGTATGAGTGCTACTCAGCCTTGGAGAATACTTTATCTCCTGTGTGGTCTAGAGAAAGTGATACCTAGTCTAATCATAAATGTACTACAAACTTCAAGGAGAAATTAAGAAACTGGACTGCACAGGAGTTAGTATGAAGTAAATCCATCTAATGGTAAGGATTATCAGACATGGATAAGGCTGGTTTTATCATCCCTTCTGATCAGCCCGTTCAAGCAAAATTGTAAATCTTTCTTACAAAAACCAAGTTGGCACTGAGTTGTTATCCAGGCTGGCTCTTTTTGACCATAAGAAGCTGGGGCAGGTGATCAGTAGATCAGGTGCATGATGACCTTTTGGGTGGCAGGGTGGTGTGAACAGGGCAAGAGGCTGGCGAGTACTTCAGCTGGCACAGCTGCTACCCAAGAGGAATGAAAGAACTAGCCCAAAGACTAGCAGAGCTATTTCCCTGAGGGAAGAAGAAAAAATGCACTTTTGTGATGATATGACTCGCATAACAGAAAAATTCTTGCTGGACTAACTGGAAGTTGTACTCACCTCTAAGACAGTCAGATCAGTAGAGAGGAAGGAAGGAAACATCGGTCTGGACCAGACCAGTGGTCACCTCCGTGCAGTGTATCTGGCAGCTAATCCTCCCCAGCCAGGTGGGACAGGTCATGGCAGGAAGCCCTCACCTTTACAGGAGTTTTTTGCTGGACATTAGCAGCTTTAGGCAGGGCCTGAGTTAGGCAGACAAAGGTTGTGTGATCTGGCTGCATTTGGTTCACAATTCCAGTGCTGCAAAGTGCTTCTGAATGCAGCCTTGGCCCCATTCCCCAAGCAAAGATGCTGAAATTGAGCTGGTATGTTACCAGCACTTTGGGGAAAGCAGAATAAAGCAAGATGGTTGTGTCTGTGCTCAAATGAACAAACAAAACAGTCTCTTGCCAGGGCTCAGCTGTGGGACAGCATCATGTCCGGCTGCCAGGGTTGGGATAGCACCGAGGCAGGTCCCCAGGTGTCTCTGCATCCCTGTGCCCATGGTGTGAGTCCTCCTTAAGCTTTAAGAAATGCCACGAGCCTTTATTAACCCACAACATGTTTTACTCTTTTTCTTACCCACATGGACAATCCTCTAAATGAAAAGCTAGACCGGAAAAGGGATTATATACCTATTAAATTAAGAATGTAACAAACCAGAAATCCAAAATTTAGAATGCTCATTTGGAACATCTGTTAATTTATACACACACACACTTATACATAAATATATACACACACACATGCACACACGTGAACGGAGGTGTATTTTTATATAATGCATATATAAACAATAATGGCTTGTAAGTTACATAACATATTACTTATTATTTTCTATTGCTATCAAAAATATATTTGATCCATTATGAATTAAAAAGTAATATTGCCTTTATTTAAATTGGTTCTTATTTTTGAAGACTTGATAAATACACCTTGTTTCAAGTCAAATAAAAATGGCTTCAAAAGCAGGTGGGTCACAAAACCTAAGGTATTTTTCTTCATTAATTTTTTATCAGCTAAATTGAATGAAACATTGATGTCACCAAAATATGAATATGTGAGTTTTCTGCCAAAAATTAGCACTGTACAAGTGATTTAGTTACTTCTGTTGCTTTTATTAGTGTAAAATACCAAACTTATGCAGTTCACAAGGTGCAAGCCTTTAGTAACAGAATTACTAATGAAATCAAAGGTGAGATATGAGCTAGTTAAAGCAGCAGTAAGGCTTAGTGGCTAGGTCTACCAGGAAACAAACAAAACAAAGAGACGCAGCAGCTAAAATGACGCTGTTGTGTGGCTAGTGCAATGCTTAAGGGAACGCTTCTGTCCTCCAGTAGGTAATCAGGAAATCAGAAGCGTGTTTTGACAAAATTTCTACTTTTTCACTAGTGTTAAGAAAGCAATGAAGAAAGGAGAAACTTACTTAAAAAATTAAATGCAGACCAATCTGTCTCTAGCAAATAAATCACTGCAGTCAGTTGAAATCACTAAGAAAACATTTGTCCTATTTGTGTAGAGGACATATGAAAACCTATTTTTGACCAGAAGGTAATTTCACTTTAGGCATAAGAATTGGACAAATCCATATTTTAAAATCTCAGAACTTTTACACAGCTACTCCAATCTGTGTACCAAAACTATGCAGGTTACTTTGCTTCTGATGTTAATAATGCTCACTTAAATGTTTACTTCTTGGCTTGCTCAAAAGTATCAGTCTTGGCATACTCAGGGGTATGGCTCCTATTTCAGTATCTGCTGGGATTCACAAATTGAGTTTTCCTCTGACTACTTCCCCTGAAAGACTTGATCCAGTGAGCACTCATGTTGCTCATCCGGAAAACTCCAGTGACTGTGTCAACCTGTGTTGAAAACCCAGCTAGAGAAGGCAGAGCCGTGTCTTCAATAGCCCAACGTTTACAGTATAGCTGCTACATGTTCAGCTCTGCCCTCCATGAAAAGTGCTTTGATCACATATATTCCCTCTAACTGGACCATTTGCTGATCACTAAGCCATTCTTGGTAAGCTGCTTGATATTTCTTACGCTTTTTGTATAAATATGTTTTCAGTTAAAAAAAGGCAAAGACAGAACATTATATCATGGCTATGCTTTCTGTTCTCAGGGGGTAGCTTACTCTTATTAAAGTGTGTTGAATACACTTACCAGACTGGACATGTGAAGAGGTGGAGTACCTGTGGAGGGCTTCATCTCACTAGACTTTAATGTAAATATATGCAACCAAGATAATAGCTCTAGTTTATAGCTAATGCAGGGAATTAGGCACTTTCAAGTCATTATCCATCTAAACTAGAGGTCTGCTTCATGCCTGCTTTGAAATAGAATGGATTGTCCCAAAATTGCATGTATTTCTCTCCATTGGCTATGAGATGACTACCTTAGATGCAAACATCTTCATACCAGCTCTAGCTGGATCCCAAGTAGGGAATAAGACATTTTGCAACATAAGGGCTATTTTTGGCACAATTCTTGCACACACAGAAGCAGTTGTGTAGATTACTGGAGAACTTTACTAACAAAACTAAGAAATCTGTAGTCTTCGAATACCCAGGGATTAGGTGATACTTGAGGATCTCATCCTTTAAAGGATACTAGCAAATTCTACCAAGGACCATTTCACTTCCTTTTTATATTGCTTTATCATGTAGAAAGGTATGTTTATATGTAAAAACTCTACCAAAATCCAATCGCTGATATGAAGCATCTATGCGTTGGTAAGAGAGCACAGCTCTGTCTGATTCAATCGCCAAAAGAAGAAACAGAATGGACCTCAGTCTCTGTGGCTTACCATGATGTTTTTAATGAACATGCAGACTGACACTTAGTCTGAGTCCAGAATATTTTACAAGTCAGGGAGTGTGTTTCCAAACTTCTTATGAAGACATCAAATGATTGATTAGAAAAGCATTTTGGGTAAGACTTGACCGGTAGAAATATTCAGGAGACAGGGAAGGAGCTGTGTGAGGAGCATGCAATCTTTCATGGCATGGCTAGCGTCTGTACAGACAAGTTTTCATTTAGCAGAGGTACAATGGTTGCTGTTTTTGCAAATACTCTTTGACAGAATGCTGAAGGTGTATCAGCTATTGTGCTTAGCTTTTCTTTACACAAAGATGACCATCATAGACTGAAATACCAGATAGATAAATAAATCTATTAGAGATGGGGACAATCATGTGGCCAAAAACATCTGCACTTTAGAAGATCTTAGCCTTTAAGTTTGTGAGTACAATCATGAACACCCATGCAACTTTCTACAAAATCCAGAAGAGAATTCCAGTTTCAAGTGTCTCTTCCTACTGCTTGAATATCTTTAAGGTAGGAGGGGAGACTTCCTTAAACGTTGGTGTCCAGTAACACCACCCATGCAGTATGTATGCTCCCAGGCAGGTCCACGTTGCTCTGCAGTGCTTTCCCTGCTTCTTCTCCTTCCACCCTCCTCTCATCCAGCCTCTGCCTACTTCATTGATGGGAAACAACAGCAACATGACACACTACATTCATTCCTCTGAAAGACCTGTCTGCTCAGGGATTTCTCAGAAATTCTCCATTACAGGAAGAAATGCAGTAATGGATAGTGATGGAAATCTTAACTTTTGAGCTTATATAAAGGCATACAGTTCTGATGTATAAAAACCAATATCTCCTTTAAAATAACCCCTTAACATATTATATAGTTGTGAACGTCTTCATGAGCTATTTAATGTCAACCGTCATGTTAAACTCTTGTCAAGTACTTTGCTTCAATTCTACTCTGAGGCACCTATTTCTATAGTTTGCAGACATTTTAATGTTCTTATCTTTATTAAGATGATATTGTAGTTTACTACCTAAATAAAGCTAAGCCCCACTGCTGAGACTAGGAACAACTTTCAGAAACTGTGATGCAGAAATCTCTCTGGTGGGAACTGGCCATTTGCCCCTCATTGAACATAAGTTTGAATGCTTTCTTGAGTAGGAATGGGCTATTGGATTTGGCAAAGGGTGGACATGGAGCAGATACTGCATATTGGCCCCTAGGCTGTGAGAAAGTTTTTCAGGCTACACTAGCTTGTGTGATAACTTTAAGTCTTATATTTCTTTAAGGACACATCTTGGGGTGGAGTAAAGGTCAAGCACTCTTCTGCTTTCCTCCTGCTGTTACTAGTTTCCATTCAGCTCCTGTTCTGCTACAAAAGGGAGAAACTTGTAGCATGTCAAAAAGTGAGGGGAAAAAAAATTTTGAAGAGCTCAATGCAGCTGTGGTTAGACAGTTTCCAGTGCCCACATGTACCTGGCTTAAAGGTAACTTCATTAACTTATCACCACTCAACATAGTAGTGTGCAGTGTGGCTATACCGTTAAATACGTACTCCACCCTTAACGATGACTGAAAATCTATTTGAATGGGGAGGTAAATGCAGAGATGTGAAGCTGGCATGATACAAGACAGTTTCCTTCTATTTAGTCCATGTTAAAAATGCAAAAGGGTAGTGCAGGCATGCTCCTGGCAGTTTGGTTTATAAAAATAAATGTTGTGGTTAACTGGGTGGGAAATACAATGAGGAGCTGAAAACTAAATGGGAAATGTCTCCTTGTTGAGGAATGTGTTTGCAATCTTGATTTTCTGTGTGTAAAGTCAACCTTGCATTGCACAGACCAAGAGAAGAGACCACGCAACTCTTTGGGGCATCTGGGAGTAGTCTTTATAGAATCATAGAATCATAGAATCATTAAGGTTGGAAAAGACCCTTAAGACCATAGAGTCCAACCTTTAACCTATCACTGCCAAGTCCACCACTAAACCATGTCCTTAAGCACTATGTCTACCCATCTTTTAAATACCTCCAGGGATGGGGACTCAACCACTCCCCTGGGCAGCCTGTTCCAGTGCCTGACTGCCCTTTCGGTGAAGAAGTTTTTCCTAATATCCAACCTAAACCTGCCCTGGCGCAGCTTGAGGCTGTTTCCTCTCGTCCTATCACTTATTACTTGGGAGAAGAGACCAACCCCCACCTCACTACAGCCTCCTTTCAGGTAGTTGTAGAGAGCAATAAGATCTCCCTTCAGCCTCCTCTTCTCCAAACTAAATAACCCCAGCTCCCTCAGCTGCTCCCTGTAAGACTTGTTCTCTAGACCCTTCACCAGCTTCGTTGGTGAGGACTCAGAAGTATTTGCTAAGATGCCCTAATAATCACATAAAGTAGCTAAGCTGCATTAACTTGCTGGAGAATAGATAGCTTTCTTATGCCAATTACAGAAACAATGCTGAACATTTTTTTCCTCTTATCATTTAGATTAAAATCCTTCCATCCTTCATCACCTTATGTAATTCATTCTTCTGTAGACAGTTACACACGGCTAAACTCTGGAATAATAAAAAATATTGTACACACTTCCCTGGAGCTTTTCAAGTGTCTGATTGGCTACATCAACATTGACCTTGAAGTGGTGGGCCAAGGAGTTGGCTCAGGTCTTATTTTCTTAGACAATGGTGGGGAGACTGGGTTATCTCCACTGGCTCAGTGCTGTAGGATGTGTTGCACCAGCAAAGGCAGCCAAATCTGAATGCTCTTGGCTTAACTAGCCATGTCAGCAGGAGTAAGCCAGCAGAGCTCCTGCTCAAAGCTTTCTGGTGAAAAAAATGCCTTTCAGAAGCAACTGCACCCCACCATGACCGTACAGGTACCACTGATCTGCCTTGTCTTTAAAAGTGACATAGCTGTAAATATGGAGTCTAGTTCAAAGGAGATTTCCTTTGAAATTGCCATCTTCTCTAATGACTGCAAAATGACTCCCAGATCAGCAAGAGGAAAGCAAATATTCTGGTGACAGCAGAAAGTTATAACAGCACAGGGAGCAGTGGTGAGTACACATAATTCTGTGAGCACAGGAACCAAGGATGTCTGGTGTCCTATTGATTTCTGTCTCAAGGTAGAGCTCCCAAGAAGATCCCCCCATGTCCAAGCAGAGCTTAACTCACTGTGAAGTCACCTTCTCAGTGGGAGCCTTAGCAGAATTTCTTTCTTTTGAGATCTTTCTCCCTCTCTCAAATTTTGATTGCAATTGACCAAAAGTCAGTGGGAAGTAGAGATAACTGCAAAAGCACGCATGCACATGCACAGCCTCACACACCCATAAGTGTATCAAGGTCTTTTCCTGCAGAAACCAGCCTAATATTCTTGCAAATGCAAACACATCTGCCCCAGACCACTGGGGTGGACTGCCATTCCCTCCTGGGTGCAAGGGTGCTCAGTTGCTGGGAATCTAATACCCATCTAGAAGTGATGAATCTATGTGCTTTAAACTGCCCTGAAAATAAAACATACAAATAAAAAGCCAGAATGAGCTCCTTCACTTTACAAGCAGTGATAAATGCAGTAGAAGCCACTTAATTAGTCTATGATAAATTGCATGCCCAATTAATTGTGATGATTGCCTAGGGGGCAAAACCCAGCTCGAGGCAGTCTGATGACTCCAAAGAACAGACTAATGGCACACTTTACTGAGCATTGGAGAGTCTCTTCCCGTGCTCTTCCTGCAGTTGTCGGTAGCTGAATCACAACAGTAAACTGCCAGGGATGTATTTGCTTGCACCAGCTTTGCCCCAGTTTGACCTTTTCTTCATTTTATGCTGGTTAAATGAATCAATATTATCTTAATATGATGTTTCCTTTCGTCCTCCCAGTAGCAGTGCGTGGTTATGCCGTGGACTTAAAATGCAATTAATGAAATATTAAATGAGTGCAATGGGCTTCCTTATTCCTCCGAGTTGCAGGTGGGAATTGGGAGGAAACACATTAAAGGTAAAGGAGTTACCTGAATGTTAAATCAACGTAGGTCTAAAAGCCATGTTTCACAAATTTATGTACAGAGACTATGAAGCATGGCCATTGCAAGCAGGGTTGTACCAGTTTGAGCAAAAAGGTGGTTTTAAAATGATTTTGCTAAACCAGTGACAAAGACCATGCAGACATTGCACTTTCAGTTTTAAAACAGTAAATGACTTCACAGGTCAGAGTCAGGTCCCAAATGTGCCATCTGCCTGTTTGCGGTTTGTTTACTTTATACATGATTGAGCTTAGTGCTCGTCTTGGTTCCTTTTACATAATGATGTTATGATAACCACATAATTAATGTTTTTAGTGTTTAGCAGATAAATGAGATGCAAAAAGAGAAAGAGAAATACCTGATGTTTAAATAGAAATTCTTCTAAAATGCCCAGTAGGAGCCAAGTTTTATTCTATGATATTTAATCTATCATTTAACATATGTAATAATTAGTATTAGCTTACAGTGATAATAAAGGGCGTTCACATACCATTCCTGGGATGTTAATGAGTGGGTGAAACAAATCTTTTTGTCTATTTTTTTCCTCACATATTTTTTTTTTCTCCCAGATATTAATTTCCAAAACTTCACATAATTTCAGCAGAAAGTAGATGTCAAGTGACACGTGATTAAGATAGGCAAAAATATTTCACTTTATTTGGGGAGCAGTTGAAGGATCTCCTGGAAATCTCATGAAAAGTGTATTCTTGAAAATATTTCTGGTTTTTTTCAGACCTTCTACTCCTGTAAACATCTGAATGCTTATACTCTTGCCCCTTCTTATTTCTTATACAAATGTGGAGCTTATATGCTTGCCCCTTTTTATTTGGAAGGTTAACCTCACTGCAAATGCACTAGAGGTTGAGCAGAAACATATGGAGAAAATACGTGTTGTTCTTCTGGTTCCATGAAAAATTATGAAGTGAAGGTGAAGAATGTGAGCTCAGTGGGGGAAGAGGAGGTCAATGAGAAATTTGTCCCCGTTTCAAATATTTTCCCATCATAGACTAAATTGGGCAATGTTCTTCCCAGGTCAGGATCATAGAAATGTGTCTCCAGTGATTTGACTTTAGCCTCTCTCAGAGTGGATTTCTGTCAGGAATTCTCGTAGTTCTTAGTGATGTTTTAAATTGCAAATGTTCGCATAAAGAACTCCATACATTCACAAAAACCAAGTTCTACTGACTTTTTTAGCAAGGCATGAAGCTAATGCCTCCTATTAAGAAAGTGCTTTATAGGAATAATTTTGAAGTGGAGTTACGCATTATTAATGGAGACAGACTTGATACTGAAGCAAACCGCATTTGGCAGCAAGAACATTTAATAAAAATGTCATTAAAAAATTTAAGCTGTATGCTACCAAGTATTTTGTAACTCCCTCCACTGACTTCTTGGCCTCTCTTTTTCTTTCCTGTCTGGTAAGTAGCTTGAGGTGGTTGATGAACATTGGAACTGAGGAAGTCTGGCTTCTCACTGCTGATTGTCTAAAGGTTTGTTGGCTTTGACACCTAAGAAGAAGGAAGGTCCATGTCCCATTTTATGCATTTAGAGCTTTCCTAAGGCTTTTCTTTCATGTAGGTTCTACATTGTCAAACAAGAAGTAGGGTTTTTACCATAACTATTTACTCAGCAGAGGTAATTTTACAACTTTTTTCTAATAATGAGTACCTATTTCCACAATTTAGAAAATTTGAGATCTCTTCCAACCTACCCCTGACAAATTTACATCAATACAATTTGATATATTTTGTTAAAATTTTCCACTAAATGATAAAGAAAAATGGACCATCCAATAGGCTTTAATATTCACTTAGAGTGACACCGCAGGATTAATTTCTTAGAAACCTCACCTTTAAAAAACAGAAGCCATGCAGGAGGTATTTTATCAAACATTGTATTCAATGTCATCTCCGGGAAAAAAATGTGGCTTACTGCTACATCTCTTACCACGTAGCAACTCTATTTGAAATGCTGAGGCAGTGAAATGAAATAGTTACATTTGGAATGAAATGCAGCCTCAATGACTGATTTACTGGGGCAAGAAGTTACCACCCAGGTGATCTTTGGGACAGACTGGAAACACCAGCAGTAGCCCTGCTTATATAGCCCTCATTTTTATTTAAAAATAGGTAAGGTGATACTATTCTTTTGAAATTTACTGATAGCAGAGAATACTGAAAGCACCCAGGTTTTTTTCTGCCACACCACTGAATGTTGGTTATAAATATCCCCACAGAGCTAGAACAGGAAAATGAGAAAGTATTTTAAATGAGGAGAAGAATCACCTTCAGCACCTGAAATCTAAGCAGATGGAAGTAAATATATATATATATGTGTGTGCATTTTACTATTATTATCTTTATTTTCACTGGGTAATTTTTTTTCCCCCACTGGATATTGGAGAGCTCTGCAATGCCCGGCACTGAGCTCTCTAGTCATTGAATTCAGGGCAAGAATCTGTAAAGACTCTATGGTCTGAAGATGGACATCTTCAATTAGGACTGTGAGCTGGCATTCGTGATCTCTACTTACAGTAGATACTATGACCTTGACTCCCAAAGGCAACAAAATTTTAATCATGGACTTTCCTAACTCCTTAGGGAGTGCTGAAGGCACAAGATATTTCTTCTGGCAGCTGTACAACTTTCCCAGCTGGATGAAGCACCTCCCTCTCCATAGGGCTTACAAGCAGACCTAACCCTAAAGGTAGGTCTCTCTTTTCACAAAGTCTTACTGGCATTTGGTGCTGACCTCATCTCAACCCTCCCAGGAGCTGGCTGGAGCCACCACCTTGGAGGCTACCCTGTCCTCAGGGAGGCATCACAGGGATATGGAGTAGGGGATGAAACCTATGTCTGACAGTCTTCCTGAGGAGGAGTTAAGTTTGTCCTACTTTTCACCAAAGTACTTAAATATTTGTTATGCCAGAGGGAGAAAGAGGGAACATGGCATTGCTCAGGTAAGGGCAGTCCAGCTGGGACTAGCTGCAGGGGCTGTCCACTTTACTGGGAAACCCTATGGTAGGCGTTTCCTAGGAAATGACACCTGCACCCACACTTTGTAGAGTCCAAGCTGATGTTCTCCATCTTCCAAGCAGGGCAGCCAGACCTGCATTCTGGCTGGAGGTACTTTGGGGGGTTTGCAGGAGCAGAACGGCTGGGGCATTAGGCGTGTTGACAGAATTTAAATGTTTCCAGTGGCAGACGAAAAGAAGGTGGTGCTTTTGAGGAGTGAAATTTGAGTAAATGCACTCCAACCCTGCAGTCTATTCAGGAGTTTAAATCCCTCTGTGGATATTGGCCTATATAAAAAGCCGCTGGACTGTGCTTTTACATAAGATCCTGAGTGACTTTGTAAGCCTTCAGCAGCTTCCAAATCCTTCACTTTCAACAACAGTGTTCTTTGTACTAAAAATGTAGTATATAAAGCCCTATCATATACTTGGGTTTGAATATACGCAGAGAAGTTCCACGTAATAACATCTTAATGCCCAGACAAATGCAAAATTAATATACTGAAGTTCTCCAGCAGCAGTAAGAGTAAGAGCAGTAAGATTTTTTTAATGGTTTTGGTTGTTTTTTTTTTTAATAGCAATCTCTATTTTTGAGACAGGCAGAGGAAAATCTCAAGCTGTAAGCTCAGCATCCCCGGAGTGAATAGGGTTCAATGTAGCATGGATAATTTGTTTGCTTTGCAATTATTTTCCATCAGTGGAGACAAATTGATTTGTACAATAAAATTGACGGTCACTGCAAGGCAGCTGGCTTTCTAAACTGTAAAAGAATTTGACTAGGTTAAGTGAGTACCAAATTTTTGGAGTACCGGGATGTCCTTTTGTACTGGTAAAACTTGCAACAATTTTAGGGCTTGCCAGTGATTGCTATGTGAAATTCAGTATCAGAGAATGACAGAACAGTTATTCTTCATACCACTGTGAGCAGGACCATTGCCAGTCTATTAGTGACCAGCTTTGAAAATTATTTCCACCAAAACAGAAATCATAATGCAGGGAAAGAAGCTGATATTAGAGCAGATGAATAGGTAGGAAGGAAATAGGAATAACTGCCTCCAAACTGTCTTCTTAATTATTAAAGGAAATTAGATATTTAACATGAGCCAGAGTTGAGGATGCTGGGCAACAGGAGAGTTTCTGCCAGAGGAAAGGATGTAGCGAAAGCTTTATCTGGAATGTAGGAGCATGATCAGCCAGTGAAGTGTATTTCCAGAAAATGTTGGTAGTAGAAGCAAAGAAAAAATAACCATTTTGTGCTGCAACTAGAATATTCGGATATTTTTCCAAATAAAAATATTTAAAGCCCATAAAAACTAAGCAGAGATTGACTTTGATTCTTTTACCTTTCCATTTAAAAAAACAAAGACTTGATTTGGCCTCTCAAAAGCTCTGTCAAAACTTTAGTGCATGCATGGTCAAATGCTAAGTGTGACTGGGAATGCCGTAGTACCTGGTAGCTGCCTGGAACAAGGCTTTGATTCCACTTTTCACAACACTGGGCTAATCAGAACATACTGTCATATTCAATCTAAAAGCAGATTATGCCCCAGAAAAATGCTGGACCTAGAAGTTCAGTATTGCTCCGGTTAAACTTCATTTGGATGTTCCAAGTGTTAAACCTCATTGCAGACATCAGGATTAGATTAGTGATACTGTCAGTTTTGCAAAAGACTGAGATCAGCACTAAGTAAGGTAGAAGTTTGCTAAAACAGGCTAGTTTCTCTTTGCCCAAACTTAAAGGACCTGGGAAAAATTGATACTGTACAGTTCAAGCACATTTGACTGGGCTTAATACATAAGGTAAACAAAGCGCTCCAAGCACCGATCAAAGTGCAGTTCTGGGGGCCAGTGGCATGATCTTTAGGTGTGAGAAAGAAAGTTTTGAGGAAGAAGGTCACATGTTTGAAGGTCCAGACAATCAGGCTTTAGCTTGACCTCTCTGCCTAACTGGGAGCAGCTCTCCCCAGCTACTCATGTGAGCAAGGTTCAGAGGTTACCAATTACTTAGGGAGGCTGAGAAAGTTGTATGGAGCTGCTCTCAGCTGCCATTTCACATTAGCATCAGGCCACTTGCAGGTAGGCCATTGTGGTTAATGCTTCACTGCCGGTCACTGATGGTCTTCAGCTTGCAATTGCCGCAGCAGCGACGTGGCATCTCCCTGTCCTGCCGAGAAGCTCTTCATGTCCGCCCTACGGCGCAACCACTCCAGCACCGCTCACCATCCCCACGCATTTGTGCATCACGTAGCTGCACCCCTGCTACATGGGGGTTGTTTTAATTGCTTGACTGTTGCCAAGTAACATTTTTTTCCCTTTTTCTCATTTCCCCCCCCCCTTTTTTTTCCCTCTGAATATTTCAGAGCCATCAACAGAAATGAGCGAAATGCTTTAATTGGTTGCAGATATTGAGATGATTAGAGTAATTTCTGGCAACTTTTTCTTACAAATCTTAAAATAATATACGTGCCTGCACATAATTCATTACTAACAAATTAAGCAAGTGTGACTCATAGCCTTATGGTAGCAGAAGTATACAAAAATACCTTCAATAAAAGTCTTGTAAGTTATATTAAATTTCTGAAACTTATACTAAAGCTCTTAATTTAAGAGCTTATACCATTTTCCAACTTTAGAAGTTAGAATTACCCTTAGAAATTATCTTGGGGGGGACTGTGTCAAACGAACTCCCTCGGGGAGTTCTCATGCTTTCTTCTGAAGCTGCTCTCTCGGGTAGTGACAAACAGGATATTGAACAAGGCCTCTGGTTTGATCCAGTATGGAAAGTCCTATTCTTTCTGTTTCACAAATAGGATCTGGGGGTTTGGAGTTTTTGCTTTGTGGAAGTCACAAAATCAAGAATGATCACACTTCCCTAACACAAGACATATTTTCATTCTAAAAATGAGCCAGTTTCCTTTCAGAAATAAGTCTGGATTTGATTACACATCCTTTTACTTTCCCTGGAAAATTTCTGCTTGGAAATATTTACATAAGTGAAGAAATTTTCTAGGAAATTGTGAGCCACTTCGAGTTTACAGTGAAAGGCAAAAGCAGCCCAAACTTAGACTGTGAATATACTATTTAACATACACCGCCATCATATATATTTATAGTTATTTGTTTATGACTTTTTTAAACTAAAAAAACTCCCAAAACACAACTGGGATTATTTTATCCTTGACTCGCACCTCACTTTATTCTTGTCTTCCTCGTACCAGTTAATTCATCTCTAGGGTGAAAGATAGTATCTGTGACACAGTGTTTAGCAAAATAAATACATGGTCCCTATAGCTTCTTGTATGTCATCTACTGCTACAAGCTTACTAGAAGTCATATTTTCCATACAGCAAGCAGGCAAGTATAAGGAGTAGTACTCTCAATGTCTGGATGATAGAGTTGGAGTATCTTGGTCACATGGCATGTCATGCTGCATGGTGCAGACTTTGATATATTTGGAGAAACATTTGCTACGTCCTAAGTTTTTCAAAAGCTAGTCTTTTATCTTTCTTTGAGATTGATATCTTTTCCCCAATAAAAAAGCTTTCCTTCCTCATAGGCTTTTTCTTCCTGTATTTTTTATTTTACCATCCTTTCACATTGACCTTCCATTTGCCACTATGCCTGAAAATTCACTGTCATTCCTCATTTGCCAGCTTATACTATTTATATGGCTGCAAAAATTACAGATACACAATTTGACATGCTTATTAATAGTATAAGAAAGCTACTCTTCACAACCTTATCTCATCGGTATAGCCTGAAAATTACAGGAGAGTAACTAAGGCTGATGTGAAAAAATACTGAAAATGAGAATAAACTGAAACAAATTAGTAGACTGATGATGGCAGCTTGTAGACAAGGCTAGAGGGAATCTTAGAGGCTGAACCTGTTCCCACAAAATGTAGCTGGAATTTTCCCACTGGCATTAATGATATTAGACCAGATCCCAGATTTGCACTGAAATTGTTATGCAAGCAGAAACTGTGAAACTTGTGAAGAAGTCTTTTACCATGAAATTAATAAAGGGCATTGGTTTTCTTTAAAAACACTAAATATGAATTTAAATCCTGACTCTGACTCATATCACTATAGAGACTCTTATTTAATGTACAGATAGATTGCCAATAGGCAATTCAAGGCATCACATAAATTTCAGGAAGAAAACTGTGGAGATTGCTAGGGAGGAGAATAGCTAGGAAAAGATTCCCAGAAAAAGAGGGCTTGTAGAGGAGATTTTTCAGCTCATTACTTACTTGGGTCAAAGCCAGAATAGGCAGATTGCTCCAAAGAAGGAGAATGGGTGGGAATTGGCTAAAGATGAGGATAAAAAGACTGTAGGATTGGATGGTGGTGGAGGAGGAGGAGGAGGAAGACTATAGGAAGAAAAGAGAAAGTGCATGAAACCTGAGATGTGTTTTGGATGAGCATTAGAGGCATAGACCCTAAGATATAATAACATGTAGAGATCCAATTTAAACGCTTGACAATAGACAGAGGACATTAATTCTATCTGTTTTACATTATCCTCTGTTAAACAAAACATTTATTATATTACATGGCCTATTATGCATGAACTGAATATTGAAAGCAATACTACTGTAAAATATTCTTCTGTATTTAATGTAAGAACATTCTTTTGCTCCTTCCCTTGTAGTTATTCTACATAAAATAGAGAAACTGCAATCCAAGCTTCTTTGTGAGTAGTATTTAAAAAAAAAAAACACAAACAACAGTGTGGCATTCCAAGTACTTTAATATTTAGGTGTTTAATACTACCATCATTAACTTAATGATAAAACCCCCTTATGCCCTGTGTGAATTTCAGTGTTTTTAAGAATATACTTTAAAGAAACTTCAGTCAAAAATCTCGGTGTAGTGCAGAAGCAAAAACAGGTATTCCAGAGAGAAATGTTTCTAGCAGAAGTGTCAGGAGTAGCAATTAGGAGAAGATTTGGAAATTTTGACTGATATAGGTGACAGGGACTTCATTAATTTAGCTACTTACGAAAGAAAAACATGTGAAGGTACAAGGAGTTTTTAAAGGTACTGCCAGGTGTAAATGTAAATACTAGACCCAGTTTGGAGGCCTCATAGAGGTTCTGTAGTGATGCTCTGGAAGGCTGAAGAACAACCATAGAACACAGGGAGAACTGAAGAGTAGATTTTTGCAATGTGTATTTAAAAGTTTTCTTTCCTTTTTATCAGTGAAAATTGCAAGGCTAAGCAAAGCCAAAATAAAAATATTAAACAAATATATATATTGAAATGTCTGCTGTACCCCTTCTTTTTATCTTTAGTTGTATTTAAAAGTCACACATGCTATACCAGATATGTATGGTACAAGTTGTTTTTCCTCAGAAATATTCTGCCCTGATTTCTCCAAGAGGCCATATAGAGTTTTCAGCTGCTTGAAGGATGTGGACACCACTTATTTCAGTGTGCTGTCTGGTATTAAGAGAGATGGACAGGAGATAGGACCTTGGAAAGTTGGAAGTATTCTATTAAAATATGATAGAGAAATTATATGTAAGTTATACAATAGAGTTTTTATTTCTTATTCTCTTCTTTACAGAATATCTCTCATCAGGTAGGAACTTGTGATAGTGCTACTTCCTTGAATAACCAGCCACATGCTATAAATAGTGAATACTGTAATAAAAACAGCAAATAGTTAAGTAGCTTGTTTGTTGAAACCTCTTGATGAAAAATGTTCCCCAGTTTAGTTAGTGACCACTTCTGAAGAATAAGCCCATCAATAGAAATCAAGGGCTCCACTTGTGACAGGTCTATGACCAATGAGTCAATGGTCTGCTTTGATCTGTCATGATGTCAGTCTGCAGTCCAAATGAGACCTGTGCCTAGGATATGTCAGTCAGACTCTGACACAGAGAGACTGCCATCTCAATGGACAAGACAGAAAAATGTGGAGGAAGAAAGCAGATGTTTAATGGCAAAAGCTAGGTAAGAGATTGAGGAGAGAAAGAGGACTAGAACTTAAATCTGATGTCCTGCAAGGTCTCAGGAAAGGCTTTCTGATGCTTGAAGAGTCCGTGTACTTCAAAGGGATGCAAGCAGTGAATTTGGGGTGCATAGAACATCAAATTGCCCAGATTATGGATTTAAAAGGCATGGTGTTACTTCAAAGCAATAGTGAAAAACCTTTCTCTTTGTGCCTCTCAAGTGGAATTAATTATTCCTAAGAATCTCAAAGCATTGTTTTGTCTCCTTTTCCTCTAAAATTTATTAGCCGCCTTTCCAATACAGTTTGCAGAGGAATTTAAAAAAACATGAGAAGGTACAGAGTATACAAGGTGGGTTTTTTTACCCCCTAATCATTCAAAACTAAAGAAATGTCATCAGACTTTGAAGATGAAATCAACATCACCACCATGTCAGCTGATCCTGGTTAAGCTAATACAAAGAACAAGTAATCACAGTGAGCAAAGCACAGCCAAAAAGGTCAAAGGCTGTAACTGTAGTGAGAGACTCCTGAATGATGCCCTGTCTTGGATGAGTAGCTGCTGAATGGTGTCAGGAGGGCCAAGGAAGATTTTGGTTGATTTATTGGAGTGAAGAAGTTGGACGGCATCAAGCTTCAGATCAAATGAGGTCTTTGAAATGATAGGTCTACCAAATTGGTTGCACATCACTGAGACGTACTGATAGCAGCCAGCCCACACAAGATTGCATTTCAGTACAGAAGTCTTTTTAAAGTATTCCAGTGAGCCACAGGAAGAGAGATAGCAGGAAAAGCAAAGAAAGGCTGAGCAGACTGAAGATCTGATGTCCCTTTCTGTCATGTGTAGATGCGGTGAAAAACAGTGCCATGCACACACTGGGCTTTTCAGTCACACTGGTGCACAGAAAACATGACAGACAGTAATATCCTCTTTTATTTGGAAGGCCAACGCACCAATGGTTTCATAGAAAGTTGCAGCTCTTGGACAACATCACATAGATCTGATTTCTGTTATTCCCCAGGAACATTATGATGACAGGAAAACTTATTAAAGGGGATAAACAGATGCAAAATAAAGCCAACTTTTCCACTACGAGATTGGAAATCAAGACATCTGGGTTCAGTTCCCAAGTTTGCTGTAATACTGAATGAATTACAACAAAGTGAATGCCTCAGCTACTCATCCATCCAAGTGGCTAGTGGTCCCTCACTTGCTGCTTTTTTTGTCAATTGCCTTTTAACTAAAATATTTTTGTCAACTGTCAAGTCTTTAACAGCAGGGTTCTATCTAATTGCAATGCTATAATACATAAAATAAGTTTAAAAAGATCAATATCTTTATTTTCTTTTTCTGTTTTGAACATATGTAAAGATAAAACCCTGCACTGATAATTAACATGATCAAAGGTAACACCAAGTTCTTCCACTACATGCTTCACCACCCTAAAGAAAGGTTAAGACTCATTCAAGTGAATAGTGCTCCTCCTCATAATGTAAAAGCTAAATTTGCCTATTTAAAACATTCATAGAAATAAATTTTTTTCCTTAACTAGCTTTATATTTCATCATATTATTCACTAACAAATTTATTTTGTTAAAAGAGTATTCTGAAAGAGGTGAGGGGTGATTTCAGCCAAAATCTTGTTTCCTTTTGCCATGTGCAGTCTATCTCCAGTGTTACAAGCAGTTTTTATTGTAATTTCTGTTGTTTTTCACTAGTAGTAACTAGCTAAGCAGAAACAGACCTGTGATAACAGTAATGTGTTACAGTGGGTACGACAGAAAGTGGGAAAGGGTCACAAGGAAAGGAAAGGGGAAGTGGGCAGACACAGCCAAACTGCTCCTTTCTGGAGTATTCCCAGGTTCAGAACAGTGTAACGGGATCCATCCCAGGATATTTTAGCTCTTTCCTAGGCAGGAAGAAACTGTTCACATATAGTCTTATAGTTTCTACATACACGAAAGCTGTAACTAGCTTCAGCAGCCTCAGCAAGGGCCTGTGGACGTCAGCAGTAACACACAGGGTTTAAGAGCTTTATTTTTTCTGAATGTTTGCTCTCCTTTGGTGTAGCAGCTTACACCTGTGCAAGCATTTCAATTTCCCTCCATTTGTTCTTCCTTTCCCACTTTTTCCTACCCTCTTTCCCTCTGGGAATTATCATCCCTTATGTCTCTTTCCTGTTTGTCTTCTCCCAGCTGTGATCTGGGGTATCAGATGTATCAGGATGTATCAGGATGTATCAGGATGTATCAGGATGCTCAGACTACTTTGGAGAGGCAAAGATGAAGTTGTGTAGTGGAAAATCTAGCTTTGTGGAGTTTTAATAGCAGTGATTGCTCCAGCTTTGCCATTTGGGGAGGCTACTGTCCCCAGCTGCATGTCATCACCATCCTCCCAGTGCTAGCTGAGCATCTAGTGTTAGCATTGTATCATCTTTCAGCAATAAGAAGCCAGTCAGCAAAATTGGCCAAGAAACCCATTTTTTAGCCATACAGCAGCCATAGCTTTCTCTGCCTGTGTGGTTCTCCAGCATGTTCCTCCTGCAGCCCAGTCTGGCTTTTGGCTTCCCGCAGCACTCCTCAACAGTCACTCCCTGCCTCGCTCTCCTCCTGATGGCAACGGTTATGCCCTATAGCAGAGATTTTTAAGGATTATCCTCTACCCCTGCTGGCTAGGCCAGACAGGAGGGCAATTGCTAGGAGTAGCTGTCTCCTTCCTAGCTGATGCATTGTACTTGCTCTCCCTTTTATGTGTGCTGGCATGACTTGCAAAGTGTTATTTTAGTTGCAGTCATAACTAAAGCTAATAAAATGCTATTATGGTTAATTATATTCACCGGCAAGGCACTTAAACTTTACATGAAATGGCATCCCAGTAGGCTTGAGTTTTCATAGCATATGGCAGTTGGAATGGCAAGGTTTTAAAAAACATGTAATTTCATTAGAGTAACAAGACAACCACTTGAGTAGTCTTTTTATGACATGTTTAATGATGCTGCCATATGGATGGCTTGTAAACAAAAAAAACCTACTGAAGGCTAGATGAGGTAAGGGACACATACATGTGGCAGAGGATATCCCAGCATGCTTCAAGCACTTGCAGCTTTAATAAGCACTTCTCAGCACCTTGTGCTTATGAAAAGATGCAGTGAGGCTTTGTTCCTACTTGCCCATTTACAGAACTGATTTTTATTTAAAATTAAAAATTAAAAAAAGCGTGTGAGGCTGCTATAAATTCCCTTCAGGCCCTTGGATGTCCTGCTGTATACCAAAGAGCTTTTCTCACTGGCTTTGGTGACTAGAAGACATTTATTCCATACTGATCTCAGTGCTACTGACTTCTAAGCGAGCTCCACAGTTTTGTGGAGATGACCTTTCCTACCCTTTGGGCACCTTGGAAAAACATTTTGGGACACCATGTTATGAATGGGATGCCCTAATGTTAACCTACTGTAGTTAGCTTAAGCCTTAAGTATTTATTTATTAAATCCAAAATAGTGTTACAAAGTGTAAACCTTTGTATACACCAAAGTGTAAACGTGGGATGCTGGTGACAGAAAGTAAAATCTTGTTTATCTACAAGATCAAATCCAGGAGACCTGTCTCCCTCTCCGTACCTAGCTGCATAGGTGTAGGTGCTCTTGTAACCCATAGCACCAGGGAGTTTTGTTGTGCATGCTTCAGAAGGCATTTACAGGAAAGACTCTTCAGTTTAGGATGTGTACAAGCTTCTGTTCCTCTTTACCTTAGGTATGTCAGAGGGATCATGAGTGATCATATTTTCCCCCTTCTCAGTTTTTCTTCCTCAGGTTACTGGACCTCAGTTTGGAAGATGGTTCTGAATTTCTAGGCTAATAACTTTCCTCAGTGTTTTGGAAATAACTACTATGTCTTTGGCAAACTAGATATGTGACAACAATTCTAGCAGATCCTTACCCACAGAAAAGTGATATACTTCTTTGTGCCTGATAAAGTAATTTGCAAATATCAGACAAACTGGCTCTGTTCTCCAGAACATATAGCTCACATTAACATGCAGTTGACAACCATATTTTACAGAAAGCAGCCTGCTACTGACTCCTGACTGAAATTATATATGATGATAAATAACCACTACAAGGTGTTAATCGCCGAAGAGGCATGACTCCATCACACAGTCTTGATTTTTTAGATATATCATAATAAAGCTTTGAAATACTATTCCAATGGAATTTATATCAGTTGTGCAATGTAACCTGTTAATCACATCTGCTGTCAGAGTTTTGAGTGGTTCCAAGAAGGTCTATCAATCAGAACTGCTCAACAGACATGCACAGAAAACAAGGAGAGGAATTAATACTCTGTGGATATGATTGCATTTCTAGGGAATATGGAAGCACAGGATCAGGCAAATAGATACGTGAAGTGGAGGAAAGCTGTAGGTGTTCTCCATGGGCACTGAGGGATAGGGAAGGCAGACACTGAAACAGCCAGATGAAGCAGGTTAATGGGGTGGAATTTGCAGAAGGAAATTTGCAGAAGGACAGGAAAAACAGACTGAGGGGGAAAGGGAAGGAAGGGCCCTTCCACTGCCAGCACAGCAGAAAATTTGAGGGTAGGAAGGACTAAGAGCAGCAGAAGAGTTATGGACACTGACAGCTTGGAGACCTCAGAAGCATTGAGATGGTCATCAGAAGAAGAAATTGTGGTGAGTCATCATAACGTAGGAAATCAGGGCACTTCTGTTCATTGTGGAATAAAGGAAAGCTGTCTTGCTTTTAGTTTCCCTAAGCTACATTTTGCCCTTTTAATGGGTGACTTCAGGGCTCATTAAAGAGCAAAACCAGTAACATGGACTTGAAGAAGACAAAATGTGAGCAGATGTTATGCAATCTCTCGTGTGTGTAATTCTGCCCTGGTACCTGCCATGTCAGTTGTGACCTATAATAATAGCACCTCTGAACTTTCACTTCGGTGCTCCTTTTAACCACAGACTGCAGTAGTTTGGGACTGCATGATGACTTTGTGATGTTGACAACTGGAGACCAGGATTAAACTACTAAATTCTTTTTAATAACAACCAAACATAGGATGCAAATTCTCTAGAGGCAACCTAACTTGCCAACTCTGCTTTTAAAAATATAATTTGCCAAGAAGCAATCCACAATTTACATATCTATTTTCTTTTAAAACACTTTTTTAAAACAAAGAAGTATTAAATCTTGGCAGAGGCTTTTGGCTAAAATGCAGCAAATATATTATGAACAGATTTTTACAGTATGTTTCCACATTATTTTTGCTATACACTCTAGACCTACGCAAAAGCTTTCCTATATATTTTCCCTTTATGAATAGAAAACAGTCAGCAACTTTAGGGTTTCAATAATGCCAGAGCAGAAATAAATTTCCAATATAGTTCAGGATAATAGTTCCAATTGAAGAAACCTTTCTGTCTTGATATTGTGAAGTTGGAGTTGCCCAAGACTGCCATTCACACAAAAAACGAGCTTAACAAATTGAATCATTCACATACTCCTTCATAATTCTAAAATATTTCTAATTACTTTTTTTCCAAAGACCATTTTAACATCTCAAAAGCAAATCTCTTCAAGCAAAGGTGGGTGCTTCTTAAGCTCTTTCCTTTTTTTCCACTGTAGAGCCAGTTTGCAATGTAAGACCGACTGCTCCATTTGCCTTTGATTTGGGAAGTGAGAAACAGGGATTTTTAAAAGTGAGTTTAGAAATCGGTAGATAGAGGTTTCTGAAGAAGATCAATGAGTAACCATGGGGTACATTTTTGAGCCTTTTGACTGTGTTCGTATCTGAGAACCATTCTAGTTGGTGGATGCTTTGTTTGCTTTTCTGTTCTACTACATTGCGTGCTGCTGCATTTCAGGTGCATAGGGATCAACACATGGATGCTGATAGCAAAATTTCCATTTCACAAATAAACTGAAAAAGAGTAAAGTTTCTCCCCTAACCCACATAGAGGGCAAATTATAGAGGCCAGACAGGGATAATAAAAGTGTATGATTGACAGCTGACACAATGCCAGTGAAAATTTCTCTCCCCCTTAGGATATTGTTTTGATAATCTTTGCCGATTTAATACTTTATGGAACTAGAGATTTTTCTTCTGTCTGTATGGATATTTTTGAGGGGTGGGGGTTGCACTTGTCAATTGCACATCAAAATAGCATGGTAAACAGGGAAGTGAATTGTAAACAACAGCTCCAGGTTTGTTTTTGTCCTTGGGCTGTTGGGAGATGTTTTTGTACGTGAAGGTTAACAGAACACAGTAGCAGCCTTCATCAGTTCTTAAGGACATTTGCCCAATGCTCCCATACAACTCACCTGACCTCAGTGTTTCTACCTGTTTTTGTATCATATAGTCAAAAAAGTCTATTCTGAAGTGCAACTGTAAAGCAGCATAATGGGCTTACCTGTTTATGGCATTTAAAGACTATATATTTGCCTAGAAATATGTATATCATTTTCTGTTGGTTAGTCCATCATTTTGCCACAAGGTCTATCAGTCCACTTGGTCATTATCTGTTTTACACACCTGCAAAGTTTTTGTGAGCATGTATTGATGTCCATTCCAGCTGAGACATTGCACCCAAACAGTGAGTGTCCCGATCACACGGGGGTGACCAGTAGTACACACACACACACAGAACATAGTAGTTCGCACAAGCTTGGTGTCCTCGGGCTCCTCCAGCCCCAGCCATCAGGACCTCCTATCCCTCACCAATGGCACTGCTTTCTTGGAGCAGCTCAGGGTCCTTGTCCCCATTTGTCATCTGGCCACTCTTTTAGCTCAGCACTGACTTATGCCTTGCAAGAAACAGTCAAGTTTTCTCTCCCATGGTTATGCTGAGCCTGCAATGCAACAAAGAACAAAACATAAACAAAACAAGCTTTTCCTATGGAAGTCTGCAGATACGACTTCAAACGCACTGAAGAGGCAGATCTGTTGTGTTAGTTGATGTCTTTTGTAGAAACATCATCAGTTTTCCTACTGGAATAGGATTTTCAAACAATTTTTTGCTCTGACTTCAATGGCTCCATATATAATTTTCTTGGTTTGCAAGTAAAACGTAACACTTTTATCTTGCAAAGACAGACAGCTCTGAATGCTAAGATACATATTTTTTCCCAATATTAATATCAGGGAAGAGGAGTTTACAGGCCAAAAAGTTCTACCCATGTAACTCTACTAATTTCAGATAATACCTTCTGTGTCACAGATGTCCATTGTGTTTGGTAGGATATCACCATTGGTACTGGCTGGAACTTACTAAACAGTTCTGTAGATGATGATTCGTAAAAGATTTCAGTTTCTTCTACTGAATAAGCTTTAGAGTAGGAAAGGGTGGATGTGCATCTTCCTAACTATGGATCTAGCAGGGACTACCCTGAGCACCCTTGGGCTGGAGTCCACCTCTGATCTATCTACACCGAAGCTGAAGTGGGGCTAAAGAGGTGAGGACAGCTTCACTCTGAATTGTACCACTTCAGTCTCATATCAGTATTTTGATACCAAAAGGGGACTCTGATAAAAAAGTAAATTAAATAAACTACTCTCAAATGTTTATAGATATAGTGAATCACGGTGGAAGAGTGTCTTTTGAGTTAGTTTCTTTCTGAAAACAATGTGTTATCCAAAGAACAGTGAAAATTAAACTATGCAGTTTCACATCAGGTTAATTGATCATGGAGGTTTTTTTGCTTGGTTAGCTGAGATGGGGGTAGGCGCTTGAATACATTAACACTGCAGTTGACTGTAGTCTTGGAGATCAAACCTTTAAAAATACATCCAAGTAGCCTTTCATATAGGCATGATCCCACTGAATGCAGTGAGACTGCACTGACACATCTGGGACCTGGAGGTTACTTTCACATAAAATGTGATTTGGGTAGACTATGACTAATTCACTGGGGTCTGATGAAGTGTGTATGAAGTTTTCTTCTGTCGGACATCTTGTATCCTTGTAAAGAAAACGTTCTCTCCTTTTGTGCTCTTAGTGCTTTCTCTCTGCCCTAAGCCCATTTCTTTGTGTCTGGGGATGCCCCTGTGTCATTTTTTTTTACTTACTTTATGCAAAAGCAAATAATAATACTTGTCAATTTATTTGTGGTGTTCTCAGCTGCATAGCTAATGCTCTTCTGCTTGATAGGATGTCGTTGCTTGCTGTAATTATAGTTCTGCTTATGCCCTTGAGGAAGAACATCTGCTATTTCCCACTCATGAGTTAATTTCATCCTCTCATTTCCTTGGTGTTTTCCTGCATCACAGTGATGTGGTGGTCTCTGATACCCTTTGCAGCACTTTTTCTTGGGGTTCTGTACAGCAGGGTCCTCAACCATCCTCCTCACCTTCTCCTTCCTTCATCAGCCCGTTGTGCTGTTGTCCTCAATAGGGAGCTCCTACAACAACCTGCCTCAGCTGGGAACAAACATGCAATAGAAGCCTGAGGACAACATGCTGCAATGCTTTTACCAAAACGAGCAGTGTAGGCTGTCAGGGTCATGATACGTGGCCACCCAGTTAGAACAGAAGATAAGAAGAGGGAGAAAAACCCCACCTTCTCTTTTTGGACACTTACCAGTAAAATTCTGCCAACTTGACATATTATTCCCACCATATTTGTTGTCTCTGTTGTTTACTGTTGCATGTAAATCAGCTGAATGATGCTCTGTTAATCCTTTGTTCTTACACATTTATAATTTTCTTTTAAAGTGATTTCTTGATACGAACATGAAACAATATTGTGTAATAGGCAAATTTTGAGGGGTAATATATGTATTTTTGGAATAGTCAAAATTAACCATTTGGATTTTTTAACATTTTTGTAATGTTCACTCTTCCTGTGTAAAAGCTATTTTTATACATAATGCATCATTTTAATTAATAATTAATACATATTTTTACATGGCCAGAATTAGGTGTGGTGAATCCCAACCAAGGAGACTATGTCAAAGAATTTGAAGTGTTCAGGTTTTAACAAGAGCTGGGGAGAAGACAGAGGTCATTGCTCATAATAGCCAAAGGGAAAAAAAGTAGAAGACAGAGTGATAGAGCCTCATACACATATCCTTGACTCTGTCAGACTAGCTCACGCAGTACAGAACTGGCTGAATGTTTGCCGGCTTGAAAAAGTGCTGCCGTCCCTCAGCAACCCTGCCAGTGGCGGAGTCAGTGGAGCCATCTAAGAAAGGTCAGTCCTAGTTTATGGTAGAGGTCAGCATCCTGAACTTCCAGGGATTTCTTCCTTCCTTGGCTCATCAGTTCAGCACAGTGATTTTTTAAATAATAGCATGGCACTATTGTAATAAAAACTGAGGTATTATTGCATTGAGATCAGCTGGCAGGTATGCATATGTCTCCCAATAGCTGAAATGCAAACTTAGTATGAACGTACAAGGTGAAGAGCTAACGGTGTCAAGGGTAGTTTATATTACAAATAACCGTGCAGAACTCGAAGAATAAGGAAGTGTTGTATGTTGAAACTATAAGCTGATTGGTGCACTAGCCAACTGACGGCATGTTGCAGGATTAGAGGGACTAGGTGGTATTCAGTATTTTCCTTTTTTCTAGAAGATTGACATAGGGTTTTAAAAGGATATGAGATCCTTTAAAAAACAATAAAACGAAACACCTTTTATGTTTAATAAGAGGGGGTTAAAACTTAATAGGATGGAAGCTGGAGGGAGATGAGGGTGACCTGAGCAAAGCAATAGACACTAAGATTGTTTTACTTGAAGTGCATTGAACACATTGAAGTAGGAAGGGATGAGGCTAGAAACCAGCTGTAGAAGATCATGCAACTGCACATAATGCTAACCTAGATGTTAGGGGAAAGACAGTTAACAGTGGCACACTGGATATGAGACTGGTCAAGTCCATGGAAGAACCACGTGAGAAGATGGACAAAACCAGGAACAATATGGATGCCTTGAGAGAAATTATAAAAATTACAGATTTAGCAGAGTATAATATGGGAAATAGCTGAGAAGTCCATACAGGAGAATCATAGTAAGAAGGGGGGAAGACAGGTCTGTGAACAACGTTCCACTACCATGCAAACTGTTGAGTTCTTTGCACAGACAGTGGATAACCCAGTGCAGATCCCTGAGAGAAAGAACAAGCAAGAAAAGTGTCCATGAATGGCAATACTGAGATGGGCTTCGCTCTTTGTCCTTTGCATTACTGAAATGAAAGAAGAGTCCAAGTGAGTGCTGTTATAGAGACAAAGGAGAAAACAGAGAGTGGCTCTTTTGAGAGCAGAGAAGCATATCTCCTTTACCTCATCCATGAGGTGAAAAGGTGTAAATATCATTACTGAAATTCATGTTTCAAGAGGAAAAGAAGTTAAGAGGTAGGAAAGGATGCAAGAGCAAAAGAGTAACTGCTGGGACTGGTGGCTGTAGTTACAGAAATGTCATCAGACAACCTCAGCACCAAATAAACAAACAAAGATTAGAGATGGACTTGGGGAGGAGAAGAAGTGAAGGAGGAAATGAAAGAAAAAATATGGTTGAGGCAACAGAGTAGTTGAGCAAAGGAAAACAGGAGAACAGGAACTGACAGGCAAAGGTCTGAAAACTCAAAGGGTGATGAAGAAATCTAGAGGAGACAGAAGGGAAAAAACATAGCAAATTAAATGAGTAAAGGGGAGAAGAGACACAAAAATAGAACACGGCAGTATGCAATCAGATCTATAAATATGATTAAATATTATCAGTGGTTTGCTCCAGAGCAGTAACTGTGCTGTCTGGAAGCTTTGCTCTCATTGAAGTGAGGAATGGTAATGGTGGGGCTGCCTATTTGGGGGGGGTGTGGGGTGTGTGTGCAGAGTGTACCATGGGGCGCTGTACCATGTAGCACTAATGGGATCACCAGCATCTGATGGCACCCAATGGCTCTGCTGTGTGCAAGAGGGGACAAGGTCTCTCTTTCCTTCTCTCCATCCCCTCTCCTCCACTTTTGAGAGGGGATAGGGGATACTCACTGGGAAAAAGCTTGTTTTTCTTGCACATGCACACACGCATACACACACACATGCACACACATGCTCAGCATCTCGAGGTGGCTTGTACTGTGTTCTGAAGGGGGAAATGGGAAAAGATACAAGCTTAAATAGATCTGGGGGTTTTTTTGGAGGAGGAAGGAGGGACAAGGGACAGGCAAGTGCTGACATCTGGAGAGTGGTAACAGCTGTGAAGGCCTCAGGGCCAGGGACTTTTGTTTCTGACCTTAGGGAGAAACCGGAGAATACTGACCACATGGAGTGGTTGCAAGGAAGAGTGAGGGCAGAGGGGAGACAGAAGTGGCAGCCCCTTATTTTTGTACCCTGGAGCCTTGGTAATATATCTTTGTAAAGAGGCCCGTGCATGTCCATATGAGAAGTTACTCCTTTCTGTCTGAAGTCATGTTAAAAATAACTCCCTTGGGGCATTGCACTATAATGAAGTTAAAAGGATAAATGCTATTAAATGTCTGAATAATGTTGCTAACATAGCTTGCCTTCCTGATCATTTTGTTAAACTACAGTAACGTACAATCATGTCACCATTAATACTTCCTGCATGTGCAGGAAAGAAGAATACAAAGAGTATGAAATATCAACTGATTTTAGGATGGTGTGTTTTGTATTGCAAACAGCTGGATAACTTATTCTCTCATATGGCTGGTGGCGGGTACTGGAAACATCACACATTTTTATTGTTGAAACAGAGTGCAAACTATTCAGAGCGATACACCTACATCTGTACCATATTATACTCTGTGCCTGGCTGCCATCATTTTATAGACTGTCCATACCATTATTTTTATTGGGTCTCATAACCTAATAGCTGGTCCACCTGTAGAGCCTGCAAGTTATCAAGTTAGTGTGTTTTGCCATTGTCATGTGTCCAGTTTTCAAATTAGAGTGGTTTCCAACTGGACTACAAAGAACCAGAACTGCTATTCTTATAGCTATTTTTATTTTAACTACACCCATGCCTATTTATCATTGCAGTCTGCTGGAAAAAGTCTACTTTCCAACAAAGAGAATTTTTTTTTTTGGATGGGAGAAGGGAACCTGTACCATATTCTTAATCTCCTTTTTATTATTATTTAATTATTCCTACACTTGATACTTGTTTATTGCTATCACATTAAAAAGTAAGAATGGTTGTCCGGTTCCTGGGTTGTAAAATTTTCCTGGCACGTTCCTGAGGCTCACTTAGACAGTGCATGGTTCAGACATCAAAGGCAGCTAGAATCCAAATTCTCCTTTGAAGACAAATAGCCATTCTTAAAACCCACTTGGTGCATTCTGGGCAAGGCCATATTGCCATAGCCTTTGCTGTGGCTAGCACTGACTTGAACAATACCATTTTTTCTTGGACTTCTCTATCACGTATGTCCCTCCCCACATTTTTTTTTTCACATGTCTACCCCCTCTTTCCAAATTTCTTCCTTCCCCTGCCCTTTCCACTTTTGTTTCACAGTGGGTATCACCTTCATGTTGCATTTCTGTCTACTGGTCCTTTTCTGATGTACCCTTAAGCTGATATCTCTGATTCCTGCCTGCCTTCTTTTCTTTCTTCCGCTGTCCAGTGTCCCACCCTCAAGTGTCTCTTTCCCCAAAGCTGTCATTACCTCTCCAAACTTGCTTCCAGTTGTAGCAGTATTCAAGACCTCAGCTCATCCCAGGCTATCGTACCTGCAAGCTCCCAAGCTCCTCCCATTGCTCGCTGGCTTAGATGGTGGACAGATGCCTCCAAGGCAGGGATATTCCATGACCCCCAGGTGTGCTGACGGTGCCACATAACATACTGGTTGTGTGCGAGTGGTGAGAGTGGGCAGTCTAAGGACCTACAAGCTATCCCAACACTAGGATAGTCCCAGACCCTGAGAACCCCCAGTTGTCCACATGACCACCACATGAGCCGTTAGGAAACATGCCATTCTTCGCTGGTCTACTCTTTTCTGCTACCACGCTCATCACAGCTCTATATTGCAAGCTCCACCAAAGTAGTTGGCAATGTGTGGCTGCTTCAATACCATGTCAGTTCCTATACAGAAAAGTGTAAGATGACCTTTAGATGCTGCAGCAAGCCCACAGGTTGTGATACAGATGTATTTTCAGCCACCAAAATGGCAGCCTGACTCATTTTAAATTACTTACTCTGTTCTAGTTTCTGTATTCAGCTGATTTCACAAGTGTTTACAAACCACCTTCAAAAATTCCAAAATATTTTAGCAATTTTATGGACTAGAAGTACAAGTCCGATCTTTTCAGTGAAGCCTATGGGACTAGGCCTTGTAATAGGACTTTATGAGAACTAAAATGGGCAGGTTCTGTGGACCACCACTGTGTTATTAGGCTTATTAAGTTGTCTGTAATGTACCCTGCGGTCTTTGCAGTCTAGGAAAGAAACATCTGGTCCATGAAGGTTTCCATTCGTATCTATTTTGTTAACTACATTAAGCAACTAAATAGAAAAAAAATACATAATGCAATGAAAACAAAACTACTTAAGCTAAAACAATTTGTGGTCAAATTAGTCACACAACTGTATAAAATATCACAATTATTACAACCAGCAACCACTCTAAGATTTTACCCAGAATTAGGGATGACGATAAACCTTATTCATCTACTACTCCCCAGTAACAGACCATTATCCATGCAGTAAAGATATCTATGTGTTAGGCTCTAAACAGACATGGGTTTATGTTGCCCACAAGCTCATTCTGATTCAAAGATGTTTAATTACATCACTAAAGGACTAGGTCCCATTTACTGTAGTCTGCTTTCACTTGTTTTTTTAAGATCTGGGCTTTGTCCTTTGCCAACATAAGTATACAGCTTCAGATACGGGGCTTGCTAGTTACCCAGACAGGCTGAAAAGACATTGAGGAGCATTCACATTTGCTCCACATACATGTGGAAGATGTCCCATCTCCACTGACAGACATGCTCCAGACAAATGCCTGAAAGAGTAGAGTATTGAGTCACACTGGCATTAGTATTGAAATGGGCAATTTCTTATCACATAAGGCAGAGTGATCAGTTGTAGGTGATTTTTTTCTCTCATTAGCAAAGAATTAAATTAAATGGTAGTGGGAGCAGTGACTTAACTTTTGGAACTGGTAGGTGGGATTCAATATAAGTCTCTAAAGCATGTGAAAAAGATCCTTGAAATGCCTGTTTCACCTAACTGTAATGAAAATTTACAGTGAAGGGCTAATTTTAGGCAAGTTGAATGCACTCCAGAGAGGCCAGACTGCTGAAACAACCAGTATCTTATATTTGAATTGAGAAAGGGATTCCTTTCACTTAATTTTTGCTGATAGACATTTATTCTAAGTTAGTTGTCCAAATTTTCTTGATGTCCATTTAAAACAAGCATTTCCAGAGGGTAATTCAGCCACTGTCCTAGCCACCTAGTTTCAGCTGAGTGAAATAGCTCTCTAGAAGCTCCCATCTCTCTTCGCTGAGTATAGTGCAAGCCTGGACAACCAGCTTGATTAGACATTTAATTTAGAGAAAAACATGATGTCTAGGGTGTATTTTAAGTTATCATTCTAAGGTATGCAATGTACAGAAGCTTTTTCATAAACTGTTTCAGGGAAAGCTCAGAAAAGGCAGGAGTCAGGGAAACATGGAGGGATGGGAGGCAGCCTTCCCCTGCAGGCAGGAGGTGCAAAAGGGGCTGGATCCTCTCACTGTCCTGGGGACCCCAGAACAAGTGGATACACTTGTTGGTAAATGAAAAAAGATTTGTACATGTATAGAGCTGCACAAAGTTAAATAACTGTATAAAAAGGGGATATTTCCTACTGTGTAGAGTGACATTTTAGAAGATATATTTGTTACCAACTCTTTTTTAGCCTCAATGTCTCAATATGGCCCTCAAATGTGACTTACAGAAACATTTCTCTATGTGTTTGCTACCTGTATTGCTCTGTCATGTTCACCATAAGAAAGGCCTGTGATTTTGAAGTTATAAAGAGTACTGAAGTTCACAGGCATGAAATTTTTATCTAAGAAGAAACCAGAGAGGGCTGGAATTGCTGGAGAGCCCTGGCGAAAGACAGGATTTGCTGGGCTAAAGCTAGAAGCAATGTGCGTTTCCCTCTGTAAAAGAAATTACATCTAGAAGTCAAAAGCATCAAGTTTACACAAGGATTACAGGAAATTGAAGTAGTCACCAGAACACCTGGAATAGATATTTTTCCTTGGAAATTTTATTTGTATTTTAAATTGTCAAACCTTCAGCCTGGAGCAAAACTATGTAAAAATGTCCAGTGGATTTGTCTGTCAGTCTACACAAAATATTTGAGAGAAGGAAAGTAATAAATAATTGAAAGGTCCTTAAGCCCTAATATGTTGTTAGAATTAGTGGGAAACTAAATTCTCTGTGGCCATGAAGGTTATTGGGATAGTCATTTTACATCACTATGGTTAAAACTGAAGGTAGCTCTAGATGTCTCACAGGTTTCAACAAAAATGCCATGTTAATATGTGCAAATAGACATGGAGACTTCGGCCTTAGTCCATGAGTATAAAGGGTTTGATTTGCTTATTTACGCTAGCTTTAGCTGGAACTGACTGTAAGCCATACATTTCCATTGTCAAGTGAGATACATACCCATGAGGTTTTCTTTTTGGTTACAAACATAATTTACAAATTGAACAACTGTCCACTAAGATTGATAGTGTCATGGGGGGCGGAATGGTTAATGAAGGCTTACTGGCAATTTCTTAAATAAGTATAAAAATGGTCTGGTGCTTCTTATATTTTCATACTGATAAAAACATGGGGTTTGCAGTACTTAACCATCTTCTGAGGGTAAATACATGGCTGAACAGCACTCAGTACTTTTGAACTGAAGTTCACTCTGGTTTTTGAGTATGAAGTTTGGCAACTCCTGTTGAAGTCGTCTCAGATGGCAGCTTCACGGGGCCATTTCCCTCCTGCCCATCGCACTGTGCGATGTGAACTGTCCTAAATCACTGCAGCAAGGTTGGCCAGACCTCATCCATCAGCCAGTATTTTCATTTCCTTAGGATAAAAAGCTCTAAATACACAAGTGCTGAAAAAGAAGAAGAATGAGAATCTTGGACAGAGATGCCTCCCAGTTAATACAAATGGAGGTATACAAAAAAAGACAGATTATATGTGATTTTCTTCACTTTCAGGAAATGGTATGAAACTATTATCTTACATATTGCATTACGCATTGGAACAGACTGCCCAGGGAAGTGGTACAATCACAGTCCCTGGAAGTGTTCAAAAAATGTGTGGATGTAGTGTTTAGGAACATGGTTCAGAGGTGGACCAGGCAGTTAGGTTAACGGTTGGACTTGATGATCTCAGAGGTCCTTTCCAACCTTAATGATTTTATGATTCTATGTATACACAACTTATGTATTTAATATTGGTGGATTTTTTTGCTGGCTTGTTCAGGATATATTGGCTTAGACCAGAAATGCCCATTTAAAAATTGCTCATATCTACTTAGCGGCAGGAAGGCAGAGCTGTAACAAACTGCACCTTGGAAAACCGTGTAACTGAGGACATCAGGAGTCTCAGCTGCAGGCAAGCAGCTGAGCTGCCATCCCCATGTGCACATCCCCACACACTTCCACTGCCCCAGTTATCAGAGAGGTGGGGAAGGAAGGTGAGGAGGACAGAGGAACAGAAGCCCCTGTACACTGGTAGAAGAGGCAGAGGAAGAAAAGGCATGAAAAAGTTTCGCGCAGTTGTTTCCCGGTGAAATCTCTTTCCTTCCACTCACAAAAGATAACTTCCAGATCCTTGCACTATCAGAGACTTGAAACAAATGCTCAGGCAAATACCTGGACAGTTTTGAAGATCAACACTGTCATCAGCTTGCCTCTGAAGATTTTAGCATACAAAATTAGTACAATATTTAATGTGAATGCCTCAAGAGTAAAGCTATTTTGGTCCTAAAATGTTGATGGTTGACTTTCCCTTTACTGGCCTGTGTATCTCATAGCACAAAATTTCCTACCTTACGTTTTTTTTCTGAAAAATGGTGACTTCTTAATTAATTTCTGCCTAAAAATCTTTGTCTGAGTTGTACATTATGTAACTCTATTTAACTCACGGCCAGACAAATGAGAGTCCTTCCAGTATTTTGATCTGAGGTAGGCAAACAGCAGAAGACACGGGAAAAAAAAAAAGGCAACCTAAAGTTCATCTCATTTAATAGATAGCAGTAACTATCTTAAAAGTGATTGGCTTATTACGGATACTTTAAACATCTACAGAAAGGAGCTTTCCATACCCACAGTAAGGTCATTAGTGAGGGAGGGAGAGAGGGAGGGAGAGAGTTAGCTGATACCGCAGTCATCTTTCCTGTGCAGACACTGAGCTGGAAGCTCCACATTTTGACAGGTTTCCCTCAAAATAAAGATTGTCAGCACTCTAAGGAATGAAATGTTAGTTGCAGCAGAAAAATAAGAAAAACAGAATCCTAGCTTTGAAGAACCTACTAAATTTAGACCTACATATGTGTAGATTTTGCTCCCAACATAAGAAGTTCACAGAGATATATTGCTACTAGGTATGACAGCAAAAGTAATATTGCCACTATGCTCCATTATCATTCTGTACAAAATCAATATCAAAGCAACCCAAGTCTAGACACATAAATGTCAAACTATTTAACAAGAAGCAGTTAGTGCAGAAAAAAACACTTAAATGGCAATTGAGGTAGTCTGATGGGTCTTAAAGTAGCTTACCAGGATTTATGTAAGATAAAAACAGTTTAACTAAGCATGTAGAACAAAGCCTGGGGGCTTATGGCTAAGAACAATATCAGAAGAACATCTAAGCCCTTTATTGTACCTGTCAGGTCCTAGTACTTGGCTGTTCTGTCAGAGGTGGAAGGCCCTCTAAGTCTCCTAATTTCCTCCTTGATTTTTGGTTTTCGGTTACTTAATAAAATTACCGTTCACCTTTTACTTACAAGATAGAGTGCCCAGTTCACAAAAACACATTTGAGTTATTCCTGCTACTCATATGAAATCTATCATTTTCAGAGTGCTTTCTCCACTTTTTACATGTCATTCCCTATTGAGAGCTGACAAGGAGGTTGTTAGCAAGTAATATTCTCCCAGAAATGGAATTTTGGAGTGAGACAGGCAGCAGAAATTAACACTTAATTAGAATACTAAAACAGCTAAACACTGAAACACATTTCAGTTAAGGAAATAAGAGGCATGGAAGAACTGGAAAATACAGAGACATTAACTTAAAAATGGCCAAAAATTTTGTTTTAAGTTTCTAAAGATTATCTTTTAATTCAAGTGGCTTTCTTTTGGCTTTCAAATAGACCTGAAATAAAAAAGAAAATTAAAAACAGTTAGGGCTTAGGTGGAGCAAAACAGCTTTACTTGGTTCGTAATTCATTTTTTATTAGTTCACAGTTCATTGTTGCTCTGTGTGCAACCAAAAGCCTTTTTGATTCTGATGTGAATCAGTTTTTTTCTGATGTGGTCACAAAACTAAAAAAATCCACCATTAACCCTTCTGAAATGAAACCTAGTTGGGGTATTGCAGTGCTGAAAAAATGTGCCTTCAATGTAAATAGAACTAAAGGAGATTTTATTGTCTAAGACATCTTGCATTTCACAGCCTTTAGCAGAAGTCATTAACAGACCTCTATAGCACAGTGAACTCTGTGGGGAAATTTGTTGCTGATTTCCCTGACTAGAGGAGAGGGCCTGTGCTTTACATAGGAAAACTTACCCAGTAACTGAATAAATATGAAACTCAGTAGAAAGCTATTATAACCTCAACACCAGATCTTCTATATTTTGAGCGGTGTGCATTATTGAAGATAATTAAGGCAATTTACAATTTTCAATTTAAATATCTCATTTGAAGTATTCAACTTGCCAAAATGCGAATGAAACAACTCATGAAATGGCTGGTTCTGGAACAACTCTTGTACCGTGTGATGCTTTTGCTGTAACTTGCCCAAGAAGAGGACTGAAAAATAATTCCCCTACTTATTTAATCAGCTCAGCTTGCCTACCTCTACTGGGGCAAAAGACGTGAAGAAGGGGCTTCTGCAAATCTTGCAGTTGTATGAGGGGCACATGTCACTGAAGACAAGAAATGGAAGGCCCCAGGTGTGACACCGATCACTTTGCTCCTCTGTGCAGGTTGTCTCCAAAAGCAGATATTTCTTACCTATACCCAGAAGAGCTACTCAAGGCTTGAGGGTGACTTAGGCTTTTCAAGTAAGTAAAAACTTTTGTTAGATTTCTTTTTTTCTTCAAATCATACCACAACTCAAAAGAGCAGGAAATTTCTAATAAAATGCAGTGTATTTTTTAAGGCAACTAATAACTGTCTTATCTATTCTGAGTGATGATCGTGAGGATAACTAAGCAATGCCTGACTTCAATTACGACAGCAATCCCATTAAGTCAGTGAGATAATTGCAGGCTTAATGTTAGGAAAAGATTTAACGATTTTGCAATCATTGTATTGTCTCTAATATCATTGTATTCTGCTTAGGACACCCTGGCATGTTGATGTGCAACTCGCTGTTTATGACCCACTGTCTTCTTCAGATGGTGTGTGATTTCACGGAGGAAAACAATTTGCTTTAAAATGGGATATACCAATTTGGAGAAAAAGGATTTGAGTGCTATGTCCTATGTGTTTATACAATGTGGATGGCAACTTATACCTGGACAAACAGACTACAGACTTCACAACAAGTCCCATTAAACTGTCCAGTCACGAAAGGCAACTGCAAGGTCATTGTATAAGTATTGTGTTAATATAAGGGGGAGGATGCATCATACTAGAAAAGTAAGTTTGCGGCTTGTAGTTTAGGTCTTCCATTTCCAACTGTATCCTCATACAGAAAAAATCCCTGAGCACAAGGAATAAGAAACCCTCCAGTCCTCTTCTACCACTTTGGCTGAAGTCCCTCCGTTAAGGATCAATCCATCTTCTGTACCACAGAGATGGATATGACATTAAAGGGGACAATAGAGAAGGTTAAAATACTTATCCGGAAAGCCATCACCCATCCTTTCTGCTCATCCCTGAGAAAATTTATGTAGGTAATCAGTGCAGACTGTTTGCTGCTTCCTCCTCTACCCCATACCCTCAATTATTTCTATAGATAAGCAGGATCTCAGTTCAGCAGAAACCCATTAGAGTAAGGAAGCAGGCTCCCCATCTGTCTCTGTAGGTAAAGAAACTCTCCTGCAAAAACCTGATGTGAGATCTTCCAGGGCTGGGGGGTTTAGGGGATAGAGAAAAACAACTACTATCACTCTGCCAAAGAAACTCTGAAACAATGAATTGCTAAATGATCCCAATCTTCACCACACTGTTCGGGCTGCGATTTGCAGTTCTGCCGAGAATTCTGATCACAAATCTTGATTCCTATCAGTTACTTCTAAGAAATCAGTTTTAATCCACCCATATTAGTTCTTGGCTAATCGAATGCATTTATTATCATACCAAAGCTGTAATTTTCTTTATACTCTGGTCTCCGTGCTCCTCTAAAAGCTTGGCAGCTGGCAGCACAAGGTGGCACCACCTTTTGTGCTGTGGCTTTGCACAACCATGTGCTTTGATCATAAGCCACTTTGAGTACAATCTCAGTCAAAGCAAAGGATATAACTGACTGTAAGAAGTCATGGCATTACAGCATGGGTGCACTTAATGTCATCTAGAGATACAGTTTGCTGAAGGCAGAAGTTTAGAATTAGCGCTGGAAGTTAAATGTACTGACTATTTCTAAGTGAAACCAATACTCTAAACACTTAAGAACTTGCTTAATTTTCAGCATATGCCACAGACTTCAAAGGAGGGTCAGAAGTCCAATAGTTTGAAGTAATGACAAGCAAGAAATACCCTGGAATATTGGCTAAAGAAAAAAATACTATTATGGCAAGTGTTTCTAGGTGCTACTGTTACATTTAGCTTTTCAAGTTCCTAGCACGTGTGCAAATTTTTAATTTGAGAAGACACATAATGATCCCTTTTCAGAATACAGGTCTGGAAAAAGGTAGAGGACCCTGGTATTTGTTATGTCCTTTCCTCTCTGATTAAATATTTATAATTGAGATAATTATCCTCTGACAACTAAACACGAGTGTTAAGCAAATCTTCCTTAAAGAAATAATTGCCCAAAGTGCTGTTTTACCACTTCTACTACCAGGCCTGGTTTACGTATGTAAACAAAACAATTTATACTTAGAATATACCCAGACATTGTGTCACTGGTTTCTCCTTCCCTGCAAAGCTGACTTACAGGGCCTCAGGCTTACGCTATTGCTCTGTGGAGAGACATTTTTGTCAGAATGGGATATTTTTGTCAGAAGGAGCAATGTTACATTATCATCACTGTAAATGTGAGCCAGAATAAAAGGATCAGAAAGACTAAAACCAATAATTAAAACGCCTTCCCTCCCTGTATGTGACAGTCATGATTTAAGATCCAGGACAGAAACAAACATGACTGGAATAGCAAAGGAGAGGTCAAGGATTACACAAAATCACGTCCTGAGGTCACCAATTTGTAACACACACATCACATTCGCTCTATGCTTGCAGTCAGTGTCTGCTCTTTCATATATTTTTTTGTTATGTTTTATCATTTATTTGGTATAAGATCTTGAGCCAGAGAGTTGGACAGATGAAAGGAGACTGAGGGATGATGTGAAGAAAGCAAAGGCAGAGGGAGATGAAAAATTGAAATAGCTCAAGGAAGCAGCATAAGAAATGCTTGGGAAGTGCTTTGAAAGAGCACTGCAAGAGGATGGAGGAGTGATGAGTCTGGAGATATCTTTTGTGTGAGGGATCCATCACTCTGAAACATCACTCTGGGTTACCTCCATTTTCTGTATTAAAATTGTGTCTTTTAATCCCAGACATATTGTGTAAATGACTTGGACCTTGACAGAAACCCTAGAGAGAGAGAAAATTTAGTCATACTGTTGTAATTTTTTTTCCTGAGGTGACAGTATCCCAAATGACAATCACTTTCCTTTGCAATAATTATTTCTTGGGTCAATAGCCCACTCTGGTCTGTTCCTTTTACTCCTAAAATGCTGGAGACAAACTCCATATCAAATTAGTAAAATTTCTACCTATTTCTTATGAAAATTTTACAAGATAAATGCAACAAAACAACAAAGTACAAATTACTAACTAAATCTCACATTTCCTGCCAAACCAAGGTACCCTTGCTATACTGCTGAAATATTAATAACTTGCGTAGGGGTCTTTGTTTCAGTTATAAAACGCCTACATTCCTTGGTCAACTAAGCTGGGGAAAAAAAACCAGGGACCTCAAAGATCATCTGGGACCTCTCATTTAGGACTCTCTTCATATCAATCACAGTCTCACTGTCCCCTCAGTGAGGGAGTAAAATGATGGGATATTTCACCTTTCCAGATGACCAGATCCCTTTGCTTTTCAGGAATGTCTAAGTGAGAATACATTGCAGCTGGTTGCACTATTGAGAACAGTTGGATAATCTTTCACTCTCAAACATTGACAGAGTAGCTTCAAAGCATTCTCCTTCTATCTCTCATCCTTGCATGTCGGACTGTGCCATAGGTGACGTGACAGCTGAACATATGGGGCGTAGGAAGAACGTACGTAGATGGTCAAAGCTGGGTTCTCTCTCAGGGAATTGCTGTATGGATTTGTGTGTACACACATGTATTTCTAAGGCATGGGGGGTGTGAAAACATGGAAAATGTTCATCTGTTGTTACAACTATAAGTATTATGAGAAAAGATACAGATTTTGAATTTCTTTCCTTAAATCTCTCGTTGCATATGGGCTATTTTCACTTGGCTTCTAACAGTAATTAGTGTAGCTGACATTCGTAAGATTTCCAGATTTTGAAACAATGATTTCATTCCTTAGATTACTTTCCTGCTTGAGCAGGGGGGTTGAACAAAGTAACCTCCAGACGTCCCCTCCAACCTCAACCATTCAGTGATTCTGTATCAATGTAGTAGTGAGCTAAGGTCCAATCCTGACTGAAATGTTAAGGTCTGTGTGAGCAGCATTTGGCATTTGTGTGAATTCAACAATGCTGAGCCACCCTCAATTCTGAACACCTGTTGAGCAGGAGGAAGAGAGGGCATGGGTAAATCCCTCTCTTCAATGTGCCATTGCTTCTGATTTTCTCATGTTTAGAAATGCAAATATGGTAACATCTTACCAGAGCAAAGTGAAGCTCGTAAGGGATTTCATGTAAAAGTTCCTTTTAGGATTACTGCTGCAGTGATAGCAATACAGTGATAGCAACACATCTAGACCAGTAGTTTTTCTAAATAAAAGAGATGATATTTGCTAACACAGAAACCCCTTCAAATTATTCTTAGTATCTGCTATTTACAAGACTGATTTTGGGTTCTAAAGACAGAGCTCTTTTAGACCTCAACGAATCAGATTAACTCTACTAGGATTCATGAACGTCTAACAGAAGCTCACACAGATGAAAAGGAAACTAGGGCTCGGCATCTTACTCTGTATTTCGTAATTCTCTCCCCTGCAGAATTCTGGTGATTTCAGAAGTGTTACCGTTTCTGAGATGTAGAAGGAAAAATGCTAATAAAAAGGTCATGCTGCTTTTCATGTAAATACTAATATTATATGCAAAAAATGTAGTAGACCTGCAGTAATTCTTATGCTTACTGCTATTTCTTCCTTTGCAAGAAGTCAGGTGTGTTTTTTTCCATCAACAATTGCTAAAAATGAGGTGGTTATGATAACCTTAGTGCATGCTAGGTGATTCCCAGCACACCTTCTGGAGTGCAACAAAACACAATGAAATTCATGGGTGGTTCAGAGACCCAGCTAGTGATTCTGCTCAAATAGACAACACAGACAGCTCTTCACATCTTAAAATGAAATATAACCTCCAAGAAGAGCTGGTGTGGTTGCGTGAGGAGTATGGAGCAGGCATGTGCTGTACATGATACAGTCCTTGTGTTCAGAAGAGGCAAAGGCGTGTGGGTCAGGTGCAGAGCCAGGAACTATTAAAATGCTCTGCACCACGGAAGCAGGCACAGCACTCAGTGTGCATATGGACCACTCCAGGTTAGCTGGCTGAGGAAAAGGGTTCCTATCCTGCAGCAAATTACAGAGGCAGTAGAGGTACATAGCCAATGAAACTGTAGGCTAAACCATGCAATCTCACCATTGGCTTTGGCAAAGAGCATGCACGGCAACTGGGAATTTTGTTTTGCTGATGAGTAGTAATTTGTTAAGCTGGTGAAACACTACTGACATTAATTGTGTCTATACCATCTATCTTAATTTATTATTTCTACTCAATTCTTCCAGTTATTCTTCTTTACTCCTTTACAGCAAATTATTGCAAATCTGCCCTTAAGTGGAATCATCTTACAAAAGCTGATCTCAGAAAAGTTTGCTGTCTATACTTTGAGAAGATGATAATGTTACCCTTAAGGTACATTTTAGACAACTCAGAATACAGAATTATTAGTGTGCCAGAAAAGTTTCTTTTGCCACAAAAATCCATTGTCTCATGGTATCCCTCATTGCCTTGTCTAATCTAATTTTAGAAGTTCCAGGTGATGGGTCTTCCTTTTCTCTTGGAACATTCCACAGCTTAATAATTTTTTTTTTCTTCTTAGATTAAGCTTACTTTGTTTGTTTGTTTGTTTGTTTTCCATATGGAAAACAAAAACATTATAAAAATGGTTTGTTATTTTTTTATTTGAATTTATCTGACCCTTCCCTTTATATTCACATTCCACAAATATTCTACCAAATAAGGACTTTTCAATGAATTAGAATATTAGCAAATATTACAGATACTTGGCAAAATGCTGATTCTATCTGTGAATCACACTGAAGGAACAATAACAAAAGTTTCCCCTGACAATAAAAAAGAGGAACAGTACTGTGAATTATTTATCCAATGAGATAAAAGTCTTCAATCCTTTTGTTATTACTTCTAGATAAAGAGGTAAAAGTGCTATTTGTTATTGTTTATCACTGAGACCAACACTTAAAGGTGGGACCTACTTTTAAAGTTTTTTTTTAAAGTGGTTTTTCATTTTTTTAAAGTTTCCTTTTTCTGTAATAAGTGGGGGAAAAAAGAAAACAAAATTCCCTCCACCCCTGTGTTTCCAGAGGAATAAAACCAAAAAGAAGTAGAAAAAATCTAAAGAATTCCAATTATACAATCATTTGACATAACTAGCTTACTTTCTGGACTGTTCATGAATAGAAAAATAAATAAAATTTGTTATTACAAATGATTCATGCACTCAGTCTTTCATCTCACAATATCATAACCAACAAGTCCTCTGGTAATGCAGACAATTATGCTCCTTTATAATATGTATTAAGCTAGCTAATTTGTACAGTTAGAAGTTTTTTAGAAATGCTCACATATATCAGGTTTGAAAAAACATAGATTTGAATATTTCAAAACATTTCAAACATCAGGTTTGAAAAATCACCAGATTAGACTGCTCAAACAGTGAAGAAAAAAGATGAGAAAGTAAATAAAAATCTCTGTGCAGATTGAGGGACTAACCAGACAAAACAAGAAGCAAAGGAGCTTTCCAAGAGGGATTGCTAAGCACTGGTGCTAGCTTCTCCAGCCCGTGCCCAGCAGTCATGCCCTTACCCTTGTCCTCTGCCTGGGGAAGACCCTGAGCTGCAAATCATTGGAAGCTGAGTGAATATTCAGGGCATCATCACTGTGGGCTTTCCTCTTTTCTTACTCTTCTCTAAGCATCTGATTTTGATCTTTCCCCCACCTCACCATAAATAGAGGTTAATGCTCTGAATGCTTCCACACATGCTTCTTGAACCCCAACAAGGAGCAAGAGGGCAGGAGCTTGGTGATGAGCCTAGAAGGCAGGTCCTGGGACCTGGGGTTGTCTCCACATCCCCTCCCAGTGAGGATGAGATGGGCAGAGGGGTGCCACAAAGCTGTGGGGGGCTGTGCGGGGCTGTGGGGATACCAGCTCAATGGCCAGCACAAATTTGCTGATTATCAGTCCTGAAAACTAAATGGCACTGCATCTGTAGGCAAGCACTGGGCAGATATCTTGGCTCTAGAAACTGCAACCAAAGAAAATGCAGCCAAGAAATTATCTATTGGCTTCGGAAGTCACATGAGAGGTAACGAATGTGGGTTCACCTCAAAGCTCTGCCCTCTTCTGCCCCAAGCACAAAGTAAAAAACATAGGTATGTAGATGACCAACTCATCTGAGAACTGATCTCTGTAACCTAATGACTAGCGAAGTCCATTACAATGCTGGAAACCTCTGCTCCAGTTCCTGCTCCACCAAACACTTGTTTACACAAACAGAACAACCCTAAGAATAGGAAAAGACTCTGGAATAGACCACATCTCTAGGACAAACCCCTGGTGGTGTAAGTATAAAGTTTGACTGTGCTTCAGATCAGTGTCATGAGATGTGGTCTTGCTCTACCCCATCCCACCAGAAGAGTGTGACCAGCAGGCTACCAGATCTTCCACCACCATCTTCAGGGCGGGACCAGAAGTTTCCTCTGGGACCTAAGAGCTGTTTCACCTCTGTTGAGTGAACATTTTATTATAGGCCATACCAGTGTCTTGTACCTCTTGCTTACAGCAGAAAAACTCTGGGAGACCCCCTTGGGAAAGGGTTTTTAACAACGAGACTTTGCCTACTTGTCTTTGCTGATACTATTGACTATATCGCCTTCCAGCCATACGATCATCAATTTTTTTCTCTCAAACAGGCATTTGCCTTCATGTTTTATTGGTTCAATGAGCCACAAGTTGGAAAGGAGTTTTCTGTGCACAACAGGACTATGGATGGGCAGAGGCCCAGCTGTAGGATGGGTTAAGAGATCTATAGACATGTTTGTTCGTAATACCTTCAGTTCATTGTAAAAGCTGTAGCTGTATTTTTCCATTCCCAATTATAAATATGACTCTCTTATAATTATCTTCCTACAGAAAGAAATATGGGAAGCTTATTTTGCTTTTAAGATCATATCCTAAATATTATGGGCATTCACAAAATAATTGCAAATATGTTCTTTGACAGTTTAAATGAAAGTGCCTTAACACTTAAAAACAAATTTTATCGGATATATTTAGCTTTTGGATAAATGAAGAAAATAATAAAGACGGCTGGTTTTCATTCCACACATTCAGTAAATTGAGCTTATATGATAACTTTCATAGGATAAATGTTAGTTTAAATTATCTGCATTTGACCTTTAAGCTAGTATTAAAATGCTAAACCAATTTATGCTGTTAAAATGCATTGAACAAATTATATGACAATAACTCTTATACAATGTGAAGCAATTTTGATGATCTTTAAAGATAGTGGATGGTATTTATGATAACAGCTCTAAGCGCCTTTATATCACAGCTGTGGTGAGGCTTAATGTGGCAGGAACTGTCAGACTGGATCAATACATGCTTTTCAGGCTTCTTTCGGTGCCATAATCCAGCCCCTGCAAGAAGTGACCTCATGAGCTGCCTAAGCTCTTGTTGTTCTTGTTCTTGTTCTGTTTTGTTAATTGAAGAATATCGAGGCTTATGAAAATGACAAAGCTGAGCAAAAGCTAATTATGAAAGAAAAACAATAAAGCCAGGGGTGAGTCTAGGTCAGCTTTCAGTGGGAGTCCAGAGTCTACTATAGTTTTTCTGCCACCTGTCTGCTGGTGTTTGAGAGAAAAAACTAACATTTCTTGCATACTAAATTAGTGAGCAAAATCAAGTAAGTATGTTAACTTTTCCAGAGAAGCCTTTGTTGCTTTAAGAAGAAAGCCATCGACTCACTAAGAGGAAGCTGTAGGTGACAACAAACAAGTTGCAGACAAATAAACCGCTTGTCTTTCCTATTTATTTCTCTCTCATTTTACCTGTGGCCCCCTTTAACACCCAGCTCTCCTGCTGCCTTACACAGCCAAGCACAAAGGCCGTGGGATCGGGCCCTTCAGCGATACGAAGGCACTAACACCTTGACTTATTCAATCCAACAAGGGCTGCGAGGATAAAAAAAAGAAAAGCTTTTACCGTGAAGGCGGAAACATCCTCAGCAATGAGAGTGAACAGTGTTAGAAACCTCAAGGGAAAACATAACCTCACTGTTAAAATGAATTTTTACTTTAATTTAAAAGCCTTTTGTATGGAAGCGCTAGGGCACACAGCTTAGCACATTCATCTGCTCAGGACTCAGTTGACTGTAAGCAAAACTATGACAGATCCCTAAGCTGGTTTGTAAGAGATTGTCTAATACCTGGACAGAGTCACCAAGTAACAGCTGCAAATAATTGGCTGCACCTTTTCTTAAGTATTTTAGTAATATACAGTAGATTGTTAGCCATAAAAAACCTCTCACCGGGATCCCAGTCCTCGTGCAAGGTCTAATACTCCAGTAGGAATCCCGTCCTTCTCTGGGTCTCAAGTTTAATTATTGCAGTAATTTCTCTGCCTTTGGAAAAGCTCTACTACACCAAAGCCAGATGTATTTCTTATTGGATAATAGCTCCCTTCGCATTTCGTAGAAAATATTGTGCTGAGTCCAGCTGTACATTATACATTTGATATGCAGACACTAAATTAAAATATAAATGGACTACGTAAGTGACATGTGGTTGATGTTAATGTTAGAGAAACCTAGAAATAAGATTAAAAATCTAACCTAAACATGTAAAAAATGCCTTATATTTTTTTAGAGGAGGATTTCACGCTGGAGGAGTTTAGCTGTATGTTTTTAAACACAGGCTACTAATATTTTCAAACAGTCCGAGTTCATACAAACATATTCCAGAGCCATCTTTTCTTCAACCAAAGTACTTGGATAAAATGCCACTACTGAGATATGAGCACAGCTTCCATTTTCTTACCCTTAAAACTAAGTGTGCAAATGGAGTTCATTTTTTCCTTAAACACCACAAAATTACAGTAACAGGAGTGCAGTCCAAAAAGACAAGTGAATTTCACTGAAGATCTCCCAATATTGTATGTACGGACAGGGTAGTGTATTTCTACTTCATGTTATAATAAAAATAATCTAGTATTGATATGTCATTACCAAAAGCTGCTTAAATCATGGTGATCTACAAAGGCAATCAGAAAGAGATCTTAAAAACAAACAGAATGAGGTACTTGGGTCCTGTCTAATAACTAAGACAGAAATCTTTGAGTGCCTTAAGGACCAAGGAAAGAAAACTGACCCACAAGGGATTTTTGGCCAGAAAGATTGAATATGGATGCATGGGTACAATTAAAGCAGGTAGCTTAGAACTGAGGGGTAAAACTTGTGGTTTAAAATATGTTTCTATTTTTTTCAAGGCATTCTTGGATTTTGCAGAGGATTTCTGCAAACAACTGGGGCAGCTATGCGAGCAGGCATTTGGGAATTTTCCCTGTGTGTGATCCCTCTGGATGGGCTGGGTACGCTCATCGGCAGCATGTGCCCAATGGTTCTGAAGCGCAGCATGGGCTCAATGGTTCTGAAGTACCACAAAACAGAAAGGTGAGGATTATATTAAAGAAAACAGAAGGGTAAACAACAGGATAGGAGGAAAAAGCACAGACAGCAAAGCTACCAAACCCACCCAGGAAACACTCGTGCTATCACCGTGCTGTCCTCTGCCCGGCAATCACGGCCCCTCTGCTTGCAGGGTTTTTATGGGGCATCCTCAGCATCCTACACAGGCAAGCAGCCCCAAGCCGAGGTCTGCCCACGCATGAGTCAGCATGTGCATGCAGGCATGCAGTCCAGCTTTGCGGCTCTCTGGGGCCAGCTGAAGAGGGAAACCTGGGCTTGATGTTGTCCCAAGTGAGTCTTGCATGTCTAAGCGTCTCCAGGAGAGAGGAGCAGTGCCCACACGCCAGCTCTGCCCAAGCTCTCCCTGATGGTGACTTTCGCAGCCTTCCCCTGGGATGCAGATGCCAGCTTACCCCAGCCTGTGCTGAAGCCAGGGATCCCCAAACCCTGCTTTCCCCCAGCCTTGCAGTGGCTGGCCAGCCTCCGCGTGCTGCAGGGCTAGACCCTGGATGGTTTTTAGCTGCCTCTTGTGATGGAGAATTAACTGGGGTTGAGGGTAAATCTGTTCCATCTCATCTGTGCCGGGGCCACCCACCCACAACAGCCCGCTGAGCAGCGCACCCGCTCAGGGGAAGCAGGGTGGGCTTGTTCGGGTTTGTGGGTTTTTTAGCTTCCATCTCTTAAACCCAGATGAGAGAAATGAAAAGGCTGAGTTTGATGTGGCACTGTCTTTGTTCCTCTATCTCCTCCTCTTCCCCATCCCTGCAGCGCTCCTTGCTGGGGCTGGGGACATGTGCCTGGGTAGTCCCCACCAGGCACCGGCAATCCTGTCTAGGAATTTCGGCCAGAGGTTTGGCCCAGGAGCCAATTCACATCTTTGGGCAAACTCCCACTGCTTTGCTCTGTCTCAGGCTTGCAGGTTACGATCAGGCTCGGCCTCCAGTTTTCAACTGCTGCCTCTCCAACTGCAATCTCTCTAGGGGAGCCATCCTCCAGATGCTTGAGGAAACCACTGCCTTTTTTTTAAAGGATTAAAGTTTATTAGTAGTAATGCTGATTATTAGTAGGATTGGAAGAGTCCACTCATGAATTGAATCCTTTTTTCCAAGGCATTGCCCAAATTCAGAGCTCTTCCACATAACTCACAGTAACAGTGGTGTTTGTTGCTCACTATTCCTGTGCTGAAGAGAAATTACTTCCAATCCAAACACATCTTTAATCTAAAAGCAAATATTGCTTCATCAATCCAACCCTGATCACATCTTTTTCCAACATGACAGGAACTGAACCCAGACAGACTTTTTTTCTGTGCTTATTAAGAAATCCTTTGAAGCCGGTGGTGACCCCTCGGAAAGTTTATGCACAATAGCCATGCTTAAGGAAATCACATTAGTGTCTGATAAAGAGACACATTTTAATTTCATTCCATTTGTCTTTGAGGAAAGAAGGCAGTGGACAATACTGCACGACGTGAGACAATGGAAGTGCTATAAATTGGTAAGTCAAAGCTTTTTTTTTTAATGCTACAAATAGCCAAATGCATCAATTAAGGAAGCTCCAGGAAGGAGCAGAAGAGAGCATTAAGCAGACAGAGAAGAACACCAGGAGGGAGAGAGCAACATGTTAAGACATGTAAGGAACTGAAGAGAAAAAGAAGTGTCAAATGAAATATTCTTAGTGATGTGAAACATGCAGTCACCAAACATTGCTTTGCATTATAAAACCTAGAAGATGGCCAAAGAGGAATTTAAGATCATGTAAAATGGAACGGAATTTATAAAGAACAGGAATTTCTGAAGCATGAAAAAGCAGTCTGCAAAAAAGAGCTCGATATGCACAGCTACATTGAGTAAGCTGGGTTGTTGAGTTTTTTTCTTCTTGTGCACATACTCACATCAAAAACTAAAGCCTGCCTTCCACACCAAATCCTGGGCCCTGATTCTGTGCATGCTGCAATTAATAGCACTGCTCCAACCCATAGCACTGAGAGCAGACCTCAGAACCCTCTTCTGCACACCTAGGAGCTGTTTACCCAGGGATGCCTGAGTGACCCAGCCCAAGCGAGCAAACGCTGCATGTTCATAATCCTGCTGCCAGACCTGCGTGCGGTCCCATTGCAGCGTGCCCAGGGGCCTCGCACGGGGTGCATGGACCGGGATGAAGGAGGAATGTCTTGGTATTTTATAACACTGTGTTTTTTCCTTAACGTGATCTTTTTAGAAATGCACCACATAGTGATCTTCTGGAATTCATTTTCTCATGCTGGTCATACTGCTTGACCAATCAACTGTTTGCATATAGATAATACATATTTAGTTAAATATATATATATATATTTAATGCTATATGGATTTATAAATGTTTAATACATACACAAAAGCACTGGCAATTATATGCAATGGTAGAGCTGTATGCACTTAGCTTAACATCTAACGAACACATTTTGGACTACGTACTATATTAAAATCACTGCAGTTTTTATTAAAATTATTTCTTTCTCATATTTTAATATTAATGATTTATTAAAATGATAAAAATATTTTCTTATGTGTCAAACTTTAAATAACTTTTCACTAAATTACACTTCTAGGTTTGAGGGATTTTTTTTCCTCTGCAGACATCAAAAATGAGATACAGTATGGTCAAAGATTTTAATATATTCATAGTAATTTTTAGTTCTTTTTTGAAGCTAAGCTCTATGCACAAAGAAAGGTTGCAGCAAAAAGCTCTTCTAGTCATCTGTAAGTCTTCTAGTCATCTGTATGCACTTGGTTATTTGTACGTATAACCGGAATACCAGTCAAGCCTCTCTGAGCAGACTTTGAGCTCCCCTGTGTTCCGCTGACTACATTCCTCCTCTTGCAGGTTATCTAAGCTCCCTCTGCAGTCAGCAAAATCACCTGCAGAGGACAATTCCTTCAGCGTCTTCTAGGCACTTATTTATGGTCCACTGACTACAGAGAGAGCCTAAATAGCTATCTTCGGTTTGACACCTAACTTTTCCAAATCAATGTCTAAGGAAGACAAAGCCCTCCCTTGCTGTAAGGACCTATTTGAACACAGACAAGAGTGGAGGAGGGCTGATAGAGGGGAAAGTGAAAATGCACACACTGCACACACACATATATACTGCAAATTTTTTGATAATGCTTTTCATGGAAAATACTACCATGAGAAACAGATGCTTCTCTCAGATATACCTTCAACTTCTCATGCCCTTATCCCATCAGGGATTTTTTTTCAGGGAAGTTACAAAGGTGGATAGTACATCATTTTTCTATGACTGGCAAAGAAAATGAGGATTTGTACATCTGCGTTTGCACTGGTTTTCTTACTGTGGAGCCCTACTGATGTCAGTGTCACTTGGTCTGGTTATAAGCCACAGATCTGGGTTTCAAAATGTATGCCTGCCACATATACTTTCACACAAGAATATTTTTCTTCATGATCCTTAAGGTTGTGTTTGTGATTAGAACCTCTTTAACAGCAAATTATAACAGCAGCAACCAACTCCAGAAGAGGAGGAGAAAGATGGTTATTGCTTTCTGTCTTTTGCCCTCTTCCTCATACACAAAAGCAGAAGGACAGAGCATTATTCAGAGCTGGTTATTACAAGGTAAATGCTTACAAGTAAAGATGTGCCAAGACAAAATAAGTGCATTTGTAAACTGCTCATGGCTATGCCACAAATAATGCACTTGCCTTTTACACAAGTAACCCTTCATAGTGCATTTGTTCGCCATGTCTCATAGGAGCAATAACACTGTGAGCCATACCTTTTCATGACTTTATTATCGGTAATCTTTGTTAGCTTGTCTCTCTTCATCCGCGATGTCAAAGTTACAACGTGCACAAAGCTGCCAGGCTCCCAAGTCACACCTGGCCCTCAGAACATATCACACCTATGTGCTTGTATTTAAACTGGCTTCTTGTCACATTTTTGCCTGGACTTTCAAAATGCTCCTTCCAATCTATGAAGCTTAGCACAGTCACCATTTTTGTGCAGCAAACCATTTCTGCCTTTCTGCCCTGTTTGCTCTTTAACAGTATCTGGCAAAGGTCGCCTGGGGTCAAATCTTCCCAAATTACATCGTAAACTAGAACCTCCCTCTTCTTCAAAATTTCAGAAATGAGGAAAAGGGGAGATAGATGACCTTCAAATATCATTGCAGATCCAGGTGCAAATTCTGTGAGTTACTTTTCTAATATCATAGACTCCAGGCCCCAAATTAAATTTATAGTACCTAAAACCTGCAGCCCTGGACCTGAGGTTGGTGACTGCTAAAAATATCTTGTTTAGACACATTAGCAGAATTCAAAAGTCTGGTAAATGTAGTCAAGACCTCTCTGGATAAATGTAGCCACGTGAAGTTGTTTGGTGTTGGGGCCAGGTAAAGATCTTTTTAAATAAAATACAACTGACATATATCTTTCTCCACACTTCGATAAAACTGGTTTTGAAAAAAATTAAATTATAAGATATGCTTTTTTTCCTGCTGAACAGTCTTCAAAGAGTAATCATTAATATTTGTATCAGTATTTTCCAGTGTGTTTGCTGAATAAAGAGTGAATTTAGGTTGTACGTATTTGAAGTTTTCCTGTGCCTTGATAACATCAGGCAATTGGCCTGCATGTGGGGATCTTCCATGGAAGCAATTATTCTTCAAGGGAACCTATGATTTCTTCAAGACCAGGGATAGGATGGAAATAGGACAAGAGGAAATGGCCTCAAGTTGCACCAGGGGAGCTTTAGGTTGGATTTTAGGAAAGATTTCTCCACTGAAAGCGTTGTCAAGCATTAGACCAGGCTGCCCAGGGAATTAGTTAAGTCACCATGCCTGGAGGTATTTAAAAGATGGGTAGATGTGGTGCTTAGGGACACGGTTTAGTGGTGGACTTGTCAGTGCTAGGTTAATGATTGGACTTGATGATCTTAAAGGCCTTTTCCAACCTAAACAATTCTATGATTCTGTGTTTTACTGTGGTAATGTCTGTGCCTCAGTGCGTGAGAGGGCAAAAGTCGGGAACTCAGCAAGAAACAGCCACGATCTGTCTCATATTTATCTGCCTAAAGATCACTGTGCAGTGAGAGGCAGCTTGTGGATGCCGAAGCATTCTCCCTCCCTGAAATGCCTCCGGAGGGTTTGGGGATTTGCTTAGTTTGCTTTTCCTGAATCGGAGTGGAAGGGTATTGAGAGCCCCAAGAAACAAGTGGCAGGACTTGGTCTCCAAAAAAAAGTCTTTTCTTGCTGTTTTCCATGTTGCCTATTTTCCAGCTGGGCAAGAGGACATTGCAGCAGACCGACTTGCCAGACTGCACGCAGTTAGCTGCCAGATTTTGCAGATGAAAGAGGTCTGAACTAGGGAATCACCAGGAGTGGGCTGGTCATTTATAACTGTGGCCACTGATCCCTTTGAGAGTGTCCTGCCCTGGTTCTCGAACTGGTCCATAGAACTGGGGGACCAGAGGAAAACTCCACCTGGCCAGAGCTTCCTGGTGCCCCGTAAGCAAAAGCTCTACCTGGTTCCTAAGAAAAAATTCAAGAGCTCTGAGGTTTTGTCAAAATCAACCATACACATCAGCCGTGCGTATTACACAAATGATAAATTCAAGCACCTGGCTAAGTCCCTGGCTCCAGGATCAGAACATGTGGTCCCGTATTGCTTTGCTGTAACAGCAGGATTTGCCAACTACTTTTGAGCAACTGGGGTAAAAAAAAAAAAGAGAAGAAATACTTTCCTACAAAAAACAGAGATTCATTTGAACCAAAGTCAACCCCTTCAAATTTCAAAGGTGATAAGAACAGGCCATGACTGGTCTGTCACTTATCGTGGTAGACAGAAACCACATGTTACTCTGGGCTCTGGGATTGCTGCTCTGCTCGTTCTTCTGGCTCTGGACTAACAGCAAAAAAATTGAGGGAAGCCAAGATCACAATTTTTCCTTTCTCACCAGAGCCCTTTTAGTGGAGGAGTATGCTGTTTTGCTAACTGAGCTGTTGAATATCAGCACAATCTGCAGCGCTGGGACTACGATCATTAAGAAAAGTGTGCACAAGAATAGTCAGGCACTTAATAGTTTATGCATTTCATCCCCCCAAAAAAGAATGTGATTTTTTTAAACTTAGGATTTATAGCTGTACTTAGTTCACAACTTTAACAACTGTCATGTAACACACACACCTGTAACTCTCATTTTCCTGGGAAAAGCAGGTTGTATCAATGCTATGTGCACTCTTGTGGAAATTAACTATGAGGACAAAGCGTAGGACTTTGTCTATTGATTTTTGCCTCGTCTTTGCCTCACAGCTTTCTGAAGCTGCAGAATGGCATGAAAGCCAGCTCTCCAGTAAGGAAAATGATTAGTGTTCCCCTGAAGTCAATAGAAATATGTAAACAGGGCCCAAGAAGGTTTGTTTGATTTTAAAACTATATATGGAAAGAGAAGGCTGTCTGTTGATCATGGAGACTGCTCATGTTGATGCAATTTAAATAAAATGGTGAATACAGGATGGTGAATCAAACGATTACCCATCCCTGGAAAGGTCAAAGTCCTACCATCCAGTAAGGTACATACCTGGCCATATTTTTATAATATTTAAAAGGCCAACATGATGACTCTGCTTTCAAAAAAAAAAAAATAGTTAGACTGTGCAAACAGAGCTTGTAGTAGCATAAATATCATCTGGTTTTGCAGTTTAAACATGTTCTGCTCAATTTCCTACACTAAAGATAGTTTATGAGCCTTAACCCATGATGTACGGTCACCATCCAGCACACTTCATGACAGCAGATACCTGGCAGGGTGTGCGCCTGCCACTGGAGATGCCCCACTGATTTCTTTGATCTCCATTTTTTGTGTTCAGGCCATGTCCTTTGGAGGGCAGATTAGTGTTACTGTACACCTATATCTGTTTTCGATTTGAGTTAGGCGGCATTGCTTTATGAAAAGGGATTATTTTTCAAAGTTTCATAGGCCCCCAGGACATCTCAGTTCACAGAGGAAAGGAATATCCCCCTTTCGCTGCTTTCCAAATAAGTTCCCACTCAAGCCATTTTTTCTCAGTTGTCATTCATTATCGGGGGCCTCTGTGCGCGCTTAACAGCTCTGTCTCATAAGGTTACTGCAAAAAACATGCTACCCGTAAAAGGCCCCCTCCTCTTTATATGGCATGAATTACTGCTAAGGAGGTCATAGGGGGGAAAAAAAAAGAAGAGGGGTAGGAGGCTTTTTGCTACTCTGAGGAAGTAGCTCGTGAAGAAAACGCTTTTCTCCACTGCTTGGGATGACTAGGGAGCCTGGTGGACCCTGGTTTGTTGACACTCATGTGAACATGGTAATCCCTGAGGGCCGGTTGCGCTTCTTAATTCATCCTGCAATAAATTTGCTACTGATGGTGAAGATTTTGTCCTTCCTTCCCCACTGCCTTCAACAAAGCAGGGAAAGTAACTCAATTAATTGCCTGACAGTTGCAGGGGCTGCCTGGCAAGGGGGTACTGCCCTTCTGTGCCAAACTAGGGATATATATTTTTCCCTGTGAGCAGAGCACATTACGGCTGTGTGCTGTGAGGCAGGGAAGTGCATGCATGCATGTAATAGGCAGCTGATCATTCCCATGACAGCTGCTGCGGGGGGAGCAGGGAAAGGTGCACCCACCGCCCCGCACCGCCGCCTCCTGCGTGTAACCCCGCGAGGGAGTCACGCAGGCGACCCTGCACCGAGGGGATTTCTCAGCCCATGACTTGTTCTCAAATGAGGACTTCCTCCGACGGATGCTTATATTCAAGGCGGCGAGTCATGTGCTCTGTTAATCTGAACTGTTGGATTCACCAGGTCTGCGATGGCTGGCTGTTTAAAAACACGGTGTGTTTCCAGCTCTGCAACATAGGGGAGCTATCATTTATTTTTTAGCTCTTTCGCAGAAGAAAACTGTACATGAGGGTGAGCAGGTTAGATTTGACTGGATAATTACATATTATTTTGCATGAATAGAAACGTCACTGCTAATTGCAGCCGCAGTGTGCTCCAAAATATTTGGGCTTCAATACATTTGGTTTTATACACCAGGTGCATATAAATATTTGTAAACATTTGTACACATTTAGTCCATCTGAGCAATTTATTAAGTAATATGTATGCAAAGCAGTAATTCTCAAGACTTCATGCTCCTGAAACCACAAACCGGGTCTGTATCAGAAGAAAAGACTGTAAAACACAAGAGGTATCTACCACCAAATGCCCTCTCCACTTCTCCCTCCTCATTCTCCTGCTTTAATCAGAGATGAAAATACTTTGACTTCTAAATTAAACAGGGGCAATCAACTTTTAGCGTTGCGTTACCTGTGCGGACTGAGCTCAGCTTCTCAGGACCCCGAGCAGGTATGTCCATGCCAATGGTTCAACTGCAAGACTTAGCAATTACCAAGAGCTCCTGAACTCATTGTACCTGATTACCAATGGGAAATAGTTAGATTTATTTTTACAGCTATGTTTAGAAGCAGTTAGGTGTAGGAGTTCTTGAACCCTCAGCTGAATTTCAAACCAAGTTGACCCCTTCTGCTTTGCAATAAATGCTTTACATTCATTTTGGGGTCCTTCTCTATACTAACTACCATTACTGTGGTCATTTTTCTGACCCAGTTCTGTGGGAAATGTTGTCAAAAGGCTTTCTAGTATTTCTCCAGGGTGAAGCTGCATAACAGGACTGTGTAAAATACTTGCCATAAAATTCTATAATTAGTAAAAAACGATAAGGATTTTTTTGTCATTCCAAGAATTGTTTCTGAAGGACAGATGGAAGAAGCATTTGTGTGAGAAATGGTAGCTGACATAGGGGCTTTTTAGATGTCTCAAATTTAGTTGAATTCAACTTAACAAATTCCATTCTTGAAGCATTGTAACTCTGAAAATCAGACCCCAGATATAGCAGACATATCCTAAATCCTAATTTTTTTTCAACATAAAACATAGAGATACATGGCTTCATCATTCACCGGTACTTGCTAGCAAGCTACTTACTAAAGAAAACAGTCTTATTCAGTGAGTTACACAGTCTCGCATTCTTTTATTTCAAATAGCAATTTTCCTACACAATTTCTTGCTTGACTTCTTATCGCTGCAACTTCAAATTCACTAGGAGCTAGGTTTGAGTTGGCAGAAGGACTCCCAATACAGAAAGACACGGTCTCTGCTCACGATATAATTTGGAACAAGATGCAGCATGTAGGTTTTTAATTTCATTTGTACTCATTAAAGCATAAGCAGTTGCTCATTCACTGTATCTTGGCACACAAGATGGATATATAAATTGTTCTGGGAACAGGGAAATTAAGCAAATAATAGCAGCCGTAAGTGAACACCCATTTTGAAAAGTAGACTACTATATCTAAGAAATTCCTATCTACTCTTTAAGGTTGGGGGTTTTCAAATTGTGATGGCTCTGTTTTGAAGGGAAAAAGAAGAGATGCAGGATTTGAAATTGTTTCAGTACAAAACCAACCCAATACATTCAACGTGGCTTATTTATATTTTATGAAGAAGAATGAGAGCACTCTGGAATAGGCAATGAGAGCACACCATAGGAGGAAGGCAAACCTGGCAGAGGTCTTTGTTCTGCCTCATGGCCTTCATCCAAATTCCCTTACTGCCCTGGCTCCTCCTGCGCTATTTGGAGATGAGCAGAGCTTCATCCCCTTCAAGGACCTTCCCAGCAGATTTCAGTGCCCTTCTCCAGATGCATTTCCACAATGATCCAGTGGAGGCACGTCTCTTTTGCCATCGCTGCCAGTGTTAAGCTTTCCAACAGCTTCAGCAAGCTCTGGGACAGGCTCTTAGCGCATGGTACCACTCATTTTCCAGTTGGTAGCAATCCCGTCCTTCATTTCAGTGATTCAGAAAAAAAATCCCTTAAAGCAGAATTTGCCAGAGTATATTGAATGCAGAACCATCTTTTTAGTGCTCTTACTTATTCACTACAGTAAACAATGTCATTTAAAATAATTTCCAAATCTCAATTTAGGAAAAAAAATTCTTTTAGCTGTTACTCTCTCTCACAATGGAAAGCTGCCTCAGAGCATGTTACATTTCAGAGGAGCCTGTGAGATTTTGTTTTAATGGGAAGCTAAATGAAATGTTTAAATTTCAAATCAACAACAGAACATGTTCAAAGAGCTATATTTATAGAGTTTAAGTGAAAAATGCTCTGGCACCACTTTTAAATAATGCTGGCAAGCAACAGAGGGAAGAACACCACTCACTGATTCTTTGGATGGCTTAGTCCACAGCCTTATTCAAGGCTCACGTATAATATGAGTTGTTGGCTGTGATACTTTGGTCATAGTGCTAGTGGAATTCACTGTAGGCAAAGGCTCGTGATGCTAAACAAAGTGGACAAAAGGCTTTTACAGAATAATAAAAACAAGTCTCCATTTATGACTTAAAGTTAAATATCCTCAGTGAAGACATTACTCAATAAATAACTCTGTGGGAAAACCTGTAAAATATAAATGCCCTGGCAAGCTGGGGAAAGCACTGAGGTGACAGAAAAGCTTAAAGAGTCAAAAAGGCGAAAAAGGACATTGTGTCTTGCTCAAAGCTCAGAGCTCTCTGCTGAATTCCTTCTCTTGCAGCTCTCAGTTCTAGTACAGCTCATGCAGCTGGGGAAGCAGGGTCCCAGTTTCAAGACTGCTGAAACTATGTCGGTTTTTTATGTTCAACTAAAATAATATTGAGCTTACATTTCTGGGGTGAACATGCAGAAAATGGCTCAGAAATAGAAACAAATGTAGACAGGCTGTGGGCAAAGGAGCAGAATGGGAAGAAAGAAAACTGCTAATGAGAAATTAAGGACAGAAACTGTACAATGCAACCTAATTTTTTAGTAATCTTCTAGGTATAGTGAGAAACACTGCCAGAAGGTTCAGATCGAGGCAAAGCTGAGGGTGAATCCTCTGATCCTCAAATGAATCCTGGTGGGATGATTACCTGCTACCAGCTGAACATGGCTGTTGCTCTGGACCAGATTTCATGTGTCTGATCAGAGGTATCTCAAGGAGTTGGTCAACAAGTGTTTGTAGCTATATTGTATTTCCTATAGCTATTTATATTTCTATATCCCTATTTTTCTATGAAAGTACAAAAAAGGAGACAGTACAAGAAAGTCTACATGAATGGTTTAATCTGAGTTAAATGAAGAGCTGACACAAAGCTGGCTATCATCCTCACTAAAAGAGGCCAAAGTATGGAAAATATTTTGGGAGAAGATTTGAAAGCATTTGTTTTGCAAAAATTAAAGTGAATCCATTTTTTGTGGGATTTTATTTTTTCGTTATCTTTTCTACAGGTTTTAACCAAACGCTTCATCCAAAGAGCTTTCAGGATTCTTTGAATTACCACTAAAAATGCACTTTTATGAAATAATAATAAAAATTTAAAGTGATTAAAACCACCTGGGAAAATTTGGGGGAAAAAAAAAAAATTTATGATATTGCCAATTCTTAAATAATAGGGATTTTGTTTTTATAAGAAATAGAAACTAAAAATTACTCTGGCCAGATTAGTCTGTGGACGCTTTTCAGTGCTTCATTCTTTTTCCGTAGTGCTGACTAATGGTATAACATCATTATCTTCCCTTTAACCATAAGATCTCTAGGTTTAGGACAGCAGTTTATGCCATGTAAGCATTATTCATATGACATGAGTAACTGGTTTGTTCATTGTCTGCCTTGGTTGTAAAGGAAAGGTTTTGCCAGAAGAAAAGAAGGGCTTCCTCAAACAATTCTCAGTCCACCAGAACTCATTTTCTCCAGCCATATATTCAACATTGCAAAATTGCTGTAGGCCTCACTTCTGCCTTACTGAGACATATGGGAGCTTTCACGTCACCTCCAGCGATGGAATCAGTATAAACATCGAATCAGCTGCAAAGGCCCATGTGACAGATGCACTCAACCCCTTAAGCAAACTAGTGGTAGTTTGGTACAGGCTCCAAAGGAGGTAAAGGCCTGAGCCGTAGCTGGGCCAAGAACTCCTCTAGTTCCAATCTGTTCTCTGAAAACCCACAAAGGAGCAGAGTGACACAACGAGCATCAATGCCTATGAGCTTGGAACACTGATCATGCGATTCACACATGAATTGTATTGAGATTTAGGTCTGTCCTTTTTGGGGTTAAGCTGGGCAGGCAATTTTACCTCTACAAACACGTTTAAGAGTTTGAAACAATTCTCTTTTCAAACTGTGTGTGTGTCTGTGTAATGGAGGGGAGAAGGAATAAAAGCCTTATTTCTGTTATAGAATTGAAATTCTATACCATTTTATTCAATAAAAAAAAAATGTTCCTCCTCACAAGAAGTGCTTCATTGTTGAACTAAAAATTGTTCTCCAAGCACCATGAATTCCTCCAGGAATATGGGATCTACATGGTGACACTTCTGATTGCATTCCCCAAGGAGTATAGGATGTACTTACTGATGCTCCTGGTTGCCAGGCTTTGGAAACTTAGGACTCTGGGGCCTCCAGCTCCATAACCAGCCTGCCAAGGAAGGTAGAGGCTAGCTGGTGCTGGGAAGGTGGCAGGAAGGAACCAAAGCAAGTTTTGTCAGAATTATAATGTTCCCACAAATTTGGATAAACTGGAGAAATGTTCCAATGGAAAAGCATCCCTGGGGCCCTGGAGGTGAGGCTGGGTGGCTCGGAGGAGGTCGACATGGACCCATCCTCTGTGGTCCCCTTCATCCCCCAGTGCAGTGCAGGTTGGTGATGCTGGTGCCTGAGCTGCAGCTGCACAGCATCCAGCTTGCTCTGAGCACAGGCTCAGTAAGTCTGACATCAATGAGAGATGCCCTTAAGGACCGTCTCTCAGAGGTGTTACTGAGCACTGGCATTTTCCCCTTCCAGCTGTTGAGAATTTTTCCAACCTACATGCAGAAGCCCTTTAGGGGAAGGTATTTATTAGGCTAATGTGGAGATCATCTCTAATTAAAGATTACATTTCTTTCTTCGAAATAAGAGGAGCCTAATTCATCCTCTCTGCAATATTGTTCCATAAATCTTTTCTCATTTATTTCCTTCGTGTTATTTTCTTTATATGTCCACGTGCAGTAATAGCTCCAATGTGCTGACAGTGTGTCACAGGTGCTACACCCCCAGCACAAGGGCAAAAACAGAGGGCACTGTAACCTAGTACATCTGAAATGGATCTGATCCTGCTAAAGCTGAAGTCTGTGACGAAACTTCAGAGGTACTAAACTGATCTTAATGTATCTGTCCTGAGAGAGTTAATGGAGAAGGTGTACCAGTACAACGCTCTATTACTACATACAATTTGGGGAAAAGTAAAACCAGAAGACTCCAAATGAACAAATACCCAGTGAGGAGACATGAGCAGAGAAATAAAGAAATCACACAAGGAAAGTGTGAGTATTCAGAAGCATGCCTGCTAAAAGAGTAGGGTCATGTAGGAGATGATGGTATCTGCTTCTGTCATTCACATTACAGTACGGTTACCCACAGGGATGGTGTTTAATGTGAAGATCACCTTCACTAACCATTGCATACAGAATATGTCACAAGGTAAATTGAACAGCTAGACGTATAATCAGACAGAATGGCACACTAAAATAATTAAATACAGGCAGCCCCAGGATGCTCTCTGCTTAATGTAGAATGCTAATTGGTATTTGAATACCACACAGTGTGTGTTGAAGAAAGACAGTGTAACTAATGTACCTGTGTGTTGTGTGTAATAATACAGAATGAGACCTTGAAGGTACATCGTCCCCTGAGGATTTCACACTGCCAACAGCTGATACCAATAACAACAGAGAAATGTATTTCCCCTGATATTTTCCTGACATATTCTATCCCAGTTCCTCCTTCACTGCAATCTGTGAGAAGCTTTAAGTGATACTGTACACTGGAATCAAATGTAACTTATGAAGTACTTATCTTTTCAGTAGTAGAAACACAGCAGACAGTATTGTGATACCACAGAGTTTATAAATCCCTGTTTGGTTGCTTTCATCCAGTTGATTTAAAAGATTTAAGCAACATTTTCTGTATGGAAAATATTTTCCTAATATGATTTTATGATGTTTCAGTCTTTAACAGCTGCAGTTTTCTGGCTTCAAAGTACATTGAAGCAAACTTGTGTTGGTAGAAATACTGTTAAAGTCTTCTGTTTAAAGACACGGCTAAATACATTCATTTTCACATTTTTGTCTCAAAGTAGGTTAATGACAAGCCCTGTATTTATTTTTTGTTGTCAGTATACTTAACTGGTAACTAATAAAATATTTTGAGGTAAAAGTTACTTCATATATGTTCAGTACAAGACAAAAGATTTAAACTAGCTTGTGGAAAATATTTGCATTGAAAATACAGCGTAGGAAAAGCACTCCTAAAACAAACAACCTCCCCCCCCCCGCCCCCAAAAAAAGCAAAACCAAAAATGGAAGACTAATTGTAGTACACACTTACAAGTAAATATTGTGGTCTGAGCAGTGGTTATACATGTTGGATGGTGTTACCCCTACTCATGACAAACAGTCTTTCACTGTTCCGTAACTAGATAAAAGGATCATTTATGAAGTAGATTGCTACTGACTGTGAATGGATAGAAAAACTGAGTCTATATGCATATGGAGATATTTGAGATGGTGTTCTCTATATTAAAAAAAGCCTCCTAAAACTGGTATTCCTTAAAATGCTGCTCTGAGCATGTGAGCTACAAGTATAGTAAAATATTTATTTTCATGCATAGGCACACTACATTGGAAATAGTGTTCTTCTGCAGAACGATTTTTCCTCTGTCCTCCTCCTAGACCATTTCCAATGAGAGACCAGAAATCTATTTTGCATCCCTAATGTTCATTTCAGTTGACTGTGAGGACAGCTGTTTTGCTACTCCCACTTGTAGCAGAAAAGGAAACTAAAGTAAAATAGTGCCATACATACAGAAGATTATTAACTAAGGTTTTCCAGGGTTTTAAACTAAAAATGGAAATTCTTTGAGCTGGCGTCCTGCAGTTTAACATCATGTGCAATTAATTTCCTCTAATTCTGTTTGAATGTCTCGCTTATTCATGAAGGAAGAGAGAAGAGAAGAGAAGAGAAGAGAAGAGAAGAGAAGAGAAGAGAAGAGAAGAGAAGAGAAGAGAAGAGAAGAGAAGAGAAGAGAAGAGAAGAGAAGAGAAGAGAAGAGAAGAGAAGAGAAGAGAAGAGAAGAGAAGAGAAGAGAAGAGAAGAGAAGAGAAGAGAAGAGAAGAGAAGAGAAGAGAAGAGATCCCTTGAATGACTCCAAAGAAGAAATGCTTTGCTGTCTTTAAAAACAAAAAGACTTCAAAGGTCTGGCAAATCACACTTCCTATGTAAAGAACTTCCTCAGACCGTGGCAAGAGCTCTGCCCAGAGGGCTTACAGGCCTAAGTGGGAATCCTGAAGTACTGAAATACTCAAAGATATTATGGTACATAGTTCCTACCAGTATCAAGGAGAGCTGGCTACACACAGGACTGGTAATCCAGGTTAAGACAGGTGATACTGCTACCAATACTATCTTCAATAGTATCCATTACCTACAACCCAGTATGCCTGATCTGCAGAGAAGATGGCTACTCCCATTCCTACTTTAAAGAGTTTGGCCTTTAATTTGGTGGTTTTGGCTCTTACAAATACCACATTTGTCCCTTACAGATGATGAAAATAATAGTAGCTCAAAATGAACTATTCCTTCATTGCTAACTTGTGGCATCTCTCATTTTCATATCCCAGCTGCTAAAACATTTTCAGCTTGCAAATGCTGGGAGTATTTCCATCAAGAACACCTAGAAATAGAAAATGCTGACTGAAAGGCCCTGCCCTGAAAGGGCAAGAAGAAGGGATTCAAATATGTTCATTCTAACAAATAACAATTATTGTTTTAAACTCTTTATTTACTGAATAAAATAGTAATGCCCAACAGGCATTTTAGGAACTGGCAACAATAGCTGTAATCTGCTTCCCGAAATGCAGAACAGCTTGTATTCTCATTGAAACAATAACAATTTTCATAATGGATAGGCCTGTCGAGTAGAAAGGAAAATAATAATTCAAATAAAGATTATTACAATATGTGCCAGATATGAGCAGACAATGCCACATACATAAATTCTCTTCCACTCTGTTCACAGCTGTTCCCTTTGTTGTTATCATCTCATGATAAATTCTGTTTACACTCTCTTACTTGAAATCCCTTTATTGAAAAGTCCCATAGTACAATACAATGCATTTTGGAGATCCTTAGTAAGAAAAAGATTGTGGCAGATTCTTTGCACTAGGATGTTTCACTAAGTGAAACACCAGGAAACCTCTGATCATCTTCAGGGCAACCTCATTGCTCTCTACAGCTTCCTGAGGAGAGGAACTGAAGAGGTAGGTGTTGAGCTCTTCTCCCTGGTATCTGGTGATAGGATGCATGGGAATGGTTCAAAGCTGTGCCAGGGAAGGTTTAGATTGGACATTAGGAAGCATTTCTTTACTGAGAGGGTGGTCAAGCACTGGAACAGGCTTCCTAGAGAGGTAGTCGATGCCCCAAGCCTGTCAGTCTTTAAGAGGCATTTGGACAATGCCCTTAATAACATGCTTTAACTTTTGGTCAGCCCTGAATTGGTCAGGCAGTTGGACTAGATGACCATTGTAGGTCCCTTCCAACTGAAATATTCTATTCTATTCTATTCTATTCTATTCTATTCTATTCTATTCTATTCTATTCTATTCTATTCTATTCTATCCTACCCTATCCTACCCTATCCTACCCTACCCTACCCTACCCTACCCTACCCTATCCTATCCTATCCTATCCTATCCTATCCTATCCTATCCTATCCTATCCTACTGAATGCTTCATGCACTAGCTATAGATGCTTACAAGAAGACAAAATCAGCTTCTCAGTCACCTTCCAACAAGGATGGAAAAGAAGGGCCTTTTGTGTAGGCATCTGTTGATCTAGCTAAGTCACCACACCAAGGGATGATACACGATTTCCAAATCACCATGTGCCTCCACTTTCCATGAGGTTGTCTTAGTCCGAGTCAGGGTTGACTTAGAGATGGTTAGGTGCAGGATTTACCAAGCATATGCACCTACAACATTGTTGGATGCTTTGTGTTATCTAGGATGTGTGTCCTTCTGGAGGGCAGCCAGCATACCCCACCTGAAATGACCATGCCAAAAATGACAGTAATTCCCTGAGTTTGACCACCCCAGCTCCAATAGACCAACCACAGAAAACTGTTGTCAGTTCACCTCCAAAAATTTGACTGACCTTGCTAGCCCAGGATATATTCTGCATATTACTGAGCACAACTTATCAGCTGATTTATTAACAATTCACATATACTCTGAGAAAAAGTGAGAAAATGAGCACTCATAGGCAACAGGCACAATACTCTCCAAAGAGATTTAAAACTCAGAGCACATGAAATGAATGCACATAGCTGTGCACATCAGTTATACTCCTAATCAATCAGACCCAAACCCAAGATTGTCATCCAGATGACTTCACCTATACAAATTTCTTTTAGGAAAAAAAAATGGTTCCATGATCTTTAATGAAGAAAATTAGTGTGTTTGTCTTTAAATTGAACTTAACATAAGCATCACAGACATCTTTCAACTGCAAAAGTTAAAACATACAGACATAAAACTGGCCAAGGATCAGCTAAACAACCTTATTTCACCATCAAATTCTTTACTGCACTGTGGTCACATTGGTTGGAGAGCCAAGCTGTTAACTTCAAGCCAATCTAGATTTAATTTAGCATTTACTCATATGTAGATGTTCTGCACAAAAGTCTGGAAGAAAATAAAACAGATTTTGCTCTGAAATGTGAAATAAGTTACTTAAAATGCATGACCTCAGTGTGCTTCAGAAAAATAGTTTTAATCTACATGTAGTCATTTTTTCACCCTTGCCTCCAGCCACAAGGTCAATGGTTGTTTTTTTCATCAGGCAGTTAATAAATAGGGAAAGGTAACTCTGAAGTATAGGTACAGTGAAGTATTTAGCCAAACAAGCACTATCCTACGTTACTTATGGATAGCAAATACTGTTTAAAAGAAAAATAAATATATACCCTAAGAGAAAGAGAATTTTCAATGCGCTGCAATAATGTGCTGTGATCTTTCCTCTGCTTTCGTCTTCACCATTCTGATTTCTAACATACCCTTAAAATATTTAGAAGTTCTTCCCTGAAGGACTTTCTGGCTTCTCTAACTTTTATAACTCTTATTAAAAATTTGGAACTTTCTCCTGCTATTTAACAGAATCATATAATAGAGCATATGCATTTCAGCTGTCACTGGTAGCTACATCAGGTTCTATGTGATTTAAGACTCATGCATTATGTTAATTCTTTGTATTTATTCTAAAAAGACATTTACAGGAGGTAATTTCACTTACCTTATCTTTGGTCCCTCTAGTTAGCAGCCCAGTAGGAAAAAAAAATCACTGTTCTGACAGAGATGAGGATCAATTTTAAGCTGAATTTTACAGCATGTAAAACTGATGAAAATCAACACACAGAGGTGTTACTCAGTGGCAATGTTGCAGGGTTCCACCAGAATTCCAGCTGGAGTCAACACCATGAATAGATTCTGTTTCAACAGCAGCATTCAAGATTATTTTCTACCACAGTAAGTTGTTGCCATGTGTTGCCAAAAAGATGACGTTCAACAGCACTACTTTGCAGAATAAAGCAGAGAAGTGCATAAGCTGTGGCGTGTGTGTGAGTTTTTAAGGATCCTGTAATTTTCAGCCTAATAGTAGAACCACTAGAAAAGGGTTTATCACAGTTTTAGAAGTGCTGCCTCATTCTTTGCTGAACAACTCCACGATTCAGTTAATTTTCAGTGTAAAACTGAAGCCCCTGTTCAGCATTTATTTGGTCACTTTTAAAAGAAGATGTGAAGGTCCTATTCTCCTGCGTATGCTACATATAACTCCCTTCAAACTGAAGGGAATTATCTGTGCTCTGCAGGGAGATAAACTGACTGTGAGCCCTGCAAACCACAAAACAATGGAAAGGAAAACTAATAGCCCATGCTTAAGATAATATCTGCAGTTGTGCACAACACTGTGAATTCCATCTCATATTATAGTACTATAATAAAGACGGATCTTATGTAGAAAATTCAGCTGAGACAATCATCTTGGAGTTCAGAGATCAGAGGAACAACCTCTACTTAATACAACTAGGGAAGTGGACCCAGTAACTCTAACTCCTGTTTAAATGCTCAAAAGTCAGCTGGAATGAGAGTCTTCCTTCTCTGACGCCTAACTGCCAAAGTGCACCAAAGCTCCCACCTGGGCTATAGTTATCAGTTTTCTCCCCATGGAAACCAGGGAGCAGGAGGTGGTCGGTGCGTGCTCACATGATACGTCAGCTAGAAGTATTTGGAGTCTGCACCTGCAGCTCGCAAGTCAGGATTGCACCTGAATGCACACCCTGGAGACCACCACAGCACCATTTCTGTGCTGTGCAGGTCCTGAGAGCAACTGCACTCATAGGCTTTAGCAATCCTTAATCCCAGAAATGCTTACCTTTGCTCAGCACTTCCATGTTAGACTGGTGAGTGCCTCAGCTGCTCAGGCCTGGGAGCCTCGAGCGGAAACACATGTTTCAGTCTGTGTAGGCAGGTGCCTAGAGACCTAAGACAGGTTCGTGCTCAGGATTTCATGGTAGGACCTTGTGGTATAAGGACCCATGTGCTGGAAGGGATCCAAGGTTTGCCATATTCTGAGCAAATTCACACATAGCCCGTACTGAGATCAGCACAAAAGGCAGCAGCTATGGGCACATTCCCTCAGAAACCTCTCTAGAAAAGCTCACCTTTGCCAAAAAAGCTTTAATCCAGAGAGTGACAAAGGATCAAGAACCTTCTCAACCTGAGGAAATCCAAGCCCACTTTTTGAGAGGAAGAGGCAAACACCCAGGCTACTGCCTGGACTGGGCAGCAGCACAGGGACTGTTAGCCCTCCTGCTGAAGTTGAACCATTGTTTCCTCTGGTGTGCAAAAGTCAAAGCATCAGCAGGAGAGCAAGCTAAAGGGCATTGGACTGCACAGCCTCATGGTTTTGATACTCAGCTGGAAAGATGGAACTGGCACTGCTCCCAGGACTATTCCCATTCACGTTATGCAGCTCTACAATGTAGCCAGCATCGCAGAGCAGCTGAAAAACCACCAAATGACCCAAGATCAAGGCTAAGCAGGAGAAAAGATCCAGTATTCCACTTCCACGTTAGATGCCTGCTACTGTACTGTAGAAACAAATTCTTTCCCTCTCAGTCTTCTCCTGGTTTGGTGAGGGCTGCCCCTTCGCTACAGGGTAGGGTACCTTCAAGAGCAGGGAGGAAAAGTGCTGTTCATGGAAGAGGCAGAAGTCCTCAACTCTAATGGTTAAACAGGGGCAGGAGGTTGAACAGGGGTTGGCATGGCTGGTTGTCTTCCTGCTGCTAACAGGAGGCTGTGGATTCGAATTACCTCTGGAGAAGTAAGGAATCTTACCCATGTTTACCATTTCCCACACACATATTCAAACACCTGCATTCAAATACCTGCATTCTTAGGCAAAAAGCAACTTTTTACTAATCTGCGGGGGTCTTAGAAATGGTGATTCTTGCTCAGTTAGCTAGCTATATTCATAAGATGAGCTGATGTTTTGAGTAGGTAAAAGCCATACGTTTACAGTCCTGAATCAGAAATCTGAATTCCCTTAAGGAAAAGATGAGAAACACCCCTGCAATTTTGGCTTTCTATTGACAAGCCTTTAGCCCTTTGGAGGGCTATTTTGGACTATTAATCAATCATGCAGGAGAGAAAGGTGCCTAATCTAAGCACTCTAAATCCCCCTACTATATCTCTGCTCCTACTAAACTGTCTCATCTGCTGGGTTAATGCAAAGCAAATTACTTTCTGTAATGCAGTGTCTATCTATGAGCAAATCAGGGGGAAAATAATTTTGTTAACATACGCAGAACATGCCATCACTCACCATCAGGTACGCTGCAGATACACTTGAAAAGTAGTTGAGTTTCTGTAGTCTGTACTCTATTTCTTACCATTTTCTCTAGAGGAAATAAAGTCCGCAGTCTTCTGTGATGATGAATTTCTGCTGTGCCATGAAAGTGATGTGGAGGGGAGCCCTGGCATCTACGAAGTCCTTCCATTGCCCGTCACTCATGTACATGCGCTTAAAGAGCAGAAGATCTGGTGCAACTGCACTGGCTTTGTAGATCTGAATGCACTGCACATGCAAGGTAGAGGGCTGTGACATGCCGTAAACTTCTCTGATTTCTGCTGTACTTTGACAACTATGTATAACAGGCAGGCCTTTTAAGTAGCCCATTCTGGATTCTGGTTTCAAGTCACTATATATGTGAACTTAGAAGTAAGAGATGGTTTATTATTCTTCCCCCTTCAACGTGAACTTAGTCTGTTGATTTCAGTCAATAAACTCATAGCAATGTGGTAGGCAGAAACACACCTGTTAGAGAAGCTTGCTTTTTCAGACAAACACCATGCTGGAGATCACTGGATCATTTCAGGTGTTTTCTTCATTTAAAAAAATACTACATTAAACTATGGACATGTGGATATGAACTGATCTGAAGTGAATAGATGGCAGACAAAATTCTTCTCTCATCTGGAGTAGATTCATGGGCTTCAGTGGAACTATTCTGGATTTACAGTGATGTAATTTGGAACAGCATCTGGCTTCAGATATATAAGAAGGGCTCATTGTAATGGTTTATATCACTGACTACTTATTGCATACTTTTGCTATGCTTTTCTTAGCTCTTATTAGCTACACATAATTGTTGGTTTTACATCTTTTATATTTCACATAAGGCCTGTAAAAGCCTTACAAAATGGGGAAAGTACACATTTCCTTCAGATCACCACTGTGTGGCACCTCTCATAACTTAGTTAAAACCACACTGTATGATTATCTTATCTTTTTATTTTGGATATGATATTATGGAATGCAGATAAAGAAAAAGCCCTCTCTTTTATGTCTGTTCTTCACATAGAGTGAGTTGGTGCAGCAAGCCAGTGGCGTTTACCTGGCAAGCACCCTTTAATTCATGTGACTTTTCCCATAAAGCCTCCTCTCTTCTTTGAGCAAAAGTATGTTGTGTTGACAGGTATCCATTCTAGTCACCTTAGCACAGGTTTGTTATTATTTTCTTATAAACAAATAAGTACAGGGCAGAACCTGCCTCCTTTCAAACCTGTGGCCAAACTCTGCCTCTCTTTACTCCAATACAACATGCTCTCAATGTCATTGCAGGGTAAAAAGGAGATGTAGGCTGAAAGTTACTATTCCCCTGTCACCTTGTGGATATCTTTAGTGTGTCCTTTTTTCTTTGCAAGGTTTTCAGCATCATGTTGTATGCACCCTGACCATGAGTTCTGAGTACAATCTTCTCTGCCCTCAGAATCTGTTAATATGATGTTTTGAATTTTAATGGAAGAAGGTTTCATAAAATTACAAGGCAATGGGGTATAAATATGTAAATACACTAAATGCCATTAAGAAATCAACTTTTGCTATTATACCACACGTGCAACAGTTGTTTTCTGTTATATATTGCAGAACTATAGCATCTGAGCTTTTGATGGCAAAGCCGTACTTTGCAAATATGTTCAGAAATATTCACACATGTTTCTGTTTAATCTTATCACACTTGTTTTTCCAACTTGAAAATTAAGTTCCAAGATCATAACTTACTTAATTAATGTTATATATGTAATTAATATATTGGTTTAGTCCAAGTGGCTACAAGGACAGTTGTGGTAGCCAAAAATAATATTTGTGTCTTTTGCCTTTCTTTGAATTTCTAATTAAGTGGCACTTGCTTTAGTAAAAACTAATATTACAGTTGACTCTATTTACTTTATTTCATTACAGCTGGCTTTCTTTTACATATTTTTTTCCAAATCTTCTCACAGAGAAAATATAAATGATATACCATTATCTTTTTTTAAAAGGCCGCTCCATCCATCATAATGGATTACAAATTTGTCACCTTGAATCAATTTTTGTTCACAAGTTCAAAAGGAAATATAAGTGCTTGAGGGCCCAGAAATGTTTATTGTACATGTGGATATTATTAAAGTTTATTGAAATCCATCACCAACGAGAATTGTTTCTGTTTTGTTTTGCAACACATACAGCACTAATGTTAAAAAGCCAGTGCCTTTATTGTCTAGAAACTAAATTGGCAATGCAGCATTGACTTTGAGGACTACCAATTCTGACTAGAGATATTAAAATATTTATGCAAGCATTCATTTAATTAAGCCATGACAACTTCAGCTTGCCTAATTTAGTAAAAATGTGTTTTGACATAGTTTCTTGTATGACATTTTCCCATGATGACGTCTATTTTCAAATAAAAACTCCTTCTGCTAGCGACATCGACAGTAATTCACTTAGACTCTTTTCCTTGTAACAGAGCAGAGAGAGAAAATGGAAACTTAAGATTCACGAGAGTCTTGGTTTAAGACTTAGTGACAAGACTACATCTGGTATCAATACAGTTCCTCAGGATTTTGACCACATCTTTCATAAAGTGGTAAGTTCCGCCAAAAGGACACATCTTGCTGGCTGCTAACTACAACCTCCAAAACGCTGAGCCAGTGCAGGGGAGGAATGCAGTCATGCTCTGCTGGAGGGAGAAAATGAAACTGCATTTCTAATTACATTTTTATTAGTGGTGTTAATGGGAAGTTGAGCTCTTAAAGCCCCTAGTAAGACACGCTTTCTTTGAAATTGTATAGCACAGTGTCAGGAGTTAACGTGAGAGGAGGTTTTTGTTGGGTTTTTTTCCCCTCATTTTAGACTAATTTCTTGTTATACTAAATTAAGCCCTTGGAAACATTTCCCCTTCTAAAGAAAAAAATTTACAATGTCAGAAGGAAAAAAAACGATCAGTTGTTGCGAGCAGAAAGACATATACCATACTGGCAATCAGATGTGACTTCTCGATGGGTGAGGAAGCCAGCTCGGAGCGCTGTGGGCAGGGCAGCGCGGGAGCCGGCAGCAGCCCGGGTGTAAATTTCACTGCTTCCCATATAACATTTGTTTTGTTACAGAGCAGGACATATTGGTGTCTAATGAGTTTCCACTGGGACTTTAGAGGGTGGGTTTGTATTTTTCTTTCTAATCTAGAGAAACCTAGGAAGTATCTTCCACAAGGAGTCATATATTCCAGGAAAAAATGAGTATTTCATGTTTTCACATTTGGAAGTGGAGTTCTAGCAGGGCTACCTGTGAAAATATTTTACTTAAAAGCAGAAATGTCTCAAAATGAGGAACAGATTTGTATGACTAATGAAGATTAAGCTGAGATTTCACACAGTCTTACCAGTGAGTTTTGTTGTTTCCACATTAAAGACTCAATGCTATGCCAGCTCTGTCAAAAAAATTTCTTCTCAAATATAAGTACCAAAAAAAAAAAGTTTTTGCTTTATTCCAAAGAACTTCAGACAGATGAATCCAATGTATGTGCTGTATAATGACATTTAATTTGGGGCTTTTAAGGTCCCGTAAGGATGTTTCATGTGGTTTTCTTAGCCATAGCAGCCTTAAATCTGGTTTAACTGGCCGGGCTAGATTTCTTTCATCTGAAAGCATCTTTTACTTGCATAAAGCTGCAATCCTAATTCCTGCTCCATTTGTCAAGAGATATTAGGATGTGACTGTAAAGATAAGTAAATGCATGGATTGGCAGGTGCCAGAATGCCCCTATGTCTTTGACACTTCAATTAAGATAGAGGAACCTATGGTTCATTGTCTGTGAGGCCGGGGCATATTAGCTCCTCGCATTGCAAGAACTGGGGGAAAGTACAGGTTACACAAAGTTTCCTTTCCTCTCTTCACAAGAGTGTAGCCTACCTTGTTTTACACCAGGTCTGTGCTATGAAACTTGTCTAAAATAGCTGTGTCTGAACATGGAAAATCCCCTATTATCACTTTTCAGCCCAGCTCCTTGTGTGATGGGGCCCTAGCAAGAGAAAGCGTCCAAGCTGGTGTCTGTCTGGAGGAGAGGTTGTTCCACCAGCAGAAAACTGCTCCTGCAAACACAGTGCATACCTGTGAGGGGTGTCTGTCCTGGCTCAGTCAGCAAGGCTGAATGGCAGAGGCTTGGTAGTAGGGTCAAGACTTTGAGTCAATTGAATAATCTAGGATTTGATCCCATTCAAAGAAGCCACTTTGCTATTTTACACACTGTTTTATGTCTGTTGCTCTGTTGGGGCAGACACCCTGCCAGTTTTAGTTCTGTACTTCCATTTGGTGTTACTGAATAGCTGAACACAGAAAAAAAATCCTCTTATGAAGCCGACTAGGAAGACTTGAACTGAGTAGTGCCCACTCCATATTTAATTCAATCAGCGTTAAGTACTCAGTCTACATATGGATCACTTCAGGGCTTTAATGATGCTTTAAGGGAACGTCAAAAAAAAGTGTGAATATGTATGTACACACATATCACATGACAAGAACCTCTGATGTTTAATGGTTGCACTTTAGTCCGAAAAGCTGTATCTGTGTAACATTTTCAGATTTATTAAATAAATAGAATGCTACATAGGAGTGGCTGTGTATGTAATTCCTCTGTAAACACACATATAGACATGATGGATTTTCACATATTGTGAATAAAATCTATTTTGCAAAAATCAGCAGTTCTACAGTTCTAACTAGCAGTGTATCACCTATTAATTACATATATTATGCATCTGGAATGTTTATGATGTTTATATACCAAGGGAGAGAAAATTATTGTTATAATAAGGGGGGAAAAGTGATAAAATTATTAAGCTTATCCCAAGTTTCCACTAGCTGTTTTTTAATTGCTGTCAACTGAGTTCAAAGTGTTAAAGGAACCAACATTTTCTCCTGTGGCATTTTTTTCCTTAGATTTCTCATGCATTCCCTTTTCTGTGAAACTCTGCTTAGTAAATATTAATTTACCCTCAATTACTAATGACAAGTGAAAGAAACCCTTGCCTTCATCAGGGCCACAGCCTTAGGACATACGTTTGTCCTTCAAAGCATTCAACCATTCAACAATTAGAACTAATAGTTACTCCAGGCTATCGAGGCTGAAACATGCAACGCTCTCCTAATGCCGAGCTCTCGGCAGAAGCAGTCATGGTGGTCTTACAACCTATTGACTTCATCAGCGAAAGTTGGGAAAGTGATTTGGAAAGTGGACAAATTAGACACAGAGTGATTGCCTAAAATGTGAGAACACTTAAGGATTGGGGAGGGGAACTAGTCAATTAGTTCACTAATAAACATTAGCTATGTAAAAGCTTCCTTGCTTCTCGCATGGACAAAACTTGAAAAGCTGGGGATTTTGCTCAGCAAAAGCAAAACAAAATGAATAAATAGAAAATGCTAAATCAGGAGCATAAAGGAATGATTAACATTTACACTCTGGTATGTTCCTATACAACATCGAGGAACCTTAAATGCGCAGCTTGTACCCTTAAGCTTTTTTCGCTGGGAGCTTCACCTTTAAATAGATAAAATCCCCACAGCCTTCTGCAGAATCAGCTGAGGCTTTGTGTTTGGATGTGGCTGCAGATGCATACACACACACATACACACACACACGCGTTTCTAATGGAGACCTTGACTTTGTACATCATTATGCTCCCAATATAACATAAAGGCCACTTTGCTTAAACAGCTTTGGTTGCTTTTCTTTGCAGAAACATAATATATAGTTTATTTTCTTTTGTTTTCTGCTTTCATTATTAACAATGAAGAAATTCTTTCATTACAGTAAGCAGGACAAAAACATACAGTGAAACCATGATTTACTGAAATTGGGAGCTTTGCAGCCAAATTCAGTATGGTACAAGGATTTCATGAATATACAGATTTTGTTCTTCAAAAGTGACTGAAAATGTTAATTATATTGCCCTTCTCTGAATAGCTTATAGACTGATAAATGACATGTCTTTTTTCTTTTGTTATCAATTAAATTTGCAATGTTAATTTCAGCCAAACAGCTCCTTTTCCTCATTGTAACATTGTAGATGGACGTCTATAGCATGCTTACCAGTGTCACCAGTGTCATGTCCCACCTCTGCAAAGCATATACAAACAGGAAGATGAATAATAACTCCAGAAACATGTTTACCAAGAATAAAAACTGTCCAAACTGGATATTTGCACATAAGCACACATCAGAACTGCTTTTACCAGTCTTCTGCCACTACACTGTGTTGGGCAGTGAGCAAAGAACAAGCATCTGGCCCTTGCCCAAAATAATTTGCAATGGAAGTGAAAGACAAGAGACAACCATCACCTGGGTATGACAAACAGCAAGGGAACGCAATGATGCATTACTGGATCAGTACACTGTCTCTCGCAATATTAAATGGAAAAAAGGAACTATAATTTGTGGGAGGTCAGAAGATGTCAGCATTTTGGTTAATTTCTAAGAGAGCAAAACCAGATTTAAACACTTGAGAGAAAAAGTAAAGCCACAGCTTACTTTATAAGAAATTATAACAAAAATAAAAGATGGTTAAGCAGCAGTACTGTTTTTTGAAACAACTTCCTAACAAGTCATCTGGCAACTGAAAGTATCTAGACTGTAAATGGCTCCACCCAAGCCTTAACTTAGTGTTCCCTGGACACCCTTCATCACCAACCACTGGTACTCAGAGACCACAAAGGACCTTCTGTGAAGGCTCCAAGTCATACCAGGATACCACCACCAATGGAGTCTAGTGGTTACTAAGCTTCCGCTGAATTAGATAAAAGACAATGACAATGAATTCTTACTTATTTTAAAAAATTCCATGTGGTTAATACCAGGACCAGAGCTAAGATCTGTTGGTCAGAAAAAAAAAAAAAAAATTAACTATAGCTTTTTTAATATGCTGTGAATATAAGAAAACCTGAAGAATTTATTCAGATTTATAAAGAATATTTCCAATATGTGTTACTTCTGATATCCCATATATTATACATAGTTTCATAGATGATAGAAGAAATAAATATAAGCAAGAATTAAATGATGCACTGTTGATTTGGCAAACTGGAGCTAATCTCTTGCACAAGGAAGCAACAAGGAGATTTCTAGCAGCTGAGATTTTCTGAGCTCTGTAGGTTGGATACTTATAGAATGTGGCAAAATTAAGTTAGAGCGTATTGCAACATAAAGCACAAACTGCTGGGCTATATGTCCATTTGAAGCATGGCGATAAAAACTAGTATTAACAATAGGTAATGATGTTAGAAAATGTAAATAGCTGGTAGCCATCCCCTGATTACTGAACAATATAATATGAAGGCACTTTTTCCTCGTGAAGAAATTTAAAGGAATTTAAAGGAATGACATGACAATATGCAGGATTTTTTTCATGGTTTTTCCAGAATAAAGAATTTCACCCTAAATGAAGAAAAAACATAATTATATTAGAGTTTGAAGTAATCCCACTTTGACATTCAGCCTGGTTTCTTTAAAGAAAGTGGTGGCATTTCTTCTGACAGTCTACTAACAGTCCATCAGTTGGGGGAATAAGATTTTGGGAATCCAAGGTGGGAGGCAGAAAAGGTTGGATAACAGCAAATTGCAGCAGGCTAGGGAAAAATAGACAGAAAATAATGCAGAGAGTAAGGTAGGAAAAGAAGCCGAATGAAAGAGAAAAGAAGGTGGGGAGGGCGGCCGGGGGGAGGGAAGAGAGAGAGATTTATGGTAGCTTTTACCAATTAAAAATTCTTTATAAAGGCAGGAGGAGACAAGAATGGGGCAGCAGGTCTGAGAAAAAAAAAGCAGTGTTGGGAGGATCGGTTTGTGACAGAGAGCTGGTAGATTCATCTCTAAGCTGATACAATGGTAAAGGGAAGTTAAGGGGAGAATTCGAGCATCATGAAATGAGTTTCCCAAATTTCTACACCATATGTTTTGAAACAAAACATAGCTTAAATTTGCCAAGTAAAATTTTATTCTTACTTGGCAGCTTTGTTTAGAAAACTGTCATAAATCCTAAATATAGCTAAAATGCTTATTCCATTAAAACTATCTCATTCCTAAAATGGATTCATGTTTGTAATCAGTTTTGAAAGATTTAAAATTAGTTTCTTCTCTTCTTGTCTTTCAGTAAAATCTCAAAGAATGATTGTAGTCTGGTCTTATTTTAGGCTATCTTTTCTTATACTGATTGGGAAAAAATGAGATGCAGTCTTCCTGGGATTTGGTTTTCTAACAAAACCATTGCCTATCAAACAATTCAGCCTACTTTATTCATGCTGAGGAGAGCCAGTTCTGCATGTAATTCCCCTCATAGCAGTGGCATCCTTAAGTAACAAAGTTTCTTGCTGTTGCTGCATCCCAAGACATGGACATGGTTCTTTATCTCTTCTGCTCTCTTCCTGAATCACAGTATCACTATGCCTTTTGGTCTTCTACTGTAGATCTCCGTCTTGTTTGGAAACCAGGTAAACATGTTGCGACCCTCTTAAACTAGGCATCTGTTACACTGGCTTAGAGGGTTTTTTCCATTGTATTTCCCTAAAATCACATACTACAATGTTTGCTGATTCAAAGGACTGTTGTGAAATACAGAATTCAAATCAAGAGACAGAATAGTTAAGTAACGGCACCTTCCGAGTATATATATATGTTAGCTGCGTGGACATAAATACATAGTCTATAAATTAAATACTTGGTTGTATGTATGCCCGTAATTCACAGCTGCTTACTGACATGCATCATCATTTGGTATCATCAGATCAGTGATGTAATATTAGACAGCTACACATTTCTCTAATGTAATCAGGCCCTTAAAGATCTCAGTAGATATGATTCAGATTAATTGGATATTCAGAATAAGATTAGCTGAAATGGATCATATGGAAGACATTTTGAGGAACATTTCTTCTGCCAGATATGTAAAGTTAATAAAGAGAACTGGGAAGTGGGAAAGGCTGTATGTTTTTCTTCTCTGTAAAATGCTATGAGGGAAACCAATAATTACCTATTTTTCACAAGGAAATGTCTGTTTTCACAAAATAGATACTTTTCCCCCCAGCTTTAAGAAAGAAATGCAAATGAGCTCCACATGCTCTCCAAAGTGTTCAGGAGTAATTTTGTAGGCATCAACTATAGGCATATCATTCCCAATATACATGGGCCAATAGAAATGGTACATGTGCATATAGCAGCACAGACTTCTCAGGGATTTTCACATACAATCGGGTAGGCAAAAAACAAAGTCACCTTTAGAGGCATGCATCTGGAACTTCAGACTACATCATGGCTGATGGCTTTATTGTGAAATATTTCCTCTCACTGGGATCATTGTCAATGAAGCTGCTTGTGTTGCTAAGCAGATTGTAAACCCAACAGTTTGATACATCTGACATTATGCTCTTCTCTGTTTGCATGGAAAAAAAAAAGAAAAAAGAAAGGAGAGGAGAATTCTGTAGAGAGTAACTGATGTGTCAGAAAGGTTCTTTGGGAAATGAATACTATAGCAATGTATAGACCTATACTACAATAATTGTGGCTCCCAAAAATATTACAGGCACCTTGTTGAATATAAAGACAACACATATGCTTCCCAGAGAATGTGCAGTTTAACTACAGGCTTGGCACAAGAAATATTGCAGTTAATAAATGAAAGGGTGAAAGCAAGAATTACAATTACGAGATTGTGCAATTCTGGCATGTGCCATGAATACTTTGTATGACCCCAACAGACTTCAACCCAGACTTTGGCTGGGCTATTTATGAGTCAGAGAAAGTTCTGGCCTCATCATACTACAGTCACCAGTTACCCATTTAGCCCTCTTGCAGGTTTTTTCTTCAGCATAATAACAGCAGGTAGCGCTTTTTTGGAAAACAAAATACAACTTTAACCCACGTTTCTAATAAGGCCATAACTGCCTAGTTGTTGGTTTCTTTGTAAAACTGGTAAAGACTGAATTTGCTTTAATCAGAATGACTTTTTGTGTATTAATTATCCCTTTAAAATCCCCACTGCTGTTTTATTGGACAGAGCGGGTGGTAAAGTACATAGCCATAGAAAGCTCACTCAGAGCTCAACTCCGTGATACAGTCTAAACAAGCACTGGTGCTGGAGGACAGGCAAGCCCTCTACTCCTCTTGCCAAGACTGGGTACTCCTAAGAATTTCTAAAACTTAAAATCTTGAACTTGTATTGCTTCGAGAGAGTTAACCAGCATCATTCCTTCCAGTTTGGTGCACAAGTTCCTGTGGAACATCCCACTTGCAATTGCAGTGCACAAGTCAGGTTTGTTGCCTAGTTATAACCATGACCAAGCCTTGGTACACTGCATGAGGATACTCTAGAGCTGCTTGGGGATTTTCAACTTGCATGTCACTAATACTTTGGTATATTTTCAGGTGATTTACTTCTTCATAGCCTTGGTCCTCAGTTCTCTTTATTATTTATTCTGCAGACCATTTGTAATTACTTATGTCCACAGGAACATATTTCTGTAACTCTTCACCTGGGGAGCGCTGTACCTCTTAACATGGGTCACAAGAGTCTCCTCAGGAGAGGTTCAGAAATGTTATATTAAGTGAGTATATAAGCTGTTAGCATTTATGAGGTGTGGCTCTATATTTAAATGCAGATCTTTGGTGCTTCTATAGGTTAATGTTGCTATTGCCTCCTACTAACCATTAAAGTCAGAATTTTTCCCATTGACTCCCTCAGATGCTTTGATCATGCTTTGGATGAGGTCTTTCCTGTGCAATTCCTCCTGCTACAGTAGAACCCAGCTGTCGTGATGAGAATCTCAATGGAGGCGCCACTGGAAGCACTCTGGAATTTGGAGTAAATGCAGCAGAAATGTGTCTACACTCAGAGGTCATAAAATGGGGTTACAATATTCTCTTCTCCATCACTGTAAGTCTAGTGGGGGCAGTGGAATATTTTCCCAAGGCACTTGCTCATTTCATAGACATTTGTGTCCTTTAGCAACTGCTGCAAAGACTAATTCAAAGACTCATTCCTTTAGCTCATTAGTAGTGGTCCTGCTTCTACTGTCACTCATTCTGGACACTATACATTCCTTTCTTAGAAGACAGCAAAACCCTTTCCATTTGCTTTATTTTTATTTTCTGTGGTAAAAGGAAGAATAGGGAAGAGTGGAGCCAACATGTAAAAATACTCATTTCTTAGGTCAGGGCTCCCATGGGACCAGAAACATCACAGAACAGCTTTCCCTGTGATAGCAACGCTTCCTAGCTCTTCGCAACTGGGAAGCACAGGCTGTGCTTCCAAACAGCATACACATTTCCTTGTGTATGAATGTGTTCGCATTCACACATGTGTTCGTATGTACTAAATACAGAATATAGCTTAATCATTTCCAATTTTGGGTGAATTTTGGCTGCAATTCCAGTTTTAAGTATTTGGAATGGGTCTTACTTTATATTAACTTAATGGGTTTGCCTGTTTTTAATGAGCATGTTTAGTGTAGTGAGACATTATGGTCACTCAATAGACTGTAAGTTGCTTTCTCGCACATTATGTTGCAGGCCAGATTCTGACTGATTAATACATTGCAGGTGTCAGCCAAAATACAAAAGGATAAGGAGAAGAGTAAGGGGGTGAAGTTATTGCTTCTCTCCGGCTGGCTGCTCTTGGTGGGGGTTGCAGAAGCCACTCTGCGAGTGGCTTGGAAAGAGATCCCACTCAGAAACATGTCCCTAGAAACAATACTTTTATCATCCTCTCCATCTGCACAAATTATTCCCGCTCTTGGCAGAAAAAAAAAAAAAAAAAACAAAAAAAAAAACAGGCAAAGGGGGCCCTTTATGAGGCTATTGCCAGCCAAAGTACAGATGTCCGTTAAAGCTAGGTTTGCACCTGTTTTTTGGGGGTCAGCTGAAACGTTTCTTGTGTTTGGTTGCCTATCTGTACAAACCTCAGTCTGTGAAGACCTGCATAGTAGCTAAAATAAACATTGTATATTTTCATTGTTTGATTAAATCTTGTCTGAATTATCAGCTGTATAATGAGAAGAGCTGGCTTGCTCTGAGGTGCTAGCTGTCAATGGTTATTGTTAATCATAATCTAACAAATACCAGATACAGCTATTTGGCCATTGAGAACTACCATTTTTCTTATTTAAGGAGATAGGAATGAAGGAAACATAAATCATAACATACTCATTTTCCCATATCTGAAGGTGCTTTAATACTTAACATTCGTCTACATTTCAAGACAACCAATTCATGGTTATTACCAGAAAAATGTACATTTTAAATTGTTACTAAAGTTAGCATTACAGAATTCATCAACTGTTTCTTTCCTGGGGTAATTCCACCCAAGACAGCACTGTTACACCTTTGAAGAAAGAGCCAGTTCAACCTCACTAAGGAGAATTGTTAAAAAATCATTGTAGACCACCATACAAATAGTGTATACGTTAGTATGAATGGTTTTATGCCAATTTACACTTCTGAAGCATCCTCATGCTAATCTTTCAACTTTATGTGCGTCTGTCAGTAGAACAAATTTTAGTTCTTTTAATAAACTCTGTTTATAGAAAGCCTTCAGAAATATTTTATTGAACCAAGTCCTGATAATGTAAATCATGTCAAGTACCTAAAGCAGCCAGCTGATAACCATTAAATAAAAATGACGACAAGCTCAGACCTTGAAAACTTAATTTCATTGGGACTGCAAACATCCTGAAAATTAAGCACACTGGCTAAACTAAGTGTATAGGCTCCCACTCACAAGGGGTTTCATCATGGTTTTAAATCACAGCATGGTGCTGTAGGCTAGACAGAGCTGTACTTCCCATCTGGAGATATTTTGACTGACTCGCGGGGTTTTCTGAACAGATCTAATGACTCTTCATAGGATGTAATATAACCACAAGCTTGCATGCTAGCATGGACAGTGTAAAGGAGACTGACCTCTTTCTGTTCTCTTTGGGGGTCTGAGAAATCCATTTGAAGCATAGTTCAGGCCTGGCACAATAAAATTTTCCTGAATTAGTTGTGGAAACTAATATTTTCTACTGTGTCTTTTTTTATTTTTTAGAACAAGCCCTAGCTTTTGCTCTTTAAAAGCAAGCAGCATCATTCTGTATAATATAGCCTAGAGAAAAACTAGATATTCAACAGCTACTGAAAAACAGGCATCTCATGAAGACGCTTAATTTGAGGCAATCAAACAAAAAATGTCAATACATGTGTGACCAAAGAGGAAACTTGGGATCTGAGACATTTCTCAATTCCTAGTGATAACTTCAAACAGCTAAGTAATACCTTTCTCTACCCCAGAACATCTCATGATATAGTTTTGGTTCTTGACTGTTACTGGGAATTACACAAACCAAGGATATCAGCTGCAGGTTCACAATAGGCAAGACTTCCCACAAGGAAAGTGGGAAGTGGCCCACCTACTTCAGGACTGACAAAGCCCCATCATTATACACATGACACTTGTCCACTGCATTGTGTTGTGGGACATCTGTCACCAAAAGAAGGTCACCGACCTGCTGATCTCCAATTACCTTCCCAGCATCTTGTCAGCAAGATGGACCAGGACTTCAGCACCAGTCCTGCCAGAGCTCAAAGAGGTTTACCTGGTAGATATCACTGAGGACAGTCCACAGCAACGGTGATCACTGTTTCGGAGGACATTCAGCTGGGCCACTGCAGTTGTGGAAAGGAAGCTCAGAAGGATGCTACACTGTTTTCTGCCAGCTCCAAAACCATTTCCCATGAAAAGGCTCTTTTTTAAAAGAAGTTACTTTCCAACACTGTCTATAAACTAATATGCCCATCATGAAGTAAGAGGTGGCAAGAAAGAAGGCAGACAATGGTCATAACAGTCACCATTGATAGCTCAGCATTTTGAGAAAAGACACTTCACACTAACAAAACCATAGAAAAAATGCCTGCATTTTGGAGACCTGTAGAATAAGTCCTCCAAATTTGCAACAAAGAACTTTTTCCCGATTTAGAGTCACATAAAAATAGTTGACTGATGTTTCAGGAAGTTTTTGAGAGTGAAAAGAGCTCTAATGACATATGATAATAACGGTTCCCCTAATAAAGGAATTAGTAATATGAAGGTTGATTTCAAACTCATTGCTTTGATGAATAGGATCAATACCATTGAAGTCAATCAGTTTGTGTTTGCACTGACTTTCACCAGTTACATTACACAAGGATTAACCTGGTGTAAATGACATCAGAATGAACATCAAGGTCTCTGTTACTGATGTGCTTGTATATATCACCAGCGTATAGCATATAGCCTACAGTGCCTTTTTTAACAACATTCAAGGTAAATATGAATGAATAGATCTATGTGATGTAAACCTAAGTTGCTGTCAACCAATTCTATTTGATTACTACACTTCAATGTTTGGTCTCACTAAACTCTGGCATCCTTTGGACTTGACAGATTAACACATATATGAAGAAATTTGCATATTTATTTTAAACCAGATGTTCTTCAAGCAGTACAGCCAAATTCCCATCATCACTATAATCACAATGTGTTTTGTTAACATAATGGAGCCATTAAAATTCCACTGCATGCTTCTTTGTTAGGAAGAAAGGGTTATTAAAGAATTTTCCAGGTGAATTCTAAGTGAATCCTAATTAAGAAGAAAGAGTCAGATCCCTAGCTAATGTTAACTGTCTCCATTTACATCACTGAAGGATCTGGTTTATATCAGAGTAAGACTATTATTTTGTTTTGCAATAGCTGTCAATTATTTTACAGAAAATGTGGTTGGAATAAAGCTTTATTATATTACTAGCAGTCAATAAGCAGTGAATAACTGGTTTATTCTTTTTATCATTAATAACCATAGACTTATATTTGAGTTTGGGTTTTTTAATATTATTTCTGAAATTGTAACTTTGTCATTGGTTCACATCATAGAGCATTTGGCTTTTTTTTATGTGAAGATCAATATTTGGTAACGTTTAGCACAATTAATCACTGTTAAACCAAATAAGCCAAAGTTCTGGAATGCAAAGAATGAGAGTGACATTTTTTTGTTAAAACTATAAAGGAAAGTTGCACTCCACAGAGTGATAAAGAAATAAATCTCTTATAAGAAGGAGAGATTTATTTTCTGAGAAAGAAGCCAAGAGAAAGAGGAACTGGGTGAGGTTGGAGACTACATTCAAATAGACCTTTCTGATTCAATGTGACATTGTTTTTCTAAAAGAAAAGTTCCAGACAGTCAGAAAGCAGAGGGGATACCCAGGAAAAACAGACATTTGGAAGTGCTACTTTGTATTAAAAAATAAAATGTCTTGGGGCCAGGAACTGCCCTTTGAATTGTGGCACTGAGAAGTGAGCACAGCAGTGAAAAAATGACACACCTGTTCGCTTAGCATTTCTTAAATGATTAAATCATCCTTTCGCCGCTGACTGTGAGACCTGCAGACAGCAAAAGGAATCTCACAGTGGCTGAGACCCTGAACATCTCATTACAGGTCTCACAAGACACCCAGATGACAGAGCAAGGGATGAGATTTATTGAAGTTATTTAAGTTTCAGATTTGCTTAGGGGCTACACACAATATGAAGCAGTTCAGCCTGAACAGTAGTAGGTCAGACAGAGGGAAGGAGGGGAGTATATCTCGAGTAATCCAGAGCATGGTGGGTAATGGAGTATCTTAATATTTTATTCGGCCAAAAGCAGCAAAGGAAAAGAGGTAATCAGAGAAAGAAAGAAGCAAAGATTGATCCAAATAAGACCACAGCTCAGAAATGGGGCAGGTCTGCTAATGTGGTAGCCATGACGCCGATCACTAAAGTAGAAAGGGGCTAACTGAACACTGTCAAAGACCTGTCCAAAAGTCAGTGGAATACTGCACCAGACACGATGGAAAGCCAACTCTTGGCAAAGGCATGAAGAGCTCTGCACTCAGAGCTTGCCCCACTGGACAAACCTCAGCTGCAGGCACGTAATCTGCTGTTGCAAAACATTGTGGGACATTTCCGAGTGAATGCCTGGCAAATTGCAGTCTCAGAGAAGTTGACTGGATAAGATCTACAGCATTTCATTAGGATGTGTTTGTTAAAAACTTGTGTCTGAAATGTTTGAAAAGGTCAGTATAGGCAGGCATGATCTACTGTAGTTAAGTACAAAGCTTTGGCTTTAACGAGATCTGTCTAAGTCATGGTAAAGTTGACTTGAGCACAGGAACACTTAGAAACATTGAAACAGTCTAAATCTAAACGAGGCACAACACTGGTGACAGGGAATGGTAACTGCAACCAAAATGTTACAAAAGTGCCTTTTTAGGAGGCATGCACACAATTTTACCATTCACACAATTTTATTATTCAAAGGAGTAATTCTTGGAAAAACACTTTCTTCTCTTAATAGGAAGCAATATTTACTTAAACATAATTTTTTTTCAAAAACTGGAGTACAAAGATAACTTCGTAGTTAGGAACATCTTTTCTAAGAAAGTTAGAAACATCTTTTCTAAGAAAGTTATCTTTACACTTTTCTCTGGGCCAGTGAAAGCCTGTTACAAATTAATTCACTGACTGCTTTTGTGGTATCACCCCCACTTCATTCATGATGGTAAGGAAATGATGCATAAAACTACTAATTTGTGACTGTGTTAATTCTGAAGATTTCAAATGTGAAAGATCTTCCAGTAAAATAAGCAGATAATTACTCAAAATGGTTTGAAGACTTTCCCAGTTCAGCTTACACTCACTTTACCAGTGAATTGCCGAGGAAACCAATAAATCAGACCGAAGAAATGACCATTTCTGATCACTAAATTTACAAGAAAAGAATGTAGAGACTCCCTTCAGTATGAGTTTTCCTTCCTCTGCATCATCGACCTAGACACAGACTTGTAAAAATGTTTTACTAACTTTTCTACACCCCACAGTCTTCAGCACTTGCTTTTTCAACTATCACCTACAAAATTTCCTCTAATGGTTCTACACTCAAAATGAATTCATATCTGCAATGGACTAGAAATGAAATGGGTTAAAACAGAATGAGTGGGAGTGAGAAAGAGAGGAACGCATTTTTAGAAACTTTAACAATTTTCTTGGGTCATGCCATTTCGTTAAGATTGCAAAATTTTTGGTTTAAACTTTTATTTAACCTCAGCCTTCAACAATGCCAATCATAATATTAAACTTTTGGCAGAGAGATAATAGCAATAATATATCATGAAATTTCAGTAACATAGGCCTGTGCAAAACTGCACAATGGTTTGAGGTTTGTAAACATTATGTTTGGGTGCATACATTTATATCCCAAGTGCAAATGACCCACACATTTCGTGTGAGCAAACACAAACGATCGTGAAAATGGTGAGCAGAACTCAGATATTTGCAAAAGATTTTCCTCTTCAACCTTGTCTCTGTCTTTTGTAATAAATAATGTAAATTAAAAAATAGGCTGAAATACTAGGGGGGGGGAAAAATTGGGCAATTTCTTTTAATTGAACTGCACTGATTATTGACTGAAATAATATGAATGACTACCTCTACTGAATCAAATAAGTCTCCAAAACCTCTGGAGTCCAAGGAGAGCACAGCCTCACCTGAGCTTGCCGTCAGACTGTTGTGCTGAGGTGACACCTAAACACTAGCTCTACATCCAGCCTGGGTTACTTATGAGCCTGGGACTGAAAATCCCCTGTTTCCAGGGCAATGACACGAGTCTTTTGGTTTATAGCTTAGCTCTTCAGGAACTACATGACAGGCACACACATGGCACACAGACTTTGCACATGCCCTTAACACTGTGTTGCTCTTCCCTTAATATTGCATAGATAGAGATCCCTTAGCAAAATCACCATCCTAAAACCAATTCTTTTTATTTTACCCTGACTTGGCTGAGCCAGCATCTGGAGCTGGTGGAACCCTTTTGTGTCTTAAGCCACAGTCCATTTCTCTTCAATGTCCTCTTTGACCTCTGCTACCACTTGGCCAGTTTCTCCAACTTCTGTTCTTCAGGATTCTCCTCAAGAAGTCTGAAAAAAATGGCTTTTCCACTTGAAGACAAAGGATTGGTCAAAATTTTATCTGTAAAGCAAATGCCTTCTATTACCCCTAGTCTGAAGGGCATTAATAGAGGTCGTACTAGCAGTAGTATATGTAACTTCACAAAGACTTTTGTTGTATGGCAACAGTCACAGTAATAGCTCCATAACCTTAAAAAAGAATAAAATGAAAAAAAAAAAAAACCAAACACCCAGGATGTTTAATTCATTCAGCAGCTGCCCAAATAATTGCACTGCCTGCTCCTGCATTTTGGATTTCTGCTGCTCAACATTTCCTAGCTTCTTCAAAATAACATAAGGAGCCCATGGAGACCTTGGAGGGAGTAATCCTGCTCAAAGCTCCCTACCCAAGCACACCACACCACTAGTTCTGGTGTGGAGGTCTTCTGGCATCTCAGTGCTGGGGACAGAGCACTGATTTCATCTTAGAGGTCCATATATTTCTTCTATTAGCAGTAAAAGGAGCCTTCTGAGTTTGTCTTACATTGTCACTATCAAGAGGTCCACAACCTCCATGGAATCTGTGGGATCTGCAAGACAAAAAGATGACCCTGAGGAAATAACACAGAAGACATCAACGCAGGCAGGATTGCCACATATCTCTGCCCTCTTCCCTGTGAGTTTATCTAAGGGCAGCTGCAGCTGAGCAGTGGAACCAGGTCACCTATGAAATAAAGCAAGCAGAAAGTGGAGAGGCTGAGACAATATGGACCGCATCTGCAGCTCTTGCGCATTGGTAATTTGGTAGTTTATAGTAATTTGGTAATTTGCACCATCTGAACATGAGGCTTTTTTCTAAGTTGACTTAGTCCTGCATTTTCACATTAGAGGTTGTAGTGGAACCATTTCAATAATCTGAGTCCCATGATTTAGTACACCAGTTCATGAGTGCCAAGTATCCTTACAGACAGGCACAGCACATGTGGGTTGCATAGAGGAATTTGTATGGGTAAAAAGAGAAGCTGTTCTCCCCAATCCTAAAAAAACAACTTCAGCAACATAATAATTAAAACAAATCCTTAAAGCAAAAGCCATGACTATGCAAGAAAAGGAAAGTACAGTGCTGTCAGAGAGGTCAGAATATGACCCTTTGTAGCTATAAGATACTTCAGAAATTATTTCACAAGCTTTTACTCTCTAGAACACAAGAAGTTGACTCCAGAGCTCAAGCTGCAAAGAGCAATTGTTATAGCTGAAAGTATTTGTTTCAAAGCACTGTGGAAGTAAATGAAAGTGTCATTTTGCACTAATGTGATAGGCAGCTACTCCACCTTGTCAGAACAAGCAAAGTCCTGTAAGCTTTATCCCATTGCCACAGGCACTTGGGCACCTCTCTGGAAATCAATCACAGATTGGCCTGAAGAAGAGCAGAGCTGAAACAATGGCACCAGAGTAGAGGACCCTTAATGAAAGCCATTTGCTAGTCCACACCTAGGCTGTCTAGACAGCACCTCCTGTGCTTTGATCACTGATAAACCATTCTAAATGTTACCAGTGCCCCTTTTTTGTTTCTGTTTACAGGCAATCAGTGGGCCTCTGGCCATTGCCTCTATTTCAAAGCAGCGCTTTTCATCTGACTGCAATCAAATAAAAAAGAACAAAGAGATGGACATTTTGGATATGAGATACTTATTTTCCTGTGATTTATACAATTCCAAATGAAGAGCGAAAACAAAAAAGCAATTGTGAGTGTACATGTGATAAATGTTTCTAATTAGGCATGCCCTCTTAATCAATTTGAAAGCAGATTTCCCTCCCAAACCAGCAAAAATTCAGTGTAAACTTGTATGTGTGTGCATGTGTGCATGTGTGTGTGTGCATGCTGCACAACACGCATCTCTAGACTTTAGAGCCCTTTTCGTCTGCGTTGGAGCCACACTTCGTGCTATTTTGTGCTGTTTGCTAGTACAGCCATCAGCTCCACTCTGAAAACCCCACATGAAATATCCAGGTATTTTTCCAAATGGGTCTGTTTTATGATTTAACCACAGTAAAATTAGAACCATAGAAGCGGAAAAATCTACCAAAAAAATTTGTGTGAAGCTGATATCCTATGCTCGCCCAGCATACACTGGCCCATAAATAGCTCAGAGTTTTTAGTTATACATACTGAGCTATATAAGTTTTTAAAGATTTGTCTAAATGTTGTTTTGTATATGGATTTAAACACATTTTGCCCAAATTCAAGTCCACAAATACCATGTGGTTGCCTTTAGCTGGATGTCAGTACTTGAACTCTAAGACCTCCTCATCTTTTATCTTCAGCAACTTGAAGTAGCCTACTTAAATTCAGTCTTTTCAGCCCCTCCCGCCATATGTCATGCCAGTTTAGACATCTTAAGCCTCAATCACATACATTCTTTAAGAAAACCTAAAAGATCATAAGGTCCTGAAGAGATTTACTCTCATCCCTTAATTTGGCACAACCAGTATATAATTTGAAAACATCTTATCTCTTGTGTGGGAATCCAAAGGCTATTTGGATGCAGCTTAACAACACTAAAAAAAGTCAGTCTTGTAAAGCTGTGCTTTTTTGTTCTGTATACCTGAAAATTTGTCTGTTTCAAAAGTCAGGATCAAGACCAACTCTTTTTGACTCATCTGTAACCTCCTAAAATCATGGATTTCTTTGCTATTTCCTCTTCTCTTCCTTCTAAGGAGAGAGTGGAGAAATTTAATTAGGTGCCTGATGGGAAAAGGAACAGATACACCTTTTCAATAGCATATTTTACTTAGACTGCTGAAGATGACATACTCTGGTCCTGGTTGGCCAAGTCTGACTTCAGATGCTGTAGGATAAAACGTCATATGTCTACCCTTGCCTCAAAGACATGCACAGTATTTTCACTCCCTATAAAGATCCCGTTAAGCTAATCAAGATAGTAGAAGTGATAATATCTAGGGTTTTTTTCCATAAAAACGTGACAATGCATCAAAAACCCGCTCCAAAATATCACATGTCGACAAAGCAGGAAAGTAGAGGGGAATAAAAAAGTCTTAATAAACTTGTTTAGGAACACAAGTGATGAAGAACAGAGAAACTAAGACTCTTTCCCAGGGCTATGTGCATACCATTCGTTTGCTAAACCTAACCTAATGCTATTTATCCAGGTCCCTTAGAGGAAGCACAAAGTTTGCAGAGTTTAAGTCAAGTTCCTATGTTATATCACTGGCTACAATAGGAGGGGTACACTATAGAAACAACTTCATGAGAGTCTTCAGTTTCGTTCCTTTGGCAACATATTCTTTCAGCTCAATGTTATTTGAAGTGAGAGATCCCAAAGTCTCTGCAGCGTGAGGCTATGGGGCTGCATAGGAAAGTCAACCAATACTTAAAGCTTCACTTGTTTGCCTCCACTGTTTCTTATCAAAGGAAGGACAATTTTGTCTGATTGAAACAGAACTGGAGCTGCTGAAAATTATTTTCCACTCCTAGAGTAATTATAGCAGTTTTAGTGGTGCCCTTTTAAGATGAAACTTAAATAATGCAGGAAAGAAAAGAACCAATGACATCATTCATAAACATGCTGTGATTCTTACACATTGATTCAATGGTACAGCGGGCTGCAGTCATGATCCTCTTATTCTTAGTAATATTCTTATTCCAGTTTAATTCAGGAACCATTCCCTTTGCTTGAAGTCAAAGAGTTAACTGGGTGTAAATCTCCCAGGAATAAAGGGAAATGAAACAGTGCCCCTTGGAATAAGACCAAAACAGCTTTCCCAGAAAGAAAAAAAAACCTGAAATCCCAATAACTTTGTGAACATACAGCAGATTTGAGCCAAAAAGACATTAAAAACAACAGAACTTTGCCTGACTTCAGCTTGCTTTCAATGAAGTTTTTAATTATCTGTGCCTTCAAATTATATATTTAAACACGCAATACAACTGGAAAAAAATAGAGAAACAGGAGTGAGATTGGAAATTTTTGTTCTGTAGCAGTCTTTCTTCTTCTAGCTGCAGTTAGTCATCAGATCTGTCATGTGTCATTTTTCAGCTCATTAGGTGGGATTTTGGCAATTTCTGTGTACAGTAAGAGGTATTGAGCAGTTGAAACTGGGAAGGTCAAATATTAAGAGCAATGTCATCATCCTTCATCGCTTCCAATGAAAAATTCTTGCATAATTGTTTAATGCCATGAGCTGCCTTTAGTGGGACATACTGAGTTTTGCCAATTTCCATTAACTCTTGAGGCTCACAGCCAGAAGTCATATGAGCAAAGAAACATACTCAGATTGGATCAAGCTGCTGTTTTGCTAATGTTGCTGCTGCCCCATATTAATTCAACAAGACTCCCCAGCAATGAGGGAGAAGTCTCAGAGAGAGACACAGCATATGGTCCAGTAAGACACCAGAACATACAACCCTTTGCATCTACAGACTGTGTAAATTGTGCACAGGGCAATGTTCAATTAACATTTGCATGCTTTGGCCCCAAATCAACAAACAACTTGCGTGTGCATTTTACTCAGGCAAGTCCCCATGAGTTCAATAGCATTGCTTATGGGTAAGAAACACGTACATCACTGTGAGCAGCATGGGGGCCTTTTTCGGACAAACATCTGTAACGGCAAACATGAGACCAAAACCATCTCTGCTGCAAATCAGCATACTTTTAGTGTTGGCTGTGGGGTGGTCTGGTACTGTATGTATTATGCCAACAGCCAAGAGAAGGAAGGTTTCCACAACACAAAGTAATGCTTCACAATCCTGACTGTTTCTTCTAATGTGCTACTTCATGGTAAAGTTGTTTCAAGAGAATTCATAATATTTCTGAGAATGTCTCAATGCTAAAGGCAGAACTGACCTTCAAGACTCATCAGTACAAAGCAATTAACTGGAATAACTCAAGTGGAAGAGATTGTCCCAGGAAAGCTCTCTGGTGTGCGTGTATAGACACTCTAGTCCAGAATAAGTGAGTTTTAGTCCAGATCACAGTGTGTCCAGAAGCCTAAGGGGATTTATTCTGCAATAATTTAGTCTCCTTTTTAGCCTTGGCCTTAAACTGCTCTCATTAAATCAGGACCAGAAAAAAACACAGTCATCTTCTAGTACAATATTTACATTCAAATAAGTCAGATTTTATGGTATAAGCTGACTAGTTTTACTTTGCATCGAAATACCAAATCATGGTTGAGGGACAGTAATTTCCAGCTGAAGGACAGAAATCAGCAGCAGAAGAGCAATAGTTTTTTAAACCATTAAAAACAGCCAGATGACAATGTCCTTTGTCTTGCACTTGCTAAATGTGTGTACAGATTTTTACATGGGCTCAGCTGACGCACAATGTCATCATTTGGTTGCAAAGCTGGTGCCTCAGAGTCCGTCTAGATTTTTGCAATCATTTAAATCTCTCGAGTTTAAATTCAGATTGGTATTGTAACACATCTCTCATTCTAGATTAAATACATAAGACCTAAGATACTGCACCTTTTAAAAGACTGTTTTGTTTACACAAGAATAATATGTATAAGCTGTATATATAAACAACTATACACAAATAATATTAATGTTGCAAAACTCCTGCAGCTTCAAAAAGCATGTTTTTACACATTAGTCCAGAAGCAAAATGTCTCTTCTTCTTCAACCAAAGCATAATTTTTCCCATGAAAATGATACCATCAAATGGTCTAGGCAGAGAAACACTCAAGCCTACCAAAGCCCCAAAAATTTTGGATTTGATAACAAAATCCTACCCATTCGCAAGACCGAGGAGGGAATTTTATGTATGAAGTTTTATCTTTCCCAGCAGGATTTTTTCAGTACAATGAACACTAAATGCTCTCAAAGTACTAGATCTCGGTTTTGGGGTGTTCTGAGACAATCACCTGTATAGCAATTTGTGAACTTGTATCATTGATCTTCTGGTAACAGAAACACCTGCATTCATAGACAGGATGGGGGAATACCTTATTAAAGTATAACATTGGCAAACATACTTCCAATTTTCTGCCTCCAAAAGAAATAAAACCATATAAACCTGGGTTGAAATTCTAGCCAGCGGGAAGCCAAAGTGGAGCTCACTGTTGATTTTAATGGGGGCTGAGATTTTACTTTAAGATTCTCTCTCTTTTCCAGATTCTGATAGGTAATGGGGGATTTTGGTATTTTTCAGTGTGGGATGTTGATATTTTTCTGTGTCATGAAGACATAGAAATAGATGATGAGACTGGTGGCCCCTGAGTCCACAGCAGGAGCAATGTACACCCCTGAGCAGGGAACTGCAAGAAGTTGCAATGACTGAAGAGCAAATGTGCTATTAGAGTTCCTCATGTCCAAATCAGCCTGTGGATAAGTGAGGTGGTAGCAGGTAGAGTTAACGTTAGGGATTTCTCCTCCTATGTGGGCCAGATAATAGTTTGAGAGCCATGGTGAATGCATAGGTGCGCATCTACATGCATTCATCTGTATAGGCACACCGAGGCAATACTTCAGTGTCATGATACAGCTTTGAGGAAGAAGGCTAATACATACCACTTTGCCTCTAAAATTGCCAAACAAAGTTTAATGATTTCTTTTATGCAAAATCTTACAACTGTAAACACACTTAGTGCTACTATTATCAGACATAGAGATGACTAAAAAGCACGTTAGTTTAGCTGTTCCCACTCGAGGCAAGTCTGTATCTGAATGAAGAGCATTTTTTTGTTGTTTTGCTTGAAAAATGTAACAAATGCTTTCTTTGTTGAAGAAACTTAATTAAAAGCAGATAAAAATCAAGAAAATATTTCTTGCATTCTTTCAAAATAGAACAAAATGTGCCTGCAATTGTGGGCTGAAAAGGAGCTGTCTTTCTGTTCGTTACAGAGAGACTGAAGATGCATTGTACAGCCTTATCTATATCTACCCCATCTGTCACATAATCCTGTTAAAAATAGGGTTGCTTATTCAACTCAAGCCCTTTCCAGCAAAACTGCACTATCTTACACATAAATGAGCTAGTACTTTTGCACAGTCCATTTTTATAGTTTAGGTAATAGCAGCAAACACCCATAAATAGTTGTGAAGATAAAACAATTTTAGCATGAAAGGATAATCATATCATCCCAAAGGAATAAGAATTACAGGAAAAACTTGCCCCCATGACATTCGTCTGCTCAAGAGATATACCCAGAAGATACTTAAGTGAAACAACAAAAAAACCTGTGATATAAATTATGCACCAGTGACCACATTTCCAAGGTGTTCTAAAAGTATGAAGTTAAATAGGAAGCTGCATCACTGAGTTTATCTCTTCATATCTGTTCCCACAGTGCCACAGCACAAATCTTGTAGACAAGCTTAGAAAGAAGTGGTTATACTGCCTAAAACTGCTATCATGGATTCTGAAGGTACTTGTTTTACACTTTTCTACACAATGATTGCAGAGTATCTGATACAAGGAGACATTGCTCCCAGCTGTAATACACACAACCCTGCCTTTCACAGCATTACACGTAAATGCTTAGCGAGAGTAACAGGTTAACAAAGCATTGGCAAATGGCTTCTTTGTTCACACTGGTGCAAAAATAAGTAGACAGGGAAATTGGGGCAGGGGGCTGGTTTAAAATCTGTAAAACAATTTCTCGTAAATTAATTCAGTCATTAGTAGCAGTTTCCCTGAGGGTAGTGTAACCTGAACAGGATATCACAATTACAGCACTCTTTCCTTTTTTAAGCTTGTCGGCATTTGACATGAAGAATTTATCAAAAAAGACATCTCTGTTCAGTAAACTCTTAAGCAGCTCCTCCTCACTTCCTTTATACATTAATTCTCATTTATCCTCCTGGTAGGCAAGATCTGTAAGTGCACCAAAAGTCACTGTACCTCTTTGTCTTCAGTACATATAAGACCGCTGCAGAATTTGCATGCCTACCAAAACATCATGTATATACCCTCCCAACAACTCTTGGATTAAGGAATCTTGATTTAATGGCTAAATTTTCCAAAGGAGTTAGGCATTGGCAATAGGAGATATTTAAATACTTTTAACAATCTGATTGTATGACTGAGTGATCCAAGAAGGCAATAAGAAAGCAGGGACTGGAGCCACAAGGCAGGAGTCTTCTGCCACTACACTTGGTCTTCATGGGTGTGTTGTGTGCATGGGGGGTTGGAGCATGGCTGCAGAGAATAGTTTGTGCAGAGACATTAGTCACTATTTCACTCTGTGTCCTGGCCCCAAGCCAAGCCACCCACCATTGCTCTGCTCCTAAGCAGGAATAACTGGAATTTAGGCAATACCAGGCTATATCCTTTAAAGCTAAGAAGTGGCTCGAGACAGAAGCTGCTGGGAGCTTGCCCCTAGAAAAGCTGAAATGCTCGATCCTGTCCTGGGGGTTCTCACCCCTTCAAAAACCAAAAAAGAGAAGGAAGAAAAGCAGTATTAAGTTGCAGAGATCAACAGAAAAGGGGCCCCATATTCCTAGTGAAGTGTCTTTGAATTTCTCTGAAGACTTCATGATGCATTCTGCCCTCCCTCGCATGATTCATATGAAAACATAGCTTTTTTAAACAGAACATGCCACCTCCATTACTGAATGGTTGCTGAAAGCTCTAAGTTTTACTTTAGTGTAATGCATTTAATGGTATCTCAGGCATCTTTTGGCATTTCTGTGCAAGACAATAAATCACTGCCTTGTGAGATGTGTCTTGGATCCCATAGGACACTACTCTGTGCCCAAAGCGTGCCACATACTTCCACTGTGTTGTAACATTAGGTATGCAGTGAAATACTCACAGGAAAAATATTGTTTCAGGAAACAGGTTATTGCACATGCACAAAGTCCAGTTAAGGCCAAATTCTTTCCCACAGCTCTGGACTTTGATTTCTTTCCTGCTTCAGCAATGAAGAAAAGGGTTTGAAGACCTCTGACAGTCTGAGAATATCGAACCGGGAGAAAGGTTTAGACGTGACCTAGTCTGTCCTTAAAACAGGATAAGTGAAACGCAAATTGTGTGTCAGATTCTTTATGGTTGGTAGCAGATGATGACACATAAAAGGCAAAGGTGTTCAACCCAATATTTTAGGGTCACTTTAGAGCAACTATTATAAATTGTAATTTTCTTACTCAAAACAGCATAAGAAATCTTGATCCTGTACAGTATCAGCTGGTTATGGAGAAAATGGAAAAGGCTTTTTGCATCCACATTTTTCAGCTTCTCTTTTTCTCATCTCCTATGAACAGTTGTTCTAGTCATCCATATGTGATCTTCAAATCTCTAAAAATATATCTTCCTTCATCTAACTATTTTAAGAAGAAATTAGGGCTACAGATAGGCAGAACAGTCTTAACTGACTGAATAAAGCAGCAAACAGCCAAGCTCTCCACTTATGGAAGGTCAAACCCTTTATGTACATGTATGAGGATTTTGGCTGAACTCTGTGAAACTACTCATGTGAATGTTCACTGGGTCAGGCATTTAATTTGCAAATGCAGTAAATTCTCACAGTGCATGAGGCAAAGAGCTAGTAGTTCTAAGATAAAACATTTAATCTGAGGGCCAGGGGGGAGCCTCTTTTATAGGAATGCCACAATCACATTCCTCATCTTGCAAAAAAAGAAGGGTAGACGTGGTGCTCGAGGACATGGTTTAGTGGCGGACTTGGCAGTAATAGGTTAGTGGTTGGATTCAATGATCTTAAGGGTCTTTTCTAACCGTAACGATTCTACGATTCTACGATTCTATGAAAAGAGAGGGAAGCCTCAGGATGACCAGGGAAATGTTAAGGTTCCCAGGCTGTGGTTATATCCCTTAGTTGAACAGATGTACAAAGAGAGAGCTTTCAAATAAGATTCAGTCCACACAAGCCAGACTTAAATAGCTGGAAAGTGAGCATGGTCATGTGATGTGGCAAAAAATAATTTCTGGTCAAGTCTTGCTAGGACAAGATTACTCCTTGTTAATGAAACATAGAGGAAAGCCACTAACTGAAAGCCACAAGCATATACAAGTTTGGTTTACACTGATCTTTGTAAGGAATTTGGTAGCTGTTACCAATCTCTGAAATGGTCCCTCAATGCTCTGAAAATCTCTCAAATTCACGTGCCCTGGCCATCATAAAGGTATCCTAAACTGTCAAGGTTTGGAATTTTCTCAGTAAACAATCTTTAAGGTACCCTTTAGAGTCTTTCTACAGAAAACGGTGGTAATGGTGGCATCCAGAGGCACCATAAGTTTTTAAAAGTTAGGCCATTAATTTTGTTGTGAATGCATGTAGTATGATTCACAGAATATGTACACTCTTTTAAAGAGCCTGTAACTCATTCCATTAATCAATAGCATCATCACCTTCACAAGAGCAGTGACTATTGCGCTTGTAGATTGCATCTGACTCTCCCTGATGTTATTAAGGAGTCTTTCTGAAAATATGTGGTCAGAGCTTCAATGAAAAATTTTCTGACCACATCTTATAACGATAATGACCAACACAGCCAGTCTGGATTATAGCTGCAAATAACAATTTAAACAGAGAATTTTATCCAATGGAAAAATCAATATAGTTTACAATGAGTGCATGTCTTAATAGCCACAGGGCAGCCGCTAATATTGTCATTAAAGACATTCTGGCCTTTATTAATTTATGTTTTTCCTCTTAAAGAAAAATCTATGTGAGCAATAATCATAAGGGAACACCTCTACATTCATTTGCTTTTCAAATGTGCCTAAATTATTTAGTTTGTCTAATGAATTTGTCTTGTACTAACATCTTAGCTATTGGTCCTTGCCCTGCAGCCCTACCTGGCATTGCTGTCAGTGATAGTGTTGACTGAACAAGAACCGAGTGTTTGGGGATAACGTTAATGGGAAAATTCAAGAAGTGAACAACCCATCTAAATCTGTATGTTGACCAAAACCACACTAAAGTGACAGAAAGCTATCTATGTGTTTAATCATGAAGAACTATTTTTAATGTCTTAAAATGTGTGCATATCAGAGAACTTTAATATCTGAGGCTTCTACCCTCGTTAGGGCTTTACACTTGCAGTTCCTATGAAAACAGGAGGAAGCAGAACAGCTCAGTCCCCCTGGGATCCTCACTCTCCACCCACAGTATGAATGAGGCACCCCACTGAAACAACCATCAGCGGCATCCCAAAAGTTCAGAGTGAATCTACTTAGTCCCTCTATAGTTCCCATTAGATGATACTATAGCCTAAATACCTATGCATTTTCTCAAGTGCAGTGTCAGGACAGCAGAACAACTGAAAAGTCTAGAGCTGACCATTGCTGCAGGAAAGGGATGGTCAGTTTGGAGCATCACAGTATGTATATCCATTTATCTCACTCTTTACAACTCTATTCTGCTTCAGCACAGGTCTTCTACCATGATCTCAGAAAGATTCTTGGGGTAGCACAGGTTTTAAAGCACAGAATCAATGAAGTGCCACTTAACATAGTCAGCAGAAGGAATAAAGGCTGATACCTTCCCTGTTATAATTTAATATACTTCTTATGAGAAACCCCTGTAATATTTGTGAGATAATTCTTCAGCCTGGCAATATTTTAAGTCATTACTAACTCAGAAAGACCTTGACCTAAGGTATTGAGCTGGCAGCTAGGAGACTGATTTCTGAGGCCATTTTTGCTGCTGACCTCCTGTGTGATTCTGGGTGAATCATATCTGTGTTCCTGTTTTTTCTCCTCACCTCTTTAACATGGGACACTGCCTGTCTCCCCTCTATATCTCATTTAACAGGTGTTTATCCTGGGGACACATGGGGACTATTGTCATAAACATGTCTAATCATGTAGGAATAAGAAGACGACATTTTTCCAAGACTGATTTTATTTCTCACTCCTTTAAAAGGAAATCATATAAAGAGGAATTTAGGGAACATACAGCTCTCCAAACACTATGCAAAAATTGAGAATAAACTGTCCTTCATTGTCATTAAAATTTCCTGAAACTTTTTCCTGTGTGAGTACAAATTGGCAAGTCCGTTTGATTTCAATGAAACTAAAATGATGTGTGTCTTTGGAACATCTGCATCCTAAACTAAGACTGGGTTTTCCTGATGCATCAGATAGGCAAACTTAATCTCTAGAGTTTGCCAAAATTTGTGCAGAACCACGCACTGCAGAAATATTAAGGTATATTAGCTATGTTTGACTCATGATTGACTCATGCATCAAATATTTTTGAACTATAAAATCACTCAAATTATACTTCATAGAAATCATAGTCCTAAGACATACTATATCATTCTGCATTTGAAAATCACATTTCTAAAAATGTAATGTGAAACTATTTAATTAACAAAGCAGTGAGTATTAATGGTCTGATATTTAATAACTGGTGTAAATTTGCTACATCATCAGTGCATCTACTACAGAAAGATGTTCTGGCACAGCCACTCAAAATTGTTTGGTGCAGGCAGAGGGGCACTCCTTATTCAGAGAAGTTTATATACACTGCGGAGTCCCAGGCCTCCCACAACAGACATTGTCCTCTTCTGATTAGTAATAAGAAATATTAAACCCAAGAAGAAAACTGCAAATCAGGACCAAGTGATGAAGTGTCAGGACACTGGCCACTTAAGAAGGAAGCAGTGACCATCATGCTCACCACTCCAGGGGCTCCACTGGGTTTGCTTCTCAGAGTTATAAGGAAACAAATACAAATGAGTGAATTGCTGGGGAAGGACGTTCTCAGGTGAGGTTTCTCCTGCTGTCCCATGTCATGTTCTTTACAAACTTGTTCTAAAATTTAGTATTTCTGCTGTGTTTTTTCCCCAATAAAACTCAAAACAGGCCTATGAGGGTTTCAAGATGGTCCAAACTTTGCACCATCTTGAAAATTCTGCTGATGTTATCCCTCATCTCACTGGCCTCAGTGTGAACAGATCCACATCCACATTTTCCATGGAAATGAAGGGTTTGGAAATAGAACTGAGGTCAAAACAATTCCCAAGAAAACTCATTCAGATCACTTCTCACCTGCATAGCAGGACAGATTTACCACGTACCCAACAGAGGATGGATCGGTTGTTCTTTTTCCTTATCCACAGCCCAGCTGCATGCAGCCCTGGTACCACGTATGTTCTGGAGATGATTTATCTGAACAGGAGGCTGGCAAAACCAAAAATACATCAGACAGAAAAACAAAGCCAGGGAAATTATTGTACCTCAGAAAAACTATTTGGCATATATTCCTCAGTTGTACAGAAACAGACTCTTTTCCCTCCAGATTTAAAAATAATTGTGAGTTTGCCAGCCCAAGTGTTTATGACATTTTTAATAGGAGTTGAATGAAAACTTATTGTGGAAAGAACGGTACCTCTCCATAAAAGGGTATGTACAAAACCAGCACAAGGTACTGATTATGACAAAAAACTATCAAACTCTTTGAGCATGATAAGCAGTGACATAAGACAGAGGATATTTCTAGATGCAAAAACCACCTTATGCTTCGTACACGCTACAGAGCATCCCAGCTGTCCTGGTTTCATCTGGGATAGAGTTAATATTCTTCCTAGTAGTTGGCATAGTGCTGTGTTTTAGATTTAATATGAGAATAATGTTGATAACACACTGATATTTTAGTTGTTGCTAAGTAGTGCTTACATTAGTCAAGGACTTTTCAGCTTCCCGTGCTCTGCCAGGTGCCCAAGAAGCTGGGAGGGAGCACAGCCAGGACAGCTGACCCAGACTGGCCAAAGGGCTATTCCATACCATACGGCGTCATGCTCAGTATAGAAACTGGGGGGAGTTGGCTGGGGGGCAGTGACTGCTGCTCGGGGACGGGCTGGGCATCGGTTGGCAGGTGGTAAGCAATTACATCGTGCATCACTTGCTTTGTGTATTATTATTATTATATTATTTTACTTTATTTTATTTCAATTATTAAACTGTTCTTATCTCAACCCACGAGTTTTCTCACTTTTACTCTTCCGATTCTCTCCTGCTGGAGGCAGGGGAGTGAGTGAGCGGCTGTGTGGTGCTTAGTTGCTGGCTAGGGTTAAACCACAACACCAGCACAAGTAGGACATTAAATAATTTAAACCAAATATATGTTTTCTGATCAAAAGAAATGTGTTTCTACTGGCCTATGTTGTTGGAAGTTACAAATATGAAAATTTTCATGGAAGATCACGGGCTTTAAGGCACATTTAATTTATTTGAAAAAGCACATAATGCTACCTTATGAACTGCATTTGTATTGATTCCCTGTCTTGGCCAGGGACTGGAAGAACAGGAAGGACATTCTGGTGGTGATTATTCATTTTATCAGCTCTAAACAACTCCGCTTTATTAGGGGACAGAGACAGCTTATTCTAAAGAACTTGGAGAGGAGCAGCCCTTCCCTCAGCACGAACTTCCTGCTCAAATTAATTCAGGCCAATTTGCAGCTTCAAAAGGCACCTGCTGAAAGGAAGGCTTAGTGGGGCTGGAATGAATGAGCCCAGGCTGATACCTGCCAGGTGGCCTGCAACCAGATTAGTTGAAATCAAATTCTTAAATAAGCAGAACTATAGCCTAAACAGCTTTCCCTGTGTAGTCGTTTTATTCTGAGACACTGACAGGGCAAGGATGGTTTTTCTTAGCTATTTCCTTTGCCATAGACAACACCTTGTGAGCTACTACTGTGAGCTCCACGTATCAACAGACTGAGTGCTGAAGCTCTTAACCAGGTATTTTGGGGACTGGAGAGAAAACTTGGGTTTGTGCCTTTAACCTGTGTTCGGCATCGGGTGTAGACTTATGTCATGCTTTCTGTGTCTTTTCATTCCCTACACAATGAAATAGGGTTGTTCAGTTGTGTGGTGATGGGAAGGGTAGCAGTCCCTCCCAGGTGTATGCAGATTGTGATGTGGATTATGTGTCTCAACTTTCTGGGAAGGATGTTGGAAATATTCACAGGATTTTGGCCAAAATCTGCCTCTGGGCATAAAACTGACCTCCTCAATCTCCTGTATCTTTCAGCTGAACAACCCATGGTCCTGAATTTTTAGCATACTTAAGTAGAAGGTCCATTAACAGAAGTGGAATATTTGCCAGGGAAGTTTGTGACACTAATACTGTGGTTATCCAGACCCTCTTGTGAATGTCTTCCCCAGAACACTGGACAAACAAAATGCCACTTGCAGCATATACCTACCAAGTATAATCCTCCACACAAAATGACTAGTTAAATTTCATCACGCTATAGAGAAAATGCTGGAGATGGCAGATAAGAAACTTGGCCACTTCAACTCCGCTGTCAATGTTCTAAAACTCCTGAGTGAGCACTGGGAAGAAAACAAGTTGTCATACTGTTGCCTGAAGCAGGAGGTCCCAGTCATTGAAATTCCGTTTATTCCATGGTTGTGTGTTTCCTGGAAGAGCAGGAGGCTGCGTACAAGTGTGTAGGCATGGATAAAACACGCAAGGCAGATGTTGTGCTGATACCTATTCGCTGGAAACTGAAAGTCTGCTGGATTGCTGGTCAGAGCTGCTAATCTTTATTTTTTTTACCACAAGGAGATGGTTAAGCATCATTTTGCCAGAAATATTGCTGTTATTTTTAAATAAAGAATTAAAGCAAGCATCGTTCCCATTGAGGCATAGAAGGCATTTATTTTGGTCTCAAAGACTGCACTATTTAATTAATTTTTTGAATACATTCAGAAAAAAAAGAGAGCATTTGCCCCACTAGAAAGGCCAGGAAGTACAATGCTTATGGATAAAGTTATGAGAGAGAAATGAAGAGTAACATTTTCAAAAGGCTCATTATTTATAATTTTTTAATTGATGGAAGATGGAATTTTTCTAAGAAAATTCAATTGTTTTGTACCATAAGAAGCAGAAGGGCTTTTAAAGGACCTCATTATGTTTAGTGATGATTAGAGGGAGCTTTTCTTGTGAATAAAGTATTTCCATTTATAAGTTTCCTACACTAAATTGCATTGAAAGCTCCAAAAAGAGTTTTTCTAGGTTGCCGGGTGAGCTCAGGGAGGTTGTGAGCCACAGAGCTGGCTGGTCAGGGAGCTTCTCGAGAGCTGGCCAGGGGTGAAGAAGGTGCTGCCATTTCATATGATCTATGACACCAGCCAGCTGGCCCACATATTTCTAGGTGTTTCAGGGAAATGGATGACTAATCAAGGCAATGAACAAAAAAACCCCACCATCTCCAAAAGTCTTTGTTTCTTCAGAGTATTTGAGCTGCTGGCCTGGAGCATTTTTGTTCCCAGATGTTGGACTGGGGAGTCAAAGAGGAGGAGTGAGATCTCAGGCAGGTTCCCATCACATAATAGTCCACTTTCTATCAAAAGACATAATAATATTGACCCACCCAGACTAAATGTTTTGATTTCCAGCAAGAAACTGTGATGCCACAGACACACCATGTGCACTTTCAGGTGCCCCAGTCTCCCAAAACAAGGTGCTGGCTCCAAGCCCTGGGGAGCTGCCAGGGAGAGCTCTGAAGGCAAAGCTAGCCATGGCGTCCAAAACCCAACCACATTTTCTGAATCCCAGCTGTTGCTTAGGCTTGAGACTTAGCTATTGACTTTCACATCAGGTTTAGGTGAGTTGGGAGTTGCAACTCTTATATGTCCAAACGTTGGCTGCCAGTGAGATCTGAACAACCTATTTCTGATATTATTTAAAAAGTCACCCTACATGCCTCAACCAGTCCCATCCTGTTAATTGCTACAGAACCAGAAATTGAACCCAGATCTCCTAAGGAACAAATACTCTACTTCCTAAAGTTGCATTTGTAGTTTTTGGCATAATGTCTTTATAACTGGATTTTCTCCATGAATAGAATAGTTTTTCCTTGAATTCTCAATCCCACCCCAACTTGGAGGCCATTATAAATATACTGGCCAAACCCAAAGTTATGAAGCTATCCACTGGCCTACAAACAAGAGAAATATGTTTTCAAAGCTGCTGTATTTGTTTTCACAATTCTTTGAAAAAATGTTGCTGAGTGAATAATTTATAATAATGAACTTATGTGACAAATATTGATTCTTTTACTGTATGGATAATTTGGTTGAATATGTAGGGGTTTTTTTCCATGTATTCATTTTGTTCTTGGACTTAGTTCACACAGCTTTTTTTCAATTTTCATTTACCTCATACCTGAAATTTCAGCTGTGTTGTTGAATTGTTGGCAAGAGTAATTTTTTGTTTCCTGATAGACTGAACAAAAATTTCAGTAATTTTTTTTGTATGATAGCACAGAAGAGAAATTTGTTTCTGTTTTCCATCTACATTCTTTAATATTATTTAGTCACATAATCATGTGAGTTTAGCATTCATTTTAAGAAAACACACAAAATGTATGGAGTAAAACAAATTCATTTAAAAGTTTATTTACAGACTTTTTTTTTTCTCCTTGCTCTTCAATCAACTTCTTAAAAAGCAGATGATATTAGATTACTGTTTCATGAAGGATTATATTTTACCATGGGCTAACTTTTTCCATAGTGACATAAAGAAAGCTAAGGAAAGTAACACAGCCTGTGAACTATTGCCATATTTTAAGACACAGGCAGCTTCTTTGCAGCAACCAGACTAAGGCTTAGGAACCACTACAAAATTCAAAACTCTAAGCAAAACATGAACTACAGTGTAAGTTGTTCTCAGCACATGTCTCTGTATGCCTTGATGGTGAAATTTGAAGTATATTCTCAGTGGCTGCTCTTACTGATTTAAAAATTCAACAGCCTCACTGCATTGTGCATGTCACTTTTTACCAGAAAAGTCACATTATAGTTACTATAATTGCTCTCTGGAAGCCAGAAATAAGCCTGTGTTTAAAGGAACACATTTTTATGAAACTTTAATAATGGTATTGTTACAGATTGTTCTACCAAACTAAGTAACTCAGCCTGATGTCTTTTTTCTTAAAGGAAACTCTGTTGGAATAATGTTTTCTAGTAGTTCTCCTTGAAGAGAAGCATTTTCAGCACAGCCCTCTGGAAGCTTTCCGCAAAAAAAGTGGAAACTTTGCCATGTGCGAAAGGGGCAAGTGCAGGTTGAGGGTTCAGCATTTACCTGATGCTCACATGAAGGTGGTTGGATCTTCAGCTGGTTGGAATGAGCACAGCATTAACATCTTGTGCTGGGAGTTCCTCTCACTTTTGCTGATTGAGGGATTTGACCCATTAATTGAAGGATAATTGGAAGACTGTTTTGAAAGCTCTCTTGTGTACCCAAGTCAGAATGATGAGAATGTGTGAATATTCTGAATTTCTTTTTCTTTGCAATTACTCTTCAAGTATAAAAAGTCCTTCGTTTCTAAATTCAAGTTCAAAGTAGCTGCAAAACATGTGGCATGAAGGCAGATCCTGTGTCACGTGTGGAAGAGGGGCTGCATTGGCATTGAGATGCTGGGTAGCCAAGACCTCCCATGGGGATGTACAAGGCTGTGGCAACATCGGTGGTTTGTCCGGGCAGTTTCAGGCCCAGTTCAATGCTGTTTGCCAGTGGAGACTGGACACTATTCAAAAGCACTTTTCTTCTCTTGCCAGTGAGCCATTCCCAACATTTCCCCTCAGCACCGTTTGCTGATGTGCTGAATCTGGCTGGCTGACTGCCAGGTGAAGACTTTTGGGGTGCAGTTTATAGGGCCAAGAAGGCTGATCAAACTTATTCTAGTCCCTAAAAACAGTAAGTTTTTATAGGAATCTAAGCCAGTTTGTTGGAAGAAAGCTGTTTATTAGCTTTACCTGCATTTACTTCATCAGTCATACCCAGAGTCCACAGCATTGAGTTGTGTTTTATGCAGTCATCTCTGCCCAGACAATGAAAACTCTGTGTTAGCAATAAAGCTATTTCATGGAAATATTAGTAGCTGCAGTCAGCTGAGGATTTTAACAGTGGTCCAAGCTCTGAAATTAATTCTTTTTGACTAATAAAACTGAAAAGTGTTACTACTCCGAAATGTACTTATTAACTCCATGAAGCCTTTTATTTTGTCAAATGGTATGATTTTTAAAGGCAGGCAGATATATAAACCATACCTAATCCCAAGAGCATATTTTTTTTCTTGTGCTTAATACCCAGCAACGAGGGAAGCAGGAAAAGTAGGAATTGCAAAAAGTAGGGAGGGGTAAAATAAATGTATTTGGTGCAGAGTCAATTATATTATTAATTACAATCAATGACTATGACACTTTTTTACCCCTCCCTGCTCTTTAATGATTTCTTTACTGTGGTCATGAGGTACTTCCCAGAAATATTGATTCACCTGTAAGCTATAGAGCAAAACTGCAGAGCTCTAGAGCCAAGTTCTGTGCCGCGGCAAGGTGCTCCAATAAGTGCAATCCCTTCTTGCTGCCAACTGATGGCTGTTGAGGAAATGCATTGGGGTTGGTGGTGTGTCTCATAATCCTCCACACAACTGAAACAGCAGTAAGGATGTGAAAAAGAGGCAACTAGCTGACAGACATTAAATAAGGGGTTAAAGAGTGCCCCTGGACTCTTTCATGGACTTCAGTCAGTCTCATTAGCCACACAGCAAAACAGGTATTTGGAAACAGGCACAAGAACCTGAACAGGTTTCGATGCATCAGAAAACAAAATCAAACCTCTTCCATAACTTTGACATCAAAAAATACCTTCTTTACCCTATATATAATATTTCCAAAATTTTAAGAGGAACAAAATTACTTCCAAAATTCTACTGATCTATTTAAATTTGAAAAATGAAGTGGTGAAGGCATACTCCAGCATGTCCATTGCTCTTGAAAAGGGCTGTGGGTCCTGGGCTACACAAAGGGTGCTCCCCAGAGAGTCTCCCAGCATGTGCTATAGGAATATTTCAAGAAGGTAATAGAGTCTTCCTAAAGAATAAGACAGAAGCATATGTAAAAAAAGGGTTGTTTCATTTATCTACACAGAACATCACCTATCCAAGGAGGTAATCTATTCTTTTTTCTTTGCTGTTATTAGTACCTAGGGTAATTGTTTCTGCTCTTCAGTCTTACTCAGATGCCCTCTCTGTTCCTCTCCAAACTGCCCACCACTTTTACCTTCAACCACTTTATTTTTGCCTATCCTGTTAAATAGTCATATCTGTTCTTCCCATTTGCCACCTTTCTGTGGGACATGCAGTGTAAATAGTGAATATAAAATGCAGAGCAAAAAAACTTCCCCCTTTAATCACGAGTATAGCACTGCTACAATGCTTGTAGATCATCGCTTTTGTATGTTACTATTCTTGCTCGGATTTTGTACATCTTTTGTAGTTATGCAGAAAATTCTTTGGAAATTAAAATGTCTCATTTGTTTTATTCGTACAGTGCCAAACAAAAAGAGTCTTCAATACTGGTAATTTAAAAAAAAAATAACAAAACCAAAACAAAACAACAAAAAACTCCTCCTAAATAATAATGACAGAACTGATCTATTCTGACCTAAGATGTGTACCAAGGACCACCCACTGCCTTCAGAGTCAGGGATGGGAAGAAGCAGTAAAAGAAAATAAGAAAGTGATGATCCCTGTGGGATTCATTCTGAAGCTGGGTTGTAGTGGTGCAAGTGGTCATTTCATTACAAAGACCTCAGGATCATACCTAGAAAAATATCTTTACCATTAGCACTAGTGGTATGCTCTCTGAACAATGTGCTGTAAGAGAGGATATTGGAAAACACACAGAGAGAAACTACTGAAGTAATATTGATGGTCCTAGCAGCTCTGGGAAAGTGGAAGAAAGATCTCCATGAACTAGATATTCCCACGGATAATCAGGATCACCAGACAGCCGCTGTTGTAAAGTTCCCTTTAGCAAAAGAAGAAATATTCTATTTTGCAGCAGTTCATTGGTTTGTAGGAATCTTCTGTATAAAACAAAGTGGTGAGAGCACCAAGTCAAGACATAGGAGAGTTAGGTTTGATTGCTTCTTCAGTCTGAAGAGATTTCCCAGTTTTCTGCCAAAGGGCTTGGCGATTTTAGCTAATCGTGACTTTCCTGGTAATTGGGAGATGTGGATTTGATCTGATTTAGGATTAGGTCCTCAAATACCATGGCAAGTAGGATGACGTGAACACAAATATCTTTGATTCACACAGAGTCAGGTAAAAAAGATTCAGCTGACATATCATTTCTGAATGATCAGAATTCAGATCTCTTATTTTCCTCATTCCTCCTCCCCATTTCATCACATAAGAAATTCTGGGCATAAGAGCCCATTTTCCTGCTATGCCTGGTCAAGGCACAGTGCAGTCGGGCTTCTAGTTCTGGACGAAGTCCTCAGTGCACATGTGCAACACAAATAACAAATAATCACAATAATACAAAACATCACGTTTAAGAAATGAAAATGTCTACGTTGAATATGATTTTAATTTGACCTTGGTTTTATGTGATCTTGAATGTTATGTTTTTCTAGCTATTCCTCAGATGCACTGTGTATTCTTGGTATAGAATTATGTTGTGTGTAAAGAAATAAATTTTCTTTTTATTACACGTGAAAGAGAGTATAAAGATAATGGAAGCCATTAGCAAAGCAATGCAATCTGATATACTGCCTCAGCTGAGCAGAACTTACTATTACCTTTCTTATCCACATTTTGTAGTTTTCACTTCATGTCATTTCTTAATAAAATTACCTACATTCAGTCTTTATTACAGTATGTACATTCAGAGATGTGGGCATGACATATAATTAAAACAGCTTTTCTTCCCTCTTTCTGTTTCAGATTATAGACCTAGATTTTGGACAAGTGCATAAATTTTGTATTATAGCATGAGAAGCAATTAATCCCATTAATAAGCAATAATTCATATAATTCAGATCATGGGCTGTCACTATGAATGACTTCATTAGCCAGCTTTTTACCCTAGGCTAAAAAGCCATCTTCATTAATTCTGTAGAAGGTTTATTTTCTTCTCTTGAAAAAACACAGTCAAGCCCATTTAAAGGAATACTCCCCTTAATGACAGATACCATTCAAGAAAAATTTATTCAGCAGCAAATCTCCATAAGTTAAAATTATTTAAAAGATCAAACATTTAGATCACATTTATGTATGGAATGAATGTCACCAGAAAGGTAGTTGTTATGAATAATGATTTTCTTCATTGTGAAGAATCCCAGTTGTAGTCTGGACTTGATAATGAGCATATCATGCCCACATGGAGGTGAATATACTTATTACAAATCATTTTAATGATGTATTAACTTTTAATTAGATATGCACTTCAAATTAAATATACAGTGAGGTGAATATAACTGGATTGAGGATGGAAACTCGGGCAGAGGTTTCTTGCATTCATTTTATTTCTTCTGAGCTGTGACATTAGCACACATTTTACTGAATGTCTTCCTTCCTATGTTACATCCTGGGAGTTGCAGAGAAAAGCATCAGGGAAGAATATGGCTTTCAAACGCTTCCAGGATGATGGTTTTCAATGGTTTCCCTGTGTAGATCTCCAGGCAAGTAAAGGGAATTCTGAAAATGCCATAAAACACAACTTGAACCATTCATTGCTGTAACATTTAAGATATGGGCACTACATCTCCCTAATGCATAATACTAAAGCAAGGTATTTATTATTAGTATGAAGGGAAGAAGAAAAGAGTCTTCATCTGCTTCATTGAATTAGGGGAGATGGGTCTGGGAGTGAAATGTTACTCTCAATGAGTAAAGATGGTCAGCTTATGAGGTTTGTAAAAACTATTATCCTCCAATGAAAAAGCTAATGAATAAAATACCACATTCTACTACAAAGCCTGAAGATGTGACTGCCCCTAAAACTTTTTTTGTAAGACATGAGTGAAACACTGTGCTTTCCTCTTGCTTGTGAGCATTCTGGTGTCTGCAAATTGTCCGTGAACTATGAACAACAAAATAAATAATATGTCAATAAGCCAGAATTACTTTTATGATTGAATGATAATAAAGAACTCTCTATATGTATTTTCTCCACTATTTATAATGGGCTGGATAATGCCCTGCCAGGCATGATGCTGAAAGCTTTCCATTATATGTCCTTAATACTCAACTCTTTCATTATTCAATATGTCTGAATATTCTAATCTGCTCTTGAAGAAAAAAAAAAAAAAGTACAATAATATCTCGGCCCACATTTTTATTATGCCACATTTTTATTAAATTAACTACGGGTTGTAAGTTTACCTTAATGACCACAAATATTTCCAAATAAAACCAAGATTACTCCTGGCTTGATTTTTTCCAGATTAAAGGTTTGTGGATTTTATTTTCAAAGGAAATTATTATTTTCATGCTGCTATATACTAATGAAGTGGTGAGAAATGCTTCCTTTTATTGAGATGGCAATGGTGTAGCAGCTGTGATACAAACACCACGCTGGATGAGCAGCAAATCTTGCAGTGTAGAATTGTTCCAGTAAACGTTAAGTGATTTGAAAAGACCTGACAGGCGAGAACAGCAAGCCCTGGAGTCATGTAAAATGCAAGAGAAATACCACTTTATGGATGCTTTGTGATGGCTTCAGAAACAGAAACAACAAACTAGCTATTAAAATATAATTTAGCAATAATATTCCTCCCTGTTTGAAAACTATCTATGAGAAATAAATTCTTTTACATTCAAGAACAATCTAAAGTCTTAAGAGATGCTCTGATTTCTTATAGAGGGCTACATTTGGCTGGAATGTATGGAAATAACATTCAATTATATGCTACATTGGTACCAGTCAGAATAGCTTATAGCTGGGGAGGATCTTTTCCCTCCCTCTCTCCTTGGTGGCGTATTCTTGAGTGTATTATAATAAATCCCTTGGAAATGAACAAGGAAAATTATTCAACATCCTCCAGAAAGTGTGAAGAGTGAAGAATATGAATATGCAGTAATAAACCAATTAATGAATTAATTCAGCGATGCCTTCTAGTCATATAGTGCTGTTAATCCAGTAGGCTCTGCAAATGCTGGAGTCAAGGAGGAGACATTTCTGGTGTGGCCATTTTGTAGCAGCAATCCTAAATCTCATTCTGAGGCTAAGAAGGAAGGAATAAATTGTCTAACTGAAATGCTAACGGAATTTAAGGTAGACTAGGTAGAATTTATATCCTTTCTTGGACTTTGGCCAGGGTACTGAAATTGTCACTCTGCTAGCAAAGAGTGCCTGGGGATTCTTAATGACCAGACATGGTCACGACCTCTGTTTTGCAAGTAATCCAAAAAACAACACATCCTGCATAACAGTGATCCTTACTGCCAAGCAGAAGCACTGATGGAGGAAGGACTGCCATGAGGAAAGCACTGCTAGCATGCAGCACTCCACAGCTTAAGGGGGAAAAAAAGTCTTGTGCCTCAACCTTTCTGCATCACTGCCACAAGGTTCAGTGTTGCAAATTGTCAGTGCCACTGACCCCACTTCTGTGAAGCACTTAAGCGTGTGCTTAACTTGGAATTAATAAAGCAGTCAGGAAATGTCATAGCACTTTGCAAGCCTGCCATTGTATTATTTACCTAAGCAACCACCAATTCATGTTGTAGCTTTTGTTTTAAGGGGCTGGAAAAAATAGGTTCTGTGATTGTGCTATGAAAAGCAGCTTAATGTAATTTTCCCATCCAGTCAGGTCCAGTCTGTAGAATAACCCACACATCACCGAGTAGGATATGAATGGATACTGTCTACCAGCGCTGGTCAGAACTGACATTTTCAAAAGGCTTAACTCAGAAGTGCTGGGCACCTGCAAAGCTTTAGGCACCTGAATCTGCACCTTAACTGCAAAGTGTCCCTCTCCCATTTGTTGCACACGTTTCCAGCGTGAGGCTCTTGGAAATGCAGCTGCACCTGGTGTCCAGCAAACAAAGGCTCGAGGAACCCCTTTTCCCCAGCTACTTGAACATAAGAAGTTGCTGCGTTCTCCTATGGCAGACTGCTTAGTGACAGCTCTGTGTGTCTCTATTACTTCAAGTCTGGATTTAGTGCATTTTCCTCCAAGGAGGACTGTACTCGGAGAGCAAACTTCAAAGAGCAAATGAGGCAGTTGTGCATTTGCTTCATAGCACCTAATTCAAAGATCACCTGACAGCTTTATGGTCTGCTCCAGCTTATACTCTTAGGGGCTGATCACCTGAAAATTCGTAGTAATTGGATCATAGGAGTATATTTTCATTCTTGTCTAGAAGACTTAACAATTTCCGAGTTAAAAAGAATGGGGCTGTAGCTATAGCAGCAGCAAGAAGAGCATTTAACTAAAGGATTTACTTCTCTTCTTCCTGTAGCAGAGCCTACTCTGTTGCCTGTCAAGGCTGGGTGATCACTGACAGCCATGATGGATGAACTGAGAAAGAAATATTTATAGAAATTCATATTGTTTTTATTTCCATCCCTCCATTCACTGCTATCCTTCCTTCATCCATCTCTCATAACATGTCTGTCGTCTTTTATACATTAATTCTGAATTCAAATTCTTCTCCCTTCTTTTTTCCTATAATTTTACGGTCTTTGAAGATAATGACCACATCTGTTCTTTAGTTATCAAATATGTTTCTTATTTTAATGATTTCCTTTGTCTTTTTAAGTATCACCTACAGCAGATCTAAAGTTTAGTTGCACTGGTATTTTTCTCCTCTCCAGTTTACAAACTGTAGCTTTGTCCGGGAGAGCATTTTGCTCTTTCTGCTCTCAAGGACTTTCATCTCTTTCTGTCAGTTGCTGTTATACGGTTGCAATTTGGGCAAAGTAAAGCAAAGCCCATTGTGTCTTTAAGCTTACCTATTTCTGCTACCTTTGTCCTTTTGATTACCTGAGAAGATGAATGGAATAAAAGACAGTTCACTGTACTGTGACTCCCCTGTCTGGATTTTGGTTTGGGGCTTTTGTTTGTTTTTTAAGCAACTGAGAAGTTGAATATACTAAGAGACTGTTTCTGTCTTTAATAAAAAATTATTGACTACATAAGAAATCTCGGGTAGTCTCACACCACCTCAGGAACTCCTCAGAACAGAGTGCAGCACAGTGAATCCAGATTCTGAAATTTCTCCCTATTTCTTTCACTTGCTGTGGCGATTCAGCCTGCAGCCCTGGCTGGTGGCAAGGGGATGCCCCAAGCTCTTGTGCCATGACTTTCCATTCCCAGATCATGCTGCTCTTCCCACCTGGTCTGCATGTCTTGGTCTCCTTCCTGTGGCAGTGAGAGCACCAAGAACAGCTGACCTAGGGTCAGGTCTCACCTCGGTGAGGAGCTGGTGATGGAACAAACACCTGGACCTGAGGACTCCAAAACAATGTGAAATACAGGTTTTTCTTCTGCATCACCTGCCCATCTCTCCAGATTCCGATTGAATCAAAGCTGCGAAGTGTCCTATAATTTAGTGTAACTGTTTCTCTTATTCTCCTCACCCATGGCTACTCTCCTGCGTGATGCCAGGGTAAGTCACAACAGAAAACACGCATCTTCTGCTTATACTGAGCTAGAACCTGCCATGTCAGCTCAGCCTGTGAGAAGGTCCCAGGCCAGGCTCTGCTCTGCAAGGGACCTACTTGCCTAATACTCTTACTAGAGGTGGGTACCTACTTCCAGGCATTGAAATCCCGAAGCTGGCTCCTCAGATCTCACTTTTCACATCTATATAATTGGCCTAATATAAAGTTCCTTGTATGGAAAGAAAGGGTGCACAATGACTTTTGTGAGATGCGGATCACGCTCTGCATTAAGCTGGTGTGGTTTGGGTTTTTTTGAGTTTGTAAAATGGAAACAACCAAATTTCCCAAATTTCTTGCTCTGTATGATGCAATTATTGAGATGCTGCATTTCCAGGATGTTATATAAAATCATCATGCTGCCTGGGCTGTTCTGCATACAGCTGTCATTTCTGAGTAGAAACTAAGAAAATCCCTCAGCTTGTTTCTGAAACTCAAACCTAAGTGCGTGCACTGTAGAGCTCTGCTCAGAGGACAATTGCTTGTCATCTGTTTTTCAAGGGTTCTTTTAGCAGTTTCAGTCAGCCAACACATTGTTCTGCCATGCAGAAGCTGATCTCCAGAAAAAATATTTGTGCATATAAAAAAATTAGAATAAAGTCTTACATGTCCTTTCATTACAGTTTCATTGTGTATTCTCTGTAATAGCCCATATCATAATAAATTCATGATGTAGTCCTGTGAATGTCATTGTTATTTAGTATTAGTTAAGCACTGGTTAATAGACCCTTGCCATGTTGCTTCTCCACACATAATGTACACAGTCATTGAATGGAGACTTGCTCTGAAAATGTTACTGACCTCTGAAAGATTAGTTTATTGCTATGGCTAGCACTGTTAGTCATACCAGTCAAATTTCACTACTTCCAAGCATTTTTTCCTAAGGTGAGTGACAACGGAGTTTAGCTCTTCTTTTTTAAGCTAATAAAGGCATTCGTTTTTATCTTTCCTTTTTCTTCAGAGATTGGTATTGCCCAAGTACCACCTTGCAACACTTCACCACATCAAACAGCAAACCATCGATCATAAGCCACAGGAATATGGTCCTCCTGCGACTGCCAGATTAAATGTTGGTTGTGTAATGCCACAGTCACACCACCTTGTAGGAACTCTACTTGGCCCCTTTTGACTACAGTGATCAGTCATTTCCCCCATCTTTCTTTTCTACATCACTGGCACTGGTAAGATATTTTCCGGCAGTTTGTTCCCTGGGGTCTCCCATCTGCTACTCTCCCCCGGGCAGAAGTGGGAGACGGACACAATCAGGAGTGACTGAGGCTCTCAGATGAGCTTTTAATATTCCAAGGTTTCTGCCTCAGACACGGAAGTTCAGGAACCTCTGTCTCTCTCTACACAGCAGTAAGCCATATTTCTTTTCAAAGAAAGCCAAGATGTTTCATCATCAAGAGGTACAAGCAATTATCAAACTCATGGTTACAGTCCAGCATGTTACTTGCCAGGAAAAAAGCTCACTTGACATTACTTGTAGACAGTGCTCAGTCCAACATAGTGAAAAATTCCTAAAAAAACACTTTTGGCATTCTTTTAGCCTGTTTCTGCTTAGTTCAGGAAATCCCTCATTCTTTTTCCTCATGACTCCATTTAATTTCATCTTTATGGCAGTATTTGGTATATGGAAGTTATTAGACCACAGAAAAGTAAAAATACAAGAAAAGAGTACATTCATGGCTTCATTGAAATAACAAATTTGTCTAAAATTAAAGCTTTTTTTCTGATCATGGCTACTCCTATGATGTTCTCAAAATTCAGAGTATGTGCCTTTCTGAAAAATTCCCTGGCCCAGCTCAGCTGAAGCCAAGAGGTCTGGTTCAACATCACTGCTGCTGGGTGGGACTTTGGGGCCAATGCTCCCTGGGTAGTCAGATTTTTGTCATTTCAAACCTTTCCAGCTCTCACAGCTATGAAAGGGCCCTTTGGAGACATGCCTAAGATGTGGCAGGTGCCCCTAGAATACATACTTCTTGTCTGCATTTCCAGCCCAGGTTTGGACTGTCATACACTGTTCTGCTCCATATCCTACTCTGACCCATGTCTGAGTAGGTTTTTTTGATGTTTTCTTCACCATCCAGCTAGACATTCAGGTGGGAATCTCTACTGACAGCTAGAGAAGCATAGAAATTTGCTTTTCCCAGGGTGGCTTCTACCTTGGGGACAGTGGGGCACATCTCTGCTGGACCTTTACAAGACTCGCTAAAACATGTCTTTGATGGTCTGTCTTGGTAGTGACCACCAGTAGCAGCATGCAATGCAGCAAAGGTTTCAGTGACAATCGAGACAACATATAACAAGTTTTCTTGCGAGTTGTTTGCTTGGGTTTTGGAGGTCTTTTTTGCTACCACATAAAACACGTTTCAGAGTTATGCTGCATTCATCTGTCCTTTCTACAGACCTCAGTGGGTCTATAGGGCCAAGCTGGCAGAAGCAGGCAGGTGGCAACTCAGGCTGAGTGCAAAGGGGAACATGTAAGAGGAAACTACAATGATGTCCTTTACAAAGTAATGCCCATTTTTTTCTGCTTTCTGATATGAAAATTAAGTACTCTTCTCCTTTATATTACCTTGAAAATTAATTACCTATACTGTTCTTATTTTGTACAGTATCATTCTCTTAAATCTCTGTTGTGCTATATGGATGCCCACACACATTTGTACACAAGTTTATTACTAAATTTTCTTTTCAGGTCCACACCATCTTAAAAAGTATTACACTTACTGCTGATCCTTGCTATTCAGCAAGGCTTTATTTTATACAGGAGGTAAATATGAGTCTTCTGATCAGTACTTCTTTTGTTTTTCCTCTGTGTCTTCTGCTAGACTAGCATAAAAACAGTCCAATTTTCCATTTTCAAAATCTTTCCTTGTGAAAGTTTCACGTAAGACGTACTTGAACTCACTGTGTTCCCCCAGTGCTACTCACAAAAGACCCATTGTTGTAGGCATCAGTACCCTACCATGTGTCCGATCATTCCCTAAAATTTTCCTCAGTCTAATCTCTGCCATAGAAAAGACATTTCTCTCTGACAGAAAAGTGGATTCTTTTGGTTACTGGAGCCTAGGAAGAAGTTTAATCTTTCTGAGCCCACAACCTAAAGGAATGTTATTCCTATCTGCACTGAGAAATTACTAAAAACCAAATATATAATTAAACTTCAATTAATAAAATAATTAATAAGGCTATCAATTTTTAATTATACAAATACTAAGCAACACAATAAAAAGTTAATATAGTCATAATGCCTTATTAATGAACAATTAATTACTATAATTAGGAGGTGAAGCTGATGAGCTGAGGAAGTGGTTTAGTGCAGATTATTAAGGTAGAGTTTTGATCTTCCACTTATTATGTCCAGTGGTTTTAAAACTGAATATAGACCAAACTGTGTTTTCAAAGTTACAGAGATATAAATCCACAGGAGACGACTTGTGCTTTCTACGTACTTTCTTGCAGCTAATGTACATTTTTAGAGACGAAAGTATTGTCTGGTAGTGGAGATGACAGTGTTAATGAACTTTATCAGAAGATGAGATTTATAGTAGCCCTTATGTTATTTCCCCTGTATGACTGTGAAAGGAGACAAAAGTCAAAAGCCTAGAAGAGTTTTATTCTGACTTATTGTGATTTATTTTTTCAGCTCTTCAATTTATATTTTCATTTATTACAAATAGTTTTTACTAGTTCACTCTATGAATATACAAATAAAGAACTGGAGATTCAGGAGCTGGCAGGTTTCTCACATTCACCAGTGGAAATGTTGTAAACCAGAAAGAAAATCTGTGATAATCCAGTCCAGTCTTTCCCATGACACAAACCGTGGCAACCCATCTACTGAACCATGCACGGAGCCCAGGAGCTCCTCAATTAACAAATGCCTCATTTTAAAAAAAAGGCATTCAGTTTTGATTTAGAAATCTCTGTTTGTTAGTGAGAACTTCACTATGACCCTCATAAAATTGTGCCAGTGACTAGCAAAGCCCCCCTCCCACACTTCAAAAACCATAGTTTCTTTTCTAATTGAATTGCAGGGGTATAAATCAGCTGAGATCTCAGTACGAGAGAGGAGAGTTGGACTGTGTTCATGCAAATGGTGTCAGCCTCCTCCTCCTCTCATTCTCTCTATATCAGCCTTCACAAATCCATCCACAACATTATCATCATTTCTGCAGCGGGTTTTCCTCTCATCTTCCTCATTTCCCATTTTCCATGTCTCCTCTCTGCTCAGCCTTGTAATTAAATTTCAAGCAACCTTTAGACATCCCCAGGGCAACTCTCACAAGGATTGCTACGTTAATTTTCTGTCGTGGTTGGTAAGTTGAGAAATAAGAAGCTCATCTCAAAAAAGCTACATTTTCATCACTTGATACAGCTTCCCAAGTCAAAAAAAAGTCCTTTTAGAAGTCACTTAAGAGGAAAGATGTTTCTTCTTTTACATAGTTTACCTGTTTCATTCTACTAAACCTGGTAAACAGCTGCTAAAAGTTTTTAGTACTTTTTGAAACATACCATTCACCTCTTCAGACCTATTTTTTATTGTGCCTGCCTAACTGCCTGTGTTAACGTTACGTTATAATCTAACAGGTTACGGACATGTTATTTGTTTTATATTCAGGACCATTTAATGCTCTTGAAGCCTATGGGCCATTCTCCATCTCTAAGTTTGTAAATAACACAACTATTTCCTTCACCCATGGCTACACAGGGAATTGAATTCAAATCACAAGCTGAGTGTTCAAGTACCAGAGGTATGAATCCGGCTTAAGTATTCAGATCAACTACAGTTTTGGGTCCCTGAATTTCACTAAATAAAAGCCTCCTCTCAGGCAATTTCAAGAAACTGAATGTTAATCTCAGTTTTTGATCCTTCCATTGAAAACTTCTCCAAAGCACTTTGCCCCTATATTTCTTATGAAGTTAGCCTTTAAATCATTACAAATTCTGGTTTTATAATTACTAAAATAACAGCCTTGTGTTATTGCTTTCATCTGTCCACTTTGGACATAAACATGGTATAATCACAGCCACATTTCTTTTTCTTTCTCCAACACTTCATTTTTATTCATGATCTGTCCCATGTAAAGGGATAAATTTGTTCTCGGTGTGAAAGCATATGGCCCTTGGAAGAGAAAGAAAACAGTGCAATGTGGGTCCAATTCAGCCAGAAAAATTATTCCATTATGATCAAGACTTTATAAAAAAATCCAACACTTCAGCGTCTTAAGCAATGGTAGTACAAAGCCACATAAAACTTGTGGGATGCTTCAATCTAGTTCCAATTTAAAACCTGTATTAATAGCGTAGTTAGCCCTTTAAAAGCACAACAGTTTCCACAAACCTCCAAATCCTAGGTAATTAGGGTTTTCAATCATGACAGTGTTCTTATTCTAATGGCAATTTTGGCAAATAACAGGTAATTATAGCTCATTAAGGAACTACATTCTCACTTGAGACCTGCCATCACCAGCCTAATTGCTTCCCAGTGAAACAACAGCATTTTTGTTCAACTATCATCTTTTGTTATTCTGCAATTGGGACTGAATACTGTGAAATTTAACTTCTCTGCTCTAACCTACAAAACAGCTTTTCATGGCATGATTATAAAATACTAGCACGTGCAATTTTCTCCTGTGCTTACACAGAGAATAAGCATTTATTTATCACAAGACTATGAGAGTTGGTTTCCTTAAGTTGAAACCCTGTGAAAGTTTAAAGATGCAACCCATAAAGGTTGCTGGAAGCCTTACAGAGTACATGAATGGACTAATGAAAAAGCTACAGGACCTATTCTTGCATCGCTTACCATCCAAGAGCCTTTATACTCACAACTGGTTCCACCAGGTCTTCGGTGCATGCCTGCAGCCATGAGTGTGTTTTTGAAGAATCGGGACTCCATTACTCAACTGTAAGTTTTCATATACAATTAGTATTTAGCAATCCCAGGTAAGACTGGCAACTCCAGGGCAGAAACATAAAGCAAATCTGACATTTCCCATCCTGCAGACAAGATGGGGCAGACGGGAGAAGATCAGTAGCCCCGTGAGAGGCCATTGGTAGTCACCCCAGTGTGGACACCCCATCTTCTCAGTTCTCAGTCTGGTGGCATTTATCACCAATTCAAAACATGAAACTTTATTTACCTGTCATTGTTCAGTGACTCCACGATGACCATCACAGTGAAACAGATACTACATGAAATAAATAAACTTGGTACTTAGTTCTTGGCGCTGAATGGTACATGAGCACTCTATAACATTTCTGTGAAGTCAGTGCATTTTCTCTAGTTTTCCTCGTTTGTTCTTTTTGTCTTTTTCCAAAAGCACATATTTAGAAAGGTTTATACTAGTGTTTTTAATTCTGGGAAGACTGTCTTAAAATACCTTTGGCCTGAATATGCAAGTATTTTTGGTTTCAAGGCCGACTGGCTTCCATTACTTTAGGCAGGAGAGGAAGAAACTCTTCTATAAGTGCATATTCTCATAATGTCCTGCACTGTGCCTATACACACTGCTATGGAGACAATATTTTGGTCTGGATGGAATCTTGAAGTCATGAATTCTTGTGAGTTAGCTATCTAGCAAGGGAATTTCTTAATCTGGCTGAGCAGTACTTTTCCCAAAGCTCTTTCTTGTGCTACAATAGCCAAGCCTGAGATCAAAAAAGCATAAATTACTGTGTTCAGGTCTGCAGTTTGCAGAAGGGACTATAATGTCTCCTGGACAGCTGCAGATGGAAGAAGGCTTTTCCAGCAGCTGTTACAATGTGAATTTTTGGTGGCACAGAGCAGGCTAGCTGGGTTTGGTCTGCCTGCTAATTTAGCTACTTTTCTCCTTTACTTTGTGTACCAGTTAATATAAGCCCACTCGGCATAAATTAACCCAACACTGGGAGTTGTTATGACTCTCTGTAGAGCTCAGAGAAGAGCCAAGAAGATTCATTTACACTAATTTTTAAATTGCTTATTTTATCCTTTCTGAAGAGCATAAAGATTATCATTTTGTCTTAAATTTAATTCTTTAAGGAAATAGTGGCCTTTTCTAGTGTCTATGTTGATATGTACTTAGCACATACTAATTCACAAATTATCTGTATTAGAGACAGCTTTGCAGGATGGATTCAGGACAGTCCAAATCCCAGGATAACAAATCCCCATTGGCTGTGTCTGCCCAGTGCCAAGGAAACGCCAGAGCACTCCTTCCTCACTGGCAGGGGGAGCCCCCTCCTCAGTCTCCACCAAGAAGAAAGACCTGCCTTTCCCAGGGGAGCTGGTTCAAGATGGGGTCTCAGAGCCCTCTGAGGAATCTTTGTCCATCTCGAGAGGGGACCAGGTTCGGAGGAGAACTTTCAACCCATGGGAAGGATGAGAGATGGATCCTAGGAGCTGTCTGAGGGGACTCAGTCTGCCTAAGCAGAGGAGCAATGGCACATACAGCACATTCCTGGAGCCAGCTGGGGTCCAGAGCTCCTCTGGTTCCCACTACATGGGCCCCTGGAGTAGATATGCTCAGTCAATGCGGTTGACCACTGCACACTCGCTGCCTGTGTGCCAGGATCAGGCCAAGTGAGAAGATCAGGCTTCCTAACAATCACCTTGTATAAACCCAGCATGTTTCTCAGTAAGAACAGACCAAGGGAAGCTGAGGGCCCTGGCAGGCAGTCCAGCAGAGGTCCATGTGCCAGGGGATGTGCCAACACATCAGGATACAGGGGACCTGGGACAGCTTCACCAGAGCAAGTGGTGAGACTGCCTGGATGGGGAACAAGCAAACAGCATAGGGAAGGAAGGATGATGTCTCCATCAGGTGAGGAAGAGGAAAATGCACTGGGAAGGGGAAGAGAAGCAGCAGGACATCTGCCATGGCTCTTCCTCTTCAGGATATTTTCTTTTCCCAGGATCTCTTGGGGATACCCAAGGAAACTTTCTGAGCCCACCACAGGGGGCACAGAACTTTCTGAGCCCACCACAGTCCCCACCTAAACTTGGAGCAGGATTATTTAACTGATTTAAATCAGTGTGAAGAATCATATTTTATTACACCAGTATCTGAAGAATTAATTATTTGCCAGCAATCCCATTTGCAATGACAAGGAGTGAAAAGGAAATAAGTTTGAAATGTATTCGGCATTGTAAATTCTCTAGAGCTGCTCTTCTCTAACATCACTGGCCTGATACACTTTTTTTAACTGATATTGCTCTCGATTTCCACAGGAATGAAACCTGGCCCCTGTGTTTTATGGAGTTGTTCATAACTTATACCTTGCTCAGCTCATTTGGATGAAATGGCCTAGGACTCCAGCTCTCTAACAGCATCATACTCTCTGGATTTAATTTAACTTCAAAAAGTAAATAGCCTGTTTTGTTTTGACGTCAAAATAGTTCTGATGCTAGAGTGGTTGATATCTGAGGGAGTTGGCCAGCAAAGCCCAGTTGCTGTCAACATGCCCATTATTAAAGCCAAGTTTTTAAACTACTTTCCAGAAATATATGACAAACTACCCTCCTTCACATATGCATAATTCTTAACATTCACATCGTTGGTACAGAGCCAGAGCTGCTGTACTAGATATACTCATTAGGACCCCAGCTGGCTCTGTTAAAATCAATGGGAGCTATTTTGTTCTGCCTGTTGTAGCAATAGAAAGCTGGGATGCAGTGGCTGTGCTAAGCTGTGCAGTGCACATATCTTATCTGGACATATGTCCCAAAGATTGCTCTGGGGACCCATACAAAATAGTATGTGACTGTGGCAACAGTTTTCCTTGGAGCTCTAGCAAGCTGTCTTGTGTTCTTCTGTTAGAGCTGCTCTATACTGAGAGTAAAAACCTACCTTTCCAACCACTTAGCAATGTTAATTCCTTAATTGAAGCCGTAAGGGAGGACAGTTTGCTGTTGAACCACCCTGGTCCTGTGTTGGTGACAATGCCGCATTGCGCATCTCTCAGAGAAAGGGCTCGTGGCTGTTTAAGTCTCACTCCCACAGCATGGTTCCCTGTTGTTTAGTCTCTCCTTTCCATGGAGATGCTTCTCTTGCACGCAGTTTCTTTCAGATCTGCCTCCTTCCAGTGAGGCAGATTGGCATGGACATGCTGTCTTTTGCAGAGCTGGTTCTAAAACGCTGTTTTCAGTGAAAACTCTAATAAAACAGGAATTTTCAGGGCTGTGAATTTGATGTGGAGCATTTCTGTTTATTGATTAGATTGGATTAGATTGATTCTGATTTGGATTAGACTGGAAATTGTCTGCAACTGTTTTTTTAAGTGGAAAAAAAGAATTTTGCTTAAAAATACTGTGATCAAAAGGAAAAAAATTGACTGAACATCTTCTCTTTTATTCCTCATTCTACCGCCAATGGCTGACAATCCAATTTTACTGCAAAGCTTTATTTCTGGTGGTATTTCCTAATTTCCTCTCCCCTTTTTCTTATGTAACCATAAGCAGGAGACAGAGATTTTTTCTTACTTCTTAGCCATGTTTACTGATGATCTCCCTTGCAAAGAAGAGTTTGATGTTGCAGAGACAGATGGAAACAGCTCAGAGCTCAGTGAGGTTGCCCAAACCTCTTATGCCCCTAAATGCCCCAAGAGTATCTGGGACGTGCGATGTGCCGGCAGATGGAATGAAGACCTACGGAGTCCTGGACTCTTTTGGATTGGCAGCTGGAGGGGGTGCAGAATACCTGAGGGCACTTCAGCAGTAGCAGATGCCTTTGCTTCAGCAGCTGAAGGGAGCCCCAGAGTCCTGCGACCAGCCTCTGCATTGTACTGTTTGCTTCACCTTTCACCACCACTACAGCAGAGCACTGAAAAAATCTTGGCCTTTCTATAATTTCACAAATTTGAACTTGCTCCTGGCCAATGGTTCAGTGCATAGCAAAGAGTAAGTCTAAATATTTTGAATATCCTGATATATCTTTGCTGTAAAGAGGAAACAGAAAATGACATGCCAGCTACTTTACCGGGTCATTGCAAAATCCGTATCTCCCCCATGCAGCAATCGTTAATGCAATGGAAGCCATAAGGTAACATTCAGTTCAAGATCTTTAGGATGATATCATATGCTGTGAGATTTATTTTGTCGGGGAGGAGGAGACTTGCAAAACCCAATCAGCTGAAAACAGGAGCAGGGCAGAGAGGGAAACAGAGCTGAGTGTCAACAATACTGTTCCTTTCAAGCACCTTTACCTCCTGGAGCATAAAGGTAGATGAGAGAAAGGAAATGTATGAATTGTCCCAAAGAGCCCGTTTAAGTGCTTTTTGTCTTGATCATCAGAGGAATGAGGAAGCAGTGGGACTTGGGTCAGGACCAAGAGTGTATTTTAAGTGCTTTTTTCCCCTCAGGAATCATTCTGGAAAAGGCAGATGAGAGAGGAGAAAAACTAGACTGAGCATCTACAGGGTGTTTGTAAGTGCTCCTTTTCCTTCTCCTTTTAAATTTCTTATTTAACTTGTTACACACGGAGCGAAAAGAGAATTTGAGGCCATGGAAGTCATATAAAACCACTCATGGAGAGCTCTTTGACATTTCTATCTTTTTGCTTGTCATTGTAAGAGTTACAAAGAATTGTTGTAAGACTGAAAGAAAAAGCCCAGAGTCTTACAAAGATATTTGTGTGTGTAGTCCCTGAGCAGATTCCAGGACAAATCCTGATACCACTACCAAAATGAATTGTGTTATTCCACACAAGTGGCTCCCAGGGGTTTAAATAGGGAGGGTCTGTGTCACTAAGAATGACAAAATTAAGCCACCTGGCAAGTGCACAATATTTTTATATGTCTGCAGACCCTCTCTGCATTGGTCTGCTTGGCAAAGTGGTAGAAATGTCACTTACTGAAAGGCAGCTTGAGAGAAGAGACATTGGAGCACTTAGATTTGAAGACTCTAGACAATATTTAGCCTTCTTTTACTGTTGCCTGAACGGAAGCTTGAGACAATAATAGTTTTTAAAAGCCCTTGGAAAAAATTTAATTTCCTTTTAAATGAGATGATAGAATTTTATCCTCAGGGAGGTACATCACAAATCTCCCGTTTCTCTGATAAAATCAAAATTTCATTTGCGACTTTTCTGCAGAGCTCCCCAAGCTACAACACAGAGACAGACAGAAGACAAAGAAAAAAATCCTCATGCACTTTTTATTCTGAAGTATACTTTCAAACACAGAGGTCATATTCTTGGATACCAATGGTGGTATAAAGTTCATAATGATCACCACCATAAATTATTCCTTAAATCAAAATGTGCTCTCATTTTCAGATGAGTAGCTGCCACAATGCAACTAGTTAGACTTAGTTCTTAAAAATTCACATTTTGATTAAAGTCATATGAAGGATATTGGTAAGGTAGGTCTGTAGGAAGAGAGACTTGTTTTTCCTTTTACCAAACACAGACAGAAAAAAACAGACAAGTCGCACAAAATACTGTCCCCTTTTCGGATCCCAAAGGTTTGTCTTCAGTTTCAACAAGTATCCATTTCCCAACAATAGCAATTAGACTAATGAAAGTGTGATCTGTCCTTAAGTAACTTCTCTTATTTATATCAATAGACCATCATGGCTAAAATACATTATCACAACATGAACACTAATAGATACACCATTGAAATACTGTGATCATGTCTGATTTTGCGACCACTAAGCAGGTACTTGGAGGACAATCCCTCTGTCCACTTCACACTGCTTAGTCAGATCTCAAAGTTAGTTAGTCTGAGCAAATTTGAAATTTCTTCTCATGGAAATTCGTTTTAGAGAGTCTTTCTCTGTTATTTGAATGTCTGATGTTTTCAATACTCATAAAATTTACTTTATTTTCCAGTGAGGGCAAAACAGTTTTAATTGTTTCCTAAAGCTTTCATTTTTTCAAGGAGTAATCTTTAAAAGTGTGTACAAGAAACAAAGGCAGGAGTGTAGTCCATGTTTGTATAGGGTGAGCAGGTGGAGTGTAAGCAGTACACAACCTATCCAAAGTATTCCAAGCATATCAAAGATAATTAAAGTTTAAAATAATTAACCACATGTTTTGTTTGGGTGGCTTCAAAAATCTATGTAATCATAACTGTAACTGGGCTTTTGGGAAGGATTCTTTAATGAGTTTGACTTGGCCATTCATTGACAAGAACTGGAAACCAAAGTGGTGACCTACCCACAGGTCTTAAAGTAGCACAAATGGTGCTACAAATGGCATCCTTACATACCTGTCCATGGAGCACTGCTAAACTGCCTCAAAGGAGATTTGCAGTCTGGAAAATATTCATAGAGACATTTTCTAACAAGAGAATTCTGCTTGGTTAAGTCAAAACACCCCCTGAAGTTGCATTAACTTCAGCAGAGCTTTATTTGAAGGCAGGAAGAGGGAGGAAGTTCATTTTTCAATATACTCAGAAGGAAATAGTTCTGGTTTTCATCGTAGGGATGAAACATATGAATGATATTGTATCCCAATACTTTTCCTGTATAACTGAAAAGGAGTGAAAAAGAATTTGAATGTTTAGATTTTGTCAAAATGAAACATTTCAATTGAGAGCAAATGATTTATTTTGTTTACACTGAAAATGTTGACATTTTCAAGTTCTGTTTGTAATCCACATGAAGACAAATGCCAAAATTGCCCAATGTCCTGTGAAATGGAACTTCTGCCCTCTTTCTGGTTTGCTTGGAGAAATGAGATATTAAGTGTGAGAGGATGAATTAGTTTTCATGTCCATTCAGTCCTAGCTATCTACATTCAAGAAAAGTTTCAGTTACTTCCAGTCATGATGACAACTTATGATTAGTTCCAGCTGCAATGTTGACATCTGTCTACTGCAAACTGAAGAGACTGTCATTTCACCCATTAGCAGCAATTCAGTTGGGTTTGAGTTCAGCATGGCAACTTATAAACCGAAACTAGTATTTCAATACCAGTTACAAAAGCTCATATGCTCTCCCTATTCTCCTTAAGATGCCAATACAATGAAGGACTGTCCTTGATATTTTGGAAAGAAGCTTGACCTTCTGCTCTTTCCTGAAATGAGACCATTTCAAATAGTTTCTTTCTTTTCTTTCTTATCAAATGGAAAATGTCTGCTCTGAACTCCCATTAGCTTTCAAGATTTTTACCCTACTATTGAGCTATTACAGAATTTGAAATTAGAAAGGAATGCAAACTACTTACCTTGGATTCACTTTGATTTTTCTCCACTTTTGCACCTTTTAAAAATAGCTTAGGACTTAGGGTATGTTTGGCAAGGCTTCTGAGGACCTGTCTGCCAGAAAAGAAAACAAAATTACTGATCTGGTGAGAAGCAGATGGATTATAAAAGGTACCTGGCATGGAATAGATGTGAAAATGAAGAGCAGGAGAATGGATCTCTGGTTGCAGTCTTTCAGGAGAGTATTCCATCGAACAGGAGCATTACCAGAAAAAGGGTCCTCCATTACTTATACATGCGGTAAATGTTAAGGGTTGCAGGAAATCAAGCATGGGTTTTGCCTGTGGATGTGCACATATGATTTCATACTACTGCACAATGAGGTTTCTGCCCTCTCATGGTTGGAGAAAATTACTTCCCATTTCTTCTATGCCTCCTGGTGCTTGTGTCAGCTCCGTAGCTGGACTTACACCATGATCACACACCCTGATCACTCACATCACATTCATGTTGGCCACCTCCATCAGGGAAGGGGTGAGTCTGTTACCCAAAGAAACTCAGGAGCAGGGAAGGGAACCCAGATGCCACCAACAGAGTGGACAGACACAGTTGGACCAAGCACATGGTGCTGCAAACTTGAGCTCAAGCTCACACAGGACCTACGGGAACACTACAGACAGAGACCGTTATAGACAGAACCTCTATTTTCTTTCTTCTTATGTGGACTCCTCTTTGGAAAAGTGCTGAGATAATATCCTAATGAGCAATTTCCTTTCTCTATATGCTTTCACAGAAATAAGCACAGCATTATATACATGACAAACGATTTAAGGAACGTTCATCAACCTACAACACAGTGGTAATGCAGTGTTCAGTGTGAAGAGCTGTTTCTGCATATCCCTGCTGAAATTCATCATTCTTTTGGATTTTTGTAGAAGAAATAATTTATTTTTCAATAAGTTGGATGGTATACTTGGCTAAAAATCTGTAAAAACATTCAAGAATGCTTTTTATTCCTTATTTTGTAGTTAATGCCATGATTTGACTCTGTCTGTGTTGACATGCCATACCGTTCTTGTGATAACTTGCATTTTCCAAGCATGCTCAGTTTGTATGTACACAGTTGTGCCACACCTATGCAACTAGTGCCATACATTGCTAACATGTTTGGTTCCCAGGAGTGGCTTTCATGTGGACATTATCATCATCAGAGGCTTTGCTGCAGATTTCAAAACTGTTGCTTCTTATATCCATGCTGCATCCAACAGGGCTTTGGTCTTGAGTGCATGTCTAGAACTCCTGGAGGTCCAGGATCTGAGCTGTAATACTGAAGCCTTAAATGAAGAGACTTTGATGGGTGGACACAAGACATTTTAAGGCACCCTTCTGAATCTGAGCTGTCCTTACAAACTTAGCTTTCTATTGCAAAGTAATCTGAAGATAGGTACTAAAAATTTGCTTCTTGCACTCTGCTTGGGAAAAATGGGCTGATCTTAAATATAGCAGTCATAAATCAGATCTAGCCTCACTCTGTCTGTGGCTGTTATGATGGATGACTACTGCAAAGAAATAAAACCTCCTTCACCACAAAGATATCTATGATAAATGTAATTCTAATGTTCTATTTTTGACACTTAAGATCCTAATTCTGGTCTTACATGCACCAGTTTTATATTACATTTACATCAAGGGACTTAGTCACTGGTGTCCTGATGTACATGGGCACCATATACACTTCAATGAAACGAGACACAGAGTAGCAGGAATACTTGAAAAGATCCTTAGGCATTGGCATACCAGTGCCACCAAGGTCAATCTTTCCATTTGCAAGCTGAATGTGGGTATATTACAGTGAGTCAGAGCTGAGGCATGAAAGAGCAGCACTGAGCGGAGGGGAGAGGCTGAAACATTAAGGGCAGAAGCATGCAGTTTGTACAAAGCCATGAACAGAGCTGCTTTGCCTTACAGGAGAACTGGGAGAGCAGAGCATCTCCCTGGACTACTCAGTGCACACCTGTGACATTAAGGATGAACCAATCCTCAGCACTGGACTGTCCCTCTGGGAGCATATGACCACCTCTGAGCGCTATTTTCTCCATGAACAAGAGACTGCTCTGGGAAAATACTTAAGCACAGAGGGATTTTTGGTTTTCTCTCTTTCCCCTGATTTTGCCTAACAAACACCAGAAACTGTGAAAATACAATGCCATTGTACTGACTAGAGGCTGCCTGGGGATACAGGTGAGGAAAAGCCAAAACCTGCCTCCTACCAGCCCCACTCCACTGTAACATGGTCAATGGCCAGGAAGGCAGAGTCTGAAAGCCACACAATATCTTTTACTTCTGACTTTAGTCATTTAACTATACACCCTTCACAAAAGGGCTTCTCTTTGTTTTTTTTTAAAGTAAACCATAGAAAGCCATGAATTGGATGTGAGATGGAGTGAAAATAGTTATGCTGAAACCAACGAGATGTTCTTGCTTGATGGGTGTTACCAGAGCATCATGCGCTGTGCTAATTTCTCAGCTTGTGAATAGACATATTTGGACTGACAGTTGAAAGTGGGCTGCAGATTCCACTTAAAACATGTTTTTCATGCTGAGTAATGAAGGCAAAACACAAACCAATTCTGGCAGTTAAACTACACACTTAAAGCTTTCATAGTGTTGTCAAACACTATAATCCTTCAAAAATCTGAGTTTGAATAGCCTCAATATTTTATTTAATGAATTTTAAATCCTATAATTACCATAATTAAGACACTCCTTTTGGATCATGTTAGTGTGCTGCTCAAAGAGAGAGAAAGCTGTAGGCAATTTTCACTAAAGATTTTCCTGAATGCAAATGATACGTACAGCTCATTTTGAATTCTTCATGATGTCATTTGGGGGAGCATTTTTTTAGAATGCACGAGGCAGCTTTGGTGTGGAAAGTCTATAACACCATCTGAGGAAAGACTTAGATGGAAAAGGGCCTCATTATCTCTGCACTTGACTCTTCCTGTGCTGGGTGCACCTAATATAGGTGTTTCTGCCCCTCATTTAGTAAAACAGGATAACTGGAAAGAAATAAAAGGGTTTTGGGTGTTGTGAGACACACCTTGAGAACTGAAAACAAATGTTAGAGTGAAGTATGCATTGGCAACTGAGAAATAAGATGCAACTTATTAGATTCATACTGTTAATTACTATCTAAAAAGCTTCTAAACCAGTTTCAAGGTCAGGAAAGAAATCTGTAGGAGGAGAAAGGAGAAGGAGCTTTAGGATGCTTTTGCACTTACTCCCCTAGTCCCCATCATCCACTGTGCTGGTGCAGCACTGGAGCTACACAGGTTCCCACCAAGTCAGAAATGTCCAGTGCAGTGGTGGCAGCACGGGGACAGGAGCTCACTGGGCAGCTCAGAGCAGCCCTGAGGTCTCCAGGTCTCGCTGAAAACACCAGCCCAGTCCTCCTCCATAGGAGTGTATTGGTAGCTTCTGGCCAGAGCAGCCCAACTGAAAGCAGAGGCTCTGAACTGACCCCAAGTTCAGAGCCAGAATGACTGGTCAAGTCAGCACCACATAGGGACACCGCCAGACACACAACATTCAGGGCTGTGAATGTCAACAACCAGCCTGTTGTTTTTCAGGGTGGGTGCTTAAAAGCAACCCTTCACATACACACATCTTGGCCACAAACTATTCCAAGAGAAGGATAATGTGGAGAAAATGCACCAAAGAAAATTTGTGCTCTGCTATACGGGAGAGTTTAAATGAAAGGGATGCTGCAAGGCTGACTGAGGTTGCCTGTGGCCTGTGCAATATGATCTTCGTAGAAACAGGTATTGCCATATCAACAGGTAGAAAATTAGGGTTACTTGTGGCTATGAGCACTCCGCATCTAGCAATTTAAAAGGTTTCACAGGAAACAAATCAATATCTCTGAGAGAGTATTCTGCTTCACACTCAGATCTGCAATTCCCAGCACTGTCAAAGTCATCTCCGAGGACAGCACATGCAGCATGTTGCTCATTTGTCCTAATAGCTGTACAGCTGTAACTAGCTACCCTCCATGTAAAGTAACACCCATGAAAATAGAATAAAATTATTGGCAGATTTAATTTAAATGGGTACAATGTATGAAACAAGAATTTGATACAGGAAAAAAGTATTTTTCTTTAGAAGACCCCAGGGAATTAAAGGATGTTTATATTTTATGAAGAACGTTGTAGTCAAAATTAGTAGCTGAAGGCAGCAGGTCAGGACAGTAGAAAAAAGGTTCTTTAGCAACAGGTGCTATTGAAAGCTTTAACTGGTATTCCTTCAGCATCTTGAAGAACTACAGGTGAGATGAGTTGTGATTTCAGCTCATTCTCCAGCTGGTGGTTTCCTAATTAAACATACCATTATTTAATACCTTTTCCTGTGGTGGAGATTTTTAGTGAAGCCTAGATTAGTATGGTGCCAAATCTCATTGAAGTCTTCAGCAGGTGTTCACTTAAGTCCTAAAGTACAGTTAGCACTTTGTGCCCTAAATATTTATTCTCAGACCCTAGCTGTTGAACTACACATTTTTCTTTCAATTTTAGAATGGTAAACAACACAGAAATAAAAAAAGTTAAAAAGTGAGTACTTAAATCCTTTTGAGAAATAACCTTGGAACAACATTTTTCAAAGGCATTCAGGAAAATGAAGATACGGATACTCAGCAAGGAGGACAGAGAAGGTTGTTATGGCAAGGTAGGTGCCTCAGTCCTGTGGAGAAGAGTTTGTTAAGGTTCTTTCAAAATTCACAGATTTTGGTCACATTAAGCAATCAACCTTGAGCAGTCTGGCCCTTAGACTGAGACATGCAGAACTGCATTCTTGAGTTGAGTTTTAAATCTAATCAAAGATTTTTGATCTTCATGTAAAGTAATTTAAAACTCGGGACCAAAAATAGATGAATTTTCAGTTACCAGTTTGGCTCCTTTCATATGTGAAACCAAATTCAATCAATAAAAAAGACAATCAAGGTTATCATCTGATGAAAACTGGCACAGTCTTCCTGATTTAAGTGAAGTTAAGCTGATTCTCAACCAAATGAGCCTCTGACCTGAAAAGGATGAAAGATGCTTTCATTTATTCCAAAGTAGGATTTTAAAAACAATGAACCATTTCATTCACCTTTGATTTTGTCCAGAAAATTTTTCTTTTGTCTATTAAAATCCTATACTTCAGGGCATGTTTCCTACAATATATCCTATTTCTCAGGTGCTGGAGGCATGCCCTGGAGAGTATTATTCCTTACTTAGTGTGTGTCAGACCACATTTGACACAGTCGATTACACTGACACAAGATTTATCCTTCTGATAAAAAAAGCAAAACCTTCAGCCAGGCAAATAGACCCCAGACTAAAGTTAGATAGCTGTTCAGAATGAAAAATATCTGGTTGTTAAAACACTGCTAGTATTCACAAGCCCAGAGGTTGTGTTTATGGTGCCCGCGCTTGCATTAAGATATCATTTAAAAGACCAAAGAAAGGCAAATGATTGTATTAGCTCTGTCTCCAGGCCAGTTACAGAGGTACTGATCACTTGCCATATCTTCTACAGACAACAGGAACTTAACCCTGCAAATCAGACGCTCTAATTTAAGAGGAGTCTGTCTCCTTGGTTAAGAGATTACACTGTTGAAAGGAAGCTGCTGTTCAAAAAAAATATTTCATCTTAAAGCAATATAGCCCAAAAGAGCTTGGACACGTAGCCTTAGGTTCTCAACTATAAATGAAATAATGTCAATATCAATACCAGTATCAACCAATTGAAGAGATTAGATATTTGATATTAAGAATAAACACTGAGATAAGGCTCTTCACAAATATTCCCAGTGGCTTAAATTTCATTAAATATGGAAATGAGTATCTTTCTAAATTATCTTCTAAATTTATTATCTTTCTAAATTTAAAAACAGATCTACTGTCATATTCAAGTAAAACAGTACCATTGCACTAGTACTCATGGCTGATAAAAGGATACATTTTGGACTATATATTACATACCACTTGATTCCACATAATTGTTGGCATTTGGTTACCCAATTTGCAATTAGTTACCCAATTATTTGCATTTAGTTAAAGAACTGAGCATTTTAGGACAGATCTCAACTTGAATACTCAGAGCTGTGGACTCCATCTTTTTGCTGTGGTCATTACTTTCTGTGATCAGTTTACTTCATGGTTTATTTTTCTTTACTGTTAAAAAATATTCCTTAGTTCTTTAGATTTGTCTGCTTCTGATCTTGTTACCAAATAAGTAAATCAATTAGCAAGCAACAAGATCAGTTCACAGAGTTTCTTAGAAATTGCAGTCAGATCACTTCTAAATTTTATTTTTGACAATGTCTTCTAAGCCTTTCTTTGTAACACAATCTTTTCAGCCCTAGAATAATTCTTACGATCCTTTTTTTTTTTTTAAATCATGTCTCAATTTTTTAATATCATCTTTAAAGTGAGGATCCCAGAACAAGATGTGGTGTTCCACCAGAACTAGTCTCATTGAAACCACACAGGGAAGCCATCTCCCATCCCCTTCTCACCATCTTTGGATCTTACCTCTTGATTCAGACTAACTTTGTGCTCTAATCTCAATAGTCATGCCTTTCTAGGACAGTCTCCTGACCCATATCTTTCATTCCAGTTCTTAGTTTTGCTTTTGACTTTATTTAAAGGTCTTTTGTATGAGTCATTTTACCAAGTGATGCAGGACAAACTACCAGGTTACATTTCTCTGTCCTAATTCATTTCTTTTCCATTTTGTCAATCTTTGCATGATCCACAAATATTTTCAACAGTCATTCTATATCTATATTTACCCTGACAAAATGTTAAACCGAATCAAAGTTTCTTCCAGCTTTAGAGACTCAGTCTAGTCGTTCCTCCTTTTCAACTGACGCTTTTTGTGACCTGTTAGTTCACAGTCCATTTAGTTCATACTTTATCATTTCTATAGATTATTTGGTCTTTAATCAGACCATCATGCTTTACTAAATCAAATGCCTTTAAAAATCAGAGTATACTCAACAGAGGTTGATCACACATATATATTTAAACTTGACAAATGGTACATCTCTCAGCACCTATTTCCACAAAACAGTGTTGACTAACGTTGATTATACTCCTTTCCTTTATTCATTCATTGATTGCATTTTACATCAGCATTTTCACTGTTTTCCCTGAGACTAACGCTGGGCTAAATACGCATCAGTGATCAAGATTTCCCACTTACCTTTTTAAATTATTGGCTCAAAATTAACATTTTTCCCATTTTCTGAAATTTCAACAGTATTCCAAGATTCATTAAAAATGAATGCCTACAACTGAGTTTCTTCAGCCAAATCTTCAAAACCCTTTTGGTCAAAATTACTAAGAGAACCCATTCCCATCTCTGCTGTCCACTTGCGGTTGTGCAAAATAACACACTTATTTGTGCTTTGAGTTTATATTTTTATGCTGCTGTCCTTTCTCCCATGCTTTGATTTGCATGCAGTCACTCAGAAACAATGAATCTACATCTAGGTGTGTTTGTGTATCACTCAGAAACATGGGCGCTGGGGTTAGTTAACACTTCCATTCACTCCTGAAATATTAAAAATTATTGTCACCTAGGCAGAGAATGGTAGTGTGCAATTAAACTGCTTACTATTATGTTTGAATAGATGTTAGAGCCAAGGGGCAATGAGCTTACATAAGGACAATATTAAAAGAAATGCATGGGAAGATAGCAAGATGTCACTGGCTTATGAAAAATTACAGTAGCTGTTTGGGTTTGGGTTATAAAATGATGGGGAAGTAGGACATGGCGAGGAAATTTCCTGTAAGGTTTGCCCACGAAAATTACTCCTTTTGGATATTATATTCTATTTATTCTGGTTTAACAGACCTAGCATTTGATTATCAGCTTTGCACACTGTTTCATTTATCTAAAGGCTCAAGGCAATCACAGCCAATGTTTATTCTGTGTAATTCTTAATAACACTGTATACCCAGCCCTTAGCTAATTCAGCTATATAAGGGACAATCCAAATTAGACTGCAGCAGTGCCAAATATTCTATATCTGTTTTGGATGGTCTGAGTTTATTTCCTTGAAATTGCTAATGTCCCTTTGTGGTACATGCCATTGAGGTCATGCAGCTGAGCAGATCTGCGTAGGACATGTGCATGTGCGCATAGATTACAATATGCATGGTAACTAATCCATAACATTCCTCGCTGCATGTATAGAGGCTTGGTTTACCTCCTTCAGGTATAGGAGGCCCCCTACAGGGTCCCCAAAATATGCGCAAGTTATTAAATTACCCCTATTGTGGCCCTTTTGCCCCAACCCTCCCATTATCAGGTTTTTCAAATGTTATAATGGAAACAAGTAAATCCTCCAACACCAGGTACATAAGGCAAGCCTGTCAGTGCCCGTTGCAGCCCTCTGGCAGCTCTCAGATAAGGTGAGCCTTAAAAAGAGCTGATTCCCTTCCAAAGGATGCCATTGACTATCTATTGCTCATGCACATAGACTTGCAATGAGACCTGCTAGGGCATACTAGCAGGGTCAGGCAGTAAGTGACTGTTCATGACTCCATCTCCCTCCTCGCTTTCTTCCTGACCTCCTGTCACTCCTCATTGTATTTTTTCATCATTTTCTGCTTTCTGTCTTTGTACTTCTTTTTGGCAGCCCAATTCAGCACCCACCAATGAAGCTGTCCTGGCCAGTGAGCACGTCCTTCATACTGAGGATTTTGCCTATTGTGTCTAACACCTGGCAGAAAGGAGAAATTGTCCTTTTTAAAAGTAGAATTAAAGCACTGACCAAACACAGCACTTAGGCACAACTCAAACCATAAGCAAATCAATAGGACTTCTCATTTGTTCACATGCTTACAATTAAGCATATTCCTTAATGCTTCCCTGGATGGGAGCCAAAAGACAGCAGTAAATTGAGTTGAGATCCCAGAAATTACATTCCTTTTACTGAGGCAAATTCACCCTTCATATTAGCAGACAACACATTTTCTAGTGCAGAGAAAGACACGTATCAAGCCACTTACAATCCAGGGTCTTTTATTTCCATTTCTGCAAGTATGATACTTTGCCCTACAATTAAATAAAGAAAAGGAAGAGAGAAATCCAAAAGAAGCAAGGGCTTGGCACCTTTGCTGCAAAAAATTCCTTACCACTGAACATGGTGGCTGAGCTCTCAGGTTACATTACATCAAACAAAGGCTTTTTAAAGAAAGATCTCGGCAGCATAAAGGTCTTAGCAATTAGAACAGAAGGAGAGAGATAAGAGATTACGGGAAAAAAATGGGAGACAAACTGAGCTCTGATCAAAAGTCAAAATAAGAATAAATTAGTAAATGCATGTGATACAATCCTAAGAAATAACAATTTTACTTTCTTCTTTACTGCAGTATATAAGCACCTTCCAGGAGTGTATCAGATAATGTGAAGAAAACCTTTCATGAGTCCTTCAGCTTCCTCCTCATTCTCTCCTTGAGGAAGAAACACGTACACTTTAATGTTCAGTTCTGGCAAACTTTGTGGATATACTGCCTCATATTTCCAGCAGAAAAACAGGAACAACTGGGTGGTGGTGCCTGGTCTTCCCAAGCAGTGACAAGACTCTGCTTGTGGGTGCTGCAGGTCTCAGTCTCTGGTTTTGCCATGGTAATGCCAGCCCTTTTCAACCCAGGCTGCCTTCACCGAGGCAGAGCAGCAGGATGGCTGTTGACAAGGATTTCCACCACACCAGACTCAGCTGAACTTTTAAAATGTCTTCCCAGCTGGGACTCTAAAAGGCAGAAAAGGAGCACATGACTGGGCAGACCTAAGTGGTTCTGTATTTGTATTAGAGAAAGTCAGCTAAAGAAGGTGGCTCAGGGACAGATCTGAAGGTGATGTAGTATGTAACAGCCTTTGATGTCAAGGGCAGTGCCAGCTCTGGGTCAGTCAAGAGAAGAAGTCCTATGAGGAAAAGCCATCGCCTTCATCTAAAAAATTTCTTATTATATAATTTGAGATTTTATTTCAATTCATTTTTTTTCCAGGATTGGAGCCTAGACAAAGAACACTGCTAGAAAAGAAACTTAAGGGTACAGATAGAAAGGTGCGCATAGAAAAGTCTCAGAAATCACTGTGCTTCAGCTTTGTTATTCATCCCACAGCTGAGATGTTTTTCTTAGAAATGTCTCTCCAAATTGCACACATCTTTTATCTCAAAAGCAACATGTTAATGCACTCACCCTACCTTTCCTCCACAAAGAGATGATTTGCATTTGTTTTCCCAAAACCATTTCTCAGTCTTCAATTCTTTTTTCCTTTAGACCAGCCTTCCAATTCTCTGCAATATTGACATTTCCTTCCTGAAATAATTTTTCTTTTCTTGCTGTTATTTTATGCTCCTTTACTACAACTTGCAATCTTTATCATTTCACAGTTTCTCCCTTCTGAACACCCTTTTAACCATTCCTCCCAAATCTAGACATGTATCTCTGGTTGCCTTAGCAAAATATTGACAAAATGTATTCCAAGAACCTGGCAGACATTCAGTGCATCTTAACACATTACTCTCCTGGCAGACACCTACATGGTTAAAATCACTTCTTCCTACCAACTCCTGTATTTGGGATGACTCTGATGATAGATACTTTCCAAAGAGCCCCATCCACCTGGTTTTCTCATTTGTTATCTTATTGTAAATCCCAGCAAAGACAGGCCACATCTTCCTCCCTTCTCCCTTTATCTCTACCTATACATTGGCCCCAAATAATTTTATGTGCATTTATGTTGAGAGAAAGAGATGTACAAGGCAACACCTTCTTCCATATTTCCCTGCCTAATATCTCAGGACAAGTTAAATCCCTTTACATGAGTATTCCACACATATGGATTATCTCAACACATCTGTTATTCCAATACTGCAGGGCTTCATGTTTGGATTCCTTGACTTCTTGATGCTATAAATATTTTTTGTGCTCTTAATCTCACTTTTCAGTGGATGTGAAATGATACGTAGGGAGACATTGTTCAAGAAGAAATCTATTTTGAGCTTTTTTCCTGTTCCATTGAATCAAAATTATTTGTAGTCTAGAATTTTATTTTATATTTTATTTTCATATTAAGTGAAAAGTACTACTGAATAATAGCACCTTCTGTGTGTTGTGGAGAAATACACAGAAAACATTTATGTGGTTACACACAACTAAGTGTATGGGCTATGCATTTTGCCAGTATACAGCAATACTTGAATGCCTCTATCCTTCTCTGAGGCTAGCAAGTAAATCCATGGATTTTGGTATGTTACATGTGTAATAGCTGACAGCAGTGTCTGACCAGAGGCATTCAAGAACTGGAGACTCTCACTCACTGCTTTTTCTACCATGTCCCACAGATGCCAAATGCTAGGGCAGATCCTCAGCTGGACTCAACACATGAGCCTCAGATTCAGTATTTCAAAGCATGACAGAAACGCCTGAAGTCAGATGAGCCTTCTAAACAAAACCTTTTGGTTTTTTTTTTGCTTACAGCACCCCATGTGGTGTGTACAAATACATTATATGATGGAGTCCTCTGTGGCTCAGGTATATGAATAGGCTCAGCTTTGACCAAATCAATAAGAATGTTTTTAGCCCCGTGTCCCAGTTCTGTAAATAACTCACATGCAACTTGTTATCTTTTGCAGGGTAATAACATTAAACCCTTTAAAGAAGTGGTGCATTTTGTAATCAAAGTTAAACAATGAAAGACAGACTGAAAGTTGAGCTCAGGACTAGAGGTGATGATAACAATCAGTTACAGAACTGGAGATTAATGTAAAATCATTAAAAAAAAGAGTTACAATGGAAAACTTTTCTTCTGACCAGAGAACTAAGAGCTTATTCCCCTTGCCAGTTACCCTAAAGAATGGTAAAAGCTTTTCTATTTAGCAAAAGGAAGAGCATGTCTGAAGAATAATAATCTGGCAAGGGCAGGACAGAGAACATGCCCAGACAGAGTTTGGGAGAGGAACCCAGTTAGCTTGTCCCAGGGTCAGACAGTGGTCCCTGGACCATTCCATCCCTTACAACAAGCGGGGTGACCAGCACCCAATGCAGCTTGACCCAAGTAAAAGAACCTCTTGGCAGAAAAACGCAGAACAAGAGGCAAGCAGAGCTCATCTAGTCTGTACTACAGAAAACACCAGTTGAGTCTGCATCTTGAAGCAGAGCCCTGAGGTGCCCCAGCGCCAAACCAAATTCATTCTCTCCCTTAGATCGTTGCCCAGGGAAAAAAGCAAACAAACAAAAAAAACCACAACAACAACAACAACAAAAAAACAAACAGAAAAAAAACCCAACGTCTATATGGAGTATCTTCTCCCCTTGTAGGTCTTTGTCTCTGTACATCTCTCTGGTATTTCTCTTTCACTCCACTGCTGTGGATGAGCTCTTTCCCCTGCAACAGCAATCACAGACCTGCCACTCCCTCGTCTGAGTGCTCAGGGTGGGACCTCCTGGTGCTGTCCAGTAAGGACATGCAGCAGCTTTTGCTTTGGCCTGTGACTCAGTGCAGATTGCGAAATGGCCTTGAAGAAATCTTGCAAATGCTTTAGGCTCGCTGAACCTCTAGGCCAACCCAAAACAGTTGCGGTCTTCATGTGATGCCAGTTTTCCACTAGTGAATCCCACCAGCCAGCCTTAGACATCTGTCTCAGTGATGGGCACAAAAGGCTGATTAAAAATATACTGATTTTATTTGAGTTCTTTATCCCTTCAGTATTCAGTACTGGATATTTTACTGTTTGCACGCATTCAGATTCTTCAAATACATTTAGAGTTAAGTTATTTAGGTTAAGTAAGCTGAAGGAAAATCATTTAGATATGTCTGTTTTGAATTTGTAGTGGAGAAACTCTGGACTGTTAGACACAGCTGGTATCCCTGTACAGTGAATCATCAGAAGGGCTGTAAAAAATGTGTTTCTTTCTGCGTACAGGCTGATGATGTTAAAGTAAAAATTAACAGGAGTGCCCACATTGTTAGAAGTACTGTTCAGGTTCTTCTGGAGCTATGTGTTTTTAAACTGCCTAGTTCAAAATGATGCTTTTCTCCATCTGGAGCTCTTAAAACCTGAAAATGCAATACAAACACTTTTGTGGTTAGCCTACCATTATTGTAACTGTAAAGAAAGACTTTCCTATATACAACATATGCAAAAAGGATTTGAATTTTCCTGTCCCATTCCACCATCATGTCCTGCCCAAATAAACCTGATGACAGTATTTTAATCTTAGAAGGTATACGTACAGTACAAAATTCTTCATAAAAATTCATTTACATTCCAATCCAACAAAAAAAATGTAATAGTTCCAGCAACAGAGCTAAGCATGTGCTTCATCGATAGATCAGATTTCTAATGAAGAACGGTAATTTATAATATCTTGTCATAAATGCTACTTTCTGCTGGTAATAAATAAGTATCCCCTGAAAATCTTCCAAACTGCAGTTGGATAACAGAGTTATTTCACACGTGCACCCAACTCTCTAATTTAGCAAATTCACAAAGGCACATTTGGGTTTTCACTTGACAGCAAATAATATTTAAATACCTTGTCAAGATACCTTTCTACAAACATCCTTGATTATTAGTCAAATCTGCAGGTAAAAAACTTCGTTAAAGTGGTTGGTCTGGCAACATAATTTGGCACTCTATTAACTTCTGTTTCTGCTTTTGCACAAACAAGATTTGCCACAGATCACTGGTTCAAACAAGAAGTCTAAATGAAGTATCTCAAATTAAGTTTGAATTGATTTACATCGTGAACCAATGAACCAGCAAATTTTCTTGTGTGCGTTTGCGTGTGCAGAACTAAAATACTTACAGGAGATACTGTCATCCTGGCAATTAAGACCATCAGATGAGGAAGACCAGTTTCCTCGTTTGTTTTCCCTTCTCATTTTGTAGGAGAAAAAGACAGCTGACAGCCCTCCCTCTTTACTCTCTGCTAAACTCATCCAGGCAAGAAGCACTCAGTCTCACAAAATCTGCAAAAATAGCTACATAGGAAAACCAAAATCTATACCAAGGAAAGGACAATTTACAAACATCGAGTTTCAGAATAGTAAATGCACCACTATAATGGTTTTGGGGAGAAGCATGTTTCTGCTTACCCTTTTTAATGGCATAATTGGTCTATTTTCAGTTCTGTCACTGAAAGGAGCAGAGTGAATTTAGCAGACAAAAATATGGTGGGACATAGACAGAACTACATAAACTGAAAATGCTGATGTGGTGCTTTGAAGCCTTCTTCTGTGTTATTTTGAGAGTATCTGTACATGCCACATAACAATCCAAATATTCCACTAGTGTTTCATAGAACTGTTTGAACTCTTTGCTGCATAATAAAGAAAATCAGAGACAGGCGGCTGTTGAGGTTTCGTGCTGAGGAGAGTAGGTACTTGTATGTAAGCATGTGTGTGTTTGCATGTGTGTTTCTTTCTTCAGTAGAAATTATGAGCCATGTAGGAATAGAGTGCTTAATTGAAAAGATAACAAATGATGAAGCAGCTGTTAAGTATGGCACAAAAATCGCTCCAAGCAGTTAAGGCTGATCATCACGATGGAAATAGCTTTTTGACAAGCTTAGCATTCCTGTGACAATAATTAAGAATCAGGTTTCCACCAAAAGGCTTTATAGCCAGAAGGGGTTGTAAATCGATGGGCAACATTTTTATCTTGGAATGAAAATTAAGTATTCAGTGTCGAACATGCTTTCTCACACTTAACTGCCTGTAATGTCTCCTTTATTCTCCGTCTTAATTGAATTAATATACCATTGTTAAAAGGGTGTTTGTCGGTAGTGATTTACTTTTGTTAAAAATTACCATAAGGAAATATGACAAAATTCAATGGTTCTTAAATTAAGCTATAGTTCAGATTTTTTTGACAGAGGGTTGTTAGCTGTTAAGTACTCTTTGACAAGGGTGTGGATATGAGCATTTTGTATTGCACCCTTTGAGCTTGCATAAGCACATAAAGGGATTGAATAATGTATGAAAAAGAAGTGTAGGATTTTCCAAAGTGCTCTAAGTGGCCCTAACTTCTTTCTTCCATTTAAGCTAGTCAGAAAACATCTTGAATTTAATTGAAGCAGTTTCAGGACACCAAAGACTTTCGAAAATCTCATGCTCATTGAGAAGATATAAAAAATGTTCTTCCCTTTTTGACTATTATATGAAAATGAAGGCATCTATCACAAAGCTGTCATGACACTTACAGGAAAATGATGCATCTTTGGGGAATTATTCAGACTGTTTTGACAAGCTCTACCATCTGAAAATGGGGCTGGAAATGTCCTCTTGGCAAGAAACATTAGACAACATAAGCTTCCACAAGGGCAACTCTTGTCTCATTATTGCCACCAGAATTTTCAACTTCATCAATAAGAGAGATGATTAAAAAAAAAAAAAAACAACAGTACTGGAATTGGTGTTTCATTTCATTCAGTACTCTAATATTCTTCCATTATTGTCTGTATCTCCTGTGGCCCTGGGTGGTGCAGCTTGATTTTCTGCTAAATCTTTCTTTATTTAGGGTAATACTTCATGAAATACCAGAAGCTTGAGACTAAAAGTTGCTTTCTTGAAGGAGTCCCATAATGGTTTCTCACTCAATGTAAGTTCATTGTGGTACTTTCCCTCTGAAGCAGAGAATATGATCACCCAGCAGCTTAAGAACAAGTTATTAGAGGGCAAGAGATGCAATTCTTTCTTTTTTATTCTCTCATGGGTGTTCCTGCACAACTTAAAGAAGTACTGGTGAGTCACAAAAGAATGCCCTCTCTTCAAATAAGGGAATGAATTGCTGTGTGAAACCTCTTAATATTATATCTTCTTGAGCTAATGCTGTCTCTATTGACAGCATATGAAGCTATGGATGACAAGCAGAGCCCCAAAAAATGCTCCTGCTTTGCTGCCTCCTAAAAAGTCTCTTCCAGGAGGAGATTGCTTACTGGCCCAGCGCAGGAGGGAAGAGGTCCACATCTCTTCTAGTTTCTAGAAGCTCATTAGTAAGCCTGGCACCAGTATCAGCCTCTGAGTTACTTCTCTTTGCAATCAGGAGACTGCAACTGATTCATGCTTTTAAAAGTCAAGAGGGTACATCCATGGCAAACTGATATCATGGAAGCAGAGTAAACCATGACATGTTCTGAGAATGCTACTGGTGAAATAAACTCCAAAATTATTTTGGTTTCCATATTTCAACTAGTGAGTAGTTTCAACCACCTTAGGAAACCTAAAGTGTTTCCTCCCTTTAAGCTGACTTACCTTATTTGCATGTCAATGTAATTCAAGAAACCTTGAGTTCTGGTAATCAAAGACAAATATACCCACAGTACACATTTTGTCTATGGGGTAGGGGTCACAGCAATGTTGGAAGAGGTTTCTGGGCTATATTTAATTTTATATTTGAAGAAACTTATGGTACAATTGAAATAATAATGCCAGCTATCAATCCAGGAATGTATCTTTCTATGCTGCCTAAATTTTGAATTTAAAAATACTTTTGTCCTTTCCTGTCCTGTTTTCCACCTCACTGACCACCAACATTTCTCCTACATTGACTATTCTAAACAATTAGCTGAGAAGCATTCCTCACAAATACCTCACCAGCCCCACACCTTTACTCAATTAGGATATTGCTTCCTCTTCAATCAACAAGACTGGTTTCTGTAGGACTACCCAAAAGGAAGATGCCTTCCAAGAGAAGGGAGGCTGCCAGAAGCTGGCCCTGAGATAATCCCCTTTTGTTAATCAGGTGCTTCCTCCATTTTGAAGAGACATAATTTGGGAAGGAAGCAAGGAGAGCATGTGTGCAGATCTTTTAAGAAATAGGCAGAAATGTTGGGATTTGACTTTATGCTTAAGATGATAAAAATCTTTAATTTCCTTTGCCACTTCATGCACTCGTCAATACTGCAGATTAATGGCTTCTGCACTGAATCACTGGTTTTGTTCTCAGTGTCAGGCCAGAAAATGAAAGAGAAATAAACCACCCCAAAAAAATCAGATAATTTCTGGTAAGAAAAAAGCCACAAACAAACATGCAAAATTCAAAGAAAATGCATCTATTGTTAGCCCATGCTATTAGTGCCTGCTACCATTCAGTCCAGTTGGAGGGAGCAGAAGACTTGCATGAATCATATATTAGGACAATATGTTTAAAACAGAGCCAGAGCAGAATGTTTCTGGCATATTTTAATAGATATAATAATGTTGCATCACAAATCTGTCCTTGAGTTTTTCTTTCAAGGGAACTGCCCTGGAGTTAGTTGCAAAAAAATCAGTGGTCTGGAAATTATGTAATTTAAACATGTTTACCTCAGTGTATGCCAGTGTTTGCAGCTGTCGAAGTGAGCATAGCCTTGTCCTACTGAGGCTAATTCTCCTAAATTAAAAACTGCTTCTGTTCCATGCACCCCCACACATGTTTAGCCTTTGCAGACCAAACTTGAGAATTTGGAACATTTTATAAATAATTCCAAGTAAAGGGAGGCAAAAATGTTCAGCAGAAGCGTTCTTTACCAAAAATAAGTGCTTTAATTTAACATTATTTTCAGGAATGTAGTGCAATTTTCAGTGGAGAAAAGTGGAAGCATTTAATTGTCTTTCATTGCTACAATATATCAAAATTAATTACATACTTAAAATACATATTTTAAAATAATTCAAACTAAATTCATAAGCTCTAAAGTTTAAATGGAACATTTCAGTGACTTCACTTGTTCTGTTGATCTTTAACAGATCATTATGCCTATTCAAATTTTCTTAGTTTGGCTGGTTTAAAAGCTGAAAATTTTAAAAGAAAAACACATCAGAGATTCCAGATTTCCCACTGTTTTCAGTGAATCTACACACAAGTTGGTAGAGTTAAAATCTAAACCCTTCAGACTGATTCTGTAAAAATAAGGAAGATGATAGACTAATCTTGATCCAAATTATACAGAAAGTCAAAACATTCCTGTCTGTTATTTAATTATTATTGTTACCATTCTTTCACCAAAGGATTTTTCTCTTATGCTACATTTGTGTGATATGAGAAGCTAGGAACACCATGCCCTAACTGTGGAAACTTATTGTGATATTTATATAAAACTACCATATATCACCTGTTCCTGCTTACCTTTTACAATGAAAGTTCACCAGCAGAGACAAACCATTCATCTTTTGTGTATCACCAAGCACAAGGGTGCTAATGCATGAAAAGCAGCAGACTGCAGTGTACAAAAGCACTGAATGCAGCCAAATAATATCTTGGTGGGGTGGGATGGCAGCAAAGGAAAGTTCCCCTGGACAGTGTTTGGAGCTAAATTTTGTATTGCACAGACTCAGCTCCTTGCTGGGCTGATTTATGTGAGGTCCTATGGAGGCAGTCTTGTGATCTAGGCCTCTTTACAATAAGAAAAACCTCCAGATCTCTAAGACCAGAAGATACACTGAGATGCTTGCAGTAGGAGTTTATGAAGAGGCCACACTGATCTGAAAAAATAAAAAGGAGGGGATTCAAAAAAGATTTTTCACTCTAGCTGATGAAACAGAAATCCATAAATGTGGCTTTTCCATATGACAAAGTGATATGCAATATTCACTGTGGTTTCACACAGTTGGGTCAATAAACTTCCATTAACTATGGACAAACTGTCAAAGTGACCCGCTGCCCTCATTTCTGCAGAATGACTTGGCCTTAGCTGTCCGTATTAATATGAATTTTAACCCTTTGGTTTGGCATTTTAATTCTTCATCCATTAGTCTCACATTTCTGTATTATCAGCTAGTCCTATTGATTTTAAAGAACACATACAGTCAATTTGCACACATGTATTTGCAAAGGTCAGCAGAGGACACTAACGTGATTTCTGCTAGAGGTCCAGATATTAGGCTTCCTGATGATTTTTATTATCTTTCCTTCTGGCCAAGATTACTTTATTGCAAGTGGAAGTAGTACTTAACATAACTGAAGGATCACTTGATGTGCTTGCAATCTAATTTTTAAGGGTTCATTTGTGGGATTTTTTACAAGACAACTCTAAACAGAGACAGTGCAATCCCAAAAATATCTTTCTTCAGGCTGAGCTTCTCCTGATGTGATTGCCAGACAGCTCAGCTGCCTGTGCTTTATTGGAAGGAAGCGACTATGAATTGGCACACAGAAACAAGTGGAAGCAAAGCAACAGTCTGTGTCTCAGCCCTCACAGACCTGCATATACTTAATGTTTAAAGCATACAAATAGCTCCAACAACAAAAGCTGAAGTTTTTACATGACTGAGATGACCCCTGCCCTCTCTTTTTTTTTTAATTAAAGGAAAGCCAGGCAGTAGAGATTAATTTTACATTTCACTGAAATACTGAGGTCTGTAGTCGCACTCCTCCCAGTAAGGAGGTTTCACAGCCAGAGATTCTGGCTTTTAAGAAAACTTCACCCTGATCTTCCTCCTTTTTTACCTTTTTGGTGCAAAACTCTAATGTTGCTGGTATACAGCCTTTCTGTGTGAGATCTTACTAATGGGAAGAGAAGAAATTTCTCCAGTAATTAATATCTCAGCTTTTAGAGACCTTTACCACTCAGAGGGAGTATATGGTGTTACATCATCTTTTGTGGTGTTACATCTTTTGTGGTGTTACTTGAGACAGACTTTGCTGTTTGGAAACTCCAGAGACATCTCCTAAGGAGCACCTACTTCTATTTTTTCCCTCCTATTATTTTTTTTCCAGTACTCATTTCCTCCATGTTTTGGAGATTCTGTTTGTACTGCACCAGGACACATAATTCCTCAAACACTAGCAGTGGCACATGTTATTTACAGATGTGAGGGACTTGCCTAGGGATCAGCCATCCAAGGACATGTGAATATTCACACTGTCCAGTCCTCTAATCTACCTAAGCACCTTCTTTCCATGGTCCAGCTTCATCTGCAGGTCAGACAGAGAAATAATGTTTCATTAAATTAATTTCCTGCAGTTCCATCTCTGTTCCCATTAAAAGCAGCTAGAAGCTGTCACTGAGTGCAAGATCAGAGTCTTCTCTGGGTCTGTTGATATTCCATCCATTACTGTATTTAACGTGTTCTGCTCATTATGAGAGTGGCAAAGTCAGGAGTGGCACTTAGTGGCACAATGCCACTAAGATGATGAATTTCTGAAGTGCCCCAGGAACAAGACAGAGACTCTCAAATGTGCCTTTGCTCCATTCATAAATTGTCCACACCAGACTTCAGGAGAAGCAAACCAGACAGAGCTGTCCTTCTGCTCTGTGTCTGGTTGCAGATCTAACTGTTCTTAGGAAAAAAAAGTAATCATTTTAGTTTTGCCACTATGTTTCAAAACATAAGAGTAGCACAGCACCATTCCAAATAGCGCTTGAATTTCATTTTTGATCAGGAATCTATAATGTTTCTGTCTCTCCGTTGGAGTTTCTACCACAAACATATCCAGCTTGTCTATGTTATGATCCTTACAGTATGGACTTATCTGGTATCCGCCATTTCCTGCAATAAAATAACAACTAAGTCTTCTCTGTAGGGGGAATAGAATTTTTACTTAAATGGAAAATGAATATTCATTATACTTCAGAAAGTATAAAGGCCAGATATTCACTCTGGGGCAAGTGAGAAACCTCAGTGGAGCTAAATCAATTTATACTCAATAACAACTCATGCCAAAACTTCAAAGTAAAAAGAAGCCCAACTTGCTTTTCCTCGAGCAGCCCTTTCATGGGCTTTTGCAAGTTCGGTAAAGGTTGGACAGGAAGAAATAGAATGAAAAGATAGTATCGTTCTGGGACCCGTCTTAAAAACACTTTTTCATGTGCCTAGATTTTCACACCTGAGTTTCACACCCTCTGAGGTCTCTTGAGCTATTGGTATGCGTAAATTAAGCTCATACAGATGTATTTGCAAGAAGAGGCAGTTTCTCAAGAACAAATCATCTTTTCTGCATCAGTAGGAAAGCGACTGATAGCCCTCCAGTGTGCTTTAGATTTCATACTCCGTTTGTAACAAGAGCTCCATAACACTCCCCATTACAACACAAACAACAACACAATCACTTAGTTCTGCAATCTGAGAGGAACAACGGCTATTTCAACATTCCCAAGGGGGGTTCAAATGACTTATTGATCAATTGATTAATAAATGTCAGCGGTCAGAGGAGAGAGCAGCTCTGCTGCAAAAATAGCTGTCAGAAGAGCCTATAAGTGCATGAGCTATTAGGAGTGAAAAAATTAATCTGACAGAGAAATAGAGCAGTGATTGTTTTACATTAAATGTGAGAGAATGCATGATCTGTGTTTCCAAAACTTGTCAGATATAATAATGAGAAATAGAAACTTCATTTCTGGAATAAAGATGTTTATGCACATATTTTGATAGGCCACATATGAAAGTTTGGAATTGATTAACTTTTCATAAAATAACTGTTTTGAGTTATTTCTACTGAAAGTTAGCAGCTGATGCTCTAATCATGCTTAAGAATCATTTTGTTTTTAATGAATAAGGCTGAATACTTTTCCTAGTTAACTTTTAAATTGTCATTTTTGGCACAGGAAAGGGTAAATTTAGTCTGTATGTTTTTCCAAGTTTGATTGTTGGTGCATTCTCATAAAGATTTCATTGAAATGAAGTTGTGATGCGGAACATGCGTTCCTGAAATACTTGCTGCTGTTTATTATTAGCTTTCATTTTCAGATAAGGGGCATCATTATCGTATTTAAGATTCATTTGACAGGAGGTATTCACATGTGTTGGAAGGGTTGTCTTTGTAGCACTATTGCAGTAAGGGTATAAATGAGGGATTGGGATGCAGATGTTTATCAATATGAAAAATCCTTACTCACCTGAGCCGCTTAACTATAGACAACTGAGCTATAAAAGTGAGTACATCTATACAATCCCTTTATTTTCAGCAGAGTGTTTGTGTGTGTAATGATTACTCACATGAATTTGTGAGATTGTGCTTATGGACACCTTAAAGATTAATCTCCACTAATCTCATGGATTGAGGCTTCATTTGGAGAATTCCCTTCATCCCCTTCCTACATAGGAATCTACATTCTCAGTAGATCTGAAGGAGAGACACAATGTGATGAGAGATATTACTGACTTCTAGCACAGGTTGGGGGACCATACCTGATTAAATTATTTATTCAGAGTCACACAGGAAAGCTGTGAATGAGGATCTTAACTGATTCTCCCCAGTTGCCAGTCACCTCATGTGACAAAATCATCCCACTGTTGTCACGTCGGCTGTGCTGGTAAAGCATCTATTTCACCCATAAAAAAGATATAACCATTGCCACATTTGAACTAGCATCACAGCAGAAACAAGACCTCTCTAATAACTTCCTAGATGTCTTACAAGTGCATAACCAAGATCCTAATTACAGTCATGATAAGAAAAACAGATTTTTATGTTGTAGACTGAATGAAGTACCATGGAATTGCCTATTTAACTTATTAACTAATTTAGTTCTTCATCTGGCTTCACTAGTTAAGAGCACATATATTTATACACATAAAGGGATAAAAGAAATGGGTGCCAGCCTTTGTTTAAATAGATTAGTATCTCTGAAATCTAGGCAGCGTGTCCCAGACCCAGCTAAGCAACTTGATGTTTCATTGGACACACTCACATAATGAACAGTTTTCCTCTATGTTGCACAGTAGTTCACATATTTTAATAAAAATTGGTTCTGTTAATTCAACACTTTCTTGGGGATGGCCCTTAAAATGCCCTTGTCTCCCAAACAAATAAATAAAGTTTGGAGACAAGATGATCATAATCAGACTAATTTACTCTTGTCCAAACCAAAAATATGCTTTCATTGCTGGGTTTGTAAAAGCCATTCAGAAAAAAATCAGTTCTTCTAATTAGCCTGGTGTAAGGTGAACAGATGTTCTGGTTTGATCACAGTGCCTTTTATAGCAAATTATCTCATTGGATACTGTCTTAAGAGAGCATCCAGGAAGCTGAAATAAAGCATTTGATTTTTTTAGGAATGCAATCTGTGTTCAGTTGCATACACATGATTTTTTTGCACAGTAGCACCAACATGCTCTGCCACATTACCTTCCATCTCACAACAGACAGGAAAATGAAGAATTCTTTCTACTCTAGACAAATTCCTAGACGGCCAGAGGGAGAAGAAAGTGTGATAGCACAGAGCAGTTTTATTTTATGGCTATATACTGTCTAAGCTACAAAAATTAGTAAATCATATCATTGGTGATGACCTTCAAAGTCTTCTTACTTGCACTTCTGCTGTTTTGAATCAAACTTTTTAATTAACCAATAATCTACACAAAAATTCAGAATAGTTCAGTTTAATTGTTTCCTGTACAATTTAAAAACATTAGATCTTGATTTTACCTTTTTTGTATAAATTGAAATTTCAAAACTTAAATTTATGGTGATTTTGATCTTAAAAACAACAGACAATGGTAACATTTTCATTCTCTTCTACCTGTCCTCCTCCTCCCACGGCCCCAAAAGAAAGAAAATCTAGATCAGGAGAGTGACAAAGCTTGGCATAATTTCTCTTATACTGACTTGTAATTTTTTATTAACAAATATGGTTCCTCAGAAGTTGTATGGGGCTGGCCTGGTCTTACAGCTGAGGACCTTGGGATAGTAACTAGGCTCAGAAACCTGACTCCTGTCTTTCAACAAACTGAAGGCATTCCTTTGAAATATTACTTTACCTTGCTCACATACCAGGCAAAACTTCTTTCTTAATCCTAGTCCTGGTACAAGAGCCTCACTCCTCAAGAGCCACAGACTGGCCACTGCTGGCCTGGAAGGATGAGAACCTGCTCTCAGCTCAAGTATCTCTGTAGCTGAAAGAATAATACATAACACAAATAAGGTAAATACAGTACAAAGTATTATGATTATTATTATTATCATCATCATTATTTAAAGACGTATAAAGAATAAAATACTTTTACTAATTTCTTTTTCTATATTGAGCTAGAGTTTATGATAACCATTTTGCTTATTGCATGGCATCAAAATGGGCTGCACATATCACTTCAAAAGCTGATGATTTTTGTATTATTGTTGTTATTAATGAGGCTACTTAATAATCTGGGCATGTGTGTCTGTGAGAGGCTGTGCAGAAAAACCTATTCCCAATCTAGAAGCCAAAAAACAATCACTGAAGTTAAAACACGTCTAACACTGTTCTCTTTAAAATATATATAAAACAATGCCATATTATCTGTGGAAGCAACTTTTTGAGATGGAACACTGTGTTCTAAATCCTCCAGTGGGGTAGATAAGCACAGCACCAGAGAAACAATCAGTTCACACAAATGAGTATCCATAGCCAAACAGAGGGTAGAGTAGTGTTGTTGGGATTTCTGAAGTCAAACTTTAACACCAGAGATGATCAAATAGTTCAGCATGGATAATGCTTACTACAAGCATTGGAGCATTGTCCAAAATATCTTCTAAGATATTTGCTAAAGAATTTCAGTGCAAAATCTGAACCCTAAAAATGTGATGGTTAGAAGTAAAGGTCTGATCCAGTTGCCCTACTTTTTCATCCTTTGGACTGCTAACCTGCCCCATATGTTCCAGTATTTATAGCTAGGATTGTCTAGGAGGCATATATTACTGTTGCTGCTTCATGAATACATTTTAGAATAGGAAGATAATGAACAATAGAGCATTAAAAGAACTACGTGTTCTCAAATTATGATTGCATTATTTGTACACTTTAGAGAAAGAATGTTTTCTATATTTCATTTTTCCCAGTTCACTTTCCTAGTTTAATTTCTGGGAAATTGATAGCAGGTTTTCTCACATGTTCTCTGCTTGTTTATGAGGTCTCACATGATCTCTGAAGTTCATAAAACACCATGATTTACCAACATTTTCATAAATTCCTGGCCACAGTTCAAACATAACCAATGAATAAATTGATCTGGAAAAAAAAAAATATCTGAGCAAGCCAAAATGTTCATCTTGTTCTTTTTTTTAATTGTTGTTTTAAAAGTAAATCCTAATTATGTTTTATTATTTGACTGTAGTTATTTCTAAAGATAAACCCTTTAATTATCTATCATCCAGTGAACTGTCAGACCTTTAAGTCTTCTCAGGGGCTTTAGTGTATAAAATGATAAGAAAACTTTCCAATTCTGAATCGTACTGCCTGCATTCCTGTAGTCAGTATGTTTCTCTTTATGTGAACACTGTGCAAGGATTCTTGGTATTTTTATATAAAATATGTATCTCTAAAAATATTATATAAATAGTTATATCCATAGACGTAGATAAGTGTGATGAAGGAAGGAGCTGGGAATACCACTTATGATTAATGTCACATATTTCAAGATTTTGTTTTTATTTGCTTACAGCTTGAACAGGTTTCAATGCCTAAAGCCAAGATTTTCCATGTCAGATGTCATCAGAAGCCTGAAAATTTCAAGAAAAAAAAAAATGAACCAAAGTAGTTTAGACATCTGTGAGAAGGAGGCTAAGGGAAAACATGTATCAGCAAAATGAGCATTTGTCCTTCTTCAATAAATTTAAGTCACCTTTTCTCTGAAGAGGTCTAATACCTGTTTTGGAGCATGGTAATGTGATTTGGAGGATGGCGATATATGTGCTAAAGTTCTTTTTTTTCCAAATATCAGAATTTGATCATGTTATCTTCCTTGGGAAGATTTAAAATTATTAAAATTAAAATAAATATTAGACTAAAATAATACTTTAATGAGAGCGGTTCATATATTCTTAGTGTAAAGGGAATACTAAACAAAAACATATTGCATCATGAAGTTTCATCCCTGCTGCTAAAGGAAATTGCATAATACAGATAATAGATGCAAGAAGTTCTACACTGAAATGAATCAGACTCTTGGCTGAGGCTGTTCTACTGGAGATTACCCCTCAGACACACCCTCCAGGCCTTAGAAACCTTCTATTTCCAGTTTGAACTTACTAGCACTGATTTTATACCCATTTCTTCTTGTGCCAAGACTGTTCTTCAGTTGTTCCTCTGCCCTTCTTTGGCTGTGTTTGCTCAGAACAAGCACATCCTCTCTCAACCTTTGTTTCACGTTGGGAAATAAGCCAAGGGTCTCTCCTGTGATCACCTTGATAGCCCCTCTGTGAACAGGGGAACAGAGGTAACTGTGCACAATAAGCTAGATGAAGTATTCAAACAACTTTGTAGAAATGCTGTAAAATTTCCTTGTTTCTGCTAGAAACACCTTTCCTGAGGTCACGTTTGTCTTTTCCTTAGCCCATCATGTTGCTTGTTCATAGGTGACTCTCTAATCAGCTAATGGAGAAAAATCTTCCTCCACGTCTGCTATTTTCAGCTGATAAGTGCCTGTCTGATACAGAAATCAACTTCATAAACCCTTTAGACTACATAATTTGTACTACTATATTTCATCTCATTTTTATTTCTACAGTTCTTACTGTTATTCCATTCACTCTGTTCTCCTTCAGTTTTGATAAGAACTCCCAACTTTCAGTTACCAGCAACTTTATTTTAGTATCAGCAAAGTTAATTAAACTGTTTTAATTAATTAAAAATCAAGAAGACCATTTTAAGATCATTCTTTAAGGAAGACTATGGCCTAAACAGGGCTGTCTGTAATCAGCTTAGTTTTAGCAAGGTTTTCACAACTTTTTTTTTTTCTCTAGTGCCAGTTGCCTCCAATTTACATAGTTTTGTGCATAAGCATTGTATTAGTCTAACTAAATAAGATCTACTGCATTAATCTTGTCTAAAAATGAAGTTGCTTGGTAATCTAGGCAACTAATCTCCTAAACTCATACTGTATTTAAATCACCTTCCATTTGGCTTCCCATTTCTGCAGTTCTTTAAAATGCCTTCCAAAATCTGTACACTATTGAGATCACACAAAAAGTGCCCTTTTTTACTTTATGTTTGTGCATTTCCAGTTAATCCATTTAATAGATTCAGTTACTGTCCTTCTTACTGGATCCATAATTTAACATTCCATTCCCTTCTATATTCTGAAATGGAGATTCTTTCCTTCTATATGGGTATATTTACTGAGGTTTTTTTCATATCTCAGATAAAATAACTTCCCCATCTATTCTTCCATTCTAGTTAACCATTAACCTCTCCCTCATGCTCACCATTATCTTTATTAAAATCTGAGAAAGAATATTAATCTAATTCTCAGAACAACTTGGACAAAAACGTTACTGATATCCGTAAGAAAATTTGGATAAGAATAAGTACAATTCTGAAAGAAGTCAATCTGACTTATTATTGTACATTGACGACATGTAAAAATATTCCGTTTTTCAGAGCTTTCCAAGTGAAACTAGAGAGTTTCAACTAAGAAACATATTTGGGAGATTTATTTGAGTCCAAAAGCCCAAAACAGAGCTTGAGAAACAACAGAGGAAGTTGAAAAGAAAGAGAACTAGTATCAGGTTGGTCTGGATGTAATCAGTTTTGATTTTGGCTTTAAGTTTACTACCCACATCCAAAAACATCAACATTTGCAAGCATTATTCAACCCAGATTGGTGGAGCATCTGTTCCCTAGTAGGTGCAATTTCCTCCACTTTCAGCCAAGATCCTCTTCATCTTTGCTTGCCCAATCACCACTTCTGGTCTTGGACCAAAATGTTTAAGCCACAGTCCTGTTGGTTCTCCAGATAATGGTGAATTGACATTCCCTTCACTTTGCAAACAGTATGGGTGTGCATTTTCTTGTACCACCCTTAACACTACACTACAAGCTCACTGCTGGTATCACCAGTGACTCCTTAAATTACCCTTCATTTTGAGGTATCCAGTCTTTCTGGAACAGTATACCAATTTAAGCAGAGCTAATAAGCACAGGTCTCTACAGGAAGAAAACGGTCCCTATCCACTACTCTGAATCACAGCTGAAGGACCTGGAGCTGGATCTGCGGGGGGACACAGCAGTCCCAAATGGATATAGGAAATGCTGACAAGACACTTCAGCCTCCCTCCTACACTTAGGTGTATGTCTGTAGTCAGGGCTGGAAGCCATCGGAATCAGATCATTAACTCATTCTGATTAAAAATAATATTTACTTATCTACAAATATGCTGGCACTGAGAATGTGTACCCAAGAAGTGGAATGGACCATTTTAACCACTACTAACTTAAATTTGCATTCTGGTGCCCAGATGCCCATCCCAGGGCATGTTTAAATTTATTGGCATTTGCTAAATACAGCAAAGGCACAGGACCACCAGCTTTTAATTAATAGATTTATTAATGTTAAGATCTACAGAATATTTCACAAGCCTGATCTACTGTTGCAGGTTATCTGAGGGAAGATTTTCCCCTTATTTAGCTTGCTATATCAGAGACTAACTCCTCAGTTTCTAAATCCCCTAGGAAAAAAAAACAAACAATCAAATTTCTTGACCCTATCATCAAAACTTCATATATGTTTGAGGGCCATGAAACACATGCCCTGTACCTCAGAGAGCCAGGAGGAGAGACCCATTGCCACCACAGGATGCAGCTGAGCTGAGGCACTGCTGTGTCCCATGGCAGCCTCATCAGGGATGCTAGTTATCCGGCAACGCCATGCTAGCACTACCCACTGGTCATGCTGGGGCTGTGTGTGCACCAGCAGGGATGAAATTACTACCTCCCCAGCCCTTATGGAGAAAAGTTTCCACAAAGATGTGAAGACTTGGAGGGCAGAAGAAAACCCAGTGGCCTCCCAAGCTGATTTTGTCTGGGTCACATTATATATTCCGGCACACAGGTTGTTGCAAACTGTTTGCATGCCACGTGCAGTTCAAGCCCCAACCTGGTTGCCCTGATGTCATTTATCAGCAAAATTGTCAGTTATTATTTGTGTCAGTAATAACACCATAAGCCAGACAAGTCTTCAATAATACATAGAAATCATCCATAATTTAAATTAGGCCATCTACAAAATACTACTGCTAAGTCCCATCTACAGCTGAATTGACAAAGGAAGAGACCATAGTAATTCCTTACAAATCTGCCAGGAATCCCTGTGTAAGTCACCAACATGAACATCCACTAATACATCCAAAAAACACAGCTGGCTGTAACCCATCCTTTTGTTTGAGAGGAGGAGAGTGGCTCATGCTCTACAACAGCCTTCACACCTTGGGAAAACTATAAAGTTTCTCAGATTCTCAGCCATATATATAAAAGCAGAATTTGGTTTGCCTTCAAGTCTCAGCCTGTAAGAACAGATGCGTTTAAATTGTTGGAGAGTTAAGTTGCAAGCTAAAAGCACACTGGTTTTATATTTGTGCCTGAAGCACACAAATACCTTCGGTGTACAAATTAAGACACAGCTGACTAAAGGGACCACTGAGACCATTCTGAAAGACCACGGGAAGAAACGGTCCCAGCATATCAGCCACCTAATCAATGGCCATTTTTTTCCCGTATGCATCACTGAAAACAAGTGTTTTAAGGAAGGTTGATATGGAGGACAGTAACTGGACATGTATTTTACAGAAGGACCCTGGAATCCAGAAGAGGTTCAATTTCACTGGTGTTTGCCATCACGTTCTTTGTCATCAGAGTTGCAAAATGTTTTCAGGTAATTTGAAATATACACCACACAAGAAAGGAAACTGGGTCTGGGGAAAGAGTTTGGAGATGAGAACATCTTACAAATTTTCAGCTGAGACTGAAGGGCTTGGAGACCATAACAGTGAGAATCCTGAAAGAATTATGTATCCATAAAAATACTACACAACAGATTTGAGCTATAATAAGACATTTAGAAATATAGAGTACCTGTTCTGAGGAAAGGTATAAACAGGTTCTTCTTAGGTAACTTCCCACTTGCTCAGTACTCTGGAGAGGATTCACTTAGTAAATACAACCTTTTAAGTATTAGTTTCTGATTAAAGTCTCACATACATTTTGCACATGGAAGAAAAGAAGTAATTTCTAATTCTGAAATTATATCTGTATCTGAAGTATCTGAAGTTTTTTGTAAAGGTACAATAATAACAGTCCATAAGCAGCACATCATCATTTGTGACTAATCAACAAATTCAGCTGGCGCATAAATTGACAAGAAGTGTCATCAATGTAAATTAATGTTTTCAACCCATTAGAAAAGAGCACGAGCTTCATGTTACAACTGAAAGAATGGCTCCGTTTTGGAAAGTCATTCACTATCATGCTATAGACAATGACCCCTGTCAAAAGATTTAACAAAGTTCACAGGTCAATGCAGCGGGAGGACCTCTGCTGTCCTGATTCTTAGTAATAATCTAATCATGCAGAAAAAGTTTTAAGTGTTGATAATTTAGTGAATGAAATTCATGCCTTTTGACCCTGAATGAAGAGACAAGGGAGATTCATCTTGTCTTCAATTAAGTTTAAAGCTATTTTTAAACACCTTATCTGAGCCAAGCGTCACAGGATCCCAGTACTTGTAATGCAGTTTTTAAGCTGTATCATAAATTAAATCTGCAGATACTGGGAGTTGGGAAAACTTTTTCACACAACAGCCGTGAAATCCTGATCCTGCTGAAGTCAATGGGAGTGCTGCCATTTCTTCAACAGGGTCTGGATTTCAGCCATATTGTTTAAAGTCTCTGAGCGCCGTCTTGGCTACACTACCCTCATGTTGTTCCCAATGGGTACACTGGCAGAAAAAAAATACTATGTAAATGCTGAATACTGCAGCTGAAGAAGGAACAATATCACAATCTGAAGAATATGTCTGACTTCAGTTATGAAATTTGTAAGATGCAGAAATCATTTCATTAGGTTAAATTAATCGATAAATGGCACACAACCCATCAGCACTAAAACCACTGTCAGCTTGTGTTAAGATGCTATGTGAGGGTTTGATAGCACCCTAAATGTAAGGAGCCACATGGGTCAGTAGTGTGTCTGCATAGCAGAGAACTATAAAGATAATTCACTCTGTGAACTGCATAGATCAGAATCGGACCCAGAAATTTCCACCCTAAAAATCTGGGATAAAGATGCCCTAAATCCAGAGAGTGCCTATCTGAAATTTCAGTAAAGACTATACAGTTAATGTTGTCCATACAGGTTCTTTCCTTTGTGTAGTAAGATGAAGGGGCTATGCTGTATGTATGCAAAGCCATAACCAAGACTTTTGCAGACTTCAGACACTTTGCTCTATGGGTCAGAGCTGCAAGCAGCAGTGCTGTGTCCCTGAACCCATAGCCAGGGCCATAGCAAGGGGGCAAGAGAAGAAGTGATTAATGTCTTGCTGCCTTTGAGCCTGCAAGCAAAAGGAGACAACGAGTAGGCAACAGGGACCAGAATATCTCTCTAAGGTTTTCCCCATAGCTTAGATAAACTTAGGCCAGCAAAAATTGTCTTTGCAATTGAGCTTGTTTGGCTCTTAGGGGTGTTTTTACTCTACCAGCATTTCTATGCCAACTGGTTTACTCTACCACAGCTGCATCTGCAGAAAAGGAGCTCTGCCTGCCCGGTGATCTTGTGTTCCTACACAGCAAAGCATTCTTAGTGTAGTCAAAGTCTTACATGCTCATTTTAAACACCTCCCCAGATTCAGTGGAACTATATATCTATGCAAAATTAAATACTTATGTCAAGTGTTTGCAGAACAGAGCCTAAAGGTAGAAGAAAAGCTCATACTGGAAATAGCTATGACATAAACTGTTCATATTTTGCCTTTAGCTAGAGTAGCACATCTCTATTATCATTATTTTTTCATCTTAACATTATACCACTGAAGACTTAGGATAGCATACCTGTTAATTATATTGCTACACTACTCTAGGGTTCCGAGTATGGCCCAGGTTTGCCCTGCTAGAAGTCACAGCCCTCCAGCTACAGTCAATCTTCCAGCCATCACATACAGCACGCCGGCGGTCTGCCTGTCCTGCCCATCGTTAGCTGTTGTGCCACCAGGCACAGCAAGCCTCCTGCCTCCAGACATTGGAGAATGATGAGGTCTAGCTCATACTATTCCTTCCCTGAGACCAGCAAGCATCCCTGGGCCAAAGCCGGCCACATGTTAGCTGTTAGCTCAGGCTGCTTATAAATAACCTGTTAATAGCTGTAAAGTTTTTCCTGGGCTAGGCGTTCTGCTTTCCACTTTGATAGGAGCATGTTTTTGTTTGGGGAGGGTTCCTCAAGTACATGTTGGTATCTACTGGCTGAGCCAAACTAAATCAAGCTCGCAACTTGTGCATGTGTGTGTCTGTGTGCAACAGGCAGCAGCAGTTTAAAGCCCCAATCTGGCACACCCTGTTCAGATCATTTTCCCCTTGAAGTCTGCCTCCTCTTTGTATCCTGTCCTCTTTATTTCTCGCACAGAAAGAAATTTCTTCCTGACTCGATTTCCTACAGAGGAAATTAATTAGAAATGGCTGTTGTTTCCCCCTGGAGTGCGTGTAACATGAAGGAAACTCTGTATGGGACATTAAAGACCAGAAAGGCCAGAATTTCGAAGGCTTTTTGATACCCCAGTTTTTAAGAGTACTAACACAGACACACCTGATCTTGCCCAATAAAAATTGGGGGAGTGCACTGGACGGGTCCGTACTCTCAGCTCCCCCAAGGCACATCTGCAGGGGGTATGGTGCACTCTGCAGTGGTGTCCTGAGTGCGGCTGGGGGAGCACAGCTGGGGTCTAGATCTTTCACTCCTTCCCCAAGCGATGCCTCCAGCACCACAGGGCAAAGAGCTTCGAGCAGCATCCCTGGCTGTGAGGAAGTCATTGCCTTCAGGCAGCACGGGGCTGACCTGTGTGGCTGTGCACATCAAATCAAAGGCCTCCATGGGACCATTTCCAAAACCATTTGCAGCACAGGCCTTTCTGAGAGCACAGACTAGGCTGTATCAAACACTACATGCAAGCATTAGGCCCCAAAAATTTATAGACATGTAACTTTTTCACCAAGGTTTCCCAGCAGGCTGCAGTACACTGCCTATCAGGACAGTTACCCCTCCGTCCTGCTTTGGGAGGAGACAATTTGGGTACGCTGTTCCTCAGGGGCTTAAACAACCTGAGTGCCAAAAGCTGCCAGTGGGAAGCCATGGCCAGAGGAGCTCTGCTCAATGTTGCCTGCTGCACAGCCAGGAGCCAGTGCTGCCATGGGGACGCAGCTTTGGGAGGGCTTTTTTGGGTTGTGCAAGCAGAGCAGGGCACTGTGTCGTACGGAGCAGTGAATGCTCCTGGCTTGTTAGGATTAAAATGCTTAACGAGACAGCGCCTGCCCCATGGGAAGCACCCTGCCTACCCCACAGTCCCGTGGGCAGACCAACCTGCCCCACACCCCAGGCTGGTCCACTTTTGCACCAGCACCACTGTTCTGGTAGCTGTGCTATGGAAGGGGCAGAAAAGCTGGCACCCCTAAGTCTAAAGGCACAGGGAGAGCAGCCAGGCTCATCAGAAATGAGTCACCAGGCACCCGTCACTTGCACTGGGGTGAAGAGGAGCAGCATCCCTACATCACCTCTTACTCAACAATAACCTCTGTCTTGCTTGCGAGATGCTCCTCTTCCTGATCAAATCAGGCTTCTAGCAAAGAGCTCCTCAGCAAAAGTTAAGAAACATACCCTGGCCTTCAGGCTTCTCCTTGGGCTTTGTCATTAGCCAGTGACAAGCAACTCATTAAGAAATATCCTGTATTTTTTCTGTAGGTTCCTGTCTTGGCACTTGTAAGATTACAGCATGTGACAGAGCGGATGGGCGTTAGCCTTTTCAGCCTGACAGCTACGCATACAGATTGCTGCTTGAGCCACAGGGCATCTTCTGAAAGAAATCATCCTTGCAGAGCATGATAGATGGACAGGAACTTGAAACATCTGCGAAGGCTATAAAAATCCCATGTTAGGAGCCTGTTCAGAGTGACGAAACACAGTGTCCGTGAGACAGTGATCTGTAGGGGCTGCCCTCTACATGCTGCTCTGCCACAGTGAGCCGGGTTCAGCTGTCCCTCTCCACACTTACTTGTTTCTTTTCATTAGTATGACTGAGACAAACTGGAAACTACAAGTGGAAGTTTATTCTGTCTTTTGCTGTAGCCCAGGCAAATTCAAAATGCCAACTGATTTCAAAGGAGCCTTTCCTTTTTCTAGGAAAAGTCTACTGGGCTTCCATATAATATATTTATTATTAAAAAAAAAAATTGGTCACAGCTGTGGGAGCTTAATAGATGTCTGCCATGTAGATTTCTACTGCCCTTCCATATTTTTAGCGCTTTAAAATATGTTTGCCATCTGTTCCTGCCACAGCATTAATAACAATCACAGTGACTCTTTACGCAGAGGCCTTAGGATGGAAGTTGAATGGAGCCCACTAGATCACAAGTGACATGATGCCAAGTACAGTGAATATAATGAGTGTGTGGCCAGATTTTTAAAGAGCGCTGTTTGTAACCTCCTTCCCTCCAGTGCTAAGGGTCATTTATATACATGTGTCAGTACAAAAAAGTGCCTCTAAGAACTGGGCTCAGAATGCAAATAGTTGAAGCAACTGGTGAAAAGGCCTGAAGTTCAGTGCTGTGTTTTACCCTATTACACACATCTCAACTTCTAACCAGTCACTAGGCAAAAAGATGGAAAATAGATCAGAAACAGAGGACATGTATTATGGCAATGTAGAAATGAACTTGTATCCTGAGAGGAATATTTCCTTCCCCCCAGCTCCGCAGAGGATAACAGCTGATAACTCATTAGGTTGTTGCCAAAAGTGCTGTGCTGAGCTAATGTTGATGAAGTGGGTTTTTGTCTCCTCTAAGTTAAATACCATACTCCTGGCCAAAATATTTGTTATTACTCAAAGATGAGGTTCTCAATTTCCTTTTGATTTGTAACATACAAGCAATCATCTGCTTCCATTTTTTAATTGTTCTCATTTCTCATTTTGTTGGAAAACTGGCTCTCAGCCGAATCCTTAAAGATCCCTCAATGACGACAAACAAGTAACAGCGAAGTGAAAGCAGATGACCTCTTTCCATTATCTAAACAGTATTAGACGGCGGATGAATGCTATTTGGGTTTTTTTGTTGTTTTTCTACTTCTAGGTGCAACTACATTTTCAGGTAGGTCAACAACATTGAACCAACTTGCTTAACACGGAGGATACCTTTAGTCTTCACCCCTATTGCCTTCCCAGAGTTACGTATTAGCATTTCCATCCATTTTAACTGCCCATATTTTTAAACATTCGTCACTCCCTCTTGTAGGCTGGATGATGAAGCATGCAATCATGCTGTTCAGTTCTGGGCACACTGTAAAGAATTCCTCCCTAATTTGACATTAATGTGAATGTAGAGTGATTATAATCACGACACTGAAGTTTCATTGTGGGAACTAGACAAAGATGAGGATCAGACTCAGGATTAAGGTATTTCAAGCCAAAACCTACTCTCCCCAGTTGGTTTTGCTGTTCCAAGAGATGATAAGCTCTTAAAGGTTCAGGGACTGTGCTACGTTGTTCCTCACACTGTGCACAAATGTTTTATGCAAACATACAGGAACCATGGGAAACAGAGACTTGCTATTTGTCTGGCACTTTTTAATATCTACTCACGCTCTTCTCACATCACAGAAGCATAGAAATATTGCATCTTACCATAACAATGTGTCTACCACAATAAATGAAGCACCAGTGGCCCAATTCCATCTCTCTTAAGACCAATGTAAAATCCATTGTAAACAAGGCCATTAGGTTTTACCACTGAGGACCAGAAAACTTGGGTATGACTCCAAGACCAAGACCCTCAGCTGATATCAACAGAATTATAGAATATTAACTAGCGCTCCAGATTTTAATAGAACTACATCATTTCCTGCAATCTTTTTCTCCAGTCCTAATTTTCTCAGATGCTTTTTTGGACCACACCTATTACAATCACATAATATGCAATATACCTACTTCATTCATGATTTATTTGACATTTTATCAATGGCTTTGTATACACAGTGGAAAACACTCTCAAGGCCAGTTCCCTGTGTTTGAAGCCTTGCAAACGCCCATCCCATGTTTGGAGATGTCTTGAACATGACTCTACATTTCAACCATCCTTTCCTGGACATTTAAACTACTCTGACACTTCACTGGAAGCATACAGGCCATGGATATAATTTTAAAAGGTCTCTGGAAAGTTTCTTGATGAGAAACTCTTGATCTCAATCATCTCTTCAGATATGAGGTTTGAGGAATGTAAAAGTACTGAGTAAATCTGCTGCTTAAAGCCGCAGACCAAGAAATGCATTCATTCTCCAAAACTCGCTGGCACGGTGCAATATTGCATCACTCCTGACCACAGACTGCACCCTGTGCTATCGCTGACTGCTAACCACCCAGCGGTGCACGCAACTCATTCCACAGATAACTTTCCCGTGTAATGCCTGTATTTTTTGTTTAATGTTTTTCACAAGCTATTTCCTGATTTGCAGCTTCATAGTTTCATGTTTAAAAAAAAAAATAAAGTTTGGTAATGTTATCTTTCATGTCTGCCAGAAGTCACAAAGTGCTTTAACACACAGACTGAGATTGTGGAAGCTGGCAGATGAGCTTACACGCTTTGTTTTCCCGTATCGCTTGCAGAACTGAGGAATCAGTTCTTACTCTTGCTCCATGTCACTACCCAGATTTTGCTCATCATAGATGAGTAAAACAGTATACCCTTCTTATGATAAAACTGAACAATTCCACTGCCATAAGTCAAAGACTTATGTTCAGCAAAGCAGTGATGTTTGTGAGATGGCTTAGAGTCTATTTTTTGGGGAAGATAACTTTCCTAACATGTTCAATTCCTCTATTCTGCTGAATGAACCAGCCATTTCTTTTTAATGCTTTTTCAATTGGTCTTTTCCTGGTGGTCAACAGAGGGGAAGTATGAGTCCAAGTAGTGAGCAATCATATTATTTTGGTACTCCCCTGCATATGAGAACTGTGGTTGTGCCAGATTTTGTATGGACAGAAAACAAAATTCTTGCAGCTATATGCTAGACATGACATGTTTTGAACTGAGTGCTGGGCCTTTGGTACAAATATCTATGCTGATGGACAAGTTCGTTTCTCTGCATGCTTTATTTGCTAACACGGACTCCCATTTGCAAGTGCATCCTTGTGTATGGGTTTTTTTCTCCTAGGTGTTTACTATCAGCTCCTCCAGATTTTTTGCTAGAAGTTTTACTCTAGTGCAAAACATCACTTAATAGAAACATAGACTTCTTTATTCAGGAAAAAAGGGAAAAAAAATGAAAGCAAAAACCAAGGCTAGTTTCACAGCTGTCTATGGTTTGTGTGAATCCAAAAGACATTTGCCTGCAAAATATCACTACTGAATCCCCCCAATAAATTATACGTAGCCTGATTTATTCTTTCAATGTCAGGCAACTTATTGAGTGGTATTTTTAGTTGAAGCTTAAGTCTGGAGTCTCATCTGTCAGGAAGACTTGCACATTTCTGCAATGACTTAAGCCTTATTTAAATCAACAGTATCAAAATAGATGCTTGATTGTCATTGGGCATTCCTTGATAAATTTTGTCTTTTTGCAGAGAATAATCTCTTGCAAACCATTCCTATGAATTTTTGTTCTTTATAGAATGATGCAGCACACCTATGGGAAAAACTAATCTTTTCATTGGTATTTGAAGATCTGTTTCTTGGTTTTGTCGTTACTGTGTTAAAGGTTATTAAAATGCATACTGGTAACAATGACTTATTGCTGTAAAGTCACTCTCCTACCATCCATCCCCCTTTATAGAGCAGCAGTAAGAACAAAATCATCTTTCTGTTATGCATATATGGCTTTTACCCAAACAGCTCACCCAGCTGAAGCATCTGGTCGCTGCCTGCACTATACTTCATTTTACAGGCCAGGTCCCTGATAATGAATAAATCAGATCTTCACTAAATCTTTCAGTTGATTTTTCATCTTTTTCTGAAAATTAAGCTATTTAAGTCTGAAGTTCATTGAAGGCATTAAAATGGAGAACTTGCCGTTTCTACTTCATACTCCAGTGGGTTTTTAATCAGCCATGAATGACAACGAGGAGCCAGTGCTAGAAGCAGACTTTGTGCACAATGTCCGCTATTCATTTTTGGATGAGGTCTTCTCCAGAAGCTCCAGAAGTGACTGCCCAGAATTACATTAGAGGCAGCAGATTTACAGGCGTGGTTGTCCTCTCACTTCTGCCAAAGACACCAAGAGAGCAGACACCTTCCACTTCTGCTGTCATCACAGGGCAAGTTTTCATTTACCCCAGCTGCTTCAAAAAAACCCCAACTTATTGTATGTATCAGTGTGTGATTTCATGATCATCAAAGAGTTTTCTGAGCAGTTATCTCTTCCCTGCCTATTGCCTGCCTCCACACCCCAGATGAGTTCTGCACCTTGTGATGTGCATGCAGCTACATGAGCATGACAAGAGGAAGATGAATGAAAAAGCTGCTACCCCAAAGTAAGGGTAGAGAAAGGGGTGCAGAAACATGTATTCCTTTCACTGGTCTGGAAAGGGCTGATTGTTAATGCTTTGAAGTGCATTGAGGACATCCACTTGTTCCTGTTACTATGGGGAATTGCTTATCTTTTCCCCTGATTTTGTAAAGCACCTCTCACAGTGGCAACTTCCAAGTCTTTGCTAGTTCAGGTACGATCTCATTCCCAGTGTTAATGATAGAAATCCCGTCTGTGATTATGTGGATGTTGCCATTCCCAGCCTTCATGCTAGATTTCTTATCCTGATATTTTGAAATTTTAAATAGGTCCTTATAGACCTAAGAACTTTTTTCTCCTGGTGTGGGTGATGGCCTTTTTTGGAACAGAAATAAATCATAGAATCATAGAATCATAGAATCATTAAGGTTGGAAAAGACCTTTAAGATCATCAAGTCCAACTGTTAACCTAGCACTGCCAAGTCCACCACTAAACCATGTCCTCAAGCACCACGTCTACCCATCTTTTAAATACCTCCAGGGATGGAGACTCAACCACTTCCCTGGGCAGTCTGTTCCAGTGCCTGACTGCCCTTTCGGTGAAGAAGTTTTTTCTAATATCCAACCTAAACTTCCCCTGGTGCAGCTTGAGGCCATTTCCTCTCGTCCTATCACTTGTTAGTAGGGAGAAGAGACCGACCCCCACCTCGCTACAACCTCCTTTCAGGTAGTCTATCCACAGGTCTAAACCTGAGTTTATTCTTAAATACTTTTCTGGGCCAGGTTCTGATTAACCCTTGCAGAAAATTCTGCTAAAATGTAACAGGCAGGAACAATAAAATCCACTAATAACTTTGATTAATTTTATAACTTTTTATTTTTGAACAATTTGTACCAAAATCAGTTGATTTCATCTTCTTAGGCTTAACCAGGAAAACAGTTTGCATTTTCAGCTGATATGCTCAAGTGCAAAATCCATGTCTGCTGAAAATACCCCATGTATCGGGTCTGCTCATCTGTAAAGTGTGGAGTTATTACCTTTTCCTTTACCTCTGACATATATTTCCATGGCCAGAACTCATCTAAATATTTGCCAGTTAGGCTGGCTTTGAGCACCTAGTCATACCAAGATGCAAGCAGACAGGTCTGTGACCACACTTCCAACTCTGAAGCAGGAGCTGAACAAAGGCAGACAAAAATACAGTGCTTAACTAATAGAGAGCTGCTCCATAACAACACCCCACAATGATGCAGAATGTACAGCTACCACTAATAATAGCAATCAAGCGCAAACAGACTCATTTGGGAGATGTGAATAAAATTATAGATGTAAACACCTTTCCTCCACTGAGGGGGCTGAGACATTTAACAAATATAACAATATATGAAATCGTGAGAAGAAAACTGCAATGTATAACATGCGACACTATTTCAAACATTTTAAAGGAAGCTTGCTCAAACGAAGCCTTTGAAAGCTACTGTGGAAGCAGGGGGGTAGGAAGAGAGCGCCTGGAGATTGCAGATGGGAAATCTGACACTCAGGTTTAAAAGTGAAGAGTGTCCGGTGTCTATAATAGCTACAAATGAAGGCAATCAATACTATGTATGAAATACCACTGTAATGCTCTATAGTCTTATATATCGCTAAATGAATACAGATGGCATGTCTTCATCTGAAGTACTTTGATTAGATGGAATATAACATAGATTTTTGTCCCTAACAAAGCTCGACTCAAAACAAGACACAAAATGGAATGGGCCAGAAGGTCGTGTTAACCTTGTGGTTTTATAGCAAAGTGCAGTGGGAGACAAAAACGGCCCAATGTTTAGAAGTTTTGCACATGGGTAGAGCCAGAAAGTCTGGCTGCTATCTGTTATCCTAGCATTAGCAGGCAAAGGAAGAAGCATTAATGGGGGTTTAAGGCAAAGATTGGTAACCTAATATTAGTGAACCAATATGTCTGTCACTTTTGTGTTCATTAGTTTGATCAAGCTGTCAAAACTTTAGGAGACTGAATGATGGAAATAAATCTAGTGATTCCCATTTAATAGCCAGCACTATTTCTATCTGTGTATAGCCTGATTCAGCATTCTCCACCGGTGTGGGACCATAGTAGTGTGTCAGATGCTGCAGCATTTCATACACAGGCAGTGACAGGCTGTTGATTGCTTTGAAGATGGCAGAAAAAGACTGATCAGTCCATTAGATGTTGTGGTAGGGAAAATATTGATAATTCAGATATATCTTCTGAAAACATCAGTTAGTTTAATAGAAACATTTCCGTTCAATGCGAACTATAGCAATAACACAGCTGTTTCAATTTCATACCATTTTACAAACATCAGTGGATGCACTTTCCCAGCAGCCTTTCGGGATAAATCAGAGACATATTTATGGCTCTTTGGTAAACAGAAGCAGAAGGATTCATTTTGCCAAAGACAGCAGCCTGCATTTGAGTTTATGGCATCCCCCATTTTTGTACCAATCAAACAGTGAAGTGCCTGGCAGAGCCAGCTGTCTGTTTGCAGGCACAAGGCTGGGGCTCTGGACACTCCTCAGATCCTAATGTTCATTTCCAAATCAGGATACTCCACAAATGGAAATGATTCTTCCAAATGAGAGGCCAACCTTCACCAGAGGATATCTGTACCATCACCTACAGCCTCGATGCTCAGGTCTGCCATGTGTATCAGACACTATTCCTGTCCCTAAGTGGGATCGAGTAAGGGATTTCTGTAGAAATACCATCATTACTTTCCTGTGAAAATCAGTTCCCTGCCCTCCATACCTTGATGACCTTTGAACATACTTTTTCCCTATTTTTTTGTGGAAACCCATAGATGTCAACAAGCATAGCTGCTTCCACAAAGTGTCATTATCACTGCTATAATAAACAATCTTTATGGCCTCAAGCTAAATGTAATATTTCAAAGTTAAAGAGCCCCAATCAATACTTTCATTATCTGCACTATATATTATCCATTAATGGAAGCTTATTAGGGAAGGCACCATCTTTTTCTCCCTGCACCTCCAAGTGTTGCTCTGGGCTCACAGCTGGCATTGCAGGCTGCATGGCTTTATGGAGAATGTTTTCCTTAGGAATGGCCGGGAAGCCTGCTGGTTCAGGGCTTCGGAAAGTGAGAAGGGAAGAAAGCAAGGAAGCAGCCAGAGTTCTTCTCCTCTTTCCTTTACGCACAGCAGGAAGATAAGAAATAGGTTATGGCAGACTACTCACCTGCTTTGTAAGCTTCTAGCAGGAATGAAGCTGGTTGGAACATTTCTCTTTGAAAAGGAGAGAGTGCACCGGGAGCACATTCTTCCCCCTCGTTCAGACAAGAAGTATTTAACTCAGTTCCCCCCAAGAAGCCAAATTTGGAGCTTGAAATCCACAAAGTGGTCACCACAGCTAGATTAAAATACCAGAGGATATTTATTTCTGTTGGTTTTACTGAATCCTTTCTCAGATCTCCGAGGTACCCACTAATTCCACCAGAAAAGCAAACAATAGCAAACCAAAGTTGGTAGATTTGCGTATCAGGTGCCTTTATGCACACTGAGCTAATTAAGGTAAAAGGGGAAGTAGGTTGCCTTAATCAGCTATTTTCCTAACATGAAGAACGCCGATATTTCATCCACATTCATAATTTAGCTGAATAAAAAAAAAAAAAAGATAAAAAAGTTTACATTAAAATTTATTGGAATTAAACTAATTTGTTTAGAAAAGGAAGATAAATCCAGAATATAATGATGTTAGTTCAAACCACATTATTGAAGGGAGCCTTTGCTTCCTGAAGCCCTCTTTTCTGGAACCCACTGGCACATTATTTTGAAAGTTCAAACCCTTCATAGTTCTGACACATTCAAGAAAACTGGAAACTAGTAATATCATGCAACCACATAATTGGGTATTTTGCATTTTCACCTGTGCTTGAACTCATCCTGCCTGACCATATACCAGCTAAATAAAAAAAAAAATGTAAAAGGAAAAAGTAGCAGATAGCACAAAGCAGGGGAAGTGACAGGAAAACTCACTTCAGCAAGTTATTTTGCCTGGTTAAGACACAATGAGAAAATGTGGGAGCAAGTCTGCATTTTTTGCCATCCATATGCTGCCCAGACAGCTTACAAACGTGCAAGTTCATGGTCCGTAAAAATGTTCCTAACAAGCATTTGTATTTGGTTTGGGGATTTTTTCCAACTTGCTGTCCATGTATGTGCCTTTTAACATATTCCTGATGAAGGAGAAACTGGAGAAAGTAGCTGCAATACAATATGAAAGGCTTCTTTAACCCCCAGAGCATCCCAAAGGATAGGCTTCCAGGACTGTTGAAAGGAGCAGCATAGCAATGGACATTCCTCTGGAGCAGAGGCCCCTGGCCCCTTCAGAGCTGGAGCAGGCTCCAGGAACAGAGTCGTCTGAGCTTCCAGAAAGCCACATGCTACAAAAGACTCAGAGAAGCACATCAAAGCTATTTGTAACTGTTCAACATTTGACTGCAAGTTAGAGATGCAGCATGTTCATTTCAGCTGCTCTCCTTGGAGCAAGGGGTGTGAGAGATGCTCCTGCTGCCACGTCATGTTAGAGAGCTGCCCCAAGGACAGCCAAAACTACAGCTACATAAGTCCCTGGACTCTGTTCTCCTTTAAGCAAACAATAATTGATGGGGGTGGATCTTTTTTTCCTTACGATATTAATAAAATATTTTCCTTTCTTAAACTGCTGCATCATCCAAGGCAACTCAGCCTTTTTAAAAGTCTCCTAATTCTCAGCAAACCCTTCAGCGTAGACTTGATGCCAAATGGCCTGACTGTATCTAGAAGTAGATTTCCTAACTGTAATGTGACAAATCCGTAATTTGTTTTATTTATATTGTCATAGTGCTTACAGTTATGCCCTTTGTGCCAAGCAAAGAAAGAAACAAAGGTGCCACAGAAGATTTTAACTTAGATGTGGAAAATACAGCTGAGTCACCTTCTGAAATTGAGTTTCTAAGATAATAATTTCTTGGTTCATGTCAGTGACATACCAAACTTTTGATCTCAGTTTTCTTGACTGAAGTAAGTGTTTCTCAGGAAAAAAAGTGCTAAAATATATTTTTCTTTCTGCAGAAATCCAGGTTGAATACAAAAATACTTTTCTTGATGTCATTCACCCCAAACTTCCTTATTTCACTTGTATCAAAAATAAAAAGGGATTAGAGATCCCTCTCCTCTGATTTATAGTGCAGAAAACTCACTTTTTTGAGGGACAGTACAGGAAATAATAATTCGGTTTCAAACTGTTTAATATTTTCACCTAGAAATCACTGTGTCATTGAACAGCATCTGTTTTGATCTTCTCTTTTTAACATTTTGACCTCACTTTCTAACTTCCAGGTTGTCCACGTGTGCTCCTGCCTTTTCTTTCTCCTATGCAGCTCCATAAGTGCACACCATATCCTGAATCACTGTTTGTGCGGGTGGCCATGGAGACACACAGCCAAGCATTGGGGTGAACTGTTACTGCATCCTACATGTGCAGGAGGGACAATTCCTTCCCAAATACTCAAAACAATGTTGTGTGCATTTTTCATGCAAAATTTCATACCTCAGCTTTCAAAAATCAGGCCAAATCTAGGACAAACCCTTGAAGTGAAAGGTAACATGACTGTTCTCCTGTGCATGGCCTCTTCATTTCTGTTTTACTAATTCTCTTTTAATAAACCTGTCAATATCAACGTATTTTAGACAGATAATTAATCCTCATATAATTGTCAACTGGAAATTGCTTTGTTACCCCAAAATGGTGAGTCTTACACTCAATACCTTAGCCAAGGTAAATACTTAGAATCATAGAATAGTTTGTGTTGGAAGAAACCTTCAAAGGTCATCTAGTCCAACCCCTGCCCCCTTCTTGGCCAATATTAACCCAACCCAAGAATAAAAGCTATTAAAACGATGCTTAAGAAACCAAGGGACATGTCAGACTGCTGCTGTCATTAAATTCAGGGACAATCTGCAGTTGCTGAAAGCAACCAAAATATGCATCATTCACTCTATTCTAGCTGTTCAAACTTGCCTTTTTGGTTCTTCTATCTATCTAACCTGTTTGTCATCATAGCCTCCAACTTAAGTTTAGATCAAAGGCACTTTGAAGCAAACACGGTCATTTTGTGGTACATTTGTGCATTTATATTCCAGCCATAATACATATAAGGGATATATCACACCAGATATTCGGGCTGAAGTCAGGAAGGTAGGATGTGCAGAGGTCCAAGCTCTTTAGAAAGCTTGTCCCCAGTGACTGAGGGGCACTTCAGAGGACTGCCATGGGGTGCCTATTCACCTGTGGACAAGCAGGTGAGGAGCTGAGCAATTTGTCCCCTTCCCCCATAGCGGGCAGTGAGTCAGCAGCAGAGCCAGAACTTGCCTCCAGCCTCTCACCTGCAGAGCTCTCTGCCAGCCACCAAAGTCATGCCTTTCTTCCTGATAACACAGAAAGTCTTCAAAGTATTCAGTGTTCATGTTTACCATGGGTAAAGAAAAATGATTGTGAGGAAAACCCCTCAGATTTGTTTCTTATATCCAAACTTGCTCTTTCATCCTCTGTGTCTACCTCTACTACACGCATGGTGACAAAGAATTGAATATGGACTCTATGAGAATCTGAAGCAGTGAGGCCATAAATGCCCCTGGGGCACTTTGAGTAAGTCAGGTTAAGAGCTAAGGGTGCTCAGCACCTTTTCAGGGGTCTCAGCATGCTGCCAAATTTAGCCTTCTCATTTTTAATTTCCACCTTCAGCTATTTCAAACTATTTTTAGCAGCATCCATGCTTCACACCACAGCTTTACTGTCATTGTGCAGCCTCAGAATGTTTCATATTCTGTGTATCTGTGTGCTGATCTGTTAGCTCCCTTTCTGCTTGGTTTTATATTTCCTTTCCTTGGTGGTGGTATTTTGTATTTTTCTCCTATCATTTCCTTTGGTTCTGAACAGACTTGAAGTTCACAGGGGTATCAGTACGATAAAAAAATTGGAGTCTAGCTACCATCTCTCCAGCAGCAATGTTTCCTCTGCAGTTGACCGCCCAAGTTGGATCTTCATTGCTCTCCTACAGCACTCCAGTCACTGCACTGAATTCACTTTTACGCTGTAGGAAATTCATTTATGCTTACATCTAGCTATTTCAGAATCAATCTATACCTTCAGGTTTCATGAGCAAAGGCGCTCTGGGAAATGAATGCTGAGACTCACCATGACTGCTTGTGGGAGCCAAGTTTTCTATTTGCATTCATAAATCTTCACTGGCATACACAACCATGGGCTCAATATTACATTACTCACCTGAGCAATTACCACTGATCGGCACAGCTCCCATGGAGGATTATTGTGTGTGTGGACGGAACACAACGCATGAGCCAAGAACCTCCAAACACTGTTTATTTAGATGGGAACAGCAGATTTCTTACAGTAAGTATTGAGGAAATCATGGTCTCTTTCTAGACATTCCTTTTAAAGGAAAAAGATAGTGAACTGTCTTGAGTTACTTGTGAGTTGCTCTCTGTTACAATTGGAAGTACATCAAGAGGACATTGTGGTAAAAGCACATTACATCTTCATTCCATAATTCAAACCTGCAGAAGCAGAGCCAGATGGGAAAAATTTTCTATCATGCACTGCTAAATTGTATAAACTCAGTATTAATCACAATAGAAGGGAACACTATAAAAGGGAAAGTAGTAAGGGCATCTACAAGTTGCATCAACCCACAAGCCTTGTCTATTTTATTACTTCCTTAGCATAACCAGTAAGAAATATATATTTCATTCACTGCTGCTATTGCTATTATGGTCAGCATTACAGATGGGAGGTCTATCATTGAGAGAAGTTGATGAAGGTGGTAAAAAATCAGTCTTGGCTGACAAATGTGAGAAAAAACTTACTTCTTATTGAACAACTCTGGTAATAGCTTGACTCGTCTATCCCCAATAAAAAACTAACACCAGGAAAAGCTGCTAGGTGGATAAGAACATGGTAATTTGAGACATAAGCTATAACTTTTCTGTTATGAATAAACTATCTCATGTTCCTTCATGCTCTTATCTGCTCCTTGACTTAAAGTGTGACATAGTGAGAGGCCAGAACAACGTCAGCTGCAATGTGCATTATGCAGACCACCATAGCCTCTCATCTTTCCAGCGAACAATAAATCACAGCAAAAGGTAGATGAGAGACGATGGGGAATCCAAATGAAGAGTATTCTCCTGCATTCACGAAAAGCAAAAAGCCACCTACAAATGACAAACATAAGGATGAATGTGGACTGGGGATTAAGGCACAGCTTGGTATTCACTAGGCTTGTTTCAGCTCTTAGTTTTGGCAGAAATTTGTTTGGTTCCCCACCCCCCTACAGATTAAGGAAAACACACTATTTGTCTCACTTATTTAAATCGGCAGTGATGAGCAGTAAAATCTGTTTTATACTGTGAGCACAAAGCCACACAATGGATCCCCTGGGCTGGCTAGTGCCTATAGGTATGCTCTAATACAAATACATTGCTGTGCTTAAAAAAAAAAAAAAAAAAAAAAAAAAAGGCAATCTCTTCTAGTCAACTGTGGGGGGAAAAAAAAAATCAGGAACAGTAGCTGTTGTTTGAAACATCTTCTGGGAGTAATAGCAGGCCTGCAACCATTTTGTTGTTATTTTTTTAGTTATTTGTAAGTGTTATTTTCAGTGTACAAACAACAAAATATTAAGGGAAAGATAGACAGAAGCTGTGCCTGCCACCCAGCTATCACTTCATTGACATCACCACAGAAGACAAATTAACCAAACAAAACACACTTTATTGTGGTAGGTTGAGTTTTGAGTCAATTTTCCAGTTGAAACACTTGTATGGAAGCAACTACTGGCCTGCCTCGGAGGGCACAGTCCAGTGCACATGGAGGGAGGGTGAGCTCAAGACAGGACTAACAGGGCTGCACTGAATAGGCTGACAGCAAAACCGGGGAATCTTGTAAACTGTGCTCTGCTTCCAGTATCGGGACACAAAAGAACTTTTTCTAAGAAGCTTGACTAGGAGTCAATGTGGAGAGCACCTAATGGCTTTAAGACACAGGAAGACCAGAACAACACAAAAATGAACACTTAGTCAGTGGACAAATGGGTGAAAGAGATTAGACAGAAAGAAAGATAGGGGGAAAAGAACATCTAAGTCATAAAAAGATCTTTAGAGTCTGCGCAGTCTCTGGAGCATCACAGATATTCCAGATCTCATGTGAACTGAGACTTTCAGGATTTGTCTCATTAGCTACCACTTACTTGTGTGAAAATAAGGCCAGAAATGGTTCCAAGGTTGATCATGTTATACAGAGGAATATGACGAAACGGCACAAAAGGATCTTGATGCCATGCAAAAATAAAGGGACTTCTGAAAGTTCTCTGAATGGAAGATGTTTAGGACTTGATCTAATCCTTTATACGTTGAGAGAGAGAAAAAAAAACATGCGTATATTTTCTCTGATGTCTTTAACGAGACATTAGGGCTTTAATTGGTGAATGGGCAACACTGATGTGGCATCACAATTCTCATTCAGCTTTAACGTAAGACACATGCAAGTTATTTTTGTTTGTATTGGGCTGGCAGATGCATCCATTTGAAAAAATGTGCAATGGGAAGCTTTCTAGACAGTGACGCAACACAATGTGCAGTGCCAAAGCAAACTTTGTGTCTGTTTCTTTTCACAATGACGTTAAATGAGTTGAAAATAAATCCACTGAAGTGACTGGAATTACACTCATCTAGAAACCAAGCTTAAGTGAGTCTCCCACATAATGTCTTTGCACAAGCAAGGAAGCCAAGAGGTCCTTATTCTGCAGGTCTCCTTTTTTCCATGCCCTGTTAGGAGTTTGAGGCGCTGCTATGACAATAAGCATCACCAAAGTATATTCTTCAAAGGGGACTTAATCTCCTCTTCTGCCTTTGAACATCCTGAATTTCATAGGAGGGAGATGACAGGATTCTTTACTCTCTTAGAATGCTTTTTACTCAAAGCCATGTGCAGTAAAACAACATAGAACATAGCCCACAAATTTTCCAAGTCTTATGCAAGAAACGTAAAGAAGTAAAGCACCTTTAGACTTCTTTCTTTGTCACAAACTTTCTCCCTTTAGCTATTTCAAAGTAGCAACTACCAACATCATGTGTGAATGAAGGACTCTCCAGCCAAGATATGGAAAGTCCTCACAGTATAACTCACCCTCAGCAAGGCTCTACATCAGCAGACTTTCCATCATCCAGGACCCAGCTTTGCTCACCTCTCAAAAATAACAAGGCTGTACAGTCCTATACGTCCTACCTAGAAAACTTCCCTACAGAGGCCCCTGTCAGCAAAGGCCTTTATACTTCATTAAAGCACACAACAGCCTTTTCCACTCTCTAAATCTTGGAACAAGAGTTTTGATTAGATGGCTACTACAAATGCTACTCAGTCCCTGGAGATGTAGTTTCAAATTATTTAGATGTATAACCAATTTGTAAGGGCTTTACCTTTCTTACAGACATTTAGCAATTACGGTTGCTTCTTCTTTTGGGAAGCATGCATAGAGGATCCATATGAAGCTTTATCTTGTGCAGTTTGGGGCTTTTTTCTGCCATTGACAGTCAGAACACTGAGCCAGAGCTAAAGAAACATGAACGGAGCTGAGTATTTTTGTAAGATAATGGTTGGATCAGTTCATGCATGCTATGAATCTCCTGGATGAATCTTATTCTACAGGATGAAGTTCATTTATAAAATCTGTAAATATCTTATTGTAGACTTTTACCAAGCAGATTTCAGGCTGCAAATCTAAAACCACTTATTCATATATTTAACTTGATACACATGAGCAGTTCTATTGATTTCTCTTCATATTGAGTTCAGTGGAGCTACTCACATGTGTCAGGGTAAGCAGAAGCATAAGTGTTTGTGGGACAGTGATTTAATTGCTCTGATCTCAATTTTTTTTAGCTATTCCTTGTGAAGGATTGACTGCTAGAGGAAACCACCAAAGGAGATAGGAAATTTTCCAGCTCTGGTATTTTCAAATTAAGTTTGCAAGCATTTCCTGGAAATATGCTTTAACCAGCCCAAGACAACTTAGCTAAGAGGTAACTGGGTGAAATATAACAGCCTGAAACAGGCAGAAAATCAGAATAACAGAGTACTCTTTTTTATCTTAAACCATAGTGATGCTCTGAAAAAAGTCTTCATCACTAAATATCTCTCTCTAGCATCCTTTTCAATCTGTCTAATATCTTTAAGTTTTTATACCTATATGTGCACATATATGCAGTATATAATGAAATATATGATGTGATAACACACATATTTCTATGTGGTTATGTACCTACTATGCATATTTGCTTTGGACTAAAGGTAAGAGACAGAATATTGCACATATTATAGAATAATCTGGTAAATATTTATGCCTTTGATTTTTCTTTGCTCTTTCAAACCAATTACGTATTTGCTGTCCCAAAATATTCATAATCCAGCACAAAGTTCTACCTTGCTCTCATTCCTTTTTAACATTTAAGACCACTATTGGCTTTTCCTCCCCCTTCCATAGTTTGACCATTAAGAGGAAGGCTTGAACACTGAATCTATTTCTCAGTGTACACAAGCCTACCCTCATGCTGACCATGTTCAAGAAACTGCACTAGGAATTTTCTTTTTTCTGCTGAGAAGGAGAGGATGAAGGAGGAAAGAATGACCAATTATAAACTCTGTTGTGTTTAGATGAAAGAACCTTTTTGTGGTATTCTTCAATCTCTTGTTTGGGCTGTCAACAGCAATTTGATAAAGAATGTTCCTATGTCTGACCTGTTTTTTTCAAGATAGTAACCTATATTGTGTATCATCTAAAGCCAGGGGATAATCATCCATTATACTTTGTACTGCTGTTCCTGCAAGCTGAACACAGCCTTTAAAACCCAGATAAGTTGATTGATAGTCATGTTGAGAAAGCTGCTACTAACGATATTTTAGTTAAAGGGGGAAAAAATTAAAGTTTCTTTAATCTGATTCTCCCCCACCCCCAACACCACACTTCAGAGGCCAAAGCTCATGATAACTGTTTTGTGGTGAATGGTCAATTGTTACAAAATTCTAATTGGTTCTGGGTCAGTCCCTTTGAAATGGCTGCTGTGCTCTAGTAATTTTTTCAATTAATTCTTAACAACTGACAAAACTTTGGATCTTGTCAAAAATCGTTCAGATTTTTATGGTAGGTAAGAACATGGAACAAGATTAGCCTGGATTAAGAAAGATTCCTACATACATTATCACCAAGGTTATAATTATAGTTTAGCTCTCTTTTTTTCTTTGCTCTCAAAATAATGATTAACTAGCTCAGCAGGGTTTTCTTCCTGGTAAGTACTTACTGAATACTTTTATAAGGATAAATTGTAGAAATGCATATGCGTATTCCTTGGTTGATTCATTAGAAATTGGGCAAATGCAAGGTTCAGCTAGGAATCTGATCAAACATATTTTCACAGAACTAGATTTTTGGACATAGACAAGTCCTGTGCAGAACAGGACCTCTGTTAGTCAATCTTATGCCCTCACTGACATAAGTCAAGAAGTGTCCAAGGACCAGTTCTCCAGCAGTGTTACTTAGAGAAGTCTCAAGACTAACATTTTTCTATTGAGTTCAGACTTCAAAGAGGTGGAGCATGTTGAAGGACAAAGTTAGGCCACATCTTCTTTCACCAGAAAGTCCTCAGACAGACAATGAAATTACCTTTAAGGTCTCTTTTCTACAGCAAAAATTAGCTCTGAGTATAGGGGCTGATTATATCAATTGTTTGCCTGTAAAACAAGCCGATAAGTATGAACATCTGTCCGAATTTTTTGTATTGGTCCTTCCTTCAGCAGAAATCCTAAAAATGTATAGACATATCAAATCACAAGAAACATTAAATCAAGAGTTCATTAGTATATCAGATTAGATTATGGACACCAAATTATCTATAACTATTGTCACAAATTTTCTAAGCTATCAGTAAAGCTTAATCATTTACACAGGATCTAGTTCATAGCTTTGTCATTTGTTCATGAAGCCTGAAGAAATGAAGCTTGGGTCCTCTGCAACTCCAAACTCCGGTGCGGATGCTGCCACAACTCAGGAACAGACACATTGGCTTAAATAAAGCTGTCACAGCTTTATATCCTTGCACCTGATCATAAGTGGTCATCCACTACACTGAGAAGAGATCATCTTTAATCCACTTCATGCATTTGCAGCCAGTTTGTCCTGCTCCGTACTTTCTGTACAAAGGTCTATTCTGATGGTGGCTTAATGAACTAATTTTGATCATATTCATTTAAAACCAGAATCTCACTATTGGTAATATCCAATCCATAGGATATAATGTAAATTAAACATGTTTTAATCTAACAAGAAACAAAGGTCACTGATAATTCTGCAGACTGGTAACATTCACTGAATCCTTATTCTCCAAATGCTATAACTACGCTGTTCCCTTCCCCTACTTCTGGTTCTCTTTCCATTCTTACAGAGCCAATCAGAAATGTGAATTTCTGACTTCTTTTTCAGGGCTCAATTATTTCCTTGGTTCATGGTGTAATCACTCCTTTACTGTTGACAGTAATTTTTGGTGCCATTGGTATGTCTTATTTTGCTTTATAGGTAAGTGGGGTCCTGATTCTGGAAGATTTTTCTCAGAATGACTCCAACAGGACTTTTCCATCTGGAGAGCTTGCAGAATTGAGTCCTTAGTTATGAGGAATCTGGTTTCCAATGGCAATGTGTTGTCTTCTCAGGATCTATAAATTGAACTTAGATGGTACTCAATTTGATATTTACAGATTCCAAAACATTTCAAAACAGGCTTCTGTCTCCTCCCCAGGGGTGTGACAACTTCTGCTCTGTTCAGTTTCTGTATTCCAAGTTCCCAAGAGTTTGTATTACCTCAACTATTTATAAAAAATGCAAGTGTGTGTTATTTCTTCAATAGGGTTGCGTAAGTCATGGAGAAAGGGCATGATTTCTTACTCTCTTCAGGGAATGATAAAGAAAGTACAGTGAAACATGCACACTGTTAGCAAAGTTGCAGTCACACTTCAGACTTTTATTTCACGCTCCAGAGAGCGGTCGTGGAAGTCTGTCAAAATGCACAAAGCTGGGCTATTCAGAGCTAATTCTTGCTGGTCATGTCAGACTCCATTTGTTACACTCACACATGTAATGTTGCACTCCTCCTCAACTTTTTGCTTGTGAACTAATCCATGGACTACTTCCAAAATATAATTAAAATCAATATTGATTTCACCATATTGTCATTGGAAACACTGCTTGAACATCTGTATGCATTGGCTTGTGCAGTAGAATAGGGCTGGGGGGTCTGGATTTTGTGGATATCCAGGTGTCTTCAGAGCCCAAAGCATGACTTTGGGTTGGATTGGCCCCTAACATGACAACAAGCCAGTCTTAAATCCAAGAATCAAACACAGCTTTGAATGGTGAAATTAGTGAAAAAAACTCAAAAGGATCTGAATTTTGCTCCTCTCTAATCCTTATAGGTTTTTTAAATCTGTTAATGAAATAATTTTCCAGCTCCACAAATACTGTGATTTTAAAAATGTTCCTATTCCAAATAAAGCTGTCCAAAAAATGGAAAAAAAAAATCACAAATACTTGAAAATCAGTTTCTCTAGTTTGTCAATATTTCATTTCTACTTCAGACATTTGAAAATTTATTCAGTTGATCTGTAAACCTTTTTCCTCTTTCATAAAAAAAAAAAGAAAGCATTATTTTGAATCACAAAGTTAACACTTGTCATTTTGAAAATGTTGCATCTAAAAATTCTGATGATTTTACAGTGTTTCCAGAATGCCCAAGAGCCAAGTATTTCAGCTAAATACTCCTTCCCATGATGGGTTTCAGATGAATCAGCATTTACAATTAAAAAAATATTTTGCTGACAAATTTCTTACCAGATCTACAGTTACTATTCCTGTCTGAGAGGATATACTAAAATGAAAATATGAACTTTTAGATTCTAGTTACGATAGCCATTGAGATTGTCTTTCACCTGTGGGGATATCAAATTTCTGTAGGCCTAGGGTCTCATCCTCACCCTGTCACAGATTAAACACATAACTCTGAACAACTTGATTAGTTATCCCTCTCCTTTAATTGTCTCCATTTCAGTTTTTTCATCCTTGGGTCAATATTACCTACCCAATGCATAGCAAGGCAAGATATATTATTTAGGGCCAAATTAGACCATTGAGCCACTAAAGTGCCCTCGGGTTCTGGCAGGGACAATTAGATCTGCTGGTCAGAAGCAGCAGTGGTGGGAGGACACCAGCACCAGCTCTGAAAACCTACTAGAGTGGTAAATAGGTTATGCATTTTACAGTTGACAACCCATTTCTCCCACAGCAGTGATATAAAGAAATTGGCACAAATCTGAGTCCACACTACACCTTTCCTACAGATTAAACAGCCCTCGTGGTATGTATGTTCCTCTCACAGCTATCTTCCACCTTCTGCCCTAAGGAATTGTGCTACTTTTCCAGTCATTCCCATCTGTTCACACATAACAAAGATGCACAGGCAAAATCCTCATGCATGTGTTACTTGCAGATGTAACAGAGATTACATACGTAATCACAGAAATCTTCACTGATAGAAGGTATTTCTGTTTTGCATATCTGTATTAGGTGACACCCAGGCTCTCCCTCAACGGACTCTGTTCTCCAGTACACACATATCGAGAAAGCTGGAGTAGATTCCAAGTTACTTCATGTTTACTCAGCAGGGGATCTCTAACCACACCATCAGCATTATCGCTGATGTGCGATGCACTTGTATATGTCAGCCTTAAGATCACAGCCAAGATGGGTCCCATTTTGCTATGCTAAATACATAATAAATTATATTTCTTCTTTACCATTTTCCCTTGGACATAATATTTAGGGCAGTGGGGTCACTGGCAAATGCTCCTGAGAGAGGTGTTGCTTACTTGAAGATAAGGACAGGAGCCATAGATCTGCTTCTGTGAGCAAAATATGTGGTGTTATTGATATACTGTGGTTAGATTGCATAGTAGAAGCGGAAGTGAGATAGATATATTGACAGACAGATAGGTGGATAGGTGGGTAGATGAAAGAATTCATTCTATACATAAAACTAAACAACATATTAAACCACTGACCCTGAACAAAAATAATACAGAAAATTGTCATTGTATTGCAGTGTATTGTGCACCGAAATATGAAGAAAAGGGGATATAGCAAAATTCTTTAAACTTTGATTCTACATCACCAGCTTAGGTACTACTTCACTGTACTATGAGCTTTTCTGGCCTATGCATTTGGGAAGAAAACAAAGAGAACACATACAATAAGGACTTCAGGAAAGGGTAAAGGAAAGCCACATCAGTGGTAGAAGGATTGGACAAGATCCCAGTTTATAAGATGGAAGAGATTACACACCAAGTCCTGATGACACTGTAAACCTCTTCAAAGTGGAGGTTTCAAACAATCTGAAAGTGATCAAACCAAGGAATATAGCCTAAAACTACACGTGATACGATCCAAGCCATTCATTGCAAGGCAGGAGGGGATCGTATCAGACAGAGCAGTTAAGCATTGGGAGAGAGGTAATGGAGGTAATTGAGACACAATCACCAGAACTATTCAATAATAGATTAGATAAGTAGCAGAAATAACGTAGGGGAATATCCTGCATGACGCAGGGAGTTGAACTAAATCACCCCAGAGGAGAATAATTGCAATTATAGATCTGTTCCACCATCACTAGAAAATGGTGGTGCCAGGTGCAAGTATTAATTTTATTAAAAACTGAACTGGAATGTACATACTCTCAAACGTAGCCAAAGGCCATATATATTCTGTTTAGGAATGAGACTCAACCCCATTTCACAGACCTATAGATTATTGTGTTAATTTTAATTTTTGCAAAGTTGATGCTGTCTGACACTGGAAAAGGACTTGACCTACAAAGTCGGCTGAAGATAAGCCCCTGCTGCTTTGTTTCATTCATATTTGGAGAGTGTTATGTTCGATTCGTGAATCTGACATTTCATTGTAGTTTTTTGCATGTTCAAAAAAAAGACCTTGGAATAATCTGAGTATATAAAACAATCTGAGAATATAAACAGTATATTCCTCTGGGGCTTGTAGCAGAAAGCAAAAACAGCAGTGGAAAATTAGTGCACATAGCCTTTCACAAGATGCAAGAGCTCCTCATTTTTTTTAGCCATTTCTAAGAGCCTGATGTATGACATATCTTAGGTCTTGTCTCCAGTAAATTAAGCCATGGTTTTCTCACCATTTTTATTGAGAGGAGCGCCCAGATTCTCTTTCAGAAAAGACCTGATCAAAAGAGACTCTTTCCAAGCCACTTGACTTACTTTGGTATCATGCCCCCGTGGGTTTGCTAGATGTGTTCCTCAGCTTCCAAGCAGATCTGTGAGGGTTAGAGTAATCTAATCAAGTCTGACAATAGCGCTTTGCCAAAACATAGCTTTGGAGTGAAAAGCCATATGTTTAAAAATGCATGCCTTTCAGAAGTTCCCAGAGCTTCTTCCCAAATTGCTTTCACTTACAATGTTTCTTGGTGTTTGCTTACAGTAATCCTCGGCCAGACTTACGGTGGAAGGCGCTTTCAGTTCATCAAGTGCAGTCCCCTGCTATTACTGTCACCACCCTAAGTGGCCTCTTTCATAATAGGAAGGCAGTGAATTCAACAGAAAACATGAGAATCCATTGATCCCGGCATCTGACCCAGGGCAAAAGATTATACAATAAAGGGACAAGTAGACATATTAGGGACATTTCCCCATCGATTTAGATCAGAGTCCAATGACATGGCAAAGGGGACTGATGTCCTAACTGTGTCAGCCATCTGCTATTTCTGATAGTGATGCTTATAGATTCTCTGTCTCTCTTGACACATGCAAGTGACTGAGAGATCGAGTTTCTGTTATTGAGAGACTTCATTAAAGGTGGGATTTGCCTTAATAACTGAGTTGCTAGTTCTAATACTTATTTTCAAACTATTTTGCAATTCTAAATCAGAAATCCTCTTTTCAAGAAAATAATTATTCTTTTAGGATAAAATTCATCTAGCGAAATAACACTATGGAAACATTAAGAAACAATTGTTGCTTGATATGTCTAGTGATAAGGAGTTCTGTGAGCTCCTTAATATGAAGATATAACTTTATTTTCCAGGTACTTTTTCACAGATTTCATGACACAGTCTGTAAGTTCACAGTGCTAAGCATACTTCTTTTTTAATTTAGCTGCTATCTTTTCATCTATTTTGCCTGGATCCCAACTTTACAACTTTTACCATAGGGTTATTAAAAGCTTGTTGACACAAGGGTATAGAAACTAGTGCTGTTCTCTTTATCCATTAAAAAGTTAGGTTTAGGAGTCTGAGGAAGCAAACACATATGCGAAGTAATTATCTAATAATGGAAATTGAATGCAGATATTTAGTTACAAATCCACAAATTACAGGCTCTTTTAAAAACACATGCACATCCTACCACATAACATTTCCTACAGAGTAATTAGAGTTCTTTGCATCTATAATTTCACATTAATGACTGTCTAAGCAAACATTGAAATTACACAGTAATGTACCATAACAGCTCTAGATTACTTCACTTGTGTTGTGCAAAAAGACAGAGTATGTGTCAGAGAAGTTGTCAAACAATCCTACATGTACAAAATGTTAGAGACTGCTATAAATAAAACTTTTTTAACCATTTAGCATTTTTCAGTGTCCTATTATGTGCTAAAGCACACACAAATATATCTCAAAATACATGAGTATCAGTTATTTACTCAGCTGATGACTAGGAATCAGCGTACAGATATTATAAATCTCAGTCTGAATGGAATAACATGAGGATATTCAGGTCTTTATCTGTCCACACAAAGGATTCACTCCAACTTCAGTAACAGACAGTGAAAGATTCAGTAGACACTGCAACCCTAAGGAAAGAATTAAAGACTTTGGTCCATAGAGTCCCAGCTGTTGATTTGCAACATAGATCTAAAATTGTTACTTATTTACAAAAATGAAAAATGAGGAACATTTATATTGTCAGGAGTAACTTAAGGAAGTATATACTTCATAATGAGTATAGTCTCTACATGTGTATGATGATACACGTCTCCTAGAGGTCTGGAACTCAGAGAACGTTATGGTTATCTGGTAGTCAAATCTCCTTTCTGATTTGAATACTGGTGTTACTTTAAAAAGACTTAATAATAACATATAGGGATTATTTTTCAATAAAATACTCCACTCGTGATGCTTAGAAAGAACCAGAGTTCACACCAATCTTTCCAGTTGTGTTGGCTGTGTACGTAGCTTTGCTTTTCTCACTGGTGGTCACAAATAAAACTTGGAAATGTTCCTAGAGAAAATATACAGACTGAACAGAGGTTCTTATATCTGCCTTATAGAAGGCTGTTGAAAGAATTGAAGAGCTGGATCTGGCAGATTAGGGGAGGAAAGCCAGGATGAAAGCTGATCTAGATTCAATCAAGTGATGATTTTCATCGGTTGCTAGGATTCCATTCCTACTTGAGAAGAGCCATGCTGGTTCAATAATTTCAATCCAAGACAGAAGAAAACCATGAAGAAGAACTTCCCCAGTTGTTCTCTCATACAGGTGTATCCTTTAGAAAAGTCGTACTTCTGACCTCTGTAAATCTGAGTATGAAAGTAATGAAAAAATCAAAACTGAGAAAGTATCTGTTGCTTAATAAGGTATCATTTCTTCCTGTGTAACGATTCACAAACACCTGATGAAAAAGGTTTCAGCAAACTAGGGTGGCTTCTGCTCCAACCAGACCAACTCAAACATTGCTGTCCCAAAGGACACGCATGACTGAAGTAGACTGTGGAGAACAGAAATCCAGATGTGGGTCTGTACAATGAGGTCTTTACTCAAAGCTCTCCTTTTGTCCTCAAACCCACCCATCAGTTCTGGTCTGACACAACACCCAGTTGTCCTTGTAGACTCGTGATTTGTATCTGATATATTGGGTTGCTGACTCCAGTTATGGCTCCTGACCCTCTGACCACATACCTGCTTGTAAAAGCAGTCTCCATTGTCCACTAGGTCCTAAAAGGCTCACAGACAGGCACAAAGTTTTACTTGAAAATCTGTTACCCACTGCCATGCTTCAGCCCTCTTTAGAGACCCCTTCAGGCACGACTGTGTCTTCCTCTCCTGCTTTGTACCTTCTAGCCTACTGCAGATTTTCTGATCTTGCAGACTTTCTCTGCTTGTATATTCTCAATCGCTTTTTGTGCAAAGTAACTTGATTTTGATGATACAGCTGGGAATGTTGTGCTGCTTCACACTGGACATTCCTTTACATTTCATTTTTCTTAGAATATCTGGTAATGTTCTCTGGTCTCTATTGGGTTTTATATGAATACCAGTACCAATGTAATTGTTTTGTTGAGAGCAGAGAAGAGGCAGGTGCACTGATTATATGGCAGTCACCATTTGCTGTGCCAGAACACACTGTCTTCTCTAGAGTTAAATTATTCTCTGAAATAAAAGGCTTCCTGCTTTTAGGCGTGGAGCATTTTACAGGTACTACAATGCAAAATAGGACACAAGATGAATATTCCTGATACTATACTGTTTGGTGGCCTTTATTTTTAGTAACAGTTTCCAGGTTTTTATTTTAAGCAATGTATGTATCATCTTTAAAGTTAAGCGACAGATGAACTGGTCGGCAATCACATCTCATGATGTAAGAGCATGTTCAACATCAGTGTCGCAGCAAATGTAGATGCATGGAGCAATGAGTTTCACCCTTTTCCAAGCCTCTCCAGTAAATCCTTATCTCATTTTTTCAATCTGGTTACTATTTCACATCATAATGATGAGAACATTACTACTTCACATACTTTAAAAAGGAAAAGGTCTTAAGGACTCTATCTGACAAATTCAGCTCTAAGTCAGGCGTACTCTAGAGGTCACAACCTTGCCTTCTAACCGTGTGTTTGTAAGGGAAAGCAGAATCAGGCCCGGCCCAAGTTTAACCTGCATACATTCACATGAAGAGGCAGAGAAGAGACACTACTGGCTTTTCAAGAAAAAGTGCAGTTGGACCTCCACTGTACAGAAGATGCACAAAAAGCATTTTTACTGTGTCGCACTCCAATCTGATTTTCTCTTGTTTGTGATGATTTTGGATGATTAATGTTGTGCCTTTTCTGTGATGCTGTGATGAATTCTTATCTTCCTTAAATTTGATTAATCTTGCCTAGATTCAAATGCGTCTCCCCTGGGAGCTAAGGCTGTGACTCTTCTTTCCTTCCGAATTCCAGTAATGTAAATCTGTGGTGACTTCCTCGCAGAACATGAAAGAATACTACACTTTGGGGGTAACACTGCAAGCCTTCTGCTAGGCAGATGAAACCCTACTTCTGCTTATGAACATACAAAAGGTGTAGTAAGTTGAATCCTTTCCTTAAAAAAGGAAAGACAATCTACCATTGCAGGTTAACCTAACAAAAAAGAAAGAAATAGGAAATCCAGGAGCCGAGGAGAAGCAGGATAGTCTTCTGTACTCTAGATCAACCCCTGGCAAAGCCAAAGAGCTATGCTGAGTAATTTTTCTCCCTATAGTCTGTGCCATACCTTCTCTCACCTTGTGGAGGTGAGCACCAGCCTAATTAGAAGCAGAAGTCCAAATAGCAGGAGAGATGACAAGAGGGGCTGGCACAACGTCCTTGTGCTGGTCCATAAAGATGTCTATGTACACAGTGATTAGAGAACAGCAAAGCAAAACAAAACTGTGGCAAGTGCCTGGTTCAGCCTTCCGATCAGGACACTCCAGGGGGAAATGAGTCCTAGAGGAGTTTTGCAGAACCTTCCAACAGAGCAGACAAGTGAGAATACTTACTTTCCAGCAGAAATAATCGCATCTTTGGCATGCTCTTGAACAAGAAAAGCTGCCACATGCAGTGGTGTGATTGATCATCCTAAGCCCAGGGAATTTTACATCACAGGTGAGATGAAAATCAAGTTTACTGAAGCTGCTGCACTTAGAAACAGCCACATGGGGCTTTTACAAAGAGATGGAAGAGATGGAGCAGCACTTTTAAGCCCTTGTATTGCACTGTTTCATGAGCAATGCATTTATGTATGTATCCAATGCATTTATGTGTGTATCCAATTGCTCTTCAAATATATTTTCCTGTTGAGAAAGATTGTGTTTGATTACAATCCTTCTTTTGGAAGGTTCGGGTCTTAGGCATATCTTTCTTTTCTATTCAGTTTATAGACTATTCTGGGGTAGGCTGTCATTACATATGTGCCATGCCTAACACGAGGGATCTCCCAGCACAGGTAGGGCCTCTAGCTATTCTTCTAATGCAAAAAAAAAAAAAAAAACCAAACAACAAAAACCACAAAAAAACAAAAACTGCAGCACTACATATGAGGTTTTAATAGAGAATCCCTTCAATATGGAAGGACATCATGTCTTCCTCCCGCTTCTCACCCAGCTGCACTATCTCTTTGCATCACGTCAAATTTTAACAGCACATTAAAGCTCAGTTCCAGCAATTCATCAGTTCTAGCACTGTTTGGTTTTTTGAGGAGAGTTTTTGGTTTGTTTGTTTGTTTGTTTGTTTCCCCTCAAACTGTTTGCAAGCTCTTACAGAAGGCTTTTTGTTTAGTTTTATTGTGGTTTCTTTCGTTTTTTAAAGTATCCCACCAATAGGTTAGCTAGTACTAATCTCCTGCTGCACCGTAGCTAGGAGCAATCTCTTGTTGTAGTGGGAACGATTTATAATTGCAAATGCAATTGTTTTAAGCTCTAAAAGAAATGTCAGTACTATTCAGTGTGATCAGCAGCGACTGCTCAACTGGGAATCCTGATGCATGGTGAACTTGGTTTTCTTCAGAGAAAGCCACCTTGCTACTGGCCGTGTTACACTGAGTAGCAACAGTTTGGTTAATATTTTTGGCCAACGATCTCGATACCAGCAGTTGTATCTTGATGGGGGATGAGGATTTGGGGATGGTTATTTACTTTCTCCAGCTGCCCGGGTGTTTCAGGCATTCGCCGATGGCAACATTAACTCCTAACGATCGTAGCTTTGGAGTTGGTGGGCAGCAAGTTGTGAAATCGGACTGGGCACTGGAACTACGGCATGCAGAAGACCTCTTTCTGTTGTTGTTATTGTAAAATAACTCGCTCCGGGTTTTAAGTCCGTGTTTTCCTTCAGCTGCCTCGGTAACTCCAGAAACAATTCGGACGGCAATTTGATAAAACAGAGAGAAGAATAAGACTGAAAATGGTTTGATAAATGCAGTGAAGAGCAGATTAATTGTCGAATAGCGACTTGTTATATAATTATCTTTCACCACGGAGACATCTGAGACTGCAGTTATGTGGAAGGGCAGTTTCTTTAAATGACTTTTAGTTCCATGTTGAAGAACTAAAGAAAGGGACCTTAGCGTGTAGCTGCTGCATTTGGTCAAACTTCCATTGCTAGGGATTTGGAAAAAGCAGGATTTGCCTCTATCGGTATTGATTAATCTCGTGGCAGTAACCAAGTAAAGGTGGAACTGGAAATATTAGAAGTAACAACTAAAGGGAGGTTCCGATATAGATCATCAGTTATGAAAAAATAGGCGCATGCGAACCATATCATCGTCATATTTCATCGTCGGAAATAAGGACATCATCGCTTATATGTGTCTCCAAATGTTTTTAGCCATGGAGTAACTCGTGGACTCAGAAGAGCTTAATTTCTTTAACTATCGTTATAAAGTCAGATCAGGAAAAAGGGGTCGGTCGTGTGAGCCAAACCGTCACTTCGCCGCCTGCACCTTCCCGGGAGCCGCAGCTTGGGGGAACCTGAGCTGTGAAGTGCAACCCGGCAGGTCCCCTTCAGCGTGTCCACTTCATTATACCATCCTTGCAATAGCCTCGATAGTGGGTTTTTTTCTAGAGCAAGGGCACCCTGTGAGACCCCTCCTGCTACTTGACACTAATTCGAGACCGATTAAAAAGCGAGAGGAGAGGTCAAACAACTCTCCCAGAATCATCGCAACCGTGAGAAAACCTCACACAGCCGCTGAAGCCGCTTTCCAGCTCTCGGCTGGCGCAGGGACCGCCTTGGCACCGGCTCCCCGGCTGCATGACACCCGCCGGCCGTCCCCGCAGCGGCACCGTCCCGGCCGGGAAATAAATCACAGCAGCGGCTTTGAGCCGCGGGGCTCCCGCTTGCGCCCGGGTCTCCTGGCCGGGCCGGCCCGGGCACCTGCCCGGAGCTTCTCTGCACATCTGCGTTCACTGTCCACGGCAAGACAAATGGAACAAGAGTGGGGAAAAGAAAGAAAAAAGGTTCTTATCTAGCCGAAACACCTATCGCGCTTTTTTTCCCACCGGGAAACTCGACAAGTTGCCCGTTTTCGCACGCACGGGTGAACTTCGTAATGCCACGATTGTGTTTTTAATCTTTATTTTTAAAATAAAAACCATCGATGCACTCTAGGCAATATCTTTCGTTGGATACTGCCTAGTAGTAACTCCATTGAAAAGGCATGCATTTCAGTTTTCTGAAAAGGCTTATTTCCAACCTTTGAATATAAAGCGTATGAACTTTGAAACCAAAGGACGACAAATGCGTTTGGAAATGTATGAAAAAAAAAATAACACTTCTTTACTCTAGGATAGCAGATAAAATTGTCCCACGAGATTTCGGGGGGCGGGGTTAGCACAAGAAGTATGAGAGACAGCTTGCCTTGTTCTGCAAAAACATCAGACGAGCCACAGCTTGAGAACCAGTTCGCACAAAACGTGTGAGAGAAAGCTTGGATTTTTTTCGGGAGAGAAAAAAAAAAAAATCAGAGAAGCCACAGTTTGAGAACCAGATCTGAGGAAAGGTGTCTACATTTTGATAATGACAAAGATGGGGACAAGTTAATCTGAGAAATATTAAAGGTCGAGAATTTGAGATAGAGGAGCACATCGCGGCCTTCGCTTTTAGCAAGCTGTATTAGAAGTGACTCGGTTCACGGTACGGCGAGGGCCGGGGCGCTGGGCAGACGCGGGGGGACAGTCCCCGTGGGCCGAGGCAGAAATACAGGCACGGGGAAATTTGGGAGGGAAGGAGGCAGAACACATCCCGGTTTCTTTGGTGGCTCCGTGTTACCTCCTCCGTCCTGACCAGAGAAAAAGTGCTGCAAGAGCGAGGGCGGGCTGGCAGCGCCCTTTGAAGTTTAACAACATGTCGGCGGCCCACGGACACGGGTGGGGGGAGCCCGGGAGGCCCCTCCGTGGGCCGGGGGGCGGCTGCCGCCGGCTATGGCGAAGGCGGACACCCCACCGACACGGCGGGGGCATAAATAACATCGGGGCGGCCCCCGGCAAGAGGAAGGTCGGGGGCCGGGGGGAGAGGCTATACGTCCCCGTCCACCAGGCTGAAGTGCTTGCCCGGCCCGGGGAGGCAGAGGTAGGGGATGGCGCTGCCCGGGTAGAGCAAGGGGAAGGGCAGCGGCAGCAAGCAGCGGCTGAGCAGGGTGCTGTCCTTGTAAAGGGCCGGGAAGGAGAGAGCCGCGGCGGCCGGGGGCGGCGGCTCCCCGGGGGGCTCCGCCGGCCCCGGCCCCGGGCCCTCGGGCTCGGCCGACATCTGTCTCTTGAGCTTGTTGCGGCGGTTCTGGAACCAGATCTTCACCTGGGTCTCGGTGAGGTGCAGCGCGGCGGCCAGCCCGGCCCGCTCGGCGCTGCTCAGGTAGCGCTTCACGTCGAAGGTGGACTCCAGCTGGAAGACCTGGCTCTTGGAGAAGATGGTCCGCGTCTTCTTCCTGCCGCCCGCCGCCGGCGACCTGCCGCTCTCGCCGCCGCAGCCCCCGGCCTCCCGCGGCGGCGGCTGCCGGGGGCCGCCCAGCCCCTCCGCGGGGAGCGGAGAGCCCACGCCGCTGCCACCGCCCTCGGCCTCCGGGTGGAGGCCAGGGCTCGTCCCCTCCGCCCGGAGCCGGCGGGGCTCGCTGCCTGCAACGGCAAAGCACAGCATCAGCCCCCCACCGCCGCCCGCGCCCCCGCCCCGCATGCACGCACGGCCCGGCTGAGCGCTGGGGAGCGGGGCCGGGGGGGGATAGGATGGGGAGGGGGCTGCCGAGAGCTGGCCACGGCCCCCCACACCCTCCAGAGGGGAGAAGGGTAAGGAGCTTCCAGTAAGGATCTAAGGAAATCCCTCTGCCAGCTGTATGACAGAGCAGTCAGGGGCCCCTGGACACGGGACAACCAACCAAGGAGGCCGGGAGGGGGGTAAAACACCCTGGAAAAGCCCCTGGAAGCAGGTTTGGTGCGTGTGTGCGTGTGCGTGTGCCGGTGACATCTCCTCCCGTCCGTCCGCCGAGCCTCGGTTCCTCCTCCAGCTGCGTGGGTGCCGCGGCTGCCTGTGGGTGTGTGTGTGCTCATGTCTGCGTGTGGGGGTGCGCGGTCCCGGCCCGGCGGCGCTGGGGAGGCCCGGGGCAGACCCCCGCCGGGTGCGGGGCTGCGGGCCGGGCCGGGGCCACCTCCTGGCTGGGGACCGGGCTGCGACCCGACGTGCGAGACAGCCTGAGTGGGGCTGCCGGCTCTGTACCCGAGTTGCTGGAGCCTTTACTGGGGTCTTGCTCCGCAGGCCCCTCTTCCTCCTCCTGCTTCTCCGGCAGCGCGCAGCGGGCTCTGCCCTGCTCCCGCGCCGGGCGGCGGGGGCCGGGCTGCAGGATGCTGTCGATGCTGAAGGCCGGCGGCGCGGCCGGGACCGGCGGTGGGGCTCGGCGGCCGCCCCCGAGCTGCACCATGGCTCCCCGAGCCGAGCCGAGCGGAGCCGCTCCGTGCCGCGCCGCGGGACTGGCTGCGGCGGGAGGGCGGCGGCGGCGGCCGGGGCGGGGGGAAGGATGGGCCCGGGAGAGGGAGGAGGGGTCGGGGCGGCGGAGGGAGGGGATGGAGCTAGAGGGAGCCAAAGGACTGGGGACGGGGGGAGCGGTGCAGGGGAGGGAGAGAGGGAGGGGAGGCGGCCGGGAAGGGAGGGAGCGAAGGAGGAAAAGGAGCAGGAGCTGGAGGGAAGCGGGGAGGAAGGGATGGAGTGGCCCCTTTCCTCGCTGCCGGTGAGGTGCGCCCCGAAAGGGTGCCCCGGGCAGCCGGGGCCGGGCAGGGCTGGCCGTCCTCCTGCCCAGGCCCTTCACTGCCGGGGGGGGGGGCAGAGCCAGGCCGAAGAGAGACCACGGGAAAGGCGAAGAGGAGGTGGGATGGCAAGAGGGAGATCGCTGGAGTGAAGGAGAAGGATGGAGGGAGAGGACTGGAAATGAGAGCAGGAGAATGGGGTGGAGTGCGACAAGGAAAGGCAGTGATGGCAGTGAGAGAGGGCAGGAGGGAAAGGGGAAGCTGGGAGCCAGTGAAACCCTTCCGTGTGTTTGTACAGCACCTGGCACGACCCCAGACAGTGCTGAGGGCATTTGCTGCAGATCACCGATGCCGTTGTAAGGGGATGGGGGGCCCTGGGGAAGAGGAATTCATACAGCCCGAGTCCCTCCTCTGTGGTCCTTCCACCTGCGGACCCTCAGGCCGAGTATGCAGAGTTCCCCTGGGGAGAAAGGGAGCCCCTGTCCTCCCGAGGAGCCCCGTGGTGTCAGGCCACCCCGAAATTCCCACCCCGCGGGTCTGCAGAGCTCTTCCGCAGTTTTCAAGGGCTAAAAGTTGTATGAGATCCTGCACTTGCTACAGGAATGGTGAAAAAGTGCTGGTTGCTGTGCATGGGTGTGTGTGGGTACGGCCAAGGCGTGCCTTTTGGAGGATGGAGAAGCCCTCGCCTGTGGTGTGGGAGATCACAGAATCATAGAATCGTTTAGGTTGAAAAAGACCCTTAAGATCATCGAGTCCAACTAGCACTTCCAAATCCACCACTAAACCATGTCCCTAAGCACCACATCCACACGGCTTTTAAATACCTCCAGGGATGGGGACCCAACCACTTCCCTGGGCAGCCTGTGCCAGTGCCTGACAACCTTTTCAGTGAAGAAGTTTTTCCTAATATCCAACCTAAACCTGCCTTGGCGCAACTTGATGCCAGATGCTGGAGGACTTCGGGAAGGATCATTGGGTTTCTGTATTATCTGCAGAAGTTTTGCTCCCCACCACCTACCAACGCTGCAACGTTTTAAAAACCATTTGCACTACTCAAGGCAGGGCGTCCAGCGACGTTAGAGCCGCCATCAGTTGTGGATCGCAGGGAATCTTCTCCTTCCCTGTGCCCCTGTGTAAAGCCAGGGAAATGTCTCCAACCGGCTTTTAAGAGGCCTTTTAGTCCAAACCTCGAGGTTTCCACCATGAAAACTGCTGAGGGCAAGCGAGAAGCCCTTGAAAAAGAGTTGACAATACAAGTGCTGACAGGCTCTTAAATATTGTGGTGCCAGAGATTCCGTGAGCTAAAATCAGGGCATCTTAAGGCTTTGGACTGTGTTAATCTTTAACGCACTGGTACTTGAGAGAGTGAGTTTCAGCTCTTTTTCATGAAAATGTGTTTCACTTTATAAATGCACTCAGATTTTAATACAGCCGTCTGTACATTTTCCACCAGGCGGAAAAAAAAAAATATATATATATCTCTCTATCTTCCATCAACACGATTATTGGCCAAATGCCCAATTCGTTGCATTTATCTTGCAATCTCCACTACAAGCCGGTGGTTCTGGTGTTGCGAAATGTCCCATTAAGAGAGTGCGATAGGGCTAGAGAAGGGACAGGGAACAGTGGTGCAAAATGCGAAGAAGCAGCTGAAAAGATAAATTAAGAAATTCCGTGTGAGCTGGTAAAACTTGGAGCATGGGGGACCTGGATGCCAGGTCGGGTGGGTCTTTGCCCCTGCGCTCCTGTCTCGGCCTCCCTTCCCGCTGCCTGAGTGAGGCATGTCCCAAGTGCTCACATCTGTTCTTTCTGCAAACCATTTCCCTTTTAGTCCCACAAAAATCCATCTTAAAAAGCAAATGCATTGACGCAGTGTGCTTTCCTAGAAGACATTTTCTTGGACGAAAAAGGAAAACTTGAAGAAGGCAGAAAATAAGAAAGAAATTGAAGAAGGAGACATAAGGTTTATCTCCCAGTTTTTTTCACCGCGGCCCCCTCCGCCCCCGAGCAGTCCGAGCCCAGCCCTGGGAGACCCGGCCCGGTAACACCCCGCCGGGAAAGGTCTGCCCTCCTTTCCCAGCCCCGTTTGGCCGCTTTACAAAACCGATTTTTTTTTTTTTCCCCCCCTGACAAACGGCGCAGTGAGGGAGCATACTACAGTGCCGGATCTCCCCAGCCGCTGCGGCAGCTTGGAAGCAATTCACTGGCAACAGGAGGATGGGGGGCCTCCGGTGTCCCCCCTGCAGCGAGTCCTACAAGCCAAATCCCTACTGGGCTCCTCATGCCCTCTGCTAGGGTCCCTCTTACCTTTAGGGGTAGTGAAGACTTGACTCATGCCAACAGGCAGAGCCCGATCCTGCAAAACCCAGACAACCGCCTGCAAAGCGCAGCCCCAGGGAGGGAGCGCTCTGCAGCGGGGCTGCCGCGGAGGGCGGGGGGGGGCGCGGAGGAGCCCCTGTCCCCGCTCCAGGCCCCCTGCAACCCCCTCCGAGCCCCGGCCGCCACCTTGCTGCTGGGGGGGAGCGGTGTCCGGCGGGGCGGCGGGGCGAGAGCCCTTGCCAAAAGTCAGAGGGCTTTCCCGAGTGACCGGTTGCCACGGCGTGGGGAGCGCAGTCCCGGGCAGAGGCTGAGCCGAGAGCGGTCGCCGGGTATGGGCGGCTCTGGCCGGGGTCTCCGCTTTCTGCTAGGATCAGCAGCCCGGGGCTGGGCCAGCAAAGGGGGGGTCCCCCCAGCACCATCGCAATTCACTCCCCAGGCTCCGAAAGGCCGTCGGACACGGTGCTTAATCACTCCGTTTAAAAGCAACAATTTTCCTTACGATAGGTAGAGGTTTTCCGACACTGGCACTTTTTAATCCCGCGCTTCATTTGTATTTTATCCGGGAGGAATCTTGTCGGCTGGGACGTGTCCTGACGCACGGCGGCAGCGCGGGAAGAGCGAACCTTTTCCTTTGAATAATATATTGCTGTATGAGAAACTAACGTCATGCTGAATGGAAACGTTTTACCTGGGAAAGCTTTTTTACCAGAAGTCACCCGGCACACATATCTTTATTTCCATTTTAGCTCAGAGCACAAAAAAGTCTCCTACTCTAAATCTAAATCTGATGGAGATGAAATCTGATTAGATTCTAGAGAAACGCCAGAGAGTCCGGTTTTGCTTGGCGTACGGAATCGGGCTTGTTTTATCCCCCGGTGTACTCGAGGGTAAAATAGGCCCTCTCTGCTTTCACGTCCTCTTCCAAAGAAGACCCTGCTCATTGCGGTCACGCTGGCACCTTGCGGCGGCGTTGAAGCCGTACCGCTGCTCTGCCGGGACGGAGCCCGGGCCAGTGGGTCCGAGCCCTGTCTCAAAAAAAGTTCATCAAAATAACCAGGCGGCTTTGGCTCCCTTAGCGCTGCAGGTCCCTGAAATAATAAACTCGATTTTGCGGTTCAGCAGCAGCCGGGTGCACGTTGCCGCTGGCCGCTGGGGTCGCCCCCTCCCCGGCGGGGTCCCGCCGCCGCCCCCGGGCGCAGGCAGCCGTCGGGGCAGCGGGGACAGCCCTGGCCTGCGCCGGGCATCTCGGGCAGGGAGCGAGGGGAGAGAAAAAGGCTTCACTAGCTCGAAGGCAACTCTCCCTGGAGGCAGGAAGGCAGATACAAGTGTCATACATAAACAGACTTTTCGGGGGAGTTGGGCGCGCCAGGCCGACTCCTTCATCCCATAGGTGCGGGACACAGACGGGTCTGGCTCTGCTGGGACCCGGGGACAGAGCATCCCTTTTCGAAACCTTTTGTTTCTCTCTGAGGTCAGTTCAAAGTCCTCAGCTAAATCACCTTCCTGCAACCTTTGCACTTGATCCTAGAGGTGCGCGGTAAAATCCTAGAGGGGATTTCCGAATAAAGCGAGCAATTCTCGGCTGTTCAGTAGCCTGGGATTGCTAAACACAGGACAGGAGAGGAGAGTGAGAGGAGAGGGAGAGGGAGAGGGAGAGGGAGAGGGAGAGGGAGAGGGAGAGGGAGAGGGAGAGGGAGAGGGAGAGGGAGAGGGAGAGGGAGAGGGAGAGGGAGAGGAGAGGAGAGGAGAGGAGAGGAGAGGAGAGGAGAGGAGAGGAGAGGAGAGGAGAGGAGAGGAGAGGAGAGGAGAGGAGAGGAGAGGAGAGGAGAGGAGAGGAGAGGAGAGGAGAAGAGAAGAGAGGAGAAGAGAAGAGAGGAGAAGAGAAGAGAAGAGAAGAGAAGAGAAGAGAAGAGAAGAGAAGAGAAGAGAAGAGAAGAGAAGAAAAGAAAAGAAAAGAAAAGAAAAGAAAAGAAAAGAAAAGAAAAGAAAAGAAAAGAAAAGAAAAGAAAAGAAAAGAAAAGAAAAGAAAAGAAAAGAAAAGAAAAGAAAAGAAAAGAGAAGAAAAGAGAAGCGAAGAGAAGCGAAGAGAAGAAAACAGAAGAAAAGAAAAGAAAACAGAAGAAAAGAAAAGAAAAGAAAACAGAAGAAAAGAAAAGAAAAGAAAAGAAAAGAAAAGAAAAGAAAAGAAAAGAAAAGAAAAGAAAAGAAAAGAAAAGAAAAGAAAAGAAAAGAAAAGAAAAGAAAAGAAAAGAAAAGAAAAGAAAAGAAAAGAAAAGAAAAGAAAAGAAAAGAAAAGAAAAGAAAAGAAAAGAAAAGAAAAGAAAAGAAAAGAAAAGAAAAGAAAAGAAAAGAAAGAAAAGAGAAAGCTTTACATTTTAGGCACACATGTAGATTTTCATTAACATCTTTTTTAGTAGATATTCATGTATCTCACTACATAGAAATGAAAACGTAGCACCCGTAAGAAGAATTGAGAAACTCAGGAGAGTTAAATGGAGCATTAAGAAATCCGCCATAAAGCTATATTCACTGGGAATGGAAGGGGAAATGCAATAAAACTGCCCGGACCGAACGCGGGGCTGAGCACTGAGCACTGAGCACTGAGCACTGAGCACTGCGGGCCGCCGCCGGCTGGAGCGCGGCTGCCGCCGGTCGATGCGGGAGCGGGGCGCGCCCCCCGCCCGGCTGCCACGTTCGCCGGGGCAGAGACAGGCTCTTCCAAGATAATGCAGCGTAAAAGAAAAAAAAACAATCGATCCAAATATATTGTTCAACACTGGAGCCAGCGCGCACCTATGAGATTTATCAAGTATTGATTTGCATTAATATTTTAGACCCATGCCTACGAGAAAAGTTATAGGCCATCTTAAGGCGGTGAGCAATGTACCATTTGCAAAGTAGCCATTTAACAAGGTGCATTTCAGCGTATCGATCATTTTCATTTAAAGTGTAATTAATAATAACTTCTTACGGCAGCTACCCCAGGAATATATTTCAGAAGGTCAGTTCAGATAGGATTTTGATTTTCGTTTGGTTTGCTTAAAAAAAAATTAAATCTTTTCACTAATTATTTTTATTAGCGTCCAATAAACACAAGTTATCTTTGTGAGTAGTCTGGCAAGGTTTTCCTTTGCCTCGCCTCTGGAGTGCCATCTAGCTAAGCTGTTGTAGCAACATTCATTACATAAATGTCAACAGACAAGGATTTATGCTGCATAATAATATTACAGCTGTAGTATAACTGGATTTATTTTAAAGCTATTCTGAGGTTGCTTTGATCTATAAAGCAGCAACGTATGCCTCTATATGTCGCAAACAGCCTTTACGAAACTACTTTGAGCGTTACAGTCCGCCAACATTTTTCTGACAGCATTCTGTTTGCAGAAGAAGCACAAAGCGTGACTCTTACCTCTTCGGCTTGTTTAATAAAAAATATACACAGGGAAGAAAACTGCGAGGAATCTGCTGTCCTGATTTCAGGGATGGGCTTGGGGTTTGGGGGTTTTTGCCTGCTTTGAAATCGTCAATGTACATTTTGCTAGCTGGTTCTCTGCATCCTGCAGAAATTTCTTGCCATCAGGTACAACGAAAAGCGTCTTTTAAAAAGCTACGAGGTAAAGAAACCTGAGGTGCATGTGTTCCTACTTTCAGCACATACTTTTAATAAGCCACTGTAAAGCACTTTCTGCATGTACAGAATAAGGCATAAGTAAGCACTTTTTCTTAGATGAATTCACGTCTTGCACCTTTTTAATATTTTACTATGATCATAAGTTACAAATACAGTGTATGAAAAAAAATCTGTTTATTGATATAATCAGCACGTCTTTAAAAAACAAACAAACTAATGTCAAAACACATTTTAAAAATCCGATTGATCATTTAGCCCTGCCAGTTCCTTAACTTCAAGAAAAGAATATTTAGTAGAATCGGAAGTATAATAATCTCATATGTTACTCCAAAGAAAAGGCATGTGGAGAGTGGCAGGCGTGTTAAGTTTCGCGTTGGATTACAATCTACTCTGATATGACTGTAGTGAGCCAGGCTTTTACTCCAGTAAGTAACACTGGGAGATCTGGGGAGCTGGGTATAGCGGGGGAAACGGTCTGGCCGCTCTCTTCCAGGGGCAGCCAGGTTCTGAAGGGTATCAAATCAAGTGTTTGAGCCCCGAGGAAGAAACATCGCCCCAAGTCACCTCCTCTGAGCAGGAGAAGGCTGCAGTCCGCCCCAGCCGCTCCCCCGCGGCCGGCGGGTCCCCGCCGGGCACCGGCCCCCGGCCCCGCCGCCTCCCGGTCCTTCTTACACTGCCCGAGGACCAGGCTTTAGAAGTTTTCGCCCCAAAATCGAGTGTTTGACGGATATGCAAAGAAAACGGCTGGCAAAGATCTCCCGGAGTGAGACGAGGGATTTCAGAGCAGTTGGAAAAAAACCAAAACCAAAACGAAAACCAGCTCCCAGAAACGGGGCTCAAGTTGAAACGAGCATCCCGGCAAGTGAGCACTTTTCTAAGGAACCCGGAATATATATGTATTTATTTCATTCTCGAGTGGTTTTGAGGCTTTCAGCGTCCTGACTTCAACTGTGCAGGCTGATGCCCAGAGCCATGTTTCAGGCCAAAGCGAAAAAAAAACCACAAAAACAAACCAACAACAAAAAGCGGTGGAGAGGTTATAATCCGCCCCTGACCCTTCTTCTCAGGTTTCGTATCAAAGCTGAAGCTCCGCCGCATCTCGCCGATCGATTTCATAACAAGAAACCGTGAGATTGTTCCAAATATAATGCAAAGCGTAGGAAATAGTAAAAATGAGATGGCTCTTTCTTCACTGGGGACTGCTCCGCATGCACGTACCCCAACAGATCCAGGACCCGGCTTTCCCTGCGGGGCCACCGAGGGCTCCGAGCTGGTCGGTTCAATTACATCTGATTATGCCCCAAAACGTACGGTCAAAGCTTGACCTTCCACCAAGGCTGAGTTTTATAAGGTCATTTCCCCCTTAATATTCGGGAAAAGAAATTCAAAGCTTTGGAAACAATGATGGACCCGATATTCATTTTAGCAGTGGGTAGAGGGGGGAAACAAAACAGTTATTAAAGGAAAAAGATAGCTTGGCATGCATAATAGTTCATATAATATCGCATTACAGGTTAGCTTGCATAACTAGCCATACAACTCCCCAGTCTCTCTCCATCTGATTATTTTTCTTTTCTTCCTTTTTAATTGCCAGTGCCAACTATTAATCGATTATACAAACCGATCCCGTAAGAGACAGACAAGTCGAGGTGTGTTTTCCTCAATCTCCTCAGGAGACCGAAATAAGTGGCAAACCCACCGGTAAAACACAGTGTGTTGAAATATATATATATATTTAACCGTGTATTTTAACCAATAGTTTGTCAGGGAAATAAAACGAAAACAAGGAAACCAAATCCTCACAGCTCGGACTTCAGCGGGGCGAATTCATTCCAACAATTTGCCTTCAAGTTGTTTCAAATCAAAAAGCCAGCATCGAGAAGGACCAGGGGCCATCAGCACATGCTTGGGTATCGATCGTACGAAAATGAGAGTAACAAGGCGGGGGGGGGGGGGGGGGATCTGTGCGAATTAAGTGGCTAAAACAAAGGGCTCTGGAGAAGCTGCTGGAGGCGGGGATCCGCAGGGCCCCCGCTCTGCACGGAAAGCAGCCGGGACGGCGGGGAAAAGGAAAGATTTCCCCTGCAGGAGAGCTGGCCCGGGGCAGCGGAGGGCCCGGGGAAGGTCCCTCGGCCGCGGCTGGGGCCCCGAGGCTTCGCCGTCCGTGGGGCGGGGGCGGCGGGGCCGGGAAGAGCCCCCGGCCCCGGCGGTTCCGTACATTCGTCTCAGGCTGGGCAGCTCGGGGGGGGAAAGGAGGGGCTGGGGGGCTGGTGCCCCCCGGAAAACGCCGGTCCCTGTCACCCGGGGGCCGAGGCGGCGGTGAGGGCTTTGCCGCTGCCACGGGGCTGCATTTTCTTTGGATGCGCGGCGGGGGGAGCCCCGCCGACCCGCTCCCGGCTCATGGCTGGGGTCCTCGTAGTCCTTTCGGTTCCCTCCGGCTGCTGCGCGTCGCTCCGAGTTAACCCCAAAAGTAAGTTTATTGCACGTTTAAAAAAAAAAAAAAGTCAAAAAGCAGAAAAATCGAGAAAGGTGTAAGTTGGAAATAAAAAGTCCGGGGAGGAAGGGGGCTGGAGCTGGAAGCCGGGGGAGGGAGGCCGCGGTCCCGGCACAGGTGGGCGCTCAGACGAGTCCTGTCATCTGCGACCGTAGGAAAGGGAGGGAGGCGGCGGGGAAGGTGCCCAGGGGGTAGCTGACGCCGCTGGAGAAGCCCACCAAGGGGGGCGACATGTGGGGCAGGGTGAAGCCCAAGGCGCTCGCCGGCGAGTTCTCGTGGTACAAAATGGGGACCCGCACTATCCTTTGGGCGGCGTGGGAGAGGTTGGCCGCCTCCAGGTCGGCGGCCAGCTGCCGCTTCCACTTGTTGCGGCGGTTCTGGAACCAGATCTTCACCTGGGTCTCGGTGAGGTGCAGCGAGGCGGCCAGCCCGGCCCGCTCCGAGCTGCTCAGGTAGCGCTTCACGTCGAAGGTGGACTCCAGCTGGAAGACCTGGCTGCGGCTGAACACCGTGCGCGTCTTCTTCTTGCGGCCGGCGGCTCGTTGCTCCGGCTCTCCCGGCTCCTCGCCGCGCTCCTCCTCCTCCTCTCGGCCTCCCGGCCCCGGCCGCCCGCCCGCCGGGCCCCGCGCCGCCGCCCGCCCGCCGCCGCCCGCCCGCTCCGCCGGCTCCTCGGGCAGCTCGGGCGAGTCCCGGTCGCTGGCTGCGGAGAGAGGCAAGGGCTGGGAGGTGGGGCCGCTGCGGGGAGCGTGGCCCAGCCGCCCGCTGACCCGGAGGGAGCGCCTGCCCCTCGCCCCGCTCACCGGGAGGGGAAGTACGGCGGCTGCGGAGAGAGCGGGGCCGGCGGGAGGGCGAGGAGCCCGGGCAGGGCCTCCTGCCGCTGCTCTGTCCCTTGCCACGCACCCCCAAACATCGGTCAGTATATGCACGCACGCGCCCGCATACTTACAAGGAAACACAGAAAGTGTATTTCGTGCATGTATACATATAGTCATCTATATACTCATATATATGTGCGTATGTGTGTACACATCTAAGTGTAAGCACGTACCTAAACGCACACATAGATAGCATACACATACGTTTAGATATATGTTTAGTACACATACAAGTGTACATGTATATGTATCCACACATGTATATATGCACAGAAATACATGTACTTTTTCATATATGGATGTACGCATACGAATACATGCGTACTCATACACACACGTGTATGTGTATACATTTACACACATATGTACACACATATACTTACAAGTACACGTGTAAGTATACTGGTGTGTGTAAGGGGATAAGTATCATAGTGCGTGTGCATATATAAAGGGAGGTAAGAAGGAAAATTTTTCGCTTCACGTTGTTCTGAACTTGATGAACTAAAAGGCTCGGGTCAGCTACTCTAATATCGGGACATCGCCTCCCAGCATGTCTCCGTGGAATTTCCAACATCGTGCCTTCCATTTGCAATTTTAAAGGGGGGAAAATATTTCCTACTCTTTATAGAACAGAGGGGGAAAAAAAAAAAAAAAAGAAAAGAAAAAAACCCGAGAAAAACAAGGCAGCTGTTTCGGGGGTCGTTTTCTGTTTCTAGATCTACTTTTGAGAGAAATTAAAAATACTAATAAACCTATCGCTGTAAAAAGAGACTCTTTGGACTACAGATCACGCCTCTTTTCCTGACTGAGAAATCGTGCGAACTCTACAGGCTCGTATAGAATCAAAGAGATGCGCCGAGGGACTATATTTTTTCTATCAGGATAAAAATAACTACTGATCGCAGCCCATAAACTTTTTCAGATGTTAATTTCTGCCCCTGAACCCAGGTTTTTCCTCCAGCGCCCTTTCCAGCGGGATCCCGGCCGCGCCAGGCCGCTGCCGGGCGCCGCCGCGCCGGGGAGGGGGGCAGCGGGGCCGGCCCCGCGGGAGGGGGCGGCCGGGGCGCCGGGGCCCGAGCCCGGCTGCTCCCCCGGCTTTCCAAACTCTCCCCTGCGCTGCTGGGGACGGTGCTCCCAGCTCTCCGGCTTGCTGGGAGAGCTTGCGTCAAAAAAAAAGCCAGACCTCCCTCTTAAAAAAAAAAAAAAAAAAAAAAAGCAGAAGAAAGAAAAAGGGATGGGGGAGCGGAAAGGAAAGAAAAATCCCCGAGCAGGCAAAGGAGCCCTGTTTACATTTGGGGCGGCGGGGCGGAGGCTCCAGGTGCCTGACACACCGCCAGCATTTCCGGAGATTTGCCCCGGGCGGCCGAAAGCGGGGAGGCAGGGCGAGGGCTGCGGCGGGCTCTGCGCGCATCCCGCTCCGCGCCTGCCCCGGGGGCCGCGGCGGGACCGGACCCCCCCGGGGGCAAGCACGGACACCCCCCTCCCCGCCAACCCCAGCCGGGCCCGCTGATTCAGGGTAGGGAAAGGCGACTTACTGTCGGGGCTGGCGCAGCCCAGGAAAGCGGCGTGCGCTCGGCGGTACCAGCCGACGGCGGCGTCGCGGAGGGGGCAGCCCGGGGCGCCGAGGCGCAGCGGGGAGCGCGGCCCGCAGCGGGGACCCCCGCGGCCGCCGCCGCCGCCCGCCGCCGCCCGCCGCGCCCCGCCGCCCGCCGTGCCCTCGGTGCCCAGCAGGTCCTCGATGAAGAAGGACGAGACGCGGGCGGAGGTGGAGCCGGCGTTTTCCGTGGCTTCGTCCGGCATCGTCGGAGAGAGCTGCGGGAGGGGGGTGCCGGCTCCGCCGGCGGCTGGCTTCTCGGCTCCCCGCTGCCCCGCGGCCGCCTCCTGCCTCTGCCTAGCCCCGTGGATGCTCTCCTGGTATAAAAGGGTTTTTTTCCGGAGTAATCATTTCAGATCGCGGTTTGCCATCATTTCCTGCAAGCTAGGAAGGGAGGGGGGAGGGGGAGGAGGGGAAGGGAACGGGGAAGGAAAAAAAAAAAAAAGCAACCCGACAACCCATCGGAGGCGCCAGATTCTGCGCGAAAACGATAATAACGAAATAAAAATGTCACGCGAGTTAAACGCTGGACACGCGAGGGGGAATCCTGCGATTGGAGGAGGGCGGCGGCAAATGGGATTTCCGCGGGGGAAGCGCAGGGCGCGGAGCGCGGCGGGGCCGGGCGCTGCCGGTGCCTGGGCGGGCGTGTGCGTGTGTGTGCGTGTGTGCAGTGCGGGGTGTGCGTGTGCGTGCGCCGCCCCGGGGCTGCCACTCACGAGCTCCTTATTTAGGTCAATTAGGGAGCAAATCCCGGCGCGGGGGGAGCGGCGGGGCCGGCCCCGGCACACGGGCAGCAGCCGGGGGGGGCTCGGCCGCTCCACCTCCCGGCCCTCCCATTGGCTGCAGCCGGCTCAGCGGGCAGCCCAGCCAGCCAATCCGCGCCGCGGACATCGCGGTTATATTAATATCATTAATAATAATCAACCCCCCTCCCACCCCCCGCCGGGCGCTTTCATGTCTGCGGCGGCGGCGATGGACGGAGGAGATGCGCCCTCCGCCGCCTGCAGAGCCTGCACCGGCCCCCGGGCCCCGCAGCCACCGCCGCGGGCTGCCGGCGGAGCGGTGAGGCTTTTCGCCGCCCGGAGCCCCCGGGATGGGGCACTGGGACCTGGGGGGGCGGCGGAGGGACATCGGCCCCCGTGAGCAGGCAGTGTCCGCACTGTCCCGCCGGCGGAGGGGAGGGTCCCCGGCAGGGGAGGGCGGGGGCCCTCGCTGCAGGGTCTGCCGAGGCCCGGTTGGTGGCATTTAACCTTTTCCTTTATACGTATGCATATACATATACAAATACATGCGTATTACATATATATATGCATATAATGTCTGTATAGTTTGTTTAAAGACAGACAGCCCCCACCCATCCCGCCGCCCCGGGCGGGGAGGCAGCGACGATGCGCTGCCCGCTCCAGCACCCAGCCCACGGCTCCTGGCGTTACCCCTCGGCAGCCCGACTTTTTTGTTATTATTCCTATTGTAATTTCACTTCATGGAAAGCCATAAAGCCACCCTCCGCCTGCCCCCTTCTCTTGAGCCTTCTGGATCCGCCCGCCTCGGACAGGGACCCCCAGCAACCCCACAGAACTGCCCCTCGCTGCAGGGCGCCGGGGCAGGGGAGTTATCCTTCGCCTTTTTCCTTGGGATCAGGCGAGCCAGGTTTGTAGAGGGACGAGTCGATCCAGAGTGCACGTCGGAGACCCGTGGACGTTTGGGTGAGTACACAGATGCCCTTGCGATGTTTACCTGCAGGTCAGCGCCCTCCTCCTGCTCTGTTCTGCCTCCTCTGTCGGGATATCCCTGCTCGTTCCCCTTTGCGGTACTCCTGGATAAGCACCCCTTTCCCAAGCCCCGCCTCCCCCTCCCGCTCCTGGACGGGGGCACCGGTTGCTGCCCGGGAGCGTCCGGCGGGGCCGGGGCGCAGCCGGGTGCGGGGCCGGCCTCCCCGGCGCGGAGCGGTCCTGGGGTGGCGGTGGGGACCTTTGAGGTCCTATTTAGGGAAGGAAAAAAAAAAAAAGGGAAAAAAGGAATAATTCCACTTCCAAAGATTCCAGAAAAAATGCAAACAGACAGAGCTCTGAAACGGACTGCGGGAAGACAGGAATATACGCGGACGCGCTCGGCTTTCTGTCCTACCTGGGCAGAGACCGGGAGCAGTCTGGCGAGCTGTAAACCGGCCGAAAGTGCATTCGTCACTTGTTGCACAGGAGTGACGTTAAGGAACATTGCTTTTATGCTCTGCACATCTTGGTGCGTGTTGCTGGGTAGGAAATATGAGTTTGACCGATATGTCTTAAGCATCCATAAACCGTCAGCTCTGTTTGACTGGCAGACTCAGAAAATATATGTATGCTTTCCGGAATAAAGAGAAAAATGTGGACCCTGGTTACTTCTATACATTTTATACACAATGTGCAAACGATATGCATGTATCCCGTACCCATATTTTATAAAGTGTTCCTACAGCGTGGCCATGCAACTTATGTAATGGTATTTGCTTTCCACTTAGAAATAGTATAATCAAATCAATAAGAGTAAGTTTGCTCTTGCTTTTTTTTCCCTCCGTATTTCTTTAGCATAACGAGTAACTGTTTGGTGTGCAATAATGCTGAACTGTGTTTGTGAAAAGTCATGTATTCCTGAAACACAAAATCAAGATGAGTATAATCCTATACCTGCAAATACAACACTTGTACATACACGTCCGTGTGTATGGCGTATTTTTTTAAGCTTGTAGTTATGTTTACGTACCTTTTACATTGCTATAGCGACATGACTACTAACACTTTGTGCTTATTACTCTTTCTGCTTATTATGATGAGGAGGAGGAAAAGGGCGTGTGTTTACTGGATGTCTGCCGGCAGCCACGCAGCAGGGCTCCGTGTAGGGAGCAGAAAAAGCAGTCAGTGAGGGTATTTCTGTACTTTAATGTCAGAAAGACGTCCTGGGCCCCTGCTCTAACTCCTGTCCGCGTCGCTTGCCCGGGGGTAAGGCGGGGCGGGGGGGGCCCCTTGTGCCGAGGGCATTGCCACCTCCCGGGGCCAACCCCCGCGTCGGGCAGGGGCGAGGCAGGACCCCTCCTTCCCCCACCGCCTTCTCCCCCACAGCCATCTCTTTGAGCACGGTAAACCTTTAGTTTTTCGCAGGCAGGCGAGTGGAGAGGCTTTCCCTGGGCAGCAAGCTCCTGCCTGCGGCCGGCGGGTCGGAAGGGATTCCCCTTGCCGTCGGCAGAGATGGCTTTGAGACCCGCTTTAGACTATAGGTCTATTTTTTCCATCTCTGGCTCTGTTTCTCTCCCAGGTACATGTTTTTCTCCGAGGCTTTGGAGACCCCCAGGTCCCGGGCAGCTCCGGGAGGTGCGGAGGCCGCTGCCCATGGGGTCTCTCCTGCTGAGCAGTCCTGGCTCCCGGTCCGTGCCGATCACTGGCGTGGGATGCCCGCGGCCACGTGGCGTGGGATGCCCGTGGGTTATCCCCCCGTCACCATCTCCGACGGCTCCTGAGCCTTTAGCAGGGTTTGCTCGACATGGGTGCTAAGCAGGGCCGGCTGCCACGCAGGGGACAGGGAGGAGCGGGGGTTTGGGACCGGGCTCCGGAGGGAACCAGCAGACGAAGGGCTACTTTCGGGGCCGAAAACGTGTACGTGAGTGTGACAAGTGCCTCCGGTGAGCCACGGCGATGCCGGGCCGGCCGCTCCCGCCGCTGCCCTGCCGCCTCCCGTAGGAAGCGGAGCGGGCCTGCCCGCAATATGAATGCAATTACCCTGCTGGTGTTTGATGTCTCCCCTTGCTCTCCCCCCGCCAGCACTACCTCGATGTGTCGTAAAATAGAAATAAAATGAAAGACAGGCTTTAGCTCTCGCTACCTAACCTCTGCTCCTCTGCTTTTAAGGGCCCGCGGTACGTTTGGAGCCTGGATCTTTGCAGGAGGCGTTTAACCCCCAGCGCTGCGGGCAGAGGTGGCTTTTTGGGAAGGGGAATCATCGCTCCCTTCTCCGTGCTGAATGGAGCCTGGCACCCTCCTAACAGATCAGACGGCAGCGCTGTGGGTAAGGAAATTCTTGGCCAACATCTGACTCTGGTTGATATATTGAGAGATACGTATATGTATGTATATACTTATAAATAAAAATAGTTTTTCAGCTAGGTTCGGTTTAGCTCTAAAAATAAAACAAATAAAGACCGTATTCGCATCTTCAGTAAACTGTCGGGAACAACCAAAACGCAAAAGCAGATACAACGATGCAAAAGCAGCATTTTTTGGTGTCCAACGCTCCTCTAGAGGAGCAGAGGTGGTGGTGGTATGGTTTGGATACCTGCTTTAAAAAAAACCATAAAATAAAAGATCAACCAGAAGATAGTTGCTTGGCCTCTAAAGCTCTGTGTAACATCGTCCTCCTCCTCCTCCCGGGGAGTCCTGGGGGAAGGGGGTCCGCTCAGCTCCGGGGCAGCCGCCCAAACCTCTTCCACCGGGGCACCTCCCATCCCTGCACGGAGTTTGCCAGGTCTCAGCTGCTGTCCCTGCATGGAGTTTGCCTGGTCTCAGCTCCAGCTTCACCGCCCTCAAAAAGTGGCGGCTGCGGAGCAGGACCCAGGGGAGGGGGGCATGTCCCGCTGGGCCTTGCTGGGACAAGCGGGGAGGAGGGGTCAGAGGGGTGTCCCGGCCACCCCCACCCCCCGCCAGGGTGAGGGTCCTATGCACATCTCAGAGGGATACCCCATTTTGGGTGGCCTTTCCAGCAGGGAACCCACAAAGGACAAGGACAACATGGCAGTGGGAACCCCTTTTTTTCCTGCAGGTAGAAAACCCTAAAACCCTTCAAATGTGGGTTAAACAGCACTCAAGTGCAGCAGCACTTTGTGGAATTCCATTCTGAATTTGCAGTAAATTTTAAGGGGTCCCCGAAGATGGGGAAACAGAGAAACTGATAATTATGGTTTTGGGTTTTTTTTTTTCAGTAAATTACCTCTATAAACCCAACCCTACTGAATCCTTCACCATCAGTGACACTGGCAGAGAACTTTTCCCCTTTCAAGGACACTGCACAGCCCGTGCTCATTCCCATGAATGTATTCTTCCAGCCTGTAGCATGTCCTGACTGTCCGTGATGCCTAGTCATTGCTTGTTATAGAGATGTCATACAATTAGGAGCATGAATCACATCACTTAAGTACTGTTTCCTTGCTAAGTGAGGGGTATTTTAACCCATGATAAATTATCAAACTGGGGAATATCCTTGGGTACGTGAATATATCAACGAAGAAAACACTTTGAGAATGATTTTGGAGAATATTCCCATGAGTTAAAATTCCAGAGCCCTGTCAGAAATATTTATTAATCATCTGACTGGAGATGGGGAGAGGGAGAAAACAGATCATCAACAAATTATGTGATATCTTAAAAAAAAAAAAGGTAGTCCCTACTGAAAAGAGCTAACAGTTGTAATATAGACCTGTTTTAAAGTGACTTTTCCAGAAAGGTCTTTGGCATTGATTTCCTTACACAATTTTAACATGACTTTTTTTTGCATGTACAGTGAGAGAATGCATGGTTTTATTGGTACTGGTTAGGGTCAGCCGCAGGAGAATTATGGAGGTCATGTGAAATAGGTGCCAATAAAGCTTTTATTATTGTTATACAGACAAAAGAGCATTATGGAAAGAGATCCTTACCAGACCATGGATATTTTGTTCTGTTAACAATCAAGTTGGGAAATACAGAGACACAGTAAAAAAAAAAAAAAAAAGTGACTTTTCAGAGCTATTGAACATTAACCTGTTATCCATAGGACTTTTGGAATTATTTTCCCTCAGAAAATGAAGGTCTCCTGAAATGAAACACTGTACACAACTCTTGATTTTGCCTAAAACAAAAGATTTAGGGAAAAAAAAGTTGCATTGTCACAACAGAATATAATTGTTCACATTTTGAAACAACACTTAACATTTGATTTTTGTGTTATGCAATATAAGAAAATGAAACTGTTTTTAAATTAATGAGGTAGACTTGATGTCTGGTTTGTCTGTACCTACAGTTTGAATCTGAAGATTTTCTGCCAGAGTTTGAAGTTGAGGATTCTGAAGTAAAATTTCACGAAAATGGTTTTCTCCTTCCCTCATCCAATCTTGAATGATTTTAGTGGAGTATTAAACCGTTGTCAAGGACAAGGTAATGAACTTCCCCATGTGTTGATACATTGGATTCTTAGATCAAACTTCAAAACCAGTTGGAGCTTAATGAATCGAGTAAGAACTCATACCTTCTTAAATCTGATTGACTCAGGAGTTTTAGATTAATTCCAGGACAGAGCCAAATTCAATCAAAGAAAGTATTAAGAACTTAAAGTACAAAACATTCTTTGTATTTTTACAGTTGCGTAAAAGGAAAATTGATGCATAGATCAAAGTTACCCCCCAAATAACATTAACATCGGGGTAAAAATTATAGTAGCTTTTGCACTTTGGTAGTCAAATGATTCAAACTGTGTGCATTCTAAGGGAAAGATTTAAGAAAACTTGTGAAAATTACATGGAGCTTTATTATATTAAAAAGTCACCTATATTTGTGAGTTATATTAATGAGAAGCAAGTGAGCTCTGCATAGATAGAAAACAGAAAGCATCTCCTTTCCACTGACTTGTAATTCATTTGTCATAAAAGAGGACAACATATAAAGCTTTAAAACCGCCGTTAGATCGAGGAAACTATTTTTCATTGTCATGTGAAAATTATACTTTTGCAAATCATATTTGAGTGAGGCATATAGATTTCCACCAAAAAAACTTCTGTCACCAATGATATATATACAAATGTAAAACCATGAATTTTTGAGTCAGTTCAGAAATAATCTTTGTAGAAATCAATGAGTAGTTAAGAGTTTATGTGAGTCATTAAAATCTGGGGATGAATGTAATTTTCAAATGGTTCTGTAGTGTATTATAAATGGTTTTGCAATGCTTCAGCATATGTGGAGATATGTATCTGGAGATATATATGGTTACATGCATACGAATCTGTTTATTATGGTATACAAAAATTACATTTTCACATAGCATGAAAGTAGTGTTGAAATGCCTTTAGAAAGGAATGGACCTAGTCAAAATTAATTTTGTAATGAACTCAGATCCTAATGTAAATCCATGGAAACCCCAAATGCATTCACTTTCTTGTTCTGAATTATTTTGTTATCAAGTCTGATTAGTCCTAGCAAACCCTGAAGCAGTAGGAAGGCTCGGTCAAACACAGAGTGAACTCGGTGGTAAAGCTCTGTTTGCTTTCTCTCGACAAGCGGCACTGAGATGCGCTATCTTCCCCGGGATCTCAGTGGGGCTCAGCAGGAAACCCAGCCATATCAGCTCCTTTGCATAAGATTCCCCTCTGACTTCACAAACTCCTTGAGTTGTGTTAGGACGGGGTGAGCCAGTTCCCACAGTAATTCCTCATGAAACCTGAACACCACAGCCCACATTCTGCCCTTGCCAGGACATGAGAAGTCAGCCTAGAAATTTACGCAGGCCTCTGGCTATGAATAATAAAATCTACACTGCAGTTATGTGAAATTGGAGCAATAAGTGGACTTGCTGCAGGAAAATTTCCATATCACACTTTGTAAATCCATGTCATACCCAGAGGAAGCTGAAGTCTTGATTTAAATGGAGACAATACTGGACAGATGTGCAAGGAGAGCTGAAGGTGCACCTTCGTTGTGCACCACAGGGGTATGTCCTACAGACTAATTAGGAAGAGGTACCCAAGCCCCTTTTATCTCCTTCTCGCATGCAAAATTCCGGGAATTCTCCTCCCATACCTACTGTAATCAAACTAAGTGGAGACCTCTACGTTCAACCTTTTCATCCTATGCTCCTCTTAAAGGCAAAGCATATCTAGTCAACCCTGTCCACACATTCAGGGGGGAACTGTCGTATAAAAAAGTCAGATGAATCACTTCCCATGTCTCCTTCCAACTGTCTGGTCTTGGGGAGGCTTTCTTGCCCCTTCGTGACAATACATACCATGGTGCAGATGGGTGAAGGGCAGCCCTGCAGAGAAGATGCAGTTAACTGAATTTTATAAGGGAAGGCACTTGGTGGGAGATGGGACTGCTTTCTTCAGTGAGCACGCTGTAATAGTGTGGCCTCTTCACTTCATATCACAGATGACTTGGTCTTGCCTCATCCTGCTCAAATGTTTCATATAACTTGGCTTTCTTGGCTGAGTATGTATGGGCAAGCTAAAAAGCATCATGCCACAGGCTTAGGCAAATGCCTGTCCATAGTCTTCACTGTAAACTTCCTCCCTGGCAGCTTTTGGCCTGTCAGTCCCCTTCCAGACCATGACAGGGCGTTTATAGCATAATAAAGTCCACAGACTGCTCCTGGTAGGTATCAGACCACTCTGTTTTGGAGTGGGAGAGCATGTAGCCTGCAGAGACAAGCCATGTCATGCCACTTGCTCTTAGGACTAGAGGATGTGGCCAGCTTCAGGCCAATCTGAAGCACCCAAAATCCTGTTATTGATCTGGCAAGGGATAGCGGTTTCCCCAGACAGTAGGAAGAAAAGGTGCCCTGTCATCATGGTGAGCGGTTAATGGTAGTTTTGGTAGGTGGTGTGTGTTTTGCAGGGGAGAGTACCTCTTGCCTACATGTCCTCCTCTCCCCAGCCAGCATCCTTGCAAGAGCCTGGCAAACACCAGCCCTTTAGCAGTACTTGTAGCTTTATCTCTATCTGATGAGCCACTCTCTAAAAGTAGGCTAACTCAAAACATACCATATTGGTGCTTGGAAATGCAGATGTGAAGGGATATCTGGTTCTAATATACAGATCACCTTATGGTGTGGCAGGTTTCAGTTTCCACAATAGAGAGTGCATTTGTGCTAGGAGTGATTTAAGCCATTTGGGACCTTCAAAAGCAGAAACCCTTCATGAACCTTATTGGAAATGACTACACTTGGTGAAAAAAAAAAAGGAAAAGAAACTAGAGGGGTGATCCAAGATCACACACATCTAAAGAGTGGAAAGGAAGCCTTTTCCAAAATGTTGCTCTTTCTCACAGAAAACATGTAAGTTGAGTGTAAGACAAGTATCTCTATTCCTTTCTTGAGCTGTGAAGTCCTGCTAATGCTGATGGAACTGATTTCTTACTATAAAAAGCCACCAGGTTTAGTTCAAAACAGTCTGTTTATTAAATATTAGCAGTATTGGCCATAATCTTTTTTATTGCATTTTCCTTCTTGCATTTCTCCTTTTGCTGAGGGAGGGAATGAGGAGGACAACAAATCCTTTCCTTTCAGATACACCTCATGGATTTGAGCTCTGATATTTCTCTTTCCCTCACTGCACGGAAATCCCTTAGGAAGAGCAAAATATCAGCATAAAGATCGGCTGTGCAGATTGGAAAGAAGGTTTTTGCCCTTGGGTCCAAAAGCTGGAATGTTTTCTGCAGATCATAGACTCCATAAAACATATGTACTTAATAAATAAGCAAACAAGGCTTGTGCTTGAATGGGGCTGCCGTGCAGTGAAGAACAACATTTGGCAAGTTGGGGTCGGGCCATTGACACTCACATCTCTTTTATCCCAGAGCCACTTTTTTGCAAATATCTACTTTTCGTCTTCACACCAACTGTGCTGTTGAGGTGCATGAGAGGAACGTTTCAGAAGCTTATTCGAGGTGACCTGAAATGGTGCTTTCTCACAGAGCTGACTGTCCCCATGCAGAAAATGGAGGGAATATGCCTACCTTGTCAAATAGGTAAACCAGATGAGCTAAGAAGGCTTTCCCTCATTCACATCTACTGCCTCACTGTCTGCACAGGTCAGCAGGGAAAACAATGGAGGGGAAGCAGCTGGAACCATGCCAGCACTCTGGGCTTTTGGCATCCCTCTGCTGCAGGAGCTTGGCGTCTTTTTGCATCCCTCTGCTCCAGAGCTGTCAGCAGGTAACACACTCTGTCGTATATCTCAGAGCTGCTGAAACACTATGTGCTCTGTCTCCACCTTTTGCAGAGCTTGCCTGACCCTGCCTTGCTCCTTGCTTAGGGTGAGGTGGTTTCAATCCCCTCGGCAGCCCTGACGGGTCATCCAGGCTTGGTCAGGCCTAAGAAGCTGTTCTCTTACATTTAGCAAAAGAGAAACACGTCCACCATCTGCTTGCAATTGCTCTCTAAGATGCCGAGGATAGCCTTTGCTTTTGCATGTCACCTGAACGTTTGACAATCAGGGTATTCAGACTGAGGGAGATCTTATCGGTACTTTTTGGTTGTCAGACCAAAGGCCCAAACACCGCCAGGCCTCCACAGGGTTCAGCCAGGGTGGAGGACGTGTGCGTTAAACAAGGTGGCTGTCCACAGCAGCAAGCCCATGTTTCCAGCGCACCATGATCCCCACTTGGGGCGGGAGCCAGCCAGAAGTCAGATGTCAAGTCTGATAGATTATCTTGGCTTTTTCTGTGTAGAGGGGCAAGAGGGGAACCTGCAGAGGGTGACCCATCTCCCCTCTCCATGCACCCCCACTTGGCAGGGATGAACGCTACTGCAAGTGCTACCAGAGGTCACTGTAGAGGACAATGACATTAAACCATACACCTAACTTCTAGCTGGTTGAAATGAAGCCTACTTTTATTTCTTCATTTTCTGGCTGCTTCTAGCTTGCTTAGCTGAAATAATCCTTTCCCCTTCTTCCATTTGTGCCTTTTAATGTGAAGAACAGCAGAAGCAGACTAAGGACCTGACTCATCACTCCATGTTTTGCTTATCCTTAAAAATGTATGCATATAGCCTCAAAACTATGCCATACAAAGGTGCATGGCAGCCATTCCCTTACATAAAATGGCAAGTTTTGTGTGATTACGACCGAATTACTACATGGTACAGTGAAGTCAAAGTCAAGTTCAGCTGAGGATAAAAGCCACAGTGTTTGCTTAGATTTGTTGTTGTTTTAGTACAGAGGGATAAAAAACAATTGATTCATCTGGAACTCTTAATCTCCAGCATAATTTTAATTGTTTTATTAAGCACAACAATTATATTATTCTGAATTAACTATATTTGGTTATGGGTATCTTAACCTCATGTTCGAATCAGAAAAAAAAATAAATGAAGTGACAATGAAATGTTTCCTTGGACTTTGTGATGGTCAATGAAGTCTTGTGGGCACCTCTGGCATCAACACTGGATTAAAAAGAGACTTTGATTCTGAGTCAGAAACAGCAAGCATTTTTTTGTCTGATGTTGGGTTGTTGCTTTCCCTTCTGTGCTGATTTCCCAGTGTTCCTACATACAGGTTTTCCCTTTTGATATATCTACTAAGGCAAATTTAAAAAAACCTGAAATCCACTGAGATATGGCTCAAAAAAAGCTACCTTAGCCTTATGGGGTACAAATTTAAGTGTGGATTATCCTTGAGAAACCTGAGTCTGGATAATCTGAACCTTTTCTTTCCATAAGGACCAAATCTACAGTTTGCATGAGGCATGGGAAGGATTAATTGGGATTTAAGCAGTACTTGCATCTTATTGATCCTAAATAACCTTCAGTGTTATTTAGAGAGCTTTGGGAGCCTTCTTGACATCTAATGAGGACCTATAGATTCTTTAGATTCAGTTTAAATTCAGATTAATATTCCAGATTAGATTACTACTACCAATTTTGCAAACACTAATAAATCCTGAAGGTATTATCTGTACATAATCAGAAATTAAGCAGGATATGTAGACACAGACTATTTAAAACTCTACCATAATCAGCATGTTTAAGAAAAGAAGCATAAAAATCCTAAGGTTGTCTTTCACAGAGTCTGAATCTGGGGAAATTATTAGCTGGCATGTGAGTTTATATGGCTTTCATTTAGCAAGAGTAGTTTGGATTAGGCTGAGATCTGAGGAAAGCAATCCAAAATCTGTGCCTTTCTCTGAGTTGGGAATTTTCTGAGTAAATGTCTGGATCTGACATATTTAAGACTGTGGTCTTTGACCATAGACCACACAGTCTTTGTTCTAGACTTGACTATTTCTATTCTGCAGTCTTATCTGATGCTTCGCTGTGTTTTCCGCACATTTAGCCAGACTTCCTTCGTACAAAACAGTATACCTGTGAAGCAATACATGAGAAAATATTTTTGCTAGCAGGAATCAGCATTTTGCATCTTTTCCTTGTGTAAATAAAGTCAACAAAAAAAGGTGTCTGATGACTCTGCACTTATTTTGAAAGAGATTAAAATCTCTCTCTTTCTCTCCCTCCCCCCCCCCCTTTAGTTTCCTCTTCTTGTACTGGATTGCTCTATCAGGGTGTTTTAATCTGCTTTCAAAATGTGTGCCTGTATTTACTTGCTGGGAAGAAAATGCAAATATTAATGTAAGCGAAACTTAAGTGAAAAAAAGATGATACAGAAGAGCAACTTTGTTAACCTTCACCCATAGATATGATGTGTAGATGTGTTTTAATTGCTTAAATACCTGGGCAGGCAGCTACCGCGCTGGGTCAGCCTAAACGGGGAGCAAACCGGCTTATGACAGTGCCACCTCGAGGCCAAATCCCTCCCCGGATCAAGCACAGACCTCTGCAAAGCGCTTTCAACCCGGACCACCGGTTGCGTTTTTCTCATTTCCCTTACTCTAAGTTTAGTCAAAGTGAAACAAGGGTGAGGCCCGTGCTGTTACACGGCTCCAAAACGGTCCTGGTACTTCAGAACCCATCGGGATGTTCACACATGTTGCGAGAGCATCGTGCATGTAGCCGATCTCAAACAAAAATGATCGCTGTGGTCTAGATGGAGTAAGATTTTTCCTAGCAGTTCTGTATTGCACAATCCAAATGCATAACAAACTTAGATCTGTACTTTTGCCAAGATGCAATTTATAAATAAAAGGGTTCAGAGCAAGCCAATTTTCCTATTTAGTTTTAATAGCTAATACTCTGAAAACCTCAAGGCTAATTAAACTGTTCATTGTCCTGCTGCATTTAATTATTCAGATACTGATCTAACGTCTTAACACACAAGACAAAACAGTGACATATTTTATATTTGGAAATGGAAAAAATAGGAAGCAGTCCTGGTTTAAAAATGATTTAGCAGTTAATAACTGAACTCAAAGAACAGTGTTTCCAAGTGTTGATTTTTTCATAAGCCACACAGTCTTTCTGTCTATTGAAAAAAAGAAGAAAAAAGAAAAATGAAAAAAAAAACCCAAAACCCAACCTACAGAATTTTGCTATAAAGCCTGCCTCAAATTTCACATCTAGTTGACAATATCCTACACGGTACATTGTCAAAACCATGTGTCCATACAAAGATGAAGACAAGTCATTTGGCTAGGGAAGTCAGAGGAATCCTGTGTTCAAGTTCTCACCCTACCTGAGACAACCCCTGACCTTGGACTAATAAATATCTAGCCTGCCTTGTTCCACCACTGCCTGAAAACTGAGCCTCATATGTTTCCTTCTTTTACTGTTGTCTTAATTTAGGTCCATATCTTTCTGATATGGGACTTGGTCTTACTTGGTGCTCAGCCTTGGGTCTAAAATAGAAACCCAACCACAACACAGAGCAAACCACTCCATATGGACAATCCATCAACAAGGTTCTTCTGAAAGAATGAGTTTGTGTTGCTCCTTATATTTTTCTTTTTTTCCCCTTTTAAAGCCTTGGAAACATCATCACATTCTTGGGAAGCATTCTCATGACTTCTTTGGAAGAGCTATTTTCTTTCTCCCAACCAGAATCTGTGAGGCCTTTAGAGAATGAGAAACACAGATGGTTTGGGTTCACCAGCATCACTTCCATTTTTATTACTACACAAAGCAGAAGAACAGAACCTGGGTTATTTGGAGTGGAAATCTTCTATAATTTAGCCATTTACAGCTAGCCTAGACACCCTAAACTGCACAGAAACATCCGAACTTAGCACAAAGTCTGTCTCAACCACAGGACACATTTATCTGATGCACTGTGCCCTAGAAGTGCCTACTACCCTCCACTGACTGTGAGGAGATCCCATGGGGACTGGCTGAGGTACACATGTCCAGAACATTGTTAGGTTGCTTAAATGTGGCTACTTAGTGCCCTTTGATATTCCCAAAGACATCAAAGATATTTGCGTAGGACTTCAAATATGACACAGGACCTCTGGGAGACTAAGGCAGTGCCAGAGCAGGACCTTTTAATGCTATATGGCTCAAACAACACTAGACACATTGCTTTGGCAACTGACTCCCCCCTGCAAAGACAATGAGATAAATGCCATAATTAATGTCTGTATTTTGTTCAGAGGACACACTGAAAAGCAAAGTGATTCATCAAATCATAGGCAACTATTCACTCTGGATTTAATTCTGTCTGCTGGATGTAAGCCCTGTGGCCAGAAGCTCCCTGTGGTGAGGGCTACATGCTCCTGCTACGGATCAAGAAAGCAAACAACCATCATAGAACAATTCAATTTCATTAGCTGTCTATTTACAGTACCTCTAGTGATGCTTAGAAGGTCACCTTGAACTCGGTTTGGGGAAAAAGTGAGAAAGATAATGAAATTGCCATAACGCAATGAACTGCACAGGCAGGCTCCTATGCAAACATCTCAGATGCTCCTGACTCCTCAGAAGTGAAGACTTCACTGCAAGCAGTGTGGATTGCTGACCCTGCTCTGAGGTCTTCTTCACACAGGGCAGCACAGACCAGGGACTTTGATGGGAGAGCCAAAGCCAAAGCTGTGACAATGAGGGAGCACAGAGGATGGCAAGAGGCTGTAGGAAGAGCTGCCTATGCCTTAATCCATGCCAAGGTTGCACTTCCATTCAAGACTGTGACCCTACAAGCTGTTAATGTCCTATGGCTGGTCGTTAGATAGCCCTGGGATAATATTTCTCTTGGGAGGAAGTAAATTTAAAGTTCTAAAAAGCAACATGTATTTCAGTACAATGGCTCAGCAGGGGAGTGACTTAAAGCCTACCATTTGGGAGTCACTCGCTTTATGCAAAATACAGCATGCTTTGCTTTTTATCAGGAGCAAACACGGCTTTCCCCTTGACTGGATCTAGCACAGGTTGTAGGTGGAATACATATACAGGAAAGACACAAAATAGCGTGTGGCATATGGTTGTTCTTGCACAATTCACTGGCTAGTAACTCGGTGTGCTGCGTCTCCAACTTAGAGTAACTGACACCAGATAATACAGTTGGGATTAATCCAGGCCTTATGAAGTGTTCCAAAAACTCAAAGCAATTACTACGCTTGAGATTCCCAGATTGGCATATGGTGTTAAAAAGTGTTGTGCAATTTAGGAGAAAACATAAATTCTGCAAGAACTGTATTTTGCCAGAAAGCTAGCTTTCTCCTCCAATTATTTACTGCTAATTGCAGGGAAGTGTCTCACATATGCCAGAGCATTTCTTTTTGAATCTACTAGTCCAGTTCCTGGTGCCCTTTTAAAAACTACCTTATTAAAACCATCAGAAGAAAATCTGGTTCCCAGTCTGGCCAAGAGAGTAGAATTGACTGTCATAAACTATAGCAGATCACTTTGCATTCACATTAAAATCAAGCTTAATAACATTGAAGCTTGTATGCAGGGGGAAATTCCACTTTAAATTCCTTCAACATCTGTTGAATAAAAAAAAGAGCAGTATTTCTCTTCGACTTCTCTTTTCCTCAGGGTGCTGGGTGCACAGATGCAATTTATAAAGGTTGTACTCAGGGTGAGGCATTAGGAGGGTGAGCAGAAGGACTGCAGCCAGGCTGAAGTGGGAGAGTGAGATCTGCTGATAGGCATCGGGACTGAAATTTCACCTGACCAGAGATTGCTTTATCACAGTGAAATTATTCTAAAATTAAGTTGCTTGTTAAGCCTTTTCTCAATGCATCTCCGCTGTTTAGATTTTGGAATTGGAGCTGGAGCAAACTGCAGTTACACAACTTTGCTTTTGGGTGAGCAATTTTTTTTTTTTCCATAATAAAGCATTTTACTGCAGCTGTCCGAGACCTTACTTCTGCCATCTAAACAGCACCATCTTCAGGCACATTTTAAAACCTATCAAATACCTAGCGGCGACCTAGCTGCTCCTCACATTGGGAGTGCTCTTTTTCTGGTGCTGTAATTGCAGTTTTTCTCCTCCTGGATTTTCCCTGGGCACTGTCTTTAAGTCTTGACACTTGTCAAAATTAGGCTATCAGCTCAAAACGCGACAGCCACCCTCCTCCCAGTTGCACCCTTCGTGTCCATATGATCGAATCTTTCCTCAGATGGACTCTTACATTTTCTTTAAACAGTTTCACCATCATACCTGTTTCGTACTGCTTATTTTAACTATTTCTTGTGGTTTTTTTTTTCCAGTCTCCTCGATAGAAAGACATACTTTATATTCATTGGTAGGTTCAAACAGCGTATTTCAAGTCCCTGCTTTTTAACCTTGAAAGAGACGAAAAGATTTCTAGATCAATTATATTTCCTTATCTACTTGAGTTGAATGTATGTTTTTAACACAAGCAAAATCTAGTTAAGTCAAAAGAAATGCATGAGTTATTAGGCTCTAGCAGTTGCCTTTGTTTCATGTGTAAACCAAACAAATCTGGGCTTGGTGAGTGTTAAAATCACAAGAAAATGCAATGAGAAATACTCCGTACACTTTATAATGTCATCGTAACCACCTACTGTTATTTTCCCTAATAAAATGTAATTTGCATTGTTTGTTTATTCCTCAGTTTACTTTTTTTTCTATAGTCCATAGGCAAATCAACAGCAAAGACCTGCACAGCAGATCTGTGTTCAGTTACTCTGCAGCTTTCTGGAGCTCTTGGGAGGTGGAGACGGGCAGAGCCCCATCCCTTATATTGCGCACCGCCCACCCATGGTCTCTGTGCAAGGTGGCTTGTAAAGCGACTTTAAGTTCTTTATGGGGATGTTTAGCCTCTAAGAAACACAATAACTCTTTCTGCCCTTTGTTTTCGCCAGGTAATAAATGGAGAAAAGATGCAGTTCCTCTTTCCTGCCCTCTCGTTGCAGAGAAAGACGATGCTTAACTTCAGGGTCTCCACATCCAGCGTTGCCTCCAAGAGTTTCTCCCCCAAGATTCCATGGGATCCCTTCAACTGTGGGGACAGTATCTTGCAGCACTGAAGGGAAAGCACACGTCCTCCTGCCTTTGCATCATTAGATAGACCAACAACGTGGTGACACTTGTTTTCGTTAGTCTTTATTTGTGAAAGAAAAATTCTCCTAAAATTGCCAGATTTGCTAATTTTCAGTACATACAGTTTCACAGCAAGAAGATAATTTCATGGAAGAATTTCATTAAAATTATGGTTAACAACCTCTGCATGGCGTCCGCAGGAAATATTGCAGTAGGCAGCGCGTTACAGGTTTCAGCATGCATTTTAATGCATGGACTTGTTGGACACAGCCACAGAGTGAAACCATCACCAAATGAAAGAGAGAGTAAATGCCATCGGGCAGGCCTGTCCTGGGGTCCCGGCGTCCGAGGGGGACGGGAGGTCCTGGACGGGGCCCCCCGGGTCGTGTTGGTTGGGAGGGGGGGGGTGCGGGAAATCCAGATGTGCAGCTCTTCAGACATTGCATTTCTCTCGAGGAAAAGGGGTTATTCTTCACCCCTGCTTTGCCTCCTCCTGCCCGCAGAGCCGCCCCCGGGGGACGCCAGCCGGGACGGGGCGCACGGGGCCCGGGCGGGGGCGCAGCTTTTCCCCGGGGGGGCAGGGGGTGAGAGGGGGAAGCGCCTCGGCCCCGAGGAGCCCCGGGCCGTGGGAAGGGCCGAGGCCGGGCGAGCCGACCCCGAGAAGGGCCGGGCGGTACCGCCGTGTCTCGTCGCCTTGGCCCCCGGGTGCGAGGTTGCGGGGAAAGAGGTGCGCACAGGGATGAATCACGGCGTAAAAGCGGGGCAGCAAGGCGGTCCCCCGCCCCGGATAGGAACTGGGCTGTTCATAATGAAGGGGCTTTTTGATGTCTTGAAGTCAACGACAAAAATCTTCCTGCTCCCCCGCCCCAAACTTTCCTGTGCCCTATTTCTGGGCGAGAGATCGCCTTTGTGGGTTAATTTAAGGAGACGGAAGGGGCTGCGGTACCGGCCGGGAGGGGAGGGGAGGGGTGGGAAAGCCCCGAGGCACGCTGGAGAGGCCGGCCGGGGGCACAGGGGCAGCGCAGAGCCCCCCGCGACTGCAGGCTGATGCTCAGCCCAGCCCCAAACCCTCCCCGGCCACTCCCCATTCCCCTGGGGAAAGGGAATGCCACCCGTGTCTGTGTCCGCCCCGCCGATCAGGCCCGGCTCGCAGGGGAGCCGCAGCTCCCGCGGCTCCTGCAGTACCGTCTGCGGGCCCGGGGCCAGCCCGGGGGCAGGGCGGGGTGTCCCCACGGCTGCGTCTCCAGGTGTCGTGTCCTTGCCCCCCGAGCGGAGCTACCGTCGGGTGGGAGCGCAGGAGCGATCCTCAAACCCTCCCCGACAGTCCGGACCCCTAACCGGCCCCGAAGTGCCTGCAGCTCCCCCTCGCCCCTCCAGCGGCACCGGCGACCTGGGATGCCGCGCCTGGCGCCCATTTCCACTCCTGAGAACAATCAGGGACAGAGGAAAGGATTTTATTTTGGTTTGGTTAATTTTATTTTATTTTATTTTATTTTATTTTATTTTATTTTATTTTATTTTATTATTCTATTCTATTCTATTCTATTCTATTCTATTCTATTCTATTCTATTCTATTCTATTCTATTCTATTCTATTCTATTCTATTTTTTGAGGGAAACCCATTTTTCAAGTTCATTTCGTTTTGTCAGACCCTCTCGGCCCTGGACCCCCGGGTTTCACGCCCTCCCTTAGGAAGAAGTAACGAGGCGGTTGCACCCCTCCCGACGCCTTTGGGGTCCCCACCACTCTCCCAGCGCGGAGCCGGGGCGAGCAGCGACCGGGCAGTCCCGCTGGCAAAGCCGGACCAGCGAAGCCCGGCGCAGCCAGGCTCCTCAGCGGAGAGGCGGGGGGGGCTGGGAGACAAGGGAGTAGACATCTGCCCCCCAAAATCAGCTTCTTTGCTCAGCTGGGAGGTGAATTCATTCAGTGCCCAGTGCCCCCCGGCCGGCCGGGCCTCCCGCCGCGGCACTCCCGCCCCAGGGACACCCACCCCGGCGGGGCCCCGCGTCCCAGCCGGGCTGCGGTACCCGAGCCGCGGCTTCTGGGTGAAGAGTAACCGAGTCCCGACCAGCCGGGGGTCGTTTATTCGATCGCTTCCTCTCGCCCCCGAATAAAATGGTGATCAGCCCGTCAATTTTGAAGGCAAACGCAGAGCAGAGCATGATGCAGGGCGAGGGGATCCGCACGGATCTCTCCCGAAGGAGGACCTTCCCAATAACTTTATTTCAGGAATCTGTCTCTTCCCTCCTTTGGCTTTACCCCAAAGAAGGGAGATTTTCTGGTCTTTTTGTTCGCATTTGTTTTAAATTCATTTTTAGAGGTTTTGCTGTCTTTATTGGCTGTTTGGAAAATGGAAAAAGAAACATTTTCAGGGTATTTGGTTTTGTTCAAATAAAGATCTTATACTATTTCTTTGGGTAGTACTCCCTGGGACTGGACCAAACAGGGTCTGCTCTTAAATTAATACACAAAAAATAGGCGACTATCCAAGATGAAGGATGCATACCCAGCTATGCAGGTGTCATTTAGGAAGCCCCTGGGTCCTGGTGTTCCCTAATCTTTTCCAGGTTTGACTTTATGAAGGCAAAGGTCTTTTAAAGTAAGTTTTGGTGCTTCTCAGTCATTTCCTTGCTCTGGAGCCTTGCTCAGATCCATCACATGTATAGGAAAATTCTACCTTCATTTTTTCGGTGAAAATCAATAGCAGAACAAGTATCTTTCTCTGGGAAAAATCCCACAGAGATATGCCCTGCTCCCTGTGAGCTGTGATAGCAGCATCTGAGTGTGGACACAGAACTCCCCACGAAACGCCGATGACAGCTGGCTTTCTGCACACACAGTTTGCAGCAGATTTTCTCCTCTCACTTCTGCACCCACACCTTCATCCTCTTTTCCTCATCACCAGGGCTCTGCAGAGCCCTTCTCCAGCCAAACCTGTTTGTTACTGCCCCATGTTTTGTTTTTATGCTGATTTACCCCTCTCTCACTGCCTTTCACATCGCTCTTCCAGGTTTTTGTTATCTTCTTACCCAGAAAATGCTGGCAGCTGTTTCTGAACTCTGTTCTGTCCCATAATATTGTCACATCGACAATATTTTTCAAAAGGCAGATTTAAATAAAATGTATGAAGGATAACCGGAATACAACATATACCAGATCCTTCCATTCTTGAAGGTGACCTCTGTCTTTTGCCCTTCTTGGAGAGCCTTCTGGAGACAGTAAGATTTATTCTGAGTTGGTATTTAAGTTATCAGGGGTCTCAGAAGTCCTATCAGTATCTTGCTGACAGAATTTCCTGCCCCATAGAAAACAAGCACCTAACTATAACTTGTGTAGCAACACAGATGCTAACCTGACTCTTCTGTGCCAAATCTGGAATATCTCTATGGCCAAAGGTTAGCATTGCCTGTGCTTGCACAACTTTGCGAGACACAAACCAAAGGTCACTTTTCGGGTAGGCTGTAACCTCTGGCTGTCTCCTGGCAATGTGATATGTAGTTAATGGACTTTGATATTAGGGAGATGCAAATCTGATCATACTCTGAACATCTCTGAGGTTTTGCATTTTGGAGCTTTTCCAGTTCTGTAAGATATTTAAGCCCCAATTTTATTACTTTCTGAAATCAGTTTTGGTTGCTTGGGAACTCATTAATATCAGCATGAAATCTTACCTACAAAGTTCATCAGAGTGAGGAAATGCTGGAATTAACTTTGCAAATTTGCTCTTTATGATCATGTTTTTGGAAAGTCAGACCTACAAGCAATTAGTGTTAACACATGAAAAATTAGAGAAGACTGAACTCATTGCCCAGACTTTGGTACTCCAAAACACAAACCACATGTTTTCAGGGTCTAGGTTTGAACATCAAGCTGAGTTAATTCAGATCTGATCCTATATGTAATTATGGATAACACACAGGATCGATACCATGCCCCACTAGTAGAACTGCCTGTTTGTGGTACTTGCATCTTTTTGATGAGGAAGAGAAAATTAAGCTTAATGCAAAAACATTTGTATCACTCATCTGGATGAAAATGTTTATATGATGTGTGTGGCAACATTATTTCTGGCCAAGAAATAATTTCTCTTTCTTTTAAGAGACTTTTCTTTTCCTTTGAAGAGATTTGATATGCAGATGCTTTAAGCAGGAATGACCACACACTTGCTCTTGAACAGTCCAAGTGCATCTCTCCTACCTGGGCCATATCACATCAGTCTTTACTTGCCTGGGGGCTACTGAATAATCCAAATTCCCAATACAGAGAAAACAAGGTGTCTTGAGCTGTAGTGTGATCACACTTACGGAGTCACTCTGGGGAATAACTGCCCCAGATTTTCAGATTTTTGTAGGAATTCCAGATTTTCACAGGAACCACATCCTTTTGCACTGCAACTCGTTTCCAGAGCACTGGTTCCCTCCCTGCTCATCTTTCCAAGGTACGTGCCTCGCAGCTCCCAGCCTAATGGTATTTTGGCATGCTGCTTGCAGAGCTGGGAAGCTTGGCTGCCCTCATACTGATCAACAGGAAGGAGTCTATGGGATGAAGGAAATCTGGAAAACATGAGGGGTGAAGGATGTGGCTCTGTTTAAGCTGGAAAAGAAAAAAGAGTAGGGGGACAATAGTTTTCTATATGTAAAATGTTGCTATAAAGTTGCTGGTGATCACTTGTGACCAACTGAAGAAGAATTAGAAATCACTTAAATACACAGCAAAGAAAACCAGGATGAATATTAGAAAAACAGTATGTCTCCTGGTGGTATCCAAGAAAAGGGTTTGATAGAAATCCCAGGACTTGTGCTACAGAATTGCAGGTTAGAAGAAATATCCATAAGAGATTATCTAAAGTGATTTACTTAGCTTCCACACAGGGAGTGGGATGATGGGAGAGTGGCCTGGATGATTTCTTGAATTCTCTTTCAGTGCTTCATTGCCACAAAGCTATCATCCCCGCAGGCATGGCAACATTCAGCTGGCTGACAGCTGATGCAGGATGGAGATTAAACTCAGCTGAAGACTGACTATGGTGGTAGAAATATGTTGATTCATCTGGAATTGAGGCTCTTAATTCACACCCAAATCGCTGGCAGAGCTGCTGCTGACTTCAGTAGCTCAGTACCAGGTCCTTAGCTGGCAGTTGCTACTGTGTCCATTTTGTTATGTTTTGAAAAAATATTGCAAGATTGGCCTCTTACCAAATCCATTCCAGCTTTGTGAAATATGATGGCTATTTCAGCATGAGCTGTATGACAGTCAGAGATCAGAGGGCTATGGGAAGGTGGTTAGGCTACCAAGTTCACATCTATGTTGCCAAATGGAATTATTGACCTTTTCATTCTCTCCTTCATTGTTTTATTTTAATAATCTTTAATCTAGATTTTGGATACTAAAGTTATTGCCTGAGGAATCGTCTCAGTAGTGCAGAAGGGATGCAAAATTGACCTGCTTATAGGAAGAAGACCTGCATTTTTATTTCAATCATCAAGAAGATTACTTGGAGAAGAACTCAAAGTGGGAAGCACTGTACTGTCTTTCTAAGTTTTGGTCACAGAGGACAGTTATTGACCATAGAAATGAAAATGATGTGATGGATAACATAGGGGCAAAAGGTGTTTTAGGCAAAGGTTGAATGGGGTTAAGAAAGTTCCTCATGAACAAATCCCCTGAAGCTGTTCTCCAGTTATTAACCTGCCTGCTGATTCCTGGTGACTTTCAGAAAAGTAAGAAGATCTAGAAAATCCTGATTCAGAGGGGAAAGAAAAGCCTGTGCTGCCTGGCAGCACAGACAGGGGACTCCCACTGGCACTAAGGTACACCTGCACTTCAGGATCCAGCTGGAAGATCTGAGGAATGATGGTCCTCAGCTGGTCCTATTGCTGGGACTCTGTAACTGCCAGTCCCTTTCATGGCAACTGGGGGAAATCAGCTTTATGGTTTGGCTGAATTGATTTGTTTGGTTTTGCACTGGAACAAATGAGGAGTGATCATACAAGCCATTATGGCATCTCTGATGAGGCACGGCAATAAACAGGAGGAACTTTTTTATTTTGTACTTGGTGGAGGTGGAATGGGTGGACAGCGAGGTGGAGAGAGGAAAAGGAAATTAGGAGGGTGGATGCAGTAAGGAGAGGAGGATGAAACAGTGGAAGGTTGGAGAGCAGGAACCAAATAGGTTTGGGGTCACTGTGGAAAATCACTGCTAAAGTAGTTTGTGGTGAGAAGAAAGCATCTGAGGAGAATAAGGTGAGGGATGTAAGGATCTAAGGGAGGAAACAGGCAGAGACATGGTCCTGGAACTGGCACAGCACCCCTGGCCTTTCCTGCAAACGTTCCTTCTGGAATGAAAGCCCATGTCTGTGTGTGGATGTTGGGCAATTCACAGCTAAGGCTTGAGGGTAAAGGATGGGAAAGAAGGATACTTAATGGGGACCAGCAGGAAGGAGACAAGGGCCCAAGTTAACAAATCCCTCAGCTGTGAAGGGCATGGGAGCTCTGAGGACAGAGGGAGCAGTGCCTGTGACTCTTGTTGCCCAGCTCGGCTCTCACCGTGCGTCCTCTCACCCTTTTCGTACACCGCTTTGGGCTAAGGAGCCTCACTGCCATCTCCTACCACCTCCAGAACCTGTCTGGTCCATGGAGGAGCGATGCCGCCCTTGGCTGCTGCCACTCTCAGTGGGACGGGAGCAGAGCCAGCACTATTTATTAAGCCGCCCTGTGAATAACGTGGCAGGAGGAACCATCCCTGCCCTAGGGCATCTGCAAAAAGGTGCAGTTCAGGTGTGCAATGCACTGGGTATCCAGTAGATGGTCACATCTCAAAATGGGGCAGGAGAAGCTGAACTAAAAGCTGCCTGTCTGTAGGGATTAACCCATGAGGGCTCCTCTCCCAGCAAAGCGCCAGACCTGCAGCCGTCGCGGAGGGAAGGTGGAGGCTGCTACGACAAGCCTCCTCCTAGCCCCCGCTGAAGACCGAGGTGCTTTTCATTTTTGTCTGGGAACTTTCCCCTCATTAACCTCCTGACAGGATGGGTGCAGACAGCATTAGGGACGCTGGGCTACACACCGGCCCCAGAGGAATGTCCTCCGCCTCCTCCTCCTCCTCTGCTGCAACACCTCGGCACAGGGGGAGGCACATCAGCACTTCCAGCCAAACACCTTCCCTTGCGGGATTTCTTTTTTTCCAGCCAAAGGCAGCTGCAGGAGGACAGGGAGCCTCTGCCCCACCCTCACCCCGGCTCCCCACAGCCGCACAAGTGAGTCTGGCCGATGCCTTTTCCCAGGGCTAAAGGGGATTGGTGATTAAAGGGGCCTTCTGACCAGCTTTCCCCTAAAAGGAGCTTACAAAGTCCGTTTGTTTAACCTTTTCGCAGCAGCTTGACCCTGTCATGAAGAACAAATCATTCCGAAACAATGTCGAAGTGTGGGACTGGCGGAGTGGCTGCCAGCCTCTTCCTCCTCCGCCGTTGCACACCCAGGGATGGGTCCAGCCTCGACGAGGAACAAGGACCCTTTTCTGCATTCCGCCAGTCCCACAGCTTCAGGCAGCAGCTGTGAGTTTTAACCCCCCACGAAAGAAGGATCGGGTCTGGGTGGCTGTGCTGGTGGCACTGATGTGACACATTGCCGGGGCAGCCCACGATTCACCTCCCTGCTTAAAGTGAGGGGTCTTGCCTCCAGTATTTCCCAAATATTAGGTGCACTTATGGGGTTGTTCATTTTTTTCCTGATGCAAAATCCTTCAGCCAATTTTGGGTTTATATTGCCTATTTTATACCTTTTGTGGACTGCTTAGCAGTGAAACCAGAGGACAAACAGACTCACTAGTGAAGTTTGGAAGTAAATTTTTAAATTTTGTTACATTCTTTGTTTTATGGATAGGAAAGGAACTATTCAGTTAGAAATAACCATTAAACACTTATCAAGATAATCAGATTTTAAATGATAGTTCTCTTTCCCCTTAATCCAAATGATCAAAGCAAAAATCCATGAAGAATGGGACAAAAGTTATTATATTCTAATGTTTTCATGAAGTGATTTTCTACATGAACAGGAAAATGAATCTTAATTGCTTACCACAAAAATATCCTGAGGCGATGGTAGTACAATTAAGACTTTTTCTTTAAATAGTATGCAAGCTAATGCAGTACATATGGTGCCATTAGTAACTTCAAACCAGTATTTGGATATTCATTTAATTTAAAACAGCGTGTGCTAACATAAAACTTAGCAGTAATAATAAATGTAAACTTGGGTAAGAAAGTAAACAATGCCATCTCTGTTGAGTGCGTAAGCCATTAGTCAAAATCAACAGAATCAGATTTTGATAGCAACTGTAAGCACTACATATTTTCTTTTATAATAGCTATTTTTTTAATCGTGAGGGTTTTTTGGCTTTGTTTTTTTAAAAAAATAATTCTTGTAAAGAATAGTCATATTTCTACTGTATTTTGTTGTGCTCAGTGATTGTCCTTACGATGAACTTTTCCTTTGTTTGTGAATACTGAAAAAATGGACAACAGCAGAACAAACTCTGTAAAATGAGGAAATGGATGAGCTCATGTCACTCTTACAACTGCCTGTGTAAATTTAAACACCACACTGATATCTTTTTCACGCTGTGCTACGTAATGACATTCACTGCAGAACAGCAAAGGAAACAGCCTGGTGAGCTGAAGGTGGCACAGTCAATTTAAATGCCCCATGGAAAACCATCTGTGTTAGTAGCCAGGTGCTTAAATATCCTTTCTGTAAAGGAGGCTAAGTTATTTAATCACTGCTTTAATCCAGACACTTTTAAAGTTTGTGGGAGGCTACTGAAATTAACATCGTTCATGTGTCGAGGATAACATGGCACAGGCCATTCCCACCAGCCCTTGCAAGGGAAAACATTAGTTCTCCATCTCAATTAATTTTAGATAATGGTGTCAGCTGGCAGAAAAAATAACAGGACCAACACTGACATGAGGCTGGTAAAATAAATAATCCACATACAAACATTTAGGGAGAAACCAACAGGATGAGAGAATTTTACAGGCTTCCCTATTATAAGGGAAGATCCTTTATTTTCCCTGCCACTCTGGTCACAGCAGCCCCTGCCAGCCCTGGAAATCCCTGTGGAAATTTGGGTTCCCTGCCGCCTCTCAGAGGCTGGCCCTTGCTGCAGCTGCTGGGGCTTCCTCTGCTGCGTAGATGGCAAAGAGAGCTGAGATGCCAAGGAGCAAGGTGGGTACATGGCTTAGTAAAACACTAATCCTTGACATTCATGAGAAATGAGTTGCTGGTGGGCAAGGGGCCGTGCCTGCCTTGGCGAGGAGCTCAGCCGTGAATCCTGGTGAGAAGCACAGTGTCCAAGCTAGCCTTGGCTCAGGGAGCAAGAACGAGAAGTTAACTAATCACGATGCAAACAGGAAACATTTACTTGGCAAGGAGAAAACCTGCATCAAATCACCCCCCAGGTTAAAAGGGAAGAGGTTTTGTGCAGTGCAGGAGAGGGCCATCAGGCTTGCTGGCACGTACATCCTTGCTGGAGCTGTTTCACTTTGTATAAATAATTAAATAATCTTCCGAGCAAGGACTTGACCCTGCGTCTCTCGCATCCCAGGTGAGCACCTGAACGACTGGGCAATAGAATCAATCTCTTGCTTTTCTCTCCCTGACCCAATGAATATTTAATCATCTGTACAAAGTGAAGCAGCTCCAACAGGAGCGAGTGAAAGCCAGGCACCTTGCAAAAGCTCTGTAGCTCAATGGTCCATCTATTTTTCCACCAGCGTTTGAGTCCCCATGGACCAAAGCCCTTGGCATGTGAGAGAGGGGGTTGTGTTGGCTGGGTGCTCCTCTTTAGTGGAGTCTTGAGATGGAGAGAGGCAGCTCCTGTCTTCTCACCTCTAATGGGTAGTCACCTACACATTTTCATTTACAGCTGATGATATTGATGTCCACCCTTCATATATTTGCCTAAGGATTAGAAATAGTTACCTAGGAAGGAGAAGACCCAGGCAGAATCTGCAACTCCCAGGAGGCTGCAGCTACCAGGGCACACACTGCTGCTTCTGCTCAAATTGGTGAGAAAGTTGAAGGGATGATGCTGGGTGGGTGGGAAAGCCCATGCACCCACTGATGGGACCTTATGTCTTGGAAAGGTCTTGTCTCCCTCATGGCTCCTGCTTCCACATCCAGTTCCTTATGTTATCCAGGGACTGATGCAAAACACAATCTAACACATCACAGCAGTAAAAAGCATGAGGAAGAGCTGCAGGGAGTAAGAATGCAATGAATAAGGTCATTCTGCCCAAGGCACATTTTGGTTTTTTTGTAATTCCACAGGAAACTAGGCCATCCAGTAAGGTTTTTTTAGCTAATGTAGATTTTTAAAAGAAAGCGCAATGGAGGGTTTTTTTAAAAATGCTGAGCCAGAGAAGATACTACTCAGGTATTTCTGTAGCCTATCAAGGTCAAAGTGGAATGGGAAGTATCCTCTAGGAAGAATCACTCCTAGCCTCACATGGTCCTGAACTGTGTCAACAAACATTGTCTTAGCATGTTTTTTGCTTATAACAGGCACAAAGACTTAAAGAACAACCATTATTTGCAACTGCACTAGAAATCCAATAATGGGATAGCATAGGAGAAAAAGAGGAAGATATTTAACCTATTTAACACAGATAATTGGCTAGAAATCCTCCATTCTGCCAGCATGTTGCTGCATTTTTCCCAACAGACTTTCTTTTGGGAAATTTGGGTATCTATCGTCACCTCAAAATAAGACACTAGAAACCCATCTCTGTTGCTTACATTGTCTTGCCCAATTGTAAAATTAACTCCTACCGGCTGCAGAATGAAGATTAAGCCTGGGGAGTCAATGATGGGAAAGAGCTACTGCAACAGGAATATCACCTCTTTGGTCAGCCGTGCTGGCAGATGGAGGTGAAAGCACAGGAACAGGTGGTCCTTCTGACTTCAGCAAAGGGCAATTTGTTGAGCACAGTCTTGCATTGCTTGCAATGAATTATTTTATCACTTGATTTTACCGTTTCGGGCCAAACTTGCTGAGCCATGCTTCTTATTCTTTTTTTCTGCAGCAAGACTCAGTCCTGTCTACCAGAGCTTGTCGGCAGAGAGGGTGGCAGGAAAGTGATGAGTCAAGAAGAATCAGATCAAGAGGGTCATTTCACAGACACACCGAAATGGCTGGGAGCATTGTTTCCCCTCTTGTAGCTGCACAATGAGTTACATTTGCTGAGTGTGTTTAAACTAACCTTGGAGAAGGACTGTGAAAGGGCCTGGAAATGCAAATGGTATTGCAACTACTGCCGGGGATGGGAGACGTAGGGCTAAAGCATCACTTCAGCCCCAGGCTCTTGTCACGGCCCCACAGCACCACGCAATGTATGTACTAACCATCATGAGACCTGCCCAGCTGGCAAAGGACTCAGCTTTTCCCTGTCATCCCTGATTCTCATTGCACAGGCTTCCTCAGCCATGCTCAGGGCATGGCTCTGGCAGGCTGTAGCCAGGAAAATTATATTGATTTTATGCCTTCACCTGTGTGCTGTTTGTGTACTAAATTAGCAAGAAGGCTTTTTGAACTTGGCTAGCTTCAAGTCACCCTCCAATCTCATCTTCTGTTTTTCTGAACACCTGATTGCTGTGCACAAGCTAAGGATTCCCTGCAAAGGATGCCCCATCCTCCCATCACACTGACCTATTCCTTGGGAGGAGTTCCCAGAGCAAGCCTTCCTAATACTAACGTTGAGTCAAGGACAAGGGACGGATTTAACCACATGTTAATTAATTTGAAGTGCACTGCTTTGGCTTCAAAAAGCACTTTAAGATGTTGCTCAGGTTGCCAGTGATGCCATCTCAGTTCGGTCAGGTCTGTGGGCAATGCAACTGTATTCTCCCGGTGCCCCAAAATACCCTTCAGAAGTAGTCTTTATGATGGGTTGTCACAGACAACATCACTTCCACAATGTTACATATGACGAGAAGATCAAAGAGAGGATAAATCTCTTGAAAAATCAGCAGTCAAATTGTGCTTGAGCTCAGAGAGAGCTGAGCTTCACAAGTGAAGCCAGAGGTGCACCCCGATGCTTGGTGGCATGAGGCTGGCATGTCCGGAGCATGAACAGCATGTTGCACACACTTTTCCAGACATGTTGTACCAAGGCAGCATGACAGGGAAACCTGGAACTCACAAGAGTGTTCAGCACCAAGTAGACCAGCAGAGCCGGACATCAAACTGACAGGCAGACACAGCCAGGAGACAGTGATAGTGTATATTCTCTCCTTATTCACTCATTTATATTTCTTTCCCCTCTAGGCCTGCGCCCTGCCCTGCTTTGGGTTTTTAATTTGTCTTCACTTTCTCCTCCTGTCTGGTATCCAGCTTTCCCCAATGACAGTCAGAACCTAAACCTCTCTTGTTGTGCTGCTTCTTCCCTCAGATGATACAAAACCATGTAAATAGATGGCAGTTTGTGTGTTTGCACGTTTTCCGTATATCCACAGATTGATTCAGAGAATCATACTGCTCACCCTTTGCTCTTCCCTCCTACCAGGGTAATGCAGGCTGAAAGCAGAGTTCCTGAGGAGCCCTTAGCCCTGCTGTGCTCCGTAAAATTGCACATAGTAAACCCTTCCATAACTAAATAGATTGGGGCTGTAAGCCTGGCGTTATGAAACGTATGGAGGAAATATGTGCTTCTCAGTAATGTGAGGAAAAGCCATTCAGCAATTCCCATATATATACTAGTTTGAGCAACGTAGATGTATGCCTCTGTTTAGAAAAGTCATCCTTATTTCAGCAGTTGCTGCCAGGTGAGTACAGGACTGGGGAAGGGGTGCCCATGTAAATGTGGCTAGAAGGGAGTTTTAATTTGCAAGGCTGCTCTGGCACACAGGAACGGGATATTGGTGTGTAAAGGGGTGGTGTCATTGCTGGGGGGAAACACAAATAATGGGTTTGCCTTGTGCCATCTTTCAGCTAGAGAAGGGAAAGACTAAAATTCTCCCTCACTGAGATGTCGATACCATGTATCTGGTAAGATCATTTGTATGGTTTTGCTCTTACAGAGCTCTTGGTCTTTTGTTCAGGAAAATCTAATACAATTTGTGAATCTTTTTTTGTTGCTGTCAGGGACAAAAATCTGGCTGAGTCAGCACGGGGGGTGCAGGGCATTGTGGCTTTGCCTGAAAGATGATTCACATAGCGAGCACATTTGGGTTGGTTAAGCCCCAGCTCCAACATGCTCTCCGTGTGCAAAAAATAACACTTCAAGTGAGCAGAGTTCTAGAAAATGAAAGAACTAATTGCTGGGGTTAGAAGAATTCAGCCAGTCTCAAGCCATTAGGATCACAGCTGAGCAGGGAATGTCATGGAGCCAATTGGAGCAAAGCTGCCAGAGCTTTACCATGCTTAAGACCTAACCTTAGGTTTCTCTGCGATCACACGACCATGGCTGTAACGTTCGCAGGCAAATATTCCCCCCACACCCCGGCAGCACTTCCCTCTGCGGACGCAGCGATGAGCGCAAGGAATGCCGATTCCACAATACTTCTGATCGCCAGCAGGATAGAGACAGACAGGCCTGGTGGTTTAATTTGCCTTTTCTTTTTTTTCCTAGAGGAATAAAAACAACAAAAAGACAACCTAGTCTGTCGTGAGATTTCTGACTGATTGTGGAGTAATTTGGGCAGAATGGAATAGAGCCTGCTCAGTGGTTCATGAACAGCACTTATCCGTACTCCATTATTTTCCTTTTAGTTTGCTTTACAAATTAGAAAAGGGCACCAGTGTCAAATTCTTGATGCAAGCCTCTGTGTGAAATGATAAGCTAAATCCTAAATTGAGGTCAAAGCTGTTCATGTGGTTCCTGCTGTTAATAAAAACGCTTTTCTTTGTTCCTGCCTGCTAAGAATGCCTGCCCCATTTATAAACAAGATCTTATCCCAAAAGAGACACCTCTATGCAGAGGTTAGGGAAAAGTAGTCTGCTTAAACTATAATCTCTCCTTAAAAATATATTATCATTTGTAAGGACAAAAAGTAGCATCATTGCATTGAGAGTAATGCATTTATGCTAGCTAAAATTCTGGTTTTGTCTGCATGTAGCATCTCAGGGTATTTTTCTGAGTGATTCACAATGCGAACAAATAATTGGCAGCATCATAGAATTATGTTCCAGTGACTTGTCAGTTGTGAAACCTCCCTTTAATTTCAGTTCAGAGAGGGGCTGAGGAGTTTTCCCCTACAGTTTCCTTTTTTGACACTCTTTTCCGAGTCCAAAATGAAAAAAAAAAGCAACCCTGTAGTGATTTAGAGCCAGCTTTTGCTACCTGCGGAGCTCTGGCTGATGTGACATAAAAGCTGACATCATCACAGCCTGCTGAGGAATGATGCAGCACCTGGAAGAGTGATGTCCTACCTGGGCACAAGGTTTCATGGGTCCAAACCTGGCTGGAAATGACTCAGGAGAGGTTTGGTGTCCCTCCCTGAGGAAAAACAGCGTCTGCCAGAGGGATGGGGTCAATTGTTTGGGCCAGTTACAATTTTATCCTGAAAATCATTTTAACATTGCTATACGTCTTTCAAAGCCTGGATCTGGTTTCTTCAGTGAGCTACCAACTTTGCTATAGCTATGTGCAGCCACGTAGTACTTTGTGTCAGGAGGCAGCTGATCATCGTCACCAAACTCGGACACCAGCAGTCACTGTGACTCTGCTTTCCTTGGTTCGGTCCCCTCTGCTGTCACTGTTAATGGTTTGGAACCTGGTTAGTACAATCAAATATATTCTCAAATACTGCAGAAGATGAACCTTCAGACTTACATTTTCTTTCCTTTCCTGGGAGAAAGGGAATCAATTTACCTGTAAACACAAGAAATACCATCAATACCTGTTGGGGTTAGAGAGCTCAAAGTGGTCACAGAAGCCTGATGTTTCAGAGACTGCAGTATCTGTTCTTTTTCTTCCTTTTTTCTTTATCTCTCTGCTAAGCCCTTGGTAACTACAGTGAAATTAATTAAAAGTGTCAGTTTGAAATGGTTGGAAACAGGTATAAATTGGAACGATCTTTGCTGAGAAGTACTATGAGATGGGATTGAGGCTAGTGGCAAGGGAGGTTTTAGAAGGGCATTGCACCATATAGAACACTGGCTGTGCACTTGCATGTGTGTGCTCAAAACTACTACCAGCAAAGCTGAACCACAAGCAGAGATGTGAAATCAAACCAGGGAGGATTGTTTCCTTTTGTTCTGTTTCTAGAAAATAATTTTCTAATTAGATTTACAGTAATAATAATCAGACAATGCAAAATTTCTATATCTTTATAATGAATTATGCAAATGTGATGATACGAAGCAGTGCTCTCCTGCATTGCTCAGTGAAGATAATCCTCATCAGCCTTGCTTTGAAATAGCCTAAACATTTGTCCAAATACACATATAGGGAGAGGCAGAGTAAGGATAAAGCTGAAAGATGGTTGTGTGTCTGCCCTGGGAGCAGCTGAAGGGCTTGAAAGATGAGAGAACAAGAGGGCTAAGATCTACCTGGAAAAAAAAAAAAAAAAAAAGACAGAAATATCACAGAAACAGGGACTGCAGTCCTCCGCCCTTTTCCTCGGGTGGACACAATGTGCTCCAAAGACAATGTACTCCAAAGAAAATTACTGATTTTACTCAAACCAGGCTTGTGAAACATTTGCCTGGTAAAATAATCCAGCAGCAAAACCAGCTCAAAGGCGAGGCATTTCTGCATGATCTGCCCAAAGACAGCTAATGCTTGTCCCCAGCTCTGACATGTCAGGAGGTTACAAGTCTAGAGGTGACAGGCATCTCAAAAAGGTCTATTTTACCCAACTTTTCTTCAAGGAAGTCCCAGGTTAATTCACTGGAGGGAATTTTTCACAGCCTTTGCAAGTGTTGCTGTCAAAAACATCCATGAAGTGGTATTGTTGAGTAAACAGCCCATTTTCTCTCCTGATGTACATCGTCCCTCTGCAGAGCCTCCCATCTGAGCAAGCACAGGGAGGTGGGGAGAGGTGGAAGGAAAAGCCCAGCAGAGCCCACACAGCCAGTCCTCCCCAAACATCTTGAGTTTCCTTCACAAGTAAATCTCCTCTTGCCTCCAGAGGCTGAAGATGCCCTGCAGCAGTGTTGCCTACTGTGCTGAAATCCCCATGGGATGAAGGGCTAGAGGAGGAGGGGAGTCAGCCCTGCTTTTAGCCATGTCTCCTGGGAACAGCCCTTCCGATGTCCTGCCCTCCCCACTCATCTCCGCTCTGCTGAGGCTTGGGTTAGACATAATTTGTTTCAAAGACCGAGTTTAATGGTTTTTAATACTAGTTAAATGGGTGGGTTGAGACGTTAGTGTCGAAATGTCCTGAGGAGGGGAAGGATTCCATATTTCCTGTTATTTGTCTTGCTTAACAGAATCCCATTTTTTAGTGAACAGATGGAATATTTTTGGTTTGTTGAACATTTTGTCATCACTATTCAGCACCAGCTAACCTGCCAAATGCTCTTGAAAACTACAGTTATTGCAGTCTCTGGTCCTCAGTTTTACAAGACCAACTTTCCTCCTTGGTTCCCAAGAATCAGAAGAACTATTTCTTTTTCTTTGATTTTTTTTCTGCCTTAAGATCCAAAGACTATTCTCTACCTATCTTAACCAAGATATATTGGTCTAAGTGGCAAAAACTCCTTCAAAGATTGATGTTACTCTGCCAGAGCAGGAAAACTCTTACATGAAACCAGTAGGAACTGGAATTTTTGTTCACGGAAATCTACCCCCTGTTTGCCAACAGTGACTGACAGCCAAGGACAACTGTGGTTTTATTTTTTTTCCAGTTGGAGGTGGTGGTTTCTATTAGCTTTTAAATGCAGAGGTACAAGGAGGTTTAGGTCAGGGACTCTGCTCAGTCTATCGCACCTCTGCAAACTTCATTCGTTTGCTTTCTGTCCTGCTGAACCCATTAGCTCGTGCTTGGCTGAGGCACGGTTTCTATGGGGCAGACGTGCCTCCTGTAGAAAGGCAGGCTATCTTCAATTAAGGACATAAAAGATGGGCCTCACATGGCTGCCTTTGGTAGGACATTCCCCTGCTGAATCACCATGATGGTTAAAACCTGTTTTCTTTGCAATTTAAGTTTGTCTGGTTTCATTTTCAATTGCCAGACATTTTTTTGTTTGTTATTCTTTTCATGCTCTTTTTTCCTTCCCCTGTTTTCTACTGCCTCCTACTTTTCAGAAATCTTTAAACTGTAAAAACCAACTCTGGACACAAGATTTTTTAATCGATTTCAGCACCCTACATGCAGATACAAAACACACTTTTTATTCACTGCTCCTTGGTCAAAAGGGATAATACCTATCTCATGCATTTGGGTAGGATTTATATTAGAGTATTACCACCCATGCTCTTTAGAAAATCTGACTACGGTTTGCTACCAGCCTCTAGTTCATGTCTCAGACTGAAATCACAGCAACAGAAAAGACTACTTTATATTTTTTACTGCATTATTACCCTTACAGTGGCTGTCCATGTTTTTGTTACCTTTATGTCTGGACTGAACTTGCCTGAATTTGAGACTCTGAAACCAGCAGAGAGTTGCAGAGTGGCTGTCAGTTTGTTTTGCATCTGTCATCTCCAATATCCTTGAAAAAGAAAAGCACATGAGCATGGCTATAAAACAAAGCAAAGACAAATAATATTTTCATGAATTATGTGCATGTTTCCACTGGAGAAAGTTTGGTCTAGTGAACAACAGAGGAGGTTGGTGAAAATTTTATTTCTACCATTGTCACTGTGTTGGTCAGGAATACTTTGCACTTCTACAGCACTTCACTAGCAGAAGTTCCTTATAATGTACCCCACTCCTTATTCCTGATTTCTAGTTAGAAAACAATCTTATGGATCTTAGACTGTAAATGGAAGAAAAACCTCAAGAGGCACACTGGAGTGAGTGTGACTGGGCTTCTACTCTGTTTTGTTAGGACTACAAGGGGAAGCCATCTCAGGAAGGAATATTAAATATACTGTCCCCTATCACTGTGGTAGTGAGTCATGTCTCACTTTGGATATTATGAGTCCTGGAGAAAACTTCCCCATGCTTCAGGAAGGACAAAGGGAAGAATTTGCTTTGAGGGACTCTGATATGATGACAACTGTTTACAAAAAAATCACAGATTCATAGAATACCAGGTTGGAAGGGACCTCAAGGATCATCTGCTTCAACATCATGTTCATAAAGAATTTTTATACTTTTTTTTAGTAAATTCCTTTAATTTTTTCCCTTAATTTTCTCAATGATTAAGATTGAAGACAAACACTCCTATCCACTGCTTCCCAAGGAAAAAAGGTGACAAGACAATTTAGGCAATCTATGTCTGATTTGTGAATTCTGATTCAGTGAATTTCTGAATTTGCTTTCTTATGAGTATGCATAACATTCCTGCGTAACTGAGATCCAGCATGTGATGGCAGACCTGTGCCGTATAAGTCCCTGACCAGGAACAGCAGAAGATTGTTAAGCCTTGATACACTCACACAGGGAGGAGTGTTTAGGGACCATGGTGTTCCTCACTAGCAAAAGGCAAGTTTGTCAGTAGGGACTGGGATTTCAAGGTTAGAGATCCCTATACAGCAACACCAAGAAAAAAAATACTAAATGCCAAGAGGAAGGACATACAGGGAAAGAAAATTTCGGACAAGAAAATGAAAAAAGAGGACCTGTTTTTGTCAAAGAGACTATTTGTGACTGTTGGACCAGCCAAGGTGAATGAAAAACCACTTAAGTCAGTTGGAACTCCAAGATTTGGAAAAAAATATTCAGGAGGGCAAAGTTACACCCCCCAAAAAACTGACTTAACCTCGAAAAACCTACAGATGGTGAGAAAACTGAGGAAGAGAAATGCTCTTTCCTCTTTTGTGGCTGAACATTATGTATTTGTTCTCTCTGTTGCCCAGATTCAGGGACTACAGTATTTAAAAGCTCTGTAGAGCCACGTGTGTCTGCCTCAACCAGCACACTAAAAATAACACCAGCCTTGAAATGCTCAAAAAATGAGAAGCTTTGGGAAAGAGTAACAGAGAAAAAGCCTATGTCCAGGAAAAAACAATAAAGTGACTCTGCAGGAATATGGTGAAAATTTATGCAGTAAGTTTAAGATGTGTTGACTTCAATGCGTGTAAGTCCAACGCATCACTGCGCCAAATGTGTGCCTGGAAGCCAAGCTACCCTTGGGTGTATTATCCTTACGGGTAAGGCACTGATAATTTGCAGTATCAGATTTTTTCCAATGCACTTAGCTTCTTTCGTCAACTTCCTGAAGTTTCTTAGAAATCCTGATTGCCCAGTGCTCCCACTGAGAATAAATAAAATCCTTCTGAGCACTTTCAGGTATTTATTCAAGTATTTGATTTGGAGCTGGAGTCTTCTATCTTTTGCAATTCAGCATAGAATGTACCAAATGATTTTATATGAAGTGATGTAGTCAATCTTTATAATTATAAAGTCAGAAGGGCCATTATTGTAATCCTATCTACTGCAGAGCACAAACCCAAAGAACTCATCCAGTAATTCAGAATTCAAGTATAATTCTGAACATATCTTAGTAAAAGTCTTCTGTCCCAAAAATGAAGAGCTTTAATTTTTAGCACATAACTAAATCTGATTATTGCCCAGTCGAAAGCTGACCAAGTTACTTAATGAAATATTTAATCAAAAACATGAATTCAACAAAATAAAATTTTTATGCAGGAGAATTTCCAGTGTTCCTATACATAAAATAGAAAAAGTTTGTATTTTTAATATGATAGAATTTTTATTTTCATATTTCAGTTAATATTAGCTTTTCACTTTTAGATAGTAAGGGTAAATAATGATATTACTCTAAATTACTGAAACAAGATGTTTTGTTCAACCTAGGCTGTTCTGGGAAGATTTCTGTTAAAAAAAAGAAATTATATATTCTGATTTAGGTCAAAAGCATTTTTCAGATCCTTTAAAAATCCTCATGAGAAGGAATCCTACCAAACGTTTTCAAACTAGCTCCAGTTAGAATAGATTTGTGCTTTTAAATTTATATTTCTGCTTCTGAAATTCTCTTTTAAATAAGCATTTGTGCAGTATTTATAGTATAAAAGCACCGGGTGGTTTGTATGTTTCTTACTATCACCATTGCTATAACATTGATTGCAGCTGCATTAGCGGAATATTTTCTGAGCCCAAATTTAATCTTACTTCTACCACTGTAAGTACATTGACAAGAGATAAGAATTAAGCAATCGGTATGCTCATAGACAACACTGATGATAAGAGACACTCTTTTTGGCTTCAAACAAAAATAATTAATGTGTGTGTTTTTATGAAGATCATATTCCACAGATAGATGAATGCCCCACTGAAAGTTCAGTCTGGCGATGTGAAACAATAGTCCCAAGGACCAAATGGATTTTATTGTTTCTTTTGTAGAGCCGTGGAGCAGAGGCTTTCTGAAAACAAGAAGTAAATCAGCAGAGACTGTCCGTACATCGTGATGCTGTTACCAACCATTGCTTTGGAAAAAACTGTCAGAAACTCCACATATCCCAGCTACAATGCAGAAGAGAGGAAAGCCACAAGCCCGGTTGAATTCCCACTTTCACTCACAGAAGTTCACAAAACTAAGGTGAATTATCGTTATTTCTGAATTATTTTAATATAGTAATTTATTTTTGTAATCACTAAAATAAATTACTAGGCAGACTACATGAGGGGAAATTAACTCTATTTTTTCTTTTATTGAATTAATTATAAATGTCTTTAACCTGCATTGCTTTATATGTGTTCATTTGTATATCTGGGTAGCAGTTATGGTATAACTATAAATTATATCAATGTACAACAAGGTATTTACAAACGTGTTACAACAACTGTATTTAACTGGCACTTCTAAGCCATTGTTCTCTTGGAACAAGAGGAAAGATAAAACTGTATAAATTTCACTGTGACAACATTTAATACATTCAATAAGGCAGTGTGAGATGGGGCTTTTTCAGGAAGTACAAATCAAAAGGAAGCACAATAAATCACTTAAAGTTTAAGTGACATTTATGTTAATCTTCTCCTCTTTGGTCTGGTTTGACAGACTGCTGTTGTCCTATTAAATCAATGTTAACTCTCATCTATGGGCAGGAAGAAGAAAACTCTGTCCGAGACCTTATGTTGCTACTGAAACCAGATTTCTGTTTCTTATAAGACAAGTAAATGCAAACACAAAGATGGAGGGAGGGGAATAAAATTTCAGCTTCTGCCTCTTATAGCATCTTTCACTCATCAGCCACCACTGGAGAAATGAGTCCGATCCATAATCTGACTGGTCACTCCAAACCTGCCACATGCGTGCTAGTTTTAGCTCGTGTGGCTGGTCTGCGCTAGCAGTGCCGCTGACGGACACGAACCAGTGACACTTGACTGAACAAGCAAATTGGAAGGTAACAAAACAAAACAAACCATCTAACACCAAGGAGTAAAAAAATAAAGACCGGAGAAAAGCAAAGACCACGGCTGTTGTCAGGATGCAGCCAAAGCCAAGGAGGAAGGGACACCTTTTTTTTTCATCTTCCTTCTCTCTGGCATTGCTGCCTACAGAGTCGGGGGGGATCAGAGTCAGCTGGCAGCCAGAAAGCAGAGGGTAATCAGCAGGCATGATGTGAGGGTCTGCTTCTAGTCCTTCCCCCTCGTTTCACTTAATCATATGCTTAGAGTTAAGTGATTAAGTGAATCAAGCCCACAGTTGTGTCTGAAAGCAAAGGATGTTCAGCTCTATGGAAAATTATTCATGTGGTTTTCTCTGCTCTACTTCTTTATAAAGCTTTTGAAAATGTAAAGCCAGGTGGCTGAGAAGGCCAAGAGCATCCTGGATTGTATCAGAAATAGTTTGGCCAGCAGGACTAGGGAAGTGATAGTGCCCCTGTACTCAGCACTGGTGAGGCCGCACCTTCAGTACTGTGTTCAGTTTTGGGCCCCTCACTACAAGAAGGACATCGAGGTGCTGGAGCGTGTCCAAAGAAGGGCAACGAAGCTGGTGAAGGGTCTGGAGCACAAGTACTATAAGGAGCAGCTGAGGGAACTGGGGTTGTTTAGCCTGAAGAAAAGGAGGCTGAGGGGAGACATTATCGCTCTCTACAACTACCTGAAAGGAGGTTGTAGTGAGGTGGGGGTCGGTCTCTTCTCCCAAGTAACAAGTGATAAGACGAGAGAAAGTGGCCTCAAGTTGTGCCAGGGGAGGTTTAGATTGGATATTAGGAAAAATTTCTTAATTGGAAGGGTTGTCAAGCACTGGAACAGGCTGCCCAGGGGAGTGGTTGAGTCCTTATCCCTGGAGGTATTTAAAAGACATGTAGGAGTGGTGCTTAGGGACATGGTTTAGTGGTGGTGCTAGGTTAACGGTCGGACATGATGATCTTAAAGGTCTTTTCCAACCTAAATGATTCTATGATTCTATCCAGATGATGGAAGAGCACCATTCACTTTGACTGTCAGAAGTTACTCAAGGGCCTCTGCCAGTCCCTGTGACAATCATGAAAATAGCTTTTCAGCAGTTGACACGGACTCTTTGTTGCCCTATGGTCTTTTCCCTGAGAAAGACGCTTTAGGCTCACTCTTCTGCTCTTCTCCTGCTACAGTCTGTGTCTGTAACACTGCAAGGTTTTCAAACCACTGTCTTAAATAAAGCTCATAGGTGCCAAGGGGACAATAACCTTTTAAAGGAAGCAAACAGCCAACCAAACATGGCTAAATAAACACAGTGCAATTACTAGTGATACAGTCTTTTTGATTCCTGTGAGCCGATACCTGGTGAAGGCTTAGCAGGCAGGGAAGGTCTACAGACCAGCTATTTCTTGTTCTGGTTTTTGCCTTCCTATTTCAGGGAGGAAACACTTTTCTCCTGCCGTATGTTGTCTAAGGGCAGTGTACTGTGCCTGGGCAGCTGCCCCCAGCACTGTCCCCAGATATCCCTCACTCTCCACGGCCAACTGGAAACACCAGCCTGCGAACAGCCAACAGCAAAAGGGGTTTTGTTTCATTCTCCATGGGACCTCAGTGCCAGTCCTAAGAGCCAAGGTCCTGTACATCGCCACTGTAATGGTAACGAAGGTTCTTGGTGCCAAGACTAACAGCCTTTCTGTCTGCTGGGGAGGGACCTTTCTTGGGGTGAAATGGAGGGAGTTCTGCTCCCATGCCCATTACTGAATTCTTCGCAGAAATTGCAGGCAAGGATGCCAATTAACACTAATTGGGATTTTTTTTATATGTGGACACGTGTCCATTGGGAACCTGATTGATAGACTGAGACAAGTGACTCATTTTGCTGTTGCCATAAAGTAACCATTGTACCATATGGGGTTCTTCAAAAGGAAAAGATAGCAGATCTCACCTGCTTGCACTAAAGCCAAAGAATTTTGCCACCACTGGAGGAGAGAATTTTAGCTTTGAATGCTGGACACTCCATGTAGGGATAAGTAATGCATTACCTTGCACTGCTTTTATCCAGGAAGAACACCTTGCTGGATAAAAATATAGTCAGAGATATTTCTACTGACCTTAGCAATACCTCATGCTTTCTTTGTAAACGTTCTTCAAGATTTTCTTCTTGATGCTCAATTTAAGAAGACCCAATTTGATCTTTATGTCAGTACTGAAGCTTGCTTTCAATTTCTTTTAAATTCTTCCTAAACAGATTCCAAACACCCAACTATCATTGATTCATTGTGAGCTGAAGACCAAAGAAGTATATAAGCTCTGATGGGAAACCGCTTGGTTTGGGCACAGGAGGAAGCTGACAACTCCATTACAGACTTGTCAGAAATCAGCTGCTTTTAAAAGAGGACACCAGCCTCTGGGTCTTCTGTCCAGCATGAGTCAGTGAAGGAACAAATACAGACATCACGCCACAAAGGTGAGGGACCCCAAATGCAATTTTCAGGTGCTCATCCAGAGAAGTAGGTAGCCAGCCTAAGGCATCATTCTTGAACAACTCGCGGCAGGGGAACTGGTTTTGAAAAATGCTGCTCATTTGGTTTTTCTTTCCCTGACCCATGGCCCTAATGTGTGGATCATATACAAAAGCAAGATCAGAGATGACAGATCAGTTTTGCTCTCAGATACAGTCAGGTAGATGAATAAATTCAGCTCAGTGAGTTTTGGCATTTAGGAGCAACAGCTGGAAAATTCCTTTTAGCACTTCCTTGACATAAATCAGTTGAAAAACAGGAAGGTTTTCTTTCAGGGCAATCGGCTGTGCTGGTGTCCCTGGCCAAGCCCCAGCTCTCCCCAGTGTGGAGCATAGAGTCCAGCCTGCTTGGGAGAGCTGTGGAGACAAATCTGGCCCTTGAGTTTTTTTATGTGTTTTTGTCAGCAGAAGTGGGGCAAGGCTTTGGGGAAAAAAAAACAAACAAAACCCAACTTTTGCTTTTATAATTCTCTTTTTGTCAATCACTTGATTTTGACTAAAGTATAATATTATGTACAGAAATCTAAGAAGAATTACTTGAGTCTTGTTTAATACCATCCCTGAACAGAGGCTAAAATCTTCTAAGAAAAGCAGCAGGGATTGACGGACTGGAGACAAAACCAAGGGCACTGACAACAGCATCCAGTGGGATTGGGAAGGATCCCAGAATCCAGTGCTAGTTTTTCCTTCCTGGTTTGGTATCTCTCATCAGCAGAAGGGCTGCTAGTAGAAAACAAACTGTCTATCAGCTAAATTCCCACAGGCATCCAGGCACGAGAAGGTATAGTGGCATTTCTCCACCCTTTGCCTCACCTAGCCATGTCCCAGCCACTGAAGGTTGCTTCTCATAGACTTCTGCAGTGGTTCACCCTCCAGAGAGTCCCCTCTGCAGCTCAGTAGAATAATATATCTCCCTGCACCACTCTGATCCTTTCAGGCATATCAATTCTCTCTAAATTTGGGCTGGATTCTTATTTACCAAGTCCCAGTGCCAATGGCTTTCCCCAAGGGGAGATATAAATGTTATCTCAGTGTTCCTCTTACGAGCCTGCTGATCATGAATTGACTCAATGGTTCAAAGACTGTGAGCCAAATGATTTGAAAGGATAAATATCTGCAAAAAACACCCCCACAATTTGTTAAGTTTGCGTCCTTGTACAGTAGTGCCCCTCTAACAGATGGAGAATTGTTTTGCTACGTACACTGAAGCAGAGGAAGAAACATGCTGAGTGCTCAGATACTGAGAAAGGGAGTGCCCACAGATGAAGTTACCAAGTGGGCATTTTTCTTTCTCTCATGCATTAAAGAAATCCCACCCATTTTTTTCTTATGTGTACTATCAGGTCAGTGACTTTGTAACATATACTATACTGTATGATGAACATAAGAAATAATGCTGACTTTAAGATTCTTGGTAAATCATATCAGAATAGACATTTTCTTACCATTTACACTGGCACTAGCTGTTGATCTGTTGTTGCTAACACTGTATTGTTGTTCCTAATTATGCAGGACATAATCTTACCAAATTAGTCTTTTTTTTCTGTAGATTATTCATGCACACATTTATTGCACATATAAGGATGCAGCGCTTTAAAGGTTGGTTGCTTCCTGAAATGGAAGCAAATGGTTTCTGACCCTGGCTGGGTCATGATGCCTTCTAAAATATCATCTTTTGGCCTGGGCAGAGCTTGCTGTTGCTGTGGGCAGGCTGATGGGGCAGTAATGCCAACCCCAAAAGCTCACCCTCAGCCCCATGAGGACAACACAATACCACCAGCCAGCAGGGAGAGAGGAGCATGACTAGATGGTGCTTGGGGGAACATGAGTATAAAATAGGTGAGATTAGCTTCAGCCTTACCTAAATTGCTGAGATACACTGAGTTGGTCCAGGACAGATGCACCAATGCCAATGCTTCATACCCACAAATAAAATCCCACTGTGCTGGGTGCATGTTCAGTAATGGACTAGAACTACCCGTATTTATACTTCAAGAAATCAGAATTTTCCTCTGGTTTTTAATCAGTGAGATGGGTAGATGAAAAGTGCATCACGTTTCTGTCTCGCTGCACTGAGCTGCTCTCCCACTGGCAGAGTTGTGCATGGAGGTAGGAGCAGCAGCTGCAGGGTGAGCAGGGCTCTGCTGGGTGCCCATGGAGGTGGGCACCCCACGAGGGGAGCAGGCAGCCTGCCACATGCTTGTCTGAAGTGATGAAGAAACCCCACTCTCTTGGTGCCAGTCTTTGACATCTGGAAGGGTCTTATGAGATAAATCAAGCCAGAGGAATGAACCTCACTGAGCTGAGCGAGATCCTCTGGTATTCAGGTTGCCAATAGCTCATGGCATTTGCGAAATGCCTTGTGCAGCTCTTACCATGCACAGGGTAAGTGTGGCCAGCCCCAGGATGATGCCAGGCAGCATCTGTTGGCAGAGCCAGAAGAGGCCCAACCATCAGTATCTTTATCTCACCCATGACGTTGCTCATGTATGTGTGCTTCACCCAGGTGGAGAGCAGCTGCAGGCATGCGCTGTACCTGCTCCTAAAGAAATCACCTTCTTGGAGGTATAGCCACACATGTGTTTGGGTGCCAGCCTGGGACCCAAGAGCCCATTACTCCTGTAAGCCTTACTCTGCCCAGGAGTGGCAGATACCCTCTGGGTATCTGATTTTTACTTTTGTATAAGAATTATTCCGTGTGTTATGGTGTTCCCCTTTTCCTGAGGTCCATTCACATTACCTGTAAAGTATTTCTGTCAACATGCTGAGGAAAACCTTCAGACCTCTCTCTGCATTTCAGTCTGCAAACCACAGAGCAACCAGGTCAGCCATTAGGCAACTAAGTATCTTCAAATGATGGACATGCTTGAGGCAAAGGTTCAGGTGAGAAACAGCAGCCGCTGCAGACTGCTGGGCTATGGTGCTATGGATTGTGGACTTTTGTGGAGTTTCTGTAGCTTCACTTCAATGTCCTTATTGATAAGCTGAAGTGGCTCCCATTGCATCATGCACCGGGAGTGGTGCTACTTCACTGCTGAAATACCAGCCATCCAGACAGTGGATTGAAGGACTACAGAGATTTCAGATTCTGCTGAGAATTCTGGAATTATTTAAATTGTAAGTTGTTGAGGGAATAAACTATCTTTTTTATTCTGTGTTTGAATAGATGTTAATGTCTTTTAAAAACAGTGAACAAAAAAAAAAATCAGAGTATCTCTCAGTGAAAGCTATTGCATTAGCTCCATTTGCTTCATCCCACTGAACAAGACTGTTAGCTAGGAATGTATAAAGTATCCCCATTAAAAGGAAAAGCCACTTGCAACACATTTCAGTCTTTCCAACATAACACATCAATAAGCATTTTCTCCTCTCATAGAAAAAAACTCAGAATATTCCCCAAATCAGTGTATAAATATCTGGCTACTCAAAAACAAGAGCTGAATTTCAAAGAAAAAAAATCCCAAACAACACTTTTTAATTATTATGATTTAAGCTACAGTCTGGGAATGTTTTTTACCTTCAGATAAAAATAATTGCTACTAAAATTTCATACTCATGTAAAACGTCTCAAAATGAAAATGAAAACCTGAATAATTTTCCATGCAATTTAAACACGAGTTTATCAGATCTCTTCTGTTGTCATTTCAATAATATGACAAAGAACTGGTAATGAGGTTGAGACTCAGAGATTCAACAAGATTCAGTTTCTGAATGGTAAAAGGTAAACTAAGATAATAGCTAATGTAAAACAGCACTAACAGGATAGAAAGAAAATGAAATAATTCCCAGACTTTTTAAATGGCATGGAGGCCATTTACCTGCCAGCTACGAATTCACAGCCAGCTTCTTCGTAAAATATTTTGTGCATGATTCCAGTGGGACTCTTCACATGCATAAAGCTACTGTGATATATATTGTATGAAGCTGAGAATTTGTCCTGAGTTTACCAGGGAACAGAAAGCCTAGAAAACCAGCAACTCAGAAAGAGAGGGATGCTCTCTATAAACACAGCAAGGCATTAATTATTGGAGGCAAGTACTTGAGCCAAAGAAATTCTTTAAGTACAGGAACAAAAGCATTAGCTGCCCATGAATACACAGCGGGCAGACTAGAAAAAGATTTCTAGGCATTATACTTCTGTCAGGAGCCACTCCTACCTGCTTATCTGATGAACTGCATCTAGGAAAAAAATGTGTTTAAATGACTAGGTCAGGTCTTACCAAACCGACCTGCCTTGGACCCTTCCCATATGAATCCTATCACTGACATCCCATCCCATCCCAGCCAATCACACCTGGAGGGATCCTGTGCCAGGAGCAGGCCTCACCTTGAGCCCTACTTCCCAGATTCCCAACCAGCTAGAAGGTTCTGATGAAGTCAAGTCATAATTTTCTTTCTATCAGATAACATTACTCTCGCCTGTCATCTAATTTTCCAGGAAGAAACCATTCAGAGAGGTCACCATAACTTCTTCCTTACAAAGTAAAAACTAGCAACATCTGTGATGTTCAGGCCAGCTTTTCATTTTTTTTCCCCAAAAAACAATGTCAGGCCTTGCACTGGGTCTGACTGAGGTGGAGTTAATTTTCTTCACAGCAGCCCATATAGTACTGTGTTTTGTATTTGTGACCAAAACAGCATTGATAACACACCAATGTCTTAGCTATTGCAGAAAAGTGCTCCCACAGTATCAAGGCCACCTCTGCTTCTCACTCTGTCTCCCCTGCAAGAAGCAGGCAGGGGGTGAGCAAGGTGGTGGGAAAGGGCACAGCTGGACAGCTGACCCAAAGTGACCAAAGAGATATTCCATACCCTATAACATCATGCTCAGCAATAAAACTGGGGGGTAGTTTTTCCAAAGAAGCTGGACATCAGTCTGCCGACAGTGAGAGATTACATTTACATCACTTGTTTTTTTTTTCATTTGTTTTTCCTTCACTTATTAAACTGCCTTTATCTCAACCCATAAGTTTTCCTCACTTTTTGCCTTTCCATTTATCTCCCCCATCCTGTTGAGGGGGAGTGAGCAAGAGGCTGGATTGTGGCTCACCTGCCAGCCAGAGCCAACCCACCACAGACCTTGATTCTCCAAATGCATCCAGTGGTAGTCTAGGTATGCCAAATTGGATCCCTATCTGGTACACCCTCTGTTATATGACAGCTCTCTGGCATGCCCTGTGGTTCTAGGACACAGTGTTTTATAGGAGGTACAGCTTTCATTTGAACTGGGTCTATTTTTCACCAAGAGAAACATAGTAATTTCCATTTAGTAGTTCACTATATGCTTAGGTAGGCAAGTTGAAACTTAAGATATCCATTTGAATAGGGACCATGGTTTTGCTCTATGGTTTTATTTAATAATTTATTTTATAATAGTTTTATTTAATAATTTATTCTTATAAAGTGCTCATGGTGGCATTTAACTACTGCAATACTTGCTGGAAGGGCAACACAACAGGGCACAAGGGATCCTGGGTGTTTCTGAGGTGCATTGATGATAATTTCCTGACACCTTTTCTGTCAAGGAGCCAATGGGAGGAGGCACCCTCCTGGACCTCCTCCTTGCAAAGGAGGAAAGACTGGTCAGGGATGAGAAGGTTGGAGTCAGCCTTGGCTACACTGACCATGAAATTGTGAAGCTGAGGATCCTGAGAGGAAGAAAAAGAGCAAATGGCAGGATGATAACCCAACAGACTTTGGCCCATTCAGGGCAAATTCTTGGAAGAATCCCATGGGATATGGCTGGAAAGAAAAGTGGCCCGGGAGAGCTGGCTGATTTTCAACCTCCTCCAAGCTCAGGAACTATCTATCCCAATATGCAGGATATCAAGCAAAAGCTATAGGACGCCTGCATGGCTGAAACAAGGAGCTCTTGAAGAAATTCAAACATAAAAAAGAAGCAAGGGCAGGTGACCCAGGACGAATATAGAGACACAGCCTGAGCATGCAGGGACGGGACCAAGTCCCACCTGAAGCTGAATTTGTCAGCGGGTCAAGGGAGGTGATCCTTCCCCTCTGCTCAGCAATGGCAAGATACATATGGAATGCTGGGTCCCATTCTTGGGATCCTCAGGACAAGAGACATGGTCTTACTGGCATAAGTCTGGTGAAGGGCCACAAAGATGATTAAGGGACGGAAGCATCTGTCATATGAGGAGAGGCTGAGAGAGCTGGGACTGTTCAGCCTGGAGAAGACTCAGGGGAATCTTATCAATATGTGTAAGTGATGCTTCTGTGAGGAAAAGGAGCAAAGAAGGTGGAGCTGCACTCAGTGGTGTCCAGTGAAAGGACAGGAGGCAATGGGCACAAACTGAAATACAGAAAAATCCATTTAACTATATATATTCTCTCTCTCGATATATATATTTAAAAGTATATACATAAATAAAAGTTTTTTTCACTGTGAAGCAGGTCAAACACAGGGAACAAGTTGCCCAAAGAGGTTATGGAGTCTCCATCCTCAGAGATATTAAAATCCCAACTGGCTGCAGTCATGAGGAACTTATTCTACCTGACCCTGCTCTGAGCAGGGGTCAATCTCCAGAAATTCCTTCCAGCCTCAATAATTCTGTGAGATAATACACATGCACACGTATAAAGATATACAATGTATACAGAATAATGTGATCCCAATTTATGACCAGAGATCCCCAAACTCATAGTAATACAGGAATACAGTCTGATAGGGAGTCTCATTAGCATGCATTAGAAATTAGTGTAAGAAATAAGTGTGGGGGAAAAAAAGAAAAAAACCCAGGCAAATAGAAAATGGAGAGAAACCTCTACAATCCAATGGCAGATTTCACACTTGGGAGATCTTGGCTCCAGTCTTGCCTCAGTTTTTGCCTTTAGTTTTCCTCTTAAAATGGAACAGTGCTAACAAGAACTCCTCACCCTAGACCACCCCATAGTTAGCAGGCGATGCAACAGCCTTCACTCCAGGACTATGCTTCAATTCAAGCAGGGGAATCGGTCTTCCAGGTCTTCAAAGCATGCTTTAATTGCTGAGCAGCTGGGTAAAATACATCAGCTGTGTCAGACATGACACAAGAGGGTAAAGGAGCCCCTAGAGATATCCCATATGGCATGGATTGTCAGGCCTGGCCTTCTGAAATCTTGTAAATAGAAGATGGAAGCCTCTCCCTGCTCAGTTTGTTGCTCTTCCTTAAAGTCCGTTTTTTTTTCCTGGGTGCTGGCTGCGGAGCTTGAGACTCTCCGATTCCTCTGAAGATACCTAACCCCAAATCGACTTGGCAGCACTGCAACAGACAAATCCCACTGAAGATTTAGGCATCAGTAACAGATACTCCAAGGAGAAAAAAGGCATTATTCTACTTACTAGTTCTACCCTTAAATTACTTTAACAGAAACCTTTTGAATGTAGGCATTGGGGTAGTCCCATTATTATTCAAAAACGGGCTTAAGTCTTCATGGTACCATCGATTTCAGAAGTGAAAATGTAGCCGCATATTTCCATGGTTCTAGACCCATCTGCCACTAAAATAATACAGGATTTTTAGAGGAGTGTTCAGCCTGTTGTTGATTTGTGGTTTTACCTCGTAGTACAGAACTGAAAAGTGTGCTCATCACTGCATTTTGTTCCACCTCTGCCCAACATGTGTTTTGCAACTTCCCATTTCAAGACAAAGTCGAGCTTCAAGGTCTAACCCTTCACTTTATCAGTAGAGTTGCTAATACCCAAAAGATGCTCTAGCTGATCAGCTAGGTAACCACAGCTGCAAGCACACAGTCCTGGCCCGAGATATATTCCAGAAGAGTATCTCTTCAGATTTTTTTTTAACGGCCAGTTTAAAACTGAGATTAATTCTGTTAATTTACCTTTTCATATTTCTTGAGACTATTAAATCTGACAATTAACCCACCGCTTAAAGGGGTGCTTCTCCCTGCCTGGCTGAATTAGACCATTGCGTGAGAAGCCTCCAGCACAGAAACCCGTGTCCTCTGCAAAACAGACAGCCCCGAGGTTTAAAAGATTATACTGGATGAGTCATTACACAAGATTGACTTCTGGCCGACTGTTTTGATAAATACTAACGCTTCCCCCAGACAAAACTACCCAGAAACTGGCACCTAACCTCCATTTCCTAACCTCCTCCCAACGACAGCCCCAGCAAGCAATGCCACCAGGCATCCCCGCCAAGGGCTGGTAAATACCAGGGTTTATAAGCAGCAGTGAGAGGGAGCTGTAATGAGATCAGTCTCGAGGATTGCAGCAAATGGCCTATAAAGCAATTTTTAAATGGGATTTCCTGCAACAAAAGCCAGCTCCCAATAACCTTTTCTAATAATACGAGGTGAAAAGGGTTGGATCTGAATTATAATACCCGATACTAAGGCGTGGACAGACAGCTTTGTACTCTCCTTACAGGCGACTGCTCAGGCAATTTGTTAATCTCTCGTCAGAAAAGAAAAGAAAATCGTAACATAAATCTATATAAGTACATCCAGGCCCAAATTACTGTGCCAGGAGAATCCAGCATTGTATAATCTAAAGGAGATGAATGGTCCCGTCATTATTTACTGTTATTATATGGAATATTAGATACGGTCGAGGAATAAAGTCACAAATGAGAGCAAGCAGCGAGCACAGCCATGTTTGTTTCCCTTTCCCGATTCCATTCTAGATGTAGTTCTCGATGGAAAAAAAAAAAATTGCTAATAAACTTTATGAAACATATTTGAAATAGCCGTTTTTCGTTCAAAAATTTCAAGGCACTAAAACTCAGCGTTAGGCAAAGGATTTCTTACCTGGAAAAAGGCCCTTCCTTTCTCAGGGCTGGTCTCTTCCCTCCTCCTGCAAACCCACTCTTACAGCCAAGTCTTTGCCGGCAGAGCAGGGCGCTGGGGCGCAGGGACGCCGGCAGCCGCTGCGCACAGCCCGGCCTCGAGCGAACGCGTCCTGCCGGCAGCCGCTGCCCGCCCGCCTCGGCCCAACCCCGGGCACGTTCCCGCGGTATAAAGAGGAGAACGACAGCCCTGGCCCCCCGGGCTGCCTCCCCAGCGGGTATAGCTCTGCCCTGGACGAGCGCAGCTCCTTTGCGCTCTATTTTCAGAGCTGCTCTCTCCCCGCTGCGCGCTTCTGCACGAAGCGCAGCCGCCGTTTTGTCCCGTTTTTTTGCAATGACATCCCGGCTAAAACAAAAAATCAAACGATTTCAAAGATTTTTTTTTTTCCTTTTACTTTAAAAGAGGGCATTTTAGCAGAGAAAGCGCCTCTTTAGGTACATCTGGTCGTGATTTTCCAGCGTTACGTTCCCATGAGCCTGGAGTTAAAAATAAATCAAAGGCGGGGAACTCGGAGAAGGGAGCTTTCGCATTTCGCCGCTGCCCAGGCTGCTTTCTGATCGTTAAACTGAATTTGTAACACTTGGGGATTTCTTTCCACGTGGGGGCTCTTAGCGCGGTATTTAAAGGCTATTAGCGCGGGGTTTGTTCTTGTTAACAGCGACGCCTATTTAAAACTACATATGGCATAGCAAATTTTTGAACTGCTAGTCTGCTTCTCCCAAGGGGATAAAGTGTCCTTTGGAAAAGTAACTACCAGTACTCCCTGCTGCAAGTCATCGAGAAGATACCGGGGTGCTGCCCGTCGGTGATACAAAAGAGTAAATCCTGGGAGAGCCTTAATTCCACACGTTTGGGGATTTTTTTTTCTATTAAGAAGAATGAGTACCTGAATTGTACCGACTGGAGGGAAAATTTCAGGAAAATTATGAAGCAGGACTGACCGCCGCTGTCGACGGTACACCTGAATTTAATTTGGAAAGCGAACTAACAGCAAAGGCAAACAGAAGCGAAAATTGTCCATCCCAGCTGGGTCCCTCTTTTCCTTTAGCCCTTGCCCACCGCCTTCACTGGGACAGGGGGTGGGTGGTTGGTTGGTTTTACGTGTCCCCTGTTTGACCACCCGGGCAGCGTTTCTCCCAGTGCTGTGGGGAGCCGCTCACTGCCGGCGGGGCTGCGGCGGCCCCTCCGGGGTCGGTCCGTCTTGCAGCACGGCCGGGGCTGGAGCGGCACGGGAAAGTTACAATTTTACCCATCGACAAGCAGCAGCCGCTGGTGCTCTCCCGGCCGTCTCCCGGGAGGCTTTGGGCTTCCTAAGGGGTGACCCTGGTTCCTCCTCCCGCGGCCTTGGTTCCCCCCCGGGACTGTCCGGGCTGTCACTGACCGTGACTCTCAGCGGGTGTCCCTTCCTCCTGTCCCCTGGGAGGGGGGGGGACAGGTCGGCCTGACTCTCTGCTAGTCGTTTCCCTGGCTGCTCTCGGTGAGCACGCAGGGTACTGACCGAGGGGTGGCCGCTTTTCGGTGACCGAGAGAAGGGGAGAAGGAGAAGGGGGTGGTGGTGGGGTGACGACAGGTTCATCCCTGGGAAATAGCGGGGGCCGCTGGCTTAGCCAGGTTTGCAAAGTGGGAGCATTGCCCTACGCCGGGGTCCTGCAAGGAGCCGGGCTGGGCAGCAGCTCCCCTTCCCCCCGCGCCTGCGAGAGAAACCGCCCCTTTGCCCCATCCCTCCCTCCGAGCCGCCACCCTTGAGGATGAACAAAGTAGATGGGGCAGAAAGGGGGGCTTGAAGGGAGCACATTTGCTCATTAAAAAGGTTTCAAAGGTGACAGAAGTCTGTCAACCCGCTGATCCGAGCCCTCTGTTCCGCCGGGGTGGTGGTCTCCCCCACCCCCGGGTTCATCCAGGGATCCCTGCAGGCTGGGGCGGGGGTGGCCCCGGCGGGGCTTCAGGGCCGGCTGCGGGCAAGGGCAGCCCAGGCGCTGCGGGGAGAGGCGGCCCGGCCGCCGGCTGCTGCCCACCGGTGGCAGGCTCCTGCTCTGCTGGCTTTTCCCCCTCCGCTGCAACGGGCGGCGGACGGGAGCGCAGGGCGCTTGCACGGTGCTGGGTTGAGGGACAGAGACAGGGCAGTAAACAAACAAACAAACAAACAAACAGACTCGGGCGGAGTTGATGATTTGCGCCCAGCTCGCCGCAGGCCGCCGACGGGCGTCTGCTCCCCTCGCCCGGCAGCGCTGGGACGGCGGGCGGGGAGCGCGGCCGCGGAGGAGCTGTCGGGAAAGGGCGCAGGGACCGGGGGGAGGGCGCCGAGAGAGGCACGGCCCTGCCTGACAACTAATCGATAGGCGCCCATTAACCAAGGCTTCCAGGAAATGGTGTGAATCCTCCTGTTTCTCCTTTTGCAACCAAACAGCAGAGGAAACGCGAGTAAAAGATTGCAAGCCAGCATGACGGTATGCGTGCAAAACCAACAAATCAAACCTTTCCTCTGTTCGTTTCAAGGGAGAATGCCGAGAACTGCAATGCTGCTCCCCCTTCCCGAAGAAAACCCCATACCTCACCAACAAAAAACCCCAAACCAAAATAAAACAAAACCCCAATCAGCCCTAGATTTCAAAGGTGCCCAGGGAGGAGCGGGCTCTCACAGAGGCACGTTTGTGGCATGTCAGTGCTACAAATGGTTTCTCACACACAGAGATGTGAGCAGAAGCCGGCGAAGCCCCACTCGGACCCACGGAGGAGCTTCAACCACCGCCCGCGCAGCCGCGCCCGACCCGCGGGTCCGGCTTGCGCGGCCCGCCCGGGAAACCGCTACAGCATCACTGCTGGTGTTTCTGATGTCACCAGAAACCGCTTGGCCACCTGCTTATTCCTCTTTCTGAAGAGAAAGACGCTATTTAACTTCGTATGTGTATGTATGTTCTTTCTCGCTCTCCCTCCCTCCCTCCCTTTCTTTTTCTTTCCTTCTTCTTGTCTGTCTCTCTCTCTTCCTTCCTTCTTTCCTCCCTCCCTTCCTTCTTTCTTTCCTTCTTTCCTCACTCCTTCCTTCCCTTCTTTCTCTCTCCCTTTCAGTCTTTCACCCTCTTTCTCTCTCATTCTTTCGTTCTTTCCAGTCGTTGGCTCTGGCTTGAAGGCGATCCGATGTGATTAAACTCACAGGGCGTTGGAGGGCGGAGGTAAATTAAGCCAAAGCGACAGAAAAGATGAAAGAGGCTTGCTCGACTCGAGTGCCCGAGGACAGCTGCCCTCCTCCTTCCTCCCCGCGGTCACGCAAGCTCCCCGCCGCCTCCCCCGGGACCCTTCTCCCCATCCTGCCCCGGAGCTGCTTCTTCTGACGACACCGAAAAGGATTTTTTTTTTTCCTTCTTTGTACCTATAGCCCCTCGGGGCGTGCGGAGAAACCCGCTCTGCCCGGCCCTGCCCGTCCTGCCCGCACCGGCGCTGCCCGCCTCCGCTGACCGGTGCAAAGCGGGGCAGCCATGGAGAGGCGATCGGATGCAGCCAGGGAGGGACGCGACCTGCGGGGGCTTCGCGGGGGGCACAGCCCTGCAAAGGGGGTGTCTGCCCCGCAGAAAGGGCGAGGCGAGGGCTGGCCCCGGCCGGGCGGGTGGGCCCCGGTGTCTCCGGGCGCCGGGAGCCGCCGTCCTCCGCTCCCGGGGAGGGAAAGGCGGCCCGCGGCTCTGCCCTGGCTCCCCGCCGCAAAAAAGGGGGAGAAAAGAAAGGAAGATACGGTTCCGATCCTCACTCTCCATCTGCAATTCAGACTTCGCATAAATACAATTTAAACCTTATTTTTTATTAGCGCAAAAAATAATGATAATAACAATAAAACCCCACAACCAAAGAAAAAAAAGCAGAAATCCACTCCAATTCAAAATTCCTCCTTGCAGAGCAAGGAGTGAATGTCGGTGCTTTTCTGTCCAACAGGACCTTTTAAATGTTAAAGATGTTCGGGACCATGTTAAAGAGGTCTCGAAATGCAGCGACAGAAGACGACAACCAAATCCGATTGCAGATTTCGGTGGGTCCCAGTTTATCTTTCGGGAAATCAAAGGAAAACACAAAATGCCGGGACCACCGAGAACAGCTGCAATCACGAACAGCGAAAACCCGAAGCATAAATAATTTTCAGGGTATTGGCATGGCGATAAAAAGTCATCTAAACGGACGTGCAGCTGAATTTTAAAGTTGGTCGGTACATAACCACCTGCTGAAGAGGTCGGCAGCTTTAAATATAATCCGTGGTCTGTTCATTTATCTAAAATAATATATAAAGCACGTCGTGAGTTTTCTTTATAACGGTAATGAAATTAAGCTATCGAAATGGGAGAACAGTGTTAGCCGAAGACGCTGGGATGCAGGAGATCTAATATCAGCCCGAGTCGAAATACACCAAAATCGCCGTGCAGCAAACCCTGCGAAGATTTAGAGGATTTAAAAAATACAAAACAAAACAAAAATACAACACAAACCAAAGCAAAGTACGCAGTTACTTCTCTTAACGGTTATGTGGTTCATGTGAGGAGGGGAGAAATTGCATTTGGAGTGATCAGTTCCGTGTTAAAAAACCTCTGGCACAGAGTTGTGGAGGGCTGAGAAACTTGGATCGTGTCATGAATGTGTTTGAAACTGAAACGGGATTTTTAGGAGGTAAATATGCATTATTTATTTTATTACAGTCGGAGAGAAATAAACAGGCAAATACAAAGTAGGCTTAATTCTTTAAACAGGAAAACAAATGAGTCGGGTGTGGAGTTTTTCGCGTATTGATTTAGTTCTCTGATGGATCCTTTCTCCAGAGAGTTCTCAACAGAAAAAAAAAAAAAAATCAGGTGGATTTTCCCCGGTGAAAGAAGGTCTTGGGTGCCAGGCAGAGTTCAGCTCCCGGGCCCTCAGCCCCCCCACACGCGGGGCTTTTCTGGCTGGAAAACCATGCGTGATTTGCAGCACACCCGCAACTCCCTCCCGGTGACTGCTCCTCCCTGCCCGAGTCCGCTTAATTTGTAAATAAGTTTCAGGGCCCCTTTTCACAGAACCCAGTTGAGCAGGTAATTTGTTGTTAGTGCTTGTTTAAATGTTGTGAACCATGCACTCAAAAATAGGAAAGCTATACACAAAAGAGGCAAACATGGGAACACAACTGGAAATTACTGAGTTATAAAAACGTCAAAGAAGAGCAATTTGCAAAGAGGCATCAGTAATTGTCTCCTACATTAACGGAAATGATTTGCCAAGCCCAACCCTTTTGTTCTCCCCAGGATGGACGGGCGTTTCGCCATCGACCTCAATGGGACTGGCTGGGGACCTTTGCATCAGGCTCTCAGCCCAGGGAGGCGCTCAGGGCCCGGGGCCGGATCCTGCCGTGCAGACCTGCAGTCCTGGAGCGTGTTTTCAGGGGGAATCTGGTGGATTTACGGTGGGCTGCCCGGATGGGAAGGAGACACGCACATCTGAGCCGCGGATTTGAGGGCATCTGCCAAGGATTCAAGGAGAGCAGTCGCAGCTGCGTTAATAGAAGCACTGAATGGAAAGCACAGATTGATGGGATGGTGTCCAGCAGGCCTGGGAGTGACACGCTGCGGCCCCGCTCATGCCAGCATGTGGTGAGGTGCTGCGGTCAGGCTGAGACCCTGGGGTGTTCCCCCCACAGCCTGGAAGAGCCGTACTTCTCTCCAACCCAGGGAGGCTTAAGCAAGTCCATCCTCTGCTGCTTAGCTTTATCATCTCCTCTAAATCACATTTCATAAATGAACTCCCATTGTAAAGCCAGTCTGGCTTCTCAGTCTGCAAAAAGCCCGTTTCCCTGCTAGAACATGGGGAAGAAATTTTTCACCTCAGGCTCAGCCAGGGCAGAAATGAAGCTTGCACAGGCAGGCGGTTGCTCTGTGGGGTTATGTTTTGTTGCTCACCCTATTCTACCTTATTTAGGACCCCCCAAGCTTTGGAATTGATGTGCAGAGACAAGCCCCAAATTCAGAGCTCCAGACTCCACCTGCCTGAACCTGCTCCCCTATCTCCGGCTTTTTTTTTTTTTCTCCAAAAACGTTTCTTTTGTCCACACGGTCAAGTAAACAAAAAACCCCCAAGCTAGAGGCTGATGTGGCCATATGACTGCAGGTGCCAAGGCTGTAACCTGTTGTATTTATGTGTTAGGCCAGCCCGTGTTCAGAGTTGGTTTCTAACCATTCGTGTTTACATCTGCAGGGCTCTGCCCAGGCCCTTGCTTGTATTTTGAGAGGGAATATTTTGCACAGGCTGTGACTCAGTAAAGTGTATCTGGTGTTTGGGCTGCCAGAGAGGTTTTCTCTCAGATTTGCTTACTATGCAGGGAAGCATAAAAAGAACAACCGCTATACACCATTGCACTGTGAAAAATACACCTTATGAGTTTCAAAGAATTATGATTGTTTAAAAGCAGAACATGTTGGTGGAGAGAGCCGCGGTAAAACCCCCACTGACTGCAGTAAAGCCAGGATTTCACTGAAGTCTCTGCCTGTGATTTCATTGCTGAAGATATACCAGCCGCTCAAAACTAATCAACAGCAGGAAATAAGACAGCTCTAAGTATACTATTTTCCTAAAAGAATGGACATTTACCTTCTTAATTAAGAAAAAAAAAAAGTAAAATAAACATCCAAATTTCGGACATGAAATTCTCTTTAATGACTGGATTAGTATCTGGTATGTTAACCAACTTTTAAAAAATCATTATATGATCAAATGGTATTGATTTCAGGCAGAAATTCCTTTCTTCCTTCTACTCTCTACCTTCCAGTGGATAATTTTTTAACTTAAAAGCAAAAGGAGTATTTTGCTCTTATCCTACAGAGGATTTTTTTGTTAAGCTGATTTCTTGTATCCCATGAACAGTATTAGGCAACAAGATAATATGGATTTTCCTCACTGAGACCTATAAGATAGGATTAAAGGACTGCTCAGGGCCTGATCCTGCCCTCCTGTGTTTTTCTGACTGGTATGCCTGGTACTGAGGAGCTGAGAGGCTGGCGAGCCCCCCCGGAGCAGATTCCAGCTCAGAGTCTCTGAGGAGCATCACTCAGCCGCCTTGGCCGAGCAGGGTGCCAGAACCCAAACTCCACCTGGAAACACAAATATTATTAAGATCCGTGCTTAGAAGAAATGTGATGTTAATTTGCTTTGATATGTGCTGTTCTTCTGCTTAGGGAATTCACGGAAATCTGTATTTTGATATCCTTGTTCGCATACGCTGCTCTTTGCCTTTCAAGCCTTTCATCAGTGCCAGCGGGATGATCTGAAGAAAATCCCAGCACACGAACAGGCTTGTTATTCAGATCATACGGAGAAAATCCAGAATTGGGCTGGCAATTTTCAAGCTTGGCTTTTGATATTTGGCACATGGGTAAAGTCAACCTTACTCAGGATCACAAGTGTGTTAGGCCAGGATTAGGTGTTAGTGGTACCAGCTGAGGCAAAAGGAAAGCTGACCTCAGCTGCTGTGCAGGTGTTTTAAGAAGAAACCCCAGGCAGAATGGATATGAAGACTAAGTTTGCCTGACATTTCCCATTTTTAGACAACCCTGTGACCTGCTGCTTAGAACTTTGGCCTGAATTTTACTTGACACAAAGGGAAAGGAATATTTTTGGCAGGGAAAACAGAATGTGTTGGATATCATTATAAGCAGCGAGGATTACTGCAAATGCCCAAATGATTGCTGCAATGAAATAACTACATCTTCTGGGCAGACCTGCAGTTGTGATGTAGCTCCGAGAAATATTTCAGGAATAACAACAGCAACAATAATTGTAACTGTAAGAATGATTTACAGTTGCAAAAATATTACTACCATCACTACTAGGAACCCTGTGTTCGCACTTAGCTGGCAGCAGCCAGGCAGCTATCGCACACAGAAAAACCTTTAACAGGTAAGAAAAACAAACGTGCAAAAAAAATTATCCTGAAAACTCTTCTGAAGAATAAAATAATTCTTTTTGCACCACAATGTAAATGTAGGTTAAAGCTTTGTAAGGAGGCAAAGGAAGTTGAGGGATTTAGACCCCATTTATATTCAACGGCTGTCTTAACTCCTTTAGATAACTTTGAAAGTTGTGCTGTGAACCTTGCAGCAACACTTCGATCAGCCAAATATACCAATCAGCAATGGGCCCTAATTTGAGGAAAGATTTCCAGTTCTATATCAATTTGCTATTGATTTATGAAGCCAGGATTTAATCCTTCCCAGCATGCCTCTATTTTTAGTTTCAGATAGGTTACTGAGTGTGCGATACATGCACTGATAGTGTTACATACTTTTAACACTTTCCTGTGTCTATGAAAACACAACCAAATACAATTAAAAAAAAAGTTTAGGTGAATTTAAACCTTCTTTTAAAAGAAAATTTCATTACCTCTCACTGAGTTTTATAAGTTGAGGGAAAAATATATGGAATATAGGGGTGTGTGAGTGCGTGTGTGCGCGCGCGAGCAGGAAAAAAACCAGCTATCCTCATTTGCTCAACAGGATTTTGTTTATATAGAGTTGTTTAAATTTGGAATTGTATTTTGGAATTGTAATTTGCATTCACTGGTTTGCAAAACTGATAAATCCACTTATTTTGTCCTGCCCTTTTTCTAGCTTTTTTTTTTTTTTTCATATCCTTTCAGAAGGCTAGTACTTTCTTTTTTTCGCCAAATTTGTTAAGGTTTGTTTTTTGATCTACCAGTTTGCCCTGTAGTCACGGCAACTGAATCCAGCTGACAGAAGGAATTTTGATAGCATTGAGAGATTTTTAGGAGTTTTCGTACTACTGCCATAATCCTCTCTCATCCAGAAGCATCTAATGATGAGTCAGAATGTGTCATGTCTCCTACTTTGTCTCCTGATCAGGAGTAAATATGCACACACTGGTGCCCTTCAGCTTGAGCCTGATCATCTGCAGTAGTACAGCTGTATCTCCAAGGTGCCTGTATTAGGCTGCCCTGGGTCTCTACAGCAATCTATGACTTCCCTTTTACATGAAGGTCTTGACATATTTCTTTGTAGAAGGTTGGCATGAGATGATTATTAGGTACCAGAAACAAACTGGGATGCTCTATATGGTCTATCTCACAATAAGATGAAGCTTGTATTTGTTTTTAAATAAATAATACATCTGTGAAACATGGTAACATAATATTTTCAGAGGTACTTCTGCTTTCTTGCTAAACACATGCTTAATTTTAATGTCTAAAGATTTTCCTTCCCACTGTCAAAAAAACTCCAGCTGAGACTGTAACTGGTCTTCCTGATTTAGTACCATCCTTGCCAGCAAAGTCTCAGATTTAAAAAGTGCAATCCAGAGCTGTAAGCTGGGTGACTCGACTTCCTATACAACATCCTCAGCTATGTCCTCATCTTATCCAGTCCTAGGGTGTCTCTCAGTAAACATTGTAATCTCATTTGAAATTGATTGCTAATGGTAAAAAAATGCTGTAAACACAAGACTAAAAGGCAGTAAGTGATGTGCACAGAAATATAAATACAGTAAAAAGAAAATGTATTGCGTACGGTTTTGTTCATTTAGAAAATTTAAGGCTAATGTGGTAAGAATGCCTGAAACACTAAAATAATTTAGGAGTGTTATTACTTCCACAGATTTTAATAAGGCAAACTACTTCCAGTACTTCCAAAGTACTTCTTTTTGAGATATACTTGTATTAAGCTCAGCAAATATAACTGAGTATGTTAAATGCAGGGACCAGGAGGTTAATTCTTTTTCCAGTGCAAGAGCTCTTGTTCTCTCATCTGCCCTCATATGGGAGTCATTCTGGATATGCAACGGTCTGTCTTGAACTTTCATGTATCTTGTTTAATAAACCTTTTCTGAGGTGAGGTAGTTGCATAAAGTATTCAAGGAGTGTGTATGCACGATGGGTTTATTAAAGTGGCATTGTCCTGTATATTGGTCCCTCTTCCTTCCCTAATGTTTCCTAACACCCTATTTTTCTTTTTGACCAGAGCTGAACATTGAAATGATTCTTTCAGAGATTTATGCAAAGTGACTCATCATTCCTTTGCAGATGGTGACAGTCCAGCACTGTGTACATATACATGTAGATATGTCTTTATTTATGTATGTGTATATACATATATAGAGATTCATTATTGGCTATGTGCATGCCATTTTGTATCAAAAGATACTTCCGAAAAGTTGCAGAGATGGTTTTAATTCTGACCACTCCAGTCAATTTCATATCATTAAAAAAACCTGCTATCTCACTATCCACCTTCTTTCCAGACCATTCACAAATATGTTGAACATCTGGATGCCTGTGGGATTTCATTAGCAATTACCTTCTACCATTTATCACTACTTTTTGTTACAAATCTTTTGAGCAGTTATTAATCCACAGGAGGATCTTCCCTCTTATCCCATTAAATCCTGTCTACTTTAAATGGTTCTGATAACTGACCTCATCAAAAGCTTTTTAGAAATCTAAGAACATTACATCAAGTATGTGACCTTTATCCACAGGCATATTTTCTGCTTTGAAGAACTTTACTACACTTAGGAGACATAACTTCTCTCTATGAAAGCCATTTCAACTCTATTTCTACCAACACTTGAGACAGAAGTCAGACATACTAATCTCTGGTTCTCCAGGTGTGCAACAGATCCTTTAAAAACCGGGTGTCACATGAACCTCTCTCCCTTCCTCTGGTCATGAGGTTGATTTAATAACTGATTTAGGAGTTTCAAATCTACATTTCTTTGGGACTCTTCAGGGAACACTAGCTGTCCCAGAGATTTGTCACCATTTTTGTATTCACCTGTTCTGTAATTTCTGCTGGTGCTGGGAAGAGCCCTCAGACTATGGTCAGGAATCCATATGCAAGGGAAGAAATGTGGTTTGAATTTCCTCAAGCAGTTGAAGGAATGGGACGTGGATCTCCTTCTTCCAGCATGGGAGCCGTAATCCCACTAACTACCAGTGTGCATACGCTACGTTTTGTGTTCTGCTGTGTCTTGCTAGATCAAACCATTTTTGAGGTGGATAGGCTGAGGAATGGCTATTTTAGAGTTTTGACTGAGTTTAGGCATAAGCTTAAAAAGCTCAGTCCTGTGAAGGCTGAGATGAGTCTGAGCACAGCTCAGCTGTTTAGGGACTTGGATGTTAAAAGCAAGGTGTCTGCAGAGTTTAGGAGCTGCGCACTTGAGTTCTACTTGTGTGATCCACATATCTGCCATTTTATTTCTGCACCCACAGTCAGCAAAGAGGAGTGGATTTATTAAATGCAAAGACATTTTTTTTTTTTTTCACAGAAAAAAACATTACTGTAAGGATGTGCTTTGGTAAAGCACATGGATGTGGAGTAATGAAATTTTCATCATTAATACACTACTAAAATACATCTTACACCTGGAACTTTACTGTTACAAAGAAATATATCAGTCACTCATTTCTACAAGAGTTCATGCCACACGCCTGTTGAAATCTGGCCCTTGGACTTGCAGTGCTTCACTATCATATGTAAATAAACACAGCAAAATGTCCCCGCTTTCAAATGCTTTGGGTGATGGAGAAGCATCCAGATGTTGTGGATTATGTAGGGGAAATATATTGTCATTGGCAGGCTGGGTAAACAGCAACATCCAGGATGCTTTCAGTAAACCAATAAAAGGTGAAGAAATATAACAGGTACCTCTTTTTTTTTTTTTTTTTTTCAGTACTGGAGTTGCAAAGCAGTATCACTGTCTACCCTACAGCATTATACATACCAAAATCAAATCCCATTCATCTGTTGTTAAATGGACTTTTGCAATAATTCCTATCTATGTGTAACCAGGTATTGTAGGCAAAGCCATTATTTTTCTGTTTGTTGGTTAAATGCTTTATTTGATTTCTTAAGAAGCAATATTCAATGTTATATCCAGAAAATGTTCAGGATACAAGTTGTTTAAACAAATAGAAGTCACAGCATCATCTGCAATTTTATTTGTAAGGGGCACTATAGACCTGTGGGTACAAACCAGCCAGACGGTGGATCCCGCTGGGACCTCCACTGACACGCCTGCCCACTGCATGATTCCCATTTGGCTCTCTACTTTTGTCAGCCCAATGCAGATGGACAACTTCTACATTTTGCAAGTGTGCAAATGATTGGCAGACCACTGAAGGCGACATTGTCAAATGTATTATTTCACTCTTGATCTTAATGTACATGTAAGAGTGTCTTTTTACATGTATGCTTTAAAGAGCTTAATCTAAGAGGCAGCTTGCAACAACAGCTTTCTTGGTCTCTTGCTACTACTCTTTTGTAGTTTTACTAACCGTGACAGACATAATGATCTAATAACACAGTATTATCTTACTATTGTAATATAGAAACAGGACATATTTGCAGTCATGGATATTCATATTAAAAGATTGAGACCAAGGTTTTCAAAAGCAACCAGTACTATTTACCATCACCTGAATTCTACCTTAGTTTCCTCAGGAATCAAGCTGTTGTTTCTCTCAGAACAATATTTACGGATTTTTAGCTCTGCCCTCCAGGCCTGACATTTTCTCATGAAGTACTGAAGAGGGGAAAATGACTTCATGTCACCAAACCTATGAGGTTCACAATTTTTTCAGAGCATTATGACTTAACACAGGGAAAGGTGACATCAGGGGACGAGGTGAGGATGCTGACAGAGGGAAGAGAAATTCTGTGTCTAGTAGCAAGACTTCTATTGTCATCACAATGAATCCTCCTCAGAAGAAATACAAACCCTGTAACTGTAGATGTCCATGTTTCTGTCCTGTCTTAATTCCAAAACCTAAAGGAAAGGAACCTAGCTGGTACTTTACACATGTGGTGAAGTCTTAACTCAAGGGCTGCTAAAAACATGGAGAGTCTCAAAGTCTCAACACTTCACAGCTTCCTTTGTGAAGAGAATGAGTCACGTGCTGGGTGGAATTACCTTGCGTTGATTGATTATGTGCAGAAATAGGATAGATCCAAACAAAGCAAGAACAAGAGTGAGTGAGGGCCTGAAGAGCTGAGGAGAAGAATGGAAAAGGCAACGTGATATTTTTGCAAAGAAAAATACAGTAATACATATCATTTTGCTTGAAATGATTGGTCTCGGGCTAAGATTTCAGAGTAATAAAGTGAAATGTGGAGTCTCTGTGCTGTGGAGAGAGGAAGGAAAATGCCCCTGTGGCTGCAGAATTCCCTGAACTGGTGCTGCATTCCCCACTGTGGTGTAAAATGTGTGCAGACAGGTAACTGCAGAAAACCCTGTAGATACTTGGGAAAATGATGTATTGATGGCTCTCCCTAGACCAGTAGGGCTTTCATTCCATGCAGCACAAAATCATAGAAAACTGGGTGTAAAGAGAGATATTTGTCCACCTCCTGTCCTAAACCATAGGCAGGGTTTGTCTAATGTTTTGTCATGAATAATATTCTGGGGAATAAAAGTACTCAGATGCTACTCATAAAAGCCACTTCTGCTTTGCATATGTGGCTTAACTTTAATTTGACACACTGTAAAATAGAAATCATAACAGAATACTTATGCACCGTGGAAATGCCACCTCAAATTTTACAGTAATCAGTGGAAATCCGATTTCTAACTGCGTGCAAACCACTGAAGCTAAGGCTCGTGCACCGGTGTTAGCACCAGTCAGTTTGTGTGCTATGGGTGAAGGTGGAAGGTATTTTTATGTGTGATTCTAGAAAGGTAAAGCCAGCTTCGCACTCAGCTCCACAGCATAATCGGGAAGTAACTTAAAAAAAAAAAAAGAAGAAAAAAAGACAGAAATACATGGAGACATAAACAAATATTAAGATCGCTGACTGAACAGTCTGATTTTTAAGTGGTGGGCCACCAGTAAAGACCCACTAAAGTTAAGGATGCGCCTGTGTGCTCTGCAGTTTTTCAGACTAGGGCGGAAAATATTGATTTAGCCTAAAGAATGTTAAGGGTACAAGGTACTAAGGTCCTAAAGACACAACCTGTCTGTCTGTCTGTTTGTTCCTCTGAAAATCTTGCCCTAAAACTCTTAACTTTGAGTGTCCTTTTTTTAAAAAAAAAAAAATAAATCTTGACCTTACTGCATTCCAGGGACTCTTAGCAATGGATTAAGGGCATATTTAGCTGTGACCAATCCGTTATAGCTGAACCCCTGAGTTGTCTGCAGTCTCCTGACTAGTGTGGATTGATGCTTGCCAGCACAAATGTCTCTCTCTGTAACTTGTATTTACTCTATGATGCTTATTGCCATTCTAGGTTTGCTTCTGGCTTATACGTCAAGAAAGAGGACCTTTTTTTGTGAACAGCTTCCCATTTTCCTAAAAAAGTTTCTGAATTTTTATTGACTGAAATTACAGGAAGAAAAAAGGTGGGTTTGTTTTCCTTTTTTTAATTTGTTTTGGTTTTTTAGCAGTTATTGCAACGGTGATTTTCTTTTTTCAACTCATTTCAACTGATTTTTGTGTTAAAACAATCACAAAACAACAATTGTGGTCCACTTTGCAGTACAATTTTGATGAACTATGAAGCTCCTATAAAATTTGCAGAGGACTTAGGCATTTATGGTCATATAATTCATCATTTGAAGACAGAAATTTCATGCTGGGATAGTTTCCTAACCCCAAGGCTTTCTTCTCTGTAGGTGAGTGCACACAACTGTGTATGTTGTGCACATACACAGATCCATGTATGTTGTGAGTTTGGGAGGAAACCGGTGGGGTCCCCTGATGTGTGGCTGCTCTAATGTGGGTGCATTATTTCCCAGGAAACAGAAACTGGATTCTTGGGCAGCCAATGTGTGTTTCTGAGGAAAGGAAGACCCTTGAATCTCCTTGATTTCCACTTATAAACAATTAAGGCCGTTCTAAAACTCAAATGCAATTGGTTGTCCAGTCCTTACAGGGATGAAAATACATATTTTCCCACTGTCCTATAAGTAAGTGTTGATGACACACAACTCCAAATAACTGCTACCACTCTAAAAAGAGAAATCTAAACTCCCTTTTAATCAGTGGATGATTTGCCCTCACTTTAAAGGATTCAGGCATTAACAGATAATGGGCTGCTTATTTATTTACTTAGTTGTGTGTATCAGATACTGGTTATCAGATAAATGAAAACCTCAGTGGAATCAATCTGAAAATATTCGAGGTGCTTAGCATTAGTTAATGGCAGAAAAAATAACAAAACCATTAAAAAAAAGTCTTGCTCTTTACTTTCACTCCTGTATTTGCATTTTTCTTAATGAAAAATTGCCTTTTAATAATGAAAATACTAAAAATACTTTCTATAAGACTCTCACATGTTTTCATGACTTCAGTGTGGTTTTCACGTAATCTCTCAGATGCAAGTCTTGATAATCAAAAATATCAGAAATGCTTGTGTTCCCAGATTTCAGACGGTCTCCAATAGCTCCGGGATTTATAGGGGAATTTACGCGGGGAAAGCCCGCAGCCCGTAGCACCGCGGCCGCGGTCAACCGTTCCCCTTCCCTATAACACCAGTGACACCTAGCGGCTAACTCGGATCCTTCACACAGTTATAAAATAAATAATAATTTAAAAAAGGTAAAAAAGAAGGTATCCTATATGTTTCCACCAAATATTTATAGGCACTCCTTCCAAAACTACGAAAAATTTTCACAGCCGTTTCCCACCCCGACCTGGTCACAGTGGTTCTCCCAAAACTCCATGTGAAATTTCACACCATGTGCTGTATTTTTAGGCTGATAATGTCAAAGAAACTCATAACCTGTGAAGATGAATCAGTACACAGAGAGTTTAAGACAGTGCAGTTCCCTCCGTCATGATCTGGAGCACGAATGGACACAACTGCTGGAGCATGACCAAAGAAGGGCAACGAAGTTGGTGAAGGGTCTAGAGCACAAGTCTTATGAGAAGCAGTTGAGGGAATTGGGATTGTTTAGCCCAGAGAAAAGGAGGCTTAGGGTGAGACCTTATTGCTCTCTACAACTACCTGAAAGGAGGCTGTAGTGAGGTGGGGTTCAGTCTCTTCTCCCAAGTAACAAGCGATAGGACAAGATGAAATGGCCTCAAGTTGTGCCAGGGGAGGTTTAGATTGCATATTAGGGAAAAATTCTTCATCAGAAGGGTTGTCAAGCATTGCAACAGGCTGCCCAGGGAAGTGGTTGAGTCCTTGTCCCTGGAGGCATTTAAAAGATGGGTAGATGTGGTGCTTAGGGACATGATTTAGTGGTGGACTTGGCAGTGCTAAGTTAACAGTTGGACGTGATGATCTTAAAGGTCTTTTCCAACCTAAACAATTCTATGATTCTATGATCAAGTAGTACAATCTCCTGATGATCAAAATTTGCCTTACTGAAGAGTATCTCAATCCCTACAAAAACAAGAGAAGAATGAATTGAGGACTTTGAGCTCGCAGCTAAAACCAAACACTTCTCACTGAGAAGCTTTCCAAATCTACAAAAGCTAGAAGGAGAAAGAGGAGGAGGGATGGACCATGTCATCACAGGAGAGATGTCTGCTTCAGTTAGAATTACTTGATTGATATGGCCAAGGACCTTTTCTGCCTCTGACACTCCTGGGCAGTGGCTCAAGTGCGATGCTGTGATAAGCAGAGATAGAGGGGCCATACCAAGTCCATTGGCTTGCACTAAAGCCCTGCTTTTCTCTTTTACTGTGAATAAAAGTCAGAAGCAGAGCCCATGTAATTTATATTTGCTATTCCATCTGGATATCTTTTTACCTCCTTTCTAAGTTACACCGTGGAAATATTTTCCTTACCACCTATTTGTGGAGCACCTCTCTTGCCCTTTCCTCGCTACAGTCACAGTACATGACAAAAGTCATACACAGACAGATAAAAGTATGAGAGGGAGCAAAATGAAGTAATGGGGCAATTCCTTGAAGATACCAACAGTACTTGCTCAAAGTTTTCTGATAGATTAGGTTCTCTTGGGAAATATTGCTTTGACTGAAACTCGTGACTGAGAGTGCATCATTTAATCTAAATTTGGCCCCCAAATAATTTGAAACACTGTATACCATATAATTTCTAAATGTTGCAACACTAAAGGGAAAACTGTGATAATGACATTCCCATTTTATCTGGAATTACCATTTGTTAGATAATGTTGACTTTAAATATTCAGCTGGGATGAAAGAAACATTTCAGAACATCGTATTCCTCCATGAAGCAGGAAACCTTAGTTTCAGCTGGACGTCACTGAAACTAACAGCGAGTATAACAGCTATTTTGGATTGTTTTGTTATATTTTTTTAAGTAGCAGCTCCAATTGAGTAGCCAGAATATATTCCTTATGAGCAAGTTGATAACACTAGCTAAGATTCAAAACCATTTTCTTCTAGAGCATGTGCAAAAGCAGCATATGTCCATGAAAGAAAAAGGAAGCATGATCTTAATATATAGATCTAATAAAGCTCTTGGAAGAGATTCAAAAGCTGCTGTTTGATTTTGAACCCTGAAAGATTAATAGGATCATTTTATGTGCCCAGTCCAGCAATGATTACTAACCTAATTGATGACTGAAGGAGAACAACAATTCTCAAGCTTTACTGGTTCATGTACTACCCCCAATAAATTGTTGTAAAGTAGAACAGTGGAACATTGAACTCATCCATCATTATTAGCTCATGGACAACAACTTGCAAACTGCTGAAATGGAATCACTCTCAGCCTTCCCAGCATGATTTAAATGCTCAGAGCAAGTTCCTCTTGTTATGTGACCCTAGATAAGGAGTAAACAGGGAATTTTCAACTGGAAAGCACTGCTGCTTCCAAACAAGCAACGTCAGCATCTCTCTACAGCAGTTAAGTATGCAGCAGTAGAGCTGTCTCTGGGGTTTGCTGGCCATGAGCAAGTTGTGCTCCAGGTCTTCTGCAAGGCTGCCTCTTAGTTAGAATCATACTCTTCTATTTCTCCTGCCCCCATCCCCAGCTCTTCAAAATGCATTTATTGGCAGCAGCTTCACCCAGTTCTCTAATCAAAGTGTGAGGACAATATTTTTTAATTTGTCGACAAGTACATGAGTAGAAATGGAATTATTTTTAGATGAGAGATAAAAGAAGAGGAAAAAGTGATCAGACAAGATGAGCCCTGGGCAAAAGAGGAATTAGAGTTGAAGTAATATAGTCCACTTCTGCACAGACTGTACCTCACTGCTGTATTTAAAGAGGGATCTTGCAGAGCAGGCTAGACAGGAGTCAGCACTCCAGTGAGTGGTACTGCAAGCTCTGTTATTTAAAAGTGAAACACATTACACTTGGAAGCAACTTCTGATGATGACTACTCATCTATTGAGAAAGAGAATTTGGGGTTATAGGATGACTTCAGGTTTGCATAAGGTCACCTTAAATAATAGAGATCACTCCTAAATTCTTGTTGTGATTTTGGCCCATTACTTGTCCTGTCAGTCACAGACACGGAGAACAGGTTACTCCCTTTGTTTTCTTCAATAGCCTTTTCTGTATTTGACTGTGTGTGTGTCTCAGTCCTCCTCTCAGCTTTCTTTCCTTCAGGCTACCTAACCTCAGCTCCTTCAGCCTTTCTGAGTCTGTTTTCATGCTTCTGAGTGAATTCTTACTGATTTCACCCAGACTGTTTTCAAATAGGTCACATTCAGCACATATAAACCCAAAAAGAGTATTCCAGCATGGAGCAGAGAAGAACACTCCCTATATTTCAGGCTAGATTGTTTATACAGCTTGACATGTTGTTGATGCAGCAGGACGTTGTTAACTCAGATTCGCCCTGTGTTGCACCATCATCCCACATCTTCTTTTCCAGCCAGTGTTACCCACCCACCTCCGTCTCTCTCCACTTTGCTGAGATCACACCGAGTTCTAACCCTGTCCTCCAACTTTCTGAAGAACTGCAAATTTTGTGCTGTCTGCAATACACAGACTTCTTAAACAGAACAAGAGACAGGATGTACCTCTTACATTTTGACACTAAACTGCTGAGAGCTACTCAGATATTCTTACTGACAAATTTAATATCCACCCACTGAAGTTCTATCAAGGCAAAAGTTTCCTCTGCTTGTTTAGAAAAATGTCATGCAACCCTTCCACTGAAGTTCACTACAGTCAAGAGCTACCACATCTACTGCCATCTTATCCATAAGAGCTCCTGTTCTACCATTAAAGCAAACCAAATTGAATTATTAAGCAATTTTTTTGAAATAATTTGCTTATACACAATATATTAAGACTCAAATGATGGGAGGTAAGGAACATCTAGGAAGTTGTATCTAAAGCTTTTAGTGGAGTAGCCAACTCTTGTAATCACATAAAAATAACAGCAGATACATCAAGTGTATTGCACAGTGACAATTCCCGCATCACATCTCCTTACACTTGTTACCCTGGATGACAAGGAGATGGCATTTATTTCTACCTGTATTTCTAGCCTGAGCCCATCTCCAGAGTTTAGCTAGTGCACTTTCTGGTTGCTTGCACTATACTTACAATTTACTGAGTGTTTATCTTTAATAAGAGTTCATTTTCAAGAAGGGCTCCAGAGCCCAAACTGACTCAGCCTAATTAATTTATTGATGGGGACTATAAGGACCTTAATCAATCAGGCAGACAGTTGCTCATTAGAAATGCAAAAGGTGCTGGGAGTCTTCTGCGGTAGCTGCAGCAACTTGATGGGGCAAGTTCAGTCAGGTTTTAACACCCTGCTTTCTTCTATAAATGAACCATCAGAAAATGGTTTATGTTAACAGAACTGTGCAAAAATGTTATTGTTGAAAGTACGTAAATCTGTGACCCACTTTTTTTTTATTCTTATTACCATTATCATGCTGTTCCAGTAATAGTAATAAGAATATATTTTCTTGGGCACATTTTCTTGTCTTTCCTCTCTGGCTTGCTTGTATAACATGTGAAAAGCCATTCCAAGCAAAATTAAAGACTCTGGCTAAACAGACAAACATTAGATGTTGCTTCCCTTGAAATCAACATTTTAGTAAATGAACGTGCTTCTGTGGCCAGGGATGTAAAGGAGTAAAGCTGTGTTCTTTATGGCTGCCTTTTTGGACTGCCTGACATCTCTGCACTTCTGTGCATTGGGAATAGTCCTCTTCTGTTCATTTGCAGCCTAAGTTCAAACCAATGATTTTAAACCACACACAGCCAAAAAATCTTGGCTGACGAGGAAGCAACTGGCAAGGAGCACAGTGCCTACTTGCTACCAGCTAAAACATGTGCCTATTTCCTAATTTGATAAGTAGGTCTCCAAGGCCAAAGCCCACAGGAAGATCATGCTACACAAACAGTGCAAACAAACATCCCCATGTGCAAGAAAGCTATGGAGCATGTGGAGTATTTATTAAGCAAATTTTGGTTGCTTCTGGGTCCTTCTTACAGTTTTCTGCTTTTGTTTTGCACACAAGAAGAAACATGAAGCACGAGAAGCTGTCATAAAAAAAAAAAATCAATCCTCATGGTTTTTACTTATGCTTAAAATCTTCATGACTAACCGAAGTGTTGGGGACTTGTTTTAGATGAAAATGGTGAACTGAGACTTTGGTCAAGGGCAGTCATATAACACAACTGAAATTTTAATCATCACAACATGCAGCTAACAACAGAAGAAGTAGCAAGAAGTGATTAAGAAGGTGAAGAAAAGTAGTAAGAGGTGAGTTTTCATATATTCAACTAGTTATACAGATGACTCTTTCAGAATGGCAGATGGCTTGCAATATATTTAGTGTAGCATGACAAATAAGTTATTGTCCTTATGCAAAATAAAAAAACCCACAGGATCTGAAAGCTGGAGTTCCTAGTCCCTGTACTGCCATAAGCATCTTCACAAGGGGTCAGAGAATGAAAGCAGGACTCTGCTTTTAAACTGAGAAGGTAACATTAAAAAGATGACTATTCAGAGGGAGAGTAATTAATGAGCTCCGGTAAAGGTCAAATACAAGGGTCTAATATAGAGTAATGACAAAGCAGTCTCTGGTTAGATATCCGATAGTTACCCTCCAGTAGCTGTATCATATATTGTGCCATCCGGACCAGCACAGGGCCAGTGGCATGCACACATGGGTCTCTTTTGAGAAGCAGTGACCGTACATGGGAGGAGTTGTTTTCTGCAGCTGAGCAATGAGCCCTTGGTGTCCAACATGGTCTCATCCAGATGCCCACAGAAGGTCCTTTCATGGGCCTGCACAAGGATGCTTGTGGGGTGCAGAGAATGAAGAGCTGAAGGAGCTGTGCCCAGAGATGCTTTGTGTGGAGCATTCAGTGGAAATCTTCTGGATTATTGTTACTTTAAGCAGCACGGATTGATGTTGGACCCAGGCACAGGAACAATCAGGCATCAGACAAACCACAGTTTTCAGAGTTTCTTCTTAGCACAGGAAAGTATGGCCTTAATAAGCAGCCAGAACATTTGGTTTAAAATGTTTTAGACTTCTCAATTTTCTATACTTTGGTTTTCCTCTTGTATTTTGAAATCAGTTTGTAAAATGTTAAACCCCAGTCATTTCTAGTCTTTTTCTCTCTGCAGAATTAGAGGCTTGTGAGTGGGAAAGATTTCAATGACACCTATTTAAAGACTTCAGTGAAAAAAGCAATTAAGTAGATGACAAGATTCTTTTTTAAAAAGGAATCAAACTAATTCCTTCTAAGCAATTAAAAAAAGTAAGTTTGATCTGCCCAGACAGGAGCAGCTACACTGATTTCATAAATTCTAGAGTCCAAGATATTATTTAAGGATTATACATACTGCCCAGTGAGTAAATCAAACAGTAAGCCAGAAAACTCAGTATTTTTCAAGTTTATAGAAATGGCTCTGGAGACGATTCTGTGTTTCTCCCTTAAGGAGAAAGCAGAATATGTGACTCTTTTGGTACCAACAGCACAAACTTTGCTGCTACCTATTTTCTACTTAAGCATGGTCTGATAAACCATTGTAGAAGGTTTCTGAGAAGGAGCTATTGAATGTTGCAAACAACAATAATATTTACATGGATTTCCAGTCTTTGCATTAGAGCCCTATCTCTAAGAAGATAAGCTGCAGATACGCACCTAAAGACTGAATGCCTAATCCCATGTTATTGCTATCAAACTGACAACCACTATCATCACTGAAATCCAATTTTAAGGGAGGCACTAAGATGAGCATCGAGTAATCTCCTCTTTCATCTTGTCATCATCCAGACCTGCTCAGATTCTCATCAAGAACTGACTTGTGCCCAACAGAAACTTCAGGATCTTCATATGAGTGTAGAATGTGCTGCTGGACCTCTGCACATCCCCTTAGCCAGAGATGCAATACCGAATCAAAGTCACAATCCCGCCAGCATCAAAGGTTTCAGTGTGTTAACTGTGAAACAGCAGCAAAACCTTTGGCTTAAGATATGAACAGCTATGGGTGCATATTTAAGGAAGCTCTTCCTGGATTTCAGGAGCTGTTGTAGAAAACATAAAGACAGTTCTTTAACCACTACTCTTTTTCAGTAAGCTCACACATGCTGCAATCTCAGTAATGTCTCTGTGCTTTCCAGCAGTAGCTACATAAATATTGAATCCATCTGTTAAATGCAGGCCTTGCTAATTGTTCGCCTCTTTACCATAACAGGGCATATTCTTCCTTTGACAGAGACTTTAACTAGCAGAATTTTTTGCCAAACAATACTTTGCAATTCAGTATTGTAAACAACTGGTCCTATTTATCTTTTAAGACAGATTGGTGACACTCATAAAAAGGGTGAGGAAAGCAAGTCTCTTTCTGCCTCAGCAACTACAAAGTTGCTGTAGGCTTCTAGTTTGTGCTGAGACATCAGCAGGAGGTTTTCTGGCTCCTAGAGGCAGTATGTGTATTATGGACTTAATTCATTGCTAAAAAGCTTTTAGTCGCATCATTTTTGCCTCCCAGTTCATGAAAAGCAAAGTCCAGTGGCAAGGGCACTCACACTCTTCAATAAGACAAAACTATGCAGCGTTAGTTCAAAACAATGTTATTTGCCATCCACATTGGATAAGCCCCTGTATAAACAGACCACTGTTATATGAAACATTACAGACATAATGAATAACATTATACATCATTCCCAAATGCATACGCCCATTTTATTGTTTTCTATAAAAAGAAGATAATAAATAATAGGGTGTGCACAGCTCCAGGCTTTTCACAATAAGAATAGCTGTATCCTCTTTAGACAGTATTATTGAAATACAAGACATACATCATTTCATGAATTGCACTATAAAGGTTCAAAGCTTAAGAAATTAATCCCCAAACACCTATACATGCCCTTAGCAAAGTTCTTGAAGACCGACACAGGTGATTCGTGTGTCATGTTTAATACCACTGATCAATAGAGGGCAGCAAATTCCTTGTAAAATGCAGGAGTGCACTAGATTTAAGTGATTTGCTTCAAAAAGTATAGCAACAACTATATTACTTAGATTCAGAAAGCAAAATGGGAAATACATGATTTATAAAATATTCACTGTTAACTCAGCAAGTTCTCAGAGTGTTCTGGTACATCAGCAGTCCTTAGCTGATGAAGTATAAAGGCTCCAATTCAACAGAGCACTTCCCAACATGCTAAATTTCTGCTTAATGAAATTTCAGCTTGATAAAGTGTCTGCTTTGCTTTAACCATAGATTCCTGAAACTGGGACAGAGTGAAAGTATGGGGGGACTTTTGGGAGTTTATGTTCAGTTTTGAGAAATATTAATCTTTTTGCATGGTTTTTGGACTCAAATGCGAAACCTACCCCTGTCCAGTGCCCATACCTCCCAGCCCCAATGTGAGTCCCCATCTCCAGCTCAGCCACAGCCAGCTGCTTAAATGGCAATTCCTCTCTGCTTCCGACTAGATCCAAAGTTGCCTGTCCCTGAGCTCTTACATTGAGCAGAGGGGAATATTTTACACAAGAGTTCTATAAACAACAGAAGAAATAAACCTCAATTTCACATTGAGTTCCTGGGGCTGGATTCTCAGTATCTGATGCAGTGCAAATTGAAGATTTCCCAAATACAATTTCTTTGCTGTATACTAGGGAAGGAGTTCCTGCTGTATTCTTTTACTAGGTAGAAATCATAACAGTTTGTTTTGTTTTGTTTTTTTCCATCTATCCAACTGCCTGCCTAATTAAATGAAATCTTGAGAAAATGAGAACCTTTGAATCCTTTAGCATTCAGTCAAAATCTGCTGAAATTAGGCAGCATGTTTAAACACCCCAAGCACCCCAAACCCGCTTTCTAGGGGGTAGGAGATAGATCTGACAGACTGTGGATAGTATAAACTTAATTTTATTCAAAAGAAAGGCTAAGGCTTTTGAAGAATCAGAATCTTTTCCTCACTGGGAAGTAAGTTTTAGTTTAAGAGGCATTAAATATCTGTAGATGAAGGTTTCAGGAACACAATCAACACCCTTGGGAAACTGTTTTTGTAGTTTTGTTCTACATGAGATGGTAGAAATTGTTTGAGAAAAACAAACTAACAAAACCCTTCAAATGAGGTAAGTTTACCTCTTTACTGAATTGTATTTATTTGGGACATCACTGCATTAATAATTCAACATTTATCTACTGTCCCTTTTCTCTCTGCATCTTGATGAAAGTGAAGTTTGGTCTCACCATAGCTCAGGAAAAATGTTATATGCTAGCGTAACAGGCTTGAATTTGCCCATCATAACAGAAAAAATGCACAAAATAGAAAGACTTAAGAGACTCGTTTAACTAATCAAATGGATAGAAGTAAAAATGTCTGTAAGTACAAAAATAATGGTGGAGACTATACTGTATATTTTAAAACAAGTATAATATATATACAAGGACAATTCTCCATTCAGTTATCTATAAACTACCCTTCCTCTCACCGAACCATTAGGTATCTGTAAGACAGGCTGTGAAAGAACAGATTTTGGATTTATTTAGGCACCTTAACATCATTGAAAGCCTGTCTTTGAAGGTGTGTGCTTACTCATTCCTATAGCTTAAGTATTATCTTTTCATTAGATTTTTTTATGACGATGACACAGAATTAAAGACTAGAACATTGAAAATAATAGATCCTTATGTATTTAAACAGCTTAAGAGAAATAAAAAAGGCAGCAAATCTAAGTACTTCTATCTGCTGCAGGGTTATGTGTTTTTTTTTTTTCTTTCTTTCTTTTTTTTTCTCCCTTCATTAAAGCATTTTAATGACTTGTATTTATCTATTCAGTTATACCCTCCTGGCAGGCATCTTAGGAAGACCCACATCACTTACATAGAAGGATTTCTTATTTTCTTCTCATTCTCCTGCACAAAACCCATATCAGGCGCATGGCTTGATTTTGTTCCTACTGATACCACTAACGTACCATAGACTACTGCTCCAATGCACCAGTTGTTATACAGCAGCTTTAGCAATCCATTGCAAAAGCTAGTAATGTTGAAAATTCTCTGAAGATACTCTGACAGGATATCCCCAAGGAAATATATTGCAGAGCTAGGTTTATTATTCTCTATTCAGTTCACTATAGGCATAGAAAATGGTCTCATTCTTACTTTATTCTAAAAGTAAGTTTATATGACAGATTCCAAACTCACTCCTCTCTAAGAATTTTGCTATGTTGTTTGAATCAAGAGACAAGAAAATGCAGTAAAGACTTCTTAGCAGGCTCTATCCCTGTTCATCTCCCCAAGCACCTCTGTCCCTGCCCATTCCTGTCTCTGTGCTGTTAAAGGAGAGGGCTACATCCCTCGGCATGCCCAGAGAACCTTCTTGACCTTACTTCAGCCCAATTAACATGCAAGAAAACAATGCAAGTTTTAGACAATCTGGGCAGAAACCCATAAAGCTAATCCTGGCAAAATGACACAGGAACAATAAGAAACATACCTGGAAACACGTCTTTAAATAGTCACTAGGAATAGAAAGCAAATTAAATGAAATTTTAACAGGCAAAAAACCCAAGAGCTAAATAAGGCATGGAGAAAGAAGGAAGCCAACATTTGGGAAGTACATTAAGTTAATGTGTTCGAGTGAGTGTACACAGCAACAGACTCTCAGCTTTGCTACTGAGCCCTCTGAAGAACAGGATTGTAACAATCATGCAACTCTCAAATCCAGCAAAGGAAATAGCTGCTAGACATGTTCCTTTACCCAAAGCCGAGCCAAGATCAGAGATCTGTTAAAAGGCAATGCATTTAACTGCATACTATAAATGCACAAAGAAATTCCTCTAGCTGTAGTGTTGCTGAAGGAGAAGTATTTATAAACTAATCATGAGAGATTTCCTGGTAAAAGGTCCTTCCCAGCTGAAGACTGGGAGGGTCAAGTCCCAGCAGGTGATGGAAAGTCCTAATTAAACCAACTGAAACAATCAGGTGCAGCAGGGCCTCCCAAAGGTCAGTCTCTTAAAATCAAGGGAGATGAGCACAAAGTGTTCTCTCTTGAGTAGGAAAAGCAGGAGAAGTGAGCTGCTGTCTGAGCAAGCTTGTGTTTTACTTTAGCTTTATTAAGGTAAGGATACTGTATAAAGCAATTATTTTATTAGGGAATTTGATCTGAGGTTTCTGATTTGTGTGGATTAAAGTCATATAAAGAAGCTGGAATTCTTTCTAATGAGGTTTTGGTGCCTTAACTAAGAACAGATGAAGCTTTTATCGGGGTATCTGTAAAAATTTTAATTTCATTTTTTTTTCTTTCATTATTTCACGGGTGAACTTGGATCCTCATATTGTGGGTTTCTGAGGTTGAAGAAACTCAGATTCAGAAGTGTTTTATCCATTTTAAGTGTCTGATATGGGGATTGTTGAATGTATTGGTATATGATGTGGAAGACAAACTGGTACACCATTGAAGTACCAGTTTTTGGTGCTTGGCTTTTTGCATTTAACTCTTTCTAATGTCTAGTAGCTTTCAGTTATTGGGGAGCAGGTGGGAGACAGCAAGACTGAAATAAGTAAAATAAAATCATGATCCCAAGATATTATTAGAGGAGCTTTGAGTATGCTTTAAGAAATACTTTTTTTTTTTCCTTGAATATTAATGCTTGAGTTTTCTCATATGTCAACTATTTCATGTTTTTAATCATATCTCTCAACTACTTAAATGATCATTCTCTAGGGATCCAAAGTTTCAGAAGAGAAACTTAAAAATTATATCAAATGTATTCAGCATAAAATCTGCTAAACTGATTAGCTCTTTTGACTGTAATGACTCACATCTCACTTTATAGAGAGCATAGTGCTTTGGGTTCTGGCTGTTGAGGCAGTTCCCATGTAATTCCTGATGTCTGTGCCCCATCTAAGGAACTGCACGTTAAATGCACATCAGCCTGTGTTGGTGATCAAGGGTGAGTGAACCCCTGCTATTCTTTTGTCCCCTATTGTGTATGGGTAAAGGCCTACTTGGTTTATGGTAGTGCTAGGGAGAAAGGACAGGTGCATGGCCTATTTAACTGGAAAATGTGATGAAATGGAGACTGTATCAGTGAAAGAGTGGAGAATCACACTTAAAGTAGGTGTAGGAGGAGACGGGAATTCTGGTGTGAATGTGAGAGGATCATACATCCACCAGTTCTTATGCTGATGTAGAAAACCTGAGTTTTTGCTAGCAAAAAGGCTAGTGAGTGTCTTATCTGGGTGACCGTGATGTATGCTTCATCAGTGATATGGTTATATGTACAGCTATACAATGCCATTAAAATAAGATACTGAGGTAGCACTGCCCCAAGTTCTTGAAATTTTGGATGGTGTTTGATCTCGGTTAGACCCAGAGCCATAGTCAGACGTGGTAGGAACATCTTTTCTGGAACAGGTATTACTAGTGTTCCATCTTGGTCTGGTTAAAATATATTGTCTTCTACAATACAGCACCTGGAAAGGGAGAGGGGAGAGCACTGGGGTAGTAAGGTTCTTGGGACTGGCTATGCATCCCTGTGAGCCAGATCTTGGATCCAGGTCCTCTACATCCCAGCTTGGGTGGTTGTGTAGCTGGGCTGTGCACACCCTACTCCCCTGCAGGAAGAAGCAGGTCTCAAAGAGGAGCTGTCTTCTGGTCAGCTGAAGCTGCAGCGTCCTTCTGGAGAGCAGCTTGCTTTATCCAGCAAAGCTGAGCTAGAAAAAGTTTGGGCTATATGTGAAATATCCTACTTGTGGGGATGTAAATAGCTTCCTGGTACTCGCAGCAGCTGGGCACCCTACATAGCTGCCTAAGGAGTATAAGAGACTGAGTTTTCACGGAGCTGAGTAAAATAGGGGCATAACTTTATCCCCACTGACTAATACGTCTCAGGAATGCAGGTGCATTTGGTTGTACAATACATGGTGGGGCCCAGTCCTGCATTTACTTAGCCAGATATACCACTTCAGTGGCTTCTGAGTAGCATATTTTGAAAGAAATATTTCATCAGACAAAGTACAGATAGCAAAAACTTACAGCCTGGATATCTGATTATTCAGCACTCGGGAGAGAACGTCTAAGCACTTTGCATTTACAATGCAATTTCATGATCTTTGACTTTCTTTTAAATTCGTTGGCATTTAAAAGCTCATTGTTCTGCATTTTTTTTCATCTCTTTTTCTTTTGCCCCCAACTCCTTTCTGATCATATGTACATCTGGGTGGTACTGTGCCTGGCTGGTGGCTTATGGTGCAGGTGCTTTGTATGTGTATATTGAAGGACCCCTCTTACTTCAAATGTAACCGTGTATAGACTTGCATGACTTTGAGCAATTTAGCCCATTGTTTCTGCCGGTTGTTGCTCTTCATTACTTAGGTTTTCAAGGATAAAGAACAAGAAGTTAAGATTAGAGTAACAGAATATGCTTCAACTCTCCTTTCTCTCTGGAGGCAAATGTAGAACAAATGATTAGTTACACTCTACTGTAGTTTAGTTGAGACCTTATGTTCAGTGCCAAAGTACTTTGTCTTAATTTAGACCTTGAGCATATAAGCACTTGAGCACGTATCTAGAATTACTCACATGAGTAAAGCTATTGACTTCAAAGTTATTGACTACCATGTGAGTAAAGTTCAGCTTTCAGAAGGTTAAAGGTCTGGAGCCATTATTTTTTGACTACACAAAAAAAGGAGGCTAAGCAAGCTGTGGCTTTTGTATGTTAGCAGATTTTTCTCACAGATAAAAATCTATAATGAAAACAGTTTTCAGTATTGTTATTCTGGAGATGTCAGGAATAGAAGAGTGAAGATATCGTCACCTTCCAGAGATCTGGCTCAGGGTGTTCAAGTTACTGTATACAGTATGACAGAATTTTTTTTAGTCTAACTCTTTTTGAAGGTTCCTCGCTGCAGGCCTGGTGTAGTGGCAATGGATCCAAACCCAGTCAAAGCAAGCAGAAATGACTTTCCCTCCTCTGCTTTTTTTCCAATGACTGTGTCTTCTGGGAATACACCATGGTGCTTCTGAGAACCTCTGCAGAAGCAACAAATATCTGGGTTTCTCCTGTGTAGCCTAAGGAACATGGGCTCGTGTCTGACACGACTAACTTGGTGCTGTTGAAAGCAACTCCAGCATGGGCCTTCAGTGCTGTCTAGAACAATGTGTCACAAGCCCTGGGTAAAAAATCCATAATACCTTCTATAAAAAGCCTGCCTTTTTAAAGAGTAAATCTTAGCATTATGTGCTGAAAGCTATCGGAAGTATTCAGCTCTGTGTGACTAATAGATTCCATTTCTACCAAGAGCCACAGCCAAGATGTTGGAGATTTCTGTTGTGAGATCTTCTTCATGAGACAACAGCAAACTTAAACAAAACAACCAACCGCCCCCCCCCCCCAGCCCCGAGCCTTGCTCAAGCAGGTGCATTGCATGAAAGCTATATACCATGTACAGGCAGAAGGACTGTCACTAGTTCTTCTAGGACTGGCAAGAGGCTCTGTGGATCTCTTAGTTTTTGAATCTTTGAATCATGTTTCCTCCTTCTAACCTCCTAGCAACTGTGCATGCATCTTTTTACTTCAAGGTAAGATTTCCATTAAAGAGCATGCAAAAAATAATATATCCCTTCTTAAGGAAGCCAGATAAGTCATTGCAGAGGTTACCCATGTGTTTCCGCACAGTAAAGTTGAGATGATTGTGCTGATGAGCACAGCAACCTATTTCAAATTTGCATTATCATTAATATTATATACTGTTGTTATATTACTTGTTTTTCACAGGGCCAAAGCCTTGTGGAAGAGGAGATGGTATCTGAAAGAATCCAGAACTAAGAATCCTGGCTCATATAAAATAAATAGACTGTTGTTATTGCATTGTAAGCAGAGAGCTTGGAATAGACAAACAGGTGTGGATTAGCAGCAGCTGATGAATGTGAAGTGCAGCCCAAAATAAAAAGCTACTTGACTTATTTAAGGAGCATAACCTGGTCTGTATTTTTCCCAGGATTAATTGCTGCTTACTTTCTGGAAAAGCTGTTTTTCACTCTACTGGATCTATTGTAGAGCAACATCATAACTATGACTCTCTTGTGTGTACTGCTGATGGTATTGTCACTGCATGGTGTCTGGTGCTCAGCACTTCTACTGTGTAGCCAGGCTAAAACTGGAAACCAAGTAGGCTCTTGTGATGACCTAGTCAGCTTTGGATATAAAACAAAGGGAGATGAAGCTTCACAATTCAAGCTGGGATCTCTGGAAAACTGCTTTCAGTGACTAACTTGATCCCAAAGACACCATAGTTTTCAGCAACAATCTCACTTCTAGACTTTTTTCTTTAAAATCTTGTGGCCATGATTTATCACACTGATCAAACAGTGCTAAGGAGGCTACATTTGCATAGGCCTGTGAGATGCTGAGAACCAGTCTTCAACCCTTGCTTCATTGAAACAGGGGAGAACTGAGGACTATAACACCTTCCCTCTAGATATATGCATCTGAACTGGGTCAGAGGATTAGTTCAGAAGCATAGAGCTTTCTGAGGTCATTTGTGTAGAGCAAGCTAGATGTACACTTGTGCAGCAGAGGGACCTGAAAAAGGCTGTTTTGTCATGGTCTAAGGACTGACTCAAACTGGAACTAGAGCTGAGACCTCTGCACAGCGCTGCATTTTGTAGGGCACAAATAAGCAAGTCTCTCGTATCGAGCAGAGTGTGGAGCATGGCTTCTGTGTGCAGTTGTTTCTTCTCAGTTCCAAGTGTAATACTGCAGCCAAGAAGCCTTTAGTGCAAAGCCCCATTTGTGTTAAGATGTGGTCTCATAGGAGGCAATGTAGTCCTATATCCAGGGAGTTTTCTGAAGGGGAAGAGTGGAAAAGGCAGGTGACTAACTGGATAAATTACAAATAATAGTGCAAGTGTACCTTGGGGAAAAGGCCTAGTCTCTAGCATAGGTTTGTACTTGGAACATGCAAGCTATTTTCTAAGAATCCAGCTCATAAATGTAATAAAGAAATGCAGCATGTGATATCTGTGAGTGTTAAAGCCAACACTGATAAAGTATAACTGGACTCCTGTTGTAGTAGCTGAGGGTGGAGATGTTCCAGTCAGGCAGCTTCTCATGGTTATTGCCTGGGTGTGGGTGCACCAAGGAAAAGCAGGTCACTACCTGATTAGGCCAGCCAGCTCTGGCCAGTTGCTTCCAGTCCATGGAGGGGAAGAGGGAGCAAAGACCTGCTGACTGATTGGAAGGATAAGATGATATATGTGCATGAAATTCTCTGCATAAGACTCTTAAATGCTTTCCACTAACATGGGGAGTTCACGGTCTCTAATTCTGTGGCTTTCTTGTGGTTTAGTAATGCAGTATAATCACTGTCCTTCAGTTGAGGAATCAAAGCGTATATTGACTTGCCAATGTGCAAACAGGTGCTCTTGTGGGAAGAAATGAACTCAGGTCTCCTGTCCACAAGACAGCTTCCTTTTTCTTCCATGTAGCTATCAATCACTGTCTAGTCTCTCCTGCCTAAACCATTGCAGGGACCTTCACAGGAAGCAAGAAACGGACAGTGACCAATATGAGTGGTTTTAAAAATCTGCTGGTTTTCTTCCCTGATTTGCTTGATGAACCTCTCCAATAGAAGAGTAAAACTCCAAGAGCATCTTCCTAATGGTAAATCCCTTTTCTAAGGGGCTGGACTGAGCTTTGTGACACATTAACTTCATCAGGGATGAGGGGGGGACAGAGGAAAATGTGTGTGAACTGGTCTATTCAGATGTGTTGTCCTATGGCTCTTCAGAAACCATGTTTCAGTGCTCCTTTAACTCCTCAGCTGTGTGAATGGTTCCAATCTCCACCTTGGAACAGCCTCTAGGTGGCTTTACCTTAAATCCCATGAACTTTTATCTGAAGGAGAGTGGGGAACTGAGGAGGAAAATTGGAGGTAGATTCCAAGTCCAATAGCTTTACAGGTAATAGGTAACTAGACATAAAATACTTTTAATGCATGAACATACTTGATAACAGTTGCATTTCTCTTGTGAAAGTATTTGGAAAGTATTTGTAGTTGAGATCAGTGGTGTAATGGTTTTAGTTTGTGTGAGGGTATGTAATACTGCCTAGCTTCCTTTCCTGCAGAGGAGCTGTTCCTGGTGAGCATCCTGGTTACTTGCTTCATGTGCTGAAGGCCTCGGTGCCAGAACTCAGTATCAGAGGGTTTTTTTTTCATACTTGGACCATGCCCCTTCCCACAAAGCTTAATGTGAAGAGATGAAATATGGAAAGCAGTGGGAAGAAGCCAGAGGAAAAAATTGTGATAAGAGTTGCCCAAGGTGATAGAATAACAGGATGACTGCTGAGACCTGTATTCTCAGCTCTTGATCTTTTGTAAATTTAATTCTCTGGAAGCATAGAAATATCCATGTAGGCATTCTCCATCAACACTTTAATGTAAAGAAATATAGATGAGTCTTTCTGGTTATTGCTGACCTGTGACACTAAAATTGTTGTGCTACAACTTCCCATTGAGAAGGCAATACACTAGTTTTTAACTTCTTTTTGATAAGAGAGTAGGTGTTTTATGGGTACTAACTAAAACAGAACTGGAGGGCATGTGGAATAGCACATAGGGGAAAGGAGAGGGGAGGGAAGAGTTTCTGAATAAAAATCTATATAAGAAAACAAATTAAACTCTCTGCAGCACTACCTGCAGCTTTCCAGGGACACACAAACCTGTTTCTCTGCCATGGTAAGCCAGCTGCATGGTAGCCCTCCAATTAAAGTACACAGACAGAAGCTGGGGAGCCAAGCCCTGTCAGCAAGGGAGTAAAACACCTGAGACTATTTCAGTTAATGGGAGAGGGGAGCAGGAGGGAGAGAAATGCCAATGCCCCCCCCAGTCCACCCCATGTTAAAAAGCAAAGCTTGAGCAGAAAATGCAACAAGCGATGCAGGTCTGTCCCACTCCTGGTGCTGCTTTCTTGCTTTCTAGGAACACCCACTCCAGCATGTGGAAGATTGGGGAATGATCATGACAAGGACTAACCACCACCAAAAGAGGCTGGCGGAAGCCATGCTGTAGAAGTCAACTATGGAGGGTGAGGGAAATGCCACAGAAAGTAATACAAGGCTGCAAGTAGTGGCCTTTGTACCATCAATTCTCACCTAAACAGTCTTAGATACCTTGATTAAGGCCTGGGTTGGAGAAACCAGCTCAGAAAACTGCCCAAGCCATGCATGTGGGAAGGAGCATAAAGGCACTGAGGATGTGGAGGGGCTCATGCACTGTCGAGCCTGAAGCTGGTAAGCAGAGCTTTGAGCAGAGCAAGGACAATGCTGTAACTGAGGTGGAAGAGATTTTTTTTTTTTTGAGAAGAAAGCCAAAATACTTCAAGTAACTAGAGTGAAGTGCTTGCATGTAAAGAGCTTGGCCTGTCTCTGAGCTAAGAAAAAAGATCAACATCTGAAGCAAGTGTTAAATAAAGAGAAGGAGGAAAAGGCAAAGCATGAATCATCTTTATTAAATGATACTGGCTGTCAACAGTCTCTAACCAGCCCCAACTACACTGGCTGCTGGACAAATGCAAAGTTAGCCAGCTCGCCCCGTGCTTATCGGAAGGTTTACTGCATGAAGTACGAAAGCTCAATGAAAAGACTGAAAATACCTGAAAGTGTTGTTTGGAAATGTTTTACTTCTCTTAGTCAAATCTTATTTTGAATACATCACTTCTTTCTCTTTACTATTAATTATATTTTCAAACAATAACTTCATGGTTTTCCATAGTCATTTGCTTACTCTGCAGCACGGACTGGCAGTTTCTTCAGGAATCTCTCCCTCTTGCCAGTGCAGATGCCCAATGTACATCAAAGCTACGACGTGAACACGGGATGGCTGTCATAACCTGTGGGAGATGAGTCCCTTCTTGTCTGGTCTGCTGTATATGGTACTCCCAATTTTAAATTGGTTGAGGAGGCCTTCTGCTTGAAAGAAAGAGTTGTTGTGCTTTACTGAACCAGAAGATTATGGGAATGATGATGCCTATCTTTGCTGGGGCAATATCAGCCTTTTAGGGTCCCATCCTGTTTAGTTGTGGGAATAAGAGGGTGGTGTGCCAGAGTGGGGACACCTCTGAAGGGACAGTGGGCAGCCCAGAGTGGGGGTAACCCTGAGGGGACCACAGCCCACACCACAGGGAGGATGCCCCTGAGGGAACTGCTGGTGCCCCAGGGCAGAGATGCCCCTGAAGGTACTGCCCCTGAGGGGATGATGGCCCATGTCAGAGCAGGGGATGGCAGCCCAGGCTAAGTGTAACCCATACAGAAACCAAGAGAAATTGAGCCTAAGGAAGAGGGAGGATAGGTGTTTATATTGATGTCTGTTTAACTGTGTCTGTCCTTCATTTTCTCAACACCTAAACCAGTTACCAGGCACTTGTATTGACTGGTAGTAAATTAAGTGAATTTCTCCAACTCAGCACTATGTTACCTGTGATAGCAGGGCATGAGATGACTCTAAGAAATCCATCTGAGGCATCTGTTGCTCTCCCACTCATCTTGATATGGGCCTGTTCAGCTGGTTTAGGTACAGTGTGTCAATTCAAATGCAAAAATGCATGTGGAAATGCTGAGTATGTAAAGAGAACTTGGATTTCTTGTACTGGTTCCCTTCCAGTTAGAAACTAGTCTTCAAAGATGTTGCTCTTTCCAATCTTTAGCACTTTGCAGTTCTTATGGACTTAGGTTACTTCAAAAGAGGGCCTGATGTGTACTCCAGTATGGCTCACTTTTGTTGCTTTTTTCTTTTCTTTCATGTTTTATTATAGCTGGAGAGATAAAGGAACCATTCTCTAAAAAAAAAAAAAAAATAGACTTTGTTCTTGTAGGATAATCACTTCCTTAAATTTATCAGTTACTCTTTAAACAGATATTCCTACAAAGGAGTGGGGTCTTTTGTTTTCAGTTTTGATTTTTTTTTTTTTGTATCATCTTTTCTTCATATCGCTGCTCCCTGTGCCTGAATCGCCATCAAAGGCTTCAGGATTCTTGCTTTCTTTAATGCTGCTCTGTAACTTTTTTCCTGCTTTGACATAAACTTCTGGGAAGCCGGAAAATTACTAGGGGTAAGGGTTTCTATAGGTCAGGACCTTGTTTACCATACACAGAGTGATGGGCAGGGAGGTAAGGAGGAGGTGGCTGCATACTACTTCTCTTCTTGTATTTGAATGTATGCCTGTAGAAATACTTAATCACAACCCTTGCCTTGTAGCTGGGAGTAAATTGGCTCAGTCTCATCTGACTGTAATGTGATCATCCAAACAATGTGTTGGTTCTGAATCCTCTAATCCCACAGTATTTTGTACATGATGGTCTTTCCCCCCTGCCCACCCCCATGGCATTATTCATGCAGCAGGGGTAAGTACTTCCTTCCCAAAACTCTTCTTTTTCTGCATTATGTGTTTTTTCTGTGGATTTCCATTCACAGATTGCAAACTGGAATAACTTTGCTTTAATGCCGCTGTCAGGACTGAAGTGCTGCAAATGTCTCGAGCATTCTTAGTAGTATTTTTGGCCAGGTGCGCTCACAGGAGCACACAAGTGTGCCACCTCTTTCAGCTCATCTCTAGTGTCTCTGAGGAAGGCAAAAACCAATGATAAAAAGTGCAGCTCTAACACAGATGGTAGGGATGCCTGAAACTAATTTATGTGGTGCAAACCGTGGATGCTGATTTCTGTTTATCTGACTTGTTGCAGGACCCCATTCCCACATGATACAGTAGAAGCTAAGAGTTTACTTGGGGCATGAAAGGAAGCTGGACCAGTTAATGGAAAAGAAATCCACAAAGGAATGCTAAATGCATGAAAATATCTGAGTTAGGAAGCTTCTGAGCTGAAAGTGGTAGGCAGTTGGGAGTGCTGGGGAAATACACTGCCCTTGCTTTTCCCTAGGCATTTAACTGTGGCTTTAGGTGAAGAGGAGGGTATTTAGACTAGATAGGCCCTTGGTCTGACTAGATAAAGTACTTATTTAAATAATAGGTACTGTCCAAGTACAGTCTTCACCATCAGAACAATGTTGCGCTCTCTTGATATTTTTCTTTTAAAACACTGAATGGCCACATAGGATATCATATGCTTTGAGGCTTAGGTGCTTTGGTGGGAGCAGCTGCATCTGTTTCTCTTGATGATGATGGAGAACAATGAGTTCTGTCTCCTATTTCTTCTCAAAACCAGGTTGTTCCCTTAAAATGACTCTTCCTTTTCCATGAAGGACTGTCCTCGGAAGGGAGAGGACGAGGTGGTAGCCAGTGGGTTGCTTTGACAAAGAGGTGCTGCTGGGACGTTCAGTGTGACAGCTCAGGTAGAGGTAGAAGTAGCAACAAATGCTGTCAGGCAATGCTAAAGTAATACCAAGACTTACTCATATTTAGATTAATTGATCTGGGATTTAGTTGCTAAATTACCATTTGGCTCTAGCTAACAGAGGCATAATATAGGGCTAACAGCCAAAATGGCAGCTAAGAAGGTTTTGTTTATTAAACTTTGGATACATTGAGACAAGGTGCTTAAATGCATCATTCTGGGAAATAGAACAGTGTTAACTTTCACCTTTTGAGTGTCTAATCATTGCATGGTTTAGAGAGTTGAATATATTACAAGGCTAACCAATACTCAGGTGATCCAGTAATTGGATTGGTTACTTTTTTTTTAATTAAATAGCAAAAATTCATAGCATAGGTAGCAAACTGCTGTAGGGAAGTAGTAGAACAGCCTTCAATGTAAAATACAGATTGGTGTGCCTAAGGGCAAAATATTCTATAACATTTTCAAGGGCTCTTAAAAGCAGAAGAGAATGTGTTTAATTCGATAGGCTGAGCTGACTCTCACTCTCAATGGCCAGTTCCTAAATGTCATTGGGAACTCAAGGGCCTTGAGTAGAATAGTTGGTCTTGAACTTCTTACCCCAAAACTCTTTTGAGTAAAGCTGAGCTGACATATAAGCCCACAAGGAGCCAATGGAATAGCTGAATAAAAATGGAAATGGGACTTCTGGGTTTAGTGCAGTAGAACTAAACATAGTAAGGACTTCTGTATCTCTCTTGAGTTCCTATCTTTCTTTGATTAAAATAGTGTTTTGTTCTGGCACAGGCTACAGCACGTACAGCTATGGTGCAATGGAAAGGAGAGAAGAAATTGTGAAAGCAAACTGGACAGCATGAAGAATATAGCTGTACGAAGGTTTCTATAAATTTTCTTCGTGTCTGAATAAAAACTGAGGAGGAGAGGATGCCTCTTGTGTAAAACGAGACTGCTCTACGAAACTGGTTAAACTGCTTCCTGCTTGCTCGCTTATTTCAGAAAGCCCAAAGGGCTTTGAAAGAAAAGGCTGAATTTGCAGGGGAATTTATAGCCTTTCACAAAATAATGAAAGTAGTATTGTCTTCCTTTGTTTCTCTGCACTTCAGTTGAAGAATGTCACTTAAACCACAAGTGATGAATTCCAATCCCTTCCCTTTTCAGGTTCTTCTGGGGAGAAACCTAAACAGTAGGCCCCAAATTAGAGGGCTAATGGATATGCCAGGATGATCTACTTGGTATCTTCCTAAAAACACTGTGGCTTGTTGTTGTTTTGTAACTAGAACATAACTTTAGGTCAAAGGAAATCTCTGAATATTTATTTGGCTGGAAGACTGATGGGAGTAGGGGGAGAAGAGATGTAGTTCTCAGTGTGCTGTTTTCCATAATGATTTATATAGCTCCAAAGACTGCTGGGAATATTTAGAAACTGAGTTTATTCCTCCCAACATTTCTTATTTTGGTAATTGTTTATTCAATATAAATCACTAATAGTTTGGACTTACCTATTTTTGGTGAGAAACAGTTGCCAACCAGTTTCTTTGCAATTTTTCCCCTGTGCTGCCTATAGCTTACCTTGGAAAACATATTGATTCCTGTCTGTGCAGGAAAGATGACTGCTGGGAGAGGTGAACAAAGGAAATTTGCAGGTCTGATTTCTGTTCTCCAGGACTGCTTTGTCTCATGAGATATTTCATTTAAAAGAAAATAATAATCAGGCTCTAACTCTCTTGAGACTTGATCCCTCTCCATACATAACAAGATTAACTATACCCGTGTTACTTCTGACTGGCTGTAGAATTGTAACTATGGAAGTTTATAGATACATTTATTTTATCTGCCTAAGTTTGTGAAACAATTTTTTTTTTATATTCACCAGAAGATTTTCCAAATGTAAACAACTTGAAAGGAGGAAAAAGTTACCCACAGTTTTAAGCTTATTCATGATAAGCAAAAGCAGTTGGCTGGGGAAGGCGTTGGTTCTTTTATTTCTAACTGCTGCTTCTTGCTAGAATGCTGTGATGTTTCTTTGTTTCTTCTAATGCTATGTAACAGCAAACCTTTATGCATCCCTTATGCTTATTAGGCTTCTGATCATCCAGTACTCTGCGGACTCTGCCCCACTAGTATTCATGTGTATTGAATGATGCTGGAACATATCTCCAGTTTTGCACTGGGAAAAACTTAGCTGAACAAAATGATTGTGTGATATGTTCCTGTTTACACATGCCATTGTGGTGCTCCTCTTAGATAACGTCATGGCACTGACCTGCAGATCATGAGCGTGACCTTCAGGCTTTCTCCTCAAGAATTGCTTAGCCAGCTGTTTCCCATGCCTAAACTCATAACGAGGTTCTTGAACAGAAATAAGTCTTGTGCATCCATGATTAGACTGCGTGCAAGGCCAAATTGTTCTTTCGCTTTCCTACAGTTCCTTGTGCTATGAAACCAATATACTTATTGATGCACAAGCTTGTGCATTATTACCAGAATTCTTGAGTTCTGTAAGTGGGATTTAGTTATTGCACTTGATACTGGTTTAAGGTTGGAACTTGACTTTCAAGTTCCGAATGAGTTTGCAGGGCTTTGAGTAGAGCCAGTTAATTAAAGAGAATACTTACTAGTGAACGTTTTAATGTGCCTGAATGTTGTTCATGGGTGTTATGATTCACAAGAATAGTAATTATTGATGATCCTGTAGGCAAGTATTTGATAAGTATTAAAGAATTATTCATGGAACTTTTTATTAAAGTTATGTTGAAGGGTATACACTTATTAATCAACTAAAGGTATACACTTATTAATCAACTAGTAAGGTAAATTGGTTTGATAATACTCTGCTCAAAGAGCTGGAATATCATGCAAATTAAAACTAGTCAAAACAAATAGGTGAATATTTATTAAGTAACCACATCTGCAGGTATCAGGGCCCTGTTCAACTCGCCAGATACAGGAGAAGCTATGCTTTAAAGAAAAATCTACTTGTAAACAAATAGTAAAAGTTGATGTAGATAGTGACTTTAAAACAAAATTGTGGAGCTCTCCATTACTGGAGGCATCATCATGTATGGTTTCCAGGTGGCATTTTGCAGCCTCTGTCTAATACGAATTTTCTCAGTTATGCTGGTTACAGATTACAGTTATGCTTAGACTTACAGATAAGCGTGTTTGGTTTACCTTAGACAGCAACATTGATTTCGACTTGACTGCAGTACTATGAATCTGACTGATGGTCTGTCTCCCAGCAGTGATAAAGACAGAAGCTTACGGAAGGCTATAAGAAACAGTGTGTGTGTGCACAGGGAAGAGTTCATTTTCCTTCTCAGCCTCTCTAGGGAATTTCAAGTCCAAGTCTGTTCCTGTTGTGTTACTTACTGATGGACCTGCCCTCAATAAACAAGAATGAAAGCACATACAAGGGGCTCTTTAATTAGTGTTTTACATGCAGAGTTCAAGGTATATAAATAATCTTAGCTTTAGTGACCTTAAATAAATTTAGCCTGTAAGACCACTCAAGAGTGTTGGAATTATTTACCATCTATGTCAATTGAAGTCTTTGCTCAAACTTTGAGCAGCGAACACTTACTTAGGGTTGTCCAAAAGCAGTTTTCACTAGTGTTAACTACACTTCTACTGAACTCTTTCCAAAACCTTACTCTGGACTAATTATTGTATGGACAAATGATTACTTGCTGGACAGGTGCTTGCTTATTTGCATCAAAGGAAAGAAATCGATTAAATAATTAACTGTTGTGTATTTGACAAGACATGACTATGGACGATTAGTTCTTTCATGAGTATATACCTGATTTTTTTTCTTTTCATTATTTGCTTTTGTGACAAGTAACGGAAACAGATTTTTTTAATGAAATTTAAATTAAGCTTTAAACCTAGGTGGTGTGCATTGGAACAAATTTACCACAATTTATGGAAAAGAAGGTATATGTTATCTGCCTGACTTTAACACACAGAGGTATGTTTGAGGCCTGCAGTGACTTTAACTTTGTTATTAATTTCAAGCATCTTAATTTGGGGGGCGGGGTTCAGCAGAAACCTTTCATTTTCTTATGAGGTCAAGCAAACATTGCTTGCTCTGCTGCCTGTCCTTCCCATCCTCTAGCTATTTCAAATTAGTTCCGGCTGAGGTCTATCTGTTAAACACTGGAACAGGCTTCCTAGAGAGGTGGTCAACACCCCAAGCCTGTCAGCGTTTAAGAGGCATTTGGACAATGCCCTTAAAAATATGCTTTAACTTTTGGTCAGCCCTGAAGTAGTCAGGCAGTTGGACTAGATGATCGTGGTAGGTCCATTCCAACCAAAATATTCTATTCTAAATTCTCATTGCTATCTAGGATATCAAATTCTACAAATGGCATTAATACAAAAGGCTGGGTACAGATGGATTGGTTTTGCTCATGTGGTAGGAAAAGCTGTTCAGCTCCACAACCAGAGACCCAGCAGCATGATACGAGAGGAGGAACTGGTTGATAGCTGCAGCAGAAGCATTACCAGAACAACAAGTTAACAAGCTGCTCTCTTTCAGTCTGTTGTGAATTTCAGGAAAGTGCTGGCAGATTGGCTGGCCACAATATTTCAGCTGGCACAAATACCTGCTAGGCTGCTGCAGGTTACCAGATTCATTGTGTGCATGCTACCAAATAGCAATGCGTTGATTATGAATTTTTTTTAATGATCCTGAGTGGAGGTTTTTTAACTGACAACCTGCATACTACTAAAAAACAAACAAAAGAAGTACCTTGCATCTTCTTCACCCCCGCCTTCATTACTACTTATAACTTTTTAAAACTCTGTTCAATTAAGTCTAGTACCCACTCGGTGATGCACTTCTTCATAATTACTTAAGTTCACCAGAATGTAATTTTATGAATAGAAAAAAAATCTAGCAGTTATTCTTCCTCAATGCAAAGGCATTCCAATTTCTACAATGTGATTTCCACTTTTTCATGCATGCTGAAGCAAGGAATTCACTTGGTCTCCCTGGGTAATATTTCATATGTTATGAGTACCTTGGTGACCTCAAGCTGTAAGCACTGAATGACCAAATACTTCTAAATTACCTCCTGTTCAACTTCCTCTTCTCTGGCTGCTTATTCACACCTACTTGCCAGTAGTCTACAAGGGTTATGCTTTTAGGCCACAGTAATTTTTTTTTTTTAAAGTTGAGCAGGTTATTTTCCTTTCATAAAACTTAAACAAAAATGCAGCCCTGTTTTTCATGGGCATAAACCTGAGGCCTTACCGAGTGGAAGATGAGTTCAGTTTAGTGTGAGGAGAACCGCACTAGCTTAGTTAGGCACCTTAAATGTAATTAGAGGAATGGAGTTAAGCATAAGTTCCTTGACTGGTTTCCATTGTTGTGGTGCTGTGATTACTTAAATTGTTTGAGTCAGTCAATCAGAAGTGAAGAGACCTAAGTATGAAGATGTGGGTGCTAACAGATGAGACCTGTAAGACTACAAAATTGTTAGTAGTACTGCTTTTCATGTATGTATTTTGATGCTGTGCTGTTTTGTCTCAAAACTGAATTCCAGGAGATTGAAAGGCAGATTTCCTTGGTTTGCAGGATGTTTTTCATTAGTTTTAGTATGTTCTTCGTATTTATGAAGATGACAATGCCAGTAGGAACATTAGATTACAAAGGTAACTCTGAAAAGGTCAGCAGGTCTGACATGCAATTTGTCTTGTTCAATTAGGCTTTATATTGATATCCTGTCTGTCTGACCAATATGGCAATCACTTCAAATATAAATGATGTGTGGGAAATTATTGTATGTTTTTGTTTGAAAAACAATCAGAAGCCTGAACAGCTCTAATGACAAAGCTAATAAACATTTAAGCTACAGTATGTGATTCTGTGTTGGCTTTGATCATTAGCTCAAGTAGACTACAAGATTTAGGAATTTAATAGGCCAAAGAAGTGTCCAGCTGTGGCATCTGTAAATAAGTTAAGAAATACTGTTTGGGTTTCATTATTTAACTGAATGAACAGATATCCAGAATTAATCAGACATGCATGAGGCATACTCACTACATCTTCCTCAATCTAGTGCCTGTTGCTATGATTCAGCATCATATTGCAAAAGTCAAAATATATTGACCTGTATAATCCTCCAAAGTTCTTGCTCCACATACTTACTACGTGTCTCATGTTGTTCAGTGGAATATAAAGAACAGCTGTCTACATTGATTTGCTAGGAGAAATGAAGGGAGGATGAGTGCCTCAAGTTTAAATAAAATAGGTGTAAGCAGCAAATAATTCAGGAGAATTAGAATTTCAAATACAATCCATTTCAATTATCTATTGTGGCTTGCCGGTATCTGAGGATTTTCTTCATTTGCTGTAACTTCGTGTTCCAACATCTCTGAAGTTAAATCGGAAATGATGAGAAAGAGCGGGAGGTGATCTTTCTCGTGCAGTCACAGCAACCTGCCTGATTAGTTCGTGGAATGGACCTTCTTCATATTAATGAAACAGAAATACTCATTTATAATTCCACAGTGCAAAAGAACATTGCAGGAATTCAAGTCAATACAAATAAAACTTATGAAGGTATACTTCTTGCTAATCCTAATGCTACTAAGGAGCAGAGATTAAAATTTGGAACAAACAACTATGCTTCTTAAATCTTTCAAATTATATGTGAAACCAGCCTTTGAACCTTCTTTTATGGATTACTTATTTTCACAATGCCATTGAAAGTTTGTCTTAATCCACTTTTAATACTTTTTTTGGAGCCCTTGCTATTTTCAGTGACTGAAGTATTCATATTATTTATCCGGTAATAGAAATTTACATGTTTGCTTTAACTTATTTTGTATTTCCATAATAGTGATTAAAGTACTTAACTATTTTAAAACTGCTTTAAATATTGTCCTCTTCTACCAAAGCATTTTTAATTGCAAGTAATTTACCTCACTCTAATTTGGCTCTCAAGAAAAAAAGAAGTCTGGCTGCCAGAGGGCTGAATATCCCTTTGACCCTGGTTGTGCAACTTGTTTTTGGGAGAGTCGGTCAAGAGAAGAAAAAAAAAAAATGTACTTCCCTCTGTGAAGAGAGGCTCCAGCCTTGCCTGTTGGTGTCTGGGTTGGGATTGTGTCCCAGACAGCACAATGATTCTTTCCTTGTTTCTCTTGGAAGTAATGAAGCCTGAACACTAAGTCTTCGATGATGCTAAAAAGATGCTGCTTCCCTCAATGGAAACTGGCTGTAGGAATTAGTATTTTTTTGTATATTGTACCAGGAACTGAGAAAGAGGCTATTTGCTTGTACTTCACGTGGTCCTGAAATATAAGGATACATCCTGTATCTGAAAAGGATGCAGTGCTGTTCAGGAGATGCAAGGTCTATTCCTGCTGCTAATAACCTTTGTAATGTTAGGTAAAACTTCTTAAATTCTATTCACATTATGGATGCCTAAGCAGAAGTGCTGAAAAAGAGTCCCCTCTGAATATAAAATGGCAGATCAAAAGGTAAAGGATGCTCTTTAAAACTCTTGTTATGTTTTTCTATGCTGTCCTTGTCTCTAGGAATGAAAGTAAACAGGTAAAGGAAGAGTCTTCAAATACTTCCAAGATCCATTTGCAAAGTAGAAAGTAGAATTTCATTAACTCTGTGGGTCTTGCTGTTCTGTAAGCACGTCAGAAACTTTGAGTAGATTAGAAGAGAACTATAAAAATGTTCCAGTGACTGGAAAGACACCAGGGAACACTGGGGAGCTGCCTGGTTTTAACCAGTCTTGAGAGACAATCCAGGTATAACTGTGTTTATGGATGGAATATATCTGGAGCTAAAGGACTCTTACTCTAGTACAGCAAAACTTTAATGAGAACTTGTGTTTGGGAAGCTAATCCAAGGCAAGACTTGTATGTCTAAACAAAAAGAACAATCTCGCCCCCTGTTCCCTCCCTCAAAAAGACTAGGATTTTTCCAAAGGCTAAAATAATAAACATTAAAAGCCCTTTTGGAAGAGAAAAATGATAAACTTAATTCTTGTGTTTTGGCTTTTACTGACTCTGGCATTCTGAAGGAGAAAGACTGTAAGACTTACATTAATAAGCAAACTACAAATGTAATGAAAATGGAGAGGTATCTGAATTGCTTTTGTTTTCTACAAAGCTTGTTTTCTTTTTTTCTTTTTTCTCCCCTCCTTTGGGTAAAATGTTAGAGGTGTGAATGCTTGCTTTGTTCCATTCAGCTTATACAAAAGCCAACACCGTTGAAAGTAGTAGAAGTGTGAGAAGGAAAATATTTTTGTGCTGATGTTTTAATATACAGCAAGATTTCAAAAATAGTCTTAAAAGAAGATGAATTATCATACCTGAAACAGAAGCCAATTCCGAGCAACACATTTGCTGATGATTTTTTTTCATCTAACCAAATGTTTTAAGGTATTTTAGTAGAATGAAGGGTCAAGTGGTGGTCTTCAGACAGAAATTACTTCAGAGGGTTTTTGTCTTATAAGGCAAAAGGAATATCTACCCTTTCTTGAGATGTAATAGTTTTAATTGAAAATATTGCATTCATGTAGCTTTAATTGCACATCTTGATAGAAAAAAATCACAGGGTTCAAGATATCCTGAGCATACTAGAAAGGCTTTAGTGAAGCCCAGGTGTCTGCCATTAGTCCATCCATCTGTGCTAAAAAGCACACTTCATGGAAATGCACCCTGTAAAAGTAATGTATATGAAACACATGATCTCCTGAAAGACTTGGGAGACCATTCAGTTTTTAATGAAGTAGGTTAAGTTTAGGTCCTGTATGCAAGCACCTCTGAGAAGCAGGTGATAGCAGGCTCTGGAAGGACTATGCTTCAAGAAAAGCCCTGCTTCACCTATAAATCAGAGCTTTTTTTGTCTGTAAGTTAAATGCCAAATGTGTCAGCACAACAGCACAATTTGTGCAAGCCTTTTTACAAAAATTGACTGTCTCTGTACTCATTCCCTCCCCATCAGACCATCTGCTGTTGGCCACTCTCGGGAGTGCTACATGAATTGAGAGTACAGACCCATGAAGGATGGCAGCTTGGTGTTTGGGTGGATTTTTTGGGCATGTTTTGTCAGGGGGAGAGGGAGAAACTTGGCATCATCCAGCATCCCAGCAAAGATAAGCATCCAGATTCTCTGCAGGACAATCTGGTGTGGGTTTTCTCTGGGAATTATGCATTTTATACTTGAAATAATTTTGATGGGGGATAAATAGCAGTGTATTTTGAAAGAAATGGAACACATCATTCTGGAAAAATGTTAAAACATCACACTAGTTGGAATTTTCTGTGGAAAAACTTGTAATTCTTGCAAAATTGCCCACTTTTCAGCCTTACTTCAAGGGAAGGCATATTCTAGGGGCATGCACGTTTCCTGATGTCTCTAACTGACCTGATAGTAAATGCTTAGTATTCACCTCTTGGTGAAGGTAGTTCCATCATTAAGTTTTTCAGTTGTTTTAGCAGTTGACAAAGATATCAAAAACAAAATATCAAACATCTCAGCATGCTGTGGGATCAGCTGTGCCAGGAATGTGTACCCTAAGCTAAAGGTAGGTAGATAAACTCCAGCCTTAATGGTCAAGATCTTTGCATTACCTGTATGCCAAGTTATGACAAGTCAAAACCTTCTGACAGTGTAATTGGCTTAACTTGGGCTTGACCGAGATGCTGCTGCTGGTGAATCTGTGCGGCAGCGATGGACTTCAGTGGCAATTTTTCTGTTTGTCTGTTTTTGACTACACAATGATTGTGTATCACGTGAGGAATAACAATGCAAACAGGTTTCTCGGCTATTAGAGACCTGAAGTCAGTGGGCCAAATGTATATGGGAAACACTTGTTTGAAGGACTGCTTACACTCTAACTCTCCAAATTTGTATTCAGTTTTTGTCATTACCACAATGTAGCGGTTATACTTTTGGTCAGCACAGAAGCCAAGAAAAGAGGCTAATCATTAGTATTTTTCATGACCTTGCTCTTTCTACTTGCACCATGTACTGTTAAATGTGGTGCTTTCCAGTAGCCACTGCCTGTGCATTTGTGTTAGTGGTCTAATATACTTGGCAGTTTCAAGCCTTTAAAATAGGAGCTCTTCCAATTTTATCACTCTTTTTGTAAGAAAATATCTTGTCTTGCTTTGGCAATTATTTCTATTTAGATGCTGATATGCATGCTTTACCTAAATTATGCATCAGTTTAATTAAATTAATAAATTCTATTTAATGTCCAGAATTGCATATGGTTTTTCTAAGTCTCAGTTTAAGTTGTTCTGCAAGAGATAATTCACAGCTTCTGGAATGAAGAGATTTTTGGCAGAAAGACTAGGTCTGCTTCTTAACTGATAGCTTACTACTTGGTGTACTGTCTTGTTGAGCAACGAGTTAGTCACAGGCAGTGCCTGTACTATTAAATAACACAAGCCTATGACACAGATGTAAGCACTGGATCACAACCATCAGTACTGTTCAGTTTGTTGGCATGATGTCTGGTATCCTCCGGGGCCTGTAGCAGCCCAGACTGTCAGCAGAACAACTTCCACATGCAAATCTCTTTCACTGATATGTTTCAAATACGACCTCACAGATGTGCAACCAGCAGCTATGGATGAGTGACAGTACAATTGTGGCACTACAGCCTTAGTGAGCCAGGTTACTTTTCTCTGCCAGTGCCTCCCTCCTTCACATATAGCTGGTGGGCCTCTCAGGACCAGGATGAACAATGTACAGCTCAATGGTATACCTTGAGGTATGGGAAGATAATTACTGATTGTGTTTATATCTGCAAACTTCTGCAAATTATTCGGAGTTCATGGCTACTTGGCCAGAAGAATACCACTGTACATAAACCTGCTCTGTGACCCTAGGAGCTCTAAAGAGAAAACCATTTTGGATCCCAGCATTGTCTACCAAAATGTCTGGGTGATGAACCAAGGAGAAAGACTATGCTCAGTTGGGTTGGTCCTGTCACCAGTGCTGACCATGCCACCTAGCATGGCAGCAGAATCCTGAGCAGAGCTGTAGGGAGACGTGATGGTTTCTGCACTTTCTCTCTCCGGCTGAAAGGATCCCCAGGGATTGACAGGAGGGAAGTAGTTCCTGGCTCCATTCCTGGAGCAGCTCCTGGGGAGCCATGGGGAAAGTACTGCTCATACCGGCACAGACTACCTCTGTGACATGACCAGGTCCTGCTCAAAGAGAACTGGTTGTTCTGGGAGACAGAGCATTTGGTCAGGTATGTGGGTGTTGTCATCTCCTGAGCCATCAGCAGCTTGCCCAGCTGTCCAGTGCTGATATACTTGGCCAGGTGGGACTGAAGCTCCAGGCTGCTGAAATAGAAACTGGGAAGGATGGAATACCTCCTTTTTACTTACCTATCCCCGTGCACACCTGGAGAATATCTATTTAAATAGCAGCTAAATATGTTTGTTTTTTTCCCTCTCCCCTGTGGTGATGAAATAGATTTTTCAAAAGATTATTTGCAAAGAGAAGTTGCTAAGAGCTGTGTCCTAGCCTTTCAGCTGGGGAGTTACAGAGGCTGTTGCTGGTGGGATGCTGGACGGTGCTTGTATAGGGGTAGCATGAGTAGAGGCAGTAGCAGGTTATATGTGAAGAATAGAGAAGAGGCAATAAGAATGTAGATCCTCAGTTATAACAGTGGTTGACATGACTTATGAAAAGAAGAGTTAACAGTAGGGACTGTCAGTCTGAATATAATCTATTTCATTTATATAGTAATGTGGGAAGGCAAGGCACAGACAGAGGAAGAACTGTGTTTGGGGAGAGAGGGAGTGCATGCTGCTAAGTGCTTGTGAGGGTTTTGATGGAAATATGCCTCATCCAAGTTGCCACCTCCAGTTCTGGAATTAGAAGAGGCAGACAAGTGTGCATGGCCATCTGTGGCAGTGAGGCCAGGCAGTATGTATGGGAACTGGAGGGCCCAGCCCTGCTGTGATCCCTCTGTCTTGCATGAGGATGCCGATGAGCCATTTGGGTTGTGCAGCAGGCAGTGACACTTTGAGCACTGTTGATGGTATGAATTTCTAGGCTGCCTCTCAGTGTTGACCACCTTGTGGTCAACCAGCTGGACATACACTCTGCTGAGACAGTGGTTGTTGCAGATTGGACCTATGACCTATGGTCAGAGAGGGAAAGCAACATTTTGTGTTTTACAGCATACAGCCAGCGTTCCCAGAAACTACCTCTAATTCCAGGCAGGAAGAGCGTGTCCTGTCTTATAGATCCCAAAGGCTTAGGAGCACTGCTATTGCCCCAAACTAGAAAGTCCCATGGGAACTCCAGATACAAATGAAATTAATTTTCTGTGGAGCCCCTAACTAAGGGCAGCTTGCCTGGCTCCAGCCTGAAGAAGGAGGTGAGACTACAAGGCATCTAAAGATGTCTGACAAGCATAATGAGAAAATGCAGGAACGGGCAGAATACCCACAGCAGCCAGCAGGATGTTGTCACACCCAGTGCCTAGCACAGATTTCAAGCCTGTAAGCATAGAACAAGGTGTGCTGAAAGGTTTCATACCCTGCTGCCTGCTTCATCAATGGTACAAAGTGAGTGTGACCACCTATGGAGCTGTGGGAATTAATACGGGCCAAAGCTCAGCTGCTCTGAGCCGGGGCTGGCTACAAGTAACTTGGATGTAATGACTGTGTTCTGGGGGTGACTTTTAGCTATGCGGATATGAATCAGTCTGTGCTATTTGGCCTTGGAACCCAAGGGTCCTTGGCCCTCTTTTTGTCAATATAGACAAATTTGTCTGGGCTTACTGAGCTTTGTCTCTTCTTCAGCTGGTTCTCTAATTTTCCATTTTCAGAGCTGTAACTGCATGTATTTGAGAAAGCGTACAAAACTGGTGGAGTCTGAAAGAATAAGAAAAGTGCAGGTTATAAGGAAAGGGAATTTGTGAAATTATTGACTTGTCAGCTTAACTTCAATTAAGAGAAAAATTCTGGAATGGAAAAAAAACAAACCATCTGTAAGCTCCTGGAAAATCATCAAAGAAATGAGTAGTCGCCAACATGGTCCATTTGTTCAACCTTGTTCCCTTCTGTGACAGAGTAATTGGCCAGTGGATAAAAGAGACACATTAGATGTCACATTTTGAGATTAGTAGAGCTTTTGCTACTCCCTTGCATTACACTTTCACAACTATGCATGTAAATTAAATTACAGACTGAAAAGCCAAACCGGTTGTATAATCATGCCCAGAGAATTAATTTGATATCTGACCCAACAAAGACATCAAATGAGGTTTCACAGGGTATTTTGAATGGAATAGTGAGTGTTAACCTATTATCTACAATTTTAATAACAAGCTAGAAGCAAGCTGACTGGTTTTATTGCTAAGCTAGTCCTTCAGTCTTGATAAACTCAGGATAAAATCAGAAATAAGGACATAATTTAGAATCACAGAATGGTTTGCGTTGGAAGGGACCTTTAAATGTCATCTACTCCAACTCTCCTGCGATGAGCAGGAACATCTTCAACTACATCAGGTTGCTCAGAGCCCCATCCAGCCTGGCCTTGAATGTTTCCAGGGATGGGCATCTACCACCTCTCCGGGCAACCTGTGCCAGTGTTTCACCAGCCTCAGCATAAAAAATTTCTTCCTTATATCTAGTCTGAATCTACCTTCTTTTAGTTTAAAGCTGTTACCCCTTGTCCTATTGCTGTAGACCTTGGTAAAAAGTCTGTCCCCATCTTTCTTATAGGCCCCCTTTAAGTACTGAAAGGCTGCAATAAGGTCTCCCCAGAGCCTTCTCTTCTCCAGGCTGAACAACCCCAACTCTCACAGCCTTTCTTCATAGGAGAGGTGTTCCATCCCGCTGATCATTTTTGTGGCCTCCTCTGGACCTGCTCCAACAGGTCCATGTCCTTCCTATGCTGAGGAGCCCAGAGCTGGACACAGTACTGCAGGTGGGGTCTCACCAGAGCAGAGTAGAGGGGCAGAGTCACCTCCCTTGACCTGCTGGCCAAGCTTCTTTTTATGCAGCCCAGGATACGGTTGGCTTTCTGGGCTGTAAGTGTACATTGCTGGCTCATGTCCAGCTTTTCATCCACCAGTACCCTGAAGCTCTTCTCTGCAGGGCTGCTCTCAATCCCTTCATCCCTCAGCCTGTACTGATACCAGGGGTTGCCCTGACCCAGGTGCAGGACCTTGCAGTTTAGAGGGGGATGTATAAGGTGTTAAATTCAGTTGGGATGATCAACGGAGCAAGTATGTGATGGGTGGTTCAGAAAGCTTACTGCAAAAGGACATCAGGAATCATGAGATTTTTGGGATGTGATATGAATCAGAAGCATCATGCTGGTTTTTTTTTTGGCACAGGAGGGAAGCAAATGTTGTATCAATAAACATTTGTATTGCCTGCAAAATATAGGATATACTCCCATTCTGCTCAATGTTATCAAGGCCTTAGTTGTAGTGATACATCCAGTTTTTGGGAAGTACACTTCAGAGAAAATATGGACTACCTGGAGATTTTCCAGAAGAGAAAGACTGGAGTGATCATCTAGTTTAGAACTGCTGGTCTTCGATTAGAGAAGGATGAATGCAATAGGTCTTCTAACAAATAAAAGCTGTTGTGAATCTGTTCATCAAGCCTGTGATGCACAGGATAACTTTTGTTAATAGGTTCAAATTATAGGAAGGAAAGTCGCTGTGTATTTTCATTTCCCTTCTTTCCTGACTTAACTGGAAAGACTGTGTGAAACACTGTGATGGACTGCTGCAAGAGTCTGGCACCTCTGCTTTGGAGAGCTCACAGAAGAGGTGAGGCTTAGTCCAGTGTTTTGTCTGTTTTATGCAGAACTAGTTATCTAACAATTTTCATTATAATATTGAAGGAACAAATTCCTAACAAGTTAAGCAAAAATTCTTGTCTTGATATTTGGAGTCTTCCTGGCTGAATTTTAGTCTGGGTAAGGAAAGAAAGACCTTCAGACAAATAGAAGAAAATTAAATGAGAGAATCCTGAGTTTAGGGCTATGCCTGTACTTTCAGCAAGAGGAGAAAGTATGGAAATTCTGGGATTCAGCCTGCCTCGTGCTATTTGCCACCTTGCATACTGTTAAAATGGTTCAAGGTCTGACTGAAATATTGTACGCTATCTGACTATTTGTATATAGCTGCATAGCGTATGTTAGGAGCAAGATAAAGGGCATCTGTACAGTGTAAACCAGCTCTCAGGCCTCAGAACAGCTGATAGCTGCAAGGAAAAAAGAGGATATACTGGTGATACCACCCTCTTGCAAGCAAATGATTTGAATGTCAGCTGCTCAGACCCCCATCACAATCCAGCTGCTGTAAGTCTTGGCTGTCCACTGACTGGTGACAGTTCAGATGGCAAGGTTATAGAGGGAGATGAGAACCTCTTATCTACTGGTTTGGATTCTCACGAGGTGGTGAATGCTTCAGAGACACTTCCATGTCTTCCTCTTGCTGAAAGTACAGGCCTGGTCACTTCTTTCAAGCCTGTTGGGTATCACCATGAATTTTAGAGGAGCAGATAATATATGCTATGCACGATGTGTTTGTCATGCGCTGGAGTGGCATGCAGATTATGTACGACAGTATCTAGACTATGTACTGAGTTAGGTTTTTTTTTCCACACTAGTGTGATAGTGGGGTTACAGCCAGCCCACCCCCCCCAAAAAAAAGGATCAGCCAGCCCTTACCAAAGTCTGCAGTACTTGGCTGGTGTGATGGAATGCTCCCCATTGCTGATATGGTCCACAGCAAACATTGATGCTGTTTTGTTGGGATGATATAGTCCTTCCATGACTTGGTGCAGGAACTTTAAGCTTTCGGGACATTGCAATGATGAACCTCTTTTTTTCCTGAGAGAAATCTGCTGAAGCATGGCCAGGTTACCAGGCTTCATGTTGCCACTGCCCTGCTTGGGAGAAGGCAGAACAGTTTGTATGCAGGTCACTAGAGAGCAGCAGTGTTTATATCCATTGCTTACAGCTGAGCACATCATTTCAATGCAGCTGTCATGGGCTGGCCTAACTCCATAGTCTAGGCTGAGACTGTGGGGTACAAGCAGGTACATCATTATTAATGTCTGTTAATGCCACACTTGGTGCCAGAAGAGAGACCTGGGTGTAGAGGATTCATTAACTTTTACCTAGAGCAGAGCTAGAGTTTATTAAAGCTTGTCTCAGTTACAATAAGCAGCTAATGACCTTCAGAGGTCAGAGTTTATTAGGAATAGGGTAGTCAACCAAAGTGTTCAGGGACAGACTGCTACATTTCAAAAAACCTGTCACCTGTATAAGGACCACTGTTTTCCCTTCCTGTCCACTCTTTTCTGGGGAGAAGACACAGTACCACCCCAGGCTGAATTTTGCAGAGAAGAGGACATGGAATTTAAAAAGGAGCAAAAAAGAGAATATGTGGCTTTAGGAGAGGGAGAGAGCTAAATGAGAGCATGCTCAAGTGCAAACCTGGACATTTAACCAGAGTTCCTGTGTCTCTGTTACCCAGTAAGGATCTGTCAAGTGCAAGGGCTTCTAACCTGTGATGTCCTGGCAGCGTGGTTATCAGTTTCAAATGTTAGAAGCATAAACTTGCATGTTAGCTGGTGGTGTGGTGTCACTTCTGCTGCTGTGGTTTGCCTTTACAGAAGATAACCCCATTACTGCCTATTTGTTAGGTCCGTGGTCTGGTCCTTCAGGTCAGAGTATGACTAAATGTTGAAAGAAGAGATTGGCATCCTACATCACACCCTGCATTTTGCATTACATTCTCCCTAGTTTATGTGCTTTGACCAATTTCTACTGCCTTTGTGAGCAGATTAATATACAGATTTGCAGAGCTAAGTTTACATTAAAGGCCTCTTGAAAAGTCTCAACTTTGCAGCCTCAGTACATAAAGGTTTTTATTTAAAAAACAAACAGCCTCTGAAGTTTGTAGAAGACATACCCAAGTGTGTGTTGTGGTGTAACCGGTGAGACTGTTTACTGAAACATGACCCTTCTTTGTTTATTGCCTTGATGGAGAAAGTTAGGTGATGTTTATCCTGAAAAGTGACACTGACCTTCCACTGGGTGCAAGTACATGGGCTTGCTCTGAGGCTCTATTACTACTGTTTTTTGAAGTTCAGAATACAGGAGGGAGACTGCTTAAGGTTCTTATGTGCCATAGCTTTGTTTTTATGAGAAGTTTTAGTGTTTTAGTTCTGCAGAGTAATCTGCTCTGCCTTTAAAGAGCATGGCTTGTACGTGTTTGAATTCAGTCTAACACATACTGTACGTGTTAGGAATTGTGTGGTTAGACTCATGCTTTTTGACATGGGAGGAGTTCAGATGGATAAAAGGCTGGAAAAACTTTAAAGCTGCTTTAAAGGACATTCTCTATACATTCTCTATTTGATATTACACTTGATTAATCTAAACATCACTATTCAGCTCTGAGACTTGATTCTTTGTTCTTTGTTTTTTTTGTTGGTTTTTTTTGTTTATATGTTTGAAATGGGAGCCTCTTTATACCACTATATGTCAGACACTTAGTATTTTATGGATGCTTGTAGCTCATCTGTAAAACTAAAAATGTTTTTACTAGGCAGGAAAACTCAGTTTTCTTCTACTTTTGTCAAACTTTTTTATTTTTGTAGCAGTGAGTAGAAAAGAGGACATTTTAACTCTTGCTGTAAACAAACATATTATTGTCATCTGTGGGAGAGACTGAGCTGCTCTTCTAACTGAAATTTTGCTTACAGCATGGCACTTCAGGTTTCTCTTACTTGGTATAAATCCATTGAAAACCCATGCACAGTTAGCATAAACATCTGGCTGCTCTCCTGCTATCCTCAATAAAAGTGATCTACACTGTCTTGAAGCTTTTATTTTCAGAAAACAACTATGCTCAACAGAACAGCAGTGTTTTATACCATCTTTGCCTTAGGTTTGTATCCTCCTTACCTCATGAAGGAAGAGAGGAAAGTTAATCACAGTAAGTTTTCCTAAAAGTATTTCACTGAGTAGTTCAAAAGCAACTAAAATCCTATTGATTAGGCCTGCACTCGTATTGTTACTTTTACTTTAAAAGTGTTATAAGATTGATTCAGCATCACAGGAACGGATTATAAAATTGTAGATCATGGAGGAGAGCTGAGGACTTCATGTATCTAGCATGTGTTTAGACCAATGCACTTGTTCCACCTATTCCAGACTAGCAAACCTTTAGTGGCAACCATATTTTGGAGTTTCTTTTAACCTAATCGTAATGGATTAATGAGTCAGGTACTACCAGAAAATTAGAATTGACTCTTTGTCACAAGGGAGCCTCATAACTTAGATTTCTCTGCTTGCAGCTTGAGGATCAGCCTGAAAGGTGAGGGATGCTGTCACAGGAGACATTGCTATGTGGTGTGCTAATGTGTTGAAAAACACCCTTCTGCTGGCAAATCCTGTGTATGCTTTCCCTTTAGGCTTTGAAAACACTTACATCACTTGTGGTGCTACCACAGTGTCATTGAGTTAGAATATATCACATCTTCAAAATTTTTAAATTGTTATTACATTTTGGTTATTTACGTTTTTATTATTACGTTTTGTAATGTAATCAAAAGGAATATCTTAGGCCTCTTACGGATAAGACCAACACAGAGTTGGCTGTGCCCAGTGCAATTTCATGCCAAGCTGTTGAAGGTAACATGGAAGCAGGTGGCCGCACTAACTTGGTGCTTTTTGTGGCCTAACTTTTCTTCTCAGTGTAGGTGGATGATGTTTTCCCACTGACCCTAGATAGTGAGTGCTACAGTTACATTAGTGAAAAATTTCATGGTCTGTCTCTCATTTTTAAAGACAGTAACAGTGCAATCTATCTACGTACCAGCAATAAGCAAAAAAAGACTCTGCTCCCTTGCTAGTCAAGCAGCAGTGCACTGTATCTTTAGGAAGAGCTTTTTTAATCTAGAGAGCTACTCTGTGACTGACCTCTTTGAGTCACTGTCTGAGACAAGAATCTAGTGTATGCTCTCCTCCTTGTGAGCTGGAAGCCACTTTAAATCTGCCAACCCTTTTGCTTAGCTTTCATTTTAGAGCAGAGCCAGCTGTTCTTCTTGGTCTCTGGAGTATCCATGTGTTCTCTTAAACTCTCCTAATAGTTTTGGCTAGAAAATAGGGACAGTAGCTAGACTTTCCCATACCAAAAGTTTAACAAGCTTGGGTATTACTAAATTGCTCAGACATGCCTGTGGTCATAGTTCAGTCCCTGCTTCCCCTTACTTGAGGCTTCACCCAACCTGTGTCCAGGCTCAGTTCATGGAGCAGTGCTGGCTTGTGTCAGTCCCCTGACACAGCCCACCTACTCTTTGTCTGCACTTTCGAGAGGTGGTAGCAGTCAAATGACAACTGGTTCTTCTGTCATGACCCCCTCATTTCACCCAGGAAAAAGTGGAACCGATTATGCTCTCAGAAATTAAACAGGCATTAACAAGGCTTGTTTGAAGCTAGCAATGGGAGTCACAAAGCAGCTGGTGATTAGAAGGGCTGTGGAAAGAATTCTGCTTAGCCATTAATCGGAGGAAAAGAAGAAAACAAGTAATACTGATCTAGGCATTTTTTCCTCCCTTTTCTAAGTATGAAATATATGTTTAGGGTTAAACAAAACCTTTTTAGAAGTGAAACAGAACAGTTTTATGAAAGGTCAAAGATACTAAACAGAAGACAGAGGAAATAAGAGGGAAGGAAGTCTTATTCAGCTTGTAATTGTGAGATTTGGTCACTGGCCATGGACTTCATTCCATCCGCTGTTGAAGTATGCAAGAACCTGTGCTGCTCGTCTCCCAGAATGATAACTGTTGAGACCAAGCTGTCATCTGACAAGTGAATACACGTTTACAGACTTGTTTTTCCCCTCCTACTCTTAGCATAATTAGTAATCAAACATCTTTCCCCTGAGTTGAACAACATCAAATGGAGGGTTATTTCTGCAGGCTCTTGTAGCCTGCTGTGTCTGGGATGTCCACCAGAGACAATGATGATGTGTTTAAAGACAGAAATGAATGCAAGTGTGTGATGTTCTCAGTACAGGAAAGAAATGGACCTGTTGGAGTGGGTCCAGAGGAGGGCCACAAAAATGATCAGTGGGATGGAACACCTCTCCTATGAAGAAAGGCTGAGAGAGTTGGGGTTGTTCAGCCTGGAGAAGAGAAGGCTGCGGGGTGACCTTATTGCAGCCTTTCAGTACTTAAAGGGGGCCTATAAGAAAGATGGGGACAGACTTTTTACCAAGGTCTACAGCAATACAACATAGGGGTAAAGGCTTTAAACTAAAGGAAGGTAGATTCAGACTAGATATAAGGAAGAAATTTTTTATGCTGAGGCTGGTGAAACACTGGTACAGGTTGCCCGGAGAGGTGGTAGATGCCCCATCCCTGGAAACATTCAAGGCCAGGCTGGATGGGGCTCTGAGCAACCTGATGTAGTTGAAGATGTCCTTGCTCATTGCAGGAGAGTTAGAGTAGATGACATTTAAAGGTCCCTTCCAACGTAAACCATTCTATGATTCTATGATATACTAAGCACTACTGGGCTATTCATTAGTTTCATCATCCTACTGGGATAAGAACCTGTATCCACAAGCTGTGTTTTGAGCAAACTTGAGTATAATACAAGGGATGGGGTTTTTGTCATTTTTGGCTGTGTGGTTTTTTGTTTGTTTGTTTGTTTGTTTTCTTTTTTTGTTTCTCCCCAGAGATGACAGCTGAGTAAAGTGAGTTTCCTGGAGTGATTCCATCCCCTGCCCAGGAAATATGGAAAGTAACTTATGGAAAAATTTGTATAGGCAGAATCTCAGAACTAAAATATTCACCTATTCTCCAGATAGAGGATAAAGGAATTATCATTTAGGGTTACTTATTTTTGTATTAAGCCAATGCCTTTTTTAAATGGGCAAAATTCTCAGAGGAAGTGTGTTTGTTCATGTTTCTGAATTTGAAAAAAATATGGTTTTTTGCCTCTCAAGTGTTTAACTTCTTTGAAATAATTCCTTCTATAAACATTCATGCTCATAAATTGATGTGCCTGATCATTCAATGAAAATGGCTGCAAATATAGCCAAAGTAGATTTAGTTTGCTCTTTTATGAATAAACATACTGAAGTAATTGTCCAGTTCAGACAGAGACATTGTCTTTCCTTGTTTTACCTTGTGGCTCTGACATTGTTTCCATCGTTTGTGGTATTCCTGCTGTGTCTAGAAAATCCTAACATGTAAATAGGAGAGAAGAAGAGTGAAGAAAGCTAACGAACGTTTTTATCTGAAAACATAATGTGTATTATTATAGGCTTCCTGTGAACTACAATATTCAAACAGGAACTCTGGACCTGCCAGCCAACAGTGCCAAGACCTCCCTTTCCTAGACCTTATTTTATTAATTTTCTTGGACTTGAAGTAATGAACTGAATATAATATTCAAGCAGTGTTCAGTATCATGCTTTTATGTAAATGGCATTGCATTTTCAATTCTCTTTTCCCTTCTTAATGAAGCCTATTTTTGACTGCTATACACTAAACAGGCACCCTTAGTGAGCTGCAGAGTGATAGCATGCAAGTCTTTTCAGTGAAATGTTGATCGGAAATTATTTGTATGTAGGTTGTTTTTTCTCCTTACCACTCTTTGTTCCCCTGTATTGAATTTTCACTGCCCAGTTTATTTTGGCTTTCTTCATAACCCTACTGTGACCTCTGTCATCAGTATGGTATTTTTTTCCCCCTGCCTCGTTTGTCTGCTCTGTTTACTCCACAGAACTGAACAAGACCAATGTTGATCTGAATGTCTATTCACAGCTATGTTTACTGGCAGTATTTTCCCATGACAAAATTGTTGTTTTCTTTTCTCTGGCTTTTAACCAGTTCATGATCTATAACAGGACTTAATTTTCTAACCAGTTACCCTACTTTCTCCTCCCCAGTTTTCTTTAATAATTCTGTCCAGAATTAACTTTGCATGTGTGGAAACGGCCTTTAGACATCTGACTAATGTCTTCCATAATCTTAGACTTTTATGGAGGATCTCTGGATCCACTGCACCCAGAATAAGGAAGGAGACACCCAGCAGGATATTTAAGGCAAGCAGTGGTGGCCATGCCACTGTCAGTTAGTCTTCCAGAGTTGAAGGTAAGGGGGAAAAGTCTTCAGAAGACCAGTGACATGCTCTTTTTAGTCGTAAAACTCCTGCAGTGAGTTAGATGGTATGAATATTTTCTACTTTCAAGGACACTTTCTTCTAAACATTTAATTCGGTCAATTTAATTCTACCTAAAGGGTTGCCTGAAATGGGGCTTTCTCACGTGGTGGATCAGCCTCAACTTTTGTAGGATGAGACAATGAAGCTCTGAAAATATTGATGCAGCATTTCTCCATCTGATCTGATAGACCTGCAGTGTATCAGGAAGCTGCAGAAGTGGGCTGTGTGCCTCAGGGATCTCCTATAGTCTGGATCATTCAACCTTGAAAGGGTAGTTCAGAAGAACTTCTACTGAGTTGTCTTGTATTATGTTTTCATATAAAAAGGCACAATTCTTACCCTCATTAGCAAGTATCAAATGGGAGCTTATATTGATACATTTATGCATTCAAGTGATATTCAGACTCTTATCTGGATTATGTAGATGTATGCTGGAAAATTGAGAGAATGATGGTGCTTCATTAGGTGAAAGAAACTTTGTGGACTTTGTAGAGAACAGATCTTACGAGGATGTTGATGTACGGTGAATATATCCGATGTCTAGGTATTGCAACAGCTTTCAGGAGGGAGGAATTTAAGCTCAGTGTAGAATCCTGATTGAAATGGAAAACAAGAACTATATGAGATCTGGAATCATGCCTCTAATTTGCGAGGGGTGTGAATGTTTAACTAATATGGAAAAATGGCTTCCTTGTTTTATGAACATTTGTTAAAGATCTATTTGTTCTAGAATAAAGGACGTGAGTATAAGTCTGTCTTGCCTAATGGAATTCTTTGTTTTCTGTCTATTCCTTGTGATGATAACTCTTACCAAACAGTGTTCAACATATGTGGGACTAGGCAAGAAAACTTCAGACTTGCTTGTTTTTCTGCTGCTACTCGTACATCAGAGAAGTGGCATATTGACACTGAGTGACAGGCAAATTTACCTATACCAAAATGCAATCACTCACAGATACGTAAAGGAGACAGCAGAGTAACTGGTCTGTTAGGAGAAAGCATCAGGAATGTTCAGGGTTTTTTTGAGTTACCTTCTAACCTATTTAACTGGAATATACTTATTTTTAAGGAATAATTTACTTGGTCTATATGAAATGTTTTCTAGATGAGAAACATAACTGAACACCAGTTCTGCATGTATATGAAGAAATGATCTATCTTTACTTAAATGAAATAATACTGGATGCCTATAGCGTTCTTTTAGAATAACCTATCTCCATCGTTTTCACTGAATTATGTTTGATAGTCATATTGCACTCAGTTGTAACAAATCACATGCAAGTTGTAGAATTCAACCATATTTCAGTATGTTTCACGATACTGAAAATACCTAAAATATTTTACATAATCTCATGTATCAGCTAACTTAAAGGCTGGTGAATGACAGTGTGAGTGTAAGTTTATTTTCTGTCTAAGTCAATATTGGTATTTGTTGTCTCTTCTAAGAGGCAAGTTTGCTATCAAATTAACGGACCCTACCAGAAGACTGAAATGTCAGCCCCAATGAATTTAGCATGATAGTTCAGATCCTATTTTTGAGAATATGAGCACAAACCCAATATCTCATTCTTCTAGGGGAAAGAGGGAGAGAGAAAGACTTCAACCACAAGAGACACAATCTGCCCTATACTGAGGAGCTGTATCAAATCTAGTATCTTCCTCTCAGGGCTGCTATTGATTTGTCCAGATTTTATCCAGTGGCTATATCAGCGCTGTGTCTTCAAATTCCTAATCGTGGTGGCATTTCTGTTTAAATATCCAAGGATAGCCTTTGTGGATACTAAGAAAGCACAGGGAACGATGTAGGGTGTTTTTTGCACTAGAAGGTAGAGAATTAGACTGGCAGAAACTGGCCACTCAAGTAACTGCCTCCATGGGGCATAACTGCATATATGGAAGGAGTTGGGCAAGAGAGAGGTTGTTGGAGTGCTGTGATGAATCAGTCATGATTTTGAGGTGATAGTGCTTCAGAAGTACTACCAGAGTGAGGGATAATGTACTTCAACTTCTGGTATTTGGTATGTCCTAGTAAATATTCCAGTAAGGACACAGGATACATTTTTTTTTTTGTTGTTTGAACACCTTAATATCTCTTTCTACTTTACTTCTCTGCTTTCTGAAATGGAGCTACTCGTCATATGAGCTAATTCATTTTGAAGTCTTAGAGAGCTAGCTGTAGCTTCGTATCTTACTTTGAAACTAAATTCCATTATAAAAATGCTGTTTCAGACTTAGGAGTCTGGGGAATTTTTCCACCTCCCTCCCCTCCTCCTGGAAGTGGCCACTGCTACTATACAAATTGTTCTTCTTCTCTAGCCTCTGAATACTATTCTTACTGATAGCTTCTGAGGGAAACAAATTATTTTTGAGCCCAAAATAACTCAAATTAGCATGAAATATGGATTCATCTAATACTTCTATTTATTGCTAAATGAAAGAGGTTGCAACCTTTATTTCAGCATTGTCTGTACATGTCTCTCTTAAACTCTTGCCAAATTTCTGTTTCAAGAAAATAAATTGTAGTTGAGCAAACTTGTTTGTGAGATTTGGAGGTTAAATAGTTTTGGAGCCATGTCTTGTTGATTCGAAGACCTTTCGAACAGTGGCCTACTTGTAATAACATTTACAGTTGAGAATCTTTTGTCATTTGACTTGGTGAATGAAAATGTGCATTGCATTTTTGAGCACGGCTCCATTTGAATGCTTGCACTTCCAATCTTCTTTTAAAACTGCGTTCTGGTTTACCACAGCATGTAATTAGGACAGTGGCACCTTCTAGAGTGATGTGCCATGACACCTGGAGAAGTTGCTTCTGAACATGAGTATCTCTTACCTAAGCTGAATCCCAGTTAATGTGTGATGAAAACTATAGCTAAGGACAGTTATAGCCTTCTGCTACTGCCTTCCCCCTTTGTGTTTAGATCTGTTTGCTTAGCCTCCAAAGTTATTTAGGATGGAGACTGTGTTCTCTATTTTTCTGTGCAGAATCCAGCGGAGTTTCAAAGCGTTGCTGTGATGCTGATAGCAATGCCATGTTGTCACCTGGCTCGCCTCAAGTCAGTTCAAGGTGAAGGCTTCTGCCTACTCTAGGAGGAGGAAAGTACTGGTCTTGTATCTTCAGGCTGTTTATTACACAAAGACCGATTATCCATAGTTAAATCTGGAGCTGCAACAATGCTATTTTTAGGACTGGGTTTAATTGGATTGTCAGTTCTAAGGCAAGAGCAAAAAGTATCCTCTCTCACATCTTGGAATGAGATTTGAGAATGACTGAGGTGTCTTCAAATGTGAAATGTCTCAGTCTAAACACAGATTGTGGAAGACAACTGGGTGGGTTTTTTAATACTTCAAGTAAACATGCAGTATTTCACTGAGTCCCTTGGCCTGCCAAGCAACATCCATTATAGCACTGAATTCTAAACATTAGCAGATATTGAAATTGGCCTCTATAATAGACCATCTGCAAGTCAGAAATAATTAACAGGTTGAAGAAATATCCACTGCTTGAAATGGGTAACGTTCTTGGTTAGCAAAGCCAATACGAGAAAAGACAAAATTAGACGTGACAGATGAAGTGTTTGCACTCCCAAATAGGAAGGGTAATTCCAGTGTTTGGGGGAGTGGGGAGCATACTGGGGGGGGGGGGGGGGAGGGGGGATATTCTTTGCTTTTTGTGAGAATTGTCCCATCAGTTCATTCCCTCTGAATTCACTCACTTGATTGGTATGATACATTTTTTTAAGTCTGTTTTGTCTTTCCGCCGCCCTCCCCCCTCCCCGGATTATTAACTGGTTCCCTGGTGTAGAAAAGCATTGAAAGTATACGCAAAGTCACTCGCTAAGAAAGGTACGTATCGTTTCTTAGTCAGCTCTCTGGGAACCCGAAATTTCAGCTTCTTAACAATTCTGATGTGGAATGAAACTTTGAAATTCAGCAACAGATACAAAATATCACAGAGGTGGTGTTTCAGCTAACTTCTGCCTTTTAGTAGAATTTGAGTCTTGTCTAGATGTCAACTGGGGAGGGTATAATGATGGAAACTTAATCTCATTTAGATGGAGCATGTCTAAATGCCATTTAGACTCTTTACCAGACTACTAACAATAGCAGCAGGTGCCTCCTATTTGTGTTTTAAAATGAAAGCAGCAGTGACTGTATTTTCTGAAGAGTCTGATTATCTTTGTGTAGGTATACTGAGTCTGCCTGATAAAACAACACCCTTATTATGCCCTAGGTCCTGGTCTGCTTGGTTTCTGGACCAGAGTAGTTATGAGTCCAGAGCAGGGTCCAGGACAAAAATGTTATCACTGAGAGAACTGAGGAAGTCAAAAAAAAGAGAAGGCTAGCTATTGAGCATGGGTTGGGGGTCCTAGACGTGGCCTGAAGATTTAAGATATAATAATCTTACACATGAGTACTTGTTGCTTAATTGATATGAACTAAAATAAATATTCTAAAATAAAATACAATAACGATAAAATAATGCTTGATGTTCTTCTTTGAATTCATTGTTTGGTGATTACAGAAGTGTCTTAATGAATCTCAAAGAAGGTCTAAATTTCTGACAAGTTTGGGAAATGTCTTAACTTCCCATTTTCCCATAGAGTAGCATTTGGGGATAAAGCCTGGTGGAAGAAAAGGTTGTCATTTTGCTGACAACAACCTAGAAGCTCCTAAAACAGTATAATGTCTTGGTGTTTTGTTTTTTAAGGATCCTGAGGTAGTTTTGGGAAGTTGTTTTATTTTCCTCACCTTTGCAAATTGAGAAGTTGAGTACATTGAATTGATGTTGATGTAGGGTACTTGCAGAAACTATTCTTTTTCATAGCTTATTCAATTTAAATGCAAAACAACCATTTTTTTTGGAATGTAATGATTTACTTAAGGTCAAACTAATCTTTTTTTTTTTTTTACTGTGAACAAAACACTTCAGCCTCAAATTTGTTTTTGGCAGCTGTAAAATTGCTTATGTGTTCTATTCTCCATGCCAAGACTGACATGTGAAAAGAGAACTTTCCAATAATGTTCTTTCCACAAAGAGAAGCTTGTACTTCCCATGTTGGTTAGCACTTTATTTTTCAAATCCTCTGGGAGGTCTTGACATTTCCTTGTCCTCTCTATTAAAAATATTTAAAATCACCTCTATAACTTTTTTTTTTAACGAAAAGTATTCTGCTCAGATCCAAGACTCAAAATCCTGGAACAAATACTAGATGTTGCTTAGCAGCCTTAATAGGCTTTTTCAATCAATCTGCCAAAAAAAAAAAAATCACATTTTTGTGAGACTTCTGAAACATGAGGACAACAAAAAGTATAAAATTGCTTGTTTTTATAAACTAATGAGCTTTAAGCATCTGAAAGTGAGTTTACTACTTTTCCTTTTAAATTCTCCAAGTATTTTGCCTATTTGTAATATTTAGCTTGGCAAGTGATGTCTGAATTTGGCTTGTTCTGAACCAAAGTATTTTTGCCTCTTGTGAGATCACAGAAATTGACTCAGTTAAGTGGAATAGTTGTCATATTCTTTTCTCTGTTTAAAACCCTAATTCCAATTTCTTCCATGGGTGTTCATTTTATTTTAGGAAAAATTTATCATCTAAGATGATGAAAGCTACAATTTTCTCAGCAAGCTGTCAAACAACAATTCTATTATCCTGTCATTTACACATGAATAAAATGTCTGTTAGAACTAATAATAAATTTGCCTTCATTTTAATGAGACTAGTGATTTCTTGCTATCTCAAGGAAGACTGCAGAATACTACAGGAAATGCAAACTGAGAAGGCAGTGAATGTCATTTTAGCCCATCTTCTGTTACACCGGAAACCTATCACAATCTGAACATGTTTCTTGATGTATGTAAAGTAGGTGAAATGAAGATGTTCCTGAAGTAGTGTTTTTTTAACTACTATGATTTAAGTATGATAATATCATATAATCATAGAATCATTAAGGTTGGAAAAGACCCATAAGATCATAGAGTCCAACCGTTAACCTAGAACTGCCAAGTCCACCACTAAACCAGGTCCTTAAGCACCATGTCTACCCGTCTTTTAAATACCTCCAGGGATGGGGACTCAACCACTTCCCTGGGCAGCCTGTTCCAGTGCCCGACTACCCTTTCGGTGAAGAAGTTTTTCCTAATATCCAACCTAAACTTTCCCTGGTGCAGCTTGAGGCCATTTCCTCTCATCCTATCGCTTGTTACTAGGGAGGAGAGACCGAACCCCCACCTTGCCACAACCTCCTTTCAGGTAGTTGTAGAGAGCAATAAGGTCTCCCCTCAGCCTCCTTTTCTCCAAACTAAATAACCCCAGCTCCCTCAGCTGCTCCCTGTAAGACTTGTTCTCTAGACCCTTCACCAGCTTCGTTGCACTTTGGACATGCTCCAGCACCTCAATGTCCTTCTTATAGTGAGGGGTGCAAAACTGAACACAGGTGAGTTTGAGTATGCTAACTCTGTGGACTGCTGGGTGAATAAACAATGTGATAGGGGATTCACTGTACGTTTATCACTGCTATTTGCTTTTTGTTATTGTTTTTTTTTTTCTTCTTGCTGTGAATATTCCTAAAAGACAGGATTTTTTTTTTTTTTATGTTCCCTTAAATGTTTGAGGGAGATAGCCATGTGAGCATGCTCTGTGTAAATACATAAATATTTCTATTTTGGATTCTCTTTTGGCTTTCGGAATGAGGCTAGTCAAAGGGAGGGGGGGGAGAAGGGAGAGCATGCAGTCATCTGGAGAAAAGATTAAACGCTCTTTGATCACAAGCAGCAGGACTGATCTTCCCTTACTGTGTCCTGCAGCTCTGACTTTAAAGTCCTAGAGCTGAGAAATACACAGCTTCCTCCTCTTTTTCTCTAGTAGCAGCTTATGCTACATGAAATGTGGAGGACTGGATTTACAGGAAGGTTTGAAGCAGGATTGCCTTGCCAAGGGTGCAGGCTGCTCTCTAAGAACAGGCCCATAGCCACATTGTCTCCACAGCGGTATGGATGTATCTGGTCTTCATGGGGCCACAGCTAAAATCGGAAGGTTCGTAAAACAGTGATCCTGTGATGTCCCACCTCTTCATGGGGCTTATGTGTTGGTGGGTGTTATATAAAGCTGTGAAAACTTGAAAATGGCTGAAATGGAGAGAGGAATGTCTTGCACAAAGCACGATTGTCCATCTGGTGGCTTTTTGTGTAGCATGTCCCTGGGATCATGCAGACAGTTGGCATTTGCCTTTAATCCAGAGCCAGATGCCTTTACTCCCTGTGTAGTATGTGGGCAAAGCTGGGTACCACAGAACAGCTCAATAGCGACTCATGTGCAGGTTGCCTGGAAGAAATGGAATTCGGTCCTGTGAAACCTGTTTCCAACTTCAGCCTTAGTAAGTGGTAGCAAAACACTTTCATCAGAAAAATTCCAAACAGTCCTAATCACAATAAAAGTGGGAATAGAATAAATTCCAGTTTCTCCATCAAGTGTTGTCAGAAGTGACATGTTCTTACAAAACTGTCAATTTTTTTAATAGCCGCCAGACATCTCAAACAGCAAGCATTTGGAACTGGGGATTTGATGGAAAACTTGGAGTGAGGAGTTCGTGAACAACTTACAGGCACCAGTAGAAGAAATTTTAAATAGACTTATTTGAACCTATTGGTTACTGACAGTTTAGATGTGTTCCTGTTTTGTTTTACTTGTTTATATTTCAGATTTTCATTACACCATGTTTGGAGTAGAGGTTGTAAACCAGAATGTCTTCCACTTGCTAGAATTTTCTAAATTACCAGAATAAGAAGCTAGGCAATTTTTTATGACAGCTTGCTGGATCAATTCCACACCCCCCACTCTTGTTTTGGCTGAAAAAGATGTAGAGATGGTGTCTCACATCTTAGATGTATTATTTTATTTATCCTTTCTTTCAATAGGAAAGATATAATTACCTGCATTCAGCGTGTTTCAGTGTTGACCTCAAAAAGAACTTGTGTGACAAAGGAAAATATATATATGACCAACCACTGATGTGCACTAGAAAACAAGCTGTATAACAAGTTATTGAAGTATGCTTGTCTTATTGACATTAAGTAGAAATTAAGGAATTTCCACAATCTTTTTTGCTGCTAGAGAATGGAGGTCTCCAGTAACTAAGACAGTAAGGTTGTTTCTTGAATGGGAATTGGTTGGCTTCTTTCTTCTCCTTTGTCTTAGCTCTCTCCACCTCCTTTCTGATCCTTTGTCTATGCTGTAACATTATCAGTAGCACTTCCTTTGAAGAGATATTTGTAGAATACTGTTTTAGCCTCTAGGTTTTTTATTGTGTTGTAAATTGTTTTCCAATTCTCCTGCAAACCTCTGCAAATCAGCATGACACTTAATGGGCACTTCTGAACTGCTGTGGAAGACGTTTTACATGTAAAACTCCTGCTCTTTAGGGGTCTGCCTGCTTTATTATTTATTACAGACAGTTATGCTTTGTTTTTTTTCCCCAGTTCCGTTTCCTGTAGAGAAACGGAGTTTCAAAGAGTCTGATTTAAGTTTCATTAAGAATTGGTTGAACTACTTCTCATTTGTAGTACAACAAAATGGAATAAGTAGCTATAATATAGATATCAATTCTTTTTCAATAAATGTTTATGCTGTCCAATGTCTGTTTGTTCCTTTTGTTTAATTCATTGTGTAAATAAAGTTAGAAGCTAACACATGCAAGACATAATTCCCCGCTTCACTATCTTGTTGGTTGTTTTTCCAGTAGGATCTCAGACTATAAATTCCCTTCAGATCTTGGCAGAAATTTGAAGCTCTAGAAGTTCCAATTAATGTTTAACATTATGTCAGAAGGGAAGAGTAATGCCACAGGATGCTTTGCATTCCCCTGCTCCCTCTGTCCTTGAGCTGTTTCTGGTACCACAACTGTATCTGTGTGTGGTGGTAAGAATAAATCTTATTCATCAAATACCTGGTGCCAAAGAACTCCTCCTGGCACTGAAAATACTGGATTATTCTTTTATCACCCATTTATACAGATGGTCTTGGTTAGTCTTTTCTGGCTTTGAAAATGTAAAACTTGTCGCAGCTCTACTTTATAAAGAAGAAATAAAACTGTTATATTGGATTGTGAAGATGAAAAGATGTCCTATCTAAAACTTCAGGAACCAGAGAGCATTTCTTGTTTCTATGTAGTCCGCACTTCTATCATTATAACTGCCAGGGATCAATTACTTTCAGGCCCAAAGGAAAGATGCTGCACAGCTAAGCGTGCCTGTCTAAGGGGGGGACCTGTCTCAAATCATTTGCTCAACTGCAAACTTCGTGTGAGACTTTGAGCTTTGCTTCTGACAAAAATTAATACTAATAAAAGTAAAGCATTTCACAAACCTCTCTGCCTCATTTTTTTTTCTAATCTAGACAGTGCAGAGTTTATTAAGAGAGACACAAAATAAGATCTTTCTGTAAGTACTGTATACAGCTTAAAGGGTAGGACATAGCAGCATGTGCGTGTCCACCAGAGCTACCGCCTTGGGATTTGCCCTCCATGCACTTGTTTTCCTGGCTTTGGTGATGAACTGAAACAGGGGCGCTGTAGGAAGCTGCTCTCCAATTCTGCCTGCGTGTTGACTCAAGCAATGCTGCTCCCATGTTTATACCCCTCTAGAGGGATAGGATTTTCTGGGAACCTGGATTTATTACGCCTGTGTCCGGTGGTGATAGAGCATGATAAATGGAAAACTCTAAGAGGGGATCATCATGACATTTTTTAGCTGTCCTTTCATATGAATGTGTTAAACTGTTACTAGGCCATATTCTTAGAATGAAAGGCAGGTGAGATCTTTGGAAAAGGTTTGTTTTTATCTATCTTCGTTATCTGTCAGTACAGTCTGACAGGTTTTGTCATAGTTCAATAAGAAAAAAGGTGAACAAAGTGTGCTTTTTTTATTTAAATTTGCTTGCTTTTTGCACATCAGCAATTGTGGTTTTGTTTCTTTAAAAGAAGTCTGAAAATAGTATTTTAGACTGCAAGGTGATAATTTATGTCTATCCTTAAATTGGGGTTACATTTATCTTGCTTGCTTCTGAGTAGTAACTCTACAATTCTGCTTTGATAGACAAAGCAAGGTTTGCTCTAAGCCCCTCAGTGTTTGTTTTTGAAGGCTGTTCATGGCTGACCATAAAATAAATATATACACCTAAATTGTTCCCTACCTGGAAAGAAGCTCCCAAAGTCAAATTGCACAGTGCATTGTGAGAAAGGACAAGGTGGCAACTATTTCACTGATCTGTTTTCCACTGCTTGCTTTGGCTTCCCCCGCTCCAAGCTATGTGGTGCTACCACCTTCTTTCCAGTAGCCCCAGAACTTGTCACACCTTCCCACGTGCCAGTTTAACCCACTAACCCAGCAGAAACATTATCTGGGTTTTTCTGCTGGGCTGCTGAGCTGAATCTGTTCATGGGGCATCCGGCAGCTGCCAGATCTGTCAGGTTAAGTTGTGACTGAGCACGGCTGGCAATGTGGAAAGAGAAAAAAGATGGATAAGGAGAGACAGGTCAGAAATACCTCCTGACACCTATTTTTGAGGGTGATTGACTGTCTTACCTTGTGCTGGGGAGTGCCCCCAGTAAAAGGAGTCAACAAACCCAAGCATCAGAGTGTGGACTTTCATCTTCCATGGTTCACAACAGTCACTCGAGGGGGAGCATGCTCTAGGAGATGATTTAAAGAACAAGATTAATTTCAGTGCTCTGGAGTACCTCTGAGAGACAAGTCTCCCATCACTGAGTATTTTATGCATCTAGAGCAATCAACCTCTTACCAGAAATTAGCTTTTACAATGCTTTCCCTTAACTTGTGTTCTTTGATCTCCCCCTTTCTTGTCATTGCTGCCTCTGGTGGGGAATGCCTTGTTTCCTGGACCTTTTGGGACAGCTGGACTCTTCTGACTGATCTGAGCCAGAGGATCTGCCACTTCATACTTCACCTCCCCTGTGTTGTGGAGGAGGTATAGACTTTGCTGTTCACGCACTAAAAATGATAGTCCAGCTGTCCTTGTAAACTGTCCCTTGGCGCTTCTGTAGACAAGGGAGCCATGATAATTTTACCATTTTTCCACTATGCTTTTTTCTTTTTTTTTAATCATGATAAAATTACTTCTGTCTCCCATCTCCTTCCAGCTTTCAAAATATTAAAACTGAAGACCTTTAATTGGGTGACACAAGTTAAAAGTCACAATGGCTGTAGGGGATAATCTGAGCAAGAGTGTAACTTCTTCCCAACATCTTTGATGCTGTGCTTTTAAAATAACCCCCTTATTTTAATGCTAATTGAGTAGGTACAAGAAAAAAATATCTAATTTCACAATTAGCTGCAACAGAACTGCACTTGCAATTTTGACTATTAAAAAGACACTGCTCTCACCAGGCCCCTAGCAGTGCTTCTGAAAAGTATCGTGGCTTTTTCTCTCTTCTTGTCTTTTCTGCAGCTGAAGGCCAAGATTATAGACAGTGTCTAAATATTGTTTTTAATGAAGGGAGAAAAGAGTTTCTTCCATTAAATGACGCAAACAGCCACGTTTAATAAGGGCCATATTTATAGTCTCAGTGCGTGTCTTGTTTGGGCAATCATAATGGCTTCCTTGCTTACAAACACATTCCTTTTTCATATTGCAACATACTCTGAATCAGGCTGCTTATTTGATCTTTTGTTGCCTCTGTTTCTCGTCTATAACCCTATTACTTAAAGGTCTTCATGGTCTACCGATGTGCATGCGTGTGTGCATGTGAGTTTTTTACGCATATACATAAAATGCTACCTTAAACTGAAAGAGTAACATTAAAGTCCCCCTACTCTGGAATAGTATCATTTCTGTTCACTGCAGGTTCTATAAAAACATGGACTGTGTATTTCTGGCCTGTCTCCAACATCTCCGTTCTCCTCCTCTGCCAATTCTAGGTATTGGCTTTTGGCTGTATCCTGTGCTTGGGGTAGAATTCCCAAACTTTTCAGGTCCCTGTTTTCCAACTTACACTTCTAAGCTTTGATTTAATTTCTATTTCCTGAGTAATGTGCTGCATTAGCAACTCTCAAGCATTATCCAAAATACAGAGACAGTAAGTACGGTTACAAACGTGTTCTGTCTTCTTAAATAAAATGTTTTAACACTCTTCTACACATTAGTTGAGAAGGTCATCTAATTTCTAATTTTTTGGTTAACATAACAAGGAATTGAAGATTGATCCATGGAAAAAAAAACAACCTAATTTATAAAATCCAGAGGCATGTGGAAGAATAGTTAACAATTTAAAACAAGTGGAGAGCAAAAGCCTGAAGGTAGCTTGTCTGCATTGGTTTGTGTAGGTCAGGTGTTCCGTGCTGACTGGGCAAGGGTTTATACTGAGGGTAACAGTAAATATGAAATAAACACTGGCAGAACCAGTTATTTCAGGTATTTAAATATCTATTCATAGGGACCATAACAGAAAGTGGATGGATGGATTTAAAAATGGACTAAAATATTTTCTATTGTCTTCATGTACAATTAGGGAAGAGAGGGAGAAGTAAGATTCTGCCTTGCTTATATTGCTATTACTGCTGCAAACACATAGCATCAGAGCCCTGAATGCATCAGTCCATCTTCATGATGAATAACTGAGGCGCAGGGAGACTAGGTGACCCAGATGGCCCAAGGCAATCCACACAGCAGACTCCACAGCCCTGAGTCAGGGATCAGATTTCTTTGAAATGCTAAAAGAGAACCAGCCTTCTGGAGGTGGAAATGGGAAAATTTTGGATCCTGAGCAGAGAGCTGGTTATTACAGCTCTATAGTCGATACTGCCAGATCTGTGTCTCACTGGGTTTTCTGCTATGAATACGATTGAGAGAAGAAGATGGTGATTTGGAGCAGCTGGAATGGACTGATCAAGGGTAAGCCTTGCCTGACCAACCTGACTACCTTCTGTGATAAAATGACTAGGTTTGTGGATGAGGGGAGAGCAGTGGAGGTTGCTTACCTGGACTATAACAATGCTTTCAGCAGTGTCTCCCACACTATTCTTGTGCCCAAGCTGGGACATCACAGTTTGGTGACTGGACAACTAGGTGGGTTAAGTGGTTGGATGGTTGGACTCAGAGGGTGGTGGTTAAAGAGTTGTACTCAGCCTGGAGCCTGTGATACACGGAGTACCGCAGCTATCTGTCCTGGGACATCTCATCTTTGATCTTTGAAGCTGAGAGAGATGGGTTTGTTCAGCCTGGAGAGAAGGCGGCTTTAGGGGGACTAAATAAGAGGCATCCAATGAGGAGGTCATTGAGAAGATGTAGCCAGTCTCTTTACAGTGGTGCATGGCAGAAGGCTCAGAGACAGTGAACGTAAGTATAAGGAGAATTTTATTTCACTGAGAAGACAGTCAAGTCTGAAATAGGTTGCCCAGTGAAGTTGTACAATTTTCCTCCTTGAAGGTTTTCATGCCCTAACTGGACATGGCACTGAATAGCCTGGGCTGATTTCATTGATAATTATGCTTTGAGCAGGAGACTGGACTAGAGACATCCTGCGGTCCCTTCCATCCTGAATTACGGTGATTCTATGATTCTAATGTCTGGGCACACAGTTGATTGTCCAATTAGCCAGACCCCAGAGTTGGCTTCATGCTGACAATAGGAGGACATAAGACACTGAATCTGATGTGATAATTCTGTAGTAGAAACCTTCCTGTCAAAATATTGTTAGCAAATTTATTGTAAAAAACGTGAGTTTATACCACATTGTGTTTTCTGTTACACAGAAAAAGGCTTTGATTTAGTGGTAATAATGGAAATTGTAACACAGTACACCCACTGTTGCCAAAATAAGGTTTCCAAGTTGCCTGTCCTCAGTATTTCATGTTGGGTACATCTTGGACTACATTGCATCTTAAATCCCACCTTTTTTGGGTGGGAGTTTTATACTTTGGGATTTAGATTCCTGCAGCTTTCAGAACATGCTCGAGGGCTGAACAAGAGCAATTTGGTCTTAATGTTCATGCTGAATGTTTTTCTACAGAAAGGTAGGAATTCCTATGCTTTTTTTTTTTTTTTTTTTTTTTTCCCCTCATCTTATTCCTCAGGCTGTATATGTTCTGACTATGAGGGGTGGTAGTTTGACTCTGTTTTTCACCTGAAGTAAATTTACTCAAGGGAAGGAGAGAGGACGTTTTGCTACAGTCTTCAGGGTGCCTTTGGGTCAGAAATGTGGCTTTGAATGTCTGGCACAGATGGAATTTATTCACCAAACTACATTTGGGTTCATGCTTTTCGGGGGGAAGACTGGCATCTTCCATAGTCAGATCATTTAAGCTTGTTGGCACAGCATCCACCAAATTGTGCCCTTGAGATGAAACATATGGAGGAACTTCTGTCAAGGTACCCTGACATGGTCCCAAAGGAGGACCTGCACTGTGCAGCCATGGGCCAAGGTGCACACATACGTAGTACACAGCAGAATGGCAGGCACTCACCTGGCCTGAAAATACAGATATGTTTGCAGCTGGGTATTCTCATTGCAGTCCTTATCATTCCCACTTGTCCATAAGCTACTTACCATCTTGGGGAATGTGTTTTTTCATGGAACTATTTTGTTCCTGAGCAGCCTGCTACAGGGCAAGGATTTTGAACCCCAGTGTCTTGAGCCCCTGATGATGCATACGGACAAGACTTTCATCTTACCATTGTGGTGAAGGAGTGAAAAGTTTGACCCAAGTCTCCATGAGGCCAAAGAAAGGCTTAACCCCAAGTCTATATCTGTTTTCCATTCACTCATCCTTGCATTCTTAGACATTGAGGACAGATAAAACTTAAGGCAGAGATTTTGTAGCGTGCTAGTTCATCTGTTCAAACTCTTCCTGCTAAAAGCCCTGGTGACTTTGTATTTATTCTACACTTACCCCATTTTCAAAGCAAGGTGAGTTACCTTGTTTGCTGTCATGTTAAGCTTATCTGCATGGAGTACCAAGGCAAAAAACATAGGGCTCTGTAAATGCACACCTTTGTGTATAGTTATATCCTTGCAAATCCCATCTACACATAAACCAGGGCTCTTAATGGAAATTTATTTTACTGCTACCAAAATTCAGTCTTTGCTGGCTGAGAACAAAACTCAGTATGAATACATAATTGTTCTTTTTTTTCTTCTTAAATATATGTTCTGATGTTGGACATCTTGTCAAATTTTCTGGCCCTATTGCCTCACTAGTGTTGCACATGACTTTGGATGAGTAAGAATATAAATCTTTAGGCTATTCATTCCAACCACAAAACGAGGCGTGAAACCAACTTTTTTCTTTTTTTCCCCCTTATAAAAAGCAAAGGTAATGTGAGGCTATCTCAGGCTATCTTCTTCCTTAGCTCTTGAATCAGGCCCAGAAATGTGTCGTTTTTTTCTACATCTAAGCTACCAATCCTGAGGCTTGCTATAATGGTGCTATCAATCTCTCCTATGACAACACGGAGGAGGAAAAAACTGCTTTTTGTCTTTTTGAGCTTTTATAAATTAGGTGTCTTTTTTTTTTTTTCAAGGATTAGTCTTGAATTTGTTTATGTGGTAACCAAAAAATCAGCATTTTCTTCTGGAATTCTCTCTCACATTTCACCTCCTCAAAGGCCAAAGGGTTTATTAGGTCATCTGGTTTGACCTGTTCATTGCTCCAGATCATTAAGTTTCCTCAACACAGTAGAACCTCATTTTAACCAAATCCCTTCCAAATCTCTATTTTTTTCTCTTGTATGAGTTTTGTCTCTCTTTTGGCCTTAGATTATTAGAGCTAAAACAATGGTTTAGTGGCTCCTGGTGCTTTTAAGTAGCAGTATTAACTCCAGAGTTATCAGCAGCTTTGGGAACTGAATGGATGGCCAGGTGACGCAGCAGGCAGGTACCTTGTGCTTCAGAGAAGTGTGGGAAACCAACATCCTTCCTACCTGATGAAAGAAAAATATTTGCAAGACTTCTGAGCCATTTTAATGAAACTAAAGAAAATCAGTTCTCATTGCAAGGAAATAAAGCTTATTCATTGCAATCTACAGTGTCTTACTATCTGCTTCTTTGCAGACTACAAGACTTAAACTTCAAATGAAACATAAAAATGTTCCATTACTCACTTTTCTCTTTCTTTAGAGCACACTGGAAAATAAGCATGCCATCTGAGGCCCTTTTTGAAAGGTTACTAAGAAATAAAAACTGACCCAGTCCCTAGTGTACTGTGCTGTCTACAAACAGAACAAAAATATCCTTATTTTCCCCCACAAAATTGGCTGTGTAAACATAGGAGGTAACGGTTGCTTCAGACAAATAGAAAAATGCACCCAAACAGCAATACTGCACTCAGTAGCAGACATGAAACAGTCTCTGCCTACCAACCACCAGCCTTAGTAGCCCACGCTTGGTACAAAACATCAAAGGCAGTTCGGCACCACGCGATGGTAAATGCTGCAGTTGAAGAAGCTGCCTTAGCTACTGACATGACCTGCATAAGAGCTGCCTGCCTTTCGCCAGACCTCGTGCATTGTTCTGGTGGTGTGTGTTTTACAAACACTCTTAAAGGTGCTTCATAAATGTCTCTCTTTGTGGTGGGTTGACCCTGGCTGGACGCCAGGGTCTCACCAAAGCCGCTCCATCACTCCCCATCCTCAACTGGACAGAGGAGAGAAAACGAAAGGCTCATGAGTTGAGATAAAGACAGGGAGAGATCACTCAGCAATTACTGTCATGGGCAAAACAGACTCAACTTGGGGAAATTAATTTAATTTACTATCAATCAAAACCAGAATAAGGTAATGAGAAGTAAAACCAAATCTTAAAACACCTTCCCTCCACCCCTCCCTTCTTCCCAGACTCAACTTTACTCCCAATTTCTCTACCTCCTCCCCCTGGGCATTCCAAGGGGTCGGGGAATGGGGGTTGTGATCTGTTCATCACATGTTGTCTCTGCTGCTCCTTCCTCCTCAGGGGAGGACTCCTCACACTCTTCCTTTGCTCCGCCATGGGGTCCCTCCTCTGGGAGACAGTCCTCCATGAATGTGAGTCCTTCCCACGGCCTGCAGGTCTTCACGAGCTGCTCCAGCGTGGGTCCCTTCCACGGGGTGCAGTCCTTCAGGAACAGACTGCTCCAGCGTGGGTCCCCCGTGGGGTCACAAATCCTGCCAGCAAACCTGCTCCAGCCTGGTCTCCTCTCTCCACAGGGTCACAGCCTCCTTTCGACATCCACCTGCTCCGGCGTGGGATCCTCCAGGGCTGCAGGTGAATATCTGCTCCACTGTGGACCTCCATGGGCTGCAGGGGGACAACCTGCCTCACCGTGGGCTTCACCACGGGCTGCAGGGGAATCTGTGCTCCAGTGCCTGGAGCACCTCCTCCCCCTTCTTCTTCACTGACCTTGGTGCTTGCGGGGTTGTTTCTCTCACATATTCTCACTCCCCTCTTCTGGCTGCTGTTGCTGTTGTGCAGTGGCTTTTTTCCCCTTCTTAAATCTGTTATCCCAGAGGTGCTACCACCACTGCTGATGGGCTTGGTCTTGGCTAGTGGCGGGTCTATCTTGGAGCCGGCTGGCATTGGCTCTATCGGACATAGGGGAAGCTTCTGGCAGCTTCTCACAGAAGCCACCCCTGTAGCCCTCCCACTACCAAAAGCTTGCCGCACAAACCCAATACGTTTACTCTCACTGCAACATTCACACAAAAAGGGCAGTGGGATGGGGTGGACGGAGCACTGGAGAGGATGATGTGTTTGCATTTCCAATTTTGACTCTCCTGATTTGTTTAGCATATGTAGTTATGTCATCACTTTCGTACATTCTGAATTACTGCTCTGAACTGTTCAGCTCTGAAATACAAGAGCTTCATAATCTCACAGGTTTGGACCATGAGTGCAAAAGAGTTGAAAAAAAGGAAAGAAATGTAACTTTTAAGCTTTTTTAGATGTATACTTATTGTATTATATTGTATGTATATACCAGGAGAAGAACCCTGACGTTGCTGTTAGTTACACCTCTGCTGCAGCAGCCTCCCATCCTTGAGCTTGTTCATCCTGGTTTTCACCCCTTGTGAATTTAAATGAAAAGCATGCAGGGATGGGAACTATCTATATGTACGTACAAGTACATGCCCAATATAGGAAGGTTTTTTTAAGTCAGGGTCTCTACCACTGTGCGGGGCACTTACTAGAGAGCCACTGCTGCTACTCCAGTAACTGGAGAGCAGAGACCGGTGTGGGGCACCAATGGGTTGGAGAGCAGAGAAATGACACAACACCTCACCTCAGTTGCTTGGATTTCATGAACAGGGGCTTCAAGAGCAGCTGGAGATCTCTCTTTCAAGTGTCCGATTTGTTTCCCTTTTAACATAAAAGTTTTGTCTGCCTTCATCACAAAATAGGTGGGATTTCATGTTCCTTATCAAGCCTGGAAGCAGCTGTGATACTGATGCATGACTCTCCCGTCTTAACTTCTTCATTTGGTATGGTTTATGCTCAGCACTAGGCTCTGCTAAAAGAGGGAGACCCCCCGCCTTCCACCTCTGATTTCCCAGTGCATTTCCATACATCACCTCAAGTTTTGACTTGTCTTTTTCAGTCTCGTTTTGTCTTTCTGGTATCAGTTCTCTTCAGCTGATTTGCGTTTTTCCTTTTTGAGGAAGAAAACATTCCTAGATTGTTGGGGTTTTTTTTGCCATTTTTAGACTTTCAAAGCATGTAGAAAATTTAGGGTGAAATTTTATAGATCGGGTGAAGCAGAAGGTTAGGCACTTTCAAGCCCTGCAGATGCTTTGCAACACTCCGATAGTGCTTAACAGGCTTTGTAGGATATCACGACACAACAAAGTCAAAAGTGCACCTGAATGGTCTTTGCTCGTAGTGATCTCAATGATTTCTCCTTTGCTTTCAAAAGTTTCTTTCATTAGCACCAAAAAATGTGATGCCTGTGTTTTGTGCCATGTTTTTAGGTTTTTAATGGAACTGCAGTATACTCCCATCATTCTCTGTGGTTTCTCTTCCTGCCTTTCACAGGACATTGAAGAAGATTTTTATTTTATTTGAGAATTAAATGCATAAATGCATGTACAGGTCTCCTGAATGTCTAAAACTGAGATGAGTCTGAGCAAGACGTAATTCCTTTTGATGTCAAGGGGTGCTGAGTGCTTCTAAACTGACAAGAATAAACTTCAGAGTGCTCAACCGTTTGCATCTTCACAAATTAGCTTCATACTGCACAATGCCAAGCTGAAATCATTGACTCCACTTCCCTGTCATATGGGTTGCCCTCCAAGGGTAATAAGTTTGTATCAGCAAGGATATATTTCCTAGCTAAGGGACTGCCTTTAAATTAGGAAGAGAAGAAAAACAGTCCCAAAGCTGAACTACCACTAGAACACACTTTATGGAATAACAGCAGTAGCTCTGTCACTTACACAGTGCTTTAGTCTTGAAGTGCTTAACAAAATATTAACTGCTAGATGACTCTATCAGAGATTAATTCTCAACTACCATAGGGTTTTTTGACCCTGCTTTGGTGAATAGAAGCCTTCGAGTGGAAGGAATTGATATCACAAGTACTTTTCAAAGTATTTTGCTATTGTAGACTGTTGGCTTATAGAAGAACCTTAGCATGAGGAAGCAGTAGATGTTATTAGGGGACTACTGGCCCCAAATCAGCTTTCAAATGACTAGTATAATCACAAAGATGAAGAACAAGAATTCAGAATAATATGAATAATACGTCTTAAGGTGTAGGTGTGGGTGGGTTTTTTTCTCTTTGTAGTGGGTTTTTGCTTTTGCTAATCTCTCTTTTCCTTCTTCCTTTATTGGGCAGTAGATGTACTACATCAATTACCTGTATTTAGCAGTAAAAATGAGCAAAACTGTTGGAGCACTGACTCAGTCAGTATTAGCTATTATACTTTTGGCTGAGGAAAATAATGCAAGTTGGAAATTACTTTTTCCAAGAAATCACTAGCATATTTTCTAGGTCAGGTTAGTGATGCCAAAGCCAGCAGTGAAACACTACAATGTGGTATGTTTAAAAGACCCCCACAAATCAAATAGCACATGATTGCAATGTACTCATTATGTGCTCTTTTTCCCAGGTAATGCTCATAATTTTTTTTCACTCTCACTGTGTCTATCATCATCAAACAACTGATCTGACTTCCTACTATGTGGTGTTTTGTGCTGTACTATAGCAGTGTCTCAGACCTTTTATTGACATTCCCCTAAGTAAGCTTTCCTTATCCCTTCTCATTTGTGTTTCTCTTTTCTGAGCTCTGTTGATTCTGCTTCTCATTGTGGTCTTTCTACAGCATAATTTGCACCTTCCAGAGAAGCACAGCATGGGTGTGAGTCAACGGCAGGCGAGGACACGGCTTGCTTAGCACTGGCTTGTCACACAAATATTTAGGGCACACATTTCTGTATATTTTGTGAAGATGAAATAATTCAGTGTTTATAACTCCCAAATACATACTTCTGTTCAGTGAAGTCTTGTGAATTGACGGTTCAGAGGATGGAGCATGTTTTAAAGGAGTCCTCCAAATGTCCTTTTAGTCAACAGCAAACAGGGATTTTCTTTCTTTTATTTTTTTCTCCTGCGCTGTTGGATACAAGTAAAAAGAGGTTATAAAGGGTGATAAAGTAATAGATCCAATAGCAGTATGCAGCTTAGCAGTTGAGATGCTACCTCTGAGGAGATTTTTAAGTTGCTAATTGCCAGAAGCAGGAAGGCATGGGGAAAGGACCACTCTACTAATTCTCTGTTGCTTACGTGCCATCTTAAACAGCGGTCAGTGCTGAGAACAAGGTGCCAACCTGGAAGGACCTTGTTGCGTGATGCAGCGTGCCTGTGTTCTGCACTTGTTCCGTCTCTGCTTATGAATTGCTTGATAATAAACCCTTTCTTTTCATACATGAGGGATTGCTTTTGGGGTTTTCCTTTTTTGACTTAGGTTGTAACTGCAACATTTGTATTTGGTAGGGGTGGTGCAACTTGTAGTCTGGAAGAAAAGAACAGCGTTTTTTGGAATAATCGTGTTGTCACAGTTGTGACTGTCTAGAAGCCTGGCAAGCTTTTTGGAGAGAGGTAAGAACCTAGATTAGACTAGATTTTTTATGAGTCCAAGGCTCAGTTGCTGCATTCATTTAAATTGTTATTTGTGACCCTTCAGAACCCCCTCAGGGTATTAAGGACAAATAATTGAGAAAATTGAGTTTTTGCAGGTTTTTTGTGGTGTTTACAGCTCTTGGTAGAAGCACTTAGTAGGTCAGACAGTGAAAAGTTGAGTTCGATTTAGGATAGAGAGGATTAGTAGGAGAGGTGGAATTTAAATTGGGAAGCATGCTGTCATAAGAACGCACATTGAAACATGAGCGTGCGAGACACGCTAGGATCCAAACCATGAAAAATCTCCTGGTCCTAGGAACAGACTGTGTGTACCCACATGGTGACTTCTGCCTGGTTTTAGTTGGTCTCTGAGGAATAAAGTACGAAGCAGCAAGAAGAGAACTGCTCAGCCTGCCTGTTAATTCTTATTTCTGTTCTTCAGTAATTAGAGGCTGTTCCAGCTCTTGCTGAATCCAGTGAGAGTTTTTGCTAACAGATGATTCTTCACATTGCAAACAAAAACGTCGCTGTAAATTAAAAAATGAAGCCAAAGCAAAACAACCTCTCTCCCTCCTCAAAACCAGAGTCTGATAATTATATGTTTTTTCCTAGTCACCTGTTTTCTTCAAGGGAAGGAGGGGAACACAGGCTAGTTGGGAAGAAATCCTGTGAATTAGAGTTAGTCATAGGGATGGAGATGAGTGAAATTTAAATAAGAAAGAGGTTTGCTTAGCAGCTAGTGAGGTCTCCTTAGAAGCGATGCCATTGAAACAGGAACATAATTATAGGTTAAGCATCCTGAAATAACATTCATAACTCTTTTTTCTTAGTTCAGCAAATGTGATGTGAGGATCATGAAGAGGAGTTAAATTAAATACCTTCTGAAAGCCCTAAGTGAGCTGTTTCCTTCCTAGATATTATACTTTAATAACAGCATGCCTGCCATCTAGGAGAATGATATTCAGTGATGCTACTAATACAGACATAAATGCTGCATATTTGTGTTAAAATCATATTCACCAAGGCAGAGATCTGATGTGTTTTGCAATATATTATCTGAACCTGTCATTTTTGAAAGGATACATCAGACTGAGGAGAAAGCAAACGAAAATCTACTCATGCATCTGTTTTGCGTGGAGAGACACTCTCCTAAGTTTTCCTTCTCTGAAGGAATGGGACCACGTGGCCTCACTTCATGGGTCATGGTGGTATCAGGATGTCTCATTCCCGGGTACTTGGGGATGGAAATAAAATGGCATCTGACACTGTAAACTACTGCAAAAAGAGAAAGATCCTCTTCAGTCTCTGCAGGCAGTTGAACTCCTGTCACCAAAGAATATTTAAAATGAATTTATATTCTATTCTTAAATCTCTCTACCTGTCCCTTCAAAAGAAAGCTTACAACTAGACTTCTCTCTCTCATTTTTTTCTATGGCACATCAGGATGCAAGTGATGTGAATCAGCATGAAGGCTGGCATACTGCTGTATCAGCTTAGATTCAAAATGGGTTGGAACAAGCTTTCAGGGTTTGAATTCTTATCTGAAGCTTTTTCAAATTTTCTCAGAAGTTAGGTCTTATATCTGAAAAGAAAAGGCACTCACAGTTCTTCAGAGCTAGCCGCAGTTTGATGTGGCGCTGGAGATACCTTTTATTCTCCTACTTCAAGTAACAATGTTCCTGTCAGATCTCTGTGTGTCTGCATCTACATGTGTAAGTGGAGAACGATGCCAACCAGAGCCAAAGGTTTCACAGTCTCGACAACTAAATTTAAGCTGAGCTTGTTTGTACAGCTGAACGCTGGCTCCAGGAGGGATATCAAGCATGAGAAGTTGGGGGGTTACTGGTTTTACTTGCTAGTAACAGCTTTCTCATCACCACCTCAAATGCCCTGGGAGGGCAGTGGGAGTAAGCTTGCACTGTGCATGGGTTGTCCTACATCTGCTTTGGGAGAAAAATAAGTCATTTCAGTTACTGTCATTTTGGCACCATCTCTAAGCATTTGATTAATTGAAAAAGAGCTCTCTCTAAACAAGTCATTTTATTATTGCTGTGACTTTTTCTATCTGGATCCAGGCTGAGACATGTGGCAGATGTAATTGCTTGGCATTACAGCTAGCTAGGAGTTCCCATTTTCATTCTCTGTTCCTTAAAAAAAACCAACCAAACAAACAAAAAAACCCCCAAAAACCCACCAAAAACCACAAACCACCAAACCCCCCAAAACCCCAAATCCTCAAATGGTCTTCTCTGAATACCTCAAACCATAGATTCATGTTCATGTACTTGATATAAAACTCAGCCTCCCTGTATTCGCAGGAGCAAAAGGTATGGTTAGTCATGGTTAGTCACTTGCTCATTGTGTTTTTCCATATCCAAACTGACTTACTACATGTGTTTTTCCCATCTATGTGAAGTTGTGCAGTATGTCATCTTGGTGCAATGGGATATTGAAGTCCCACAGAAGAAGCTGGATATTACTTGATCAAATCTTATTTTTAAATGAACAAGTTGCATTCAGCATCCCATAATATTCTTCTTGTGCATTAATTTTCAAGACTTTGGCCAAAATACTTTAGTAATTTTTAAGAACACTTGCACTGATTTTTGTCTTTTATTTAATAAATCATAATAATCATTTGCAGGTAGAGCTAATTGAATTGCTACATCTTAATCTAGCAAATGTTTTTTTCATAACTGTGATCTATTTAAGAATGCTTGCAGGTTTCATTGCTAGAAGATATATGGACAGATAGATACATTAGATCCTTTTTTTCCAAATTTATTCATTATTCATAAGTAATTCACAGAACAGTTCAAGCGATCTAATTGCAGACTATGGGTACTTTGTAAGTTATTGAACTAGACTATGAGGTATTTGTGGCATGTTATTGAAACAAACTCTTCAGTGACTGTGACTGGAACTTCTGAATTCCAGAAAAACAAAGTTGGAAAAATACTAAATTATAAACAGAGGATTTATGGTATCAAATTTTATTCAAATAAATTTATGCTATGCTTTATGGACCTCGAATATTTTGCCAAAGAGCTGGTTTGATCCTGTAAAAACATTGTATGTGCCATATCTGTTTGTGAAAAATACTTGAAACTTCCTGTATTTATTTTTAATCTAATGGCAGAAAAAGTAAAACAAGAGCAATGAAGCTGGCAAAGTGTCTAGAGAGCAAGTCCTATGAGGAGCAGTTGAGGGAACTGGGGTTGTTTAACCTGGAGAAGAGGAGGCTGAGGGGAGACCTTATTGCTCTCTACAGCTACCTGAAAGGAGGTTGTAGCGAGGTGGGGTTTGGTCTCTCCTCCCTAGTAACAAGTGATAAGACAAGAGGAAATGGCCTCAAGCTGTGCCAGGGGAGGTTTAGATTGCATATTAGGAAAAATTTCTTCCCTGAAAGGGCAGCCAGGCATTGAAACAAGCTGCCCAGGGAAGTGGTTGAGTCTCCATCCCTGGAGGTGTTTAAAAGATGGGTAGACGTGGTGCTTGAGGACATGGTTTAGTGGTGGACTTGGCAGTGTTAGGTTAACAGTTGGATGTGATGATCTTAAAGGTCTTTTCCAATCTAAATGATTCTATGATTCTATGATATAAAAGAGTGACTTTTATTCTTTAGGTATGTTTTCAGACCAATAAAAATGTGTTAAGTTCATTCTGTTTATCTGTTTTGTTATAGATAGAGTGTATCTCTGGTTTTGGTTAAAGTTTTCTAGATGGGTTTTTTGGTTGTTGTTTCTCACATGAATTTGTCACACAGAGGATTTCAGTCTCTGTTATTCTATTCAACAGACAGGAAGCTAGTGAACTACTGTATTTTAATGTGTTGGCACATCCCACTGGTATTTCTCAGTGGAAAAGTATTGGATAAAATTGCTATGGTTTGTCAGCCAGCTCAGGAGCATGGCTGGGGCAATGCCTCAGAGGGCTTACCTTTCACTGGCTGTACTTGGATTTGATCCTTTGATGACAGTAGGGTTGTATAAAGTCTTGAATTTATTTTCATTGTGACTTCAGGAAGTCAGATAGCTTCACTTTCCAGGAGAAACTATTCAAACACCTCTGTTTTTCCTTTGTTATTGGACTTATGCTTGTGGATGGTGGTGTCCTGCACATGTCCTGCCTGGGTCAGTGAATGACTGGTAGAGCTCTGACAGGCGGACTGTTGATACAGGATTGTTGCTATACATTTCTGATGGTGGGATATGGCAAAGAACAAAACTAGGTATGAGTTTCAAGTCAGGTGAAGTGTATCTGTGTGAGCTAAATGCAGTTTTGTAGAATTCATGGTTCCTTTACATAGCTGTAATTTTCTCCCTACAAGTGAAATGCAGAAGGAGAGACTCTCCTAGCAGGCATCAGGGGATCTGGGAAGCTTGGTACTAGGTTACTTACAGGTTACAGCAAGTAAGCTACCTACCATAACCAGGAGGAAGGATGGTGAAAGCACAGTTCCACAGCCACAGATTTAAATGAAAATATTCTCCTTTCCTAGGGAAACATACCCTTGGCAGTTACCAATTCTAACTGCTGCAATTGTTTGCTAGTGTTTAACACCAGAAAAACCTCAGGCTTCACTCTCTGTAACTTTCACAGATGTTTTGAAGTAGATCGACTTCAGCCGAACTGTTTCCAACTGCATATCACCATGACACAGGGCAAAATCCAGCCTTCAGGGAGAGGAACAGAAGTTCCTTTTTCAGGTTGAGAAATTATTTACCTTTGCTTCATATATTGTAGACGCAATAAAAACAAGCCCTTATTTTTTTAGTAAAGACAATATGCATTATTAAATAGAGCATCTTTTCATATGTTACACTCTTTTATTTATTAATTTCACTCTTGCAAAATCCTATTCACACACATCCTTTGGGCATTTTTTTTTTTTTTTAGTGAGGTGAGTAAAATATAATTGTTTTCTCATCATCCTTATCCATTATGGTAACAGGCCAGCCAGTACATTTTGCTTCTCTGCTCATAAGCTTAAAAGAAACATTTGCTTGACTGATTTTATTATTTCCTCAGACTTATTCCAACTCCATTCTAAGTATGGATAAGTAATAACATAATTGTATCAAAGTTCAAGTAATCAAATGTGTAAGAACAATCTGAAACGCATATGCTCAATCTCAGTAATGCTTGCCATTAGAACTAACATCTTCCTTAACTCTTGCTCCCCTTCCTCTGCCCTTAGCCCAGATCTTATTATCTTTTTGTCTGTCACAGCCCCAATCTTATTTTACTTTTGTCTATCTCTTAATATTTACTCAAAATCCATTTCAGGAAAGGCGCCTTGTAGATTACCCAGGAGATTAACAAAGAAAAATTGTGGGAAGAATATTGTGCCTACACACCTCGTGAGGATGCAGACTTGCATGCAGCTGCTCTTTTCAGTCTGGATACAGGAACATCATTATCCCAAACTTAGAAGGGTGTTTGGCTTGAGGTCTCTCTGCAGGAAACATGCTGTGTTTCCATGTTTAGCTTTGAATCTCTGAACTTCCATGCTTCAAGATTCCTGTTGGACTGAACAGGCTTCTGAGCCAGTGGAGTTTGATTCTGACCCTATGTGCAGTTCCTTGGCACAGGCTATGTTTAGTGCCACTTTCAGATGGTTTCTTTGCACAGAAGAACAAATGCCCCAGGCTCCCCAGGTGTGCCGCTTTCCCGCGCATGCTCTCCTCTATGCTCCACACTAGAAAAAAATGCTGTTACATAGTTTAAGCCTTTAGGAATGAGTAAAACAAGCCTTTTGATAATCCTTTCCAGACCAGCTCAAGAGACTTACAAATAGGCAAAACCCAGCAGCCTTTTTTTCCTTGGTTTCTCAGTGCTTCAAAAACCCTTTGGGATTAAGGACGGTGTTTCATTAGGAAACCCAAGACTCATCTGCAGCCCTTTTCCTCCTCCTTCTTGTGCAGTTACATTGTCTTCTTCAGAAGGACATATTGAAGTAAGAGTATAATAATTTAAGAGGCCCGCAGCATTTCTTTTAGCTCCTGCTTTCTCCTCATTCTGCCAATCCTCCCCATGCAGTATGTCAGTGCTGCCACATGGCATTTCTGCAATAGCAGCTACAGTAGCGTGGTAAGCTTCTTCTTAAGCTTCTAATTAGCACAGACAAGAAAATAGCTTCCTGAAACCCCAGCTCCTTATTTGAGATGGTCATAACTGATCAGGTTCTGTGTGCAGAATATTGCCTCCAATGTATAACAACTGTGAAAAAACCTTACTTGTCTCCCATATATGGGGCAGTTCAGCAGTACAGTCAATGCACAGAGTCTCTGGAGGATGAAAAGTCGAAAGGATCTGACAGATAGCTTCTGCCAAATATTGATGGGGTGGTTAAGATGTTGCCACCCCTGGTTCTGGATAGCTCTGTAGAATTCAAGGTGGGGCAAGGCAGAGAAAGAAGAATTATTTTTCTGGCCAAGCCACTGAAAACTGGCCCTGTATTGTACAGTCATGGTGCTAGCTGGCATGTCCCATGGAAATATATAAGCATTTTCAGGCTAGCAGTAGCCATCAAATTCTCAGTAAGGCAGACTAAAATGATGCCCATGTTAACAGAACCACAATTGTAGCTTATTGACGAAGTTGCTTCCAACTCTGCTAGAGTAGACTTCATGTAAATAAGCAGACTAAGATCCACTTCTGATGAAAGTAGGAAAGAAAATGTGTTGTTTTTTTTTCTTTCCTCCCCTATTCAATGCAAAAGAGAACCAGAGACAATCATCTTGGGGAACAGCATGTAGCCTATGACACTGAAGATGAGAAACAAATGAAAGAGAGAACAAAAGTTAGAGGTACTTGTGGTGCTTAGTGCACTGCTTCTCTTTATCCATGGTATGGGAAGGATGTGTATATGTACGGGCATGAGCATGTGATTAGATTAAACTTCTAAAAATAGTGTCCATGTTTTCAGTCTGAAAATGGTTATGCATTGTGTGTGTGGATATATATATCTAAGCTATATAGCTGTGCTTTTATCTTTGTTTAAGATCACTTATTATCCAAGACTTAACTGCATTGGAGTGACACAGTTCTGACACCTCTTGGCACATGATGTTAGCTCTGAGGGGGTAAAAAATGACATAGTCTTGATAGTAGCTTGAAAAGATAACCTTGCACCCTTAAGCAGGGACTTTGCAGCTTGTGTTGTGCAGAGGCTGGCTGGCAAAGTCAGCCTGTAACCCTGGCTGAGGAAGGGGGTGCATGCACGGAAAAAGTGCAGAGCTGGGAGACCCGAGAGAAGCAGAGGAGGAGACACGGAATGGGTGACTACCAGGTAATCAAGTAAAGAGATGAGGATGATGAGGTGCAGAAAAGTGCCCAGTGCTGTGTGCCCTGAAATAAGTAGCAGTTTTGCCAATGACAGCCCGAGAGTCTATTGAATGAGGTCTTGACAAGTGAAAGGAAAGGAAAAGATAAAAAATGAAAACAAGGCAGTAAAGGAAAGAAAAGGAAAAGGCAGAGAAAAAAATTCATATAGCAAAATTAACGCACAAAGTGTTTAAGAGAGAGATAAACAGAAGGGAGTGGGAGCAAGAGAAAAAGAAGGCAAAATTCAAAATTTCCAAGTAGCAGAACTATCTAGGTTTTTGTTAATTATCCCTGTTTTGTGAACAGCTAGCATATTGTGAATACGCTGAAATATCTAGTAGAGCAGAACTTGTGCAACTGAATGCACTGAAGTATAACTGACTGGAAAGAAAGAAGGAAAGAAAAATTGTCTTTTATCTTTGTCTGTAAGGCTTGAATAGATGAGGAGATCCTTTTCTAGAAGAATAATACAGACAGATGATGTAGAGGCAAAGTAGCCACATGACCTATTCAAGGTCATCTCACAGGCAACAGGCAAAGCTAAAAAGCTCGGAGTTATGTTGCACAGTGAATGAACTCACAAAGCTGACAGAGGGCTGGCATGATTTAATCCAGTTTTGTGTTTTCTTTCTCTTCAAATGAATTCCAAACATCAGGACGTTGCTTTTTCTCTCTTTAGAAACTTGTTTAATTTAAGAATGAAATGGATGTTCCAGTGCTGTCTGAAGTCTTATAACACTGCCTAGGATGGTCCTTCTCAGTGTATTCCTCCCATCCAAAGCACAATCCTAATAATTAAGGAAAATCCCTCTTTGCTTTGAGGCATAGCTAGAGGTATACTAAGCTATCTAACATAGCTTCAATGACCTGATGGTTCCTGGTAAAGGACAGAAAGTGATAAACAGAGTAATTCCTCCCTATGGAGTTTCCTTGCAACGTCTGCTTCCTATGGTTATACTGGTTAATGTTTCTGACGACAACAAGCAATGTAACCATCAGGCACTGGAGGCCAAATTTCAATCATCTAATGCAAAAACACTAATTGGAACTTGAAGTAGAATTCAGCTTAGAATTTATTAACTTGAGGGAGGATATCTTGCAAAGAAGGGCCAGATGAACAGGTATATGTAAGTACTTCTCACTATAGCAAACAGTATCTGCTTTAAACAGTATTTGTGCCGTCAGGTTAAAGCATTAGGAATTTATATTAAATAAGCCCCTTGACAGAGTGTGCTTCCAAGTGCCATTTTGTTGACCCTTTTACTGAAACCACAAGGTTTTTGATTATTAGGTCTTTGATCTCTTAGGATAGTTCTCATATTGCAGTTTTAGCTTTGTGTCTTCTAAGGAAGGAGACATTTGAATCTCTCTCTCCTACGTTCCAGGAATACTTTGCTGAGTCAGCATACTATTCCAGTGGAAAATCCTGTTGATTTATGAAACCAAATCAATGATTTATTATATACACAAAACCTTTTTCCATTGAAGTCACTTGAAACCAATCAAAGAAAGTCTCTGGAAAAAAATTATCATTAGCAACAAGAATAGTAGAGTAAAAGTGGATGGATTACTCACTTCCCATCACTTACTTACATCATTAAAGAATCACATATTTATTTTATGCATTTACATGTTTATTTTCGTCAACTGTTGCAGAAAATTCTGGTAGATGTTGTTTCTAAATGATTTAGTTTCTTTTATTGCAGGACATGGCAGAATATAGATGATAAAAAAAAGTGAAGTCATGTTACCATGTAATACACAATATTGTAATGGGAAGAGTGTAACATTAATTATTTGCATACAAGTCTCAGAAGCATTCTGAGTGATGGGTCTATAATATCAATAATCGTCACGCCAAGAATGAAACTATGGGTATATTGCTGTGCTTATTTAAGAATCAGGTTCTTAGGTGATATGTATATACAGTTCTAATGAGGATATCAGTGTTCATATTGCAAGTAATGAGTAGTATATAATATCAAAAAGATAGTAGAAATAGAATACTATTGGTAATAATGTTGTTATATTCCAAGTACTAATAGTACAATTGTTGAAGCATTATGAGGAGGATTGAGCTCAGTGGGGGATATATTTTCAGGGATGTAGAAATTGGCAGACATAGAGTAATGTCATGGGGTATCTGGAAATTTTGCAGGGTTCTGAGGAGCCATTGCAAAACCCTATGAGGGCATCACATACAGAAGTCATTTTAGACAAACATTGTTAATCAAGAAGAAAATTTTCAGTTGTTCCCCAGTGGCCAGTTTCATTTCAGAACTGATGGTTCAACTGCTGTCGGCTCAGGACTACAAGTGGTAGCTCCTGAAAACAAATCTCTTGGCAAAGTATTCCTGTCTCCTTTCCAAACAACCTGAAATCGATCCCAAATATAACTGCCTTAAGACTGAAATATACAATCCACTTGAATTGAACTTTCATACTAATAATGAAATGGAGTCATGAGAAAGAAATTCAATGTCTTCATCTCCTCCAGCTTAAGAGGACCTAATAGATATTCAAGCATAAACTAAATTTTGAACACTGGTTAAAGCACACACATGGTTGTAGAAAGAAATAGTGTTCCCCTTTTTCAGATGATAAATTCTAGTTCTGTGTTTACAACCACTGGCTTTGAGATTGTTTTATTTTTGGGGCAAAAGGCTTTTTGAGTAAATGGAATTTTGGAATTATATTCCTGTAAATAAATGAAGCCAAGTTTCTGTAGGGCTACTTCTGCTGTAGACAGTTACATGCAAATGACAAAATAGTCTTGTCCATTAAATACGCTTACACGGGAAGTCTTTTGACCAATTTCCTAACCAAGGCAACAATTAAGACCAAACCACCAACCACAGGTGGCTGAAAGCTGTGTTTCCTTGCTTCAGACATGAGAGGCAATCCTTCTGTCTGTGTTTGACACCCTCTGCCAGATGCCAAGGTGAGGCGCATAACCCTGAGCAGCTCCCATACTACTCTGTGAATTAGATTCTGGTTCCTTTCTTCATGCTGGATAGTGATTTACCCTACCAGTATTTCTCTCCCAACTAGCAATATAATTTCTGTCAGTAAGTCACTAGTACAGACTTTGATGCAGGTGCCAGAGCTACCTGTAAAACACATGATCTGGGCAGCATATGGATTCCTAGCTCTTCTATTAGAACTCAACCTTAGGAGTTTTGCATTAAGACTCTTGGTGGGCAAAGGCGTGTATTGATGGCCTCTTTCATCAGGGTTATTAACTGCAAACTTGTGACTAGTTTTTTCAAAAGCTTTGAACATCAGCCGCCTTTGGCATTCTGGGTGCTGCATTCCTAAAGCAGTATTATAGCACTGGGAACTATTAATTCATGATGGCATGTCATTATATTGAGACTTCAGCAATGATAGATTCCAAGACTTATTTGAAGTATGTCTACTATAGATTCAGTTATGCCTTTGGCCACACGGGGCTTCACTGGAATTATTTTGGATTTACGAAACTGCAATTGAAACCAGAATTTGTCCCCATGGCAATTAAACATTTCAGAGTTTGGCTTGCTGATGGTTAGTAAACTCACACTTTTGAAAAATAGCTCACACAAATGTATATTAATTGTATTTTCGAGTTCAATTACAGGATCAGTTTTAGCCTGTAGGGAAATATCTACTATTTTCGCAATTAATGTTTTCTAAATGAAGGTGATTTTTAGTTTGTTTTTCAAAACAGGAGAATGACAAGTCATTATTTGAAAATGAAAGATGAGACAATTTGACAGGCTTTAGCTACCATAAAGAGCTAAAATGTAAGGTGTGAACATACAAACAAAACAAAATAATGTGGGTGGGCAGAAGATGTATTCCCTAATCTAGCAAAATTTAAATTAGAGCAGTCAAATTCTAAGCAACTTCTTAATGGAAATGTCAGTGTAGCTGTAATCATGGCAGCAGTATCAGGCACCAGTTCAAGAAATAATCAAATAAAAAAGAAAAGCAAGACAGAAGAAGAAAGTAAAACAGTAATATACAATGTGAGACAAGATTTCCTTTACAACTTAACTGCATGTCAACTCTATTAAAGCCACTTCTCTGATAAATCAAATGAGCACATACACCTTAACTACTTAAAGGTTAAGGATGCTTTATTTTTATTAATTAGTAGGTCATCTAAAATCATAGAAGCATAAGACTGGAATGGGTCTGGAATATCAAAAAAACCTTTCTATAATTGCAGTAGTCATATAATAAATGTCTACCACATTCATGGAAAATGTGTCTCACCACACCATCACCAAACCTGTTCAAAGAATGAAAGAGCAGGCTGAAGCTAAAGTCCATTTGGAAAAGCATTAAGAAAGACTAAGTGCTTTCCCAGTGCTCTGTGTCCTTGTGATAACAGGAATTTGTTAAATACAACTCCCCAGATGAAAACTCCTATGGGCTCAACTACTCTGACTTAAGGGAATGAAAAAAAATCCTCCTGACTGTAAATCTGGCAGTGGGGTTTTCATCCATTGTAATGGATTTTTCGCTGTGTTAATGAAATGCTGATTGCCAGCCAGTAAAATGGATGCATCTTACTCATGCAAGATCAATTGGACTTCCTTCTTATAACAAAGGTAGCATTCATTTTTCTTAATTAATCAACCACATCATCAGCACATCTTGGCTGTAGTCAACTAGTGATTACAAATTGACTCTGGGGTAGATGGTCTCTGCCTTGGAAAGGGAACATTTTAAATCATGTTCTCATTTTCCTGTGCGGTAGCTGAAATCGTGTGCATGCACTCATAAGCAGAGAGTAGAGTTTATCTTCTTTGCAATTTAGCCAAGATTTGGAGCCTCTCCAACAGCAATTAAATCATTCCATCTTCTTTAGACTTCAAGAGAGCGGGGCAATTTTATCCTGTTGTGAAAGGAAATGTTTCTGTATAATTATTGGTCAACAGGAGGATCAGACTCAAGTTACATATGCTGATGATTTATTTGATTTATTCCAGTCCATGTGTTGTGCCTGTAACAATGGTATCCAAGTAGTTCTCATTGGTATTGAAACTTCTCTAATTTATCTTTCTCTCTCTCTTCCTCCTCTCCTCCCTTTTTCTGTTCCTTAGCAGCAGGTGGAAGAAAACAGTTTTGTTAAATTATAGCCCACTTACCTTTTGTATACAGACTGATCATACTTTTTCTCTTAGGAGCAGGTGGGAGAAAAAGTTTACATCCTCCTTACTAAAATTTTGGGTCTTTAAGTGTGTGAGGGTCAAAACTAACTGCCATTCACATCCTCTGGATTCCTTCTGTGGACTTGGAGGGATCAGAAACTAGGTAGAAACGATTTGTAGGAAGGCTGTGTGCAAGTTTGGATCACTGTACAGTGCATGGAAGGAATAAAGTGCTTTACTTCACCTCCATGATGAGCAGGAGCCCCCTGCGGCAGAGGAATCTGAAAAACTGAGGACAAAAGGGGTAGCTGATGCAATGCTGCTTATCAGACACGTTGTCAGACAAGACTTGTGTCTCCCACCTGATGGCAGAGCATGAAAATATGAGGCGTCAGGTCAGGGTGCGAGGGGTTCACTCCACCTTTCCTCTGATGTGCTGGACATCTGTCAGTTCAGGAATTGCCAAAGTGAAGAAAACCTTTCAGTAACCAAAGTGGATGTCAGCATGATGTTGGCAAGTCTCTCAAAAATAATGTTGTCAAGAGGAAGGCAGGCACAGTGGCCTTACAATACCCAATATATTCTGGACAACTTAAAATGAACTGGGCTATCTTTCCCATCAGTACTTAAAGTGGCCATGAATTTATATCTTAAGATCACATTGTCTTAATATAGTTATCATTTTCTTTAACTTTTAACTTAATTTTCTTTTAATTTTTTTTTACTATTTAAGTTGGAAGTCAGCTTTAGGGAGAGTTGCTAAAGCTCTTCAACTAAAGTTGCTAAAGAGATGCTAAAGCTCTTCAAGACTTGGGTGGTTTTCACATGTTATAAAGCCAAACCAACAGATAAAGTCAGGAGTGAATCTCATTCCAGTTAAAATAGATTGGTATTTTTCAATCTTTCATTTCATTGCACTTTGAAGAAAAAGTTAGCTTTTGTGTGTCCGTATTTCATGACTATTCCTAACAGATACAGAGATCACAGCTTAACTTACATTGCTTGAAAATAGCATAAGTAAGGTTGTTTAACTTAATCTCTGCACCCTACTATAGGAAAAATCTCTGAATACTGAATCTGCCTGCTGATAGTTTTTCCTTCCCTGTTATATCCCATTGCTATCGGAGTTCAATTATATCCTCCCAGGTTACTTTTCATAGCACTCCTGACCAATTTAAGAAGCCTGCTGCCAATGTGCAGACTTCTGAGTCTGTAACATCATAAAGATAAGCACTGATGTTGCCAAGAGAAGTGTCCCTGTCTCTCGCTTAGGCTTTTTTGTAAAGTAGACAAAGTGAGATAATAATATTATGCTAAATGTGATTAATATGGTAATCACATTTGTCATCTCAGAAGCATTCTATCAGCTCTTCTGTTTCAGACAAGGGAACTGTCTTCTCATTTTCTTCCACGCTTTATCTTTTCAAAAGGAAAAATGTAAATAAATTTTGCAGGGGAAGGGTGTCCTTATTTAGTTTAAATCTATTATAAAGGAATATTCTACCATGTAAACCTCAAAGGACAGACCCCATCATGCAGGGTACACCACCATGTTTTGTGTTGAGTGTGTTCATATAATCAGTGTGAGACTGACCAAAAAAGGTCTCCCTGTTAACATGATTAAGCTTGATTATAGATAAATTCACAGGAAATACCATATTTCTTGGTGCTCAGACTCTGGTCAGTCAACCCTGTATTTATGGGGCCCTTCTCCAGCCTGATTTCAAGGGTCTGTTTATGGCTCAGATCCAGCAAAGCACTTAGGAACACGCTTATGGTTTAATGGGCATCTACTGTTGTGCTGGATTAAAAAAGTATTGGAGCTATACAATGCCATCATTTTTGGACAGCAGTCTTTATTAATGCTGGTAGAGTTTTCGGCATCAGTCAGTAGTAAATGTTAACCACTGCTACCACATAGACTCTAACAGACAGCTATCCTTTGTGTTTGAAAGGATATATTTGGAGGATATAATTTCTATGAGTTGCAGTATGTGATGGGTTTAGGATAGTAATGCCCCTTTTATGGATCACATTAAGGAACTTCTTATTTGGATATGTTTTTTGCTTTTTTATACCTAGATCTAATATCCTAGCAATTCACTTTATTATTAAGGGAATGGCTAGTTCTGTGTCCCTTTGTATGTGCTCAAATATCTGGTACAGCTCAGGGGGAGCTTCATGCAAAGAAAACCCTCAGATAAAATCAGATCTTAAAATACTAGAATCTGAAGCAAAGAAGCAACAGATTGCAATATGTCTGTACTTACTGTACCACCGTGGGGAACAGAAAAACTGGGTAAGAGGCAGTAGTGAGAGCTGACCGCAGTTGAAAGCGTCTGGGGTAGATCAAACCAAGACCAACCAGGCGTTCTTCAAACAACTTCTCAGAAGCAGTATTGTGCAAGGGCACAGTCATACTGGTACTTCACAGCCATGAACTTCAGAAAAGCTTTTCATAAAACAAAGGCATACTAGGCTTTTGCCTACCAACTTTTAGACACTTACCTTTTGAAGAGAGCTCTAGCCATAGTAACTCTAGGAGTAGAAAAAGAATAAGTTTTCTGGCATTCACTTATAGTAAAGCTTTAGGCTCTTCTGCTGATAGCGAAAAGTCCTCTGACCTTCCCAATAAAAGGTCAAATGCTGAAAGGTACTGAGCACCCATAATTTTCACTACAATCAACCTCTGAATGTTACGTACCTTCAAGGACTTGGCAGAAAGTCTTCCTACAGTAGGAGGTATCGGAGGGACTGGCTTTTGACTTCCCAATCAGGAGAAGTAGGTGTTTTGAGGTAAAAGACCAACTGATGAGAAAAAAACACTTTCGATGGTTTCAATCTTTAATGTTACCACTGACTAGAGACTGGTATGTCCCTGATTTGCCCTGTGATGGGAAAAGAAGTGTCTTCTGTCCTGTGAAGAACCTGACCAGCAAATGAATTAGTGGGAACAGACTCTCAAGAGTTGTCGCCACTTCCTCTTGGCTGGGAGGATCTTGTTTGGGTCAAGTAGCCTGGGCATTGTGGAAATAGAGGGACTGAGAAAACATATGCAAAGCAGAGGCAATGCCAACACGTGAGACTGCCTGTATGTGATATTCTGATCCCTCAGCAATGAGGCAAAGGTGCTGTAAATCTCATCAGAGGAAAAGGAAAGATACTTAGGAGACAAGTAAAAATGCAGTAGTGGCCTAGCATAGTAGTACTATAATTTTGTCCTGCAAGGTGCATAAGAAATTACATCTTGAATTTGTAAAGAGTTTTGAGTCCTGATGGTTTTGAAGTTTCTGCGAGGTAGAAAGTAAAGAAGTGATAGGAGTGTGGGGAGAATGGCCATTTAGGTTTAATTTGGTCAAAACCATTTTGTAAAGGCTTTAAAAGCAGTTTAAAGATAGTTGACTTGGGAAAAAAAAGGTAAAATATATGTGGTCTTTTGAAGTTCCAAGAAAGCAGATCACAGACAAAGGCAAAGCCTGAGGAGCAGGAGTTCAAAGATAAGAGAAGGAATTTTCCTTTCTTTTATGTCCTACTTTATAAAAGGATATCAAAATTGCTATTTGACCAACTGGTTGCACTATACTACTGAATTGTTTTTCAGCATGTAGTCTTCAATTAAAAACAAGTTAGAAAAGTCTTCAATTAAAAACAAGTTAGAAAAGTGTAAAGCGTCTAAGTTTCTGGGAAAAAAAATAGTATATCATTCTCTTAATTGAATTATATTTTTTGTGGGTTTACTGAACTGCCCAATATAGTTTCATCAGAGAATTGTATTCCTTTTTGAAACAGGATATAATTCTTGAGCTGAAATCTATGGATTGGCTCAGAAAACTGAGCTCATTAAGATTTTCTCATTAGAGAAAAATCCTATAAAGGGAAATGCAAATGTATTAATGTTTATGTTACGAAGAAAAAGCAGAGAAAGCTTTCGGGAGTGGCCAAAGATTTTAATAAATAAGATGAAATTGATTGGTCAAATACAAGAGAATTTCATGTGAAAGCTAGTTGGCAATGTTTTGTGTTTTCTAAGAGGTGCTAAACTTTATCCTTCTCACCCAAATGTGCCTCTTTGACATCAGTCACCTCTCAAATACCAAACTTACTTGGTAGGACAGGGTTAATGAATTTCTCCAGTGCTAAAGACTGATGTTAAATAAGTTGCTGTATGTTAGATATTCCCCACCAAAGGCACTTGGAGGGCAGTGCTTCAGCAGTCATGCTGCCTTGACTCCTTGACAAGAGCCAGCTGCAGACTAAGAGACAATGTGTATGAATAGAAGTTATTTGCCATGACTACTAGTGACCTGGTTGCTGTGCCCATGCTTTCCAAAGACAATACAGAACACAAGGTGCAAAGATGTGGTCTTTCGAATGTCTATTTCTTACAGACTCTTAATTAAAGCAAAGAACATCAGTGAGTGCAGCACTTTCCCTAGAAGGTGTACATTTTAGTAATAAGTAAATCACCAGAGTAAAGATGAAGAGCAATAAAAGGGTTTCTCTGAGAATTCTAAGTTTTCCCTAAGCAAATCTGACAGGGCAAGTGTGCTGCCAATTGATTTTTCTTACCACAATATTTCCTACCCTTACCCTGTAAGAGGGAGCCTCTCCAAGGGCTGTGAACATGAAATAGTTACACCAGTGAGCTAAATGGCAAAATATGCACTATCTGGTTCCAGAGACTGCTTATATCTGAAGAAAAGCTTTATGTAATATGAGATACCTTTTAAAATAACTACATACTAAAAATCAGTTGATGTTAATGAAATCTCGCTAGGTCAGTTTGGTTGGTTTGCAACTGAAAAATCTGAAACTTTGCACATGTGCTCTTTTTTTCCTGCGTGGCCTTCTTTATTAAATGCTGGTTAATGTAAAAAAATCTGAAATCTTTAGACAGTGGTTTGATCTTTTGTGGGTTTTTTGTACATTTGGTATCTTTTAATTTATTTGAACATTTGGAATAGTCCTTTGGAAGAAATTCTATGTTGCTATTTAGTAATTAACCATTGCTGTGGTCATTTGTATTTTATAAAAGATAAAAATTTAAAAAGGGGGTTCTAGGCAGAGCTGAAACCCTTCTGACAGCTGAGGTGCCAGGAAGCAGGCCAGGCTGCCAAGTGCACATCTATCATCAGTGAGAGCCAGCCTGTTCACAGCTGGTGCGCAGCGCCTGTAAGCAGTTGGTCAGCCTGGCAAAGGGCTACCTGGGAGTAAAAGGAGGTGACTAGATAGGGGGTCAGAGGCTGAAGAAGTTCACCTGTGCATTGGGAAATGGAGAAGCTGGGCATCTGCAGAGCAGCAGGAATATCCTATGAAATGTTTTTGAGATCATCAAATGAGGTTTTTCTGGCTGGAAAATTTGGGACCTGAGTAGGAACTTTGAGTTGATGTGTGTGTGTGTAGGAGCACTATGATTTTGAGTGACTTCCTGAGAAATTCTGCACTCAGGAAAAATGGATAAGCCAGAGAGAGAGTGCTTGATTAAAACAAGGGATTGATGTCTCTGAGGAGTAACCAGCCTTTACTTGCTAAGTCAAAATGAAACCACACTGTGAACTAAACCTCCCTCAGTTTAATGTGGTCTGTAGTATGTGAGATGACCTCTGAGGCTTCTCAGGGCTTCCACTTGTCTGCTGCAGTTTGCAGCTGGTCAGATTATCTGGACCTCTCAGGAATCCAGCATCATCAGTAACCATTTCCTCTTTCCTTAAAGACAATCATCAGATTAACGCAGCAGACCCTTCATCAGCATAGACACGGCATGGAAGCCAGATTTTAACTGAAAGCTTTCAGCTGGCCTTCCTGAGTGCAGGATGTGTCCGCATCTCTACTTAATGAAATGTTTGTCACAATTAACTTAGGCACTTTGCAGCCTACAGTGTAACAAAAGTTGCTGGGCTCTTCAGCTGCATTAGCACCAAAAGCTGCCAACAGGACCTGAACTGCATCTTTGTGCATCTTCATGCTTTTGAAAGTGCAGTGGGCTTAATATTCCTTTGGAAGCATTTTCTCTGGCTTAAAATATCTCTAAATTGCAATCAAAGCTACGTGTAGACCTGAGATCATCTTAAAATATTGTACTCAGATACAGGTAGAATACTAGCTCTACAAAACATGCCTTAAAGCTGTATAAATTCATCAGTACTCATCACATAATGAAGGACTATGGTTACACTTGTAATAAAATACCTAAGCTAGGATGCTTGTTTTGCTAAACTTTGTGACGAGGCTGTTGAAGGGCTCCTGAGAATCAAATATGGAGTTGTTCTTTGAATGCAAGTGTGGAGCATTTCCATATAAATAAGTTCAAAAAGTTGAGTGCTGGTGGCTGCACTAGATCTCTCAGTTGGAGTGGGCTGAAAAATGCCCTTTTCTTTGCTTTTTACAGACCTCTTGAAAGAAGAGGTATTTTTTCCTGGATTCTTTGGTGGAGTCATGTCTCCAGATACATCACACACTTGAGTCTTTGGTCTGTCTGCTCGTGCATCCAAACTATAGGCTCTGACATTAAGAAGTGGGAAAGCATACATTATTCTCCAGGCATTCTTTGTCTATTCCCTGGAAGAGCTGCTGTGGCTGTGTCCTTTCTCTCGAAGTTCCTTTCCTTGACAAAGATATTTATAGAGGTCACTAGTTAAGCCATTGCCACCTATAATGTTTTCTTATCATTGCCTGGCCTGCCTTTCCATTTAACTCCATGACCTTGTTTTTATTCTGCTGAAGTGTGACACTTAACTTTTTTGCATATATTTTTGTTGATTTGTAATAATACCTTTGGAGGTATAACAAGTTTCTTCCTTCCCTTTTCATAGCAGATCAAAGGGATATTTTTAGGCTTTGAGTGTTTTTATTCTTTTCTTACAAGTTCTAGAATGAAAAAGGCAGTTTTTCACCCTAGCTCGTGTTGTCCTTGCTTGCTGGAAGGATCCTTGAGATCAGGATTCAGCTTCTGGCTTTGCTGCAGGTCCTTTTGATACCCTCTGCTAGTAAACTTCTGTGTTGCTATAAAAGGGGGCCATTCAACTTCCTCTCTCCCCATCTTTGCTGTTTTTTGGCTTTTGAAATGACTGGCTGCTCTGGGCAGAGAGGCTTTCCTCCACTGCGTTTGTAAAGGACTTCACATAGAATGAGATGCTAGTAAATCAATACAATTACCCTGATGAACATAGCTGAGACTACGCTCCTAAAGTTTCTTTCACTTTACTACTGGTAAACTCCTGCATTCCTTCCACTTTTTTTTTTTTTTAAACTTGTCAATTTTAATAATGCTTTCTGCTCAGTAGAGCTGCTAAAGGCAACATTTTGACAAAGAATTATTTTACAAGGGCAATTTTCTGAAGAGACAGGTCTGTATTACAGGCTGAATTTCCACATTTATTTGAGATCGTCCCAAGAGATGCAGCAGATTATACAGGATTACCTTTTGAACCACAATATTGTCAGGTCAGAGATGGTGCTTTCAATAAGCCATTGGGAGTCAATTAAAAATTTTATGTGTTCTGGCCTGTTTTAGCAGTGACAGCTCCTGAGTTCAGGTCAGGTCAGGTTTGCTTCAACCTCACTGCGCTTTTTCTTTGCAAGATTCATGCGAGTATTCTCAGGTCATTGCATCGACCTTTGGTAGCAAAACCCTCACACAGTTTACAGGCCTTTATAAACGTGAGAGTCTCATGGTTTAACCCCAGCTGGCAACTCAGCACCACACAGACACTTGCTCACTCCCCTCCGATGGGAATGGGGAGAGAATGGGAAGACTAAAAGTGAGAAAATTCGTGGGTTGAGATAAAGACAGTTTAATAAGTAAAGCAAAACTTGTGCACACAAGCAGAGCGAAACAAGGAATTCATTCACTACTTCCCATCGGCAGGCAGGTTTTCAGCCATCTCCAGGAAACCAGGGCTCCATCATGCGTAATGGTTACTTGGGAAGGCAAACGCCATCACTTCGAACGTCCCCCCCCCCTTCCTTCTTCTTCCCCCAGCTTTATATGCTGAGCATGACGTCATATGGTATGGAATAGCCCTTTAGTCAGTTGGGGTCAGCTGTCCCAGCCGTGTCCCCTCCCAGCTTCTTGTGCACCCCCAGCCTCCTTGCTGGTGGGGTGGCGTGAGGAGCAGAAAAGGCTTTGACTCTGTGCAAGCGCTGCTCAGCAGTAACTAAAACATCAGTGTGTTATCAACACTGTTTTCAGCACAAATCCAAAACATAGCCCCATACTAGCTACTATGGAAAAAATTAACTCTACCCCAGCCAAAACCAGCACAGAGAGAAACGAAGGTTGTCAGACTCTAGCCCTTTGCTTGGTCAAATCCTTCGTGACTTGACAGCTGTTTTGCCAGACGTTATTTTTCCTGCTCTCCAAACAAGACCTATCCTGGTGGAGAGCTTGGTTCATTATATGTAGAAGGCTTGAGAAGGGAGGGGTGCACCAGAAAACAAAAGAAGGAAGAATCATCTAAGTCTAATAAAAAAACCCAATTAATCCAATCTCCCTTCTTCCCTTTCTTCTAGTACCCCATCACAAAAAGTAGAAATATCCTTACAGTTCCTCTTACAGAGCCCTGATTCTTTCTGCAGGCTCTACCTCCTGTCTGGCCCTTGATTTTTCCAAGAGGTTGTAAATTACTTTGAAATTTTTGTCCCCCTCCCATTAAAATGTGGTTGATGTAGTCAGTGCTGTGTAAACTGCGTGAAGAAGTAGTGTGTCATAATCCATCACACTCTCATTTCAAGTGGTGCATGTAGACTTGTGTCAGGAGGAGGGCTGGCTTTTACAGCCAACCCTTTTTTTTGACCAGAGGCTACTCTAGACAGGAGTAGACCTGGCCTGAAAACAGAGGCCACAATGAGGAGGTGACACCACTTTTCCTTCCTCTTTCAATCCTGAGGACCAGAGTGTGGACCAGAATTGAGAATGGGGGAACCTCCAACACTATGAGCAAGCCAGAATTCCTCTGTGCTCACACAGGAGGAGGGAGCCCAGAAATAGGCAAAAAAATCCTATTTCTGATGAAAACAGCATCATCAGAAAAGCATCCTCTGTTTATAATTTGAGAAACTCTATGATATTCTGAAGAAAGGAGTCAAAATGGGTAAAATATTTATTTCCCAATGAAAGCTTTCTGATGGGCATGGAATTCAGAAAACAAAACTTACTATGAATAAAAGCAAAAAGTCTGACCTCCATGTTGTTTGGACATGCTCTGTATCTGAAGATTTATCTCTTTTTTTTTTTTATCTGAGTAACTACATTTTCCCATGGTGTCCTGGCCTGGGCAATATCAAAATGATGCTAATTTGGCTGACTCCTAACCTGAAGAAACTATGCTCATTTTAAGCATCTGATAACCAGCACAGTCCATTGAGGGTTTGATACTGAAAAGCGTAGGGCACATACAGCTCACATTGCAAGCAAGAAGAGCAGGTGCTCAGTCCTACTCAGGACCTAATGGACAACAAGTGAGACATTTGGTGCAAGTTCAGGTGTATTTGGATACTTAAGATTCCTCTCAAATCAGATTTCCATTTTAAAAATGTTATTCTATCTTATTCTTTTTCCCAGTCCTACATCTCAGTAATAGCTTCACCTACTGTCTCCTTCTGTCATAAACTTAATTCTTGATTCTGGAAGGGTTTTGGCTGAGACTTGCAAAGGCATTCAGGCACAGGGTAAGCACCTGGCTAGTTCAGGTGTATGATTACATTGAAAGGAAAAGAATTTAGGTGTAACTACCTGCACTGAGCAAGATACCTATGAGGGCTTGTAGATCTGGAAAAGCCTTGTAGTTCTGGTCCTTCACAGAGTTTAAGTAACTCCAATAAAAAGTATAAAATCAATTGCAATTAAACTTTGTGGGATCTAAGCCATAAACAGTAACTTTTCAAGGGAGAAATTGTCCTTTTTCTATCTAATTCCACAATGTCTTCTGCCAAACAACACCAAAAAACTTAATTAAGCCTGTAGGCTGGAAGTAGGCATTTTTTTTTCCTTTTCTTTCAGTTTACGGTAAGTTTGCCCCAAAATTCAATGCCACTTATACCCAAGCCATTTGTAGACTCTTATCTGAGTTAACTTAATATTGTTAAGGGTTAAAAAAAAAAAAAAAGTGAGGGGAGCTAGGTACTTAAAAGTATAAAAGTCCTTCATGTTTCATATTGATACTTTTAAAACTAGAAGTGAGTTTTCATACTGATAAGGCATTGTTGTACCAAAGTTGACCTAAGTTTTAATTAAAAATTAAGGACCATTAATGAAAAAATAAAATTAAAACTCTCATTTCAATTAACACAAAATTACTTGTTGGCCTGGAATGAAATGACTGGCATTTTAATTTTATTAAGAAAATATGTCAATTGAGTCAGATGTTAAAATTGTCTTAATAAAAACCTTCTTCCAGTCATATGCTAGGCATTGCTATAATAAAGTAATAATCTTTTTATTGAGAGGAATGGTAATACATTATACTTGCTAGTAATAAAAAGGTCTAAATGTACAATATAAAGGAATTTAGTAGAATCATTGCTTGGCAAAATTAATTGACTTTTTCAGATTTTTAAAAGAGATAGATTATAACTTTACATCTACAGAACAGAAAAGACTAAGATGAATTTAAGAGTATTTACTTTGCCAGCTTTACCTTCAATTCAGAATATTTTCAGAGGCAGAACTTCAGCACTATTGAAGCTACAATATGAAAATTGTGAATTATTTCAGAAATAGTCCAGTAAGACATCTCTTAATATGGCAGGCTATTTTTGAAGGTACTCTGTATAGGAGTTTACATGGCCTGGAATCTCAGGCAGTCATTTTGCAGCCACTGCTGCATCACCAACGTTGCTGCTTTCTTTGCTTACTCGTGATAATGCAGTTCAACACGGCACGATGAAGCCTGGCAGCTTTAAAGGATGAACGGTTAGGACAAGCCAGAGTGTGCTTCTAAGGCAGTCGCTGTCTCAAGCTCATCTCAGAAGCAAGTCTGTCAGGGGGGAGCAGTGATTTGTGGTTTACATGCAATATGAGTGAACCAGCATATTTTAGGGGGAACAGTCTGAGTGATCCCATAAATCCTACTGCTACCCATAACCACTATTCATAGTTCTGAATCTGTTTGGGTTTTTTTTTTCCCTCCAAGTGCCCAAAGGTTTTCATTGTTTTGTTTGTATATGGCGGTGTCTGTGTATAGGTGCATGGAATGACTGTGAATTAGTAGCAATTGGTTGAAGTCCTCAACAGCTTCCATGGTGATATTTTAATATTCAGAATTTCAGAGCAACTCCACTTCCAGTATTATAAATCAGTTCATTCACGGGATGTTTGCATGCAAACTGAATACGAGATCTTGGTCATTGTATTTCTCCAGCCTCAGTACCGCTTGCAATTTGTCCTAACTCATTTTCTTCCGCAGATGATAAAAATTTGCTATTCATTGCTTTTTGACATGATTATATAAGATGAGGTGCAGGAACAATTTTAAAATAATTCACTAGATATTTTGGACAGTTGAGGAATGGGGCAAATGTTGAATTGAGCAAGGAACAGTAATGACAGTTACATGGAATGATGGATGAATTCTGAAAGACCTTATTTGATATTTTCGCTGAAGTTCTGGTATGTGTGCACTAACAAAATATTCTGGTAACAAAAACTGAGGTTTTATCAATAGGTAGAGAATTGAAATACAGTAGAGAAAAAAATAGACAGCTGTGAGAACTGGAATACTGACAAGAAAATCAGAATTCCAGGTCATACTCTGAAGAATTAATCCTACAAAGAAATCAGGTACTTGTAGTTTATAATAACGGCTATGGAGAAGACCTAAATGTATGAATTTACATAAGGGATTGGATGGCATGATTCCAACTCTAGCAGGACTTGCTGTAGACATTGACTCAAGAGTATTCTCAAAATATGAAGTTGTTTGTTAGATACCTCCACCTCACTTTTCTTAAGTCTTGGATACGGTTAATGGTTTTTATATGTGACAATAATCCTGACCTACCTGGGAGACAGTAAAATCAATTCATGTGAGTGAGAATTACAGAAGACAAGGTGTTGTTTTCAGCTGTTTATATATCGGTGTGTTTCAATCTGTGATTCCTAAGTACTTAAAAATGTTAAAAGTTATGTAAGATCCAATCCTCTGGTCAAAAATTGAGATCTGCTGGCTTTGGCTTTTGTAGCACTGACGTAGTCAATCATGCACCATCTTGGCTGACAAGGTTAAACTATAACAATGGGACTGTGGATTTAAAACAAAATTATAATGGATATAGCAAACTTAGTTCATGAACTAAAGGTCACTATTCTGGGGAGCCACCGTATAATTTCACATCATTACTGACTCATATGCATTTCTTGGTATGGATTACTCATGTTTCTGTTAATGTAATTGGGGTGGTTTGCAATTGAGACTGCTTGGCTGCTGTCAGCTAGGATAGAGGTACTTATTAATATTGCTTTAAGGGTGAGTGGGTGTGTGCACATGTTGCAGAAACGTCTCAGTCTTGGAACTGAATTTGGAGCTACATATTTAAAGAACCTTGTATTTATTTGTTTCAGCTGGACTCTTTCCAATAATTTTCTCATATTCCTGTGAACATCCATCAAAATTATCTCAGGCAGGTCTAAGCAATATATTGTAAAAAGCACTTCAACGTTTAAAACCAGCCCTCAAAATTGTTGTAGCATAGCGTGTCATGTACGTGTATCCAAAGTGCTCATGATAACTACTGGGGATATAATGAGATCTTGAACACATGGAAAAAAAAGGCTATCATGCCGCTAGTGAATAGTTCTAAGATACTTCCAAGATGATTGATCTCTTCTTTTGTTATTTCTAAAAAAGGGGGGTTTTAAACCAAAAGACATCACAGCAAGTAGCACAAAGAATTTGTCAAAGAAAATTTGTCCATGTCTATAAAAATTGCAGTAGTAAGGCTTTCAAATTGAAAATTGATCAGGTATTACTTTCATTATTGGCTCTTTAACAAGTTGCCTTGGTGTTTCTGGGGTGGGATATTCATAACTTTAGCGAGTAACCCAGCTTTCTTGTGCTGAAGTCACTGCATGCTTTTGAAAGTCTACTAAATCATTCTGCAAGAATGGAGCAGGCAGAGTGAGCTGTAGGACTCACCAGGGCTCCCTGCAGTACGTATTTCCACTTGCATGGAAGTATGGATCAGTCAGGGATTAACACATGCGTGAGAATTTTGTGAGTCCAGGGAGGTGATGAGCACACAGAAAGTGTTAAAGCTCATGACAAGGAATGTGTTGTATCCTATATCAATCTGTAACATAACGATTTTGCTAAATCATCTAACAACCAGATATTGTGATTGGCTTAAGTTTGTGTTTAGAGTCATCAAAACCTCAGAGGAAATTATTTTGAACTCAGATGAAATATCCACATTCTTGTTTTAATAAGGAAGTTAAAAGTCAAAACATTGACATGTATCTAATGGTACTGACTTGTTCAATCTCTCATAGTCTGTTCACAAAACAGCATTGTAATCTGAAAGGTCCTTTTTTATGACAGGAAATGTATTTCATTTGTTCATTGCTCTTCTTCAGGCAATAAAACTGAACTAGCCTGTTTATATAACTAATTATTTTGGGGTTTGATACTCAGCCTAAATATACCAGTTATCCTTAATTTGGGTGTTTGAGAAAGAGATGAACTTCAGAAATAATCAGGCAAGAAAGAGAAAGCCTGAAGTTAATGGATAATGTTTAGCTGCCTACTGTTGGAGAGAATTATTATGACAACAATCAGCTGTCCTCAGAGGGCAGGTTGAACCACCTTTTCTTGTACTTGCTATACATTCAGACCCATTGAGAAAAAACATAAAACTAGTGCACACCAGCATCTGGCTGGTGGAGGATGTACAAGCAATTGCTAAACAGTAACCTGGAAAGACTGTCTGAAAATATTTGTGTAATGTATTTCATCTATTTTTGACCAGCTGTGTTGACAGAAAAGACTAACTGTGAAACTGCATTCAAAGTCATTTTTTTTTTCCCTCAAAATAAAAGTATAGCAAAATGGTACAAAGCTATATTGTCCCTCATTTACATCCAGGGAGCTTTAACACCAGGGCCAAATTCTGCCCTGACTCTTTAATATAAAAACTTGGAAAATTTGCTGCCATTTACATTTTTTAAACTGAGAGAAAGACTTGCTCCATTTCGTTACTTAGTTTTGCATTAACTTAACTCCTTCTCCAAACGTGATCCATTCAGCATTGTCTGAGTGGTGAAGCCTTTTCAAAATACTCAGTGTCAAGATACTTTCCAAGACAATATGGTTTTAATTTCTTACGTATATTTTGGGCTTAGTGGAGCTGTTAGATTTTGTCTTTGTCTACCTGGTGAAGACAACCCATAATTTTTTTACTCCAAAATAGATCTTGACTTCTTGTGGCATTTTGCACATGGGAACATCTCCCTACTATTACTGTCTGATATTTGAATAGTACACATTTTCTCACAGGAAGGGCTCATTGGGAACATTGAAACTTTCCGAACATGCACGACTTTCTCTCCTCAATGTTAAAGTCCACCCACTCATAGAGTGGGAGCCTCATAACACGGGTAATTGGAGCATCAACTGCCGCAGAACCGGGAGGAGGAATGCTTGGATGAAGGCACTGGGACAGACCAATACCTTTGAACGCCTGAAGAAGGCACTGGGCCATGCCACTGCCATGGCACCCTCATGAAGAGCATTAGTCTCACATCTTGTTCACAGTGCTCCTGTATGGTCAAACTTCTCACATATTCGTTAGGTGGATTCGAGCTGTATCTGAACTGGATGTTCACATTTTTGTATTATCTTTTCTTAATGGGGGAAGGGAAGAAGTGGCTAACTGACTAGTGAGCTGACAGGTCCTGCTTTTGTGTAATAAGTCCACATAAGTCATGTTTCAAGAGCATCCCATTTGCTTGCTATAAATTGACTGAGTTTCTGTGGAAGTGTGGTCTTTTTTTTTTTTTTTAGTTTGGAGGGAGAAGAACAGTTCTCACCATCTCTGTTTCTCATCTCTTACGCAGTGTGTTTGTTAACATTCATAAACAACAAACTGCAACAGGCTCTTCGTCAGACTTCTCTTTTCTAAATGTAATTTATTACTCCTACAACAAAGAAGCTGTAGGACTTCACCATGATGCAAATGTCACTTAGTTGCTTTTATTTTTCATTCAAAATACTCCAAAAATGTTCATGAACAGTTGAAATACTGAACAGAGAAGCAGATACTTGGGAGCTTGTATTTATATCAACTCCAGATCTTGCTATGAGAGCAATGCATAAATACATCTAAACATATTGCAAAATAATGTAATCCTTAAAACATTGTTTTGGAAGGAATAAAAAGAACAAGAACAGGCAGCATTTTTACTTTTTATTGCATCAGTGCCCATTAAAGGTTAAAAGAAAAGCAGGCTAATGTGCAGCTTTTCAATATTTCATATGCAATTTTCACATTTAGGCAATTTTAAGGTGTTGGCTCACTGTGATAGTGGAAAGGTGTCACTGAGCTTTATTTTAAATGTACTTGATTTGATCTGGAGTAAACCACGGCTTTATTTTATGATGGTTTTTGCTTTTTACCACTGAGGCAGCGATTACTGAGCATATAGAATATCCAGAACTTCTTCGTATTATGTGCGGTGACTCAGTTTGTGGTTTGAATATGGCAATATGTAGAACAAGAGATTCATTCTGAGGATTTCTGTATAATAATCTGGAAGGGATACCACTGTAGCCATGTACACTTTTATTAAAGATGCTCCCAATCTATATTGGGTTAGCCACAACTTTTCTATACAGTATTCTTTCAGCTTTCTCTTTGCAAAATACTCATACCTCCTATGTTGATAATGTCTTCAATATTTTCTAGAATATGCTCAGGTTACAGTGTTTGGCTTTTGCTACAATATTGAATGTTATCTGAAGCGTGTACTTCAGTGGCTCACACCCCTCTGAGACCCCTTTGTGGACAAGAAATACCCCTAAAAGTCTCCAGGCCCAACAACCTGTTGCCTTTGCAAAATTTTACACAGACCTGAAAAGGGGCAATGAGTAAAGTCTCTCTTTGCCTGGGGCCAGTTCTGTCCTCCCTTTGACAGCCTCCTAGTTAATGCAGTTGGTTCTCTGGCTGAAATGACAGCTGTCTCTGCTAACATTTTTCGGAGTAAAAAAAGAAAAGACTGAAAAAATCAATTTTCGTATTTCTTGTCCTTTAAATGAAAGCCTAGGAAATTATAATAAAACAGCAAGCATAAAAATTGCTCATGCCACTTGAATTTTTCCTGAACTACGGATACATTGTGGTATTTGATGGGGTTGCATGATCGTATATTTTCTCCATGCAGCCCTGATCCCATCTGGTACATGACGGAGGCACAGAACAGAAAAAAATTAACGCAACAGGGATCACTACAACTTCCTTATTTTCAAATATTTATTCTGCAACCTGAGCAAGACTACTTTGACAGAGGGGATTACTTGTTATATACGATGTTTCTGAAAGCTGTCCCTTATCTTTACTTAAGTGAGGGAGAGACCTTACATAGCACAGTTAAAAGTCAGGATGAGTGCTATTACTCACTGCGACCAAGTCAGACTGACTTTAACAGAGTGACTATCAACTAGATATCATCTGTAGAGATATGGTCAAGCTGGACTTGAGGAATGAAACCTGAATAGATCTGAATAGTGATTTTTTTTTTTTTTATAACTCCCTGTGCTGGTAGAGATCCTGAGGGATAAAAGAAGATTGTTTTTTGAAAGCGTGCTGTATTTGCTGAATACAGAAAGATGGATATGGTATTAATTTTAATCTTAGCTGTTGGTTTACTGATTTCTTGTGGTTATAATTCTCTGCCTTATTTTACCTGTTCAAAGTGAGATTAAAGAAGCATTCAGTTGAGAAGGGTCTGTAAATTCTGGTCGTACCAGATGTACCATCAGACTGTTGCGAAGTACTGTTATTTACCTGAGCAACTTCATCAATTTTACAGGATAAGCAGTTTTTCAGCTAAATATCTCCACTGTTGTGGGTGGAGATATTCTGCATGTACTGCTGTGTAACAGCATGCCCACCTATTAACTACTACAACCTGAATCTCCCAAACAGCGCTTGTAACAACAGTGTCTTCATGAAAGCCATTTTTCATTACTGTAAACTATATACACTACCCCATATACCAGCTAGAAGTAATTACACAGGCTTAGCATGGTATAATTAGAAGCTTTATTATGCCAGATGGAGGAATATTTTACGTTAACATTGACAATTTTTCTGAGAGTAATCCTATGAAAACCAAAATGAGAACATGAATGTGATGCTAAATCTATCAGGTAAACATTTTTCAATGTAAAGTCACCTTTCTAACATCTTATTTACATTAATACATCAGATGTGGCTCCAGAAACTTTCTAGCAGTACTGCTTGCCTCAACAATGAAGCACTGCTATAAAAACAGATTAATACAGTAATTTGGGGAATTAATGGCTTACAAAAATCTATGAAGATGCAACTAAATGTTTATTTAATACACTAACTTTAAGACTGTGAAATTTGTCAAAGTACTGACTGAATTTAATTATGTATTTCTGTTATGTTTATATTTCTTAAAAATAAAGAAATAGTGTAATGTCCAGCATTGCTTAGTGCCCGGGTAGAATTAACCAATTTATTATTCACCCAGAGATGGCCTCTTAATGTTTAATGTGGATACTTCACTGGTTAGAAATTATTTTTTTTTAATACACCTCTAGGCTGCAGCCAGGCATCATACTGTTTGAGTGATATCTTATAGCCAGAAGCAACATCAGCATGGAAAGAAAGGTGTTCTGCCTGCATGACACTCATCTAGAGTGGCATTACTCAACACCTTGCATGAGGTGTGGGATGCTGGAGGGTTTGAAAAGATCTTCTCACAGCACCTCACGGTAACGGAGCAGAAAGGAGTGAAATGATTTGTTGAATCCTATATTTGCAAATGTGGGTGGAATTCTCTGAATAATTTTGGCTGAAATGAAGTCTTTGCTCAGTTTCCTCCCCTGCCTGGGGGAAGCAAACCCACACCCCCATTGGGAATACTTCAGTCAGAAGGCTACCACTTCTTCTGGGGTAGGGTTCCCTCATGCCCTGGTTTGCATGAAATAATGACATTATTTCAATAATCAACAATTAAGTTGGCTGGGGAGAAACAAAATGGGAGTAAATCCACAGCCCAGAAATTAGGGCACTCATCTGGGAATCATTTAGCCAACCTTTCTCTAAAACAGGCAGAGAATGGAGTTGAACGAAGGGCTGCCATTTATTCACCTGGCCTCAGAACTGAAGCACATCAGGTGACATCCACTCTGGTACCTGGAGGTCATCATGACAGAATAACAGTGTGTAACAGCGCAAAATACGTTTGGCATTGCTTCTAAAATTATTTCACCAATTCTTTCACAGAAGGGTCTGATTTTCAGTTTGATAGGAGATAGTGTTATCTGAAAAAAACCCACTTGCTATACCAAATTTTGCTTCAAATATGTTATTATTAATCATTTTAGCATAGATTTCAAAAAAAATCCATGATGTTGAACCCTGTGTCAAACATAAGTGCAACAGCATGTGTTACAGGATTCATACAACCAACCTGAAAGCCATCATTTCTGTAGCAAATAATATGCAAAAGAAAAAATGCCTCGTTAAACATATGTGGGCCAACATATTATGGCTATAAAGCATCCTGAAAATTTCTTGCTTTATCACACAGAACATCATAAAAATAAATTGGCTGTCCAGTTGCTCAGATCAGGCCTATTTGAAAGAAATAATATTATCTAGATTTCCGTACTGCATAGATTGAAACCATACTTGAATTTTATGGGTTATGATACAATGTTAGATAAATATCTGGGATGAACGATTTTTTTCTTCAAAATTTAGTTGAATAACTGTAGTAAAGATAAGGGCTGGCGACCGGAAGATCACGTGCTGTACGGAAAGAGTTAAGGGTCGACCCTCCCTTGTCTCCGCCCCTTATAACATGACACACCTACTGCTGGGGGTATAAAGCCCGGGTCGGCTGGAGATCTAGGGGGATAACCTTGATGTGTAGTGTTTGCTACACAGTGGTGACCCCGACGTGATCAGGCAACAGCGATGGAGCTCGCGGAACTCATAAAGGTACTAAAGTCGGTAACGACAACGGTGCTCAAGCGGGGGTTTGCGGCAAGGCGGCGCCGACCTGCTGCACGTGGTGTGCTGATGGGGCAGGAATCTCCTGGGAACGAAAAGCCAACAAGTTTAGTTTCGGAGGGGACCCAGGCTGGCTGGGAAGGAGTGGCCTGTGGGACACAGACGGAACCGTTGTTACTGGGGGCTGAGCCAACGGAGGAAGGGGAGGTGCAGGGAGACTATGGTGCAGCGGGAACAAAGGAGTCGGGAAAGGTGTTCCCGATACAAGTGGGGAGTTTAGAGCGGCCGCCCACGGAACCTTCGGCACCTCCTGCACCGGTGGATCTACCACTTCCTCAATACCCCTGGGGCGAGTTGCAACAATGTGTGGAAAGGGAGCTGACTGATAGGTTGCTGGATTGGGTCCCGGGGGCTGATGTGGGATCCCAGCAGTATCGTGAACTACGTGAAGGAAGATGGTGGGAAGGAGAAAAAGAAGGCAAAACACCTGAGGACGCCCCATTGTATCCCAGTGATCGACGAGTGCTGGACACACAGAGAGCGGAGCGCAGGACATCGAGGGGGGGTGGTAGGGCTCCCCCGGCACTGTCAGTGATACCTGAGCCACCAGAGGGAACCCCTATCCCTAGGGCAATGGGAAATCAAACTGGTATTCCCTCACAGTGGAGGGAGCCTGTACACGATTACCCCATGAGCTCTGATAGCAGTGAGGGCGAAGGGGGGGACGAGGAGACCTCGATTGTTGCTCATCCGCCCCCGCTTCCAAGACGGACTAACGAGGTTTCAAGGGAACTCGAGGCATTGATCAGCCGATTGAGAGGGGTGGTGGCAAATGCGGAAAGTCTTATGCCAGGGGGAATGCCGAAAGAGAGGGCAAACGGGACGGATTGGCAGATGATTGGAAGAGATTGTGTCTTGGAAGGAGTGCGATTCCAGGCCCCTCCGATTCAAGCATTTCCTATCCGAGCAGCCCCAGGTGGAGGATATGAGTGGCAACCGTTAGATGCAAAGTTGGTGAAAGAATTGGTCACAACGGTGAAAAGTCATGGATTAAATTCCCCAGAGACCCAAGTCCTATTAGACTGTGTTTTTGCAACGCCACTTGCACCTTTTGATATCATTCAGTTGATGCGGGCCGTATTGACCCCCTCGATGATGGTATTGTTTAGGGAGGAGTGGAGGAATCGGTGCACCCAAGTTGTTATTGAGGCGCAACAGGCCAACCATCCCATGGCAGGAGTGACTTTAGAGCAGCTGATGGGTGAAGGGCAGTTCGCAACTCCTCAGGCACAGGCTCAGCGAATGCGGGGGCGCGATTTTGCTGCATCTTCGAAAGCTGCCCAGGAAGCGATACGCATCATCGCAGCTCTTGATAAAAGGGAGCCTCCATGGGTCCAAATACGGCAATCGTTAAGTGAGCCCTTCACAAAGTTTTTAGACCGGCTGCAAGCGGCGCTCCAGGTTGCTCGACTTCCTGAGCAGGCTAAGGAGGCAATATTGCTTGACTGTGCACGTACGCAAGCAAACCCACAAACTGCAGTGTTGCTAAGACAGTTACCCATAGGGACCACGCTTTCACAGATGATTCGTTATGTGCTGGAACAGGAACAGGCGCAAAGTATGCAACCGGTAGTGGCCGCAGTCCATGCGGCCTGCCGCGGCGCACGACTTATGTGCCATAGGTGTGGGGGGCAAGGACACATGGCGCGACAATGCCCTTCAAAAATAAACACCCCCGGAACAGGGGAAGGAAAGAGAGACCTACGATGCTGGCGCTGTGGGCGACTAGGCCACAGAGCTCGACAGTGCAAATCGGGGAGTCAGCAAAGGAGACCGGGCTGGGGAAACGAGAAGAGGGGATGGCTGAGGGCCGTGCCATCCCCACCTGCCCCAGTGATCAGCTCAGCAGGCCCGACGACAGCAGCGCAATGTATGGCACAGGGAGTCTCTCCTTCCCCGGGACCAGCACAGTCGCCTGCGGTCCCAATGATGCAATATCCAACTCAGCTGCCTTGGGGAGATGGGAGCGCGCAATAGAGGAGGCTGGGGATAGAGCCTCGCCGTATGTGGCACTCACCCTAAACATGACCACACGACCAGAAGTAGATATTATAGTTACCCCATGGCTCCCAGCGTTGGGGGGAACACCACGCCTCGTGTTAAGAGCCCTTTTAGATACAGGAGCGGATGTTACAGTAATCCCATCACATCTATGGCCAGATGATTGGCCACTCAAACCGAGAGGTTCGCTGCAAGGCGTGGGAGGCATGCAGACCTCGCATCAAAGCAGGAACCCAATGCAAATTATGTTGAAGGATCCGGAATCTGGACAAGCTAGGGTAGCATGGTGTAACCCTGTCATTGCTGAGTTACCCATTGTCATCTTGGGACGATGTTGCTTGCAGAAGATGAATATAGTGCTGCATACAAATTTATCATAATGGCCACTGCCTGTGTCCGCCCATTAAAACTCACCTGGTTGACAGATAAACCAGTGTGGGTAGAGCAGTGGCCATTGACAGAGGAAAAGAGGGCGGCTGTTCGACAATTGGTACAACGAGAACTTGACGCAGGACACATCGAACCCTCTACAAGTCCCTGGAACACCCCCATTTTCGTGATAAAGAAAAAAATCGGGAGCGTGGCGACTGCTACATGATCTACGCGCGCAGTTAATGCATGTATACAAGACATGGGTCCGCTACAAGCGGGCCTCCCTTCTCCGGCCATGATTCCACCTGACTATCAAATAGTGGTTATAGATATTAGAGATTGCTTTTTTAGTGTTCCCTTGCATGAAGAAGATAGAGTACGCTTTGCCTTTACTGTTCCTGAGCCTAACAATCAACACCCGTGCGCCAGATATCAATGGAAGGTGTTACCCCAGGGCATGAAAAACTCACCAGTCTTGTGTCAAATTGCTGTAGCTGCTGCGATACGCCCTATTCGAGAAAATTTCCCTACGGTCATCATTTTCCATTACATGGATGACGTGTTACTGGCGTCCAACCAAGAGGAGTTACTGGAAAAGGCACGCGTGCAGCTGATAGTCAGTTTGGAGCGACATGGGTTACACATTGAGCCTCGGAAAACACAGGTAGGGCGTGCAGTAAAGTATTTAGGTACTCAACTGAGGCCACGAAGCGTGACAGCACAATCATTTGAAATTCGGACTACAGTGACAACACTCCATGAGGCACAAAAATTAATTGGACAACTATTGTGGCTTAGAAACTTTATTCCAATATCTGAGGCAGAAATGACTACCTTATATCAACTCCTGAAAGGAGGAGATTCCCCCCTAGCTCCAAGGACTCTTTCAAGAAACCATCAGGAGATTCTTAGGACAATTATGGAGCGAGCCCAGCATTGGGGTCTCGCTCGATTTACACCTGAACAACCAGTCACTGCCCTGATTTACATGACCGATACCGCTGGCCATGGTTTACTAATTCAAAATAATGGTGAAAAAGGCTGGCCTTTTGCTTGGTTGTATCAAGGCAAACCAAAGACGGCTTTAATTTCTTGGCCAACATTATTATCCCAGCTTATTCTCCGCTGTCAGAGGCAAACTCAACACTTAACAGGGAAGGACCCGGAGGTCATCGCATTGCCCTGTTCTTTGGCACAGTGGGAGTTGGTACTTCCACAAGTGGGGCTCCTGCAAGCGGCGATAGCTGAATTTACGGGTCGTATTGAAGGTCTAAGACCACACCCCTGTGGGGAGATAATCCAGGTACTCCATTTTTTGCCAGCTAGTGCCATAGTTGAACAACCCACCGGAGGCCGCACGGTTTTTACCGACGCGTCATCGATTACTGGGAAAGCTGTCGTTACATGGCAGGAGGATGGTCAGTGGACCCACATTAGTTATCAAGATCAAGGGCAATCCGTGCAGTATCTTGAGGCCAAGGCGGTATGGATGGCTCTCACTCAATGGCCCGAAGAGGCCTTGGATCTAATCACAGACTCTTGCTATGTATATAAGTTACTGAAGAAGTGCCGATGGGCACTTGGGGCAACGTCAGAGATTGCCGGAATGTTGCTCACCGCACTGCAAATGAGAACCGCTCCTGTCTGTCCTATCCATGTTAATAGTCATAGTTCCATACCGAGTTTTCTTTCTGCTGGGAATGAAATAGCGGACAGCTTAGCAAAGAGCGTACTGGCGGTTGAAGAAACTTCTAACCTAAGGCGAGCTTTCCGCCTGCATGAGCTCCTCCACTGTGGAGCTCGCGGTTTAGCTAGGCTCGCTGGCATTACGTTGCAAGATGCTCGCTCTGTGATTGCTGCTTGTCCTGTGTGTTCCAAAGGTCCCCTCTGGGAGGCAGGGGTAAACCCTCGAGGGTTGCAGCCCAACCAAATATGGCAGTCTGATGTTACGATTTATGAACCCTTTAATCCACGTAAGTATCTGCATGTCACAGTTGATACCTGCAGTGGAGTTATTTTAGCGACTATGCATGCTAAACAAAATGCTCTCTCAGTTATTTTACATTGGCAGGACTGTATGGCGCAACTTGGCATCCCACAAAAAATTAAAACAGATAATGGAGCGGCATATGTCAGCAAGAAGACAAAGGACTTTTGCGCGCGCTGGGATATTCAGTTGAGTCATGGCATTCCCTATAACAGTACGGGCCAAAGCATTGTAGAACGCGCGCACCGCACATTAAAAGAGTTACTCGACCGACTTAGGGAGGGGGAAAAGATAAGCCCAGGAACAGGGGTTCCCCCTCCCCGTGACCCTCCCTTATTTCGGGCACAGCGTCTGTTGACGACGGCACTAATTACCTTAAATCATACCATTCGAGGGAACACCTATAAAACCCAGACTGCAACCCAGGCACATTTCCGGCTCGATGAGAACGAAGGGCCTTACCCTTTGGTTCAAGTACGGGACCTGCAAACCCGTGAATGGGGGGCCCTTATTCCCTCCGTTGCTTGGGACGTGGGTATGCGTGTGTGCAAACCGAGAAAGGGACGCTAGAATGGGTACCCAGTCGAAATATTCTGACCGTATAGACATTAATCAATCTATTGAGTCTTATCTTGACAGGTTACCATTTCCCTATGCATCCTGATGGTGTGGGGGAGTAATGAGGGAGCCGCGACGAACTACTGGCTGGACTGGGCAAAATCTATGAACGTAACGGATGCGTGTCTGTATAAGTCTTACCATATATCGATTATTTTACACGCAGCTTCCCCAGCAAGATCCAGAACTACTGGAGCTAAGGGAGGGGGAAATGTAGTAAAGATAAGGGCTGGCGACCGGAAGATCACGTGCTGTACGGAAAGAGTTAAGGGTCGACCCTCCCTTGTCTCCGCCCCTTATAACATGACACACCTACTGCTGGGGGTATAAAGCCCGGGTCGGCTGGAGATCTAGGGGGATAACCTTGATGTGTAGTGTTTGCTACAAATAACATTAATGTTTCTTGCAAAATCTTACTTCAAAAAGTATTTTTATGTACAATTTACCAGCCAAATGCGGTAGCTATCTCTTGAGTTTTATACAGTGGCTTTCATAGCATTGCAGACTCCACAAGTTCAAAAACAATGAGTCGTATCATATTGTCCCTTACAAAGAATAACAATCGTGCCATTGGCTTAAAAATCATGGCATGTAATTATTTATTTGGATAGGTGGAAGTTAACTCCTGATTTTTGAAGCTTTCTAGAGAAGTGGCTGCACTGTAAAATACATGCAAGAGAACTGAAGGATCAAAATCCAAATGCAAACAGGCATGCATGAACTGCCTTCTTTTCTGGCTCATTAGAGGAGTTATTTTGTGCATGGCATAGAAGATCAGGGACCAGCCCTTCAACCTCTGTCTATCACCTCCATCAATGTTGGCTGTGCTTGCGGTTGCTTGTATTCCACTTAGGTGTACGCTCTTTTAAATCCTTTTTCTGTTAATCTCCTCAGGCCTTATATATCAGAGAGGGCCCCCTACATCAAAGGGCCTTTATATCAGGCCCTTTGACATCTTCCACCCCAAGCAAGGGGCAGAGTCCCTCTCCTCCCTACCCATCACACACTCTCCAGTCTCTTCACTAGAGCTTTGAAGCTCTGTGCTTTAACCACAACTTGGCTACCCCATAGAGTGACAATAATTTCCTTTCTGCTGATCTCTGGCTATAGTCCTGGGATCCTCAATTCACATTTTTAGCATCTCTTCTCAAGACATCTTGCTACAGCATGTGGAACAATATTTCATTTGCTAACATTTGTGAAGCATTAGTGGATGGTCTGTCTGTGAAACGTCCTGGAACGTCTCACAGAAATCAGAGATATTTGTTTCTCTGACCCTGGTAGTGCTAAATTACAAGCTCTTAAAAATTGAGCCCATTTATTGCAAGACTGCTTGCCTGAATAAACTAGCTGTTACTGCTTTGAAGCAATCAATTGCCTTTCTAGGATTCTGCTTTAACTTTAGATTAAACATGGCCTGAGCCAGTAAAGCTCCCTCATACTGTGGTTATTTTTTCTAGTGCTAAATGGGAAAAGAATAATCTTTTGTTACATTAAGGTTTAGTAAATAGATGCAGGTCCGCTGATTTTAATGGCATTTTTTCTACTCAGTGGTTCAGAGCTTGCCCTGAGATATAATCTAGTTTGCCAAAGCAGTGAGGGCTCTGCTGTAGTACGCAAGACTGGCACTATCTGGATGAAGCAGTTAAATCTGCCAAAGGTGAGGCCTGAGTTCCCATACCTGAAGGAGGAAACAGACCTGTGTGTTCACACCTGTCTAATGCTTTTGCACCTGATTTGCCTCTGTGTGAAGCTGGTAAAAAAAGGAGGATTTACCCATCTCCAAGCTTGATGTCAAAGAAAATGACTGATCCCTCATTTTGTCATTTTGCTGGCTTTGCTTCCCCTCAGATCTCCTTGGTTAGTTTTGGAAGTCTGGTAGAACCAGAGTGGCTTCCGAGACAGGCAGGTGAGGTTTTTGGTGGGAAGGATAGGAGCTTGTTTTTGGAAGAGGCTGTGATATCCCGGTCTTGCTGTCAGCTTTTCTGATCTTTTTTTTTTTTTTTTTTTTAAAGTTCTGTATATCTGAAGTTGCATGAACCCAGGGGATTGTTACATGCTGGTGCTTCTGGGAAATAATATTCTGGCACTTTCATCCCTCAAGTTTCCTGTAAATCTCTGTGCATGTGAACTTAGATATCTCCTGGGTTTCCACTTAACACAACCTGACATTTTCATCTCAATGGGAGGAACATAAAAAGCATACAGTCTTCTCCATGACAATCCTCTCCACAAGGTTTGACTTTATAGTTTTCTAAAACTCTTATATGAAAAATAAAGGGTATTTGGCACTTACCACCTGCTTAATTGTCATCTTTCCAAATCAGGCTGAAAAATCCATGGTTTAGTTACAGGCACTTTGTTTTCTCATTGGGTACAGTATATATATGATATTTTTGACAAAGAATATGCAGCTCTCATGGCAAAGTGATGGACTGAACATCAGTAAGGATTCCTCCCTGTCATTCTCAGAAATAATTTGAAGCTATCAACTCAACCTTAGCTTACTAAGCAGCAGGCAGACTGCAAAAGACTTCATTTCTCACTTCTGTGATCTCCTTTCATAAGTTTTTTTGGTTTTTTTAAGAACAAAATAATACTTCCAAGATCCAAAATCTTGGTACTGTGAAATGGAATGATAAAGCTCTAATTGATTTTACTGAGCTGAGGGTTTTCAGCCAGACATTTTAATGTGTTGTACCCAGTCTGTTCACATCATTGATGTGCAGTCTTCTTGGTGTTCCTAAATATCCACTAAAATTTGTAACAGTAGCACAGGCACGTGAATGGTAAATTTAAATCTGCAGAAAACAAGTCTGCTTTTCTCAGTTGCTCTTTCAAAATGTTATAGACCATACACTGAAAACTAGTTGTCAACGTTATCTTCCATGCCTATTGGGTTTTAGGCTGCAACAGTCAAATGATGTAATTTGAAAAAGGCAAAACTTAATGGGAAGCTAGTCTCTGATCCTAAGAAAAATAATCCTTAAAACATTTTGTACAGTTTCCTCTGCTCTGATTTTGAACTGGAAGTTTATTTCCTGATGCTTCAACTGTGGTGAAATGCTAAATGTTTACCTTGAATGAAAATAGAAAAAAATAATAAGAAATATTCAGCTCTAGCAGCAGGGAATAAAATTACATAAAGGTGATACAAGAAATGTAAATCAAGAGCCTTCTGTTTGCTAATCATGAAAATCTTCATTTTGTCTAATTACAGTGATGCAGTATTATATCAATAAGTTAGTAATAAAACTGACCCAAAACCCAGGCATTTGGACCATAAATCTTAGCTGTAGTCATAAGAAAATTAATATTTGAGTGATGCTGGTTTGCTTCACCACTTCAGAGCCATTCATTAACACAGTGGGAGATTTGTAGTTTTTAGCCATGTATCAGGATGAGAAGTCAATGCCAAATTTATAAATGAGGATTCAATATGTTGTTCTGGCGGTACTGTAGTGATGGCTTTCCTTACAGGAAATGAATGAAAATTTAATCTTGATATTAAAACCTCAAGTTTAACAAAAGGACAATAAAGATCTTTGTAGATTTGTTTGTAAAGCTGATGCAGATAACTCATTCCTGAAGAAGTCTGGAATAAAAAGCAGCATGCAATAGCTTGGAACAAAGCCAGAAATAAGTAGTAATGGAAAGATTTCAATGCAGAAGGTCTGGAAAGGCAAAAATACAACCTTGAAATTTATTAATTTACAGGGAAAACTACATATCCAAAGCAATGCATGATTCTGTGAGTGTTTGTCTTCTCCCTCCCGTTTCCTTTGTCTTGCTGTGAAATTACTGGGATGTAGACTGGTTGAGTGCACTATCCAGTTGACTTTGCATTGGAGTTCAATTCCTACTTAAACACATTTGATGCTTTTATAGCACAATTAATAATTTCAGAAGACTAAAAGGAAAAACATTTTGTATGCAAAATGCCCTCAAGCAAAAATGCCCAAACACTTTGCAGATTCTAATTAATTAAGCCTCACAGCCCCTTAAGAAGCAGGCAAACATCATGGCCCCTGTTTTCCAGCTGAATGAACTGAGGAACAGAGTAATTATTACACGCTTCTGCCTTTACAGCTGCAAGTAGCCCTATTTACCCTGCCACAAATCAGTTATTTCAGTGAATCCCCCAGCGTTTGCAGGATCTTGGTCAGTCAACGACTATACAGGAGAGCTGTGAATCCAGGAGGCCCAGCTCACCAACCTGCATTCAAGTGTCAAGCCTGCTTAGCTCAGATGTTACGTTGATTGAGTTGCTTTAAGTTTTAGACACCTTCAGCACTTGTATTAGTAGCAAAACAACAAAATTTTATGCTGCAAGGGATTCAGATATTGCTGGGCAAACTGCAATTTATTTTATCATAAACTTGAGGCTAGAAGAGCTATTAAAAACAAATATTTTGAAGATTTAAGTCAGTTTCACATGGAATTTTATAATAAAGAGGAAAATGTATTGACTTTAGTAGATTTGTTGATAAATTGCACCAAGGCAACAGCACAGAATCTATGTGCTTGTTCCTCTCTGAAGCCTGTGGGAAATGTTCCATATGATAGTCCTGCACAGATGTACAGGATATATAAGCACATGAGTTGGGCCTTGCTGCAGTGAAGCTCATGGTACTTTCACACTGACTGCAGAAAGAAGTCGCTTGGGCTTCAAAGACCGGAACCTGGTGCACAGAAGCAGAAGTTTGTCTTCATTTGTGTTATGTTGCAAAGGTCAATGCCATGGATCAATTTGCAAGTGCGTGCCCTTGTCAGTAGGTAAAATCTGAATTTTTGAGTTCAATGCACTGTTCTATCAGAAACTAATGCTAAGCTAATGCTATCTGATAGAAGTAGCTAGTACTAAGATATAAACATTAATTACACACCCAAAGTCTGGGCAGAAAAATCCTACTTGGAAGAACACATAGCAGAAATCTGGTATCAGCAGAAGATTTCACCTGGAGAGGCATAGCTTCAAAACTAGTTGGTACTATTTCTGGTTACCCCTGGGATTGATCAGTTAGCTTTTGTGGGTGGTGTATCACTGAACACAAATGGTAGTGAGAGCTTGTCAAAAATGAGACTATTTTGATGAACATTTTTCCTAAATTGCTTTCTTGATTGTTGAAACTTTTATTTTGGGTGTGTGTGTGTGACTGTTTTGGCCCACATGGTTTTGTTTCAGTAAAAGCGAAATGAGAATTCCAGTTTCTGGATTTGTGGATCCCCTGACATTTTATTGTTTCTCAGGTTCTGTTTCCTTCTAAAAGAGAGATGGTACTTGTTTACCTGATTTTCCTGGGACTATTTAGTGTATTACTGACCATGCATACAGTATAATGACATGCAAATGTAAGGCAAAATATCTTGCAAAATACATGTGTTTTACATACATATATGTAGGAAAGGCTTCTATTAGGTGGTATCAGAAGTGTTCAACTGTGAAAGAAAAAGGACACTGAAAGACCAAATTTTGTCCAGTGTAGCAGTTTGTAGCTTCACAGTAAAAAGGCTGTTGGAGCAGAAGGGTGCCTAGCTCCCAGCACTGGAGTTAACCACAAACCCCTTTCTAACACCAGCCATTCAGTTCAGTGTGCCACAGAAATCTCTGCCTCTGTTTCTGTTTTCAGCAGACTTAATTCAAATTTTCACGAGTCTTAACAGGAAAACGATCAGGCCCCAGGTCTTGCATAGTCACCAAACAAGCATCCTTGTTTTGGTTGTTCAGTGTCCTGAGCTGGTGGGAGTGTTCCCCTTGTTAGTCTCTCTGTTTCCTTGCCTGTGTACCTTCCTCCCCTCACTCACCTCCTCCAATTTACAAAACCTGTAAGTAAAGTAACACAAACTTTTTAACTCTCAGCTTCCACGCAGAATACTGGGGAGCAACAAACATAATACAAAATGAATAGCAGGAATCACAAAAACTTGTCCACAAACCAGAAACCCTAAATTAAATTTGTCAATTTACCTAAGGACTAAAAGCTTTCTCTGAATGCTGCACTGCAACTTAAAGATCAAATTAGCCACTTCCATCATGATGTTTTTGTATCACTAAAGTCAATCTGACTTCACAAAAAGAAAGTCACAATCAATGCAGAAGTGCAATTTCTTAGAGTTTGGATAAGTATGTTACCAAGTTGGTGGAAATAATCACAAATTACAATCCCTAAATTCTTTGAAAGCAAGGCTAGCATCCTTCAGTGAGGACTGAAAGCTTCACTTGATTCCATTAGGACATAAACATAAGCAGTATTATCCTTCCCAGGAGTGCTTTCAGGGCCTTTTTATGCTTGACCATACAGTGAAGTGCTGTTTAAAATAAGGTGCCCTTAATATCTTCTATGTCCTGATGTCAAGTGATCCAGCTGTATCATCTCACCCAGCACTTAGGTTTTAAAGGTGACATTAAAAATTAGCAGAACTGCAGGAGACAAAATGCTTGATATCTTCCCGACCTTCCCCAAAAGACCAAATATTTTGAATTATTTGAAGATTTCAGGTGGGGTCTGAACCAAATCATCTCACTGTTACTCGTTGCTAGAGCCATGGGATGAAAGGAATGAGATAGTAATGGAAATCCATAAGTTGATAGACAGGAAAGTTTAATTTTGAATTACACTCTGGCTTTCCCAAGATTTTGGTCTTGCAGAAATGTTAAAAGCATCACACAGACTTTTACCTAGTGCTTTTAAATACTGAGAGGACCTCATTAATCTTCCTGGGCAGGTTAGATAATCTCTTGCTGACCAGTCCCATCTCATTTCACTTATGATTCACAAGAGCCTGTAATTTGCTATCAGATTTCAGGTCCTTTTGTGAAAGAGACTGTCAGGTATTCAGCCTTGCTGTGTAAAGCCTTCCAGTTTCAATCTCAAATGTGCTTAAGACCATTTGAATAATTTTCCAAGCCTTGGGTACCAGAATGAATTTCTCAGAGTGATAGTAGTATGGATGAGATTCTCGTTTAATGGGCTTATGCTTGTTCTTAGGGGTCTAAATCTTGGCTATATAGCAGTGAGAGAAGTCTGACGTGTAGAAAGAAAATTGCCCCTTTACATAATCAGGGTAAGACCCAAAATAGAAAGCAGATACTTCCTAGTAGATGAGAAAATTACAGAGGAGGTAAAAGGACGATGAGAAAACATATGAAAGAATATTGACCAGGTACCTTGTGATTAAACCACTGCTCCCTTTCATCCCTCCTGCTCATGCTCAGCAGCAGCCCCCTTGTAACAGCTGCTGCAATCTCTTCTTCTTTCTTTGTGGCAGTTTCTGAGGCAGAGAAAAGATGCTCTTTATGCACTGTCCTTTTCTTTCTTTTCACAACATCAGTGCTACCCAAGTTTGGATTTCTCCTCTTCGTACCTGCTTGCATTCCTCTGTCTTTAATAGAAAGCATTTAGTGCCATTTTCTTGTACAGATGCCACTGCTTGTTTATCTGACAATACACTTTTTTTCCTTTGAGCTGTCATCTTGGTGAATGACTGTGAAGGCTTAAGTGAAACTAGCTCTTAGCAGCCTCCTGCAGTTGTATGTTTGACATAAAAGGTCACAAGAAAGACATGATAGAAAGCATTTATACCTTTGTTTCCAAAAGCAAGTGATTTGATTTCTAACTCTTTTTCAATGGACACAGATAATCTTTTACATTCACAGTTCAATATGGTCATATCCTCCTACTCAGAAAGACCAACCATTTCTCCTTGGAAAGCCTTAAAAATACTGGACAAACTCATCCCAAAGCCAGATATATTTCTCAATCTGCCTTTCCAGTAGACTCTCTGGCTCAGCTTCACCACTAATCCCAGACCACCTCTGCTTGGACATGGGGGTTTCACTTCAGTAGTTAGCTTCAGGTTGAGAGCCTGTAGGTTGCAGACAATGGGGAAAAATAATGAATAAATAGGTTTATTCTCATGGAAAATTGACAGTCATTGAGCAGAGACCTTTTGCATTGCAGCACCCTCATTAAGCTGCACCTCAAAATCTAGATTATGTTTTTTTTCCCCTTTCAGTGTATTTACATCTATGACGTGCAACAGAAAGTGAACCCTAAGAATTTTCCTGTCTCATAAAGAGGATAGAGAAATTAGAATATGAATTTCATGGATTACATCACTGGATGGCCATGCGGTCAACCATTACAAATCTCCACAGAAGATCAAAAGAAAAATCCTTCATGATATTTCTTCTTTGCATCCATCTTCTTTATGTGTATGTGCCCTTACTTTGGTTTTATTACTGTTTTATATGGATTTAGTGTAATTAGTATTGGAAGCATAATTTTGTTTATCAGATACTAACGACTTGTAATAATAAAATCTGCTGCAAAGGTCATCTGTGTTAGAAAAAAAATAACTTCTTACAAGTTTTGAACATTGCAATAGGTTGGAGTCTCTTTCAGTAAAGCATTTAGATCAGGTTTTTAGTCAGGGATGGTTTGCGGTGATTCTTCCTTTGGGCTGAGGAATGTAGTAGGTGAGTTCTTTAAGATTCCTTCCTTACCTTAGATGACTTAAAAGATTGCTCCTCATATGACTTATAGAAAGTTGTAGCCGAACTGGGATTCAGGAACATACTGAAACCTCCCTGAGGACTTAGCACTGCTGTCTAAGTTGTTTAAACAGTTTTGATTTTTATATTTTTAACTTCTCTTATGAAATGTTCCAAGACATATATGAAAGGGAGTTCTTTTGATCGCTTTGTTTCTTCTTAAACCTATAATGTGAAGAACACCATTCCCACTGCTCCCATGGGAGGTACGGGAAAATGCAGGGAAAAGTCTCTAACACAAAGACTCTAAAGCAGGAGCTACTTGCTCATGCCACCCACATCTGCCCTTAGCCATGATGAAATCTTATACAATAGATTACTACGGACAGTAAAGGCCATTATGATAATCCAGTCTGACTCTGCTGCACAACACAGACCAAAGACCTTCACCAATCATTTCTGCATCAAGGCTGTAACACTAAGCTATAATCTGTCTTTTGAAAAAACACTCTAACTTGATTAGAAGAGCTATCACATCCCTTAATAGGTTGTTCCAACAGCTAGTTATCCTCACTTAAATTTTGCGTATTCAAGAACATCAAGCTTCAGCCTCTACAATTTGAATCTCTCTATTCCGCATCGAAGAGTCATAATTCTTCCACAATTAGATACTACTTGATTGTGATCTTAGTCTTTTAACCTTCTTCTGAATAGGCTAAATAGACTGTTATTTGTTATGCCCTCATGATAAAGGTCATTTTTCAGAACTCAGATCATTCTTGTAACACTTTTCTAGCTCTTTTCTGTTTGCCTTTTCTTTGAATTCCTGACCCTAGAAAAGAAAATTTTCAAACAATGGCCTCATTTAATGTCACCATTCCAACAAAATATTGATCACTACATTTAGCCCAGGGAACCAGCTGGTAAAAGCACTAGTATGCTTCAATAATAAAACATAATGGCATGGAAAAACATTGCACTAAATATTTCAGCCAAGAAAACAATTATGAGAACTTGGGGTTCATTATTAAGGGGTTTGTGGTTCATTATTGCACCCCTACTGTAATGTCCAACAGCCTATAAATAAGCTTACGTTATGCAAATCGGGTATAGCTAAAGGTTAGAAACAACTGATGTGATTAAACCTATGTACTAATTCTGGTGACTTTATCCTTCAGACATCCAGTACTCCTAGTACCAAGGAAAATGAATAATGAGTATGGTGCTCTGTAGCTGTGTATTGACCATGCGAAAATATGTACTGTGCAAATACATGACAGTTTGAACTTTAAGCTAGATTTCATAAAGTAGAGCCTGGATTGTTACACTACCATCAACAGACAAAGGATATAATTTAGCTAATCCACGAAGGACCTTTTTTTGAGCTGTGATGCTGTGGTTTCCTGTGCTTATAGAAGAATGTGTAATACTAATGATGAGTAGAATTTCTTTAGATGCCCCATCTGTGCTCCACCTCCTCATGTAGGTTAAGAAGAAACTAACCACAGAGGTCCAGTCTGAAAAAAAGTACTGTATCAAACATTTTTCAGCCTTTTATAGCCTAACATTAGAATTTTTACCTGTCTACAAAACTGCAATATATAAAGTTTCTCATTCATTTGACAACTTAAGATATTTTCTTTGATAAAAGCCCCATTTTCTTTTTGGGTCTTCCTTAGTTACAGCACCCTAAAGATTATCTGGAGTATAAGGTGCTACATTACCAGTGTTACTATTCCTTTTATTGTCAGTTTGAAAGGCATCAGATACATCACATTGTGTTGTGGAGCCCTTGCGTTCAGATCTGATAGCTCTGGGTGCGATTTAACAACACGGTGAGAGACAGAATGATATTCCTACTGTATCAGATCCTGTAGTATTACAGGGGAAGAAGAGAGATAAACCCATACTAGTGAGAACTACCACTTCATGCCACCTGCATGGATTTCCTAATGCAGCTCAGATAAACTCCAGTGCGCTTCCTTTCATATTACTCTCTTCTGCTATCCAGACTCTCCAGGTCTTGATCAATTTTCCAGATTTTATGACAACATCAAAATTCATCAATTTAAGGCACAGCCTTAGTGGAATAAACATTTCACAAACACACAGATGGCGTTTCAGCCCTGATACATATATAATTGGCAGGTGAATTGCTAGTGAACCAATCTTGAGAATCAAAAAGGCATAGTGACTCCTGTAGTTCATCTTAGCTTTAAAAATACTTAAAAATAGTCTTTTACAAACACTGAGTGCAATGATTCCGTGGTGGTTCACCTTGGCCAGCTGCCAGACACCCACCCAGCTGCTCTCTCATTCTTCCTCCTCAACAGGGAAGAGGGGGAACATAACATAAGAAAGCTCATGGGTCAAGGTAAAAACAGAGAGATCATTCACCAGTTACCATCATGGGCAAAACAGACTTGACTTGGGAAAAATTAATTTAATTTAAATAGATTTGGATAGTGAGAAAAAAAAGACAAAATTAAAACAACTATCCCCCCATCCCTTCTTTTTCCCAGGCTCATCTTCACTCCTTCATTCCCGACTCCTCTAATTCCTCCACTCCGAGCAGCACAGGGGGATGGGGAATGGGGACTTATGGTCAGTCCATAACAGTTCCTCTCTACTGCTCCTTCCTACTCACACTTTTCCTCTGCTCCAAGCATAGGTTCTCCAGGGGCAACAGCTTCCTTCAGGGCATATCCATCTGCTCTGGGTCCTCCACGGGCTGCAGTGTGGATAGCTGTTCTGACATGGTCCCCCATAGGCTCCAGGGGGACAACCTGTGTCACCATGGTGTCTCCAGGGGCTGCAGAGGAGTCTCTGCTTCAGTGCCTGGAGCACCTCCTCCGCCTCCTGCTTCACCGACCTTGGTGCTTGCAGGGTGGTTTCTCACACTTTTTTCCTCTCCTCTTCACTGTGTGGCATCTTGCCCGTTCTTAAATACGTTTTCCCAGAGGCACCACCAGCTTGGCTCATGGGGTCAGCTGTGTCCTGTGGTGGGTCCATTGGAGCTGGCTGGAGATGAGCATGTCTGGCACAGGGCAGACCCTGGCCTCTTCTCAGAGGCCATCTCTGTAGCCCCCCTCTGCTAACACCTTGCCATGGACACCCAATAAAGATTCATTCCAGGTTTGTAGCTGCTTTACAAACAACTGAAGGAATCCTGATCAAGAAATGAACGATTATTGCTACGTATACTGTGACTGAGCAAAACAATGGAAAGAATGAGTTACTGCCTTGTCTTGAGCCATTGTGCCTCCTGGGGCATCTTACACAGGATGCATGTGCTCTCCCTTGGCACGGGTGTCCTCTACCTGGCTGTCTTCCATCACCTATAGAGCTGGATGCAGAAGCAGCAATCCACAAACCGCATAGCATCTGTAGTCTTGGAAGAAAGAGCAGATTATGCTAGTGGAGTGATTTGCATGAAAACCCAGAGATTCATGTGTACATCAGGCCCTTTATGCTCCGATGTATAAGGTTGAACACAGGGAAGGATCTGATAATTTCAGAACCTAGCCAATAAAAAAGAAGTACTTAACTGTTTGAAAGGGAAGGTTACATTATGAGAATTACAATGCAATGCAAAGCAGAATCTTCTTGTGTTTGTTGGAATTTTGTAACCAAATTCCATTTCAGTGTGAATCACTTTTACTCACAGATCATCTGCCTCAGTGCACGTATTCAAAGGCTCAACAAAAGGAATAAGAAACTCTACCAGATGCCTCCAAACATTTATTCAATCCTCCCTGTGCAGTGGCTTGAACAAACCTTAGCATCCCAGCTCACCCACTTCTGCTCTTTTTCTTTCACGTGGTGGCGTTGACCTTCAGCCCTGAGATGACCTGATGAGCAGGGGTTAAAGAGATGCAGGGGATGCCGTAGAGAGATGCAAGGTTGCATTGTACAGGCTTTGCACAGCACGTGTGATATGGGGCATATTCTGGGGTGGAACAGCTGCTGCACAGTGTGACTTTATTTCATCATTTATGGCATTGCACGTTGTGTTTCAAGGATTCAGAAGGGCAGGTGCCTGACGTGGCATACCCAGGTTGGAGTTTGGGTTTTTTTGTTTGCTTGTTTTGGTGTTTTTTTTTTCCTAACTTTGAAATCTTATTTGCAAATTAGACTAGATTGTAACTCTTGCAAGGTCTCAAAATCATCAGCCAGCACCAGGCCAGCTTCCCATCCAAAAGAGAAACAATGAATCAGAGAGGTTTCTTAGATGACTGTGTGTGTTTATGTGAAATGTTTACCAGTCCTGGTTGTTTGAACAGAAAGAGAATAGAGATCAATTTTTTTACATGCCTGCCAGGAAGAGCAAAGAGAAATTGATTTAATTTGGAAGAGAGAAGATTCTGGCTGGATGTTAGGAAAAACTTTGTAGCAGATAGGGAGGCAAGAGCCCAACTCAGGACAACGTGTCATTGAGGGCTTTCAAGAAGAGGTTGGGCAAGCATCTGCGAGGGCTGATGCAGGAGCAGCTATTCTGCACCAGTTCAGGGATGTGGCCTAAACAATCTTTTGAAGTTTTTGTCTTTGGTTTTATAGTTTAGTCGGTGCAAACTATAAATAGCTAGTGTTTAATCTTATTGTACACAGAAAGACTGGTTTTTCCTCGTGTAAATTCAATTAAATATTTGAGGGAAAAAAACAATGAAATTAACCTTCCAAACCAATGCCTGTTCAATGAAAGGACAGCACTGACTTTGACAAGCAATTCAGTTCTGGGCACGTATATGTTCTGTATTGGCTACAGGACCTTTGAGCCGAGAAAGGTTATTCCTTACATGGATCCAAAGCAGGAAATGCTCTACAGTCTGTCAGAGTTTAAGGGCTGCTTGTTAGACAGAAGTACTTGTGATGATACCTGGTGCTGTGCTACCCAGTTGCAGGTGGAGCTGTGAGTTTTCTCCTCAGCAATCTCCCCATTTTTCAGTCCCTCTTGTAGCACTTCTGTGCCTACCTTCAGGATTTGAATTTCAGTGTTACAATTCCCCAGCACTCAGAATGTCCATCTAGGTACGTATATTGTGGCAATGCCAGCAACGTGCACAGTCCCCCTATATTTTTCTATAGTAGGATTTTCTTTCATATGACTGCAGAACATCATCTTTCTTAACCAACTGGTAAAACAGGTAAGACAATTCACTGGCAAAGCCAACTGATGTGTATAATCAAGGAAACCTGAGAAATTTTTCTCCAGAAGCAGATCTGTCAGTTTTCAGACCAATTTTGTTAATCAAACAAAACCAGGTGTGGGAGCTAAAAATAGAGCTGTAACGTTACATATCTTTTGTTCTGATAAAAATTTTGTCTCACTTTTCTTTCTTCCAGAAGCACACTGTAAGATAAGTTGAATTAGAGAATTGAAACATTCTGCACAAATGTGGATTAGAAATTTTCTGTGTAACAATTAGAAGCTTTCTGTGTAACAAGGATTTGGGGGATGGACTAGATGACTTTTAAAGGTCCCTTCCATCCCAAAGCATTCTATGATAAGTTTTGTAGCTAGTAGCAAAAAACTGTACACTTGGAAAAGCATTAAAATCTGCATCATGATAGCTAAAAATATGTTTGTTCTAGTACCTTATGTTTAGACCTGGGTGAACTAGTTAAAGGAAAGATTCTATTTTTATTGCTATTTATGTTTAACGTGATAGAAACAAGAGTCTTGTGTATAATTGGGCCCTCATTGTTAGGCATGATACAAATAGAAAATAATTCTTTGCTAAGGAAAAGAGGATAGAAAGAGATTTAAAAGTATGTATTCACATACATAAGGATAGAGTAAGGTGATTAGAGTAACTGCCTGAAAGATTTTGGCATAAAGAGGCTTTTGTAATACATTATTAAAAAAGACCTATCGGGCATCTGAGTGTGTCCCTCCACGTGGGACTGTCTATAAAAGTACAGCCTCTAAAAAACAGAATTATAGAATGCCATGAGGATTACCTTCCTCTCTGCTAGCAAATAACTGGAGAACATTGCTGAGGCCTGACTCAACACCCCTGTTAACGAGGGGCAACTCTGTAGGCTTCTGTAGAATAATGCTTTGTGACAGGTGCAATGGTGAAAGGTCCTTGACTTGTAACACCTAAGTTCATCAGGGGTTTAACTCCACTGGCCCTCAAATACAGCCAATAAACCAGACCCTCACTCTGAGAAGTCTAATTTTTCTAGCAGAATGCAGCTGCTCTGATATATCAGAGGAAGTTGAGTATAAGCATCACCAGTGACTGAATTTGGGTTTTATGTTATTGTGTTTTACTTCATGAATTTTGGTTTAGAACAACAAAGATTAAGCCATTTTGCAATATTTGCTTTTGTATGCTACAGTATGAATGCAAGAGATTTGACTTTCTCCTGAATGCTTACACAGATGCACACACAAGGTAAGGTTTTACTTCTCAAGTATAAATGGTTACAAGAGGAGGAGGAGAACATAAGGCTTAGAACAATAAGCATGATAATGAGCAATCTGGATGCTGACCATACTCACTGCCAACTGCTTTTATGAGCATTATCAAATCAAAGGGAAAATGTGCTAAGGGGAATAAGGATGAATCAATGCGTGGAAAACTGAGGGCAGCGTAACACATACTTTGATCCTATGGCAACTGAATTATTTAGATTTAAGATTGGAAAATGATCTGTCTGCATAATTTCAGTAGCAATCTCAAAACCAAAGAACATTTCATTTCCTTGCTTCATTACCTCAGTCGATGGATGGAAACAGTAACAATAGGACTATAAAGAATGATTTTTTGTTATTATTATTATTTAATAAGGTTTCATTTAATGTACACAGCTAATCCTGTTCTGGAGATTGAGAGCAAAACATAGGGATGGAACTGGTATTAGAGGTTAATATTCCCTGTGATATAGGGGGAATATTATTAAAGCAATAGTGGAACAAATCCTTCATAAAGGGCCTCTTGGTCATGCCATCAGACTGCTCGTGAAATCTGTGAGTGCAGTCTGTTTGGACAAACAAGCTTTGCATGTGAAGACTGCCATAAGCGCTTGCAGATGTCGGGTTTCACCTCCTGTGCCTACAAGACCTGAAAACAGCATGAGGCTGAGGCCCCTCAGCAGACATGCCCTTGTATGATCTCACCTAATAGATGCAGGAATTAATGTATTGTGAGATTTTTTGCTTATCCTCCTTGCAAGGCTTGCACATGGAAAGTTCCCTGAGCACCTGCCTTTCTCTGTGTTCTCTGCCACGGCCTGGGCTGAGCTGCAGGGGCCATTTGCTGGGACTCGCAAAGTGGCCATTCCTCGTTCTCCCTTTGTGACAAATTCAATCCAGCCAGAACTGGGACCACAGCCATTACTCGCACAAAAGCATATGGGAATTTATTAATATCTCCCTTCTCCCACCTGCTCTTCAGGACTGTGGAAGATTTCTCTTCCAGCCCTTGAGCTGACTTGCTGCCTGGTCTGACAGCCTTGCTCTAAGCTCTGCGTGTGTGTGTTCCTGCATGCCTCTTGGTTTTGTCAAGACTGTTCCCTGCCACATATAATTACATATTTGCTGGGCCACAGAAATTGCGATTTTCTTCCTGCTTCAGACTGAGCATTAGAGAGTTCAGGACTGAAGCTCAAGTCTCCCTTTTTTTCATGAATATTGTAAGACTTAAGTTCTTGGGTTGCACTTTACTCTGGGCAAAATGATATTTAAATTATTCTTTGCATGGAGGAAGAGTTTCCACATGTGAAAGAAAGTGGCTCTCCCCTGTCAGATTACCCTGCAGAGTTGTGGTTATAGGAAAGCCATGAGAAATAAGAATCAAATTTCTTCTGCAGAGAACTTGAGTAACAGGGGAAAAAAGCTCAATTCCTACCCCAAATTTACCCCATGGTATTCCTGTAAATACCAGGGAAAGAGAGGTACACTCCTGAAGCCCAACTAGCTGCCTGACACCCTGCGAAAATGTCTCTCCACCCTACCCACCCCACCCACCTGCAAGGATTTTTCCAGCTGCAATGTGATTAGCATGCAGTTTTTGCAGACACTCATTCATATTGTCCCACTCTCATTACATGAGCTTTCTGCCCTCATATAATATATAGGGAAGAAAATGGCTTAATTTGAGAGTTTATGAATCACCAGAGTTCAGCACTGGACACAAATTTGAGCACTGTGATGCCCAAGTCCCTTTACAGAGCTAGCTGTAAATGAATGGTGCCACCTGACTATATCCGTGAGTGTTACCACTGCATCATACAAAGTTTCCTGTTTTAAAGTTTAAATCCATGTTTATTTGTCCATAGGATTATTTTGCCTACAGCCTTATATCTAGAGTGTGATTGAAGGATTTACTAAGATGACATATATGTCAGCATAAAAATAAATATTACTTCAGGACCATTTTAAACACACCAGAAGTGTATCCTTAATTGAGTCTTGCTTAGTGGCCTGGGAATACATCTTATGTAGGATTGATTATGCACTCCTGAGTTAGCAGGAAACATGCATGCAAAAGCACATGACATAAACAAAGCTCCGATGCAAAAAGGTTCAGAATAGAACTCTTAACGGAGATGTTTCCTACAGGGACCTCTCGGCATTGGCTTTGTTTAGAAAGGTCTCATGATCTCACAGGAAAAGAATTTAGCTTCTAAGCATTTGGTGTGTTTAGAAATGCAAATATCTTTGTCTCTGGCATTTCTGATGGCTTGTCAGATTTAGGTTGCTGAAAGTGTGTGTAAAAATATTCAGAGAAATGACCTTCTTTTCCTTTTAATATGATATCCCCAAATTATCATCTCTGCTGTTCTAGTTTCCATTTCCTTTTGAGTCAAGACCAATTATCCCTGCAGCTTTCCAGCTGAATGCAACAACATTTCAGGGTACCTCTCACCTATTTACACACTGTAGTGCTCTGAAGCACAAATGCACACACTGCTCATCTGTCAATCAACAGTTCTTTAATAACTATGGTACACAAAGAAATTTTGCAATCATATTCTACAGAATATGTCTAAACCTACTCTGAACCCTCTTCACGCCCTCTTGACCCTCAGAAAGGTAAAGCAGATTTTGATCCGCTAGTTGGGAAGGGGGTAATTTTGTCTTCAGTATACCCTTGTACTATTTGTCAAATGTTAAAAAATTATCTCCAGAGCCTCTCTGACTAGGAAAGCAGGTAGGATTGCAAACTGTCTCTGCTTTCATCGCCACCAGCTACTCAAACAACATTTTTTACAATGACATAGTTGCCACCACACCTGTTCCTACTAGCATAAGTACAATGTGTCCCAACATAAGGAGCAATGTCTCCAGAGTGGTTCAGCCTGTGAATTATGATTAAGGACACGTTTGCCCCATGCTGCGGAACACGACATGGAGATTCCTGAGGTGCCACTGACATCCAGTGTCCCAGTTAGCCTTTTTTCTGTTATTTTATTGCTTTTCGCAGAGCAGCTTACCTTGTTGAGCAACTTCTCTTACTACAACTGTTGTGGCTGGTAAGCTGAAGGATGCTGCAGGGTCCCTCCCAGTGCCTGCCCTCTTACTGTGGTGAGCAATGACACAAGGAGGTACAACGCAACGTCTTTCTTCAGTCAGGCTAGAGAGCCTGGCTCCTTCAAAAGGCTTTGCTTTCCGACCCCAGGCCACAAGCCCTTTTCCAGTAGCTCTCCTCAGTAGCTTAGGGAAGAAGTGATGAATTCCACAGCTTGCTAGGTTGGTATTGGGGTTTGGTCAGGGTATCGATGTTGGTTATTTTTAGAAAGGTTTTACAGGCTATCACAACAAGATACAGAGAAATTTAAGACACTGCAGTGAGAGTAGAATTTACTAGGTGAAATTTGTTACTAGTATAGCTCCATAGAAATATCCCAGCAGGGAATTTGGCCCACAGCCTTTTTTAAATACAAGAGTTCTCAGAAGCCTTTGGTGACATGGAAAAGACAGTTAAAGGCAACAATTAAATAACAGTTGTCCTAAAGCCAACTGGAAATTGCCTTTGATATCAGAATCCATCTGTGCCAATAAGTGAATCCTACTGGGGAGAAGATGAAACAAAAAGAAATAAAAGTGTCGTGACTACTGGTGGACAAGTAGATGAAATTCAATTAGCTTAGCTTGAAACATGCTTTCACCATTGTAAATGAAGTTTAACTTTTCCCCCTAAGTACCGGAATGGAAACTGTTCTGCACATCCTGCCGTGAGAACAAAAACTTCTCTGGGTTTTTTTTGGACTTCCCCCCAATAGCTTATATATTATTATTATTACAGCTTGAAATCTCATTTCTTTATGCTGAGAAACAGCTTCCATACCTATCAGGGGAAAATGAAAGTATTTTCATCATGTGGTATATGTACATATTTTATCTGAGCAATAGTACTCATTATTATTCCCTATACAGAACACAGGAAATCTATGAATGCCAATTCTGTAGAACTTTCTAAACCAAATTTCTTAATCTGCACCCTCTTGAATGTTTTCTTCTCATCATCCAGCTCTGAATTTTGTGCCCTGAAACGATTGCTGTAGTATTATGTAACAGGCATTCCCTCTTGAAGCTAATAAAAAAATGCCTCACTAGCTGTTACTGCCACAAATTCTTTTGAAAAATGACATTCTCTTCTTAATAATGATCTTCTCAGCTGTGTTTTAGAAGATGAAAATATAAAGCAACCTCTGCTTCAGTAATAATGATCTACTACTTTTTCATACCCTTTTTAGTAAAATACTTTCACCCATGCATATGATTAAAAAATCAGCTTGCTGATCAGTTGGCTTTAGAACTGTCACAAATTTTTGATCAAGAAATGTACAGTAGATGAGCCTGAACAGAATTTACGCTGATCGAATGATAGTAAATGCTTTATTGATAGAATATATTATGAAAACAAAAAGTTCCGATGGCAGGGACTGAATAGTAAAAGGTATTGTTTTATGACAACAAAAGATTCCCTGAAATGATTTTCAAAAGCTACTAAACATAACAATAGAAATTCATTATAATCGAAACAAAGAGATTTAATGTAGGGCTCTTTGCTTGGGATCAGATGCAAGGAACCAAGATTTTCAACCCCCGTTGTCTAAAGTTACTCTCTTTAGCCCAGACTGAAAATACTTAAATCCCAAACTTGAGTTTTTGCCCTGCTAATGGAGCAGCTCTTTCTGAAAACAACCAATGCTCATCATCCGAGACAGGAACTGCTAAGTTGTAGCCATGTGTTTGGGTAGTCTTCCCCTTGGAGCATTGTGGTTTGTTTAGTTAACATTGGTGAAATCCAGCTTCTGACAAAAGCATTTACAAAATTTACTCTTAGTAGAGAATAAAACCAAAGGCAGAAATATGCCTGTCATGTACTCACATTATCACCTCTAAGTTCAAATGGAAAACACTAGTTTAGAAATCCTGATATTTCATACAAAAATCTCTGCCAACAAGTGACTTATTAGTCATCAGAATTTTTCATGCCAGTCTTCCTACTGTTTCTCTTGTTTGGATTTTAAGAACTTTTTCAAGAAAAAAACCCCTGAAATTCTTAATTTTTTGCAGGTATGGATTTTTATTTTTCTCCATATTTCTGTAGCAAAATAGGAAAAAATGTGCAAGTATGAACACAGAAATAGAGGAATAGAACTATAGAAAAGGGGGCTTTAAGTCATATGGTTTGGGTGAGTTTCTTCCAACATTGCTGTTTTCCATTTGAAAAAAACTAGGAAATATTAAAACTCTGTGAAAAACATTGATAAAATGGGAAAATAAGGTTGAAAACTAGTTCCAGTTCTCCTGCTAGGTAGCTAGTGGTACAAAATAGGCTTTCATTTTTGTTAATTACGTTTTTTTCATTGAAATGCCTTTGAAAATGGAATATAACCTGTGGGGCGGCTTAGGGGAAAATCTTCCCCATTTGCTAGCATTACACACATACGTAAACAAACCATTCCTAGGAGAGTAAACACATCATAACTTAAGGAAACAGCATAAAAATCCCTATACAAACAGCAGTGAAAAACTCCCATCCTCAGTGACTTTAGTGGTAGCTTGTTTCTTTCCTTTCCATCCACTGCTCAGATGGTCCTTCTAGGAACACCTCCACCCCACCTCTCAGACCTGGTCACAATTTCCAGGTGTTTTGGTAGAAGTCTGTCTCCCATTCCAAGTTTGATTCAACTGGGCAACCCACTCAGTTCATTTCCTGTCCTTTGCAATGTTTTTTGGTGTTCTTGAAATCTGCTGCTACCTCTCATCAAAGTCTGTGCACTGTATTCCAGCAAAACCCTCTCAGTTTTGTCACATTGTTCTCATGCAGAATAGGCATCAGCTATTAAGGCAGCTGAACATCTTAGTAGGTGTGTAAAAATAATCTCTACCTTTATAAGGTAAGAGCTCCTTCCCTTTCTCCCCTCTGAGCCCTGGAATCCAAATTCAAGTACAATGATGGATCATTTCTAGAAGAATTATGAGTAGTTGGCCCATGAAAAATAAATGCTCTGTGACAGCGTATTTCCATTTCATGAATGAATGATACTTTCTCCTCTACAGTCTCTTCATAGGATTTACTAATCAATACCATGAGGCTATGCTGCAGTAAAAGAAGGCTGAAGCTATAAATTCTTCAGTATTTCTCTACCTGATTTTGGAAGAACCAGTAATACAAGAATTGTATTTTGTGGTCACATATGCTGAATCTATTTGTTTCTACTGGACAATATATATTGCAGTCATCGTTCCAGCAAAGCCATAGTTATGGTTTTAATAGCCCAGTTGACCTAAACACTAGTTTTCTCAATTATTTTGGGGGTTGAAATGTCACATACTGGTTTCCAGCACAGAACTGAAGCTTTTCTAAAAAGCTAGCAGAAAACCCAAATAATCTGCACTGGAACATGCCTCTTTCATGGGTTAGTTTCTCCTAGGCTACATTTGGAAGCTGATGTTGATGGACTAGGAGCCATCTGTAGCTGCTGCACACTGCAGAACTGTGTTCTTTCTTATATATTACTCAAATTTATCCCCAGATACACTTACCCAAAGAAAGAATTATTTTTCAGTATTATAGGTCTTTGGATCTAAATGATTACAAGAAGGCATCATCAACTGGGAGGGGCAGTCGTGAATGATAGGAGTGAGCCTGCTTGTGTTTGTGAGCTCTAACATCAGTTAATTTAATTGCAGTGCAGGACTTTCCTATTTGAAATGAATAGCAGTCTGTAAATGCCAGCTTACAGTCATTTTGTTGCTTTATTTTCTTGCACTAGCTGCACTGTTGCAGGGGGTTTGTGGAACAGGGAGGAAATGAGAAACATGAAGGAAGAAAAAGAGAAAGGGACATTAAAGAAAGTAAAAAGATAATTAATGGGCATTAAAGGGGAGCAATCAGGGGCCTATAAAACCAATATCCCATTATTAAGGAAGGCAATTCAGTCATAGAGTCAGTGCACAGACAATTACATTCTTGCCAAGGAACCCTGAGGCTATTCATGGAATTATTTACGTGAACGTGTGTGTGTGTGTGTGTGTGTGTGTGTGACTGCTCCTTGAAAAAGAATAAATATGGAACTTTAAGACAAAACAACTTTTAAAAGCACATGACAAATTTACATATACATTAAATCAATCTAAGGGGGCAATTTACAGCTTTAACAATACAAAATAAAAATATATAGTTATCCTGATCTATACAGTGTTTATCCACAATGCAATTATTTATTTTAATTGTTTGAGTTGAATATTCAGCTAGCATATAAAGAAAGCACTCGTCATTTCTTTTGAGCGTCGAAGGTTTAAAAATGGCTTATTTCTGATATTTTAATCTTGGGACATATGTAGTTCTCATTGTAGGATGTGCAATTGCTTGGGAAATAATTGTAAAAATAACTTCAAAGAACAGGAACAGAGCACACAGATTTAGAAGCCTCATGAGTGCAGTTTTCTGGATATATGTAGACAAAACATTGACATTTATCATTCCAGATTTTTTTCCACATTCAGACAATTTGTCATTATTTGTATCCAGAGCAGGAATCATGCTTCTAGGCATTCAACTTGCACATAAGAAACCCCAAAACAGGAACTGCCCCAGAAATATCAAAGTCTCAGTGCAAGTGCTGCTCCCAGAATCAAAGCTCCCAGAGATTAATGCCTCCTTCCCAATGCTGTACTGCAGACAGTGAGAGGTTTTGCACTGAATATTTGTGAATAATATGAACTTAAGCTAAGCAGGAAAATATAAGGCAAAAGTTTTCCTCTAAAAATCGTTCTGGCCTTCAGCGATAATCATAGAATCATAGAATCATTTAGGTTGGAAAAGACCCTTAAGATCATTGAGTCCAACTGTTAACCCAGCACTGCCAAGTTCACCACTAAACCAGGTCCCTAAGCACCACATCTACACATCTTTTAAATACCTCCAGGGATGGGGACTCAACCACTTCCCTGGGCAGCCTGTTCCAGTGCTTGATACCCCTTTCGGTGAAGAAATTTTTCCTAATATTCAATCTAAACCTCTCCTGGTGCAACTTGAGGCCATTTCCTCTCATGCTATCACTTGTTACCTGGGAAATGAGACTGACACCCACTGGTAAATCATCAGTTCTGCAATATCTTCTGTAGACACATAAAATAGCAAACTTGCACTTTTTACAACTACTTCAGTGTACAAGAGTTTGGGGAAGCTACAAAAGTTAGGTATAAAAGTAGACATTGATGATCACTATTGCAACCCTCAAATTTCAAGTCATTTAAAGCAAAACCAGAGGACAGATGAACTCTAACAAGTAGTACCTCAGTGACTATTCTCAAGTTTTTATTATATGTTTTTCTAACAAGAATGATCTAGGACCTCTGTAGCGCTTTTTTTTGTTCATAACTTTCAAAAATATTTATGAATGAAGTAATATTGTGCATATCCTATCATGAAACAAAGAGGAAAGAGATTGAAATGACAGGTTCAAAGTGCATAGCACAATGGGCTAGAGGCCGGCAATGGAACTAGATAGGAATCCTTGTCCAGTCCTCAACAATGTCTCTGTTTGCTGTTAACTTCTTATAAAACAGAATTTTAAAATTTTAAAAGTTTTGGGCCCAGAACTCGCACTTTTATTCCATCTGAATAGTACCAAAGACTAAATAAAACTGCTGTCATTTTAAAATGTTTTTGGAGTCCCTGTCATGACAGAAAAGGTCCTGAAAGAGTTTTCTGAAGTTTCTGAAGCCAGGTGGGAGCGTGAATGGTACCAAGCACCTCTGGAGCTTCATAAAAGACAGTGAAGGTGGGCAGAAAGAAAGGATTTGGTTTGATAATTAAACGGAACAGCATATTTATCAATGGGACCTGTACTCTGTTGATCCCATGAACAAGTTTAGCAGGGAACAAATGTAGCCTGTGGCTTCATGATGCTGTTGATTCACACTCCTTCACCCAGGTGGGCTTCAGCTGCCTCAGCGGTGTCCAGAGAGCAGAGACCACAGCAAGCAGCTGCAAACTGGGTCTGCTCACACCTTGCTGCAGATTTGGCCCCAGGAATCTGGTTTCTTTCTGAAGTGGACACAGAGAGGAAATGCCACATCTACAGAAGGGTCGGGCACCTTCCATGCAAAAATGAATGAGGAATGAAGCAACATGTGTCATGGTCAGAGACTCCCATGGCTCAGGCTTTAACTGAAGTCTTCAGCTGTGTATGGAAACATACTCATTTCCCTGTTATTTTTATCCCACTCACGACAGCTATGGTGATCATGATTTGGTGCTTTATGACCTATATTCTTCACCACTTCAGAGTCAGTAGATCATGAAGGCACATTTGACTTGCTGAACATAAACACAGTTTGTTTTATTTGGGGAAAAAAAAAAATCAAAAGCAATATTTTGACCGGAGTTCTAAAGAAAATGCCTGTAAAATATTTGTATGTATACATGCCTCTGCTGTGTTAAGGACCAGAGGAGGGTTTGGCAGGAGAAGGGAACATGCTGTAGGGTCTCTAGTTACTAAATTGATTCTAAACAAAGAAAAGGTTTGTGCCATTGACCCAGCCAAATGTGTGTTACACAGAATTTGCACACAGGAGGTAGAAAAGTTTTACAGATCTAGAGATCCAAATGGCCTAAGGAAGAGATGAGCAAAGTTTGCCCACCTATAGCAATATATGTGCATCTTTCTATAGACTATTATTTTGATGCTGTCCAATTACTAGGACTTTCCTTTTGTTTATTACTAGGACGAAACAGGTTTTAGAGACGCAGGCTAATTCAAGTTGGAAGGGACCTCAGGATGTCTCTAGTCCAGTCTCCTGCTCCAAGCAGGGTCAGCTATGAGGCCAAATCAGGTTACTCAGGGCACTATCCAGTTGGGTCTTGAAAACCTCTAAGGACAGACAGCACAGTCTCTCTGGGCAACCGAGATGATATTTTATTACATGACATATAAAACCTCAGGGATAAGTAAGTGCATTGAGTAAATCGCGTTGTGCTTGATTAATTAGAGAAATGGTTAATTTGCATCCAAAAGTCCTAATGAATCTTTGTAATGTATTTATTCCTAATGTTTATTTTTGCGTTACCAAAATAGAAAGGGAACAGTTATTCTTGTAGTCCTGTAAAATATCTTTTCTGTTTGTTTCTCCTGTGAAAGAAAGGGAGGGGGGAAAAAGTACTCTCTGTCATTAATAGTAACTGTCACCACAACAAAAATCTAGTTAACAACACAAAAAAGTTGTGACTTTTTTTAAAAAACATTGTAACTTGAGGGCAGCCTCAACCTATGTGACTATCAGTTATCCCAAGCTGGAGATGGCAGAATTAGGTAAGAATGAACTTTCTCCAGGAACAGACAGGTTCCTTGTCCTTCCACATTTACTATGCATGACTACTTTTTAACATTACATCTACCTACTCTTTTCCTTTAATACCATATTTGGGGACAATCCCTTCCCTTAGTTATGAAAAGCATGAGTTTGATAGACATTGACTGGCATTTCTGAAGGTGGTAAATATTGTCAAGAAGCCTCCTCTGTACAAAACGTTCACCTGGCATTTAAGTTCCCTCTGTGGTCATCATTTTGCCTGAAAAATATATACAGAGTTGCTCAATAACCCAAAACATTCCTTCCCAACAGGGGTGTTGCCAGTTAGGGAGTCCATCATGACTAACACTGGAATCACGTATGTTATTTGTTGACTCTAACATTTATTTTTCGTTAGGTTTCCAGGTAATTTCTGGATTATTGAAGACATAGGTTCAGTAATCTCAAAGAGATGATCTTCAAAGTGTGAGAAAAGAATGATCTAGTGATCCACATTGTATCCTGAGACACTTGGCAGGCACTAAAAGAAATAGAAGATATGAAAGATCCCTGGGTTTATCTCTGTTTTTCTGCCTGAAGTTGAGCCTTGACCCATAAATGAGGCTGGCTATTTCAGTGACTAGTTTTTGGGATCTCAGGTTTTTTTTTTTTTTTTAGTAGTACTTCTGATTTCTGTACTTTGCCAGAGGTACAGAAAAAGTCCACCCCCTTGGGGTGTAAATCATAGGTCAGAGTTATGCCCTGAGGTACCTGTTCAATACATGGAAAAAACAGGCATCTAGAAATGGGAGTGTGAATCCAACACTGATGACTAAAAATACACAGTCCTTAAAAACGCTAGTAATGCCAGTGCCTCCTCACAAATGGGAGGTAATGCCTTACTTTTTTCTGCAAAACCCAAACCACATGGCCTGCCTGCCAGATGCAGACAAGCAAAGGAGAGGAACATTTAGTTTGTGTATCCTGATAGAATTTGTGTGCAAGTTCTGTGGACGTGCAACGTTCACAGAGCCAGAAGCAGACCTTTAAAGCACAGGCAGAACTTCGTACATTGGAGCTCAGTGGGGGTCTGAGAATCAATAGTGGATTTGCAACTGGAAGGATCCACATAAAGTACAAGCTTGTTAAGATTTACCTACCTAAATGTCATTAATCTTTTGGTTTCTCATCAGCAAAAAGGGCATGGTAATCCCTCCTTAATGCATAAAGACATTGACAGACTAAGTATAACAAAGGTTATGAAACATTTAGATACTGTGATAATGGAGCTCAGAGCTGAGTGCCCATAAACCCAGGGGCCTGAGCTGCCCAGGATCCAGGAGCCTGGAAGTCTCGGCTTTCTGGCACCTTATCCAGCAGCCTGCCCAGGAGCCAGCCAGACAAGCCAGTAAGCAGTCAGGCCAGCAGAAGCTGATTAAAGATCTCCTGGTTTCCATTATATATGGGGCAAAACAGACACATTCTTTAAGGAAAGATCAGATTTCATCAAAGTGGCATTTTTCTGGCAGGAGAACATGCCATGCAGGAATCTTTAATCATTTCTATTGCTAATTGTGTTGTTAAAACAATGCATCATGTTCCTCTGATATACCATGGGGCAAACCAAAATCAGCAGTCTGATGGACTGACTAAAAGTCTCCCTTTAATCACTGACAGAAATGGCTGCTGATGTAAACAAATCAGTGCCGACCTTAGTGAATGCACATTTATAGACACTTCAAAACTCTGCACACAAGCATTTATTGGTGATAAAACAGTATGGCTTGGAGTGAGTCAAGAACTTAGCATCACTCCTGTTACCCACTAGAGGTACTTACATATAGCACAACCCAGCATCGAAGCACCTCACAGGCAGTCTTCTGGGGAGTCCTCCCAGCACACCTGGGAGGAGAAGAAGCGCTATCCACCCTTTGTAGATCACACACTGAGGCATACAAAGTAAAGGCACAGCAAGCGTGTGCTGTGTATTGTACTCAGGTTGCAAGCAGGGAGTGCAAAAAGGGAGCAGAAAGACAAAGTGCGAGAGTCTGCTATAATGTGGAGTGATTCAATAGGCACATATTTTCATACTCTAACCTTTGCTTGATACTTGAAATTGCTCCTCCCGGTACAGCTGCAAGGGCCCCAGCTGAACAGCTCCACACATTGGTTGCACCAAAATCTGATGAGAGTCACATCTGAGTAGGTGGTCTCAGAGAGGGCATCCCCACCACAGACAAGATTAAACTTTTTCCTTAGTTCAGCTTTTTCTTTTAAAATTTAGTTGGAGTGGCTGGGGGTTTTCAGGGCTGATATTTTTCCCGGTATTTGACATGTGTTGCTTTCCACATAGAGAATGTCCTTGTGGAATGAGAGTGTTAGTCTACTGAGAGACAAAAAGCTAGATCAAATAAAACATTTATGTGCCTAAAGGAAAGGCATTTTAGCTGCATCACCTTTATAAATAGTCTATTGGTGAAAGTACTCAGTGAGGAAGTGGGATACCTCAATATTAATTTCCTACTCCAGCAGACTAGGTTGAAAGGGATGCTGTGCTGAAAGTGTTCCGCTACAGAAGAAATAATTTGAAATGTTGGGTCAAAGGCATAGAGAACAAAACCAAGAGAAACATGTCCCTGCAGCCTAGGGTTAGCCTCTCTATTAAGTGTGCTGTACATCTCAGAACCAGTCAGGTTATTATTTCTCTGACTCATATCACTTACTAGACATCACACCAAAAGACCTACTCCTACTGGCCTGCTTTTTATTAGAGGAGACTTAACAGAGTTAATGGAGGGAAATATGAATCCTCTTTTTTTTCTCCTGTTGTCAACAAGGTGTACAGCTTTCTCTGCCAGCAGAGAGCTATCAGGAAAGAGTATTATACAAAATGAATGACTGCTGTTCACAAAAATGCTGAAAGACAACTAATTGATTTTGATGAAGCCGGCAGCCATATGTATGTACTTTACATTCAGGAACTTTAATAAAGCATTTTTGTTAAGAGAGTTACGTATAGATAAATTGAATTAAGTGCTCGTTTACTTTTCATTAGATTTTTCAAAGAAGTATAGTAAAGAAAATTGCTTTACATCAGAATGCTATTTATTGAGAGAAAAGCTCTTTTTTCTAGTGTAAACAGTATCATCAGTGTAGTCTATTAGAAATAAGCCTCTGCAATTTTGCATTAATTTCTGTTTTCCAAAAGAAAAAAAAAGGATGGGGCGGGGGGGGAGGAAGGAAGACTGGTATCGCGGTAAGATGTTAGGCTAGGACTAGGACACCAGGTTTCAATTCCTAATGTTTTCCATGCCTCTGTTTCTTTTTTACTATAAGATACTGGCAATCTTTCTCTACCTTATCAACTGTTGTGCAGTTGAATTAAAAAATGTTTGGGAAGTATAGTGAAGAACATGTGCTAGAGGAGAGATAAACTACTTAAAAGGTCTTCTGTTGTACTCTAAGGCCTGCCACTTCAAACAAAGGCAACGTACCAACTGTAGGTATCACCTAAATTCAGACCAAGCATGATAGCACTGTGAGTGGAAGATACCCCAGCCTTTCCCACTAAACCAGCAGTAGAGTGATCCAGCCACTGGAGGTCTGGGCATCTGGTATAGCCATCTGAACACTGACTCTGATTCAATTTGCCACTTTTTGCTTCCTTGAGAAGCAGTATTTCCACTGTTTCCATGATACATACCTCCCTAAGTCTTTCTTAGGAGTTCAAAGTGATTGGGAAGCCACAAAATTAAAGCCAGCTCGGTTATCAGAATGGGATCTAGGGAAATTTCACAATACACCCATGACCCTTCAAACTGCTGATTACTCCTTTCTCACATGCGCTAAGTGTCCGACTCTCCCATTTCTGTCCTGGAACTGAGATGTGCAGGGTGTATAATACGAACTGATGCTTTTTGCTAAAACTAGACTATATTCAGTTTAGCATTATTGATGCTACATGGCCTTTTGGGTCCGAGTGCCAAACTGTATTTTTGGCTTAATTTCAAGGACAAAGGACAAACTTAAGCTTGGTTTTGAACACTGAAGTGAGCAATCCCTTATCCCTACCTTCTCCCATGTCATCTTTTGTATGGCCTAGCTGACCCACAGATCTGGAAGGTAAATTAACATTTGCTATTGTGCAATGAAAAAGGCAAATTCCTGCACTGTACTTGTCTACAGTGCAAAGAAGTTAAGTAAATATTAATTCCTGCAGTGTTGCAGGTAGTCATTTCCTCACGCACCGTCTCCCCTCCAAATTAGAGCTTTTTCTCTGAAGCATCTAGTTGCCTTCTGCTCACCAACAAGGTCACAATGAGCAACCATGAAAACAAACTCATAGACAGCATCTGGCCTTCATTTTGCACAGCTTGTAGGTATTCTCTCCTTCTTGACCGTAGACATAGTTTAAGGTTAGAACATTCTCCTGAACTGCATGTCATTACTGATGTTTCCTACAAAATCCTTACACTTCTCAGATGCTGTTCTAACCAATACCAACTTCCATGGAGCAAGAAAGAGACCAACAGTTTTCTTCTCCAAAAAACAGATGCAATCAAGATAATGCTCTTCACACAGCTTATACTGAAAAGATACAGTAGGGTTTGTTGCTCTGGTTATATAGTCAAAAACCCCTTGACCCACACCTTCCATGGGTTAGAACAGTAGTCAAAGTTAAGCAGAGAGGATTCCTGTCTTTCAGTTCTTGTACATTTATGTGTAAATGTGTGCTTACATTCCTCAGGCACATTTACTGAAAAAGAGGCAATGTCTAAGGAAGCTCCTAACATCCTTGCCCACACTGAGTAGTTCCCTCATTCACAAGTAAAGTCTGCTGAAGTTTTCTAGAATTACTCACAAAGGGTGATAAAGCTCAATGTGGGCAAAGCTGCTCTCGCATGCTCTTTCATCTCAGGTCTACATCTCAGATATTTCCAGTGCTCTTGGAGCACCATGACTCTTCTGAACAGAGATCACACAGAACAACAAGGGCCTGATTCTTATTTTAGACAATGATTTAAAGCTGTGATCCTGTCAAGTCTCCTATATATAAGGCCCCTTCCATCTGCCCCAAGCCTTGAAGAGGCTGATTCTGTGGTTCTCACTCATGCAAATCTCTCACAGAAGAAGGCTGAAGGACAGCAGCACTGAGTTCCCATCCTAGCTAAGTTGTACTGTTTGATATTTCAATAACGACCCAATAGTGGTACTGTTCAGAAAATTGGTTTTGAAAATAAAACATTAACTTCTTATTTTAGACTGACAGAAAATTTTCTCCGTGGAAAAATGAGCAAACAAACAGTTAAAGATCAGGTGCTTGTTGTTGAAATCAATATGGCTTCATAGTAACATTTCGTTCTTCCACAACAGTAAAGAGTGAATGTTTCAATCAGCTCATCAGATGTGATCAAAGACACAACTGCACACATTCGAAACATAAAATATCTTCTCCCTTTTTCTTAAGCAAAAGCTGCATTGACTATTTTTTTCCTGTACATGCTATTAGCCAACTTATGGTGGAAGCACAACCACAGTGTGAGTAGCAGAGCTGATAACTTTTTATGAAAAGTTAACACCACACAATATGTTACAAACAAATTCCAGTCTTCAGCTATTACAAGTAATAAGAGAACACTGTAATTAAAAAAATAAATCAGCCCCATTTTACTTCCTTGAAGCATATTCAGTAGTTACATTAAAAACAACTTTTATAGAAATCCTCTGTATTCACTAATTTAGAGGGAAATGCACTTAAAAGGGGTGTATACTGCACATCTTTATTGATGAATATTACTTTTTATCTAGCTCAGAAGAAATAAGATCCTCTCAAAGCATTGAATCACTTGAATAATTGTGATGAGAAATAAATTAAAACCACAGAAAACGCCCTGTTTTTAACTATGCTGCTGCACATATCACAGAAAATGCCCTGTTTTTAAGTATGCTGCTGCACACAGTTGTTCAGTATCTGCATCAATCCCTTTAGACATTTGGAAATGCAAAACAAAAATAGAAGCATTATTTTCTTTATGTTTATAATGACCACAGAATAATTTTATAGCAAAGAAATTACTTTTAAGGCACATCAGTCATTCCATATACATTTCACATCCACTAAAATCTGACTGTCAATTAAATTTCATTTCCATAGACTCCTTGAATTCTACAAGGAAAAACAAAGGGGAAGGATTGTGTTTACAGGCAACAAATCTCATTTCAAAAGCAGTGCAACAGTGAAACTGCTGTGTGTCTGCAGACTGGGATACCACTCTAAATGAGTGTTAAGTGACAAACGCAGACCTTTATCTTGGTAGGAATGGGTATCTCTAATGAAGCCATCCAGTAGCTCAGAGGTAGTAGCTATGTACCATATGTTGCTTTGGTTACTCTGGCAATTATATAGTTTCTTCAGATTAAACAAACCTGAACTTTTTAGCTACATTGTTACCTACAAATAATATGATTTTGTTTCAGCTCTTCTTGATATAACTTTAAAAAGGATTCTCCATTTTGCAAAAGAGAAAATGGCTTGTAATTTCCTCCCCTCGGTTGCTATTTTTTCTCATATTTATCTGTCTCGGGTACTTACTGGTACCAAACCATTGTTGTTTACAAAGGGATGCTCCTGAAAATAAGTCTTAACATCCTTTCTTTAAGTGCAAATGTTTAAACGAAGCTCAAATCTTTTCGTAACTCCAAGCCTTATTTCAAGAAAGGATCCCATAAGTTACGGACTTAAGACTTTGAAAATGTCTCAGTTGTTTCTTTAGTGAAATCAAGCAAACTTCTAATGCATTTGGTGCAATCATCTAATCCTTACTTCGGCAGAACCCCCACTTGAGTTGGCCCTGAAGTTCAATTGTCTATTGAATTAACACCAGAATCTTAGCCACCAACAACCTCCTTTTCCAGGGTTAAGTGAACCAAATGCGTATCATGAAAAACTGATGAAACAAAGTGACTGCTCTATCATTTCTCCTTATGCCACAGAGATTTCAAGAGAAGAGAGGCTACAGACACCTTTCAGATAGAACAGAGGGAGTAAAGAAGGGGATATCTAATGATTCTCAGGTATAGATTCAATTTAGTAGTTTCAAGAACCCTGCCATATGAGAATTGATTTCGTCCTATTTTTCAAAGAGCTGTTTACTATGGAAAGGTTCATTTGAGGCAGATGCCAAATCCTGCTGCCTATGGAAGGAGCGATACACATAAAATAGAGCAGTATTTTCCCCGCAAACAGAATACACACCTTGCAGCAGCACAGCTGGAGAAGGGATGTAAATGCTCAGCTGAGTCTTACACTCGGTATGCATTCAGTGGCGAATGTACAGACAACAGTCCCTGTCTCATTCTCCTCATTACAGTTTATGACATTTTGTAAACTCATGGGAAATACAGTTTGCTTTAATAACTATTCAAACTCTTCTCCCCTCTTCCCTCCCCTCCCCCCCAATAAAATCCTCTGAAATCATAAACTAGAAATGCAAACAGGAAAAGGGAAAGAAAGCAACATTAATATTAAAGGTTTGGAACAGCTGCACCTTCTTTTGAGATTTGTTCACATACACCACTGACAATCTGCCATGTATGCTTCTTGTTAAAAAAATAAATATAAAGGATTTAGTTGCTCTAAGACGGTAAATACAAAGGATTTAAAGACCTTAGTGGTGTGGTGATTGCTATTCCTCTGAAAATCTGCATAGCCAACTGCCTCCAACTGCCTGTCTGAGAATGAGAGCAGCACGCATCCAGCCCCTGAGATAAGACTTTTGAAGGGGACCTAAAAAGAGGGTGGAAAAAGTTCTCTATGGCACATGCAAGTTGAGCTGGTTAGAAATTTGTTTTTTTCTTTTAACTCAGAAAATGTTAGGCGAGTTCACCAAAACGATTTTTTTTTTTTTTCACTGCCTGCCTCAGGACAGCAAGGTGCTTAGGCCACTGATCTGAGAGGGATGGAGCAGGAATTTACTGCCTGGGGATCCAACAGGGGGAAATCAGGTCATGGGGTGCATGTGCTCTTTTTCATATTTCATGAAAACATGCAAGACTCCTAGGTTTGTCCCACTGACAAATCAAAAATTATGGAAAGACAGGAAAAACGTTTCCCTTCCGGCTCTATATGAAAAGAACCCTCCAAAGACAATAGAAAACCCCATGCTTTCTGTTTGACTTAAGCTCTCTGTAAAATCATCATTCAGAAGGTTTTAACAGTACAAAGGTTTATTTAGAAAAGAGTTTGGATTGTTCTTTAGGGTTTTTTTGGCAAACATTTAAATCCTTTCGGAACTCAAAAAACTGTCAATGCCTGGTACTTTGCACTTTCTTTCCCCCCATAAGCAGTAAAAGCCAATTTCTTACTGGGACGAGCCCACCACAGTCCCCAGCTGATCTATTTATAAATACTCACATCTCCACCACCACTGCCACTTAATCATTCCCTCTTGATGTCTCTGCTTGCTTTCCCATAAAATTCCAGAGCCCATAAAAGCTCACTGCCTCCCAAACTCAGTGTCAGTGTCTTAGCCTATTTTCCTCTACGGACTCCCCATGCCCTCCATCAGGGTCCAAAGACAATCACTCCCCTCCCTGTTTACCCATCCGCACTCCAGCACCGCTCCTCCAGCACCATGTCGCCATTCTGTACCACAGTGAATGCCCTCAGCCTCCCTGATGCTACCCCCATACCCCACAGCATCACTCTGCTTCACCGTGGGGATGAGCCCTCTTCCTTCTCTCTAAGCCCAAACCCCGTATTCTCTTCCCTCCCTTCTTTTTCAGCATAGAGCCTTCTCCTTCTCTTTTAACTCTACTCTTGCTCAAGGCAAATCCATCCCTCCAGCTCAATGCCGGAAGTTCTTCTTCTTCTTCTTAAAGAGAATGTGTTTAAAGGACCTGCGGAAGTCCTGGTTGAAGATGGTGTAGATGACTGGGTTGAGGGAGCTATTGCAATACCCAATCCAGAAGAAGAACTTGAAGAGAGTCTCGGGGACCTCACATGCCTCCCGGCAAATACCGTAGAGGCTGTAGCTGAAGAAGAAAGGGAACCAGCAAACTACAAAGACCCCCATGACCACGGCCAGCACAAAAGTGAAGCGTTTCTCCCGGGCCTGGGTGACTTTCTTACGGCAGATGCTGCTACGCTTCCGGCGACGGCGATATGAGAAGAACTGCATGGAGCGATTGCTAGAGCGGGACAGACGGCTACTAGAGTGCTTGGAGGAATATGAGTAGGAGAAGGACTGACTCTTGCTGCTTTTGCGGGGATGCTCCTCCCGGCTCCGCCTCCGTCTGCTCTCTGAGGTGCTGCTCTCCTCCAGCTCAATGTCCTCCAGCTCAGAAGCTTTGCGCCAGTGGTGCACTGAATAATGTCCATTCTCTCCCAGCTGCATCCTCAGGGACGTGCAGCCGCCAGCAGCGCGGCTCAAGCCATTCTCAGTCTGGGAGGACCCCTCTGGCATCGTACGCTTCTCAGAGAGGGTCCTGGTCCTTAGCTTGGCCACACGGTAGATGCGGATATAGACCAACACCATGATGAGGCAGGGGGCAAAGAAAGAGCCAATGCAAGAAGAGAGGATGTACCATGTCTCGTCATTGAGCTTGCACTGGGGGAAGCCATCTCCTTCAGGGTCCCGGTACATGGAGATCAATGGCGGGAAGGAGATGACAGCTGAAATGAGCCAGACAGTGAGGATGATGGCCTTGATCCGCCGAGGGGTCCGTTTGAGGTTGTACTCCACCGCCTGTGTGACTGACCAATACCTGTCGAGGCTGATGGCACACAGGTGGACGATGGAGGAGGTGCAGAAGAGCACGTCCAGCGCCAGGTAAATGTTACACCAAGCCTTGCCGAAGTACCAGTAATTCATAAGCTCGTTGGCTAAGGAGAAAGGCATGACCAGGGTAGCCACCAGGATGTCCGCACTGGCCAGGGACACCAGGAAGAGGTTCTGGGGGGCTCTCAGCGCCCGGCTGGTGAGCACAGCTATCACCACCAGCACGTTGCCCACGATGGTAAAGACGATGAGGAAGCCCACCACGGCAGCCAGGCTGGCCACGGCCGCCGGGGAGTAGGGGGAGGGCGGCTGCAGGAGGGCCGAGGAGGACGGCGAGGAGGGGGAGAGCGCCAGGGACTCGTTGGGGGAGCCCAGGCTCGTGTTCACCACCAGCAGCAGATCCATGGTGGGTGTGCGGGGCGCCGGCGTCCTAGAGAGCCCCGCGGAGCCCCCGCCCCGCGCCGCCGCCCCGCCGCCGCCGCCCCGCCGCCCTCATCGCCCCTCGCCAACGGTCCAACGGCCGCCCCGCCGCGCGGGTCAGCCGCCCGCCTCTGCCCCCCGGCCCCTCAGGGCAGGGCCGGGCAGCGCCGCCCCGGCGCGGCAGGGAGCGCGGCCGCGCTGCCTCCGCCCGGCCCCCGGCGAGGGGGCAGCGGGGCACGGCTGGCCCCCGCCGCCCGCCCGGTCATGCCCGGCTCAAGGCAGCCCGCGGCTCCGGAGAAGACACCGCCCGGCCAACGGGAGTCCCCGGCGGGAGCTGGATCCTCGCAGGGAGCAGGGTCCGAGGCGGCAGCAGCGTCGGCGGCATCAAATCCCATGGAGCGCGGCTCCCGGCGCCCCCGCTCCGGCGGCGCGGCAGCGCGCTCTCGGCGAAGTCGCGGCTGCCCGGCGGCTCCGTCCTAGTCTTGCATCGCGCTCCCAATCGGCGGCGTGCCCCGCCGCCGCGCGCATGCCTAGTCCCGCCAGGTGAAGCCGCCGCGCCCGCCTCGGCGGAACAGCCCAGCGGGCGGACGGGCGCCCCGAGCGCCGCCGCTGCCGCCGGTTCTCCCGCGCCGGGAGCCGCGGAGCCGCACGGCCGGGCTGCCCTCTCCTCTCCGCGGCGGCCTCCGGGAGAGGCGGCGGCGCGGTGCCGCGGCGCTCCCCGCCGCCGCCCGGCGCAGCCTCCGGCCCCGCTCGGCGGGCGGGCAGGCAGGTGTTTCTCCTCGCCGCGGCGGGGCTCTGCGGGGAAAGGGCCCTCACGGGGGCCGCCGCGGGGGGTGGAAGCTGTCGGTGCCATGAGAAGCGGCGCCGAGGTCGGCTCCCGGCAGCGCGGCGGCGGGGAGGTCGCTGCCTGCGGCGCCGGCCTCCCCCGCTAGGGGGCGGCCTTGCCCGCCCGCACGAGGCGGGCAGCGGTTCGCGGCCGGCGGCGCCGCGCCGCCCTGAGGGGACCGCGAAGGGCGGGGGCTCCTCGGTTGCTTGTGGGGACACACGGCGGTGTTTAGGCGCAGGTTTAGTGTAGGTGCCCGCCCGGATGAAGCCTGATTCTCCGCCACACGCTTCTCCGCTGGAAACTGGTGCGAGGCCACGCTGGGCGAATGCTGGTCTGGGATGGAGGCAGGGAGAAAACTCTTAGAGGTTCTAGTCACGAAAGCAGAGAAACCTCCATAGTATGGGAAAGAAAGCACTGAGGAAACTTAGAGTAGTATTTCCACGGTTTAGACTTTCAGACTTTCTCTGGAAGATATATGAGAGGTTGACTATCAGTAGCCAGAGGCAGCTGGTGCAGGAGGAGAATGGCTGCCTCACTCCGCTCCTTCCCAGCAGAGGCAGGCAGATGGGGAGCGGAGCGGGGGGCTCGTCTCATTCCCACCCGTGTTACACGCGTGCTGTGAGGGGTTGAGGGACACATCTTCAGAAGTCAGGGCCACTTTAATGCCTCTTTCTTTAGCAGAACCTGCCCAACGGAGGGTGGAAGAAGGCAGTTCAGTGTAGCCCTGGTCTGTGGTGGTACATGGCCCTGAGAAAAGACACTGCCCTGCACTGGAGAATATGTTCTCTCTTCCCAAGCCCTTTCCTCCACCCGCTCTCCCGACATCCCCCAGTGCCCAGGTCCTCCTCCAGAGATTGCCTGTGGGACGCTGTGAGATTAGGGTAACAGTAAGGTAAAGAAAACAGTCATATACGCAGCATGCCTCTTCTGTCTGGGAGCCTGTCCTGGCCCCTGGATTTTTCTTCAAAGCAAAGACTGTCCCACTGCTCTCTGCTGCTCCACTTGCTTTTCTTGTGCCGTGCTGCAAAAGGCTGTGCTTATAAAATGCTGGCAACAGTAGTCTAACCCTAACCACAGGATTGGCTGTGTTCATTTCAGGTGAGCCAGAACATGAATTCATCCACAGCCAGTTAATTTGCTTTTAATCCAGAATAATGTATTCCTTTTATGCTGTCTGGCAACATTACCGGCTTGCATGGGATGGGTGCTTTTTCCCATTGTGATGCAGTGAAAGATTCAGTAAAAGAGGCAGATATCTACGGCAGGACTCAGAGGGCACAGCGGTGCTGAAAACCACAGCCTGACTGGATTCCATGTCTCGTACCTAGTTTTGGAACTGCCTAAACTCCTTCATAATCATCCTGCTGACTTCTAGAGGAACCTGATGTTTTGCCTATGGGCATTCCCAGTCTGAGCAGCTGGCTTATGCCTCCCTCCTGTGCCCCATCTGGAGTGAGAAATGCAGTGTCCCTAGGTCTTGGGAGAGTCGCAGCCTGGTACGCGTGTTCTGCCTACTACTGCCAGGGTCATGTTCTTTATAATGCAAAAGTGTGACTAGTGAAGGCACATACACCCAAGAGAACTTCTCTTTTGCTGTGTAACATTTAAAATAGTAACATACTTGATACTGTCCACTAGTTGAACTAGAACAGCCTGGGGCTTTGGGGAGTGATAAGGGACACCCTGATTCCAGTTACCTTTCTGGTGCAACCAGTGCTGGCTCTGTTCTCTGTCCATTTGTGTAGGTACATGGACTGGATTAGGAAGGGTTGGAAGTGAATTTGCTTAGCTCTGATAGGGAGGAAAATTCCTCTGGAGATTATGATCTAATTAATCTATTTTGTAAGCAATTTACTCTGAAGTTTTTTTTCATTTGAAAACTAATTAACAAACATGTTGTGACTGCTTCTAAAAGAGAAAGGACATAATGCTGAAACTAAACTTTGTCACGTAACAAACTCTAATAAGGCTGAAATGCAGAAGCAGTAATCACCTAAACAACCAAAGCATAACATGTAGAACAAAATGAAACAGAAATCTGATGCCCCCTCAAGTCCTCCTAAATAGACAAGCAATCTGATAAGGGGGGCTTTCTAAAAAAGCTTACAAAGCCACAGGAAGATGAAATGAATGGAGGTTGAGGTTAGTAAAGCTCAAAAAAGAAGTAAATGGGACATTTTTAACATGAAACCTGAATAACCACTGAAGCAGCTTCCTAATACTTGTGGTCAGTTCTTCATATTTGAAAATTTCGTAATGGTATCTACGAACTGAGAGGAAAAGGCACAGGAATTTAAAGTCTAACCTTTGATGTTGCTGGCATTAGGCAGAAAGCTAGAATGTGTGATCTAACTGGTTCCATCTGGGTTTAAAATACAGTAAATACAAACTGCAAAATCACATGAACATTTGGGATTCAAGAACTGACTGTCAAAAAAGGAGTATATAAGCCCCACGATATTCAGTTCCCTTACTAGGGTAATTAAGAAGTCAGACTGACCAAGTATGTCTTGCAGTTGTATGAACTGTAACTTGAAATAAACTTTCAGCTAATGATTTGAGGCTTCAGATTAAAAGAGCTGAAGCTTTTCAAGACTTATCTTTGCTCAAAATAAGTCAGTGCAGAAGTTTCATAACAAAAGGAATGAGACAAGCAAATGTCTGAGCAATTATTTGGCATTTCTAATGAGGAGATGCCAGCTGGGATATAGAAAAAAATAAAAATAAATTGGGAGCAAAATATCCATGTTGTGTTGTGGTTTCTTTAGCACTAAAGTTGCACTGTGATGCTGAAACAATTCAGTATATAACTGCACTGAAGCCAGGGAAGTAACATTTGGGTTTTCATGTATGTAACTGAGATTCAGTTTGCCTAAGTAGCACTATGTCACCCCAGCTCGTGTATGTAGAGGTGAATGAAGCATGGGCACAGATACAAGAAATCTACCCTCATGACAACCTGCTTAGTCTACTGAGAGACAAAGGTAGGGGCAGGGTGAACGACAGTGGATAAATCAAATGTAGTTGTGCTTTTGGAAATCAGTGGTTTGGTATAAAACACAAAGGTTAAGGTTTATAGAAACTTGGCAGATAGGCACTTTGCTGCTTTTTTTCCTACCAAAAACCTGCATTTATGTTATGTTCACTCTCAAAACTGGCTTCCCAATAGTAATCAGCTCCTAACCATTGGCCTTCATTTGAGCTCATGCTTGGTAGGTGTTAACAGGCTCTCATGAAAAAAAATGTGGTTTAGAGGTTGGATAAGGTTCTTCTAGGCAATAAACTGGACCTGGCTTAAACCGATCCAAGCCCAGTCTTCCTGAAGTAATCCAGTAGATACCGTGCCATACCCATCCATCTGCTGTACTCTGTCACTGCTGCTCTGGATCCCTCATCCAGCGTCCCACTACAAACCTCCCATCACCACAAGCTGAGAAGATCCTGCAGGAGCAGAACTATTTCTTATTGCTTGTTGTCTCTAATTCTTGTTGGTTTTTACTTGGATTCTCAAGTTGGACTGACCTTTAGTTCAGTTTGAGCTACCAGAAGACTGTATTTGCCAAGGAGACCCACCACCTGCACCTGGGTTTAAGTCTTGGGAAATCCAAAAGCTGTCACTGGAAAACTGGCCAGCGCTGGCCTCAAGAACTCAAGTCCAAACTCCAGGACAGTTACCAAAGGTGACATCAACCCAGCCACTGGAGTTGGTGGAAAGATTCCTGCTGATGCCCAAACCTTTAGGCTTCTGTTAGGTTGTATAAGAACATTTGCTTTGAATAGTGCTGTCACAAGCGCACACTGTGCTTGCACACACATAGATTTAGGACAAAAAAGTGTTCTATCTGGTTTGCACTTCCAAACACGTTTTGCCTCTTCTGTTCAAGATCTGAAGAAAAACTTGTGTGCCCAAAAGCTTGTCTGTTTTTTCCTCCTAAACATATCAGATGAGTTAATGGAAAATACTACCTTCTCCTGCAAACCTGCCTCTTTATATCTTTAAGTCATCACAGTTGCAACTATGCTATTAAATGCTCTTCAGTCGATTTTTTTTAAATAATCCCTACCTCCCCAGAAGAAAAACATTATCATTTATAGAGGAAATATGTCAGCTTTCTCAATAAAGGGGGTGATATTTGATTTTCAGTGGGAACTGGGTTCCTTACTTTCCCCTTGTGACTTTGATAATGTCTCTTAGATAAAGAAAAAGGTTTATAGGACAGCCTGATTTACTAAACATCTGGAAGTGCTCTCTAATCTCTCAAACTAAGCTTTATATCAATAGGCAAAATTATGCAGTCTTATCAATCGTATAAGAAACTGTCTGCTGACAAAACATTCCGTACATCTATATACTTTCTGAGACACGATTTGTGTTATAAATCTGCTCAGGATGCCATGATCAAATAGAATGCATTAGCTGAAATCTCTGTAAGTAGTTAAAGAGATAAGCTGCAGTACAAACCATGTGATAGGAAAATGGGGTAAAAGCTGAAGTAGCCTGTCCTGGATATGGAAAGAAAGGAACTAAATATAAGGAAACCAACAGTTACTTTGGAGGGGAGTTCAGGTCCTTCGAAACGTGAATATTGTTATCAAGGGAAAGATTATGAAATCCTGTAGCATTGAATGGACATTAACCTGTAAATTCCTAAAAGAAGTCAGGGTAAACTTTTAGTATCCACAAATGGAGCCAAATTTTCAAAAGACTTAAGTGTCAACCTGCTGCCATTGTGATGCTCATGACAATAGCTGTTCATTTTTCCTTTGACATACGAAAACTGAACTCTTTTGTAAATGTAGGCATCAGCTGACCTTTTGTTTGAAAAGGTAATTTGGACCAATTATGTTCTTTGTTAACTGTCCCCCCCAAAATTCATCACAAGGTCATTTTAAATCGTAAAGATTTATTTAAAGCCTTCTGCAAAATGGGAATGAATGTTTGGGAAAATAATACTACAGGAATTTTTATTTATTTGTGAATATTTGAAATATTTAATCAGAAATATGGGAATCTAAACAGTTTTCAGAAGCCACTTTTCCTTTTTTGTTTATAAAAGCAACCTTTGGACTTGAACATCTTTTTCAGTTTTTATTTTTTTAATACAATGTCCAGAGGAGGAGAAAATTTTGATTGAAATGAGTCTGTTTGAAACTCATTCTTCTGTATGAAAGAATATTTCATGACAATTAAGGGATCAAAACCAAATAAAAACCAGTTTATTCGTTATTTTTTTCCTTGATGTGGAACTAAAACTTAATCACCATGTTGAAGTTAGTATTATGCTTGAGCTAAAATTGAATGGAGAAATTTATTGGTTCAGCTCCCTAATGCAATTTTTCTTCTCTTTTATATTTGTAACCCTTTTTCATGCTCTTACTGAACAGTGTCATTGTTGTTGGTAAGACCATAAAACAGAAGTCAAATAATGTTAGTCAGCCATATCCTGCCTGGCTCGTTTCTGTAAGTCTTTTTCACTTTTGTAACAGGATCACGCCAACCATAACTGTGTTGCAGAATGCCATTGATTCAGCCCTTTGGAACCAAACCTGGGGCTACCGCAGAAGTATTTGTTTGATTCTCCCTATTACTGCAGAGTCATGAAAAATAGATCTATGTCCCCTCTCTTCCTTTTTACCATTTGTACTGTTTCCATTATCTGTACTCATTTTAAGGCTTCTTCATTTCTTATTTATTTAGTCGGTACTTTAAATAGCCTTCGCAGACACCTGTACTGATAGCTGTGCCATTTGCACAGGATGAGTGCATTATTTTTCTAGGACTCTGCACTGTATTTGAGGACTCTTCCCCTTGATTTCAGTGTTTTTTTAATCATGCAAGACTTCTGCACAGTAATATGTATGGGAAGTACTTAGTTTATTGTTCTGAACTTATATCAAGTATGCATTTATTTGCATTTTTGAATGAGGTTATGCAAGTTTGTAAAAGCTTCAGCTTCTAAATAGAGAAAATTCAGTGTAGATAATTTGTCATCTATGACATTACCTGTGTCTAATTTATTAATTGTAGGGCCTGTTTGGCTTAAGTGTAAGACAGCATTTTGCATGACATATTTTCAACTGACTTAGTTAGGAGACAGATTTTGGCTACAAACCCTTACATCTCTGCTCTCTTCATTTATATTGAAATACCCATTTCCACAGTAATGATCAAGTAACAGAATCCATTCCAGTGGATTTTAGTGAAGGTGGGGAAGAAGAAGACGCAGTCTTTGTCACCAAGGTTCATCACCTCCCAGCTGCATCTACTTCATGGCTTGCTTCTGCTTAATATTTTGAATCGCCACCTGAGGAATTTCAAAGGGTGGTACTACTTGCCATGACAATCCATTATTAAATCAAACCCCATGCAGTTCAGGACAAGAGGCACCTACCATCTTGTACATTGTTCTATGATGCTGTGCAGGAGGAAGATCTTGTGTGCACAAGATCAATTAGAGCAAATGTTGCCATGTTTCCTGTGTCTGCTATGAGTGGCAACTTCAGAGCAGTGTAGTTGACTACACGGAAGACTTTCCATGGGAAAAAGAGCAGATTGTATTATTTCTGCTTCACATTAAACCTTAGGGACATGTCCAAATATCATGTGCTCTTAATTTCCTCATATCCGTGCTATAGTGATTGGAATTTTATTTGTTAATTTAGCATTCTTCCATCTTTCAGAGGATACTTTAAGCTCATGAAGATTTTATTTCTTCAAGACAGGCATCAAGTTCTTCCATCTTTCACTAGCAAAATAAGGTGTTTTTTCTTGCAGTGTTTGGGAAGGTGTTCTGCCTTTCTGTTCTTTTGTTCCTCTAAAATAAGGTGAGATTCATTTTTTCCAGTCATTACTCCTCACTGCACTTTCCTTGTTGTGGCTTAATATCTCCAGTAAGTCTTTAAACACTTTGACAAAATGTTCTCAGGTCTCCCTTCAGTGCTGCCATTTCTGCTTTCAGTGCCTGTCTACCAACAGAGCCTCTTTTATCCTTTTTGGCTGATCTTTTTACTGCTTTATCTTTATCCTTATATTCCTTTTTTCTTTGTTTACTTTTCTGGCCTTAATGTATTGAGTAGATTTAACTTATCCTGCCTTTTTTCCTGTAATAGCATCCCATGTGGCATTGCTAATCCACTCTTCTTTCCTAGTTTTAATAAAGAACAATCTCTGCTGTATTAATATAAAATTTACAAATGGCTTCCCATTCTTTTTGCATAATGTCAAATACAGTTTCTGCCATATCTGAAAGCTTATTCGACTGTTACAACTGAAAATCATTCCTGAAGTATTCATTCTTCATTTTAGAGCTATTAATCTTTCTTGCAATATTTTTCAGATTTTTTTTTTTTTCATTTTCATAGTGCTTATCTATAATTACTGTCCATATGCCCCCAGTGTCTGTGAATTTCATCATATACAGAAAAGAGCTACCTGATTTCTAGCAATGCTGTCAGAGGAGATCCAGCATTTCTTCATGTATTTAATTTTGAGGGAATAGTGTGCCTCCACCAAAAAGGACAATTCAATCAAGAAGCCTTTTCACTGTTGTCAAGTGAGCCTTGACTGTCCATACACTCTATCTGTATCTGTCAAGTCAACGCATCGTTGATGTCACTCTGGACCTTGCTAGTAAGGACCAATAAAAGCCCTGTGGAGAATATTACTCTTTTCCTTATCATATTCATTTGTTCCAGCCTGATACTAGATGGTAGTCATTTTCACACATGCACTTAAAATATTGCCAAGAATTCTGATACTCTGTCTGTGTTGTATATTTCACTTCTTTGATGACTTGAGACCATTTCCAGCCTGTATTGAAAGTTGTATAGTCCAGAAAGAAGCCCAGAATTGGGAAGGAGTTGGGAGTAGTGACGTCTAGCAGGCATTACCTCCCTGCTATAGCAGTATCTCTCAGTATGCTTTATGCAATCCACTGAAGAATCACCTGCAGGTCAAAGAGATGCATTTGACATTTTACTGTCTATTTTGGATTTGGACTCCAGCATGTAATTCAAATTATGCATGTCCTTTGGTGTTTTCATGAATGGGGCCTTATATTTAAAAATAGCAAATCAGTAAATATCAGTAAATAACTCAGTGTCAGCAAAGTTTTTAAGTGAAAATGGCTCATTAAAAGCATCTTACAAGGCAGAAAAGGTGTCATAAAATTAATTCTTAATTCATGTAACTCTTTCTTACTCATGTTTGCCAGTAAGAAAGATGAAGCAAGGACGAGATGGAGAGAGGAAGCAAGGGAGGGAGGGAGGGAGGGATGAAACCGCTGCTTTCATCCCCTCTTCACTTCACAAAACATCTGAGGAGTATGGACTCATGTGTGGGGTTTTTCTGAGCTTATCCGTTTTTTCAACATCTGCAGTATGCAGTAGTTTAAACTCTACGTTTGTATCTAGGCTAATGGCAATCATCAAGGATATTAGGTAAAATATGTCAAAAATTGCAGTGTACCATTAGGAACAAATTATCTACTGAATGTGGTGAACATAGGCTTTTCCACATAAGAATAGTTTAACTCACAAAAGATGCACAGCAGGAGTAGCAGCAAGTACTGTAGCCTGCTATTATCTGTCATGCAAAGGAGATGTTGATGTCAAGGTCACAGAAAGTTCAGGAGATCAAAAAGGTGTAGCTCATTGAAATCATTGATTAGCAGTAGGAAGACCATAATCAATCAGAAACCTATGGTATCTGTTACCAGTCCTTGATCATTTAAGTTACTGCAGCTATTGGAAATGGAAGCCGGTTTAGCACAATAGTTAACATTCCCTTATTTGTATTCTACTTGCTTGTCATAGCTGTATAAGATTCAGCTAACTCTAACAATCTTTCAGTCTTGAAAATGAAAACACAGAAGCCATACAAATTAACTATAGGTCACAAAAAGAAAAAATTCATACTGAAGAAGTTTTATTAATACTATGCAGAATCAAAATTTAACTCAAACTCTTGAATTGACGTCAGTACTTAAGAATCATGAATGTCTGGTTCAGAGCTTAGTGCAGAAAAGGCCCCTACTTGGATATGAATGTTTACTTAAAGTGTACCAGCATAAATATTAAATACCAACACACATACACTGTTATTATAAACAGACTAAATACCTGTAACATCTGTCAACTCTTCCTCCTCTTAATCAAATTCACATTCCTGTTCAAACACATTTTGGTGCCCGTTGCAGAGGGACATGTGAGACCTACCTGTCCCTTAACATTGCCCTCCTGGAGCTGGCCTCCCTGCAGGAGCACTCCTGCGCTCTCAGGGGAAGGCACAGCCGTAAGTAATGATGTTGCAGTGTACCAGTGTCAAGCGTAAGGACTCAGAGTGTCAGTGTCGATCAGATAGATACACATTCTTATTGCACCTATTCAAGATCAGTTATTCTTCAACAGTTAAATTACTTAAGTAAGTAAATACTTTGCATAGCAAAGTAGGCAAGCATGCTTGACAGTGCAGGGAGTATCCTGCGAGGAAATACCAATGCATCATAGATCTTTTTCCTTTTCTTTTTTTTTTTTCTTTTTTTTTTCTTCTCTTTTTTTTTTCCCTCCTTATCTTTAATCATGAGCACCCCAGTCAGATGTTCTGGTTCATGCTATTCATATTAAGCAATTCCAGCAGGTGCAAATGTTGGCTCATATCCACCACAATTACAGTTAGGTTACAAGTAAAGAGTTTACAAGTAAGGCCTTTCTGAAGCACCTGTGAAAACACATTTAATCATTTATATAGCATTTTTTACTTACCATTACACATTTAAATATCTATCTGTATTTTCATTCTCCATCAATTAAGTCATTGACAAGTTAGCAGTCTTGTTCCTTCTGGTACTTTGATCACTTTATTTTGACACGTTTGACTGGGCAGAGGCAATCTGGATTCTCTTCTGTTCCTGAAAAATGGAGTGAGACATAAACCAACTATTTTACTGATGTGAATTTTCAGGATTCCTTTAGAACATGTGTTAAGAGGGTGGTAAAGGGTTCAGAGCTCCCCCTGCCAGTGAAGGTCCCATTACCTGGCATCAAAGAAACATCTGGTGAATGGCAGGTTGGGACAGGTGAGGTTTCCTCCTTATCTAGAACAGTAACTTGTCCTTAAAGGTGGCCTCAGCATTAGCCAATCTAGCTTAATGAGTAAAAAATGCTAAGAAATAAACTTAAAAATATCTAGGAAAGGGCTGAATTTCTAAAAGAGTAAAGAGGATAATTTCTCATGTGCGGAGTCATGCAAAATTACGCCGTAAATCTGTGACAAAGCCAGCTTCTTTGTTGATGAACTCATTTAAAATTTAAAGTATTCCTCCTTTTGAGTGGCTACTTTCTGCTTTCAGTTGTTAGTCAGCTTCTCTCGGGAAGGCATTTGCAGCAAACTCAGCAGTCTGAAAGAGCAGCCTCCAGGTAAACACTCACTCACATAAGCTGATAGTTTGGCTTTCATTTAAATCAAATGGTTTTGGGCAGAAGGCCTGAGTAGCCTGCCCTCCCTCCCGCAGAGCACTCTCTGCTGTTCGCTCCAGAGACAGCCTCCATAACAGGACTGCACTGATGCTCTCTACTAAACTCATAGCTTATGCAGCTCCACACAGAAAACAAGCCTGTAATTAAATTGTTCAAAATTTGAAGATCAGTGTGTTTTGCCATCCCTTCAGACCTAATTACTTGCCAAAACACACTGTGCGCAGGGTGGGAATTAATATTAATTAGGAATCTTCTTGAACTGCAGATTACAGCCATTATAGACAGAGGAAATGATTATGAGATTTATGCAACTCACATCTTTAAAAAAATGTAATTACAACAACAAAGCCCTGTCTCTCAGTATACATAAAGAGGCTAGATATAGACATTTGTTCCAGGTTAATGTCAGCCTAAATTGACTACGTTCCACAGGATTTGTTCTGGTTTATACTACAGCGAGTGACAGGAGAGGAAAGCCCTTTGTGTTCTTCCACGTGGTGACAAACTGGTCAGTAACATTGCCCATGGTGATTTTCTGCTGAAAACATCCTGGGCCATTCTGGGGTGCTGTCTGATGTGCTATCACACAGGATGTGCTATCAGGAGATGTCCTGCTCCCCATGTGTTTAGACATGCCACAAGTCCCTTCCAAGACAGGGGGCATAGCAGGGCCATGGCACCCTGCTTTGTGTCAGATGAGCTAGACTATGGTGAGGGCAGTTTCCTGACCCCTGCGCAGCAGCAGAGCCCCCAGTATACTGCTGCGTGGTGGGGAACTCAGCCTGGGGCTTGGGGGTCCAGAGAAGGTAATGCCTCTTTTTCTTGTTTGGAATGTGAAGGTCCAAGCTTTTGCCCATAGGCAGAACGCATTACTGAACAACAGAGCAGCAAGTATTTCTTCTTGGTGGAATGCTAGAGGTCAGTTATCTAGACTGTATTTGGAAGACCTAAATACCACGCAATTTACTGTTGGCTGAATAAGAAAGCCTCCAGAGACACCTAACCACATGGAAACATGAGGCTCAGGAAATACAACTGAATTTTGCTAGAATGTGAGACATTTTTCTTTTAAAAGACACAAGGAGAGCACTGAAGAGACAGAACAGTGGGAAAATCAGCCAGCTGTACTCTGTTTTATAGTACCCAGAAGAGAACAGGATGATGGGGTGTGCACTGACTTGTCCAATGTTGGAGACTGTCCCTTAATGATTGCAGGTTACAACAGAAGACACTTTCAATTCAGGCTTTCCAATAACAGTATCAGTGACTGCCAAGAATATTTAATGGACCATACGTATATGAAAAAGAAGTGGCCTCTGCTGTGATTTCCTGTAGACTGTATGATTAAAAAAGTCTTGTGAACAATCAGTTACTGATAAAATATATACTGGATTGTTACCTTCTTTTTTAGCTTTGAGACTTAAAGGAACAATTTCAAGAGCAGACTAAAATATCAGATTGTGTGACTGGGCATGCACCTTTATGGAAAATATTTTGAAGAACAATATTAATAGTATTGCAGTCCTAATTTATTTTGAAAGCAAATACAAAAGAAATATAAAAAATATATTGAACTGGAATATGAAAAGCATCATTCACTGCACTTGAAGTTCTCAGCTCTTGGAAAAGCGGTGATGTTAGTTTGCAAATGCTAATGATCCATGTCTGTATATTTATGAATTGATTACTGCTGAAATGAACAAGACTTACCCATGTTTGACATTCATGGCTAAAAGCCAGAGTCAGATTGCCATTTTTGTTGCCATATCTCCTTTTATTTCTAATATATCTTTTTTATTGCAGGTAGTGCTGCTTTATTCTTGGCATACAGTCTAAAAGTAGTCTATCTCATTGGTGACCAATATGTAAATATCTACATCCACCATTAAAAGGAATAGGAAGGAATATTTTAGAATAGCCATGATAAGCCAGTTAAGTGTATTAGTGTGCATGGTTCAGGAAGTTGACAGTGAATTTTAGTTGAGTGTGTCCCACTCTGTCTTATTTTGAAAGTCGCAAGGAGGGCACTGAATGAACAAAACAGTGAAAATGTCAGCAGGCTGTACTTTACTTTATGATTTCAATACCTTGAAGAGAATAGAAGGATATTCAAATATCTTCAGTATTTGATCCTGATAACAAAAGGTGAGGCAAACATTTGTTTTACGAGTTTGCAGTACTCCTGGATTTGAAAACTCTATGATGTTTGTAGAATTCATCAAATAATAAAATCTGAAGTTTCAGGAGAATGAATATTGACCAACAAAGAAAGCAATTCATTTCTAATGTGAATAAATCTAATCAATGTTGTAGGGTAATCCTATGTTCATCAGCCTCTTTTACATGAAGCTGTACGTTATCACAAAATAAAGCATCTCAAAATTCGTAATAGGTATAAATAAGCACAAATAAGCTGTTCCTGGAACTCTGGTGTTTCTTGGGGTAAAAAAAAAATCCTTTTTATGGATCTCCTGCATTCATTTTAGAAATGAAAGATAAAAAGAACAACTTCCCTGAATTTATTGGAAAATCATTTAAAAATACTTTGAAGATAGAAAGGAGCAAGCCTTATGAGCCATTTTCATTCAAAATTCCTATTCCTGCAGTGTTTAATTATTGACATTTTAATGTCTTCTGCAATCTGCAGTAAACCCCTTGATGGTTGCATTTACTGGAAAAGATGTTTTAAACTTGGAGTCATTAAGAAGAAAGATTTCTTTAAAATAATCTGGACAGTTTAGTTCTTCAGGAGAAAGAAAAAAACATCACATCCAAGACAAGTGGATGCAGACATAATCATGTAATGTCTTTATAGAATGCTTGATAATAAGAGATATTTTCATACTGTAAACATATGTATTTAGTCTGATCCTTACTGTCCAAGTATCTTACTCAAAGAATATAGTTTTGATTAACCTGTAATCTTACAATATTGTGGGTCTCAGCTGACTATAGCCAAAAAGCAGTCACCTTACTAATGGAAAGTACTTATTTTCTACAGTTGAGTTAAAATTTTGAACGTTTATCTTATACGATATTTTGAGATTTTTCAGTTGTTGGTTTCATCCTCAAATGGGACAAGACAAAGGGCTTGGTTCAGTTGTCTAAACCTTAATGTCTAGTGCCAGTGGAGATGCCACAGCAAATCCTGCTTAACCTTCAGGTCCTGCGCCAGCATTGTGTTTAGGCCTATGTTGCCAAAATTAGGCAAATGAATCAAGCCTCAAGTCCAGAATTTACATATCTTCTTTGAAATATTCAAACATGTTTGTTTTAATCATATAAAGATGTTTTATTTTAATGTTTTCCTGCAGAAAAATCTATGGAAATCAATATTTTCCTGCAAAACACAATAGTATTGTTGATTTTCTATCAGAAATATTTGTCTGACTCTGCTTACCTGTTTAAATGATGGTGGGGTATCGTCATTAGTTAGAATCAATGATTGCTCTATCAATTTATTTCTAGCTGTGCTTTGAGGTTTCGAGGTATGTGGTTGATTCCCTGGCAGAGCCTTTTTTTTTGTCTTAGGTGGATACTTTTATGTCAGACTAGTAACCATTTTGTTGCCTGTCATCTGGAGAATAAGGTGCTATTTTGACTTCTGTTCCCTGCCTCAAAGACTTTTTATGGGTTTTTCTAATGCGATGATCTTTAATGTAAGAAGAGGCATCTGGACTTCTTCCCCTTTGGCCTCCCCAAATATTACTTAGAGAGATCTGTTTACTTGCAGCAGGGAAGCAGAAAATCCCCTTCCTTCCCCTTGCTCATGGGTTTTGCCAGGTAGTGGTCTGTCTGGTGAGGGAGGAGTGATGGGCTGGAACCCACCACAAGCAGAGGAAGAAAATGGGTTTTAGCAGCAACACATTCCCAACCTCTTTTCCTTTCCAAAGAGGGGGAAAAAAACACCCCAAATCAAAAACCTAGGCTGTGTGCAGTTGGATGTGAACGTGTGAATGCACGTGCACTCCAGGAAGGAGGAGGAATGGTATCATCAGTGGAGGAGTATGTAGAAATAAAATGCAGCAGTTTCCTGATTCTGACTGAAGTTGAAGGCACCTGAAAGACCGAAGAGGGATTTTCTGTTTACCAAAATGTATACAAAAAGCCTTTCAAAAAACATTTTAGTCGTTAAAAAGAGTTAAAACCCTTAAAATGAGACCAAGCATATTAATAATCTCAGAAAACATGGCTATTTTAGCAGGTATTACACTGGAAAATACCATGATTTTGTCTTTGCACCTAAAATGGAGGGATGTTCACCAAATCCGGATCTAAATTATGGTAATTTTTTGGTAAATATTTGATTTTTTTAGTAATGATCCTCGACCAATACATAAATAAGTCAACCTTTTAATCTGCAGAAACCATTGCAAAATAAATGCCACTTCCTCAGTACATTGTCATCTTAATATCTTATATAAAAACTGTTTTTCCATACACAGGGTAAATCGAAAGAACTATGTATTTGCACTAAGTCTGTTGACCATCGGCTAGAAGTAGAAACAGAGTGTTGACATAGGTGTTTTGATTACCACTTCCCTTACTTTCATCCAGATTCTCCCCTGAAAGTACTTTTATTTAATCATGTGGAAGGCATAAAGATGAATGAATATATCAGGCAAATTGTATTTAATATTTTAATATGTCTCAGTTGATTTTCATTCCAGCATTTCTCTGAATAGTGTGCTAACATTATTTAGTGAGAAGTGAGATGTATTACACTAAATTATTTATCCTCATATATGTTGTTTTTTTCTGCCTAAAAGAGAGCTAGGGCTTTTACTGTTCCTCAGTCTATAAAGATTTATTAAGTAATTTTTAAAGCACAAAGATGAGAGAAATCTTCATCTGCTCCATTGAGGAAAGTAATGAGAGGCAGTGAACTTGTTCTTTTCATCCTTCTCAGTGGTCAGGCATTAAACATACAATTAAAGAGAGTAATTCTAGCAAAGAGCTTCAGTAAAAGCAAAGGTTGATAGGTTTGATCTATTGGAGTACTAAAACATTTGAGAACAGAATATATTGCATCTGGCTTGATGATGAAGGGAGCAGCCGATCCCTCCCCATTAAAGAATTGTTCTTTATTCCTCCCACACTCTTTCACTCTCCCTCTGAACCACTGCACAGTTTAACTCCAATGCTTTATTAGCAACCTTTGCTGCAGCTCCCACCAGGGATGAGCCTCACACCTGCAGGGGCCAGCTCCAGTGTAGAATGATGCCAGATGTGGCAGCCATGGCGTAGGTGTAGATGTAGGATGCACTTGCACTGTGGGACATGCACATCCATGACTCTCTCGTTTCCCATGGGGATGCAGGGCTGGCCTCTGTTCCCAGAGGATCTGACTAGCATTTTCCTCAGAGGAAAAACAATGTGCAGCTTGACAAAAGCCTTTGGGGGGCTTCCACTGGGCCATGTTGCTGTAGGCCTGACGGAAGGCCTGAAGTCAGTGAGAAGCTTTTCCATTTCAGTACCACTGGTTCAGGCCTTTGCAATTTTACACTCACTACAAACCCTAGAAACCAAAGCTTTCTTTTGCTCTAAAATGTTTTCAGGTGAGCTAGAAAGAAATTAATATGAAGTCACTCAAGCACATCCATTAAGTTTAGGAAAGGAAAATCCCTAAATGGTATCCCCCAGGAGAAAATCATAGATACATAACACAAGCCATCATGCCAGACAACTACAATTCTCTACTCTCTTAATCAGGCATAGTCTTTTACATATATATAAATGGAATATGCATTGTCAGGGCAGAGATGAACAGTTCAGGGACTGAGAGAAAGGTCACTTTTCACTTCCGAGAAAAACTTCTATAAGATGTTATAAATGGTAAAAAATCGTGCTTGTTTCATGAGAAAGGCAGTTAAAAATGTAAACAGGTTATCTGCCAGCCTGTAGTCAACAGTACCTAATTTTTCAAATAATGAAATGAACCTTGAAATGTTACAGAAAGTTGCCTTAGCTAGTGGGAAAGAAATGGAGATGATTTAATGAACACAGACCAGATGATCAAAGACACCAAATGCAGTGGAAGACCCTGCTATAAGAGGGTATCGCTATCCATGGCTTGCATGTAGACATGGTGCTGGCACTGGGAAATGAGGACGGTCAGTGAGATTTTTTAAGAATTCATTGCAATCACAGTACGTTTCACTGGGAAATCAGAGTGGTTCTTCTCTTTGTTTCTTTACCTATAAAGGATTCTAAAATCACAATATTTGTAGAATAGTTTCTTTATAAATGGATTAGAAAAGAGAAATCAAAGTGGCAATGAAATAACTGCATAATAGCCCAAAGATGAAAAATATCATCCTTCTCTTGCAATATGGAAGTTGATTGGGGAAGATCAGTAGTTGTTTTGCCAGCATTAAAGACCTTCTAGTCATTTGATGAGTATGAGAGATTCACTTAGTAATTATCACTTTTCTCTGATATCAGCTGTAACTCATAAAACTATGGGATTCAGCTTTCATACAGACACTTTCATTCCCTTTCAATCTGTGTCTTTTCAATTCTGTTTCTTATTTGTTTACTAAAATGATTTAGTTAAGATGTCAATTGGGAGTCAGATGGAATGTTTTCCGGATGGTGCATTTTTCAGTTCATTCAATTTGGCCATTTAAAATGTTATTTCATTTCAGCTTTAGATCTTAGATCTGCTAAAATTAAGATTTGCATTTTCTGTAGCATCATAAAACGTCTTTTTTTCCCTTAATCATTTTACCAGTCAGGCCCAGGAAGTTCTTAACAAATGTTAATCTCTGGGCTAGTGTTTGGCTTTGATAAATGAATTCAGATGCAACAAGAAGCAAGCAAACAAACCTTTCTGCAAGATCCAAGGAATCTGTGCTATGTTGTTGTTGTGGCAGGCAGCCCACAAGGCAGACAGAAGTTGCAATGGGGTATGTAAACAACAGCACACATCTTCCAAATAGTTAAAATAACTTTTTTGGATTACAATATTTCCTTCAAACCCACCATCTGAAGGACAGAGCAGTGAAAGTAGGAAAAGATGATAAGAAGGAAAAATACGTTGTTTGGGTTTTTAGAAGTGAACTAGAGGTAGTCTGGTTGATTGGGAGACTGGAAGGAAAAAACCCTAGTGAAAGAAGTTGAGAGAAGGAGAAATGGATGATAAAGGGATAAAATTGGTCTGAAGTCAAGGAATTACATCTGAAAATGGACTTATCTGCAACTCCCTCCATCACAAATGAACCTATACGCATGAACACCCACACACCACACACCCACACACCCAACCTTTTGGGAAGTTAAAATCAAATAACTTTAATATAGAAGTTATGGGAGGACATAAAAAAACCCAAACCAAACAGCAGCAGGCACTGCACAGTCACTGCTCAGAGCAGAATCCTGCTGTCCCTTTCATTCCTTGTGCCTTCCTCTGGGTTTGCTTTGCAAGCAAACACTTTAATTCTGCTCCAAATAGATGTGCTGAGCAATGCTGAAATGCGAGCAGGAGACAAGCGCAGCAAGCAGCTGCATAGCTTGAACCACATGGGCTGGGCTGCTGCAGCACCCAGCGCCTCCTCACTCCACTCAAGCAGTAAATAAAGGGGAAGGTCCTTTACTTTAAGGAAGCAGCTGTAGTTTTATGTCCATCAAAAAGGTGCTGGTTAAATATCTGGGGTTTAGTTTGCAGCTATACTACCCTGAAGCCTTATAAAAAGCTCACAGAAATTAATGGAATCCTTTTTATTAATTTCACTGAATTTCTGATTGTGTTTTAAACACTGTTATTCCTGACCTGTTCACTGTTTCACATGAGTAATGTGCTTTTATAGGTGTGGCTGGGTGTGCTTGGGCTTTTCTGAAAACGTACATCGTTTTTTTGTCCTCTGACACTTTAATATTTGTGCCTGCCATGGACTTGACTGTCTCTAATAAACACACAATACTTTTTTGTGTGTCACTAGTGTAGAATTTGCCATTGGTCAGAATAATGTGCTACAGGCAAAATGAATGAGATTCTAGACTTAACTGATATACAAACCAAAGATCAGAAATCTTGAAGAATAATATAACACTTTCAAAATAAGACTGATGAAGGTGCACAGGTGTATTTTAAGATAGCTGCAAAGAGGTTAGTTTCCTGATCATAATGTATGACAGAGACGCGTCTCATATTTTATCTAGATTCCAAAGATTGCTTAATATGCTCTAATAATCTTAGCTTCCCTGCTGAGTATAGCTTCTGAAAGTATGCACTTCCCAAATAAAAACAAGTGCATGAAAGTATTTTCCAACTTTGTGACTATGACAAATGATGCATTAACTATACTGATGTTGTATTAGTCTGGTCATTTACCAGAAGCACTATGGTGCTTATTCATGCTTAGTGGTCCAGAATGAGGCCTGGGGAAACATATTTGCTCAGACATTATTAAGTGTGCTGTGAATGAAAAGAATGTGTTGGGTAGGTCTTTTTCTTTAAGTTAAGAAGAGAATCAGTCATGTTTCCTGTTTAGTCTATGATTTTATAAGCATAATTTTAAAAGTTATAATATCAGATGCATTTTTTAATGTCCTATCGGCTAAAACAGGTCCCTCTCATCATCGTGTTTGTACAGAAAAAACAGGGAAGGAATTGGCATGCAAAACCCCAAAGCTCCAACACAGACCATTAGGTCTAGGCAGTTGATGAGGACATATTAGTCACATCTACGTGGTCTGAAGCAGATGGTCATACTAATTGTGCCTGGTCTCTTGAGTGTTTTACAGGGGCTATCTCCTGTTCAGAGCCATTTAGATAAACTTATGATTGACCATGCCCAACCAGTAAGTCTCAGTAGACTGATGCTGGTTCATGCCTCCTACCTCAGAGCTCATACATCAACACCACATAGGATTCAACATCTGGTTCAGTATATGGTACAGACTGCTAGAGGCACCTCAGCAAAAAAGTCATTACTGATGACCTAAAAATTCCTAATATCCTCACCAGATGGCATCCCCCAGTAAATCCTACTGCAGTTCATGGACAAAATTTTGAAACTGATTCTCTTTGGCAGCTCATATTGTCAGATGTAAATGTTTTTGTAGCTTCCATCACCTACACAGGGTGTCAGGAGGCATATTTTATCCAATAAATTCTAGGCCAAATTGATTTGTGCTACAAGAACATGTGAGCCAAGATCTGTAAATGTTTAACATTGTATTTCTTACTTTATTTTTTTTCACATGAGGCATTTGGAGTTTGAGCTGAGTGAAATCTTCTTCTCTTCACAAGGTTCTGGATTGGGTTGGCAACATTGGATTGAATTTCAGTCTGTTAATTTAATTTAAATCAAAGCCACAGGTACCAGTTAATCTTGGTTAACAAAAATTCATCCATTGATCGCCCCATCTCAACTCCTATCCTTGCTGGAGACATAATGTTTGGTCTTTGAACTAAGAATACCAACTCTCACTGATGCTGAGCAGGTAAAGATGTTCAATAAGAGCAATATGAATACTGCAGAACATCCTGAGCCCTAGAACATGTCTGTATATATCTTAATTTTAAAAACACTTCTTCCTCTGAGCACTTTTATATGCTTGAATATTTCTGTGGAACTTAGTGTAAAAGCTGTTGTGCATAAAGTTAGTCTCGTGTATTTGCAGGATCAGGGCCACAGAGAATAACCCAAATCAGCGCATCATTTTTCATTACACTCTACTATATAAATAAGCCCTTGCTAGTCATCATTAATCTTAGATGAAGTAAAATATTATTTAAAGCAAAAATCTCAACTACCCTTGCTGCACTGGAGTTGTTTTTCAATTAAGGAAATATTTGAACCATTAAAGTGAATGCTAAATATGATATGGATATTATAAATGCACAGTATTAGGCTCCAGAATACTTGCAGGAAATGAAAGCTCCCTTTCAACTCCAAAGGTGTAAAAGATGTTGTATTATCGGCTTAGAAAACTCTTACTTGAAATTGACTTTAAATTTCCTTCAAATGTAACTTAGGTTGTTTTTTTTTTCTGTTGTGGAAATTCAAATAGGTGTTGCGGTTGAAGACAATGTATGTGCTCTTCTGTAAAAATAAAGACATGCCCCAATCCTCTGATAAAATTCTTTTTCTCTGGCCAACCACTACCCCCAAACACACATGCATGTAATGCAGCCATGACAATTTACAGCACTGCCTTTCATACCCAAATCTGTTTCTAGTGTGCGGGAGAGGCATTATCACGTACAACAGAAGTACCTCTCCAAGCCATGCTGTTGCATATCCTATGGTATATATGCATATCATATATATTCTTTGGACTGAATGTATCTATTACCCTGCGTTTCTCGGTTGAACTCTTTTCATTGAGGACAAAATTGCCAGACCTGCAGAAAACCATCTCCAGTTGGAAATCTATTCTTCATCCGGGAAGCCCAACACAGTTAAAAGGAACCTCACAGTATCCTTGGCAATTCAACCCATGGTGCTTCATATTTCCTCATAGCTTTCTGAGAATCTGCCTTTTTTAACTGATCAAGCTACTACCAGAATTAAAATATTTGATCAGATCCCTCATTACAAAGACTTAAAAAGGACAGATTTGAAACCTACCAGGTTTAAGCCTTATAAAGTCACAGATTGATATAGGTTAGAAGGAGCTTCTGGATACCACTTAGTTCAACCTCCTGCTCAAAGCAAAGCCATCTTCGAAGATGGATCAGCTTGTCCAGCTAAGTTTTGAAAGTCTCCAAGGACGGAGATTCCCCATGGCAGTTAAGGTCTATGGATACAAAGAACACAAGGTTTTAGAGAGAAGTAATATCTTTCATTAGACCAGCAGATATAGCTGGAATAAACAGAAAAACTTTCAAATACATAAGCCTCTTCAGAACTATATGGATAAATTGGCATTTTGAGTCAATCCAGCACTGATAATTACATGTCCTGGTTTCAGCTGGGATAGAGTTATCATTAAGAGTTAGATATAGACATATAGACATAGAGTTATCAAAGTCATCATTAGCAATGGCATCAACTTTAAAACTGACTGTTGCCCTGACATGAAAACTACCATTTCAAGGATCAAAGCAAGGTGCTGCATCATGCTCAGACCTTGAGAAGCTTGGCATGCCACCAGAAGAAGGGTCATAAAAGGCTTTGGAGACCAATGTTTTTTATAGTTACATGATACAGAGGACTAGAGATTCAGTACTGAGGGACTGCTATCTCTTGTTCTCCAGCAGTTTCCCTCCGAGAAGAGTAAGTCTTCAGTAGCCCTCCTGGGCACTTTGTTCTGTCAGTAAAGATTGTCCTCTTAGTTGCCATCACATGGAGGGTTGTAGTCCAAAGTATGTATGGTGGTCTGAATGATGGTCTATTGCATATGAGATCCCTGTGCAATGGAAGTTGCTGGTTTACAGAAGAGGGGTTTGGAAAAATTAATCACTCAAAATTAAACCTACATATTAATATATGTCCAAGGCAGTTTAATCAAGAATGAAACAATTAGATGTTCCTTAATAGAATGTGAATGCTGGCAAAATGACTTAGGGAGTCAGACTGATACAAGGTGGGGGGGACTCTCACTCTGCCTTAAGAGTTCAGTTGCTCTGCAGAGGCAGTGGGATGGCTAGTGTGTAACACTCTGACTACCCAAGGTTGCAGAGTGAGTTGTTGTGTGAGATCCCATGCTAAAAGGAACATGATCAACCCAGAGTATTAGCATGTTTAACATCTTTTGGGGATGTAGGAAGGATAATAATATCGTCTTTTTTCCATGCTTTGTTTTTAACTTTTTGTTTTATCTATCAGACTGCATGTGTACAGGAGCCAGCTGGATCAGGGCTCCAGGCTGTAAACTCCTGAGGGCTTGCTTTCATTATGTATTTCCATGTGCCCAGATAAGAGCTTAGTTTCAGCCATTGCCTTTAAAAGTTGGCTTCATCAGATTAAATCTAGATGTCTGTGGACTTTCAAGCAGCCCTGAGCTCTTCTTTCAGTCAATGGGCAGAATCAGTTGCTCTTACGGTATGATTTATCTCATCCTAAAATAGACATCTACATTTGGTCAGATAGATTTCCCTCCACTGGACAGAAATTGGACTTTAGGATGACACAGACATAGATGTCTATGTCATAGATGTCTTAAGAGAACTGAATCTCCTTAAGTGTTTATGTTGTTATACACATATTTGTGCAAAGGATACCTGGTTTGGATCATGATTTAACAGTCTGTATCAGGACTAGAAGTCAGTGGTATTGTCCCAATGTAGAATAATTATAAGATCAAATTCAGGCTGATAGTGTCTACCTGAGCTAGAGATACTTAAGAAGAACGAAGCTTCTAATAAAATTCAAGGTTAAAACTGCTATCTGCAAAATAAAAAAGACAAACTGATACGTGCCTTTCAAAACATATTTCAGGCTGTATTTCAGGTAGGAAAAAATTACTTACTTTGACGCTGCTCCAGTGGATGAAGCAATATTCCTCCAGTAAAGATCGAACAGAATGGATTATTTGCTCCACATTTAATAGTTTTGATTCAAGGTACCAGTGTTAAAAATGTTCACTAATATTGTCTTCTGTCAGAAACATAAAGTTCCTCAGAAGGAATTCAGATTAGAGACCTGAATCTGGAACTTCCAGGTGAGTCCCCTGATCCCGGGGCTCTGCTTATTATGTGACAAACCTTTCTCATTTGATCAGGAGAAGTTATAAAGCATGTCGTATTTCTTCCTCTTTTGGAAAACAATGAAAATGTTTTGAAACCTGAATATTTCTGTTAAAACAATGTATCTTTCCCAGCTCTCTCCAGTTTAAATTTCTTATATATATTGTTGTTATCATTTATTCATAACCCAACCTCAAAGACTGATGTCACTGAGAGCTGGCATTCTGTCATGCTTATCCTAGAATCAGACAGATTTATTGAGGTCAAGGTATTATTGCAAAACAGAGGATGTCTTCCAGATAATAACTTTTCTCAGACCCTGCATGGAGATAGAAATTTCTAATCCATTTAAATGATATTAGTCTGGTTTCAGGCAGGGTCCGTATGGCACTTGAGACGGCAAACACTACTTTGATCTTTCCTTTCTATCCTCTTTCCAATTCCACACTCATGACTTGGTATTTGAAGATTTTTCACCTGCCTTCTCTACCTGATAGGAGTCCCATGGGCAAACAATACCAGTGGTCATTATTATGAGACAGCATATTGTGTACTTTCCTGGAGGTTTATTGGTTGAGAAGTGGTTTTCCAAGGAATTCCCTCCAAAATAATCTCTTACAGTTTAGGTTTGTGCTCTCTGATGACCGCTTCTAACCCCTATGGTAGTCTGTTGGCCACACCAATGTCAAGAGAGGGCAATGGTTATTGGATTGTTCATTTCCCTATCTATGCTTTGCACCAGCACCAAACACTGGCTCAGAGTGTGCACCACAGCTGCAATGATGATGATGATCAATATAGTAATTGCACGTGTTATAATAACTGGAATTAATGTGGTGTAATCCACTGCACTAGACAGTACACTTACAGAAAAAAAAAAAAAAAAAGGGCAGATCATGCCCCAGAGGGTTTATAAGCTTAGGATAAATCAGGAGATTGCAAATGGATGTAGACAGGTAGGAAAAGTAATGGAAAAATTTTACCCAGTGTGCTAGGCAATGGCTTCAGTATATCAACAGCATAACTGTTCCCAAGTTATCAAATTCTGTTTTTCATTAACAAATTCAGATGAGCATAGAAATCATAGAAAACAAAGGTGAAATATCAGCCTACAGAGATCATCTAGTCTATCCCCTGCCAAAGGCAGAAACCCCTGTATCTATACCATGCCTACTTACACCCAGGCATGTACGCTATGTTGCATAATACTGTAGTTAAGGAAACTGTCCCAGAGTTGTACTAACTTTACTACTGGGCACATTTTCCTGATACTTAATCTGAACATTTCTTGCCAGAATTCATCACAGAGCTGAAGAACAGATTCTTCCATTCTTCTTGGCAGCAACTTTTTGCAAATCAGAAAATCATTGTCTTGTCTCCCCTCAGTCTTCTCCAAGTTGTACAAGCCTCTGAAATCTCCTCAGTTTGCATTTTTTAGGACTCCAATTATTCCTGCAGCTGTCCTGTGAACTCTCTCCAGTATCTCAACACATATATTAAAATACAGAGCCTAAAAATGCATGCTCTGATCCTTATTGAAGAGGAAGGGCTCCCTCCTTTATCTTGCAGGCTGTGTTCTGAGTTAAATGCCCCAGTGTAACACCATATGAAGTGGTGGCTCTCCCTCCTGTCCTGAAGAACTGCTTATTCACCAAGTGAATCCCATCCTGTACTTCCACTGCTGATTATTCCTAAGTGTCAAAGCCTATCCTAGACCAAGAACAACACACTACAAAATCCCACTTGGTATGTCCGTTAGTTGTGAGAATGGGTCTTTGATAATTATTTGTCAAGAATTAGTATGTAACCAGCGTTGCATCCACCCTACAAGAGGGTAACCTAGCCCATGTCTCCCTACATTTCGTGTGAGAATATCGTGTGAGATGGTTCCAGAAATGAGTCAAGACATATGTGATTCAGTACAACTACTGTTGTCTCATGATGCCAATCATGCTATTACAAAATAAAATTTTAGCAGTTTGACATGATTTACCCATCTCCTTATTATCCTATGGCTTCTTACAGATGATTTTATTTTTGTTCCAGAATTTTTTTAAAAGCTTGAGCTACATTTGCCTTACAGTATCTTACACCCCCCCCACCCCGAAGTTCTCAGAAATAATCCCAAATGGCTTTGAAATTGCTTCAGTCGTTTCCTGAGCTAACTTGAATGAAATCCATCAGGGCCAGCAGTTATGAAAAATTCGACTTGTCAAAGAGCAGTGTTGCTTGTTCTTTTCCTGTTCTGTGCTGATGTTTTATTTCTCTTTCAGTGATATTGGGCGGTGTGGCTAGAGCACTTGCCAGTGAAGACTGAGGCAGAAAAGTCATTGAGTACTCCAGCCTTCTCCATACCCCGGGTAACTAGGTCTCCTGTTTCCTTCTGGAGAGGAGCCACATTTTCCCTAGTCTTTCTTTTATCACTGACATACTTATAGAAGCTTTTCGTGTTGCCCTTGATGTCCCTGGACAGATTTAATTCTATCAGGACTTCAGCTTTCCTAACCTGATCCCTGGCTGCTCAGACAATTTCTCTGTATTCCTCTCAGGCTACCTGTCCTTGCTTCCACCCTCTGTAGGCTTCCTTTTTACATCTAAGTTTGTCCAGGAGCTCCTTGTTCATCCATGCAGGCCTCCGGGCGTTTTTGCCTGACATCCTCTTTGTTGGGATGCATTGCTCCTGAGCTTGGAGGAGGCGATCCTTGAATATTAACCAGCTTTCTTGGGCCCCTCTTCTGTCCAGGGCTTTACCCCATGGTACTCCACCAAGCAGATCCCTGAAGAGGCCGGTCTGCTCTCCTGAAGTCCAGGGTAGTGAGCTTGCTGTGAGCCCTCCTTGGTGCCCTAAGGATCTTGAACTCCATCATTTCATGGTCACTGCAGCCAAGGCTGCCCTTGAGCTTCACATTCCCCACCACCCCCTCCTTGTTGGTGAGAGGAAGGTCCAGCATAGCACCCCTCCTTGTTGGCTCCTCTATCACTTGGAAAAGGAAGTTATCATCAACGCATTCCAGGAACCTCCCAGATTGCTTATGCCCTGCTGTGTTGTCCCTCCAACAGATGTTGGGGTGGTTGAAGTCCCCCATGAGGACCAGGGCTTGTGAACGTGAGGCTGCTCCTATCTATCTATAGAGGGCCTCATCCACTTGGTCTTCCTCATCTGGTGGGCTGTAGCAGACCCCCACTATAATGTCACCTGTCCATGCCCTCCCTATAATCCCGACCCATAAGCTCTCAGCCAGCTCCTCATCCATCCCCAGGCGGAGCTGCATGCACTCCAGCTGATCATTGACATAGGGGGCAACACCCCCTCCTCATCTCCCCTGCCTGTCCTTCCTAAAAAGCCTGTGTCCTTCCATTCCAACATTCCAGTCATAGGAGCCATCCCACCACATCTCCGTGATGCAAATAAGATCATAGTCCTGCAGGAGTGCACACATCTCTAACTCCTCTTGTTTATTGCCCATGCTACGTGCATTTGCATAGAGGCATTTAAGTTGGGCCCCTGATGGAGCTGACTTGCTGGCTGGAGTGTCTGGAATTCCTTTGTGCTTCTTTTCACGTGCTCTCCTGCTGACCTGTGATCCTTCTCCAGGCTCTGGGCATCTATTGGTGGCACTGGCATCAAACTTTAATGAAGAAATGTTAATGATTATACATCTTAGAGACAATTAGTATTTCACCAAAGAAAATGAAGAGAGTTAAATTACAAGTGCCTTGTATTTACAGTAGTTTGTAGCCTGAATGTGATAAGATTATGCGAGCAGAATTTTGACCCAATTATTCAGTTGTAATAACAGAAATTACAATAGTGATTTTTAAAAATGAAGCACGCTGCACAGCTTTTATTCAGAAATTGCTCATATAGCTTCCTTCTGAGTCAGTGAAAGTGCTTGTATGGGCTACTGATCAAGAGAAATTATTAAAGCATGTTTTAGATGTCTAATTTATTCACTCTATACCCTAAAAAAATAAAAATATAATGTTAGTTTATGCATTTGCATTCATTAATACTTAAAAAATTAACTAAAAATACATACAAAAGACTGCTTATCACACAGCTGGTAGTTCTGTCTGTAACATTTATTTCTTTAGCACATTGATGATATTAATATTTTTTGGAGTATTACGATTAAAATGTATTCATTCAGCAATAATCAAGAAATGCACATTTATTGGTTAAATACCTCAACAAAATTAAAATATGTCATTTCACTTATTTACATTTTTTTCCATACAGCTGTTCCAAAAAAGAGTGAAATGACAGAGTTCTATTGGGAAGCAACTGATTTCATTCTACAAGCAGAATACAAGTGCAGGCATTTGCGCACGAATTTGAAGAAGCACAAGTTTTTAAGACAGAAACATGTAAGCGGGTTTTACCAATCTAGAAATCTGTTGCATGAGATTGTTTCTCTAGAGTAACATGGAAATCTCCCTCCAAAAGCTGTCTTGCTTTTGAATAGGTCTCCATTATATTTTAACAATTAAAAAAATCCACACAGCAAGGAAGTAGAAGAGAAAAAAAAATCACTTTGCTTTTTGATATAGTAACTGACATAGCTGAAAAAGGTATTTCACAGATTGAATAACAATTTTTTTCTTTATCTTCTATTTTTCGTTTTCAGTAAGTTTTACACAAGGTCTCCACCCATAAAAAAAAATGAGCTTTGCCTCCTGTCTATATAAGCAATTCTATCTAGATTCATCTTCCAAGGTACGTATTTAGCTTCATGGGGGTCCTAAGAAAGTAAAGGAAACTCTTATTACCCTATGGTATTATGTATTCCAGGAGCCTCCTGGGCAGGGTTTTTTTTTGTGCCTAGCAGCTCCCATGGAGCTAATTTAAATATTGAGCCTGTTCAGTCTATGAGCCATGTGGGTAATTTCTATTAACACTAATGTGAGCTATTCATGCATCAGGGAAACACATCTTCATGTTTTTAAGTTTCCATCTGCTTCACTCTCCAGGAAGAGTTTGGAAGGATTCTGCCTGTGTAGAAAACTTAACACTGACTGAGGATGTATTTTTTTTCTTTAGAAATGTTTTTTTATGACTTTTTTTTCCCATGGGGCAGTCGTGTTAGCCTGTCCCCTTGTCTTCTTCTTTCTTTTACCACGATTACTTGTAACTGGGTTAGGCTGCATCCTAATTGGATTATGTTGTAGCCTAATCCAGACTGTTTCACCAACTCCTTGAGAAAGTGAATGAATGGGGAAAAAAAAAAAAAAAGAACTATGGAGTCTTCCTGAATGGACTTCTTTGTGGAAGAAGAAAAAAAAAAGGACTCAGGACCAGAGACCAGAGCTGTAGCTCTCCCTACCTCCTATCTGATGTGCTCTCCACTGGACCAATGTCAGATGACTTCTTGCCTGTTGACCATCTGAGCATAGATGCTTGCTGCCTAATGGCTCAGCTTCAGGAGGTGCAGCGTTGGAGTTCTCCAGATAGATATGTGTGCTCAGGGTGGGCTCAGCCCCCTTAGCCCTTCTCTCCCATTTTGTGGATAAGTGCCACAACACTAATATGGGAAACCTGGGAGGCACAGTCACGGCCTGCCCATTTGCGAAAGATGTCAACAGAGACATTTAGAAAAAGGTGAATTTTGTAGTGCATGTGCAAAGAAGTTCAGTTCAGGTTTCTGTTTTCCTATGGCTGCTCCATGCCCTGATGAGGACAATCCTCTTCTGTCATGAGCTTCCAGCCATGTGTTCCCTGTCTAGAAACATAAGATGTGCATAAAAACATATTCTGAAATGACACCAGCTAAAAACAAAGTTAAATTCTCTGAAGGTATAACATCAAATTCAGGAATGCACCTAAAGACCTGCCAGCATCTATCTCTCACTTCTTTGACTTCTATGAAAATCAAAGTCTGAGTCCAGAATGTTGAATCGGCATTAGAAATTCCTGGGGAAATCATAGTTCATGAACTTAAAGTTTAACTATTCAGGGGAGTGAGGTGTTCCCTGTAAAGGAGGTTTGATTTAATCGTTTCTGAGGATTAAGAACATACATCAGCATCAGATGGGTCCAATGGTTTTAATGCATCTTTTTTGTCTGATCTGATTTGTCTAACCTTAGCTTCCAGCCAACACACCTTATTATGTCTCAGTCTGCTGTGCTGAAGAGCACTCTACTGAGATTTCTGTTCTCATGTTGGTGCTTACAAACCTACATGAAGTCATCCCCTTAATCTTCTCTGCATAAATCTAAGTCAGCGGAGCTCTTTGATAAAGAATGATTTTCAATCTTTTCATCCTTCCCGTGTGCCTTCCCTGTACTGTCTGCTGTTTAACAAAATCCTCTTGAAAGAACTTTCTTGTTTTCACATCCATGGTGTTCCACTAATGCACTTCTCAGTGTAAAAGTCACCCTTAGCTGTTAACATTTCAGGTCTTTGCCAATGAGAGGAAATATTTGGAAACACCATAGAACAGCAATAACATGAATTCATCTTCGCATCTCTATCTGCTGTCACCCCCAAGTCCTCTTCAGCCATGGTGCACACGGCCAGCGTTCCACTTCCTGGGTCTTAGTGCCAGACTTGCTGTGGGGCATGTCATCTTCATGGCTTATGACTTTCCTACTTTTATATCATCTGTCAATCCTTTCAGTAGGTTGTTAATAAAAATGCTAAATAGTGTCATGCTCATTGTCCAATTGTATTTAGAGATCCATACATCACATTTTGAATTCAGGTTTGAAAAGTACCCAATTAATGTGCATTTTGTTTATTTTGTAATATTTTAATTTCTAATGAAAATGTGGTCTGAAATTGTAGAAGGCTCTGTGCTTGCATCAGCATTATTACTTTTTCAGCCAAATTTATGACCTCATTGAGAGAATATATCAAGTTAACTAACATGACCTATTGTCAATGAATCCTTGGCAATGAGAAATAATATTATTACCCATCCTTGCTTTGGCCATTCTTTAGAGCTGAAAGGCCCAGTAGGCCCACCAGATTGCACATTTTACCTTTTTCAGATTTTCTTACAGCATTGGCTTCCTTTCGATTTTCTGAAACTAGCTTACTGTTCCAAGTTTCATTGAAAATCAGTGTTAAGGATCCAGAGAGCTACCCAAACAGCATTTAAAAACTCTCTCATGCAAGCTATCCAGACCTGCTGATTTAAAAATAGCTAACTTCAATAGCTACTTTTTAACATTTCTTTGAGTCACTGTCAGAATAGAAAATATGCCATCATTGTCATCATCATCACTAGAAGATGTGCTGCCATCACAGCATATTGACTGTTCTTCAAAGCCCAAAAGAGAAACTGTAGAGAAGCTTATCTTTTCTGCTGTATTGTAGACAATTCCATAGACATCATCTACTATTTCAAAAAAGCCCCACTTCTTTACATATTCTCTTGTTCCAAATTTACTTTCAGAATCTCCTCTTTATCCTGAACTTTGCTGACCATGTAGTTTTCTTTGTGCCTTTACCAGTTCCTACAGTTTTATGTCCTAATTTATATTCTTTAATACCCGTTTCTTCTTTCTTTCCTTTATGATATATGTAATGCATGTGATACATTAATTAATATTGTTACTATTACCATTATCTCATTCTACTGCCCAAGTCTAGCGTTTTAGCTGGGGTGATTTCATTTTTAGCTGCAGGGTTCCGATTTCTTAAACTTTATTTTTATTCATGCTTTTCTATTTCGATTTTTTACCTCCAATTGATATGGTCAAAGCTGTGCTCAGCTTTGAAACTGCTCATATAAAACACAGAGTTCACAGATGTAGAGCACACATGATCAAGTCATGATCACTTGAAGTTACATCTACATATAGGAAAAATTTCTTCACCAAAAGGCTAGTCAGGCACTGGAACAGGCTGCCCAGGGAAGTGGTTGAGTCTCCATCCCTGGAGGTATTTAAAAGATGTGCAGATGTGGTGCTTAGGGACATGGTTTAGTGGTGGACTTGGCAGTGCTAGGTTAACGGTTGGACTTGATGATCTTGGAGGTCTTTTCCAACCTAAACAATTCTATGATTCTATGATTCTACATGGAGCAATGCATCATCACACAGAGTTATCTGAGCTTACTCTGAACAGCTGACAAAGCTTGTGAGTACACAGCCATCATCTCATTTATCGTTTACATACATTGTAATGGGCTGGAACTAGCCGTTATTAGCCTGATCATTAACATGCTCACACCACACTGCTGGGCGCCCAATGAGTCTGTGCTGACCAACTGATCATCAATATATTGCTCTTTGAAAAGGGAGGATCCTTGATCCTGCTGTGTTGCTGTTTTCCTCCTCTTTTAGGGTTTTTTTCTTCTATTAGCACTTTTATAACTTGTCATGTAAATACCTTCTTTTCTGAATATTAGATGATTTCTTTTCTTTGCTTTGAACTATTACTAATGAGTATCAACTCCACAGTCTCACTTCCCTTTGTTTTGATTCCCTCATTTCGCATGGTTCATTAACCTACATGCTTTCTTGCTCATAGAATAAGGTAAGAGCTCATCATTAACTTCTTTCAGTGAAGCTGGGCTCTGGATCAGAAGGCAACCTGCTCCTTTGTGCCTATGAGAGCTGAGGTAATCTTCCTCAGTGCACAGAGAATCCAGTGTGCTCCCACACTTTCCCACCTGAGAAATTCAGTGAGGCTCTGGCAACCCTGCTTCAATGAAAAAAAGATACCCCCAATCTGCTGATCAGCAGTGCCTGACTTTGGTGAGAGGCAGCAGATCACAGCTTCATTGAGTTATGAACTCCGTGACAAGCAAAATATCGTGACTCATTGGCATCTCCCTGGAAAGAGGAGCTGGGAGTTGAAAGTCTACGAAAGCACTGTCCTCCCACCTCCACACCCACTCACTCACCAAGTGCTGCATGAAGCTGCATTAGCACAGCGCAGCCACACTGAGAAGTTGTATCAGCCCAATGGACTGCAGAGATAACGTGATCATGCTTGTCTCCATGCCCTAAGCCAAACTCCAAAGTGCAATGTTCACAACTCCCAGGGCTTTTGAACTGTGCGATCAATTCCTCTCTAACTGTCAAGAAGGCATCTAACACAGAATTCCGGTGTAACAGAGACATTATTTTTTAATTAAGGATTATTGTCTATGGAATTTAGACATGTGAAAATATTTGGCAGAATGAGACAGTCAGCACATATCACTCAAACTGAAGTTTCCCATGATAACAGACCTTTTAGCTTGCAGTTTATAGGTAAATATTTATAAAGCCCATCAGCTTGTCCTCAAGTCTTTGGTCTATGGCACTATGTCCTACCTGTTAGGATATTGGCTTGTAAAGATTCATGAAATGTTTGCTTCCAAGCTGGCAGTGATTCAAACAGACAATATCATTTTTGACATAGAATAACACTTTACCTCCCTCTTAGTTCACTCATCCCTTCCTAAACAGGTAATAGGAGGAGACTTTAGCATTACAGTCATACAGATCTTCTCACCAGACTTCATTCTTCCCCACAAAGCTGAATTTATGCTTATAAGTACATTCCAATTCCTGTTATTACACAGGTCACTAGCATTGGTGTATAGGAAATTAGCACATTTCTCTCCTCTTATCCCTGGGGGCCTTGATTAATTTTGTTCTTGACATCTTGATTTTATGCTAAATTAGTGCTTATTTATCCCCTCCTCTTTTATTAGTTGAATACTTTCCTAATTATCCTCCCTGTCTGCCCCCGTAAGCAGTGAGCCATGGGTTACCCAAAAAGTTCACTTGCCTCTAAAGAGAGACTAGTCTTCCACAAAATCTCTCTTCCACAAAAATCCTCTATTTACCTCATTTTTTTTCCCCAGCAGTTCCCTTCCACAGCCTTACACACTGGTTCTTGCAGAGACCAGCAAAACCTGGTTGTTGGATAATGGTCCTTGCATATTCAGCATCCCTCCAGGTTCTTTGTAAGTCATCTGTAGTCTGTGCATCTGTGATGCAATCTTAGAGTGCCTAACGGTTGCATCAAACAGCAGTCAACCATGGGGTATTATCTGCTTTCAACCATATTGCTCTGTTGCAATAACTTCTGTAGTTTCTTTGAGTACCTGGTAATGCCTGGGTGCTATGGAGAATTCCCCATGTCCTCTGCATTTTGATAGTCCTAACACAGCCATGTTCATATTGTTCCTCTTCTTGTGGATGCCATCTCACCCTCAGAACCCTTGATGTTACAGTATGCCAAGCTATCCCTTGTAAGTCTCCTGTTTTCCATTCCTGATCAGTCTGTTTTCTGTTAAGCTAATGACACTTCCAAAATCTTAGCCTCAATTCGTCTGATCATCTCTACTGACTGTGCTTGTCCGTATTTTCTTCAGTTTTCATATGCTGTAGGTCCCTTCTGGCTTCAAGAAGAAATAAAACATGACCCATCCATTCACAGTTACTGATCCATCTCTGGCTACAACTTAGGGATATAGAATGACGTCTGGAAGGAAAATGTCTTTCTCTGCTTCTCAAGTTCTCTTGCGAAATTTTCAGTTCCTTGCTCTTTTCTCCTGTCCTCTTTGCTTTGGGGAGCAGAAACTTCAGCACAGAGTTAACTGAGGATTTGAAGGTTACATTCTAACAATATCAACATGCCTCAATGAGCTCCTTCTGCTAACTCAGGGCTCACTGCCCTATTCCACAACCCAGAGAGGCAACACATAGAAAATATAACAGGAGCCAAGCCCCTGTGCTTAGCAGTTGTTTCTTCCAAGCACTGACTGCTGTGCCTACCCAAACACCCTTATCTGCTCCAGCTGTTTATGAGCACCTTATAACAGCCTGCTCCATGAAGTAGATCACCCAAATCACTGCAACCAGATCTTCAGATGACAGGAGAAAGTGGAAAAGTAATTATTTAACACAGATGTCTATACTTTCAGATTCCTTCCATCTCCTGTTAGGTACAGGCTCTGCAGCTGTATCTGTCCAAAAGAGCAGTTCCACTTTGCTGTGCTCTCTTTACCCCTGGATATGCATTGGAGGTGTTTCCTGATGGCCTATCATGATAAGATCTGAGTGGACTTCATCCTGCTGTGTTCCCTGATTTGCTCTGGGAGGAACCCAAAGCACATGGACAGAAAGGGCACCCTCCTTGCTGAGCAAGTGCTGCACGCCAGCATAAACGCCACTTAATTACACTGTGCTTCTCGCATTCATGTTTGCTTCTACTGCCTTTGGTACCCACCCTATTCTGATCACCTGGCATGCATCTCCAGAATCAAGTCAAATATATATCACTGGACTTACACACTTTATATATGCCTAACATCTCACAGTACATGTTTGTGTCAATGCACTTTCTATTTTAAAAATTGAAATAGTTTGGAATTCCTGTTTTGGATTAACCCAATAAGAAAAAAAGAAAACCAAAACACCTCAACAACAACAGGGAGGAAAAAGGAAAAGAAGAAAAAAACCAAACAAACCCAAAGGGGTTTATAGGTGCATGCTAAGTTTCCTTGGAAACCACCACTGCTCCTCTTCAATTCCATCTTCATTAGCACCTTTACCTTTCTGAAAAGATAAGAAAGTTGTTCCTAATTAACATTATGGGATTTTACTTCCTCTCAACTTTTTTGTCCAAAATTTTGAGTTGGATGCTGATGTAAAGATGCTGAAGGAGCTGCCTGTCAGTGTTTTCTTTTTAACATTTTTACATTCCAGGTGCCATGATTGAAGAATTTCTATTTCTAAATATAAAAATTGAGTGAGGAAGCCTCCGCTTATTAAAACAAACAAACAAACAACAGACAAATGACAAGGGACCTTAAAATGCTGATAAGAGTGAATGTGTAATATCTAAATCAAAGATGCTACTTTATAACTGGTGAACCTACTGGATTCTTATCTTGTTCATGAAACATCAGCCGGGCACTCCAGAGTTGCTGAAAGCTTTTCTGAAGCCTTACAGTTAAGTTATCCTAATGGGTCAACACAGAAGGAATAAAGTCATAGTACACTTTTATTTTGTATATAGGTACTTGGGGAGATGCCATTTCTGCATTGCCCCATTACAACCACCAGTAGTTATTTGTTAGGCAGGTGAAAGTAGAAGTGAGAAGTCTTTGCTCCAGATAATGATCAGATATTCAGGCACGTAGTTTTGTTGACTTGGCTGGGAAAAACTTGCTTAATTTTCATAGAAAATTACTTACTCAGTTGGGACCATATCTTCTGTTTGGTATGCATGGCAAGCACAGAAAGTCTGAGTCCAGGCGTGTGAGCATTACTAGCTGTACACCACAAAAGAGTAGTCGCTGGCTGTGGTGGTGGCAGGGATTATGACAGAGATTACCCTGTGTAGTGGCTGGAGACAATACACCAGCTAACCTTCCAGAGAGAGGTTAACCAGCTGATCCTAAGAGCAATCCTCTTTACATGAAGAATGCCATCAGTCACTGCTATGGTATACACAAGCACGCAGGGATGCTGACTACAAAATAACCCTCCTAATAGCCTTCTAGTTCTTGGTGTGGTGGAATGAAATTGAATAGCTCTGTGTTAACAGTTCTAACAGTTCAGAAGCTCCATCTTTGACAGCTGTATCCTTGTTTGGGGCACCCAAAAACATTCACTCAGAAAGCAGCTCCCACCATGAGAAAACCTGGGAGATGTGAGAGACGTGTCATTCTGCTAGAAGAAGAAGAATGATCCTTCATCCCTTCTTCATTTAGGAGGCATTTTTACTTTTTTAGGAGGCATTTAATAATAGGAGATGAAACATATGCCATATGTCTGTGTAGTGCCGTTCCAGGGATTCAGTGGGAGCAGACTGATTAAATCCTATTAAGGATAGAGTTGTCATCAGTGCTGCGTCTTGAGATGATGAACTTGACACTGAAGTAGCATCCGTCACTCCTTTGTTGGATTCTTAGGCTTCTTAGGGGTTGTTACCAAAATTAACAACAGGCAACCCACCATAAGTCTACAGTAGGCATATGACATGAATCTAAAATCCTGCCCTTTTCTGGGTTTTAGCCATCAAGTATCAAATTATAAGAAGAATATTCTGCTGTTTAGGAGTTACCACTCTGAACCATTTTCTAGAGTACAGCACTGCTATTGTTTCTTTAAAAACATGGACAAAATCAATGGTAAGTCCTGTCTTTCAAAAAAACATGGAAAGCAAAACTCTGCTACTCCTTCATCTTTTCTTAGATTTGAACATCACCAGGAGTCTGGAGGACTCGATTCACTGCTCTTGTCTGCTTGATATAATGAAAAATCTCATCTCTCACCTGCATGGAGAATGACATAACATTTAGGTTACAGTTCCAGATGCTAACTAAATAAAATCTTTTGTGTTGCACTAACTGTGCTTCTTTGTTTTGCTTTTAAAACACTTCTAGAAAAAAAAATTCCCCTGGACTCTGCTTAAACTGTCATGTTGCAAGCACCTTTAATCATGAATGAAACCTGTATTTTCATGAGTTCTCAATTTCAGGTCTCATATGGGTGACAAGTGTATTCTGAATCATATCAACTGTATACAGCAGAGATTTGTCATATGCACTATTTCTGACCATGAGTAACAGCCACCCGTGTCAGCTAACAGATCTGATGAAATGCACTTGCTTTGCATTACTGTTTTTACTCCAAACTTCAAGTGAAGCTGTCACCAGCTTTCCTGGGTGCTGTGATGCCATTTTTAGCATGTTACAGGGTTTTACTTAACAACCACTTTCCTTTTCTATGGTTGTATCTGAAGTTGGCTAACACATTTCACTCCTGGCCTTCCCTTGAATTTTCAATGTCTCTTGGTCCTGCTCATGTATAGAATTCTACTAGTATTTTTTTCTGTAAACATTCCTCAGGGTAGTAATATTTTAATCCCCATAGCAAGCAACCATTCTCCACTGACAGCTTCAATTTCCAGAAACATTGAGGCTACGTTTCTTTTTCAGCTAGGTGATGAGATCATCCCTAAAAGGAATAATGCATTAGCCTGTTCAAAGTGTGCCTTGTTTCCAGAGCTATTTCCCAGCCTGCATTAAGGAGGTCATCTAGGGGAATTATGCACTTTCTGTATATGTTTCTCTGGGGAGCTGGAACAACGAGGATAGTCTGTCTGTCTGTAAAACTATGTTTTTCTGATGCTGTGCAACAAAAGTCGTACTGGTGAGCCACTGAAATCAAAGCCGATCTCTGCAACCTGGCAGCTGACCACAGGCTATTGCCTGCCTTTGGACCCAGGGTGTTTACCCAGTCTTTGATTAGACCAATATATTTTTTCCTTCCAGGTGCTAATTTGTGAAATTCAGTAGTACACCAAGTTTAAGAGTTTTAAGTAGTACACCAAATTCAAGAGCTTTAAACTAGATTTGAAGAAGGAAAGAGATAAAACCAGGCTTCCTAGAGATAAGCCTGGCAGTGGCACACCCATGTTTGAGGGATGGTGTGCTAGCGAGATCCTTGGTCTGCTGTCTCAGTGGAGACAGGGGATGGAGATCAATGTGGCAGCAAAGACGCAAGGGTTATTGATGTGTTAGAAACCACAGAAGCGCCTGAAAATGCTCACATAGGAGTTCGAGCTTCTCCCCCCAGAAAAGTGGCAGGATCAATAGCCCAGCTGAAGTGCATCTACACCAATGCACGCTGCATGGGCAGCAAACAGGAGGAGCTGGAAGCCATTGTGGAGTGGGAAGACTATGACATAGTTGCCATCACGGAAATATGGTGGGGTGACTCGCACAACTGGAGTGCTGCAATGGACAGCTATAAACTCTGCAGAAGGGGTAAAAATTTTTCACGGTGACAGTGGTGAAACACTGGAACGGGTTGCCCAGAAAGGTGGTAGATGCCCCAGCCTTGGAAACATTCAAGGCCAGGCTGGATGGGGCTCCGAGCAACCCAATCCAGTTGTAGATGTCCCTGCCCATTGCAGGGGGGTTGGACTAGATGACCTTTAAAGATCCCTTCCATCCCAAAGCATTCTATGATAGGCAAGGACAGAGAGGTGGTGGGGTAGCCCTGTATGTTAGGGAGTGTTTTGACTGTCTAGAGCTTGGGAATGGTGATGATAGGGTTGAGTGTTCATGGGTAAGAATCAGGGGGAATGCCAGCAAGGCAGATATGGTGGGAGTCTGTTTCAGATCACCCAACCATGATGAAATATTTTATAAGCAGCTGGGTAAAGTCTCACAATCGCTAGCCCTTGTTCTTGTGGGGGACTTCAACTTACCAGATGTCTGCTGGAAATACAACACAGTGGAGAGGAAACAGTCTCGGAGGTTCCTGGCATGTGTGGAAGACAGCTGGTGAGGGAGCCAATTAAGGAAGGTGCCCCGCTGGACCTCTTGTTTGCGAATAGAGAAGGACTTGTGGGTCACGTGATAGTTGGAAGGCATCTTGGGCATAGTGATCATGAAATGATAGAGTTTTTGATTCTTGGAGAAGTAAGGAGGGGGGTCAGCAGAACTGCTACCTTGGACTTCCAGAGGGCAGACTTTGGCCTGTTTAGGAGCCTGGTTGACAGAGTCCCTTGGGAGGCAGTCCTGAAGAGCAAAGGAGTCCAGGAAGGCTGGACATTCTTCAAGAAGGAAATCTTAAAGGTGCAGGAGCAGGCCATCCCCATGTGTGAAAGACAAGCCAGCAGGGAAGAAGACTAGTCTGGATGAACAGAGAGCTTTGGCTGGAACTCAGGGATAAAAGGAGAGTTTACAACCTTTGGAATAAGAGGCAGGCAACTCAGGAGGACTACAAGGATGTCATGAGGTTATGCAGGGAGAAAACTAGAAGGGCCAAAGCCCAGCTAGAACTCAATCTGGCTACTGCGGTAAAAGACAATAAAAAATGTTTCTATAAATACATTAGCAACAGAAGGAGGGCTAAAGCAAATCTCCATCCTTTATTAGATGCAGGGGGAAACATAGTGACAAAGGATGAGGAAAAGTCTGAGGTACTTAATGCCTTCTTTGCCTCAGTCGTTAATAGTCAGACCAGTTGTTCTTGGGGTACCCAGCCCTCTGAGCTGGAAGACAGGGATGGGGAGCAGAATGAAGCCCCCATAATCCAAGGGGAAATGGTGAGCGACCTGCTACACCACTTAGACACACAGATCCTTCTGTGGTCTTATGAGGCCAGATGGGATCCACCCAAGGCACTGAGGGAGCTGGCGGAGGTGCTCCCCAAGCCACTTTCCATCATCTATCAGCAGTCCTGGCTAACCAGGGAGGTCCCAATTGACTGGAGGTTAGCAAATGTGATGCCCATCTACAAGAAGGGCCAGAAGGAGGATCTGGGGAACTACAGGCCCGTCAGCCTGACCTTGGTGCTGGGGAAGGAGCAGATCATCCTGAGTGTCATCATGCAGGACGTACGGGACAACCAGCGGATCAGGCCCAGTCTGAAAAGGCAGGTCCTTCTTGGCTAACCTGATCTCCTTCTATGACAAGGTGACCCACTTAGTGGATGAGGGAAAGGCTGTGGATGTTGTCTACCTGGACTTTAGTAAAGCCTTTGACACCGTTTCCCACAGCATTCTCCTGGAGAAACTGGCTGCTCATGGCTTGAATGGGAGTACTCTTCACTGGGTAAAAAACTGGCTGGATGGTTGGGCCCAAAGAGTTGTGGTGAATGGAGTTAAATCCAGTTTGTGGCCAGCTATGAGTGGTGTTCCCCAGGGCTCAGTACTGGGGCCAATTCTGTTTAATAGCTTTATCAACGATCTGGATGAGGGGATTGAGTGCACCCTCAGTAAGTTTGCAGATGACACCAAGTTGGGCGGGAGTGTTGATCTGCTGGAGGGTAGGAAGGCCCTACAGAGGGATCTGGCCAGGCTGGATCGATTAGCCGAGGCCAATTTTGTGAGATTCAACAAGGCCAAGTGCCGGGTCCTGCACTTGGGTCACAACAACTCCATGCAACACTGCAGGCTGGGGGAAGAGTAGCTGGAGAGCTGCCTGGTGGAAAAAGACCTGAAGGTGTTGGTTGACAGCTGGCTGAATATGAGCCAGCAGTGTGCCCAGGTGTCCAAGAAGGCCAATGGCATCCTGGCTTGCATCAGAAATAGTGTGGCCAGCAGGACTAGGGGAGTGATTGTCCCCCTGTACTCGGCACTGGTGAGACCGCACCTCGAATCTCCTGTGTTCAGTTTTGGGCCCCTCACTACAAGAAGGACATTGAGGTGCTGGAGCGTGTCCAAAGAAGGGCAACAAAGCTGGTGAAAGGTCTGGAGAGCAATTCTTATGAGGAGCGGCTGAGGGAACTGGGGTTGTTTAGCCTGGAAAAGAGGAGGCTGAGGGGAGACCTTATTGCTCTCTACAGCTACCTGAAAGGAGGTTGTAGTGAGATGGGGTTCGGTCTCTTCTCCCAAGTAACAAGCAATAAGACAAGAGAAAATGGGCTCAAGTTGCACCAGGACAGGTTTAGGTTGGGTATTAGGAAAAATTTCTTCCCTGAAAGGGTAGTCAGGCACTGGCACAGGCTGCCCAGGGAAGTGGTTGAGTCCCCACCCCTGGAGGTATTTAAAAGACGGGTAGACGTGGTGCTTGAGGACATGGTTTAGTGGTGGCTTGGCAGTGCTAGGTTAATGGTTGGACTTGATGATCTTGGAGGTCTTTTCCAACCTAAATGATTCTATGATTCTATGATTTGAAGTTATACCCACTGTACCTTTTTCAGCTTGGGCTTCCTTACTCTCATTTTCAGTTTTCAGTACCTCTTTGAAGTTAATTCTACAAGTTATTAAATGCCCATCATTATACACTAGTGAAGTGGAAGCCCACATCTCTCAGAAGAAAAGTGCCACAACATACTGCTATGAGTTACTCTGCTTAAATATGGGCCAGTAGCCTGAAACTACTCATTCCTTTTCCAGTTCCTCCAAGATTTTAATTTTCTTTTTGGTCCAGTATACTTAGGTGTTTTAATACAGTGAGCATCAAGCTGATTGACTCCGATAAATTTAGAACGAACCTTTCAAACATGGCCAGAAAACATTGAATGTCTAAGATACTCTGCAGCTGTGAAGTATTCGAAAACCTTTATCTTTCATTTTCCTGAGGGTACATCTTTTGCATCTGGGCAATGCCTTGAGTAAATAACTAGATTTGCAAAAGACATCACACTTTGTTAGCTTTAAATTCATAACACAGCACACTCATCACAGTCCCCTCTGGGCTTTACAAACATTCCTGTGAGTGCCTCCTGAACTAACCTTTCATCCATGCATGAGGTAACGCTATTTGCTCTCTTCCTGCTGTCACTGACCCTTTGTTCTTTCAAACACAGCAGATACACTGACTCCTCTAATGGGCAATACTTCTCCTAAAGCACCAATATAAGTGGTTCAAAATTTTGCTTTTACTCTTCACATTGCAGAAGAGTAGGAGTGCTCATAGATAGGGTTTTTTTTTTCTTCAGCCAAGGGGAGACAACTGCTACTGTATAAATCAAGTCTGTTTTCTGCAGCTGACTCTATCCTCATTTTTCTATCTGAAACTCTTTGACTTTACATCAGCTAATCAAATATTCATTTGGCCAGAGAGAGAGGAAGTAAGCACGAGGGTGACACAGCAGCATGACTGTCATTGCACTTTCTCACTTCCAGTTTCCTGCCACAGTCAAGTAACTCCTTGATGTAAAATAAAATAGCCAAGGACTGCAATGCAGATTGCTGTGCTCCTCAGGGAATGCCACAGCCTACTCTCAGGAGAATCATAGGCTCTACTAACACTGTAAGCTAAGCCTGACTTGAGCTGAATTCCCTCAGCCTCTCCTGTTCTTCAGCAGGTAGAGCCTGTCTGGCCCTTTCCCAAAACAGTGTGTAGCTTAGGGATAAGGGGACTCATATAGAAAATGTATATCTGATTCCCTTCACGCAGAAGACAGTATGGGACTATAGTCTCTCCAATCATAGAAAAATGCTATAGACACTAAACTATTGGATGAGACCAGCAAGTGATTAGCAACATATATAGCCTTATTCTAAGCTTGTGGCAATTTCTGAGGACACCTAATGCATCAGGGCTCTGAAGTGGAAGTGCACATCGTTCCTGTATCCCAGGAGAGCTTAGGTGAAAGTTACGTCACAGCTACCATCCATGCTGGGGCAGGTTGAGGTGCATGAGAAATGCTGGTGCTCTCAATGCACTGAGATGCTTCCAAGGCTAGGCAGCAACTGAGTATGCATTCTGAGCATTCATTTTGAAATTAAGCATGTAAAACTGGTGCCAGCTCTAGCTTACTGCCTAACCCTTCCAGGGATCCCTCCTGGTCCTATAAGAAGATATGGTCTACTTTTGTTGTTAGGCATAAAAGAAGTCTCTTTCAGAAAAAGCAGTTTCATTGACATTTAAATATATCCACACACTGATTTTGATTAAATTTCATGTGAGAGTTCTGATTTTTCATTCTATATGAATTTAATGTAAAAATTATTTTGTTAATGTATTTATAATCTATTTAACTATTTCAGTGTTAGTGAAAGGAACTGTTTCAAGATCATCACAGTAAATGGAGTATTTCCAAACTGACATTTTATGGAATAAAAATAAAGTTCAAAATGTCAGAAATTCTCATGGGAAAAGAATTTTGTTTGTTTTCTGACACATGTAATTGCTTTCTGACAGATGCAATTGAAGTCTCTCTAGTGAGATCAGCTCCTTACTGCACTGAATCCTTGTTTTTAGGAATTAGAGTTCATAAAATGTGATTCCTGTGGTAATGTGTTGCCAGTATTTTGAGGAGCACTACATTTCTCAAGAAGATAAAAGAAAGTATATGAAGGAAAATTACTTAATTTGAAATATTTGGTTGTGCTCTTTAACAACAAAAAAGCTGGCTTATCAAATTGTCCATTACTACTAGTACTCATGGTTTAAAGCAAATGTGTGAAGACAATGATTTCAACACAAGGGACAATAATTATGACCTTTTCAAATTCCTCTAGACCAATTGAAGAAAATCTTTTACAAACCAACTCATTCTGCAACTTTTATGTTTAACAGAAGAAAAATACTGGAGTTTATCTGAGAATGCAAAAGCATTTGGCATTATCAGCTGGAGTCTTCCATGTCTGATCTTTCTGCAGGCAGTCAGAACCTGTTAATTTAATATGCAGTATAGGGATGGGGTATTTCTGTGTATATGTGAGAATAACTATGCAACATTGCAAGTACAGTTCTGCTCACAATTGCAAATGCGTTACATGAGTTTCAGATGTAATTAATTTTGCTTCTACAGGTTGTGTAGCGAAGGGTTGGACTCTGTGTCTGTATAAGTCCACATAAAAAAAAGAAAAGAAGAAAGGAATGGCAAAATATTGCTAATGCAAAAACAAGTTAGGAGATTCCAGAAGTGTGGTTGTCATGTAACTTTAAGTGTCTTTTTCATGTATATTCCTTTTGATTCAGATATATGGATAGTTTTCATAATTTAGCTATAGAAAACTCAGTTTTGGCCTATACTATATATACAGTGAGTATATTTTGCAGACACATCAGGAAGAAATCATTCTTTGTCTTTTCTATGTCCCTCCTTCATTTTTCTCTCTGGGTGCCCTGTTTTGGGGTACCAGAAGGGTGGTGCTCAAACGGTTCTGTTCCCCCCTCCCAGTCTATCCTTGAAGGTTTGGTGCCGGCAGAGGAGAGAAAAGGACTTCTGTGGATTTGTCCCTTCTGCAGGCCTTGGAGATGATGAAGAACCTCTATAGCTGCAGAGGAAGCAAGGGGAACCATCAGGGGATGTGTCTTTGGGTTGGAGAAAGTGTGGGACAGACATATACTGATTCTGCTCCTCCACACTCTGGAAAAGCAAAGACATTAGGTGTTTTAAAACAGAAGTTAGTTCATCTGATCCTAAGTGTTCCTAATGGATTTGCTACCATAAGCCAATGGGACAATGGAGCATCCTTGAAAAGTTATTCAGCTGTATGTCAGTGGTTGAAAACAGTGGACCCTGGTGTCCACACATCGATGGATGTGCCCCACCTCACCCAGAGGATGTGCACACCATTGTCAGAATGAATCAGGACTGCAAAATTCTCCCTGGATGGGAGGCAAACCACTCACCTTGCCATTCTGCTTGGGTGGCTTTTGCTGCCCAATTTCAAATGCAAAACAATACACCATGACAGCACAGGGTATTGTTTAAACTCATTTTGACCTATCTGTTAAAAACACCAGCATTGCAATAAAGTGAGGCTTGGATTCACAAGCAAAGGAAATGTTCTCTTGCCTATTATTTTTGTATCTGTGTCAACAATAACTTGCGAGCATTTCTCTTGTATTTCCTCAGTCTGTTAGCAAAAAGAGCATTTGTTATTCTCTTTTTGTTAGGAGCAATCTTATTAAGTTGAGATCTGTTTCCCTATGGGAAATGAGTGAAATTATCTTCAAGACTCTGTATTCACACTCTCTGCAAGATCCCACAACAAATTCTTGTGGTTAAATAATTTCAATTGATGTATTGGGTCCTGGAGTATCAGAAGGTTTGTTGTCACACTTCCTGGCTTTGTCCTTCAATTTAGATGTGCTTTTTATTAAATAGTCATGCTGTTTACCTCTTGAAAAGACTTCATTAATTCAACAAGAGGAGAATCAAGCCAAGTAGAAATAGCTCTTCAGTTTTGACTATCCAGAGCATTAGGAAATAACAGAAGAAAATCAAACCCTAGCAGCAAGATTGGATTTTGAAGGAAGAAGGGAGAAGGAGGAGAAAGGAATGTGGCTTCTGAAACCATTAAAGGAGCTGAATGCATAGCTTGGAGGGAATGGGTCTTATGTGTTTATTTTAATCTTTCACTTTGCGGAAAAAAGGATTAAAGTGAATGTATTGCTTATGGCAAGACTGGATTGACCAAACTGGAAACCTGAGTTTTCTATTAAATTACAGGCAAGATATAACATGGATAACAGCCAGGCAGTGTTTTTATGACCCCTTACTGAGAAAACAGAGCAGTCCTGCCCTCTGGAACTGGTACTGTACCTGGAGGCTGCTACAGCCTAAGGCAGTGGAATACAGTGCAACCATCAACACTAGGCAAAATCACAGTGACCCTTGAACCACAGCAATACAGAGATGGAGATATGAGTATGGAGTTACTACTTCAGTCATGTTTCTGTAGTATTATCCTGCTGGAACCATTACCAACCACACAGTGATGGTCTAATATTGCTCATCTGGTAGAACTTAAACTTCATCCTGTTGAGCCCTGTTTTGTGTAAGTACTGCAGAAAGTCTCTTATCTGGAGTGATCCCTACTAGTGGTTAATAAACACACAGCAGCTAAATACATGGAGAAACAGGGGAGGTCTACCAACATGGCGGCAGAAATAAGCAAAACAGGTATTTTGTAGAGATTTTAACCTTCAGTCAACCAGTAGTAAATATAAGCCTCATGGGAAGAGTAAGGGCAGGCAAGAAGTAGGGGTTCCAGTCACACCCTTTGCAGTCATTTGCCCCCTTGCTAAAACTGCCAAAGATCAAATTTGGATTTCAGTCGGGTCAATAATACCTCACTCCTGAGTTCTGGACTGCAGTGTGTATCAGTGATCCTCAGACTGGACTCAGTCATTGCTGGTCTGCAATTGCTAATTTAAAGATGTAAGTCTGAAAGAAAATTTCTATCATTCCACCTGGGGTAACTATAACTATTTTTGGTCTTTCCTTAATGCTAAGGCATTTGATATACTGAGGAAGCTATTCATGTTTGGCTAATACAGAAAAACTGGCTTGTATCCAACAGGTTCCTACCTCTTACGAATAATTTTGTTGGTTGAACTAATTGCAGGACTCCATATCTTATATTGCCTTCCACATGATGGTCAGACTAGTTGGTAATTCAGATTTAGGAGCAAGTTTATAAAGCGTGGTAGCTGCCTTGCTGTTGGCATATCTGCTGACTGAGGCATAGTAACAGGACATCTGTGATATGAGGAAACGTGAAACTGCAGTTTCAAGCCATTCTATTTTATGAGCAACCTTTTATGGTTCCTAGTCAAAGTGTATCCAACTTTGGTTTTTCAAATTTAGCCTTTGGTAATTTCTTTTCTGATATAAATAGTATGATAGTGGGACATTACTAAGACAGCAATAAAAGCAAATCTAGTGTTTCCAAAATGCTGAATTAAAAATAAACTGCAGTGATAAATAAGATGGACATGTTGACTTGTGTTTTGGGAGGTTTGTTTGTTGTAAATGATGCAAACAAATCAAGGGTAATTTGCAGGCATTGTGTTTTGCAAATTGAGAATTAGCGTTGAAATAGCAAGACATTACCACTGTTGATACTAGCAATGCCTACAGTGTATAATGTTGCATAAGGGTGGACTGTAGCCATAGGCGCACCTACAGAGATCATTCTCCACAAGAACAACTAGCCATCTGGAAGATGGATGTATCTGGAAAATGGATATGTCAGCTACTGGGGCATTATTGTCTGCGGCCTTTGCAGCAGTAGTCCTTACTGGGCAGAGAATCTACACCCGCTTACAGGGAAAGCCCCCCCAGAACAGCACAAGCAGAGGTCTCATTACCTCTTTCCAAGCACCCTTGCATGGTGTGAATTCCTTCTGTGTGAAAAGAGGGAGATCATGGTATGAGAAACGGGCAAAGTCCGACTCGGCAGCTGAGGAGCCAGAAGGAGAGAAATCAGTAGCAGAGGTATAAAGGTAAAAGGTGTAAAGGATTATCTCATGTGCCTGGAAAACTGGGCATGACGATGGAAGAATTCCCATCTAGTCTTACGTGCCTGTGCAGTTTTCCAGGTATTTGTGGAGATCTGGCCAAATCTTGCCACCTTATTAATGGAGTGATTTGTAGAGATATTATTTGTTCCTTTATATTTTCTTATCTTCTTCATGGGCCACAGTTTGCCTTTGGTCCTGTATTGATCTGATCCACTAGACAGCATTAGGGAGAGGGACTCATAAGATGCATCTATGGATCTGGATAGTTTCAGGTTAATCCCTCAGTCTGGATCTGGAAGATTTACTCCCTGATATATCCAAACTGTGTCAGTTGTCAGAAAGATTTCCACTTGAAGCTCTGAAAAATTTCTAATGAGGCAAAGACCTTGAAATCAGATATATGAAGTTAGTAAATGATAGCAGAGGCCACAGCAGGTTCTGGTGGAGAAAAGATGTGTTCTCCAGCTTGGAACAGGCTCAGGAACTGAGCTGAGCCCACGCTTTTTAATGGGGGTGCTGGAAATATCATTGCAACATCAAATGAAAGTCAAAAATGCCTCAGCACAGGTTGGCACTTTTTCCTGACACTGAACGTGCAGTGGAGGTATTGCAGAGGAGGAGGACCTGGCTGCTACCTGTGACATTTGTTTTACCTCAGGGGGATTAGACAAATTCCAGCATGAGAGCAGTGACTCCACAGTGCCTCTGTGCATCCTAGCAACTGTAAAACTAAATGAAGTAAAGCTTCAAATTCTTCCATAGGATGTGACGATCCAGATAATGCCAAGAGCTGATATTTATTAAATGTTGTTATGTAAATCTGAGTTTCTGTGCAAAATAGCAGTGTGATGTAGATCTATAACCATAGATTATGTATGTATTTGGATTACAAGAATGTTTTTTCTTGAAATAATTTGAAATCAATAGTAATGCCATTACTTGCAACTGGAACTATGTATCCATCTGGTCAGGCTGGATTCATACCTGGAGTCCACCATATGAGTGAACCTTATATCAATTACTTTGTCATAATAAGGGTGTTCATCTTTCATCTGGCTGCAAGATAATTTGGAGCTTTCTGTCCATATACCGATGCGTGAATTATTCAGCATTTTAAAGCAACTTGTACTTTGTCACCATTCAAACAATCCCTTAGCAATGTGTCCTCAAAGCAGCAGAGCCTCATAGGAAAGCAGAGAAGAAGGACTTTCAGAGGCACCCTGGTACAAAATAGGCTCACCTCTACCTGTCATTCCCCACAGACTTTCCTCCTGACAGGGGAAGATGCTCATTTGTCACCATGTGCATCAGCCAGTGATTTATGCTACTTGAGCTCAGACAAACAGCCAAATCATATGAAAAAGAAACACAGGCTTTGAATATAATGAGAATTAGATGCAAAGTGGGTATTCGTGTCCACCAGTGCAGACTAGCTGTCAGTGCAGCCAAAGCCTGAGGTGGTGTTACCCACCACCCCGCAGGGGAGGCTCTGTCCTGGTGTACAACAATGTGGACATCTACTCTGCAGAACAGCTGGTGTCTTCATCACATTGTGTGGCGATGAGGATATGATGGGATTCATTATCAGCTGAGCATCAAGGACCACACTGCCTGGGACTGGGGATGTCTGTGCTCTGAGCACAACCCTTCAGATGAGCCATGCCACCCTTGCTCTGCAGCTTTTGTTGCCACTGCTGCATAGGGCTCTCGCACGCAATCAAGCTTCTGTGGCTCAGCTATGACAGAGTACTTGTACATGCTCAGCCTCTATCAAATACAAAGAAAACCATATTAGCTTAGATTACAGTGACATTGTTTTGTACTAAGACTCAAATATTACTGTTATCTGTCTGAGCACTGAGAATAACTATAGTCAAATGTGCTGGAATCATACCTTCATTTCACTGGGTAGACTTATCCTTTATCGGTTTACATGTAGAAAGTTAAAAGCAGGACCTCTTGCAACAATCTACTTGCAGGAAGGGAGAAAGCTCTTCACATAACCAATTCAAGATTTCATTTGCTCAACCCTGCCACAAACTATCAGGTACAGGGAATACCCAGCAGAGCCCCTGGGCTCAGGGCAGGCAAAACAACCCATGTCCTGCAGACAGTGCTCTTTGAGCATTTCTGCCTACCTGCTCAGAAAAGGACACTGGAAGTAGAAACATAACCTCTATTTTCTCTGGAATCCATCTGACGCTTTTTCAGGTACGTGAAGGTACATTGTGATCACTCCTTGCTGAAACCTTAGCTACATCTGCTGAAGCTAAGCAGCGAATAGCTCTTCTTTCAATGGTGAAACTCACAATAAATCAAATGCTTGCCAGGTCATTGACTTCACATGTGTGAATATGAAAGTGCCATCAATAAAACACCCTATGGGATTAAAAAAATATCCGTCTCTTAGTGAGTCAAGCTCTATCCAGTCATTCGGAAGTATATCACGTTTGTGTTCTTTGTTGCTTAGTTGACTCCTTACCTCATGCTCCAGGCCTGAAAGCATTTTCCACTGCATGATCTGATATTGTGTAATTTCCAAAAACCCCTGCAGGGGGAACAGAGATATCTGATGTCCCCTGCCTGCACTCAAATGTAAATTTACATTTTACAAACCATAGCAGCTCATAATCCCTCAGTGTCCTTTGTAATGCCAAGTTGTCTCCCCAGCTTGTGTTAATGTGCACTAATGAGGAACAGGCAATAGGTATCTGGAAAGCAGATAAGCACCAAGCATGTCCTTCCAGCTCTTTTAGAATATGTTATAAAAAAGCCCAAATTGTTTTGCTTAGTTGCAGTGCTGTGTTTTAAGGCAGCTCCTCCTGTTTTCTCAGGTACTAGCGACTGCGCTGGTGGGGTCATGAGATGGTTTCTCAATAGGGTGTGAAGGCAGCAGGGGAAGCCTCAGGTCAGTCACCAGGATGCAGCAGTTTGGGGAGGATCCCAGGTTGTTTCTAGGGTGGTGGTGAAGGAAATGTGGTTGTAGAGAGTTATTAGCAGGTGCGTTGTGTTGTGTTAGTGAGGGAGGCTGGGGGATTTAGTTGAGCTCAGCCCTCTACTGTCTCAGGGGCTCAAACCACAAATGTCACCTCTAGATAATGCTTTAAGGAAAAAGTCTGTAGGCAGTCCTGGGTAGGGGCAGTCTCCATCTCTCCTTTTGCTGAAACCTGTATTCTTTATGGCAGAAATCTGAATGAGCAAAACATTTGGGACCCTTCAAGCTTCTGTTCCCAGGACTATGCCCACACTTTACACTACATGGACACCAAGGGAAGAAAAGTGAGTACTCTGACCATAAGTCCTATCTTTAAACAGAGTCCAGCAGTCGTTTTGGGTGAACGGAGAGGAGGATTAGGGTTACAGTCTGGGATTTACTGTCCCCAGCTTGTTTTATGGGTCTGACCCTTTGCTCTTGATTTCTCAAAGGGGAAGACCCAGAAGTATTTTTTTTTTCTGTGCAGACTATGTTTGTGCTTATAAAATCAAGTCCTCTTTCTCTCTCCCTTTGGATAGGTCAGTCTATGAAATTCAGCCCTGAATGACGGACTATCCTCATTCTTCCTTGATTGTCTCCTTGTTCCATTTTGCAGCTTATAACAACATACAGTTTATTTCTCTTTTACCCAAAGTCACGTTTTTTTTCCCATGTTATTTTTCTCTTAATTGCTTGATCCTGCACTCATTGAAGCTACTGCAAATGTTACCACTAGGGACACAGTAATAGCCCAGAGATCCTCGGACCCAAACACAAACAAATGAATGCCACAGACTTCACTATTGCTTCGCTGAGGAAGGCAATGCAGGATTCAAAAATGTCCACTGCTGAACTTGCATGCTTAAAGTCCAGTGAATTCACTTGAAGCAGATAACAAAATGTCAAAAACTTTCCTGGGGGAGGGGAAAGTGGTGAGATTGATTTGACATAAAAGACTAGCTATCATTATTAATTCATAGTTTGGCAGAGCTTTGTCATTTTAAGTGAATGAATTAGTTCTGTATTACAGAGTGTCCTTTGCAGAACCTGGGTTTAAAAAATAGCATTTTAATTTTTCTTTAAAAAAGCCTTATGAAATACTCTTCGTGAGTACTATTAGTTGTGCTGCTCTAGAAATTCCATTTTTCTTTTAGGTGCTGTAAGTCATCACAATTTGCAATGCCAACGGAGTTGGGTGGAACTGGTAATAATGTGAACCTTAGATAAATTGCAGAAATGTGCATAACAGCTGTGGACAGTTGCAGAGCCTGGACCTTTTCCCCACCCAGACGAGGTGTCATTGTCTCTGTTATTTCATATGTTCCATCTGCTGCAAGAACAGAAGGATCTGGGCCCTGGCAAAAAGATTGCTATAAAGGCTGCAAGCTTCAAATTCAGCTAATCCAGAGTTCATGAATATAATACACGAATCAAATGAAGTTTACTTTGAGTTTTGTTTCATGAAACATGTTTTTCTTTTAGATTTGGAGTGTAATGAAAAAGCTGCCTAACCTAACATTCTTGGGAAATGCTAACATTTTGGAATTTCTGAGCCTGAACTTTCTCCCCTTTGTCAAAATTGATTCTATAACCACCCCTGTAGTGTGCTGCCCTAGTAACAAAATGCAACATGATTAATGTGGTGAATTTCAAGAACGTGCTTACACAGCTTATTGAAAAACACTGCTCTGGCAAACATCGGTCACAGCACTGGAGAAACAGATTCTCCATAACCAACTAGGGCACTGGTTTTGTCTAGTGACTGGGACCCAGCAGGAGGGCTAGAAAAGCAGTAACTTTCCAAATACCAGGAGCTGGGTGACTAACTGGGGACTAATTCTGAATTTATTACAAATCCTGATTATTAAGGTGGCTTAACATCATCACCAGACAATGACTGTAGGCTACTGCTGCTCTTAAACCCACGATCAGCAGTTGAGTGATAATTCCCAGGTGCAGTCTCCCTGCTGAGACACAGAAAGCTGCTGAAACCACTGAGCAGGTGCCAGTGTTGGCAGCAAATATAGTGCTTGTAGCTTTATACTCGAGACCAGCAAACAATGCCAACAAGGCTACAGAAGCTGCTCTTTTAATCCTACTTTCCTATGAGCCAGGAAGGTTTGTGAAAGTTTGCACATCTCACTTTGAGCATGACCATGTAGGTAGCTATTTCTTCATAAATCAGACTATCTTGAAGTGTTGTCTCTCACTGGAGAATAAAACTACTGGGCATAAATGACAAAAATATATTTAAATGTGACTTTAATCTGGGCACTGGTGGTATTTCAATCAGAAAGGAAAGAAGGAACGGATTTCTAAACTTGTGGGTGGGATCCTGCTCACAGTAGGCACCTACCTATACATTAACTTAAGGCTGGGATGTTTAGACTCCATCAGCTATAATGGGAGCTTTAAACGTATAACTCACATGTAGACATCTCAATTTCATCTGGAGTAGTCTAGATAGACTAACTAGCGCCTACATCTGGAGCTGAATCTGACTCAGGCTACTGGCTAACCAGGTGAAGAGAGACTTCAGAGTTTCAGTTTCTCAGAGTCAAAAAAATGGGGGAGTGTTTCTCAGCATTTTTAATGGTAAAACATGCCGTCTGTTCCCCATCTAGGAAACTACAATCATACAATAGTTAAACAAAAGCACGGGCTTTAAGTAATGACATCTTTGTTATTAATTCCAGTTTTTTTGTCAAACTAAACTGAAGATTTAAAAAATAATCTGGTATATGTGTATGAGAGATTAAGACTAGCTAAGAAAACAAGGAGTTATATTTTGCAAAGAATTTACAGTTTCAAAAATTCTTTTTAATTTATACAGAGGCATATCAGGCACCCTTCAATGTGTTTTGCAAAAGTAAAAATAGGAGCCATGAAAAAAGGAGGAAAAAAAAAAAAAAAAAAGGGAAAGCCAGCTCCCATTTCTGGCTGAAGCTTTCTCTTCCTAGACATTTCCAATTGCAAGAACATGCTTATTTTTATTCCATACATGGGAAAATGAGATTAATGGTGAAACCCAGGATTACTCAAATCCCATTTTTTTTTTCAGAGCAATACACTGTATTTCTTAATTTATGATCAAAGAAACAGATGTCCTGATGCAACAAGTCTTTGAGCTCTCTTTTCTTCATATGGTGAGATTTCTGCTTAACTGATTGACTGTGCTGAAGTTTCTTTACATGGGCATCCTCCCATGACTATATGCAGCTACTTTACACTGAGTTTTATGTGTTAATTTAACATTTAAATTACTCATGCCTGCCTTTGTTTCGTGAATGAGCTGAGTCCTTACCCTTTTGTCTTCAGAATGATCACTTTGGTACATACTGTGGCATGACAAGAGTACAAAGATCCAATGTCAACATTTTATTTCACGTGGCTTGTTTTAATAGTTTCTATAGAGATTAAGAAGTTCAGCAGAAACATATCATCACAAATATTATGCGATATATAGAGTACATAAGATAAACTAATGCAGTAAAGGTTTTTAAGTCTTGTTAACAGTGCTAAAATTACAGTAATTCATTTTAGATTACATAGTTTTAATAAGCAATTTCTTTTTAACCACCACTACAGCAGGTTTAGTTACGTGCGGGCAACTTCTCCTATCAGGTTGCTCTTCTCCTTCTTTTCTCAGACAATTTTCCTAGAAATTGCATACAGAAACACTTTTTTCCATCCATTTCCATTAAGAGCTTTGGTTGCAATAATTCTATGGTTTGGCATGAAGTCTAGTTCATCAAAAGATTCTGACAATCTTTGGTTTTGTATATATTTTTGAATGATTTGTTGAATGATTTGTTCACGTTCCCTTTGAAATGAAAGGAACGTTTAGAATTTATGACTACAATCTTGTGTGGAGTTAAATAATATTATGCTAATTTTCTCTTTCCTTTCATTCTTTAATGATACCTTTCAGCTGACCATCTCTGATTGAAAGCTAGCTTGCTGCAAACTTAGTCTTAATATATTCAACAGAATCAGAAACATTGCTTTAGTTTCTCATTGCTGCTCTGCCTCAAAATTAGGATACTTCCCATAAAGGGTCTAATTTCTTGTAGCTGAAGAAAGCTGCCAGTAAGTGGGTGTGTTGTTTGGGTTTCATTAATCCATAAATTTTGATTTTGATTTTTTTAAGATCCAACACGAAGTCTGAAGCTTTGCTATGCAAATAGTGGCTGCGGCTGTGTTTGAAGATGTGAGGATGTCTCTGTTTGTTTTTTTTTTTTAGTTGGGTTTTTTTTTGTGTGGTTTTTTTTTTTTTTTTTTTTTTTTTATGGAGACACTGAACTTAGATATTTTGCTTGTTTGCCAGTTATTAAGACCACTTAAGACCATAGCCATTTAGGTCCATTGAGGTTGTGTGGTTGCCTGTTGAAGCCTTCCAATAAACTATTTCAGGAGCCAAAGAAAAAATTACAGTCATAATAAATTGAAGATAAACCCTGTGACTTCTGGTAGTGCTGTGGATACTGATGCTACAATGATGCAAGTACAATTGAATAACCTAAAGAGGAAATAATTGCTCTGGAAGGCTGCTCTTGAGCTTCATGCTGCTTGAATTCACTTAATAGCAGTTAATTTAACTTCTTTATTAGCACTGACCTTTTTAAGTAATAGTTTGAGTTCAGAGGGAAAAACAATAGCTCTGGATAGAAATGATTAGGATGTATACTTATCTGTCATGGAAATAGCTTAGTGAATGCATGGATAGTATTAGAAGAGGATGGACTTCCATCACTGAGAAGAAAATACAGAATAAAGTGGAAAACACTATCTTTTGTGTTACTAACCCTCCCTTAGAGCTAGATTTCTCTCTTAATTTTCACAGATTCCTATGGAAGTGTATGTTCAGAGGGTTTTTTCTATATACCTGGTGTTTCCTACTCAGAAGACTCCCTTAATGGTTTTCTATTTTCAAATTTTCTCATGCTTTTATGAGGTTATTAGTGGCTTGGTGTGGTCTGCAATTGTCCTTTGGTTATGTTCAGAATGGCTTATAAGCTTCTGCATTTTGCTTAGAAAGTTTTAGATATCCATTTGTGTCTCAGTGCCAAAGTAATTACTGAGGCTGTTTTTATGTTGGTTTTGATCTTTTGGGGAAATCTTCAGCAGCACACGTCGTAACTACAGCTATATGCATTCATAGTGAAGATTGCCTGACTGTTGATTTATTTTTAAAATTTATTTATTTATGCATTTATGTTAACTAGCATTATTAAAACACACAGATTCTGCATCATGTCAGGAACAGATGATGAATGTCTACCTTCTGGGCACAAATTTGTGTGGCATAACTTCAGGTGTGTTTTGGATTCCTATCAAGGAAACCACAGAGCTACTGCAGGACTTTTACTGTTATTATTTAATTTCAGAAAATTGTAACTTTGTATGATGAGTTCCTTTTATTTGTTCATTTTGCCTGGTCTTGCCTTTGTCATGAACAGCTGCAGGGTTGGGAACTTGTGATGCACCATGTTAAAGTCTGTGATCCACCAATTGAAGTCAGTGGAAATGGTCTTGGTTGAGATCAGTGAGTCCCTGGGACAAGCTCTAAAAAAATATCATTTATTTCTATCACATATGCTGTACACATCTATGCACCTGTATGTTCAGAGGACCTTCTTTACTGTATTTCTGCTAAAAATGCAGCTGACCTTTCTTTCCATCCTTCCACTGGGATTAGGTCAGACCAATCATGTCATGGTTTTAGTTTTTCCTCATTAGTTCAGGATACTGGAGCAGAATAACTGAACTCTTATTATTCTGGCAGGTTCAAAATTAATGTGAACTGCCTGCATTTGCAGGCAGATGCTAACAAAGACATAAAGTGTGACATTTACTCAACTGATTGTGAAGACCTACACTCATAGGTGTCTGCGTAGATCTATGTCTACATATAATAAGCCTGTTTAGACTTACTCTGTGGTCACTGTAGATCTAGGTAAAAACACCAGCAGGAGCCAGGAAGCAATTCACATAATTCAAAAACAGATGCCGTCATTTGGTCAGATGAATCAGATCCTAGCTGTATCCACAGTCTGCAACTGGCTGTAATGGAAGCTTCGTTGTCTGTCTCAGAAGTAGGTACCTCCACACAGAGCAAGGCAGGATCAATTCTGAGTTACCCCAACCAAGCTTGTTCCCCTTGCCCCTGAGGTGCTTGAGAAAATCTGTAAGATGAGAGTCCTTGAAGGTCTGGTGGCTTTGCGCCATGCAACTAGTGTTTCCAGTCCTAGACCTTGACCCCTTTGAGTGAGACACTGCCCAGATTCAGAACAAAGCATGATTTCTGTCCCTAAGGAGCTTACAAGCTGACTGTAAAACGAAAGACAGAATTACAAGCAGACAAGTATACAAGGAAGGACAAGATATAAATGAAATCCCTGAAAACAGACGGGAAGAAATTTCATAATGGAAAGGGTATTTGTATTTGTGCATAGGCCCAGCACTGATCTTTAGCTTGGAAGATCAAACCAATGATTTGATGAGATCATTTTTTTAAAATGTGTTGGAATCACAGCCCCTATAAGACAACGAAAAGGAAAACACTTTCTGAGTAAGCACAGGTCAGAAAGAGAATGTTGTTATGCTAGCTTGCCTACACTTTTAATTGGCTTTAATATAAATGTGGCTTAGCTTGTCTCTGAAAGCAGATGCATCTTGTTTCTCTCTCAAAAGAAGCAACAATTCAAAACCAGACCAAATATCACAGTTGTATCAAAGCAATTTATCATCTAGTGTTTACCTCTAGCCACATGCCACTTAACTTTGCTAGCAACTTGAACTCCAAAACCTTCTCTAAAGCACATTTATTTTGCAGACCAACTTATTTTTATAAAGATATTAAATGAAGAGCTATAGCCATGTGACAACACTGCTAGGTATCATTGCAAACAATGAACTGCCTACTATCTTAAGGTATTGACAAGGTCTGGTGCAGCCTATTGAAAAAATTATTTCAGCAAATTATGTGTCAGATTCTATTACTTCATTGTTAGAATGGAAACGTGAAGTGAAGAAGATCAATACTAATTGGCAGGAGAGAGAAGTTCACACAACATCTTGTAAAGAAAGAAGATAAATGTCCCACTTGCATTTCATCAAGCTGATTATTTTATAGTGGTGGAGAGAAATCTTAATAACAAAAAATATGTTTATTTCCTGTTTCCACAATGTACCTTATTTGCTGATACAATTAGTTTCACAAGCTCTGACACTTGAGTGTCTTGGTTTTACTTAAAACTTTCTTTTCCTTTCAGTGTTAACTACTGCTGCATTCCTTCTGCAGCCAATTCTTTTCAGTCTTTTCAGTCCTTTTCCTGGTCCCTTGAGGAAGTTAGGAGTCTAAAGGAAAGTTCAGAGGCTTTTCTCTGTTTCAGTGCACGCAGAAATGTGAGGCAGCTTTGGAGCAGGCTACACTGTGCCAGATTTAGTGTGGATCAACTAGTGTACTGTAAGTTCATTTTCAGCCTACTAACAATTTTGTTTCAGTAATCTCTTACTTTCTGCAGTGGGCAAACACAAGGTTTACCATAATAACTGACTCCATTGTTTCCATGTGACAAAATCCTGATTACTGTTGTAGCCACTTGTCGTCTTGAATTTCTATGTTATGGATCAAATAAGTGAGAGAATCTCAAAAATCCTCTTTTTATGTTTTTTCCATGTGGGTTCATAGATTTTCATGAATACTGTCTTCTGCTTAAAAGAAAAGAAAAAACACTAGACTTCTGTCACACAAGAACTTGGAGAACACGCAAAGCCATAAGAATGAAGGATGAGATGTCAATGCCTGATCCACGTGAGGAAAGTGGCCTGGATTCATCTAAGTTGTCAACAAAATCTCCCCTCATGGAGGAGAAATACCCAGTGGCATTAGGTGTTTAAAAGTAGATCCTGTATCACTTTCCCTCTTGTCGTGGGAGGAATGAAGCCTACTGGGAACAGCTACAAGGTGGCAGTTCTTCTGTGTCTCCATTGGAGAATGACCATTCCCGACTAACCAAATGGTGTAAGCTAGAAAAGCCAGAGGGACACCACAAATTAACTTGGAGCTGGTCAACAGTCTTCTCTTCCATGCACCAAATGCAACTTATCTGCAGGAGACTCTTACTCAGGATTGGGGGAGGAGCACTGGGTTCAAACAGGACATCAAAGGAAAAGCCTTACTGTTTGAGACAACTATCAGGATAGTCTAGAGAGATGCAAAAGGAAGCAGACACCTTTCTTATGCTTACTTGGACTGATTCATCTCTGCCCTCTAGAAAATATGCGCAGTAATGGCTCACTGTCTGTTCTTCCCTTGCAGAGGGCAGGACTGAGAGCCAGAGATCCCTGACTTGCTTTTGTGGGGATGCCTGCATGGCGTACTCTTGGCAAGTGGCCTGCATAACCACAGCTTTTAAGATAGGAGTATGAGTGTGTACAATGTATGCATGTATCAAATACACAAAACTGTCTGGGAGGCATTGGCCCCAAACCAATCAAGTTAAAGAGGAAGATGGCCATCAGCCAGATCAAAGTGTAACCAGGAAATTTCAGAGGAACTTTAGAAATTAAGAAATAGTAAGGCTGAAATGAAGTATAAAAGAAGCATGAACATTTTTAATAGCAGCAGAGATATTTGAGTGGAAACAGCAGGAGTCAAAACCTGCCAGAAGCTGCCCTGCTGTCATCTCAGCCTTTGCTCAGCTGGATGGAGCAGCCACCCCTTGGGATGCTGTGAGTAGCATTCAAGTGGCTAGTGGATTATGGGGTGCAGCAGATAGGGACCTGCACCTTGAACATGCATTTGCAACCTTGCAGGGGCCTTTCTCACAGGCATGGCAATCGGCAGGTTATAGGGAGTGGCAAGTATTCATCCTAAATGTATAGTATGCTGATTGACAGTTAATTGTATGTTCTTAAATTAATAAACCTCTTCAGTCCTGAACTGGTTTAAACTATGTGAACTGGGTAGCTTTTCCCTGTGAGAGTTTTTGTGGTTGTTCTGGAGCATCAGGTAAGTGCAGCAGAAGTGATGTGCACTGGAAGCGCAGGCAGAGAGGGGAGGTATTTTCTGGGAGGAAGGAAAGACGTAAAGGCTCTGCATGCTTGTATCATCTGCCTTCCACTCTGCAGTCTTTCAAGCTTGTCTCCCTTTGTGGAGATGATTTGTAGAGAACTTGGCAAGATGAACGTTTCTAAGCACAGTTTGTCTTCCTCCCGCAGGCTTGTCAGTGGGAGTGAGGTCTGGGAGCTGTGCTGAAAATCATTTTGGAAGGAGGCAAATCAGGGCAGAAAACCGAGAACAGCATTGGGAGACATCAGATACCCCGCATACCCTGGGTAAATTTAATTTCAAGATGAAATCACCACATTAATGTCTGCTTTTTGGGCAAAAAGTCAGCAAAGCCACAAGAGGACAAGCACCTATTAGCTCTGAGCAGGTCTCAGAACTGGAGGCTCAGGATGTACGTATAGAAGAGCAACTTCGACCATAAGGTATACAGATTTAACAGTAGTACTGGAGGGAAAACAAAGAATATACCTCACAGTAGAATGAAACATTAGAAAAGCTACGCTAAAATAAGGAATCTTGTTAAAGAATCATTTAAAAGGAGCAGGTAATGAGGTAAGATGCTATTAAAACATATACTAGAAACTTTGGCAGTAAGAGGACCATTCCCACATGTCAAAGCTAGTATAGCTGAACAGAAGAATAACAGGGGACATTAGAAGTGGACACCCCCTCTCCCTTAAAAATGGAAGTGGTATCCACTTGAGAGGAAGACAATGGATTATAGCAAATTAAATATCAATGAACAACAGGACAGCCAAAAAAAAAAAAAAAGATAGAAAGAGCAACTTGGTAAAGACATAAATGCTAATAATCAAAACTTCCTCAAACATATCAGAAAGAGAGAGCTTGCCAGAGCCAGTAAGATGAAGAGACAATAAAGGTGAAAAGCTTTGATCCTCATTTATTGCAAAGGAAGGTGGGGAATTTATTACTGATGCAGAAGAGCAGAGAAGAGAACGGTGAGGAATTGTCAGTCAGAATTATCAACAGCAGGCATTTCAGAAATCAATAAACTGAATGCAAACCTCTGAGAGCTTGTACTTTTAAAAAGAAATTCAGATTTGTGAACTTGTCAAACTACTTTTAAGCAGATAGCCTGCTGCTTGACCCAGCCTCAGAATCATGGAAATAAAAAATGGTTAACATGGTACCAGTGTCTCAAAGAGTAACTTGGGTCATCTTGGGAAAGACAAACCAGTTACTTTCAACTTTAGCACCAGCCAATTTGGAGAGGAACTGTAATGAGGAATGGAATTAATAAATATGGATGAAATGATAGATTTGGGATGAGTCACAGGAATGTCTTGTAAAACTATAAGTGTTTTCTGAAGATGGCAGTTTACTGGTTAAGTGAGCCTGTCAGTCCAGTATACTTGGACTTAAGAAAAAAGGTTGACAAGGGCTTTCAGCACAAGCTGTTAAAGAAGCTTTCCCTCTATTAACCAAACAAATTTTTGTCTTTGTCCTGTTGTAACCACATATATTAGTAAATGAACATTTTAGCAGTTTTTTGACAGTCTCAAAGGATATGTGGTAGGACCTGTCATGCTTAGCATATTCACAAATGATAAAGGAGAAGAGGTAAATAGTGAGGGAACAAATCTGCAGAGGATATGAAATTATTCAGGATAGTTAAGTCTAAGGCTGCTATGCAGAGATGCAGGAAATTCATGGTTCTGAATGACTGGGTGAAGATCAGATGATATTCAGGGCTGATAAATGGCAATTAATCCACATGAAAGAACAAGAACTCTAATCTAGCTCTCTCTGTTTAATGGTATACATGCAAATACAGTATTATCACACAGAAATGAGACTTTGGGGTCATTTGAGGCAGTTCTCTAAAAATGGTAATGGAAATTTTTTGCCAGCAAGGCATATGCACAGTACTGCTGTGGCAGAAAGTTAAATGAATAGTTCTGAGAAAACCCACACAACAAAATCCATCCAGATGGGTGATTCGAAACACTGCCATAGTACGTTAATTACTTTCAAAAACTTTTTGGGGGAAAAAAAAAAAAAAGAAGAAAAAAGAGCCAGGATTTGGTTCAAATGAATTAAAACAGAATGCAGAAGTCACCAGTGAAACTTCCACTTTCTTTGTTGTTGTCTTCAGTAAACCTTTCACTTTTTATTCAAAAGCTCATTTAGTGATGTAATTACTTTAGTGCAGTGGTGTGCTGAGGAGGATAGCTGAGTAGCTGCATTTAGATTTACCGCAAAGCAATAAGCAATATTACTGCTGAATATCCTTGGAAGGATTTCCCTTTCAATATAATCTTTGATTCTTCTCGAACTGCTTACTCGTGTACTTCCTACCAGCTCCATTGGATGACCTAAAAATGCCATTTTGTGATGAACTATAAAAGCTGAAAAATATTAGGTTCGGGTTGGGGTTTTTTTCCATTCAAGAGAAAATCTTTTCAATCCTAAAGTACAAAGTTTTCAGATAGGGACACTACTCCATTATCCATGACATCTAGCACCTCGTATTTGCCTTATATGTTCTTCTTAACTGATTACGTGTCCACCTTTTTTGTCATTTTGCTATCATTATTTTATCTCTGTTCCTATGGAGATGATATTGCAAGGACGTATTCGAGCTTTAATATGTCTGAAGTAATCAAATATTGCCTTCTAGCCTCCTAGCTTGGAGAAGCGTGAAGCGTTTTGTTTTGTTTGTTCCTTTTTTCCTGCACAGTACTAGTAACAAATACCATTTTGTGAGCTTTTTTTTCTGTAGACAACATTTGGCACAAAATGTCCCTGAAATAAGTTCAAAATTGTCATTAGAGTTCACAGATGTCAGATATTCTGATACCAAACCCTGAATTGTTCATTCTGCAAAAGGGGGTAAATTTGTATTTCTTTGCACCCTTGTCCTCATGACAATACTCTGAAGGTTACTTACCATCATGATTATTCTGCTTGCTATTGTAGTGAGTAATTTAAGTATTTAAGTTAAACTGCTCTAGAAATATTACAGTCTATTGGACCACCGTTTCAAAAGCCCATTGGCAGAGTCTGAATTCCCAGGTAAAATAATGGCAACTGTGAAGCAGAGATCTTAGTTCTCTTGGGAGTTAAAGCATTTCAACGTGAGAACATCCTTCTCGTGCCTGCCCTCCTTCTTTCAGTCATTCATCTCTTTTTCTATGTTCTTGCAGCAAGTGAAACTGTTTCAAAGTGGGGCAAAATGGGATGTTTGGGCAACAGCTTTCTGCCCTACAAAACCCTATTGTGCCCCCAAAGGACAGTCCATTAGTGCCTTGAAGAAGGGATCGCTGAATATACACATGCTTTTAATTCTGGCAATTCCTCATTTTTGCCTGGCGCAGCCTTCACAGCACTCTGTCTCCAGGCAGATTCTGGGGAGACATTTCTTGGTGTGCAGATCCCTAAACTTTAAAAATAGCAGACATCAGCTTGTTTTATTTTCAGTTGTTGGCATGACACCCTATGGCATCCTGTGGTTCTCCAGCAGGGAAGCAGTTTTGGACCCTCTGCATGGATGCAGGGGTCAGTCCCGGCTACTGCTCACTCCTCTGGTACTAGGCACGTAAATGGGGCAGGAGGTCTCCAGCCTCTGCTCCCGGAGGCTCCTTCACCTACATCCAAACAAGGCAAGGAAAAGAGCCTGCCAGAAGTGTGCAAGCTCAGAAGTCCGGCACTGGAGGTCCTGCAGTAACTCACTGCCATGGGAGGTCTTGCCTGCCCAGCACTGCCCCACTTCATTTACCAGCAGCAGCTGAGCACCAAAATGCAGATATCTTGGGTTCATTTCTCAGGTTTAACTCCAAGGGAGCATCTTCCATTCACCGTGGCCCTTGTTCCCCAGGCTTCTCTAACCCTGATGGCTTCTACTGTTTTGCCTCCCTAGTCCCCACACCAGCTCTGTCCTGCCATCCCACTCATGGCATTTTCCCTTGTCTAATTCCCCAAGTTTCCTTTCCTTTACATCCATCCTACAGAGCTCTCCTCTCCTCTGCACTGGTTTTGGCTCCCATTCTCCATCACTCCCCATGACCAGGTCTCTTCTTCCCCACCACCCTCCCCACCTCCAAAAAAATCCCTCTGTCCCTATAGTGCCTGATCGTAGGGTCCTTCTCTCCTCTACTGCCTTTCTTTCAGTGGGGTTTCCCTCCAGCTGGGGGAGCACAGGAAAAGCAGTCCTCAACTCTCATTTTCTGTATCACAGAAAATGAAACCCGTGATGAAAGTCCCCCCCCACCAGCCACTGTAGTGAGGATGGAGCAAGCTAAATCCAAAGTGGGTCCTTGGCACATTTAACTGCTAACCTCCAGCTATTCACTGCTGATGTGTGGAAGAAGGTTTTTCAAAGGCTTAAAGGCTGAGTAGTTTTTCCATGGGAACATAAGGGCTTAAACTTTGCAGCAGGGTAGCCCTCATACCTCACCCGACATGACCTGCACACCCCAGGCTGCTGCTTTCTCTCAGCCGCTGCTGTGCTGTAGTTGGTACCGTGCGTTTGCCCACAGCAAGCCCAAGGAGGGCATCCTGTCAGGGATCGAGGACATCAAGAAATGGAGACCCAGTTAACCTTTGACTATTGCAGTGGGAGACTTGGGCAGGGTAAACGCATGAATCGGGAACATACATTGCACCAATCTGAACGGGAACAGGCAAGATCAGTTATAATGGAAAACAATTGTTATAGCAACTGAATATGTACGAATGCCAAGTAAAAGCTATTGTGCTGAGTCTCCAAACCACTAGTATTAAACTAAATACACAGAACAAATCAGGCATGCATGTTTGAAATCTGTTTGACATAAATGCACCTTTTGTTGTGGTAGTTAAATCCCCAGAAGTTGATTTATACCTTTTCTAGACATCTGAAGGTTTTTTGCAATGAGATAGCTTAGTTGAGTAAAGCATGTTTCTTACAATTTTTAGAAAGGTTATAGTGAAAAATGTTAGATAGGGCTCCTTCTTTGCCAAGGAGGCAATTTAATCAACCAAACATTTTAATGAGAATGTAATCTTCTCCTTTCCATGTTCATATAAAAAAAATGAAGAGAACTTAACAAGGTCCTGAAAGTACTTTACTAAAATTAGGCTCTTATTCACAGTTATGACATATTAAATATTTTCTGTGTAAGGTCTTATGTGTGGGCTAGACCACTGGACACTGAAAGAGAGTATAATCCTGTGGTTTTCCCTTAGGCTTTAGATTTTGAAGCCAGTTTGAAGAAAAAGATACAGATATTTTTGCTTCTCTAACTCAAGCTTCTGAAAAATGACAGTCTGTGCATCCTGTGGGATTTCAGTTGTTTGGACCTAGGCCAGTGCACATCAAAGCTGTAACTAGTCTGTGCCTGTGAGAAGCTGCACAAAATGGTGAAAGCTTTCCCAGCAATACAATAGCGTTATTTCTTAGTGTGACTGTAGTATATTGCTATTCCACACTACAATGAAGTTGAAATATCCCAATAATACAGAGCCTGGAAAGGCTTTAAAGCCTACTATTGACTAGCGAGAGTTTTCCACCTTGCTCTTAGCTAAGCATGTTTTACCTCCCAGGAGAGCAGACACTGGCAGTCATCTGGGCAGGGGAAGATAAGACAGCAGCTCTTTGGTTGGTGCATGGGGTCCTCGGCAGCACAGTGCTGTGCAGAGCACCGCTCCTCAGTCCCGGACACTGTCCTTTTCCTTCCACGCTTTCTGGCTGATGTGGCAGGGCCCGTGTTGGAGAACCCAGCGCAATCTGAAGCCCGTCTCTGCTGAGGCTGTCCAATGGGAAAGGAGACAAAATTTCTTGCAGAAAGAAGCACTGTGCTCTGTGCTGGTCACTACACCTTGACAGCATCGCCTTGAAGGTGGTCCGGCCTCGCTCTCCACTGGGGAGTCAATGGTGACTTTCAAATAGCTGAGAAAAGTGGCAGTGGGGCAGATTTTGTTGAGGGTGCCCTTTACAGGATTGTGGCATTTATGTCAGGAGCAGAAACTGAACAGGACAGAGAACCCTCAGGGTTGCTGGTCACCTAGTTCTTTCTTTTATTCTCATTACTCTGCTCATCTCAAGGTAATTATTGTCCAAGTCAGACCTGAAAATTAACATCAGGAAATTTCTTAAACCATATGTTTATCTGGGCAGCAAACCTGTTCTGTGCTTCTATAAAGCATCCAGTACTCTGGTCCACTGCAATGAAGAGAGTCAGTTCGTAAGCCACACAACTTGTACTTTCTCCTTCTCTTTGTATGTCTGAAATTCTTTCTTCCACTATTTACTCACAGTTTCTCTTGTGAAGTGTGAAATACCTCACATTGAAAATCATGATTTCATCGTTGAAATATACTTAAACTTCAGGCTAAAGAAATGATAGGACTTTTGGAGAATAGCTTCATTCTTGATCCTGTCTGCACTTTGGATCTTTCAGGATACATGGCAGCTATTTCTCTTCTCTTCCTGAAACTGGATATTCATTGGTTATACGACATTTCTTTCTGGTCCATGACAAAATATAGGTATAGCAAACATTCGTGAACCTCTGATGATCGGTTATTAAAATGAAATTTTAACTATGGTTCGGAGGATGGATCAAAGTTTACTTTGCTAGAAACAACAAAATTATTTAGAATTCATCCCATCAATAAGTTTTCAAGACTGCTAACCAGGAAACCAGCCTACCAGCTTTGATATAAGCAGTCCGTCACCAATAAATCCCTTGACAGCAAGCTAGCCACCGTAACAGCAAGTGACTTACAATCTGTGATTTTCAGTGTTAGAACCAACTTCTCCAGTGCACTTCTGCCTGTTTTTTGGACTCCAACCTAATCATCTTTTTGAAAGGGTCTTGTTCTTTGGGAATGTCCTTGTTTCATTTGTACCCATTATACACTCCTCCAAGCTCCATATATTCACGGGAATTCCTGCAAATTCACACCCGTGTAAAAGAGAGGAAGAATTACCTAGGATCTCTGAAGAGTCTCCTAACAAGGGGCTGTGTCGTGGTTTAACCCCAGCCAGCAACTAAGCACCACACAGCTGTTTGCTCACTCCCCCGCGGTGGGGTGGGGGAGAGAATCGCAAGAGTAAAAGTGAGAAAACTCATGGGCTGAGATAAAGACAGTTTAATAAGTAAAGCAAAACTTGCACATGCAAGCAAAGCAAAACAAGGAATTCATTCACTACTTCCCATTGGCAGGCAGGTGTTCAGCCATCCCCAAGAAAGCAGGGCTCCATCACACATAACAGTTGCTTGGGAAGACAAACGCCATCACTCCGAACGTCACCCCCTTCCTTCTTCTTCCCCCAGCTTTCTATGCTGAGCATGATGTCACATGGTATGGGATATCCCTTTGGTCAGTTGGGGTCAGCTGTCCCAGCCATGTTCCCTCCCAACTTCTTGTGCACCCCCAGCCTCCTCGCTGGTGGGGTGGTGTGAGGAGCAGAAAAGGCTTTGACTCTGTGTAAGCACTGCTCAGCAGTAACTAAAACATCCCTCTATTGTCAACACTGTTTCCAGCACAAATCCAAAACATAGCCCCATAGTAGCTACTATGAAGAAAATTAACTCTACTCCAGCCAAAACCAGCTCATTTCCTTATTCCATACCATTTACATCATGCTCAGGTCCCACACTATCCAATACATCCTCATTAAACACCACCCCTCTTCTCATCCTTTGATATAATACACAGATATCATTCCCCTGGTCTATGGACCACCCCTGTGAAATGTTTGTAAAATGTTCACTGAGTTCATTTAGTCCATGACTTTGGGCTCCATCTGTTATGGTGGTCACTCAGGACAGGAGAGGTGGTGTGTTGCGTGGAGTTACTGAGCACCAAAGCCAGCTCAGGTCGGGTTGCTGGTGCACTTGCACTGCTTCTTGTAAGGCTTCTCCTCCATTGGTTCAGGTGATTCCTGCTATAGTAGTTGCCACAACATGCAACTCGAATCATGGGGTACAACAAATTAAAGGTATTTCCATTACAATCTTCACCTCTGGTCCCTTTGGACCAGACCATAGGGTTTAACATTACAATGAACTCCTCCCCTTGCCCCTGCTCCGGCCTGAACTTATCCACAGACTGCAGTCCCTTAGGGGTTTACCTGCTCCAAGTGGAGCCTTATCTATGCGCCACAGTCTCTCCAGGGGCATACCTGCTGCGACATAGGCTTATCCACAGCCACAGCCGCTTTGAGGTGCGCCTGTTCCAGCGTGGCCTTCTCCATGGGCCACAATGCCTTCAGAGATATACCTGCTCCAGCGTGGCCTTACCACAGCCACGGTCCCTTCAGAAGTAAGCCTGCTCCAACATGGCCTTGCCCATGGCTGCAGTCCCTCCAGGGCTGTACCTGCTCTGTTGTGGGCTTATCTGTGGCCACATGCTTTGACCACATGACCACATGCACAGCCACAGCCTCCAGCATGACCACATGCACAGCCACTGATGCTTCGAGGGGTACCTGCTGCAGCATGGACCACAATCCCTTCAGAGGTATACCTGCTATGGCACAGACATAACCATGGCCACAGATGCTTCAAGATGTACCTGCTCTGGCATGGACTTATCCATGTCCATGGACGCTTTGGCGGGGGGTCCTGCTCCCATGTGGACTCATCCAGAGGTCACAGGTCTGGCACAGCTTAACATACTGACTCTTTTATTGTGTGAAGGCCAGTTTGAACCTTTTTCAATCCAAAGTTTTAAAGACTTATTTTAAAAGTCTCACATCTAGTGCTCATGTTTTATCTCCATTTTCACAATGTAGCAGTCCTGACAGCACCAGTATCATTTTTGTAAGGATGCGCAACTCTTAAGGAGTCTTTCCTCCAACACTGTGGTTTTTTTTCTGGCTGCAGGGGTTTTGTTCAAATAAGATATTCATTATCATCACCACAAAAATATTTTCACCCATCTTCATTTTGGGTATCTCCCTCTTCATCCATTCTAACCCCAGTGTCTACATGCCAGTCCAACTATAAAATTGAAAATATTTAAATGTAAACCATTCTTGTGTCACTAGTATCATTCTTCTTGAGAAACCCAGCAGAGAAAGCAGAAAGCTTATTTTTCTGCTGCCAGCACTTACATCAAAAAAGCTCTGCTGGTGGCTTTATGAACAGCATTCCAGGATGCCACTTGAGGAAGAATAAACCGGTTGAGAGAGGAATATAAAAATAAATAAATAGACTGTCCTCAGAAAGCTGGAGATCTTTTTGAGCCAAATATTTTATAAGATTTGAAATATTCAGCTACCTTCCATTCTTCCTGTCATTATTGTACCTCTGAGTTTTTAATGTACTAGAAAAAAACAAAGTATAATGTTGAACAGCAGTGAGAGATGAGTTTTTGAGGGTTTTCTACTGGGACCTTGAATTGAAAGTATCAGGGCACCTGATAAATTGTATCCCATTAACTTTTCATCCCATCCTTTTCAGAAGGCTGTTCAGAGAACATCCATGTGGAAATCAAAGTTGGTTTGGAGGTGCAGCCGTCGCTGATTCTAATTCAAACATCTTCTAAGGAACAAAAACTTTATGAGTAATTTCTGAGACTTGTTTTTGATCTGCCTGTGCTGGGTTTTCGCTGTGTATATAAACAGTTTATATATAACTTGTGATGTTATTGATAAAGTTATTTGTTATAACAAATACACGCAACCATTATTAATAAAATACAATCCGTAAAGGAAATTAATGCAAATATCAAGTAGTAGGAATGATGAATCTACTTCTGCAACTGGGTTTAGTGTGGCAGAGTGCACAGAGGAAAAAGAAGATCTAAAGAGAAAAAAAAAAAAAGACAAATTAGGATTTTAAAATAAATTCACTGATTTTCTTCTCAGAAGCACCTCGTTCCCTCAATTAAACGTAACCAACATATAGACCACTGTTACTCCAGGTTATTCTGGGTATGGGTAGAACTGCACACAAAAAAATTCAAAGAGAAACAAAATGTAGAGGTAAGTTCTGAGCCCATCAACATGAAGGATAAAACTCCTAGCAATCCCCTTGAGGAAAGCATTGACTCCAGAAGAAGTGGGACAAAGGGTAGGGACAACAAATAGGCAGATACAAATTCTGCTGTGATAAGTGACTCTCAGACACATAAGACATTTTTCAACTGAAATGTAATGGAGAAATTAAAAAATAACAGAGATCAAGGTTTAGGTGCAGGATTTAGAAAAAAATCAGCACTAACACTCTAGCAGTCTTTGTGCATGAATAATACCGAGGGTTACCGTGTTTAAAATAAAATGCCCAAATACTTACTGAAAGAAAATCAAACAAGAATGACTAGTTTATTTTTTCTTACACAAAACTATTGTCACCTGAAGACCAAAGGAGAAATAAAGAATAAACATACTGCAATAAAACTGAGTAGTGAAAAGAATCTTGACTTGAAGCTTGTATTAAGTTTGAAGTAGAAGACATTGCACTTCTGTGAATCTGATTGTTGTGATTCTTGGCTGTCAATGAGAAGAGCAAATGGCGGTGTTAGCCACTTATTTGTACAATCTAATGAAGTACAAGAGTTTTCTGATTAGAGCAAAGCTGTTTGCTGTTGAGAACACTTGTTAACAATGTTCTGTGCTTGAGGAATCTAAAAACATCAGATATTTTATTTTTCCCCTATTTTCATAAGTGTAGTAATTATTTTGATCAGCTGCCATTTAGGAAAAATGTAAATAACACACTGCCGGCCCATTTCAGCAATCCAAATTTCACCCAACTGAAAAAGGGACAAAACTAACAGTTGCTGTGGATTTTTCTGGTGCTTATCTCACTCGTTTCTTCTGCATTTTGATTTATTGCAAAAGACCTACTGATGATTTAAACACAGATGCCTAAGTGTGGCTTCCTTCTGCGTCTGAATGTTAGAGAGGGAAATGTTCGCTCGTGCAAAGTTAAAACTTCTATCCATGGATAGATAATTTTAAATCTGAGGGTACTTATTTTATACATGCAGGCATTCATCTGTAAGCATCTGCCTGTATCTTGCAAGTACAACTTGGATGGAAAATAAAAAAAAAGTGTCTCCCACGTTGCTGGAATTTTAGCTCCTCACAAATCCCTAACCCAGCTTAACTTCAGCATCTGATTTCTTGCCAGCTTCAACCCTAGCAAAGTAAAGTTTTACAGTCTACAGAATTTGACACGAGGCTCTCATATCATTTCCCCAGTGTCTCTTCACTTCTGAAAGCTCAGTATGTTAACAGAGGAGATGGCTTTCATGCAAACAAGTTCCTTTGAGGACCTGGAAACAGGCATTTGCTCTTCCCTGTCATTGTCTGACACATTCTTTCCCTTTTTTTTTCCCCTGTTATCATCTCTTCTTCTTCCCAAATGGTGTAATGTTACTGGAAGCTGCATAAACAAACTGAAACTAGAGAGCTGTTCTATGGTGCATCTAATAAAGGCTCATATGGAAAAGACCTATAGTATGTTACTTTTTTAACCATTCAATCACTATACTGTGAATTTTTTTTTCAAAGGAAAACATTTCTTCTCTATGCTAAAGAAAAAATATTTTTTGGATAAATTCTGTTGATGTTTATAGCTACAGAACGTTACTGGCCCATTTGCAGATAGACTTAAAGAAAAAAAAATCTGTCTCTTGAGGCTTGGTGATACCAGAGCCACATGCAAAATTAATTCTGTAATAAGCCATGGAGGAAACTTAGATGTGGGGTAGTAAATGGTATTGTAATAATAATTTCTTCCATTCATTGACACTCTCCTCTATCAGTTACGAATTAACTGGAAGAACACACAATCAGCCCAAATACACTCCCCCAGAACGGGCTCAGTCAGGATGCAGAGAAACAGAGATATCAAGAGGAGGTATTTGTAATTTAGACAGAGCACGTGTATGAAATTTGGGTATCAGCCTAGGTATCAGCACACTGTGGTAATACTGCATCACCAAAATACAGCCTCAGGAAGCATTGAAGGAGCTCAGTCCCAGCATGGTCACTTCTGTCTGTGCTTCATCACTGTGTTAGGGAGGACCAAGGATCTTTGTTCACTCCCATCTCTAGTGTCTAGTTTTAAATCCCTGGAAAATCAGTTGGAGTCTCTTGACCAGCATTAATGGGGTTTCATGAAGATCCTTATAATAAATTGCTGTCCTTGTTGTATTTAGGTCCCACCTATATATGAGACTACATACAGTGTTAAATTTCATCAGAGCTCACAAATACTCACTTCGCTGTCCTGAGTTAAGGTAATGTGAATGGCTTAAATGTCTGGAAAAGAGCAACTGAAGTCATTTGGCAACTGTGGAAAAGTAGTAATCTGTCTCACAAGCAGGTACTTCTACACACAGGCTGCGTAACCTGCTGGCCCAGAAATCACTTCCCAGTTGTCTATTTCTGATGACATTGGTAAAAAGGAATATTTTATATGCACACATATTTAAAAATGAACTTCCAAACTCCTTGAATGCAGGAAAAAGCAGGTTTTCTTTCTATCCCCAAGAGAATGCTTGGTTTTGACCCATACATCCAGCACTGAGACACCAATGGTAATTATCATGTTTATGGTGATAAAAAATGATGATAGGAGCATACAAATTGCCATATTGAAGCACAGAGTAGCTCAGTTACGCTATTTATCTCTGACACAGGTCAGCATCAAGTTTAGGGAGGTACTTGAAAACCAGGAATGTACAAATCTAGAAGTCATTTTCTGATATTTTATTTATGCCTGAAAACACGTGGGTAAATATTTTTTACATGTGTAGCTTATCTGTATGACTTGGCAGTATCTTTCTACTCGTATAAACTTCTTTCTAACTTCTTCTTTTCTAAACTTCTTTTCTAATCTTTTTCTAACTCCTAATTATGCTCTGGGCCTCGAAGATCTTGGGTAGCAATTCTTCGGAGGAGCAATGCCCAAGTAATTGCTATACCATCATGTAAAACCAATAGCAGGCAAACGATACCATTGCATGGCAGATGTTTAATGCAGAGCATGGCAGTAAACACGTTTGCATTTTATTTCATTTCTGTTCATCTCAGACTCTGAAATTTCCATGCAGGAAACTATGAAAGAAGGCTGACAGCACTGCTGATTAGATTACCCTTATTTATGTGGAAGATTCTCTTGTCAGCCAGTTATTGCTGTTGTTATCCTTGACTAGGACTTAATCACTCAGGATATAACAGTGACTTGTCACCTTTCCAGCCACTGTGTACAATTTTGAGTGGAAATAAGTGAGTCCAATTCAAAGCAGTCAGCGTTATTCTGATTTATCAAGAGATTCAAGAGCTGCCAACCTTCTAAATACAAGGGTATCCCTGGGTCAGCAGATGTACAAATATTTCAGTAGCTGTCACCGCGTTGCACTGTGTTGTTCATTTGTCAGCGGAGCTCTGCTCTTAGCGAAGCAGGCTGAATATTCAACACTGCAATACATCACAGTGAAGAACAAGACTGTACGCTGAATTTTTTACAGCACTGAGACCCTAAAGTAGCAGGAATGTTATTGCAACAATCGTGCTTTGATTAAAATTTCTCAAGTGGATGCACAGATTGGCCAGTCTGGCTTCTGAGGCTCCAAAATCATGACTGTGAAAAATCTGGTAATATTTGTTAATTGTACTTCGGTGTGTGTACAGACACACACAAACACAAACATGCACACACAACACACAATGTATGTGAATTAGTATTATAAGTCTTGCTTATACATCTATATGTCTGTATGTCTGTGTGTGTATAAACTGCAGACTTAACTTGATTTCCACCTCTACAATTGACCTCTTCTGATTCCTGATAATACAAAAATTCTTTGTGTAGGCTGAATAAAACTGAAACTCCTGCAAAACTTTGTAAAATTTTCAGAATTTCTTATTCTATAAAAGCACAAACCCAAAACCTTTTGTGGTGTTTTGCTTAAAAAAGACAAACCAGAGAGCGGGTAAGAATGACAAATAAGCCTTTCTTTCAATAAACCTTCTTGCCCTCTATGTCAAGAAATGGATAGAGTCTGAAGAAGTGTCCCTGAAGAATAGCCATGAGCAGGTTGAAAGTTTATGGGTAAGAATTAGAGACCGAGGCAACAAAGGGAGCCTTGTGGTTGGGGTCTACTACAGGCCGCCTGATCAAGGGGAGCCTATTGATGAAGCCTTTTTTCTTCAGCTACAGGAAGCTTGCACTCACAGGCTCTTGTTCTGATGGGGGATTTCAACCACTCTGACATCTGCTGGGAAAGTAGCACGGCAGGCAGTAGGCAATCTAGGAGACTCCTGGAGTGCATGGGTGACAAGTTCCTAAGCCAGGGAATAGATAACCCTACCAGAGGAGACACAGTACTGGATCTGGTGGTCACCAATGTAAGTGAGCTCATTGGTGATGTCAGGGTTGGAGGCAGCCTTGGCTGTAGTGATCACACACTGGTAGAGTTCATCATAGTCCAGAGAGGTAAGGGACGGGTGAAGAATTTTAGGAAAGCAAACTTCCAGCTCTTCAAGGAGTTAATCAACAGGACCCCCCTGGGAAATGGCCCTCAGGGACAAGGGAGCAGAACAGAGCTGGCAGGTCTTCAAGGATGCTTTCCATAGGGCACAAGAGCTCTTGATGCCCAGGTGCAGGAAATGGGGCAAGGAAGGGAAGACGCCGGCATGGCTGAGCCAAGACCTGTGGGTCAAACTAAAGGCCAAGACGAGATTGCACAGGCAGTGGAAGAAGGGACTGGTATCTTGGGAAGAGTACAGGGATGCTGCCTGGTTGTGTAAGGATGGGATCAGGAAGGCCAGGGCTCAGCTGGAGCTGAACCTGGCGAGGGATGTGAAGAATAATAAGGGCTTCTACAGGTACATTAACCAGAAAAGGAAGGTTAAGGAAAGCGTACCCCCTCTGATGAGCAGTGGTGGCGAGCTGTTAACAACAGACGAGGAAAAGGCTGAGGTACTCAACAACTTTTTTGCCTCAGTCTTCACTGCCAGTCTCTCTCCTCACACCTCCCGAGTCAATGGGCCCTTTGATGGGGATCGGGACGACAGAGGTCCTCCCACTGTAAGAGGAGATCACGTTCGTGACCACCTGAGGAACCTGAATGTATATAAGTCTACGGGTCCCGATGAGATGCATCCCAGAGTCCTGAGGGAACTGGCTGATGTAGTTGCTAAGCCACTCACCATGATACTTGAAAAGTCATGGCAGTCAGGTGAAGTCCCTGGGGACTGGAAAAAGGAAATATTGCAGCCATTTTTAAAAAGGGTAAAAAGGAGGACCCTGGGAACTACCAATGTGTCAGCATCACCTCTGTGCCTGGGAAGATCATGGAACAGATCCTCCTGGAATCTATGCTAAGGCACATGGTGGACAGGGAGGTGATTCAGGACAGTCAGCATGGCTTCACCAAGGGCAAGTCCTGCCTGACCAACCTAGTGGCCTTCTATGATGGAGTAACTACATCAGTGGACGAGGGAAGAGCTACAGATGTCATCTATCTGGACTTCTGTAAGGCCTTTGACACAGTCCCCCACAATATCCTCCTCTCAAAACTGGAAGGATACGGATTTGACGGGTGGACTGTTCGGTGGTAAGGAATTGGCTGGATGGTTGCATCCAGAGGGTAATGGTCAATGGCTCGGTGTCCAGATGGAGAACAGTGACAAGTGGTGTCCCTCAGGGGTCCGTTCTGGGGCCAGTGCTGTTCAATATCTTCGTCAATGACATAGCGGGATTGAGTGCACCCTCAGCAAGTTTGCAGATGACACCAAGCTGAGCAGTGCAGTCGACACACCTGAGGGACGGGATGCCATCCAGAGGGATCTGGACAGGCTGGAGAGGTGGGCCTGTGTGAACCTCATGAGGTTCAACAAGGACAAGTGCAGGGTCCTGCTCTTGGGTCAGGGTAATCCCCGGTATCAGTACAGGCTGGGGGATGAAGGGATTTTGTGCAGTCCTGCCAAGAAGGACTTGGAGGTACTGATAGATGAAAAGCTGGACATGAACGAGCAATGTGCTCTCGCAGCCCAGAAGGCCAACCATATCCTGAACTGCATCACAAGAAGTGCGGCCAGCAGGTCGAGGGAGGTGATTCTGCCCCTCTACTCTGCTCTGGTGAGACCCCACCTGGAGTGCTGCATCCAGCTCTGGGGTCCTCAGCACAGGAAGGACATCGACCTGTTGGAGAGGGTCCAGAGAAGGGCCACAAAAATTATCAGAGGGCTGGAGCACCTCTCTTATGAGGAAAGGCTGAAAGAGCTGGGGTTGTTCAGCCTGGAGAAGAGAAGGCTGCGGGGAGACCTTATTGCTGCCTTTCAGTACTTAAAGGGGGCTTATAAGAAAGATGGGGACAGACTTTTTAGCAGGGCCAGTAGAGGTAAGACAAGGGGTAATGGTTTTAAACTAAAAGAGAGTAGATTCAGACTGGATATAAGGAAGAAATTTTTTACAGTGATGGTAGTGAAACACTGGCACAGGTTGCCCAGAAAGGTGGTAGATGCCCCATCCTTGGAAACATTCAAGGTCAGGTTGGATGGGGCTCTGAGCAACCTGATCTAGTTGTTGATGTCCCTGCCAATTGCAGGGGGGTTGGACTAGATGACCTTGAAAGATCCCTTCCATCCCAAAGCATTCTATGATTCTATGATTCATCCTAAACGGAGATTTTGTCCTTGAGCGGAGATATCTTTCCCAAATTTTTCACTGGAACAGATACATTTCCAACACAAAGTTTTGGTTCTAATAGATTTGCATCAAAGCCCCATTTCCAAGGATAAACATTTTTCTTTGAGTATGTTTGCACCTAAGGGGCCGAAACCTACAGAAACAAAAAGGCATTTAACAGGGACTTTTGGCTAAGTAAGTAGCAAAGGATTTGCCCCTAACAGTATTTGATTTAAGACCAATTTGCATTTTCAGGTGCTAATTTTCTGAATCATCTCACCCTTCATTTCTGCATATTCTAGTCATATGCAGATGATAATTGTAATTACATACTTGGAAAGGAATCCGTTAAAATCATGGTCAAAATGCAGGAAGTATCTGTTAAACCCTTTTACTGCTGACCACTTAATACAAGATGCAAAAAAGTGATCCTTAAATTTTCCAGGGATGGAGACACACCACAAATCATCTTTATTTTGTAATTTCCTTTTAAGCTAGACAGCTGGGCCGTCCCCCACCTCCTAAGGACAAGTTTCTGATTGTATTTTGCTACTACTGTGTTTGTCACCCTTTCTGCTCTTGGTGTTTGCCCCACATGGTCTCATCAATATCTGTATTTGTCTTTCAGCTCATAGGCCTTTTTTCCTCTTGTTAACCACATAACCACATTCCACATTACTGGCATCAACTTTTCCAAGTAAAGAACTGAAGTAGAGGAGGAAAAAACAGTTCCAAAAGTCTTCTCTGACACTGACTAGGAAAGAAGTTTTCCAAGGGAAAGACTGAAATGGGAGCAAAATCAGGCCCAGACAATTGTGTGCAATCTTTTAGGTTTAAAGATTTTTAAAATTTGAAGTCACACCCTAAAATTTTGAACTAAATTAAATCTGTCACACTCCCGTCTTGCTGCAGGAGGGCATGGATTGAAATGGAGTAACATAACAGAAGCTTTTCGAATGACATTTCATCCTGACTAAAGTGAGGAAGCACTGGAAATTGAAAAGACAAACTGTTGTTTCTGAGACTAATTGTAAAAATTCAGCGCATTATATACTTTCAGCTCTGCAGAAGTGTCTGAGCTTCTGAGAGCTGACAAGAACGAGAAATGATCTCTGAACCTGCAGGTAAACCTTATGAGATTCAGCCCTCATTAATAATCTGTTTCAGTATCTAACTTTTTTTTTCTTTGCTACATCTGTGAATTGGCCAGAAGTCATTTTATTTCATACAAAATCCTCCTTTTGCTACTCTAAGCTTTTCCCTGGCTTCTGCAAATTCTCGTGGATGTTTTCAGTGCAAAGATGTGGGCTTTAGATTCCCGTTAAAGTTTGACAACACTACTATCGTTAAATTTACCTCCATAAAGATGAACATTTACATTCAAGTCACCAGACTCACTATTAACAGCAACAGCTTGGAATCCCACTGAATTGGTATTAAATGGCTCCAAATGTTTGTTGGAAAAACTGGGGCTGTAAACAAATTGTGCTCCCCTCTGGTCTCCAGCTCTAGCTTGTAAAGCAGCAGCATCATGAATCCTTCTCTGCAGAAATGAAGAGCAGCAAAGGACAGACAACTGAAGTTTGAAGTGCCTTTAAACTTGCTCCAGCTGTCATTGAATTTCTCTGGCTGCCTGCTAGCGGCAATTTCAACTGTAGCAGAATCCAGAGGCCATTTTGTCACAAGGGTTAAGAACTAATGACCAAAAGAGTATTTTGTGAGTCTGAAAAATTAGTGTGGACATCTGTCAGCAGCACCCAGAATGGCTCAGTGTACCAGCTGCAGCATGTAATGAAGGGAAGAGAGAGCATGGATCACCCCTCAAGCTGACTTTTGAGATGGATTACAGATTCTATACAAGCGATATGGAAGGTGATGAGATCTGGCTAAAATGAAACTTTATGAATTAAAGAAAAATAAGACTTTTACAAAGGCAGTCCAACCTTTGCCACATTTCTCTTCATGAAGGCTCACCTTAATATCATCCCTTCTGAGGTCCATCAAAGACCGTTCAAGACCCACTGATGTCAACAGAAGTTTTGTCATGGACTTCATTAGTCCTTGGATTTAACCAACTGTTCATTTGCTGTATGCTGTTTTGTCAATCACCTTCCACCAACACTCCTTCCACTCCTAGAAGAGGAAAAAGGATTCTGGCTCACTCGCTCAGTCACTCACTCACCTATGTCATCAGGCAAGAGTGGCCTAAAAAAATAATCTGTTGCCTCTGGGTGTAACAAAGTGGCCATTTCATACATAGATGTACTGAAAAATTAACTTTCATTTGCTAGTGAATTTAGTTTCATACACAGATATACTGAAAAATTAACTCTCATTTGCTAGTGAATTTAGTTTGTGCTAATATTTGCTTTACACTCATGTTTTCTGCAATTAGAATCATTTTGCCCTAAAAGGCCCCAGATACACACTGCAGGGGTACTCTGTTGTTGTAAATAAGGTAATTAAATATTCCTTGCCAACCTGGGGCACTTGCCTTTATGACAAATCACAAAGTATCAATGATGAATGTAGTGTAAAAGAATAAGCAGATAACAATTCTCCTTTACAATAAACTGTGAAGTTATTATATACTAAGTAAAGTTTTTCTGAGATAAACACTTATATGCTTTAATCTCCTTTACTTATATATTCAGGGAACTGCAAAACTCCAGTATGGAAGTTAATACCTCCAGTTTTTTTCACACTACATTTTTTTACAGTTAACTTTTTAGTATTCATGGGCATTTCTGCACCTCATGTCTTGATCTTTCTTTTCCAGCTGGGGACCTGTTTTAATGACATTTCAAAAAAACATATCATGTATGGAAGAACATGATTTCTTTTCCTCACTTAGCTCTTCCAAAACAGGACACAGGGACATTTGTCCATGTGTTTAAAACCAAACTTCACATAGTTAACTTACTCATAGAATCATAGAATCATAGAATTGTTAAGGTTGGAAAAGACCCTTAAGATCATCAAGCCCAACCGTTACAGTCAAGACTGAGCCTCTCTGCTGTTCAAACCTACATTTTTAAAGCAGACACATATTTGAATATCTTAATACAAAGAAGAGAAGGGAGTGATGCTTATTTTACATTCAGATAAAATCCTGGGAAAGAATTTTATTCTTTAAAAAGTAGAGAGAATGAACAGTTGGCGCTACTTCATTAAAACAAGATGTCAGTTGCAAAGGAGGTTACGAATTATTCCAGGAATGCCACTCCTTCCTGGTTATTAGTTGCTCACAACCGTTGAAGATTTTCTTGAATATCCAGTCATCAAGGCTGTCTTGTTAAAAACTGCAAGAGGAGAGCGTGTTGATTTTTCCTCTGAAGACATAAACCTCTGACAGGCATGAAAAGATGTACTCTAAAAATGAATTTTCAACCAAAAGGAACTGCTTTCAAAGTTAAAACCTGTGTGACAATCAGAAGCCGTTCTGTATTTAGGAGGACAAAAACTTTTTCATTCTAATCTTTTTAACTTAGTTAACACCACTGATCCTACCGAACTTTTATTGAAATTAAAGAAAACAGATCAGATCCATGCAAAGTTTCACCTATGATGTTAAGAGGAGTTCTTCCAGCTGGGTGGGATTCAGTATTACAAGCGATATGGTGGGATGTTGTCAGTTTATCTATGATACCTTCTGTTTTCACCATTTTTCCTTTTGTTGCATAAGAAACTGTCATTGCTGCTTTACATTTTATGTCTGTGAGAATGTGTTGGTCTAAAAAATAGAGAATATCTTTTTAGTAATTTCTGAGCAGATTGTTGTGAAACAAGTTATGAAACTCAGATCCTAGCTTACTGGAGCACAGGGGATTTTACTGTTGGAAGCTTTCATTTAGCAATGTTTATTTTGTTCTTCCAAGATATGTGTTCTTTCATCTTAGATGAATGTGTGATATGTCCACTGAGTCTGAGAAATGGAAATTCTTCTATTTAGTAGCTTTGAAAGGATAATGTTTCCCATAGCATATTGTAATGCTTATTTATTTTCAACTGTTTACTTTTTAAAATAGATATAACATGCTTTGCAGAGTACTTCAGCTGAAGCAGTGTCATGCAGGTATAGTCAGCTGTAGTTCTAAATATTTTTTTCAAATAAATATAAAGTTGTGAGAAACTTCTACAAATTTGTTACTTGAAATCAATTTTCTCTTGACCCCCAGCATTTTTCTGGTTTGTTTTTGTTTTGGTTTCTTTTGTTGTTGTTGTTGGGTTTTGGTTTTTTTTTTTTTTGTTCTGACAATAGTTTGCTTAAAGCATCCTTTTTTCATCCAGGTCTTTATGGCCTTGTTCTTTGTTTTTCTGGATATAAATTGGAATATTAAGTTAAAGCAAATATCACTTAAGAAATCTTAATGACATCTACTAAAAAAAAAGGGAATAAAAGTTTCAGATAAAATACTACAACCAAATTATTCATTTGCACATTAGGAGAAATGCTAGAGAAGCTTTGTAGGGCTCCAGATTATATTCAGATATACCATCTTAACTGGCAGAGGTATCTCATGAAGAGCAGAACTACATGGAAAAAGATATCACTCACCCCAGATTCATGATTCTTCAGATGTTGATTAAATGCCAGCTCATAACTGAAAAGCTCAAGTTTGAAATTTTCTATGAAAAGATGTGAGGTCACAGATCCAAAGCGATCATGGTGATTTTCCTCCTATAAAAGACCAGGGAAGTCATGATGTCTGCTGTGGGTCTCAGCAGGAATTCTGGTGTCCTGTGCAAGCCAGGGAGGTGGCTGTCAGGGTGCCAGGAGGAGAAGCTGACAGAAACATCACCACCATGTGAATTTGTCTGAGATGAACTGATCTGCATCAAACATGCCAGCTTGGGTACATCACCAAATTCCAATGAAATAATGTTTTATCTTGGAACTATTCTTTTCTTTCAAACCAGCTGTAATAAGGAACTTCTGCAAATACCAGGGCACAATGAAGAATGCAGAAAACCAGCAGAAAAATAGTAGAAATTTGGAGGAGAAAAACCTGAGGCTATAGCAGAGTAATTCATGCCTTCAGTTGATGAGAATATGGATCTTCATTTTCCTTCACACTGATATAAACCTAGATATATATACATATACACGCATTTATACTTGTTTGAGACTATACATATAGCTTCATGTATATGTTTATGCATACATGCAGATGTAACTTCTAAGCTCTAGGACTTCTCTTCTGTCTGCCCTTCCACTCTATCTTTATACATGTTTCAAAAACTTGAATGATCAATAGAATTAGATGTTTCTGTAAAGAGCAAAAAGTTTGGGCAAAATATTTTATATGATGCATGAGTCAGCAAATGAAAGTTTATGGCATGTATTATGTAGTTCAGGCTATGCATGCAGAGTGGTCCTTTCTGGTCTGGAAAACTATTGAAATTATCTGGCTAGCAATTCCCACGCTAATTTGTTAGAGGTTAGATATCTATCATATTTTTTGAATTAATTGTCACTTTGAAATTCAAAAAAGTTCCCAGAATATTTCCTGCAATCATGAAACTAATCCTAGTGGATTCTTGAGACTCATTACAGAGCTGACACCACTCTAAGCAATTTCTGTCTTCTATTAGTTTTTAAATAATTGAAGAGATGTGTATAGGTCAGATACAAAAGAAAATTGAGGAAGAATAGAGAATGCTTTCAGAACATTACTGAACAATTTGGTTGTGACATATACTTAGAATTACACTACTTATAGAAGTACTTTTCCCTGAAGAATGCTGAAGTATATATTTCAGATATTACTCATGACTTCTGATGAACTGACCACACATAACCATACTAGATTCTTGAATTCTGTGCTCAGAAAGATATTGACTTGGTATGAGCAAATTGATATGTTTCCCATTTTTTGCAGACATAAATGTTCTTTTAAAAAGCCATTCTAAACAAAATTAACTCAAAATAATCTGGAGAAGAGCCATTTTTTCCCAAGACATGTAACAGTCATCCTTAGATAATTCTTTTATGAGGAAAAATACTTCTATAATTTTTTAAAATTTATTTCCTTTTCCATCAATTTCTGTTTGGACATGAATAGATGCCTAGGAAAAGCATCATGTTGGCATTTGTGGAAATTGGGTTCTGTTTCCAACAGAACATGTTTGTTTCGTTATTTTTTATTTGTGGGCAGAGAGGAGAACCACTGCAAGCTTCCGCATCCTGGGGGAAGGCATATTGTCACCTTTTTCCCTGTTTTTGCTAATATGATTCTGAGGTCTGGGCACTAAATTAATGGAAAAATCACTGATGGAACTGCCCCAGCTGATGTCTTTGGTGGTCTTCTTTCAAATCTTTACAAAGTTTTCCACATCAGTTTTTCCAGGATTTCTCTGTATTCAATAGCTAAAGTAACAACAGACAAGAGGACTTGGCCAGGCTATCAACAGAGACTGTGCTCATCTTGCAAACACAGAGGTATTGAGAGATTTATGTTCTGTGTATTTCTACTTAGGTTTTTCTTTTAGCCCCATCCTTAAATTAAATGCCAGTTTACAGCTGATCAAAGGTGACAGGTTGTTGAACTGTAAGTGACCTCTCTTGGTCCAAACAAGCGTTATCAGGAGGTGACAGCCTGATCCCCATCAGCCTTGCTGATAGTCACACAGAGGTGCGACTTGTAAAAGCCTACTTACCTGTCCTGCCACGTTTCTATGAGTCATTTCTGAGCAAGTGTGGCTAGGAGGTAAAGACAAGGATCAGCAAGATTCTGTGTTGAAGCTTTAAACGACGGCACATACTGTGAGCAAAGCTGACCGAGATAGCACAATCTGACTTAATGTCTTCCATAGACAGCTCTGGGTGAATTACTGTAGGGCAAGAGCATATCAATATTTTTTCTTTCCAATTGACAGCCTAGCTGAAATGTGGAAGACAGAGAAACAAAAGCAGAAATTTATGAACAACAAAAAATTATGAAGAGGAGAAAACAAGAGTTTGCAGATATGAAAAGTGATTTTTGCAAAAATTTTCGCCTTGCCACTGGTCTGGCAAACGAAATGGTGGATATGCTTGCAACTTCTGTGCCAAGAAAAGTATGGAAATGCTCTTGTTCCTGCGGTAGCAACTTTGCAGCAGACACTCTCCACTGTTTACAGACAAAGCAGCTCCTGTACTGGGAATTTTGCATCACTCTCACAGCTTCAGCTTGATGGAATCAGCGATTCATGCTGGAAAAGCCTGACAATGTGCTTGGAAAGAACATCAGAGCTCTTGCCTTCCTGCTAATTTCTGAGATTTTGCTGTTATGAATTCTTAATCTGGCCATTCAAAGCTAAACCAAACTTGCTGTTCCTTTTACCACAGAACAATGGTAATAATAATAATTGATGTTATATTGTAATAATAATAGATGTCACATTGTCTCTAAAACCCACAGGATTCAGAAGGTAGCAATTACAGTAGCTCTTAAGAGACTTCGCTAGTAGTTATAAGCAGCAGAAATATGGTTAAGGGAGCAAAAATTCCAGCAGCTGAATAAGGATTATTTAAATTTGAGACACCTCAGATCTGAGTGTTTCTCATTTGTTCATGCTTATGAATTTACTTTCATGTATGTGTGCATCCCTTCCTGAGCTTTAAAGAAGCAACACATGAATATGGAGTGGAAAGAAACGCTCTGTTTGTCCCATAAGGAAATAAAAGCACAAGTCTACCTTGAAAAGGAATACAGACTCAATTATACTTTACTATATTTTCTCAATTAATTATACAAAAGCCAGTACAAAGAATCAACAGAAGGAGAATAAATGAAGTGTTGCCTCCATTTGATTATTAAATGGAAATGACTGTGAGGCATTTCCATTTTAAAAAATGTATCACCCCAGGAGGCACCTTCTTGAGCTAGTCACCTCAGCGTGTCTCCAGCACCCTTGCATAGCAAAGATTTATGACAACTTTTCAGCTGAGGCTTCATTTAATTGACAGTACTTTGTTGCCACCACTGAAAAATAATGCCGGGAGCTTTAGGATGTTGAAGCAGTGAACCCTGCCCCCATTGACTTCCAAACTCTGCTCAAACAAAATCCCTCAGAGGTGGCACCTGCTATTTCTTACTCTGAATCAGGCGATGACAAGGGATCTTTAACTTTGGAGAACGAGCTGCTTTTGTAAAAGTGTTTTGCATTTTCAGGTTACCTTTTCCTGAAATTCCAGCTCCATTGCTGTTTGCAGCTTTGCTAACAAGAAAGTCTTCCTTAACTCCTAATGTTTCACATCATCGACAAATAAGAACTGAGCTCATGAAAAAAAATGAACCCTGAAAATTGGCGTAGAACTCCATACCTGAAGGAGATCCCAGGATTTCAAACATACTAGTGACACTACGCACCTCAATGATTTTACTGGGAGCAGCATGGCTGGGAAATCAATCCACTCCTTCAGATACCTGCAAAACAACTAGGAATACAGTTGGAAATAAGTAATTCTGCCTCATGAGTAATTCTAATGTTTCACTGATCCATGACTGAGGGAAAACTTGGATGAAAATGCAAGAATGTTTAGAGACAAAAAGCTCTGAAGATCTGAACTGCAGTCTGGGAAATACCAAAAACATTGAACTTGACACTAATCTATGCCTTCACAAGCAGCTGCCTCAGGACAGAAAAGAAACTTAAAAAGAAAAAAGAGAAGGACTTTGTTATATTATGAACATTTTGTTGTTGATTTTATAAAACAGAATTTATTCAAAAGAACTTGAAATATCAAATTAGATTCCAAATGATCTGTGGTTTTTGTAACAGAATAGATTAGTGGTAAAAACATCATGCTTCCAGAAAGTATAGTGCTCAGTTCTACAAAATCTTAATTACTGGGTGCTATGATGGGCATCAATACTGATTACTTCTGTGAGTTAGAGTTTGGGAATGACTTTGTAACAAACAACCCCACGGAAAAGTTCTATCAAATGTGATACATCTTTTTTTGTCATCAAATATAGATCCCTGTTAAGTTTTGTATCTTTTCTCTATAAGGGTTTCTCTGTAACGAGTGACATTACTGTAGTTCCCCTTACAGATGGCTTTGGTCACAAGGCTGATGTTGCTCTGCGCTGGAAGCAATGAAATTCATAGGTGTCAAATGCTTTTTCTTGATCTTCATGAATCGGACCACCCAGATTCTATGATTCTGAAAACCTTTTCAATCAAAATAACACATTTAAAAAAAAAAAAAAAGAACAAAACAAAACTAAATGTATGAATTGACCAAAAATTACACTTGATTGTTCAAAATAAAGAGATATGTTTGGTGTAATTTGCAATTAGTTAGACTAGATTTTCTTTCATCTCAGTTTTTGATCTGCAACTGGGCTCCAACATTTAATGTTCTTAAAAATCTAATTTCTTAAACTTAAGCAGGAACATAGGGAAAAAAAAGCATTTCATGGGCTAAGGATGAAAGAAGAGAATTGTCTAATATTCTTTCCTGATGAGTGAAGGTATTGTGCCCATTTTTGTAACACAAATCTGTAAAAAACATGAATATAATCTATGAATCTCGGTAGGTGTTAAGTACTACACTTAAGGCAATTCCCATCAGCAAAACAGAATCCAAGTCCTGCAGTTTTAACACACAAGGGCTAAAGTAATCCAGATAGAGCTGCGATGGATGCCAGATGAAGAGTTATCAGGACCTTTCTTCTCATGCTGATATTTTCAAAATGGGTTTCAGTGGTCCCTGTTTGCCTTCTACAAAAACCTCTTCCCTTACTGAAATTTAACAGTTTGACTCCTTGTCCTTGTACTACTTGTTCTTGTACTACTTGTCGTTGTACTACCATGACTGCCTCATAGTCTTGGCTTAATCCACACTTTATTGTTTGACTCAGCTCAGTATCTCTTTATGATTCATTTGCTGTTCTCACAGAGTCATCTCTGCCTTAATCTTCACCAAATCAATTAAATTATTATTTTCCAATCTAAACTAATTAAATTAAATTAGTTAATTATATTTAAATGAGTTTAATAGCCCAAAGAGATATATTTGTATACTCAGGATACCTCTGTTTCAACTGCCTTTGTTGCCACAGATTAGACCATAAATATAAAGTCACTGGAACTGCACAGTTATCAACTCTCCATTATATCAGAATGAAGCTTCCACGAATGTGTTTATATTGGAAATACTGGAAAGTAGCAATTTTTGTTTCACTCTGAGGTGAAAAAGAGCATAAAAGTTTTCCAGTTATGTCTTCAAATTGAGAATGCCACTGATCTGCAACAGTTGTCTTAACACTGTAGCTGGAATGAAAAACAGAAAACTTCATAACAAACTTATTTAATTAGAGAGGACTACAATATACGTATTCATATATATATATATACAGACAGACTGTAAACAGTAGCACTTGCAATACCAAAAATAAAGTTTTCCACTTGAAAAATGCTTGCAGTTCAGTAAAAGCTGGAACCTGAGGTGCATGAGAGTTTGCTGCCTTCCAGAGACTGGCTGTTCCACACACATACATTTCACTCCACAGAAGACTCCAGATATTTTTTCCTCTAATATACCAATTATATGAGAAGGGAGTTAGTCAGTGAGCTGAAGCACAAGTATGCAAAGAATAAAAGGTTATAGAAGAAATTTGTGGAACTCTGTAGGCATTTTTTTTTTTATGTAAACCATTGCCAACCAACTATGAGCAACGGGTTCTCTCCTAGTAAGAAAAATCTGTTGGTAGATAATATCCAGTGCTCTGGTATGAAGTAATTGAGTTAAATCCTGAATTTTAAAAGGCCATGTAATATTTCGTATTAAACCAAAGCTGGGAATAGGAACCAGTAGGACAGACTGTGGTATGAGGTACCATACTTAGGTCTGGTACCTCACCAAACTCAATTTCCAAGAGCTGAAGGCTCATAACATGTACTGTTTGTACAGCCTGCTTGTGCGATCAGAATTAGTCACTGACACAATTAACTTTGGTGTTCCTCCAAGAGCTCCCAGATGCTCCCACATGTTCCTCTTAATTTATGATTCAGGCATAGAGACCCCCTGCCACTGATTCCTGATTCTTTGCTCTCCTGTACCATGGAAACATGATATTATTGTTTTTTTGGGGGGCTATGTACCAGTACAAACCCTGCTTTGGATTTCCCTTGGCGTTACTGAGGCTCATAACATGCTGTATAAAAGCTTACATTTCTCTTTTGGAAGATTACAGTTTTAAAAAGTAGATATGGCCAATTGCATCTGACTGGGTTGTGTGTTAATGAGGTGACTACATTATTTTTATCCCATACCATCTGTGAGATGGAAGTAACAAAAATATTAACTCTGTCTAAAATGTATTTTGGGATAATTAATTTATAACAGGCACATTTAAGCCTTTCAATGCAGAATTTAATTTCCCTTGTAGCTTTCCACTGTTGCAATTCTTTTCAGATTTGTATGATCGATCATCCTATTTTACCCCCACTTCAATAAGCAGCTGCCTGATACACACCATATGTTGTTTAACCTAGATGTGGTACTGTTTTGTTTAAAATCCCCTCTTTCTGCTTGTTTACTCATTTTTTAAATGGGTCATGGTGTTACCTCCTTTTCACAGTAGCTTTTATCCATGTCATACCTTCTTCCACCCCACGCATCGTTTCTCTTTCTGTATGTGTTACCTCCGTGCAAGTCTTTATCCTTAGCATCATGATTACATTTTTGCAGATCTCTACAAGAGATATCAGTGAGCACTCGTGTAATAATGCTGTTTTCTTTATTCCTCTCGCAGCATATTAACTGACTGAATTTTCTGCCAGCTATTTCATAACCTTCATGATTTTTTCCCTATTCAGGATTTTGGAAGGGGAGGGAGGATTTTAATGCAACCCATTTTGCCATATAAAAATGTTTCTTTTTCCCACTCCTTAATTCCATTATCACCTGCAAGTTTCCTTCATTTGACTCTAATGGATTGGCTCTTCACCATTTAATCTTCCCATTCTACAGATAATTTCATCTGTAGGCATCATTATGCAAAGATTTTTCTAACCTTATGTAAATACTATAATGACAGAAAACAAAACTCCAACCTACAATAAATAAAAACCACCTTTGGATAACACATTTATTCCAAGGATCTTAAATTGCTTTACACATGAGGATGCATGCCTAGACACTGTGGTGATGTTGTGGCTTAACTTGTTGGGGAAGATTCAGCAAGAACCACATCTGAAAGGGCTCAGGGAAAGTGTCAAAGGAACCAAAAGTCCCTGGTGTGTCCCGCCACGGGCCCATGGGATTCAAGGTGCCAGTGGAGTTGTGCTTATGCATAAGACACACCAACAGAATTAAACTCTTCCCAGGGATCATCACTCTTTTTTTAATGTACAGTCCCAAGAAATTATGTTTTCTCTTTAATATATAGTGTTGGAGGACGATATCAAACTTTGCTTTCTTGCTTTGGGGAAAGTAATCTAGTTGAAAGGAAGAAACCTCAAGGGATTTTTTTGCCTTGGGCCAGAATGATCAGCTGCATCCCCATCTCAAAGCAAAAATGCTTTTAGGCAGTGGCCAGTATGTACGGAAATCTATGAGGATGATAGTGCCCATATTCTGCTTCTGTTTTGCACCAGTCAGCCATAACTTGACAAAAAGAGAATTATCGATATGGCAAGATTCTCATCTTAGCTGTACAATTCTCATTGCAGTTGCCTCTTGTTACAAAATATTCTATTTTAGCCATTCACAAATTTTTCCTATATTATCACATAGCAGTTTGTGTCATTGAGCTATTTTTGTTGCCTTTCTTCTGTATTTATATTTTGCTTTCTATCCTCAGATCCAAGGGCTGAGTAGCTGGAGAAGCTGACAGAATTCATAATGGTAGACTGAACATGAGCCTGATATTAATGGCAATTCCTATCTGTGTCCAGACATGGATTTTAAAAAGGTTATATGTTCCCTCAGTAGGAAATGTCAGGAAGAAGGAAAAATATAAATATAAACATGGAGATTGAGTTGTAGGAGGGGAGAAGGAGAGAAAGGAAGAAAGGAATGAAATAGAAAAACCAAGTCAAAATCTAAAAACTGCTTGTGTTTTCCAGTCAAAATAAAGTTGGGCTTTATTGCAGCACAGTCATTGTGGTGAGTGATAAAGTGAGTATAATGCGCAATAATTTTAAATTATCATGAGAATTACCAACAGTATCTCTCAGCTTCAGTATCTTGACTGTCAGAAACCAATGAGAGGAATCATGGTGTTTGCTTTCTTTACACCTAATGTTGTGGAGGTTCTGCTTAACCTATCATTTACCAATGAAAATGTATCTGATTTTATTCCTAAGGCTTTGAGAAGTGAAAATTATACCCTGTGTATTAAATTTAACTGAACGTAATATATAACAGTGTAAATCAAATTTAATTGGTGTACTATTCCATACAAGAAGTGACAAGATATTTCTTCAGCTGTGGAGAAGATAAAGCGTGATTGATGGCAGAAATTAATAATTGAGGAAAGTAATTCACTGCAACAGATACAATCTACACAGCAGCCTTCAAAATGGTTAGACAAGGCTAATAAATGGGAAAAGTGTTTCCATAGCTCTTGTTTGAGAAGCACAAAGTCGTGAGATAAATAAACAAAAAAATAAATTAAAAGGCTCTTAAAGACAAACAGAGCTAAACTCCAACACCTTTTTAAACAGTATGCCCATGTCTTCTGCGCATTCAAGGGAAACTACAGAGACGAGGAGTGCTGGGGACTGCGACTGGCTCTGCTCCGGTACACAACAGCCGCTTTGCCATCCACTCCATTAGTGTAGCAAAGGGGGATGCAGAAACTATTTTTGAAACAGAGATTTGACAATGTGAAGGATCTTGTTTTAAAGTTAGATTCCTGCTCGTCTGCACCTCCTGCCAAGAAATGACTCTTAAGTGTCTCCTGCCCGGGTTTCACGGCAGAGTCCTATGCCAAAGACACATGTTAAAACACTCAATCCTGTTTCTTGCTGTAACCCTCTGATTTGGGAAATGAGTGCTGTGTCCCTGATTTCTCACTCTTGCCCAGGATCAAAACCTCCTGCACTTGCACAGGTCGTTGGGACCAAACCTGGGAACGGAGGGAGAAGAGGAAAGGAGGATGCTGGCACAGAGGTGTTGGGCAGCCCCAGCAGGGTTAGGTGTTAAGGTTTGGGTCTCAACAATGCTTAGTATAGTTTATTCCTCACTAGACCCTTTTCTTTACCCCTGAACGAATGCAGTTCAATAAAAATAGAAGGCAAAACACAGCTGTAAAAGAGCTAAGAGAAATCTGATTATATCCAGTTACTTAAAAGGGGTTTTGTGAACTGTTGTTTGGGTTGTGTAGGAATTCAGATTTGAACAGTTTTACCCCCACAAGTCAGGGAAAAGCATAGCTCTGCCATCTTTCCCTTTCCCCAGCTGTGGGAAACCTGCATACATTCTTCCCTGTGCAATCAGCTGATCAAATGAGTGTCAAAAATAATGACTGGCTAAAGAGCTGAGAAAAGCAGGCATTCCAGCTGTCCCAAGTAGCCATAACTTCTTCCTATGCTAATGTTTCATAGGTACTGTTTTACATTTATATGATCAATAAAGCATTTCCAGTTGATAGCCAGAGGAGTAAAAGGTTGTGCTGGATACAGTTTGCAATATGTGTTTCCAATTGTCATGACAAACAGGACATTCAGCTCATTATTTACCTATTATACATCAGTGTCACAGCCAGGTGACTTACATTATTCCTGTGGAGCTGATCCCTCGACCTCTGCTTCCTCCACACACATGTGCTCTGGCTCCTGCTGCCCCCAGCCCGATGAGCCGCGACGAGCCGCTGTGACCCTGACAAGATGCAGACAGTCCTCTGGAGCCCAGGCTTCATATATGCAACCCTTTCAATATCGCCTCTTTGTGTTAGTCTTCCAAGATGAACAGTATTAGAAATAAAAATGTTACAATCCACGGAAGGAGTAGGGCAAGAGATGTACCCTGAATCAGGTGCAAATTCAGCAAAGCATCACTTTATAGGACAAATCTTTTTTGTCTTACCAGGCCACAAGCTTTAAGGAAAGGGCACGCTCCAGTGCCTGCAGGCCAGAGGAGTGGCATTTTTCATCTTCCAGGCAGTGTGTAATTTATGTTGACATTGAATAAAGCCCTTTTTAAGCTAATACATTAAAGAAATTGTTCAAGAACAGTTCATCCTTTACAAACATCATAATGACTGAATTGAACATTGGTGCACTGAGTGCACATGAGATTTGAGGCACAGGTGCAGAGATTAGTAACTAAATTTTCATTTTGGATTCAACAGCAAGTGGACTTTTTTTTCCCCTAATGATCACTGTAACCGTCTAATATGACATTGTAAATTAGATGAAATACAATTATTATCTGGATTGCAATTTTGTTATTGGAATAAGTACCTTATTGCTATCTTGTTGGGCTTTTTTATTTCTAAAAAAAAAAAAAAGGCATTATTATTTCAGTGAGGGTGAAGGAAGCAGACAAAAGGGTAGGACCGGGGGCATGCTGCTTGCTGCACTGCATACAGCAGGGATGCAGCTGCAGCTGCCCTGTGCCCAGCAAGGAGCATCTTAACCCTGGGCTCTGACTCCTGCCTCTATACCAAACTATGTTAAAAAGCATTAAGTCTTGGCAGTTAATGTTGGCTCTCTTTCAGCTTGTGTGGAAAAAACAAATGACCCCCCCGGGATGTCTGCTCTTTGCCATTGAGGGTTCTGGTCTGAAACTTTGCTGGTGGGCATGGATGGAGACTGCACTGCCTTCCAGGAGAAGAGTTAATAAGGCAGCTCAAAAAGCATATTTTCAGTTATGAAGTAGGCTGGGAAGGAAAAGAGAATTTTGCCGTTGGTTCGATTGTTCTCTCCATATCAACAATTTTTTTTCCCCCTTGCTTATCTCTGTCTGTCATTCTTCCTCCTTTTGTGTTTTTCTCCTTTTATTTTACTTTCATCTTTTTCTTTTCTCCCTATAACTTTTCTATACCTAATCCTTGCCTCTCACCTGCAGAGAGCTCAGCCGGAGGCATACAGCAGTTGGATCATTTCACAGCCTGGAAGAGGGGATGCTCTGCTCCCAGCAGTGGAAACCCTGCGTGTGAGCGCAGTGCCCTTACCCTCAGCCAGGTGCTGATGATGGTTTCCTCACCATCCCTTCCAGTCTCCCCAGCTTCTCATGAGGGCTTTATGCCCACACAGTAGAAACATCCTGGAGCTTTTTTCAGGAGTCAGTAATGCACATGGTTTCTTTTACCCTCACATATCATTTTCTACTCACAAGAAGCAACAGTGAGTCCTCTGATAATCACAGACCTAACCTGAGATACTGGTGCTAATTCTCAGACACTTATCAGTGCCTGCTGTTATTCACGTTAAGTCCGTGATACTTATCCACAGAACTGCTGCTGTGGTTCCTCAAGGGGTGATACTGCTCATCTCTCACCTATTTTAAATTTTCTAAGTAAGTTTCTTGTAAGCACAATTTTTTCCCTATCAGTTTGAACAGTTCCCAAATTTCTCTTGGAAAGGGCCAGATTCTGACACCATTATAGTGGGCACTCGGTTCAGGAACCATCCCACTGAAACCAACAGGACCACTTAAGAAGTAAAAGATTACCTAATTTCAGAAAGCTCATCTTATCAAGGCAACTCTATCTGTTCTTCTGCACTTGAGAGTTTAATTTGGCCGTCACGTGTTGTCTTGTTTAGATTTAGCAAGTTTGTGCTGGAGAGTGCATTTAATTTCATCCGTTCAATTTGTTATAAATATTTTGCAGACACCCTGTCTCTATCAAAAGGCTTCACTTCATCACAAAAGGGACATGACTGGTTTACCTTCCTTCAGTACAACTGCTGGCTCTGCTTTTGAAAAGCATTTCCTTAAGTGTTATCTTCCTTGCTTTTGAGCCTCAGGGACCAGCTTCTCTTTGCAAGAGTGGAACAAGTTTCTAGTGTAAAGGTGTTCTGAGATTTATACCCAGTTCTGCATAGTTTGTCTTTCACATGCAGGTATGAAGAAATCCCACACTGAAAAGCAAACCTAGATCATCACTGCATTTTATGTTATTTCACACTCAAAAGCCAAAGTTTCACGATTCTCATGGAAAAGTGTAATTTAGTAGTATTCATATTATAATAACTCCTGGATTCCCTGATCCAGGATATTTATGAGTTTATAAGCAGAGCAGGCAGAGGCAGAAACTCCTTCTGAAGCAACTGGCATTGCTGGAAAATATGGGCAAATATTTATGTGCAGAGACATTTCTTCAGGACACCTGCACCTATAGCAAATGTATACTTCTGATGAATAGTCAGAGACTTATAAAGACACTTGACGCCTTTTATTCCAAACTGCAGCACAGTGTTAAGTGATACACATGTGCAGAGCTGGAGCAAGGACTGTTCCCGGTAGCCTCAGAGTAAAGAAAGACACTCAGTCATTCCTGCACCATTCCCAAATGAGAATATATACTTCAATAACAATAAAGCTCCAGTTATACTGAACCCACAATTTTCCAAGGATAATACATAATTTTAGCTCAGGACAACGGCAATATTATATGAATTTTCTTTTCGCTTTCAACCTTCTTTTTATTTAAGCCAGTGATGTATAATAGAGCTGAAATACTCAGCAAATTTCAAGTCTTGAATAAGCATACTTGTAATAGGTCACAGCTAAAAAAAAGATTACAGTTATTACAGTGCCTATCAACTAAACTAGCTGTACTGTAAATATGCTATTAGAAAGTCAAAAATGCCCTATATGAAGCTCTCTGTTTTCTTTTTTCTCCCATGTCCTGTAAGATGATCTTTTAGCTGTGTTCAGAACACAGCTAGCACTCTGCTTCCTGCACTTTGAAATGCAAAATTACTTCTTTTCTACCTGTAGGCAAAACCCATGTGTATGGGTGCATTACACTCAGTGCCACAATGTCTGTAGCAGCCAGACGATCCAACACCTGCAGTGAGATTAATAATTTCAGTTCAGTAATGCATTCACTCCTCCTTATTAGTGTTACTCATTTGCACAGCCCTTGCATGTACACAGGCACTGGCAATACAAGGAAAAAGCCTCTTCCTTGAGGAGATTTGAGTTTCATCTGAATTATGATCTGAAGGAGGGGCTGAGAGGTAGGAAGCAGTCCTAGACTTTGCAATGAGATCTTCAGAGCTAACTAACATTAGCGGGGGTCTTTGCTGGGTCAGCGACATGGTCAAGTAACACTAGGTTGTCTTCTGCAGATGTCATCTGGCTGCCACTCTCTGTTGTCCATAAAAGGTGATAGGATTATAAACAAGGAGATGAAAAACAACCCAGAGAACCTGCCCTGTTGCAAGGACTGCATGGAGCCATGTGGGAAGAAGAAAATGCCATACAGCTCTTCTAAGGGAAGCCATTGTCCTGCCCCTGGAGTGCAGGGATGCCTCAGTCAGCTTTCCCATTGCTGGGTCTTTCCATTGAGCCTTGTGACAGAAAGCTGAGGAAGGGAAAGGTATCTGTTGTAGCATATCAGGAATAAAATCATAGAATTACAGAGCAGTTGAGGTTGGAAAGGACCTCTACAGTTCATCCAGTCTAACATCCTGCACAGAGCAGAGCTCACTTCAGAGTTAGACTGAGGGCCTGGCCACTCTGAGTCATGAAAACCCTCAAGGACAGCAGTTCCACAGCCTCTCTGGGCATATACTCAAGGGTGATTTGGTTTTACGCCCATATATCCATCAGAATTTCCTTGCAGCATAGAGCCATAGTGCGCCTCTGAGAAGAGCCTGGCCACTTCTCCTTATAGCCCCTCATCAGAGGTGCCACATTCCCCCACTGCACCCCTCAGCCTTACCTTCTCCAGGATGGACAATCCCAGAGTCCTCATTCTCTTCTCACATCACATACCCCAGCTCCCCAGACCTCTCAGGAACCTTCTGCTAGACTTGCTCTACCTTCTCAATCCCTCTGTGGTATGGGAGAGCCCAAAAGCATTTCAGAAGTGGCCTCCAAAGGTCTGAGCAGAGGGGATCAGTCATGTCCCTTAACCTGTAGCAGAGGGGCAGCCTGAGCTGGGGAGTGAACCAGTCCTGACTGGGATACTGTTAAGAAGAATGAATGGGAAGATAGAAACCTGTGTTGCTACTAATATCTGAGAGCTGCAGCAGTTTGAATAAGACACAAATGAGATGTTCAGGTGTTTATTCAAACAAGGCCCCTAAAACCTGTGAAGTTCTCCCATCCCTAAATAATGTGTAGTTTCAAGATGTTTCTGTTTTCATCCATCTGTTCTCGTTTCCTTGGGATTTTGTTTTACTGAGAGAAAATGATGGTCTTTTTGCTTTCTATGAGCACCACTGACACATTGCTATGGCAACTGGAAGTTCAATATTTTAGTGTTATAACTTCAGGAAAAACATGCAGGTACAGTCAAGCCCATTCCAATTTATTTGCATAAATTTTTCTTTAATTTACTGCTGTTTCTGGTTAACTGTGGTTTTCATCTGTACTAATACTATTTTGCAAAGGTTGGCCTGTTGGCATATAATTCTTCAAGATGAAATGTGGGTTTCTTTCATCATGGTAACTGCTTACCGGCTTTCACGGAAATTGATTTACCAGCTTCAGTTTGTGTGGACGGACCTGTACATGTGTGTACAGGGTTGAGACTTTCCAGTGACTGGGACCAAGTGATTTTGATAGTCTCAAGTTTTGATTGTCCATCTGAGATAATAAATTAACTCAGTATATTCTGAGAATCCTGCCCACCAAGCAACCTAACTATTAACTGCCCATGACTGGTAGTTAAAGACAGTCTGGATGCAGAGCCATCCTTTACCTGGGCACTCATCCTACTGACCAGCCACATGGAAATTATAAAAGGAAATGCTGTCTGTATTCACAATAGAAACAACCTGATGCATATTATATGCTTTTTGTTACTAAAATCAAGTAAGCTTTTTAACAAAATACATTGAGTCTCCCCGGCTTGTCCAGAATAAAACACGTGACAGATAGCAGAGATCTCATCCTGTGGAAGCAGCTCCTGCAATTACATCTCAAAGCATGTGGCTAGCCTTAACCTGTCTAATGTACATGTGCTCCTGTAAGTGATAGTGGCAAATTAGATCTTTTTCAAAATATTGAGTGCTTGTTAACACTGCATTTACATCACTCCACTGTTACAGTATCAGCTGTCACAGAGTTGTCAAACATCAATTTTCCTAAGTATCTTTAAAAATATATTCTGCCTTCAAGGACACTCAATGACAAAACATCGTTGCTATCTAGCCGGCAAACATTTCAAATTATATATTAATGTGTTACAAGATTAATTATGCTCATTACACCATTAGCAAATCATGCCTTCACTTACATGTGCATTTCTGCTATGCAGAAAACTTGTGCTAAAACAAAGTTACTGAGCTGTTAGCAAGGCCTTTCAGCAGCACTCCTTCTTCACCACCATCACCCCCTACTTTTTTTCCAGGTGAGAGCAGCAGTTGCTTTCTCTTCCTCAGGGACATTGCAAGTTTGGCTGGTCCTATGCCAGGAGAGAAGAAAAAAACAAAGGGAGGAAGGTCTACTCCCTCGCAGGTGCAGGCTGGGAGATGGTGATGCTTGTCTTCCATTGAGGAGGAGTGCTACTGTGGAAAGTCCTGGCTCTTTTCAAAATGTATGCATTCTCCATTTATTTATACATAATTGTTGTGGTTTAACCCCAGCTGGCAACTAAGCACCACACAGCCGCTTGCTCGCTACCCCCACAGTGGGACAGGGGAGAGAATCGGAAAAGTGAGAAAACTCATGGGTTGGGATAAAGACAGTTTAATAGGCAAAGCAAAAGCCACGCATGCAAGCAAAGCAAAACAACGAATTCATTCACTACTTCCCATTGGCAGGCAGGTGTTCAGCCATCTCCAGGAAACCAGGGCTCTATCACACATAATAGTTGCTTGGGAAGACAAACGCCATCACTCCGAACGTCACCCCCCCTTCCTTCTTCTTCCCCCAGCTTTCTATGCTGAGCATGATGTCATATGGTATGGAATAGCCCTTTGGTCAGTTGGGGTCAGCTGTCCCGGCCGTGTCCCCTCGCAACTTCTTGTGCACCCCCAGTCTCCTCTCTGGTGGGGTGGTGTGAGGAGCAGAAAAGGCCTTGACTGTGTAAGCGCTGCTCAGCAGTAATGAAACCATCCCTGTATTATCAACATTGTTTCCAGCACAAATCCAAAACATAGCCCCATACTAGCTACTGTGAAGAAAGTTAACTCTATCCCAGCCAAAACCGGCACAATATTTCATACTGCTTGGATGAATAAGAATGGGAGGTTTTTTCCATTGTGTAAACCATTTCTCAAAAACACCACTCGTTATTTAAAAAGTAAAAAAGACTGATGACAACAACTGTGAAATAGAATCTGTGTTTCAATGAATTATTTAGACTAAAAACAAATGCTCCAGGGTGGAAGAACATTATTGTTTTACTTTAATGTCATTGACATCGGTGAGTGTAATTTAAGTAGAGAAGTAAGCTTAAGCTGAGAAGTGGTCAAACCCAAATAATTTGTTTCCTTGCTGTCCGAGTTTCAGCTGGGATAGAGTTAATTTTCTTCCTAGTAACTGGCATAGTGCTGTGTTTTGGATTTAGTAAGAAAATAATGTTGATAACACACTGATGTTTTAGTTGTTGCTAAGTAGTGCTCACACTGGTCAAGGACTGTTCAGCTTCCCATGCTCTGCCAGGTGCCCAAGAAGCTGGGAGGGGGCACAGCCAGGGGGGCTGACCCAGACTGGCCACAGGGCTATGCCATACCATATGCTGTCATGCTCAGTACATAAACTGGGGGAGTTGGCTGGGCGGCAGCGATCGCTGCTCGGGGATGGGCTGGGCATCCGTCAGCAGGTGGTGAGCAATTGCTTTGTGCATCTCTTGTTTTGTATATTCTTTTATCATTATTATTATCATTATCATTATTATTTTCTCTTCCTCTGCTGTACTATTAAACTGTCTTTATCTCAGCCCACGGGTTTTACTTTTTTTCCCCATTCTCTCCCCCATCCCCCTGCAGGTGATGTGGTGGCAGCTGTGTGGTGCTTAGTTGCTGACTGGGGTTAAACCACAACACTTGCTAATAAACATCATAATACAATCCAGAGAATGGCACTGATTCAACCCACCATGAAACAAACTGGAGAAACACAGGAACACGGTGCGTCAGGGCAGCAGAGTGAGGTTGTGCTCCCTGTAATAAGGCAGATATTATTCACAGAAGATATAAAACTGAGTTTGCTATTTTTCTGTGTTTCTAGCTGCTACATACTATTGATTTAGAAAGGGTCATGATGACAGGAACCCAGCTAATGTCAGTCTTAAACCCTTGCACTGGAAAAAGCTACTGTGCATATTAGAAAACTGTCTAATGGAAAGCACATGGTAATATTCAAAGAAACAGCAATTAATCATGCGAGAAAATGATTCATCTATATCATACATCAAATGAAATATGAAAATTACTCCAAGGACATTTTAAATATTAAAAAGAAATTTGTACATTAGCATTAGGGAAAAATTGTGACTTCACTGCTTATTATAGTCTGCGTTCTTATAATGAGGTTACACAGGCAATGTAGGGAGGTTTGGGTTTTCTTCGCACTCCAGACTACCCAAGCAGACAATGTCTGTTAAGAATCATCCTTTTTAGCAAGGACTCCCCAGAACATTAGCTTGTGCATCGTAACCCACAAAGAACACCCAAGAGCCCCCAGCTTACAGCTAAACGTAGCCAGAAAGCAGAGGTCTGCAAGCTCCAAAGGCCAGAAGAGCCTGCAGGTCTAAGAGCAGCCGGAAGGAAGGTGACCTTAATCAGAAAATTGTTCTTAAAATGCAGGTTGGTGTAAAAATTTAGACTGTGAAAAATGTAGAGTTCAGATGAATCTACATGAAGTCTGGAGGCTATCAGTCAAAAGTAACCATTTGTTGCACAGAGTTGGTACCTCTCCCCTATAATATGTAGACTGCATGAATATTTGCACTCAGTGGCAGTCAATTCATTCAAAAGACCATTTAATCTTGCAGCTTTTGCTTACTTAAGAAATATATAAATTTTTTCAATTCAAAAATGGTGCATAGAGATTGAAGCTGAAATTGTATTCCTTGCCCTCACATTGGTACTTCAGCCATATACTCCTGTATTAATATGTTGGCAGGTCTCATAAACCTTGCCTGAAGACCAAGACCTATAAACATTATTTGTCACATTTGTAGTCTCACTTTAAAACAAAAGCTCTTTCATTTTGAAATGCCAAAAATATTCCTGGTTGTTTTAAGAATGACTTTGCCTTAGTTGCTGTTCTCTACCATACCAATAAGGGGGAATGATGGAGTGTGATGGCTTGTCAGCATAGAACAAAATGCCACCAAAATACCAGAAGGTCTGTGCTTGAATTTTGAACACTTCTTTTCAAATGGGAAATAAAAAATCAGAGAGATATAGGCAAATTGTTGCACATCTACTCTATCTAAATTGCTATATATCTACTCCCACAAGCAGTCCTTATGACATAAATGTTCCTAGTGATTTCAGTGGCTTTCTGTTGAAGCTGTAAGATGTTACATACTCAGAGAAAGTGTGCAGAAATGTTTTCAAGTATGTGATTTATAAGCCTAAGATCTAATCTTACTGTTTTCTGCAAAGACATTTTAGACCACAAAATTATTCTGTATAAAAAATAAACACATATATCCTTGTGTCAGTTTTCTGCAGTTCAGAAAAACGTGTTTTAGCAGCGGTACTAATTGTAGTAGGATTGACAGCAACAGCAGTATAAAATATGTTGGCAACTTCAGATCTTTTTGAGGGTGTCCATTTGTATGTCAGAAACCTAGGAGCTACCTAGCCATAAACTGTGGTTATGTTGTCATGTACTAGCTGTCATTGTAGCAACTGATGTCACTTCAGTGCAGAAAAAATGATCATTTGTCTACTGATAAAGCAGATATGAGTTCTCAAGTTTGAGGTCTGATGATGCAATCTCCCTTGCGAAAACTGGGGACTCCAGTTGCAGAATAACCTTAATAATGTGAATTTACAGCACATCCGACCTAAAATAAAAGTTTTATATAGAGAGGTCATATCTTTCATTAGATCAACTAGTGTAGTTCAAAAAAAATCACAGGTTTTTGAGCATAAATTCTTCGCACCCAAAACAGGTTGGAAAGTTCAAAGCTAAATGCAGACTGAAAACAACTGCTCTGAATTTAATTAGCAGTGTTAATCAGCCTGACCACATGAAAGAAAAGGTTACTGGTATCTATAGAGTAAAAGGAGAGGTGATAAGCTGGTTTTCTCTTGAGAATAAAAGAGAGGCAGTCCATTTACTACCTGCAGAGCACTGAAGAATTAATGAGAGAGAGCGATAATAATGGTCCAAAAACCAGTATGTCTCTGAGGTCCATGACTTCACTACTCAGTAGAATTAGGAATTATAATTCCCAGGACTGAAAAGTCAAAGGAGAAGGGTCTTTATAAAGAAATACTCCCATACCGGTAATGAATGTTTCTGTCCTTTCCTTGTTGTCTGTATGTGCCCCATTTATGGCGATGCTCAGTTACTTTAAACATGATACTGCACAAAAACCAAAGCTGTTGGAGTGCAGAAGAATGTCAGTCTGGGATAGGTCAGTATCGGCGTTTCCCTGGAAAGAATAGCCATGCTGTGGTTACGTGAGCTGTTCTGTACCAGCAGAGTAAGTGCCAGAGGAATTCTTAGCAGAACCAGGAAGAAACAGAATTAAAGATGGTCTTTGCTTCTGGCTTCAGAAATGAGTGCAGACTCCCCACAAAGGTAGGGGTTGAAAGCCTGGCCAGTGATACAAAATGTGAGGGTAAATTATTCTGCCACTCATGCTCCCCTCCCCACCCCACATCTGTTTTGTTTAGAAATTATAAGAATCCAAATCTTTAAAGGTGCTTAGCGTGCACATCTCATTGAACTTACTAGCTCATTGTTTATTCAGCTTCAGTACCTATGTTTCTTATCTCCGTGTCCTGAGCCAGGATGAGACTTGCACACAGCACTGTCCCAGCCAGCACCTGGGACAGAAACCGGGATAGCTCCAGGGAAGAGGACTGAAAGGGGGCCCCGCTGAGATGACTGGAGAAAGAGGGATTGTTAAGAGTGTCCTAGAGCACTCCTTTCCCACAGTCTAGATGCAGCCGACCTAGTCTGACCCTCCATGCCTATCACAGCCACATCTGAGTGCATCCTTCTGCGTCCTTCTGCACAAAGGCTTTCTTATGCTCTTTCCTTCAATGCAGTTAAATAGACCTAGCAAATATTCACATTTGCTTTGAAAAAGAAATGGTTGCTCTGTCTAGCTGATTCCTAGAGTACTGTTGTTCCTAGAGTTCCTAGAGTCCACGGGTACACATGGCATCTGACAGAGGCTGTGCAGTATACATAAAATTTTCATTTGGACTTCCTTAATTGATGTCGTGAGTGGATATTTGGAAAAAAAGAATCTGTTTGCAGTTCTAATATGAGTCTGTCAATTTTGGTTTTCTAGTTTTCATCATATTTTCTTTTATCTTTTGAATCACAAGCACTTGGTATGATCCTGTGAGCTTTCTTTTCCTCTCTCACTCATATTCTACCACTTTATCAGTATGTAACTTTCTAAAAAGAGCTGATGATGTGAATGGAAAATATTCTTCCATCTCCAATATTTCCCTGAGCTTTTTGCAAAGAAAGCTATATTTCTCTCTGAAGTAAGTTTGCACAAGAGCTGCATGTTGCCATAGCTCCATGAAATATATCATTTTTTAATTTTATAATGCTGAAGGTAACTTAGATGTGGAAGAGCCGAAGATATTTAGGAATAGCTGGGGTCAGCACAATAATCCACTCTGATTTCCTTTGTCATACAGGCCACAATCACAAGCATCTTTACTGAGCCCCGAACTCTTAGGGAGAGGTGTCTAGCCTTGATTAAAGGCTGTGAGGGGTAGAAAATCCAGTGTGTACCCAGTAAATTGTCCCACTGAGTATTCATGCTCATGACTAAAAATGTTTCGTTTTTCTAGTGGCATATTAATGAATTTGCCTTTAAAGCAACCAATCAATGTATTATGATATATACTCAGAAACTGTTGCAAGTTTTCCTCACTCTTCTTATACGATATTGATGATTGCTGTTTTTCTAGTTACTGTTGGATCAATTAATGACATTCCCTGAAATTTCCTTTGCTGTCTTTGCATTGACCAATGCTATATTAAAGTACATTTAGAGCAAAAGGTTAAAGCCCTTAAATCGTAATGCAATTAGAGTGAACATCCTTTTACATCCATCAGATGTGAAATCCATTGCAAAAATCCATTGCACACAATGGGTTTCAGCTGAAAAACTGCTTTTGCTGTCTCTAATGAAGTCCAAGGTTTATCAGCTGAGGCAGACATTTAATTAGAGTTATCTTGCAAACTTAAGGCTAAAATGTGTTCACTGTCAGGAATAAAAACAAAGATTCTGACCATAACTGCAAGGTGGGAATAATTTCACTGAAATCAGTGACAATTGCGTTAAAGAAAATTAGGTCAGAGTCTTACCTAACATCTTTTTTTTAACACATTAGAGGCCAGCTTCTGCCATTCTTGTTAGTGCTAAATAATCCTTTTCACAGACAAATGCTGTAGAAAATGGCCCTTTAAAGTATACTCATTTCTGCATTAATGGTCAGAAGGGGATGAGGAATTTAGGGTAAATCTCTGTTCTGTTCCACTTCTCCACAGAAAGTGCCAAGGTACTTGTTTGAAGTGCTCAGATGGCAAATCAGCTTTTACCAGCCTTTCTGTTTCAGCCACTGATTACAGCTATAAGCCTTTGATAAACTCCGTGGAATGGGAAATTAGCCTCATTTGACTTTCTAATTTTAATTTTTGTAGGTTGCTGCTGTTCTAAAAAAATAGCCCAGTTGTATTTTTATTGCTAGAAATAAACAGGAACCTGTAGTTTCCTTCCCACTTCAATGACTAGATTATAAATACTAATTTTAAATTAAAGGTAAATAATATAATATATGTTGCTCCCCATGCTAGCCAGCATGGAGCCAATCCTGTCTGCAATCCCAGCTGGCAGTGTGGTCCTGAAAGTACAGATTGCTGAGCAAAGAGTAACCACAGCACCTCGGTTCTACTGCTGCTGCAGAAATGTTAGGAAATTGGTGGCACACTTGCATAGAAAAATAAGCATGTAACAAAGGATTCCTTCAATTACAGTTACTTCTGAGAACTGAATTCAATTAAGTGCATGAGTAAAACAAGAGTTTGAAATGTTTTCTCTCCCAAATTGGATACCTCATATTAAAGTGTAGAGCCTAAATCCTGAATTTTATAGATTTTTTTTTTTTGTAATTTAAAATCAGGGAGTCAAAAATGATCATGCAACTGACCTTCTACGTAAAACAGGTCATTGAACTCCACTGATAGTTTCTACAGCAAACACAGCTTTATAAATACCTAACATACCTAGAACTTATTTTTGGAAAGGAATTCAGTCTTGAGCAAAAGCTTTAGCTAACACTGAGTTTACTACCCCTGTTAGCCAGCATTTCATTGGTTAATGGAGCATAAAGAGAAAAATGCTGCACTTTGCATTTTTATAGCTTTAATATTTGACTACGGGATTGAAATCAGATTTACAGGAAAATTTTTAAATATTTGCTTTATAAACTGCAAACTGCAGTCCTCACATGTATGATCAGGATGCTGAATCCTGCTAGATTACCGTTGTGTAACATCTCTGAGTTGAGACTGGTATCTTAACTTGCTTTTCATGTGACTTGCTTTAGCTTGTTTTTCTATTGAAGATTCCCATCTCCAGCTGTCTCAGAATAGAGTATCCTCTAGACTTTATCTCAGTCTGGAGGATACTCTTTGAGCAATTTTACATTATTTTCATGTCTGGGCTCAAGACCTGGCAGAACTATTTTGTAGAAATCAAGGAAATCTCATTTTTTTGTTCCTTCCTAACACTTTTTTAACTTCCATTTCCCAAAACCTCACTGGAATAAAATATTGAGGTTATCTACCATTAACTTTAAGGTCTTCTCAGAATTGCTGCTTCTAGAACACAATCTTGCAGTCTGAACTTGCCCTTCTCAGTTTTGATGTTTGTGACCTCTCTGAAAGCACAATGCTCTATAAGTAAATCTAGCCTGGTAATTTTTGGAGCCAGTTTTTTCTTTTCATTATGCATTTCTACTTCACATATTAAAAGGCATAAAGACTGCTGTTTGACTTGGGATGCTAAATGGTCCCTAACATTTCTCTCAGGTCAAGCTAAATGTTTGTCTGTTCAAATAGAATAAATCCTCATCAAGGACTCTTTGTTCTTAAATGTCTTTTACTGTCCCTTTGTCTAGGAAATCTCCTATCTTAAGTGTCCACTTGAAAATATAGTCAAGATTCCACTATGATTTTGTTTGATCTTTTGTTAAAGCATGTCTCTGCTAAGCCACCAATTTCTGACACTCCCTGGAGTGGCTGTTCAGCAAAGGCTTAAGGATACAATATCAAAGCTGACAACACCTGATTCTGTTTCAGTAATATTTTGAGGTAACAATTAGAAAATCCTATCAGTAAAATTATCTCAACAAGACTCCAGAATGCCATAAAACAATAGTTTTTTGAATAAAATCAGTGCTGGTGAGATCCAGAGTTTCCTAAAGCACCAAACTAGCCTTGGAGGAGGAGGTAGGGAAGAAGTAAGAGGAAGGAGTTAATATATTTCTTCTAAAATAAGAGCTTAAGTTCCCTGTAAAGTCAATGGAAAGAGTAGCTAGGATACTTCTGAAGACCAGGAGCAGTAGTAACAGTTTCCCTAAAACAACGATTGTTCTTCTCCACTGACTGTCCAGGGAACTGGTAGGAATCAGTAGGAATGATAAAGAATTACAACCCAGTATTTCCTATTCCTCTCCTGAGCAATAAGTTCCTGAGGAGAAAAGCTAGCTCTTCCTAAAAGGTGGTAGCAGCAACATCAGTTGTCCCCTAATCTCTATGACCACACAGTTTGCATGAAGCTGGACGCTAACACAGACAGCATGGGAAGGGCTTCAGCAAGTCCCAGAACTGTACCCAAACCACCACAGTGAATGCAGTAATGTGCTCTCCCCCTCTTCTGAGCCTCTGTTTAACCTACAATGAGAAGATACAAGGACTCTCATTTGGGAAAGGGTAGGAAAAATCAATAAATTCAATCTGAAGTCCTGTCAGTATTTTTACAGCTGTTTGTAAGAAAATACAACTATTTTTTTTGCATAAAAGTAAGAAGGAATCTAGCTGACTTTACAGCTGTTTGCTCTGTTAGAAACTAAAATTATTTGGTCATATAAACATAAAAAGAAAACCAGCTACAACATTGATTCTTGTCCTACAAGTTAGGCTACTTGTTCTGCAGTGAAGAAGGCAGATGTCTCTTACCAATATAATTTGGACTACCTTTGTCAGTACATTTGGAAGAGTGTTTTTTGCTTCCACCCTTTGTAAGTGTGCAAGCAGGTGAAAAATCCATCTGGATAGAGAAAATTCATAAACTAATACATATACTTATAAACCAGAAACAGATTTTCTTAAGCGACAGAATTTATCAGCTTTCACATTCTTTCACTATAAAATGGTGATAACTCAATAGGGTGATGAATCAGAAATAGGAAACTGACCCATATTTTGATTCTGTCAAGTGCTGATGCTACTCAAATATTTCAGATTTCAGTGTTGTGAACTGCCATGTGCCCTAAATATTGTTATAGTCACAATCGCTGAACAGCTTAATATCGGGGGAAAAAATTTAAAAAAAGGATTTTGTGTTCAAACAGGAGGTTATTTTGCTCTCACACCAGAACTGGTATCTCAACACCTCTAGAATCTATTGGCATGGCACCTCTTTACTCTTGACCACTATTGCTCAAGTAGGATCAAACGGTATGTCCTTTAGTTTAGGAGGGACCTCAGGAGGTTTCTAGTCCAACCTCCTGCTCAATGTTGGGTCAGCTCTGAGGTCAGCCCAGGCTGTTCAGGGCTTTGTTCAGTTGGAGCTTGAAAATCTCCAAAGATGGAGACTGCACAACCTCCCTGGCAACCTATCCCACTGCTTCACTGTCTTCATGGGGAAAAGGGTTTTTCCTTATACCCAGTCTGAACCTCTCTTGTTTTACCTTAATCCCATTGTCTCTCTTCCTCCCATGATGTGAAAAGCCTGCTTCAGTCTTATCTTCCTTGTAGGTATGGGAAGGCTGCTGTTAGGTCCCTTGAAGCTGTCTCTTCTGGGGGCTGAACAAGCCCAAGTCCCTCAGCCTCTTCTCACAGAGTAGGTGCTTCAGCCCCATTGCCATCTTGGTGGTCCTCCACCGAACTTGCTGCAGTTTATGGATGCCATGTTCTGGGGTGCCAAAGCTGGATGCAGTGCGGTCTAACAAGTGCTGAGTAAAGGTGGATGATCACTTCCCTCAATCTACTGGCTCTGTTCCTATTCATACAGCCCAGGTGCTGTCAGGGCTGGCTCATGCTCAGCTTGCTGCTCACCAGGACTCCCAGGGCCTTTACAGCAGAGCTGCTCCTCAGCAGTCATGTCTTCCTTCCCAGGGGCAGGACTTTGCATCTCTCTCTGCTGAATTTCGCAAGGTTCCTGTTGTCTTATTCCATCTGGAAACACTTCAAATAGCCCCTCTTCACAATATTTTGGGCGGTCCATTTTTGGTCCTAGTCACAGATCGCCGAGGATTCCCAATATCCATTCCACTCCCATTTACTCTGTAAAATGGCCAGGGTAAACTTGTTACCTCTGGTATTTATCCAGTTCTGAGATGTGTTTTTCTTTTAAAACCCCGCAGTATAGCTATCTCGGAAAAGGCAGACGGCATATAGGTGCAGGTAAATAGCACTTCTGTTGAAGCAGAAAGTTACTTCCTGAATAAAAAGTGTGATGTTGTTCTAAAGGCTGTGCTATGGAGTGCAAGATTAGTCACTTGCCAAGATAATAGGTCTGATTCTCCATGGTGCTACTCCAGCTGCACTTCTTCCTGTGCATTCTAACATCGCTTAAAACTGAAGTCATACACTGGTGAATCAGGCCTAGAAAGTTTAAGAAAATAAGAAATGGAGGTGTGGTGGGAGGTTAATTTCCCTCCTACAATATTTCACAACAGTGAAAGCAACAAAACTACCTTTTTTTTTTTTTTTAACTGAAAGAAATGTAATCTAGCTCTCAACTCACCACACAAAGTAGCAGTGCTATTGTTCAACAGTTGCTTGTAAAAAAAGTCCCTGGTTTGCAGCACAGAACGTTTTCTTCTGACTTGTTTTTAATGACAATTATTGTCTGGGTAGACTATTAAAATATTGGAAAATGCACTGATGAAACTTGCAAGGAAGAAAAATACGAGAAACAAAATAGGAAAAATTATATTCAATGAAAGCACATACTTCAAAGCATTCAGAATTAAAAAATTCAGACCCCAGTTTGTTGAATGCCCATACAGTATAGAAGCATTCATCTTATTCTTCCGAAACTGATGTGACAGCAATGCTATTCGAGGAGCTGGAATATAGTTCTAAGAGTTGCAGTTCTGTGGAGTGACAAATAAGTTCTCATCTATTTCCTTCAAAATAAGTAAGCTGGGTTTTTTTCTTACTAATGCTGAAGAAAAAAATGTGTTTAAAACAACCTCTTAGCTTACTTTCTTTGGCTTATTACTTTTCTTTCTTAACCTTGTCCCTTATGATCAGTATATGACAATGTGACAGTAAATAGCTTACATTAAAGTTAGACGTTTGTAGCAAACCGTCTACATATGCTCATCTATAGGGAACATGATGGACTACTGAAGAGCTGCTCTTGGTTTCCAAATACATCAAATGAAGATTATGATCGGAAGACTTTTATTCTTAATCTTTTAGTTCAGAAGAAATAGGTTTAGACATTTGCAGCTCTATTTGGTATTTTTTAGGGGATTATAACTTCTCTACATTTCCAGAACATTATGCTCAATAATACTCTAAAACAGTACTAATTTCTCTGCTGCATTGTCAAGTTATCCCATCTTAGTAACAAGAAACGCAGTATGAAACTGGTGAAAAAAGCTGCATAATAGTTTGATTTCTGTATAATTGAGTTTTCCAAATCTGCCCTCAGATGCTAAAGCACAGATCTGTCTAATTTGCAAGAACGAGACACACATATCTGAACAAAAATCAGCACTTACTGTTTAATTCCTTCACAAATCTGCTTAGTGCATTAAGATCATTATTCCCTTACTCTATTATTGCTCTCTGCTGGGCCAATGTTCCCTGACACAACCTTCCCCTAAAGGGTTTATCTTTACTGACATAAAAAGGAGTCCAGACTCAAGATGTAATTTTGATCTTTGTTTTGTTTCTGTGTTTTGCAAGAGAAAATGTGATTGTGGCAGCAATACCAGCAGCAAAAAGGTGACCTGTCTGTGATTTGCCTTTCAGCAATAAACCAAACCTGTTCCTTTGCTTATATCATTAGCAGTCAAATTTATCATCGTTGTGTTTAATGCTATCCAAGAATAGGTCCCCAGAGTGCTTTATGAACACAAATCGAAGGTAGTCACTGCAGCAGAGAATTTTCATTTTAAATCATTCAGATGGGAAATGGGAGAAGAGCCCTCCACAAGCAGAGTCAAGGAGTACTACAATAATTCAACTGTTTGGGACTTTTTGGAGAAGGAGGCAGAGAGAGGGAATCCAAAGGGGTCTAAGGAGGCAATTAGCTTAGGGAAAAGGAAGGGAGGGCTGGTGAGTCGGACATTTCCAGGGAGAACAAGTAAAATGGGCAAAGACAGACTGGAACTTGGATAACAGAGGGTGGAAGCCAACACCCATGAGAACAGGGCACAGAGGAGCCCATCAGTGCTAGGGAACATCTGAAACCCCCTAAAGTCTGACTCCCGGTCTCACCAGCTGGGATCTCTCACCTGTTATTCTGCACCTTCTGGTCAGGGCCTCCCAGACAGCAGTGACCCTCTCCCACCATTTGTGTCTGTTTCTGACATTGCTTTTGCTGTTCAGGAGCCCATGCTTAGTTACCCTCATCCACCAGTGGAGCTCCCATGAGGTTGCTTAACACCACCGCTGCAGTACAGTGCTGAGACTGTTGCAACAATATCAGAATACATAGTCCTATGGTAGCTGTGTTCCTTGTGTAAGAGAAATATCATTATCTACAGTTTTGTCATTCATGGCACATCCCCTAAGCCAAACCCCACAGAATGAATATTGAAAAAAGAGAAGACTCAACAAGATAAGGAGTGTACCATAAGGATAAGGATGGTTAAGTGTACCATCAGGGCAAGCCTTTCAGAGTTTAAGAGAATGAGTCTGTAGTGAGGAAAAAAAAGGTGTGCCTTCTCACTCATTGCAGATCTGCATTTGGAAAGCTCCATTACGTTGGAGCAAGCACATTTAATGCTTTTCCTGCCAGGCATGATGTATCCTAGGAAAAGAACATCCTCTGTAAAGCAAGAAAATCCAGCAGATCAGACTGCATCACTCACTAACATAAACAAATACCTTTCTAAAACCCCAACCATTTCCTCTATAGGCTTCTTAAGGAATTATTCTGAAAGGCCAAAGAATAGCCATTCTAAAGAAAGATTTCCCTCTGATTCAAGTACACAGGTTTGTTTAAAGAATAAACCTTTCTGTGAGAGAATATGAATAGCAAGTCTTAGATCTTATATTACTATAAATTTTACATATTACTTAAGTGAATGCAAATGAACTTGTCACCCACTGATCAGGTATGTTAGAAATTGAGGAAACCGCAACTGCATGTAGCCAGCACCACTGTCCACACGAATCTGTCACTGGCAATGATAATATGAGAAGAAATATTTTGCTAACAAGCATCATCAGAATAAATAAAGGTATTGCAAAGCCACACTGTATCATAAGTTTTTCACTAGGACGCACACTAAAGATGTAGTAACAATAATTCTGTCTTAAAACCATTTGTTGATAACAAAGCCTGATTCAGACTCTGCTGGTGCCATTGAAAATGACTTGGTCACCTCGAATGGAGACTTCTGCCTTTAATGAGAGTGAGGTGAAGTCAATGCATGAACAGTGCCAAAGAGCGCTACTATCTCATCTCATGTTTTTCACTGAGACTTGACCCTCAGAAAATATCCCAAACAAAAGCTCATTGAGTAATTTTATTCAAAAAAATAAAATGAAATCATGTATCAGGAATGACATTCTTCCCTACTCATATTAGCTGAGCAGTTAGAGTGGAATTTGGTATAGTTCCACACACTTCTAAAAGGCTCTTCCATCATCATACACAGCCTCGGTGTCAGCGCAGTGTTGTGACCGGATAAATGGCAAGACCACATGCATCAATTTTTCTACCAACTATCTCTGCCCTCAAATGCTTAATCAATTTACTTTATATAAACTGACTGATTGAGGCTACAGTAGAAGTCGTCTTCACACTCTTTTCACCTTTCTTTGATGAATAAAAATATCTCCTCAAGCATCACCCATCAGCTCTCTTTGTATTGTGCTTCATAGATGCTTAATTGGCTCATCTCAGATAGCCCAGCAGAATTCAGAAGTCACTGCCAACACTGAGCTCCTTCAACGGTGCTCCTCAAGGGACAACCCTTGGAGGTGAAGATGGGGATGTTACTATGGAGACAAGAGGAGTCAGCATTTGCTCATGTCCCATTCGCGCACCGTGACATTTCTGCATCTCTATAGTAACAGAGGAGTTTCTTGGTCTGTCTCCCCATCTGTGGGGTGAAAGAGGAGCCCTCAAGAATGGATCAGGTGACTGTAGTTAGATTGCACAGACACCCAAATAAATGGTGGTTTTCCCTGGGCTCACAGCACAATATTTCTGCTACTGGACAGCACCCTGAAATATGGAATAGAAAGTGATAATTGAGTTCCAATGAAAGATAAGACAGAAGTTATGGTTTAGGAAAATATGAGTTTACAAAATTAAGCTATGTATATTACAGACTACAGATTTGTCTCTGTCCTTTCATGGTCTCTTATATTTAGTGTTTTTACACCGTGAGTTTTTACAGTGACTTGTCTGTGCTTAAGGAGCTGAGTTGATTTACACCATGCATTTAAAAAACTAATTTCCTCCATTTTTTCTCATACTGTGAATTGTGATTCTTGAAAAACTTGTAATGAAACTCAAAGGAGTTGAGAAATGCTTAAATCAGAAAACTGTTAGCAGTTGTTATCGAAAAATGTCGCCGAGGTAAAGTGGCTGACTATTTGTAACTGCAACCAGGAATTACAGCTGGTTGTCACTCTCACTTTGAAAGACTTAAGATGATTCCTGCAATTACAGGTAATTATAAATTTCCTGGTGAATACAAATGCTTCAGGGTAATGGAAGGTTGCATGGAGATAGCTGCACCCAAAGATGGAAATTTTGCGTTATCAATTAGCATATCTATTATTTGCATAATCTGAGTAATCACAGAGCAAGATGAAGTCCTAAGGAATAAGCATGATATCTTCTGGATCCTTCTTTAGTTTTGCAGTAGAATCAGTGTGGGAATACTGCAGAAGGGAACAGAGAATGACCTTACTTACATTTACAGCAAGGATTTCTGATCCTTTTGGTGGCAGGACCATATACTGAGTTAAGATTCTGCTACTGTTTTTTTGCTAACATTTTTGTGTCTCTCCTCCAGAAAGATCCAGAGATCCAGGTCTCACTACAAACAGTTTTAATGGGGGTAACCCCTTATCTCCGTTTACTTTCAGTTCACCTTCCCAAACATCTGAGCAAAATTTGCCAAATCCAATTTTTCTGTGTGATAAAAAGAACTGGGACAGATAGCACTAAGCACCCAGAGAAAGGAGAAAATTCAAAAGATCCAAAATGAACCTCTGAGCAGCTGCTCAGTGTTTTCAAAAAGATGCTATGATTGCTCATAGAGTATGGAAATGAACAGGGCAGTAACAACAAGCTGCGTATCACTCAAGTGTCAAGTGAAACAGTAAAGCAAATCACAGGGTCAGAGGGTAAGCTGAAACTCAGTAAAGTACAATCAAAAAAGAAAATCAGCCAAAAAGGCAGAAAAATCAGGCAAAAAGACATGACAGGAAGCACACAGAAGTTTATATGCAAGGGCAGTAATTTCTGTAGAGTTTGCCTCATTGGCTTTTGCGTTGTGAGCTGAGCGCGTGATCCACCTCCAAGAGGATTTGGGTTAGAAATGTTCTTATCAAACATTCATCAAAGGCTATGGGAAATAGGGGCATTAACTATGCTTCCTTGGATAAAGTGGGGAGCTTTCCAATTCAGTGAGGCAACTGGGTAAAGGTGGGAGCTACAGCATGAACAGAACTAACAGGACCTGCCTGGTCACACGCAGGAAATAGGAGAAGCAGAGAACAGGATGTTTTCTTCTTTATACTGAAATGCCACAAAACTGCCCGCATGATTGTTCAAGTGTTGTCAGTTGGTTTATGGTCATCTAGTGGATAATAAAAACAAGGCCTGAAAAAAGAGAATGTTAAAAGGATTGAAGCTTGGGGCTCTGTTTCTATTCCCTGGTGATAAAATTGCCAACTGACAAGCAGTAACCCACAGCAACCAGAAAAATTTATTGAAGATACAAGTTAATAATTACAGTGGCACACTGTGCCTGTTGCTCTGGGATAGACTGACATGCTTTCTTGCTGTCCCTTTTGAGCTAGACTATAGGAATCCTGCAGTTATGTCCGGGGCCTTATTCAACCAGACACTTAATGAATAAAGCAGATCTCTGACTTGAGATTGAGGACTCTGGCTTGCCCTCCATGAGCATCCGATTTCCACCTAAGACTGTGCAGGGAGTGAGTTGCATTTCTCCCTTTGGAGATTTCTGTCCCTCATTTGAATATTTTTCATTTCAAGATGGACCACTTTATTTTCGTGTAAGATGTACTTCTTAATAACTTATAACTTTCTGTGCTACTATTAGTATCGTCATGTCCCTAAATCTCTTTTCAGCTGCTTAGGCTCTGAAATTCCTATTTTTCACCATTTGTTTCAAAAAAGAGGTATTTTTCAGTCTATCACTTAACTCGATTAATGTCTCATTTTTCTTTGACAGCACAATGTGTGTTATCATTATGATTTTCATGATCTACTTAGGAACTCAAAGCAGTTAATTTTTTTTTCTCCTCTCATAAGTACTCCTCTTTGCAAAAGCCCAGATTCATTAGGCCTAAATTAGGAGCTTAGTCACTTCTAGAGAGTGATTCAGCCCACCTCACACCTAAACTGACCCTTCAAAGTACCTTGATCTATGGAGGGAACCTAAAGCGATCAGGCTTGTGATGTAGGTGTATCAGTTATGTGTGTAGAGCTAAGTGGGAAGGACCATAGTCTTTTGCTTCTTGTGGCAAAATTTTAATTCTTTGCTCTTGTTCATAATGACAGTTAATTTACTTTGCCTTCAATGACAGTTAATTCCATTTGCCTTCTTTTTTTAAAATATACCCCAAATAGCATGCTGATCGACATGCAGTTTTGGAAATCTAATATCAGCTGTTCAATCTGAAATTATGGTTTGCAATATCAGATCCTATAAGGCAAAAGCTTATATGTTTAATTTCATCCATTTGCAGTAGCACAGAATTAGTAAAAGGGGAAAAGTATCTAACATATAAATAAGTATGTACAGAACAAGTTTGCAAAGCTAAGGTGTTATCTAATGGCCTCTGGCTTACATAGATAAAATGCCCAGTTTTTACTGTCTGTAAGAGTTCTTGTTTAACAGTATCTCATTGTGTTTTGACAGATAAATAACTAAAAATAAGGTAATGACTTACTTGTTTCTAGGAGCTCTGTAGTAATCGTAATGAGCATACTCTTGCCCAGTGGTAAATGCTTTGATTCTAATCTTGACCCCTCACTAGTGCATGACAAACTCAGTCCTAGTACTACTCTCTTTCTTCCTGCTGCTCTGATCTTTGTTGTTTGATGTGAAAAATTACCTGCATTGCATCTGGGTTTTCTGTGCACTAAGGAATCAGAATGGCAGAACAGGCTCATTCTGAAATCCGCAGTAAGGTGAGTCAGACTCCAGTCATTGCAGAGCACAACTAGTGTTGTTTGGAGGAGACGAATTGGGGGAGCAGGAGAGATGCAGCTTACCTACAGACCAGCACAAGGACAACTCTCTTCTAGTTGTACTAATACAGCAAATATCTTCTTGCTTTTGGTTTACCATTTCCTTTGAACCTTTCCGACTCCTCACATAACTGATTTAAAATAGGCTTTGTTTGCACTCAGGGAAGCCTCCTTTTTCTTCCATTTTTCTTGTCCCACACCATCAGTCCTCTTTCACACTGCCAACAAACCTGGCAGCCCATCACTGATTTACTGAGAAGTAAATTTGCATGTCCTGTACTCAGGATGAAAAGGAAGAAGGAATCCACAGTTTCATGAAAGGATGAGCAAAATGCAAGAGAATATCACTTTTTTCTCCCAATAAAACCTTATCAATCAGGTTGTGTTCTAAGGCACATTCTCCTTTCCTGATAACATATCTCACTCCAAATAGTTGGCCAACATGACCTCCTAAACTAACACAATGGGAAAAGAAAGCTCTACAGCCAGTGAATGGAGTCAAACCACTTTGACGACAAGGTGCCAAGAGTTTATGTTTGGGTCTATGGTACGCACATGGTCTGACTTTTTCTGTTTCATGGAGTGAGAAAAAAAATTGACAACTGTCCATTATTGAAAAACAAAATGTCCCAGGAATGGAGATACTCTAAGAGCTAAGGGGCATCTGAGGTCCTCGTTATTCCCTCATGCTCCTTTGGGAACACTATCAGCTTGTTCCTGCTATTGTATAAGTAACTTTTGAATCAGTGATGCTGCATCTCTCTGGCTTCTCAACCCCACGTGCCAGATGCAGTTGCATCTGTTCTGTGGGCTGATTAAGGAGGAAAGCAACCACAGCAACTACACAGTGTGTGTGTCTCCTTAGGTGTTGTCCACACTAACATAGCTCGAAAATGGAGCTGGGAAAGAAATGTGTTCATGTACCTTGATGTTAGGGAAAAGAAGGGATGTGTGTCACCATAAGCGTATTCACTGCTGACTAGCAGAAAGGCATGCACAGTGAAATCTCCAAACTTGCAGGTAGTAGAAAGCTCTTCTGAGTGGTAAGTTTTGTGCTGATAACAAGTCCAGAAGAACCTCACAAAAGTGAGTGAGTGAGTAAAAAGGTGGCAGATGAGCTTCACTATAGATTACTCTAAGGTGAATTATGTAGAGAAAGTAATCAAAATGTTGCCAGCATGATGCTGAGCTTTGAACTGGCAATGGCAGTTTAGGAAAAATATTATGGGATCATCATTGGCAGCTCTCTGAAATCATGGAGTCATTGTGCAGTGGTAGACAAATGCCCAAAAAAGTGTTGGGTATCACCAGGAATGGTATTGAGAAGAAGCCTTGGTGTAATGACACAATGAACATGATGAATAATATATATTATGTGTACTTTTGGTCTCCCTGCCACTGGCTGGACTAGTGATGATAGAACAGGTACATAGAATAGTAAGCAAAATGATCAAAGCAATGGAGAATCAATTGTATGAGGAAGGATGGGATCTTCAGTTTTGGAGGGCAAGGCTGAAGCAGATACAGCTGAAATTTACAAAATCATGAAAGCAATTGATAAGGTGATTGATATACCAACTCTCACAGAAGTAGAATGAGGGAGCACCAATTGAACCTAGTTGGATATCAATTTAAAACACAAAGAATTGTCTATACAGTACATCAGGAACTTCTGGAACTTGTTGCAACAGGAGGCTTGGTGGCAGATGGCATCAACAGCTTCAAAAGGGATTAGAGAAATTCATGGTCTAATGCTTAAAAGAATAAATAAAGATGTACCCTTTTAACTTTCCTAATCCAATGACTGTGAATGCTGGGAGGAGTCCGAAGGGTTTCAACTGCTAGTAATGGGCAGGCTCAGGTACTCTTCTTAAAAGGTATCACTTAATGCCAGTTTCAGAGATAGAGTGCAGGGGTAGTGGGAGCATCTATCAAGCCAGTTAAGGCACTCCTTTTGCTCCTAAAACTGATCGAAGACATGCCCGAGCAGTTGTCCATCCCTTGTGCACTCCTAGCACTCACTCTCCATCCGAGGGCCTAGTTCACCTCCAAGGGGTACCAACTCGTGAGCACATTGGCTTAGATCCTCACCTCAAAGATGTGATATCAGTGTGGTGGGTAAGCATTTTACAGCATAAAGAGACTGGGCAGTCATGCTTACTGCATGTAGACATGCATATTTAAACATGTGTTCAGCTGATTTTTGTCTTTTAAAAGATGTTGCTAAGGCATTTTGCCATGACAAACTGCAGTTTGTATTTACAGCCTTTAACAGTCCAGAGTCAAGGGCATTTACAAAAATGATTGCAGACAGTTATTTTGTACAGATATTCACAAATGTGTGTTGAAACTCCAGCTACCAGAAGCTAAACACCCCCCCTCCCCTCTTCTTTAAGCAAAGTTGACTACAATTTCAGTTTGTTGAACACCTGTGAAGTGTGCTAGGTAAGTGACAGAGAAGGCAAAGCCTATAAGCATCACCAGTTCTTTCTTCAAATTACCCCCTCCAAGACAGAGAGTGAGACATTAGAGTCTGCCTTAATTAAAAGGCTAGCAGGCAGTCCTGGTACACTGTTTGGTACAACCAATCTAAAGGCGAACTACGTGAGTTTATCATTCTCCCACCTTTTCCTCTCGCATTTTGCCTTCTGTAATTTGCCTTAGATTGTACTGAATTATTAAGTTGGAGAAAATATCAGATTCCCTTAAATTACATATATTTCTTTTACTTGCTATATTACTTGTTTTATTACACTTGCAAGAATGGAAAATACTTGAATAAAATGCAATCCCTTGTGTAACTGTAGGAATTACCATCACAAACAAGAGACAATAGAATACCATTGGATTTACACTTGGAACATCATGAGAAAATAAAAGCTATGTATGCATAGGAAACACTTCCAGTGTCAGCTCTACTACATAGCAGTATTTCCTTTTGCGAAGAAAATCTTTTGGCACTGGGTTAATAAGGAACTCAGGCATTTAGCAGAACACATCCCAGGATCCTAGACCATCCTGCATGGAGACAGCATAACCTTTCCTTAGGACTAAGTACATCTCTGTCTGCAGTCCATTCAGGGCCATTGTAGATATCCACACAGACCCCCAGAGTTTCTGCTCTTGGGCCCATCATATGACATAATCTTTTTTTAATCACTTTTCCCAAACACTTTCTAGCTAACAATGGCAGTAGAGAATGTCTACAATAACAGATCGGCTGTGTGGCTATTTAGTTTGTTGTTGTTTTAATAATATGTAGCCCTCCAACAGACAGAAGCTTTGTTGTACATAGCATGAGCTCAAAGGTATTGTCTGACCTGAGATAAGACTATTTTATAACAAGGGGAGCAAACAAGGTAAAATGACAAATGCCCTGGAAGGACAAAATGCCATGGCCCAGATTCATGATTTGTCATTTCTTTTTTGTTTTTCCTGTTTGTGACAAATAAATCCCTCATGAATGGACCTGTTCTGGCAGAGAATTATTCTTCTATACTGTAACATGCACAATACTATATAATTCCTCATGCTCATATTCATCTTTCATCAAAAGCTTCTTAAAGCTGCCCATTAAAATTGTTCAGTACTACCCTTGCTCAAGTCCAGCTTTAGCAAGGGTCACATACCAAGATGAAGTTTTTCTAGTTGGTACTTCACGTACTGTAAGCTGTTGGAAGCTGGAAACATTTTTCACTCTGATTGAAATCTGCCATAATATTTTTTATTACATTGCACAGTTGTACACTCCTGAAGTAACCCCAGAGGTCCCATTCCTTTTACAGAAACTATTTGCAGAGACAGACCCAGTTTCTATGAATGAGGTGGGCACTGTCTCATTGTCAAAGCCAGGGTTCAAATATTCTTTCTCTTGTTAAAGGCAGCATCTTCCTCCCTCTCATATTCCCATCAATTTCAACTAGACGGTGCCCATGAGGGAGTCTGTTTGACATGACTAATAGTAGATTTTAGCCTTTTGGTAGTAAAGCACCCTATATACTTATAGCACTGCATAAATAGATTATTACAAAATTATTAATATTAAGTAAATTGAGTGGGCTTTCAACAATGGAGAATTAGAAACAGAATTGTTTGGGAAGCATTGTCATCATGCTGTAGGACTAATATCAAAAAGCAGAGAAAACTGATGTTCACAGAAAAACTTGGGTTTTAGGGGAGATTTTGTGTTGAGACATGGCTGTTTGGAGGTTCACAAGCAGTAGCTCAAGAGTCAGGGAAGAGGGTCAGACAAGAGTTGTGGGACAAGATGGTGAGAAGCACCGGGAAAAGAAGGTGATGAAAGCAGTTATATACTCTACATTTTTTTTTTTCTCTAGAAAAACTATTTTTTCTTTAATGTTATTGCTGAAAACATAAAGTTGTACATTAAAATGATGGCATGTAAAATGTACAGTGAGATCTAAGTAACTTCTTTCCCATCATGATGAGCTTCAACATTGTTGAGCTTTTGCCTATACATAGTTTCAGTCCTGTGTGTACTTCAGACTACCAGGAGTGTGTACATTAATTATCATTTTGAGACTGCTCACAGTGCATAGCATAATGCAGAAGGTTCTTACAGAAACAGTGTTTAAAATCAGCTATATTTCTTCACTCCATTTCAGAATGCAACATGTTAGAGGCAGAGACAGAAGGCAATCCATGATTAAACCTGACCCGTAAAAATCCCCATAAAAAGCTTGTCCAAATCACCATGTGGATTCTTATGGTAAGGTTTCGACTTTGTAACGTTAATAACAATACTGAAACTTCTGCATATAAGGAAATTAGAAGAGTTTTCTGCTTTTTCAGCTTTATCTATTTGAAACAAGTATACCTGTATACTTGCACAGCAGAATGAACCAACACTTGGATACAGCTGTATCAGTATAAAGTGGTTTGCACTTTTGCACATTTCTGTAGCTTTTTTTTATTCACCCTGAAATCACTTCAACCACACTTGGCCAAGTCAGTGATACAGAATGAATAACATGAAGAAAAGCTGATCTTCTGTGGCATCTCTTGTGCAGCTGCTAAATTCAGATAGTTCCAGACAAACATTTAATTCAATAAACATGTCTTTTCCAGGTGCATGTATACATATAATATGTGTATGGTTGTCTATCTGTGGAAAATCTTATTTGCTTTGTAACTAGTAGTATTACTGATATCCATGTATTTTAGCAGAATAACCTGATTTTTTGGGAGTTGTCTGAGGATAAAGAATTTTCAAGGTAATACAAAGTCAAATTAGATCATCAGCTACTCATATTCTGGTAGCTAACTATCAAATGTCGAAATTCTAATTAAATTCTTTGCGGCTACAGTATACTTATCAGCCAGTCTAATATGATCTGCTTCAATGTTTTCTTCAATAATTTAAATCAGCTTTTGTAGACGTGTTATGCACATTTCTGGAATACTAATATTTGCCTTGTCTTAATAAAATAATTCAACAAAATATCAGTGGTATTCCTGCAAAAGATTTGGTTTCTATAGGAAGGTAGAGATATTAAACAAATTGCGCACCTGCTAATGTATTTATCTTGAAAAACAGCTACAAACAGAAAATCAAGCAGGCAGTACTTGTAAGCTCTTTAATGGACTGTTTCTTGTCTTCATTTTTTAAGTTAATGAACAATTTTGAAGAAAACATTGACTCATCACTGCTAATATTTGCAGAGGACACCAAAATGAGGTAAGTGCTAAATACTGAAGAGACCAGGCTAGCTGATCAGAAGTGATTATAAACCATATTCATAGGATTAAAACTAATGCTTGGGATGACTTTTTGCTGATGGTTTAGAAATATTAGAATTTTGAATTCCTAAAGAATGGTCACTGGAAATACAAAGTACATTAGAAGTTGCATAAATGTAGATTATCCAAACTTTCTTTCTTGGGCACCTTTTGGAGTTCTTTAAAATTATTCAATAGACTAGAGAGGACCACAAGCAGTGCTTTAGATCCAGATACTCATATGGACAGATTTTTCCTACAGATCTAGCTGTCCTAGAGGTCCCTAAATATAGAAGAGATTGTCAGGCACCAGAGCAGAACAAAAACAGCAGGAAAAAAGAGCTTGTAGTGTGAACTGCAATTAAATAAATTTGTAGTAGAGAGAAAATGGATTTCACATGGAAGCATAAAAAGTCCCCTGTAGTTCCTGGAGAGGACAAAAAAAATAACTCTGTGATGAGTATCATTAAATGTTGTAGTTCTATAATCAAAATTGCCCTGGATCTCCAAGAGGCTTTCCTGCAAGCAACACTGGAATAACTATTTCTTCAAATGTTTGGTACGGACTATACCTCCATTTTCTGAATGAGGTTTTCTCTGGCGGAATGAATTGAATAAAAATGTTTTGACTGTGAGATTGCTGCACTATAATTCTTTCATCTAGGCAACAGGAAAAGTTAAAGGCTCTTAATTTTAAACAATCACACCTGAAAAGAGCGGTTTAGATCTTTGGCTGGAATAAATTGACATAGCCACATGAAATCAATGCGGCTAAGCCTACTTATATAAGAAAAAGATCTCTCTCTAGACCTAAACATCCGAGAAGTTCAGATTATGCACACAAATTCAGCAAACTCCTATTCAGATGCAAATTTCCCATGGGAAGAGGGAGAAGGGTAGGAGAGAGGCACTTCACTCTCCACTCCCATCCCCGCGTGTTAGCACATCAAGGCATGAGGCTCCCCGTCTGAATCACAGCCCTGCAGCCAGCTCTGGCGTTAAGTCAGCAAATATGAAACAGTGACTTTTGTCTCTCTTCTTGGCTTCTGAAGTCCTGGGGCACCCAATCCTTTAACAAGCACACCCCAATGTTTGTAGCCTTCCTGAACTGTGGAAAGGATTCTCATTTTCTGTGTGTGCGGTGGTGGGATCCTCCAAATTACTAAAAACCTGTAAGACGTGCAAGGGAAGGCAGGAGGACCTCATCCCTTGCCTGCACTATGTGACCACCCCAGAACTGAAGGGATGCAAAAGGCTGGCCACCAGGCAGGTGAGTACTAGCCAGGCACTGGAAAACTGCAAACTGGCAAGTTCACAACACAGCAATAGGGAATAGAGAGTAAAGCTGAGGATGGCTTGGAGCTGGGAGTAGTGAGGGCAGGTTTAGGACACAGAGAGGGGATGTGGAAGTGTGGAAAGCATTGGGCCATCAGGTTATTAAGGGTTGGGCATTTTTATAGTGAAGAAATGCTGGTCTTACAGTGGTGAAGAGGATTTAGCACCTAAGTTTTTAGGACACCAGGCTTCATTAATTCTCCTCCTCATGGAGGGAGGAATTTGTTTTACAACAGGCAAACATTTCTAATATCCCTTCTCTGTTGGAGGGGTGGCAGGAAACAAGTATTTCTTGCAGTTGTTTTCATTATCTTTCTTTGAGGAAAACAAGTAATTCCTTCAAGTTTATCCTCTGCCAGATTAATTTGGCTAGGCTAGACTGGTGGCCCTCTACCAGGAGCAGATGCAAAACTGTATGAGGTAGAATGAAATGATAATCATCACATAGAGAGGAAAAGAACTGCGTTTGGAGTGACCTGAATGAATACTGATTTCTTTTATTGCCACGCGACATGAAGAATACCACGTGTGAGGATTATGCAGAGACTGATTCCTTTAAGAAAATAAAATCAATCCATTTGATAATGCCTTCTTGTTTCACGGTATTTAGTTTTTTATCACAGTTAGTAGCTTGGAGTGTTTATCTTCATACTGAGGCTGAACCTCAAATAAAAGGATTAGAAGTCCTCAGTTATGCTAAGGCTTTGCATAGACAGCAGAAGCATAAAGGATGAAACAAACTGTGCAGCTGAATCACCAGGCAGCGCAAAAGCAGTCTGCTTCTGTCGGCACGTGGGTTCTCACCAACTGGCACCAAGAAGCATGCTCCGCACGACACCAAAAGCTGCTGCACACCACAGACACTGATAGACACAGATCCATGCCGTTGCTTTGACATTAGGTAAATACACATATACTTGAAAGATGTGCAAAAATATAGGACAAGACCAGCATTCCTAATCTTTCAGTACCATCTGCAAAGTCAACAATTTATTAGGATTGATTTAGAAATATTAATTTTGCTTAGGAACTCTGTAAGCAGCAATCTCAGTGAAGGCTAATTTTACATGGATTTGGGTGTGGAAAATTAAGTTAGGTGGCTCCCTGTTTAATAAGGGATGAAAACATTCAAGTCTTCTCCTCAGCATAAACACTGGTATGCTTTCCTTTACCCAGAGGCTAATTTTTACAAAACTTGTAGAAACTTCATACCTCTTGTCTTCTACAGTTCATATTGACCAGCAAATTAAAAAGCTATTGACGGGTTCCAGAGGCAGATGGATGCATAGACTCATTCACCAGTGCAAAGTCACTGAAGCTTCATTTCCTTATGGTTTTGACAAAATTGGATCCTGAAGCGAAGGCACTGCATGGTGCTTGTCACCATGCAGAAACCATGCTAAACAGCATACGGCGTGGTAGTCACTTTATTAGCATGCTGGCAGGAGCAGTGAGAGTTTCAGAACAATGTGCCCAAGGTCAGTAAAACAGAACTACATCCGATTCATGCCAAAAAGCAACAGTCAGCAGCCTCCTCTGCAGAAACCCTATTTCAAGGCACTCGGACCAAAATCCTGAGCACTGGCATTCGCCTAATGGCTTGTGCAAAGAGCACCCCTTCTGCTCAGCTAGCAGGAGCCTCCAGAATAGCATGGATGGGCAAAAGATCCCTGTTGTATCTGCTTCTCTCTGTCCCTACTAATACAAGTGCCAGACAAGTCCTTGGAGGAGCAATTGTCTCCTCTGAGCTCACCAGATGGGAAAAGAGGAAGAAGTCTATCTCCAGAAATGCATTATCAGTGGTTGATCTTCCCAGCTTAGCTTTGGGTTACATATCAGCATCTTTGCTGTTGCTTGTTTTGAATTACAGGCCACTTTAAAGTCAACAGTTGTTTTTAGTGATCTGAGGACATTGTTCTGCAGCTAGTAAAATAACTTACAGAGAGACAACTCCTTTCTACGAAGCAGTAGAAAACCGTAGTTCAAAATTTACTTCCTTTTTGACCATTCCAGTCTCCTCTAAGGCTTGTTACATAAAGAACCTCCCCTTACCCTATGCTCTCTAGAGTGTGATCTATACATAGCTAATACTGTAAAACAAACACACTGGGAGGAAGCCAGTGATTATTAGGAGCAGAAACCTCCTAACAAGGTGGCATCAAATTGCAGTTCAGCTTCTTTTTTGGTAACAAATTGTTGAGACGGTGAAGGAAAAAATAACCTCTCAACTATTCAGGAAAGGAAGGATGCAAAATTACATTGATGTGAGTGTTCCAGTTCCAGTTCAGGCTGCTCTACAAATGGAAATACTAGGTTTGTATTTGTAATTTTGCATTATGCAGGTCTAAAGAAGCACAGCAGTTACAGTCAGGCAGGGTGCTATGCCTGCATACGATTTGTGGGCACTATCACAGCACTGTCATTTTGACCAACAGTGGGAGATGATATACACTGGTAATGTCCTGTGTTTAAAATGAACTCAGAAGTCACTATAGTCAGTTCAAAAGTAAGGAAAAGTGTATCAAAAGTAGGTATTTTTTTAAAAATCTGGAAACAATTAAACTGCAAAAAGCTAAACTCAAATTTAGGGGTAAGAGTGAAAATAATAAAAATAACAGATATACTATAATTTAATTTTATCTCCTAAAAAGTGCTAACAGAAAACATTCTTCATAGGTATTGAAAACAAATTTTACCTCCTATTTTGTGGCAAAGTCAGAAACATTTATTCAAAATATAAGATGCTTTAAAGTCTAAAAGTTGAAGCTACTAAATATATGTCAAGTAGGTTTACATTGTTGTGAAACAGATAAATAGTTCATAGTTACACTTTTCAACACTGAAAGTGAAAAATCTGAAGAAAATTGTAGATGGCCAAACACTCGTTTAAAGTTTACCTGATCCCAATCCCAAATCCCAATATACATTGTGTTCTGGTCCTCCTCACATGTATGCTGGTTTGTCAGGTGAAATCCCACTTGTGTCAGTACATACAAAGACTGGTTTCATTATGGAAAAAATACCAGTATTAGGGTGGTTCGTCTTATTACAAGAAAGTAGATAGATAAAATTAGCTGGAAGCAAAATGAAAATCAATGCCTCCCCAGAGCTCAGGACCACAGGTCTAATGCTGTAGATTGGGCTGACAGCCCATCCATAGTCAGTTGTCTGGCACTTTCCCATCACAAGACTTTTTTTTCAGCTGCCAAAAGTAATAATTTAAGGTAAATGTGCATTTTGTTTCTCCACCCCGATGAGAGCCCCTTCGTGGGGTGGGTTAAAGCGGCAGAAGGAGCAATGCACAGGTGAAGCAACCTTGAGAAGGATGGGGAGCCACCAGAACCCCTGTGCAGAAGAGGCAAACGTGGACCTCCTGCTTGCTCAGCTCCTGCCTTAGCTACCAGGCATTTGGGCAAGAGGGGACGAACATGGCCTCCGGGGGCCAAGGCATGAATGAGGAGGGAGCTACCTTTGTCCTCGCAGACTCTAGTTCATCTTGGGCCAGCCCAGGAGCAGCAGTGCAGTGGCCTAGGGCATGTTACCATTGAATATCTTCCAAAAGTTCACCTCTTCGTGGACAGGCACATCCCCAAAAGTGCAATACCTACATTATTTTGCAGCTCTAGTTCTTAATGTTAACCAACTTGTTAGTGTGCCAGCCTAGTACTAGACTTGGGGCTAAACTCACCTCTTAATAGTTATTGAGCTTGGCAAGGAGGGCGTTGGAAGAGAGCACAGATAATTTTACCTTTATTTTCAGCAGTTTCCCTGCTGGCATTTGTTGCCATTAATCACTTTAGAGTTGATTTCAACTCCTATCAACTTAAACCTTCCAAATAGACTTAAAACACCAACACCCCCCCAAAAAAAAAAAAAAAAATCCTTCAGAAGGATGCACTCATGCATTGAGAGTGTCTGAACATGACTGATGGCTCAGCAACAAAAACATTAGTATTACTGTACCACAGGAAATGAAAGCTACTGATGCACCGAACCATCCACGCAGCTCCCCACCACACACCCCCCCCCCCACCTGGAATAAGAGTAGACTGGAAAATTAGGAATTTACTGAGCAACCTTAATTTTCTCTGTACGCATCTGCTTCATTTCTTTACCTTCCCTTCTGTGGCCATAGGATTTATTCCCTTCAAAAGCAAAAGGAGGGATGGTACCCAGTGGGCAGGCAGCTTTCTGGCATTACGGTTTGTCCTCATTGCCCAGAGGGTGGCCTTGTGCTTGGTCTGTTACACATGATTAAAATACTCTCTGCATTGAGAATTATTAAAGTTCCTGTGACATTTTCTGTAGTATTCATCTTCATAGTGTCTGACTGTCTTATGAGCACTAGATAACTAAACCCTTACTGTACCACTCTGGGGTGAAGTATATTAATTTCACAGGTAGGAAGCTGATAAAAAGGTACTGAATACAAAAATTTCCTGCAATTTTGGGAGCTCAGTTTACAGGAGCTGTAACCCTAGAGGAGACATTGATCATATTTTCTCCTTAAGATTGCAAAAGGTGCTTTTAAAATTTAATTTACATTGGTATACATAGATTAGACTATCTGTTTTACAGACCAAACTCACAAGAAGGTCTGATTTGGATCAGTATATGCTTATTCTGACCCACTTTTCTCATCCCCAACAGAGACAAGCTTAGGCATAGGCTCAACTCCTCACAGGGGGTAATGCACTATAAAAGACAAGACATATCCAGTACTACTTCCAGAAGCAAGATTTTTACTATCAACTTCAGCATAAGCAGGATATTTATTTATTTTATTTAAGAAAATAAAAACTTAAAACATATTTGTTAGGTATGTAGAAAAGGAATATGCTTTTTAAGTGCTGTGCAAGTAGGATGACTATAAACAAAGCAAAAGTTGCCAACCCCTGGAAGAGGCCGAAGCAATAAGGATGGATTGCAGGATTTCATCTTGCCTCATAAAATAAGAGCAGGTTACCAATGTTTTAGAGTCATGCTGGGTCTTCTCAAGAGTGATTTCAGTTTCTGATTATACAGCAGAAAGGAGTCTGGAAAAAGCAGCCTTAAATCTAAACAGCCAAACGCAAATATTTTTATTTCCCTTGCTAGACTTAGGTACTTTAAACTCTCTATTCAAATCAGCCAGAACATTAAAGGGCAGTAAATTTCAAATATGAAGTCTTAGAGAGGCTCATAGTTCACAAAATTGAATCTGAAAGCTCTAAATCCAATTTCAGCACCAGAATACAGAGGACAATACAGGACCCCCAGCTGTCCATTATAATACATGCCCTGAAGTGTGTCACACACAGAAATAGCTCCCTTTCATACTCATTACAAATGCCTGCTAAAAGCAGCATTTCACATCTTTTGCTGGGTTCCTTTGTAGCTCATTGAAGGATCATTTACTGGTCCAGTTCTTTGAGTTAAGGTACATTAAAAGTAACGCACAATTTGGGGCATCAAAAAGTGGCAGTTCATTTCAAAAAGTTTTAAACCTGCTTTTTGGGAACCCTTCAGCATGTCTCATGATTAGATTCTCAAAAATAGTTACCTACATTCACTAGCCATGTTAGAAAATAGAGTAATTTTCTTTTGGAACGTTTATGCTGTGGGTTTCTCTCTTCTTGCTGCTAGCACTTTACAAAGAGTCATCCTGAGCCACAGAAATGCTGAACCCAAGCAGTGTGACACCAACAGTCCTATACTCGACTTTTTTCCTGATGCTGAATTTTGCACATACAGTATTTTGGCATGGACTTCTGTTTTGCAAAGCGAAAATAAATTTCAAGTCACCATGTTTTATCAAAACCATATGGCTTAACTCAAAGTTCTTCAGCTTGGCAAGATTTGCTTGTGGAAGCAAACGTGATATGAATAGCTGAATTCCCTCTGCAGTTTAAATGTGTTCTTGGAGGGGCCCTGACTGATACTGAAAACAAACTATATTTGATTTAAAGTTATAATCACCTGATTTAATTCCAGTTTGTATTACAAAAATGAAGTTAGATATAAATAGCACAAAAAGGCAAAAACTAAATGGAGATTAATACGGCCCAAAAGAGACATGTCAAATACGTAGGTTAAAATGTATGATTTGGTGGATTCTCTCCAATGCCTCTGTAGAAAATTTATTAAGAGTAATGCTGCCTCAGGACTAGTATTTGAGACTTCTTATGAAGTATGGGGTGCAAGATGCTTTTTACAATCTTTCCTTAAGTAACTGAAGAAAAATAATAGTGAAAAGAAAAATAATAGTGAAAAGAAAAAGGAGAATCCCATTTTTGGAGATATTACAAATTCAGGCAAATAAACCTCCTATTGACAGTGGAATAAATCAGGATACTAAAAACTCTGAATATATTAGCTTCAGTCTGGCAGGAGAGAAAAAGCTGAGCTCATTAAATTTTACCTGCATTTGCTAATCTCTACTGTTACCAGAATTTATGCACAGGGCAATTACATTATCTACTCATGTGGCTCAAAGGTGGAAGGAGCAGGGTTTGGTTTGGTGCTGCCTGTTGTGGTTCAAAGACAATATGCTTACATTGCATATGAAGCGGCAGTGAAGTTTGTACGAGTTGCTTCTCCTGGGTACAGAGCTCTCGTGGAGAGAGCTGACTGCTGGACCACTGTGCATCGTGTAGCAAGTTAGACTCAGAGGTGGCTTTCCCTGACCCAGCTTCAGCCCTGGCTCCACCAGGAGGGAAACCACACATCAGTTCTCAGATGTGCACTGCCAGGCTCCAAGTACAGATGCACAACAAATTTGCACCAAAAAGAACTCCTCTAGAACTCTAACTTGCTAATGTAGGCACATCTGCAGGACCCTATCCCCTGCTTGCGCGCACGCACACACAGAACTAATGAAATCCTCAGTGTTGGTGTGAACTACATACCGTGGCAATTAACTTTTTTCTTATTTATTGCCCCCAGCAGGGTCTTGTACTTTGAACATTAAAATTATTTTATTTAAATTTTTTAAACCGTTGCAAAACCCAGTCCTCATGGGACTGATCATGTAACATGCTAGTTGCAGCAGAATGCAGGTTTATACAGCCATATTTCTGTTTTGAGATATAGCATTACACTGTAAAGTTGGAGTAACTCCAGTGACATCAATGGAGTAGCTCTGGTTATACATAATTTAAACCAAAATTAAAGTTAATTATCAGTAACCATACACCAGCAAGTCTATCCTCCTCCAAAACCCTTTGTCAAGCAACCATGCTCAGTTCCTCTGCATCAACTAACTTCTAATTCCACTGCAGTAAAGATGACTGGGGCAACATACATTTTAAGTAGCATTTGGAGTAAATTGAATTGGCAGTCAGAAATCTACCTGTCTTTGCATTCTTTTCACATTTTGTTAGCTGAAGATCATCTTGCTCCTTCCTCACCATTTCCAGCTAAAACTGAGCTCGATAAGTCATTAACATACAGGGTTGAAGCTATGATTACAGGTGGTGTGAAGCTGGGACAAGATTGGAGATGTGTCTCATAAAACATTCTTAGGAAAACCAAAATTTTATGGTATTCCTCCCCTGATAGTTAGTATAGTATAAAGTAGACACACCATGCTCATCAATTCTGTGAAATTCAGGCTTATTTAATGATATTTTGCCTCACTTAAAAACCCAGAGCCAATGAAAAAAACCCTCACCTTGACTGGTAAGAATAAGATTAAAATATTAATGAGACAGAAAATCAATTTTCTTTAGGGAAAATATTTCTTCCAGATAAAAAACTTCAAGAGAATTCACATAAAAACAATTAATATGGTATTTCTCTAATGACTCAGGTTTCAATTTTTCTCAGCTGTAAGTGTATTTGATAGTCATTTACTTTTCTATTGGAATTACTATTTTTCTTCTTAATGAACTACTTTGAAGTCACTTAAAATCCATGTCATGACACCAGACTCTCTCAGTTATATCTAACCTAGATATATTGATGTCTTAATCTGTATCATGCTAATAATGGATAACATATGGGAAAAATCAGTTATGTACATGCTATATACTAAAGAGCTCTGATAAAGATAGAAAGACATGCCTGTTATGGCCTTGCTTTAGATGCTTAAATTACATCTACATCTGACTGCTTTGTCATTCATTTGCTGTTCAAAGTGTTTGTAATAATAACAGCAAGAAGAAAAACATCACTGCAGCGCTTTGGCATTAAGGTTGCCTAAGTTCATTTCCTGCCCTACTGCAAGTCTTGCTGGCTATGTCTATATTGCTGTTACTGCCTGTACTTGAGCTAGGTTTAAAAGACAGTGATTAGATCTAGTTGCATCCGTTTAGCCTGTGGCAGCAAGGTTGGGTTATATCTGACTTTTCTTGGTGGAGAGTCTGTTGGCTCCCTTTCAACCAGAGCCAGAGCACAAGGCAATGTCTAGGTGATGAGGGACCACTTCATCATTTCTCTTCCTGCCCAACATCTCTCCCACCCATGAATAACAACTATCCTTTCTTTCAGGTGATGCAAGCAATTGGTATTTACCTTTGAGAATGGCTTTCTCTATTTCAGGCCTGAAGAACAACTCATGGGCCTGAACACTGGTGTATTTTTCCAACTATATCAGTCGGTCTAATAAAAGATATGACCTCTTCTTGTCTTGTTTATATCCCTTGATCATAATAGTGACAGCAGCACTACCAGTACAATAAAAATTAGGCTGTGGAGAAGGTCCTGAGCATGGAAACAATAATAATGAACAGTCTTAAGAGAACACTCTCCCTCTATTTTACAAAGGTCATGTTTCATCATTTTTTTCAAATATAAGTGTTTCAGTCAGTTTTAGATTCATACACAGAACCCAGATACAACAGTGACACAATCCATAGCACGGCAGAGGGGAGCCGTCAGCTGTATTGTACAGCTTCTGGCAGCTCTTGCTTTGTTGCTCAGTCTCATAGCATGGATGTCTCTGCTAGCAGGCTCTTCTGCCTCTATCCACTTTCAAGGTCTTAATATAAAGGAGATGAAATCTTTGTCACCTTTGTTTGTTCCGTATCTTACTTTCCATTTTGTTCTCTATTTCATGTATTCAATTTTTCAGGCTTCTGCACTTTTTATTTGAAGAAAAAAAAAAAAAAAAGTATCTTAAAAGTAGAATTATATATTGTTTTAATTCATTTAACCATGGGAAACAATCTGTTCTACCTTTTACTGCTACCCTTTTCTTAGACAACCTGTACAACACTTACTGTTATGGTCACTTCATCTAAGGTCTGGATTCATTACAGCCTTTGTCTTAAATTGGTTTTAGGATACATGTTTGGAGTTGGTCTACTAAGGTGCTTCTGGGTATGTTCATTATGTCCCGCCCTCAGAAGACTTTGACAATATTTTATAAATCCTTAAACAATCTTTAATTAACATCCAAGATTTATTTTCTTTACAAGCTATTGTCCTTTTTCTACATGTTCCCTCATACAATCCTTGCTGCTTTTGGTTTTTTGATGATACACTTCCAATACAGGCAATTCCTTCACAAGGGCAAAACATCAAAGAATAAATCACTAACTCTTTTATTATTTCATACTCCTGCTTCAAGCTCCTTCAAAATCTGCACTGAGTTTATTGCATAAATGGTCAAGTTTTTAGTCATATCTATTTTCCACAGCATTCTAGAACACTGCATTTAAAATATATCCCTTAAAGCAGTGCAAAAGGAGTGTACGACAGCAGCAGTATCATGATTGCCAATCTGCAGTATATAGCTGGGGTCTAGGAACCTTTATTATCCTTCTTTGTCTAACAGCCACCTTCAGGACCCCCTATTACTATCTGATGCGAAACTTTGTTGGAATAATTTCCATGCTCGTGTTTGTGACATTCATCCCTGTTCCACAATATGGCATCTTGGAGCTGAAGTTCTGAAGCATGTAATTTTTTCTTTGAATTTGAGGAATAGGAGTGAAGTATTTGTTTTATTAATTTGATTCATCCTTCACTTACCTCTAACTTCCTATTACTTCAGATGAATAAGCACATTTTGAATTCATTTTCTTAATTGATTGTCACTCAAACACTGCCATTCTGTCCATTAAAAATATTATCATTTGAATACTTCAGCTCAGAAACTGGGAAAATCACATATGTGACTGGGGACAGGGCAGTGGTTAGATACCAGGTTAAAATCCTGAAGGCTGTTCCTCAGAAAAGGGGAAAGTCCTGAATGTAATTACAGTAAGAAAAGACTTTCTAAAGGGTCTCTTGAAAGCTTTTTAAATAAAAGGAACTGAGACATAGCTCCAGAAAAGAAGATTCTCGTCAAGGAGAGGAATTGAGGTCACTAATTGCCAACACCGAGAAGATCTCCAGAGGAGACAGCAAATCTGTCTCTGAAAAATGGGTGCAGGTCTTTGGAGGACAAGACAAGGGAGTCTCCTTTTTCACTGTTTTCTTTTATTATGATTGGCTCTACAAGAATGCTTTTCAGAGACTTAAAAACTGAAATAATAATCTTCCAGCAACATGATGAAAAACCAATCTGAAGAAGAGTCAGAAATCTCCATGTTAACTATAGAGAAGTCTTGACATCAGAGGAGCCAAGATGAGTTCTGGAGACTCAAACAAATGGTGTCCTTCATTTGAAGGGCTTATAGAAAGTGAGAGAGCAGTGGATGAGAGGATGAGATCACAGGTTCCTGCCAGAGGGAAGAGGACGAGTCCCACTCAGAGGGAGAAGGTGTAACCAGAGCCCAAATAAGCACTCTTGCGCTAGCTTTAATCCGGCCAACTTGGGCAGCAACAGTAGAGAAGACATCACAGGTAGAGAGAGCAGCACAGACTGGCTGCCCAAGCAGGTACCCAGAGACCCCAGCAGGTTTCTACGGTCAGGGAAGTGGAGCGACAAGAATCTAAAATCAGAAATTCTTTGCAGTTTGTGATGCTAGCTGTGTGTTTCCCTTCCGGAATGGGAATGATGGAAAGCAAACTTTAATAGAGCTTAGGACATACAGCAAGCATCAAGCAATAATGGTGAAGGTAAAACAACAAAGAAACACAGGGTAGGATGGTAAGCAAAAGGGTTGCTTTTAAATTGAACAGGTAGGGTCTCAGAAAGATGAAACCAAGAACTAAATTAACAACTCTACTGAACAGGAGATTCAATTCAGTGAAGACCTTGTTTATGCAGCCATAATAACCATACTGAGAAAATATCTCACTGCTTTCCAGGCAGTAAGTGCCTTCGTCTTCCTTTCTGTCCCTTAGCAGTTGACAGTTGCATCATTCCTTCCCTCACTAACATCCGTATTTGCTCCACAAGAACTGGCCACCATTTCTCTCAAACCATCTTATTCATTCAAGAACATGATTTAAAGTCTTAGCAAATCCCCTCAAACTTCATTACATTTTGAATTTTCCTGGGAAAAGCACAGGCCTGAGCCTAAAAGGGTACCCAATTCTGCAAAGCATGTCACTGGATAGAAGATTATTTCTCCCTATAAACTTTGCTTCATTTATGTCCGTAGTCTGTCACTGCTACTGAATTCCCAATAACACACTCTGAAAGAATTCAATATGAAGATGAAATAGTCTATTTTGACCATTAGAAAGGATCTTGCATTTAAAAAAAAATAAATTAAAAAAAAATCATTTTCTACTCTGTGAATTTTTACTGTGTTCCTCCGCTGTCTTGCCAAAGCACTATGGGTGCCCATCAGTGTAATCCAGACATCCGTCGTCTCTGACCACAGCCAGGACTGGTTAACATAGGAAACAGAGATTTTAAAATAATGCAGACTTTGTGTGTGTATTTATGCAGGAAACTGGGAAAGTTCAGCCTTACAGAGATACAAACATGTCATGGCAGCACCACATCTAAATTACAAATATAGTTAATTTTTTTTTCCATTTTATAACCTCCTATGCATGTGTATATCCTAGAAGAAAGACTCAAGGGCACATGACAGTCATGGATATATGCCTTGGGTAACCTAACGTCAATGCACAGCCCCCTCTTTTACAACACATGGCAGGGTCTATTACTCATTTTTTTCCCCTTATATCTTCTGCTGCTGATGCTGTTCTGCATGGCTCACAGCAAATGACTTTTTTAATGTCATTATTACTCTAATTGGGAATTCTTGATAAGGTACTACCTCCTCTAACACTCACACGGTGTTAGGATCATGCATCCTCATGCCTTGCCTTTGCAGATCCTATAACAAGCTAGCTGCTTTGCAAGAGGCAAAGCTTATTTGAGGTCATTGCACCAACAACAGCAGACCCTGGTGTGGTACACTGTTTTGAGGCTTTGTGCTGTGGTTCATACTGGGATTTGTACTTAGCAGCGGTGTCCTAGAAAGAAGATGCAAGGGCTTGTGAGAGCTGAAAATTCAGCCTGTGAGAACCATCTAGCACTCATCCGCTTACATGGGTACAAAGGAGCACACATCGCTTTAGCCTCTTTCTGTATTTATAAGCTGATTTTGCTTCAGAGTGCAAAACCTGTTAATGTTGGCTTGCACACAAGTGGGCTTTGTATGTCTGAAATGTATCTTTGGCTGAACACGATACTGAGTGATTTTGGCTATGATACTGAATTACAAGCCCTATGAAGCCTCTCTAAATGTGTGTTTGTAGCGTTGAAATGAGAAATTGGGAGTGGGGGTACGAGCTTTCAGAAAGAGCAATATGGAAACTTTGGCATCCTTCCACACCCTCTCCTGCTCCATTTCCCCTCTAGAAAATGCTGGAAAGCTGCTCAAGGGCTGTCCTTGTGTGCCAGCATATACTGGCTCACTTTGAGCACTGGATGTGTCACCTGCACAGATTTTGGCTGCAAACACATCTGAAGCTTACATAGTTTTTAAGAATGATACAATTTTCATGAAGAGAGCAGAACGTTTTTTGGAAAATATTCACACTTCACATGCTTTCTGGAAGCATCTCTTAGATTTGCAAGATCCAAGAAATTAAAGTTGCAGTTCTTTATTGTGCTAGGGAAAGGTGATAGGGCTGACTAAGCAGTCTCCAAATAAAGTTTGGAATTCATTCAAAAAGTTAGAAAATCCCAAGAGTATCCAGGTATGGAAGGAATGCTAGTGAAAATATACTCTTCAAAAATTGAATGCAGTGACTTCCCCGATATCAAACCCAGGGTTAATTTAATCTGTCCAATATCATATGTGCTTTTGACTTGCTGTGGAGTACCTGTGATATATTGACTCTTTCTGATTAACTCTCTGTATTGGGTGGATTTGTATAGCACAAGTTCAACTAGGTTCTTTCCACTGATCTGCCTGCATGAAGCCTGTTTTAGAAGAAGCACATACACTTTCAGGGAAACATTATAATCCTGTACATTCTCTCATACCTTTTGCTCAAAATACAGTCTAATCTTACTGAAAGTACATAGCTCTTTAGTGTGTTTGATAATAAAAGCAGTAATTCTTCAACATGAACATAGTATTATCTTCTTTTAGCGTCTAGTCCTTTTTTCTGAGCCTACTTCTATATGTTTGATAATACAACACATCCGTTGATGGAGAAGAAAAGCTTTAACAGAAGACAGAGAAATACAAAGATTTGACTGGCGTTGTTAGGCTCCATCAAAAGAGTAGGCATGCAAAAATAGGTTTGTTTTCCAGTGCTCTAAGTTGACACTTTTCCACAGTATACAAGAAACTAAGGCTTTACTTGGAGAGCACAGCATCACTTAGCATTTCATAGAGCGTTTTGGTTTTGTTGTGGCTGGGAGGCAGAAGTAATCACCGACCTCCCTCTCAGAAAGTAACAGCTAGAGCCCGTGCTAAGTGTATTCTTTACAGTACAGTAGAGTAAAGCTGGGAAATTGCCAAAAGCACTGTGTAAATCAAGAAGGATTAGAAATAGGTGACTGCCAAGCAGCTATAGCAGAAAGCCCCTATATGCAAACAAGCAAAAATATCTTCTGCCCTAAGAAAAAAAGAGCTTTAAAGAGGCTTGAAGTGTAAATACTATTGAGATATGTTATAAAGCTTTAGAAATTGAAATGTGAGAAGAGAAGGCTCATGCAACCATAGATTTTTCACTCAGACTGGATTTCCGAGAGTCAAACACTGCTTTATTAACCATGACACCAAGACAGAAGCATGATGTGGTTGCTGCCTTCTGCCAGTCTCCTTGCCCCTCACCACAGCCATTAAAATTCCAGAAAGAAAGGAGCTGCAGAAATAATGTACTTATTGGACAGTCTATATTGTTTTTAACTATCCCTGCAAGAATTGTACTTGCTTTGTTCGTTTCAGAGAATGCTTGTTTCTGATACTTATGGCTGAACATCTGTTTTATAATCTCTGGAGAAAGCTGTACAGAATAAATTATCTGTCATTAAATACAGAGCAGCGTTGATCTATTCTACTCCCCAATTCAGAATATTGCTGTTATTTAAGAGCTTGAAATGTTTCTCTTCATGGCTAATTGATCATGATCCATGTGACAGCTCCTCCTCTCCTAACAGGAAATATCACTAAGGGTTTCTTTGCCTTTCTTAAAGTCTGTGTCTTTATCTTAAAACTTGGCTGTTTTCATCTAGGCAGTGGTTTTGACAGAGTTAAAGGTAAGATGGAACCAGGATTAAAACACAACTCAAACCCAGACTGCCCTGACAACCCAGAAAGCTGATGTCGGGCATTATCCACCCTACCATAAAACCCAGGGATGAAGAAGCCAAATCGCCCTAATCTAATATGAGAAAGGAAAGTATCCACTCGCTACAGAATTTGGGTTATGCCACCCTCGTGACACCAAAAAGGGACAGTTACACACATGGCTTCTGGTGGAAAACCACGTGAAGCACCCAAGATGCCACATTTGCTGCTGCATGGCTTCTAAGCTGGCTCTTGGAAAACCAGTTAGCATCTTCATTTACCAGTTAGCAGTCCCATTACAAATTCACTGGTGAAAAAGCATCTCTCAGCCTGACATGCTGTTATTTACTGTTACTTTCCACGACACATTCCTCCTTGTATTTGATGCTTTTGTGTGGTCTCCCTCTGTATCTGCCTCACTCAGTTCCTGCCTCCTCAGCTGTCAGCCTGTCAAAGCTGGCAGGCTTTGCTTTTTTCCATTATTCAAAAGGATACTGGGGACAACAACATAATTTAAACTGCTTTGGTCCTTTCTCTCTCAAGGCCTGATCCTGTTCCTCATCCCTGTGCCACATCTTCCTGTGGGCTCTGCTTGCCGCTGTGATTAGAATAATCTGGCAATATCATGGTGCTGATCACAGTTGATCACAGCAGCCAAGCATGAGGTTACCAGGAGGTAACAACTTCACAAGATCCACAGAACAACAACAAAAAAAAAAGGAGCTAGGATTTTTAGAAATAATTGAGCATCCTGTTTTTCTTTAAATTTTAATGGGGATGAAAGTCCTACACTGAGCTCATGACCCAGCACCGAGCTTGTGCTTAGGAAAAAGAATACAAACTAAAACCACTATGATTATATCTTTGCTTTTTCTTTCTTTCTTATCAGTTGCAGTAACTGCATTCTCTGGCATGCTAAACCTGTATTTGGTTTTTAATATTTATTTTTGAACTAGAACTATTTTACACTGGGTAGAAATTATTTTCTGAACAATTTTTTTTTTTAAAGTGACTGCACAAGAATTCAAAATCATAAGGTTGGAACAGAAAAAAAACACAAAGACGGCAGGTTAATTTGAAGAAAGTCACCTTTGAGTTTGGAGGCAGGAAGCCTGAGCTGTCACACCGACTTGCCATTCACCTCAGAAGTCACATAAGTGAACACCCTAAAATATGTTTACAGTTTTGGGGCCCCGAGCCTGGAACAACAGATCCTGATTCTTCCAAAGTGTATTTCCCATAAGTTTCCCCTGAGTGTGTTGTCCTGCCAGAAGAAAGACAAACTCTGTATGTCTAAATATGCTGCCCAAAATTTGAGATGGTGAAAAATTAAAAATTTTGATCATATCCTGAGTTTTTCTGTATCACCAATGACAAAGATAAGAGGGAGGATACAACACAATATTTTGCTGCCTAAGGGGGCCCCTCATTTGGGAGTTAATAACTGAGTAAAAATGATTACAGACAAACTAACGTGCATACTGGAAGGAGAGACAGTGGTCTGTAAATAAAACAACTTTACTTCCTTGCTAAACTGGATCCAGCAAGTGTATTCACCATTAAGAATTATAGCTGGAACAGGGGCTTTTTAAAATAGCGGTGTATGGACTGGGTGAGTTTGATGCAGGACTCCTTTGTGTTCAGCACTACTGCAGGAAGCAAAACTCAATGAGGAAATTAATATTCAGTGCTCAAGGCTGAGATCATCAGGCAAATTTCTGCTGCTTCAATGCAAGCTGAGACCTACTCAGAAGTTCATTGTCCCTGTAGTGTGACACTTTTTATCAGTGTTTCCCTACTCTAATGAGACTGCTTCTTGGGCCACCCTCACAACTGAGAGGCTAATTCATTTTTTTTTTTTAAGTCTATAACCTGCAATGGCTATGCTCAGCCTTACTGAGAGGACTAACGATGTGAAAAAATGCCAGAGACAGCTCCAAAGTGGTAGTTGATATCTTAATAGCAGCTTTTCTCCTAACGTCTTCACATTATGTCTGTACTTGCCAAATCAGGCACACAATTAACAAGTACTCAGGAAACAGGGCAGAATTGTTGCTACATTAAACATTTTGTTTGTTTTGCATCACCTTATCCCTTTCCTTGTGAAAATTAATTTGACATTTTTTCAGTATCTTAATTCCAGTTTACTCCTTTCTTCATTTATTTTTCAAAAGCCTAAAGCTGTCTATTATACTCTCTGAAATTTTCCTCCATACCATTATTTCTCTTCCCTCTTCCCCTGGATCTCCTTCTTTTGCACTCCTAGCTAGCATGGATTCCTAAGGCACAATTTGAGGGGTGTCTTGGTGGATGCTTTGTGAAATAAGTGCCATGGAAAGCAGGAGGTATAGTGGGGGGACGGGGGGGAAGAAAAAAAATAAAAACAAAACAAAGAACACCTTAAAGAGAAAAGATTTAGGCTAACCAGTCTTCATCCTGGCAAAGGCACTTCTTCACCCCCCCTCCAAACAAACAAGGAGAAAAGAGAAGTGCAGAAGGAACCCCAGTTGTTATTAGTAGCTTGGTTCCCAAGAAGCCAGTACTTACAAGTGTGCTTACACATCTGCAGGAGCTCTGCTTCTGCAGGTATAGACCTCCTTTTTCAACTGGTGTTGTATAAAGTTTGCGAGATCACAAGAGCCAGACCAAAAAGAAGTGGTCACAGCAGTTTAATGAGGTGCCGCTTGGTTTTGCCTTGGTTCTGAGAGGCACCCTTTGCCTCCAGGTCCTCTGGGAACCCTCTGATGAAGTCTGGCATGTCACTGAAAAGTTATTTTCTCATGCTTTACTGTCCTTTTAAGTCTTTCATCCTTACCCATTTCTGCAAGTTAAAAGCTTTCTAGTTTAACAGCTGACATTTCCCTCAGATCTGGAGCTTAGTGCTTGCCAGAAACCAACTTCTACCAGAAGGAAAGAAACCAGGTGGAAACTCACATATTGAAGCTTTTCTCCTTCATGCTTGCAGCCTTATTTTACACTGCCTGAGCACAGACACTAACCTCATTACCTCCAACTTTAAACAATCCCAGTGCAGACAACAAATCAAGGAACAACAGGGCATTTTTCTTTTGTTTTGAATTACTCATTAGCCAACAGCTATCAGCTTGCTTTATTTATTTATAAAAATTTAATTTTATCTGATATACCATACATGTGAATGCTTTTAAAGCTCATGCCTTAAGGTTTGGAAATTAGCAAATACAGAGCTGCTCGTTTGGTCCTCGGGTGTTATCCACATCTCAGCGGGATCTCTAATGGATTTTCCATATCATTTAATATCTTGCAAGATACAACAACACATTGTGTCATTTTTCAAAAGCAATTAAGCTAAAGTTATGATTCGAGGGAAGCCGCCTGCCACTTCATCAGAAAGCAATATGTTTCCTTTGCCAAAGTCTAGCCTTCACAAGCAGACCTAATATAACAACTCCAAAAATTAAAACTTTGGATCTGAAGAAATATTTGTGGAATAGCTCCCCTAAATGGTAAATGTTACATGCATGGATAAAAACAGACCCTAGAGTTCCTCTGTTTAGCACTATAAACTGTGTGGGCATAACCAGGTCTAATCCAAAAGCAGCATAAGCAGTATGTATAAAGAAACACCTCATCCAGTCACTCTACCTTATTGATTAGCTAACACATCGATATGGCTCCCAGGGCTGCCATGTGGCCATCCTGGTTGGACAACAAGCAGAGGTTCTGAAGCTCCTCTGAACCTGCCCATGGAGACAAACCCTGTGTCCACTCAGACTTCTGGGAGAAGTTGCATGGAGCAGAGCCCACAGTAACAAGTTTTACTGATTATCACTAATGCTGTGCTGGCAACAAGGTGGTAGTTGGGATGGTCAAAACAACAAGGAAGACAGAAGAAGGCAAGGCCATGGCCAAGCTCCAGAGGACAAGGAATAACTAGTGACGGAGAAGAGATGAATATCAGGAGCTGCCTGGAAGTCACTGCTTAAAGCTGTCCAAAAGCTTCCATGAAATATCTTTAAGCAGACAAACAAACTGCATGCACACACTGAGCCAACTCACTGACTTACAGACAGCAGCTATTGGTCTCACTAGAGGTAAAATATCATTTTAAGCCATTTTTAGTAGCTTGTAATACACTAATTTCTTTTAATCTCATGCTTTTTTATGCCTTCATCTATGCCAAAGCTGAAATATTTTCTTAAAGTTGAATGGAAATCAGCTCACAATTTCTGATCCGAGTTTAAAACATAAGCAATTTTGCAAACCTAATTATACATATTTAGAAAAAGCTTAGAGGCTGATTAGAAACTGTTCCTGCCCTGGAGACCTTACACGCTTATGAATCTGGAGATCAACAAAGGGCAGAACCATCACGCTCATTTTGCACATTTCATTAGATCTAAAGAACAAGCCAAACGTGTGGCGAGGAGGAATAGGGCAAGGTAGGAGGCCTGGCTCATAGCCTTACAGTTATGTGCATTGCAATGCAGATTTCTCACATATGCAGTAAAGTTGCCATTACCGTTTGATCAAGACATGGTTTAAAAATGTATTAACTGAACAGTTTATGAATAACTTCTTTTTGCAGCTTGTAATTGGTTCCAGTTCCAGTCCAGAGAGCAAGAAACCTCATCTCAGACATTTGCATTAGGTCCCGAAGAGATATCAACCCTCTTGCTTCAAAGCACAAAACAACCTGTAACTGTGGAAATTGTGAAGAAACTTCCCAAAACATGGAGGCTTTTGGCACTTACCTAACTGAGAGTTTGTTTTTCCACATGGTGTAAGGCATAGCACTAGGTACTCTGAGGAAAAGGCACTGAATTAGGATCAATTGGGTAATACTTCAATACTCTCTTTTCTATGCACCTGTCCATTATTCAGATCAGTTACTTATATTCCTAGTAGAGGGTTCAGGTGTATCTCATTCCTTAATAACTAGCATAACTAATGTGATCTTGCATGGCAAAAGTGATTTGTCAGCCAATCTTACTCATCCCAACTTTAGCTTATAATTTTTTTTTTTTCAGATGAATGAAATATTACTCTGACTGCTGTCACTAGCTAGAAAAGGACAAGTTAAACAGATCAGTCACCTTTAAACTTCCTGTAATGATTTAGTAAGGTTTTGTTAACTCTTTCAAATATATACATATATTTATTCCAGGTTGATTTCAATCCTGTATGTTAATGGCAGTTCTAGACATACAAGGGACAAGACATTTTGTATCTATTTATGTCCATTTTGCAAAAACTAATCTTGCAAAATCTAAGTGGAATCTGATAAGAAAGGCTTTTGTATTCTATTGTATTACAAAGAACTACTCATGATCAGGTTCACTCAGTGAAAGTGGAAATCATCTGTTTTCTTAAGTGCAGACTCATAAAAAAACCTTTACTGTGTTGGGATCAGAGTGGAAACTCACTAGCAAAAGTCATGAGCGTTTGCCATTACAACACCAGAAGACTGAAAGCCTCCTTCATGTTTGGGCAGCCTATGAGCCAGTGTGACGCTCCAGATGCAAATGTGGCACGGTGACACCAGCAGAGAGCAGCTGGCTGGTCTCTTGCAACCTGCTCAGGGCAACTCAAAAATCAGTTTACAATGACTTTGCTGTATGGACAGAAAAGAAACTGTATAACCCCTATTTTGGAAATTAACTGAGCACAGAGCAAAGGAAGCAAATTCACAAGCTGAAGCACGGGCTACAGGAATGATAGTTATTACAATGAAATAAAATACTTCTTTCCTAGCCCTAATGTAACTTATTTAATGTAAATCTGGTTGGCAGCTCACTTCAAACCACGTATGATAAGGATTGGAGACACTTATAATCACTGCTTTATTATTTGTCTTCCATTTGCTAATAGGAACAAAAGAAACTAAGTTATTTTTCTAAGAGGAAAGGAGAACTCCTATTGTCCCACACTGCATATATACAGATTATTCTAATGTTCACATAACCAGTGGGCTGTCCAGTGTAAATACACAATACAAATTATTGAAGAGATATTTTCAATGGAACTTAAGCTTTTATGTCAACTGTTATTTTTGAAGACTTGCATGGAATCAAATGCATGTTGAAAGGACAGGTAGAAGGCTGGAGATCACCATGCCTGGCAGTATTCTTGGGGCAGGAGAGCAATTTCTTAGTAACTACGGGTTGATACTTCTGCAAAGAAATGAACAATATGATTAAGGACAACTCTGAAACACTTTATATTGAAATAATATTGGAGGCAGAAGCTGGAGCTAAGAGTGAAGATAGATACTTGCTATGTATTAATAATGTTTCCGTAATTATTTTCATACCACAGGAAACAGGATATACCTTGTGATCAAATTAGTGTTGAAGGAAACGATCCTCCAACTACATAAGTGTGGACACCACGGTGTATTTGCCTTGAACTCTAGAATTGTTTAACCTTGAATGTCAAATAGTTCACATTTTATGGTTTCAACTGTATAAAAAACAAACAAACAAAAAAATCAGAGCTTTTCACAAATTTTACATTAGTGTACAATTCCCAAGATATTTTGGGGGGGACGGACGGACGGGGAACGGACAGGGGATGGAATGACACACACAAAACAAAACAAAAGAAAGAAGTTTTAGTAAACCTGTCATTATCCAGCCCAAGATAATTCTCCTGGAGAATTACTATGATTTGTAAAAATCGTCCTCCTTCTTAATTGCCAGCCAAAGGGCAAGAGTTTTCAAAAATAGCACAGCTACCTCCCCCACACTACAGCTTTGCCACCATGTTACCTGCCCATATACCAGCATCCCACAGTGTCATGGCGAGACACCTTTCCTCCGGCAGCTGCAAGAACAAAACAAACAGTCACGTTTTCCACTGAAGCTTGTTGTCAAACCCATCCGTACAGTAACTCACTTTCCTCTACATATCCTTTCTGTAAAACAAGGTCACAGTTTCAGAGGCAATGAATGCTCTCCCACAGTTCTGGGATGTCAACCTTTATATCCCCTGTTGAGGCATTTTTAGACTGTATTTGGCACACCATAAGTTTGGAGTTAAGACTTATAGATGACATCCTCAGCATCTGAACCAAAAGCCTTAGCTTCTATCACAAATGTAATAACTACACTGACACCATTCTGCAATACTTCTATTTCAAAATCAATTTACCAAATTCCACAATCAACGTAAAACAGTCAATGACAAACTGCCATATTAATGAAATGAAGAAAGTAGCACAACTTCTACAAAAATTATTAAAACTCATAATACATGTAAGAAGACTGTATTTTGAAATACATTTTCACACTTCTCCCCTTCCACCGTTCACCTGAGCCTACAACACAGCTCAAATGCATTGTGGAAGCCTGTCCACAAGCTGACAAATGGTGTTTGCAACCAAACTGCTCCAGAACAAAAATTGCAATACCTGCCATCCTACCTTTATAATGATCATGATAATTGTCCCCCAGATGAAAGTACTCAGGAACTCTGAATACAACACATGGATATTTCAGTGAGTGATATATTTCATCCAGTGCATGCAGGGAAACCACATTGGTGGCACCGAATTACTGCTGTACCTTGATAGAGAATGTTTACATCTACCAAGTTTAACAAAAAACTGCCTCTGATCTAAGTCAGACATCTTCAAAAATCCACCAAATGCCTTTGAGAGATGGGAATTAAATTCACTACTTAAAAAAAAATAAAAATACCAGAAGACACACCAGTTTTATAAACCGCAATGGTATTGCCCTCAGCCTGTACTGTTTGATCTCTCTGTTCCTCCTGTGCAAACAACTTCTCCTCTTGGCTGTTCCACCACGACTGAACCTGTCACCTCCACACCTGCCAACTCCAAAAGTGCTAATTACTCCTTTTTTTCTCTTGTCACCTAATTGATTAGTATAATTAAATTAAAATATGAGCAGTTGTTTCTAATGTGTGGTTAGCTTTGAGTTTGTTGCTTCGTCAGATATCATGAAAGTACCATGTGCCAGAAAGTTTTTTTGTTTCTGCATCAGGCTGCTTAATAAAACCTGTTAAATCTCCCTACACTTTTTTTTTTCTCTTGTGTTCTTAGACTAGTATAGCTACAACACAAACCAGCTGTTACTATACATTTGTAAGGCAATTTCTGAGTTAATTGAACCAATTTATTACTGTAAAAATAAGTGGGATCTATTGCATTTTGTCTTGTTTAGATTTCTTTTCTGATGGCTAGAATTTTTTTTTATGCTATCCACTTTAAATAAATTACACACTTGAACAGTCATAATGGGGAAAGTTTAGCAAAGTAAGTGTCATGCACTGAGCCCAAACTTATTGCAGGGAACTTCCTACATGTTAGAAGTCCTGTAAATTTATTTTGCTTGAGTCAATTTTCTACCCAAAACAAGAGCCAACAAGTAATTTTTTCTATCTGTTTGTTTTAGCTATAGGGCTTCCTTTCACTTTTGAAACTTAGAGTAAACAAGTTTAGGCTCTGCAAAAAATTTTCAGATATCTGAAAAAAAATTTGCAAACTTCTTAGGATGTAGTCACAGAGGAATATAGGAATATATAGGAATGTATATATTAGTGTGAGTGAAAATTTTTAAGACAGCATTAATTTTCGTCTTGAAGTAGGGTGTTGTACTCCACACACAATATGTTCATTATTAAACATTTACATTTTGGTTTCTATCACTATTTTTTCTCTTGCCTTTTGGCAGCTGTCAGAATTTGTAGAAGGAATAGGAAGAACTTAAGGTCTGTGGTATTTTTCTGGTTGCTGCCTGTCTTTCAGTTCATCTGGAATGCATAGACTGGCTTTTGCAAATATTTTCTATCTAGCTCTATTCAAAAGAGTTTTCAATGAGACTCTTTCTTTGTCATTTATGTGCTGGAATGTAAGTGGAACTCACAAAGTCTTCTGTACATGAAGTGTGTCTTCTGGACACTCTTCTTTCTGTAAAGACTCTATAGTCATGGATAATTAGGGATTACTAGTATGGAAGTGAGAAGGATAAATAAAATAAACACAAGAAAAATAAAAGGGATTAAATATAAACTGGGTTCATGATTAACTGCCCTTAAAAACCGTCTTTAAGAAATATCTTGATGATTCAGACTACTGTGTAATACTAGGTCTCTGCAAGACTTTCACTCTTTCATCCCTCCTCCTTTTCTCTGTTTTCCACATTTGCTATATTTAATCTCTGATTAGATGTAAATGCTGGGAATCAGGCAGGGGTCACCTTGAGTTTGTACAGCACCTAGTTCAAATGAGTCCTATTCTTAGTGGCAAAGTTATTACTGGATGTCATAAGATCACCCTCAAAATAGCACTCCAAAAATCAGTTTCATGGGTCCCAGTCCTGCAAAGACTCTGCCAGAATTAATCGGACCATTGGAGAAGCATGAAGTAAAATAAGTGCAAACAAGTCTTTGCAGGATCACAGATGCACGCTGGAGACTATGAATATATTCTCTGCTGCATTTCAGAGGCAGAAGTCTAAGCATATGGAGCAGGTAAGCTGAACTTATGTTACTTAGCATTTATGGAATGAGCAACTGTGAAAATACTGTGAAAATATGTGAAAGAGAGAACTAAACCTTTTTCATCACATTTTTCACCAAAGAAGTTGCTCAAGACAATGGAGCTTGTTTAGTACTGAAGACACAAGGTATGCTGCCTTTCTTTATTGAAAGTTTCAGCTGAGTGGAAAAAAAGAAAATTTAAAAAAATCACTTTCAGATAGGGAAATTATTCCTGGGTGTGGGTGTGGATAGAAAAATAAGGGTAGCGCTTAAGATTAAGCAAGGAGTAGGAGGAAATGTCTGTAGAGGGGAAAGTAGAATTTTATATCCTTAAAGTACAAAGTTAAAAGACATCTGAAATACATCTGAAATACCATCAGAAATAACATCAGTAAAGAGAATGCAAAATTATGAAGCATACCTTGATCATTTGCCAATAGGGGTCAAATGCAATTTCATTTTTTCCTGCCAGAAATTGAGACTCTATTTTCTTCTGACAGTGAAAAAAAGTTCCATTAACCCCAAATAAATCTTCTCTTTTTTGTTTTCTTTTCTCCTTTTTTTTTGAGGCTTTATAAGAAAAACAGTTGAGAGAATCATTAAACTGTTGGAGGAGGAGTCATAGCCATCAGCCCAGATGATTTTCAACAGCTCTTAGGATGTGTGTGGCCTAAATTCGTTTCTTGCCTCTAAGGCTCAGAAGGCTCAAACCGACATCTCCTGCCTCCCAAGAAAGAGACCTTGGGAGCCTCTATTTTTTTTTTTTTTTTAGTGGATCAATTCCAGCAGGAAGCTGTTTGAAGGAAACCTACAGCAAAATCTCTTTTCAACAAGTGGTGAGACTGTTCCCAAGGAATTAGGAGACCATTCAATCACTTCAAATAGCTGGGCAGCACAATATGTCTAAATATGGTACTATGAAGGAAACTTTCAGGTACAACTATACATTAGCATAACTAAGTAAACCAAAGGCAACCCAGCAGGATAATTCACCTACCACCGTTTTTGTTCGTAGGTACCCAAAGCAGACACTCATCTAACCCTGCAGTGGGGAGTCAGATGGAGACGGCAGGGAGTGCAGGAGCAGGAAGCAGGCTGCCCAGGAGGAAGGTCCTGGCACATCCCCTACTCCCACCTCCTCTTCTGGCCAGGGAGAGCTCTGACAGGGACTCATCTGTGCATTTGGCGTTGTCTCTCTTCAGTTGTCCAGTTCCTGCCGTTACAGGACCTCCTTCTCCCCTCCTCCTTTTGCTTCCATTGGTTTCTAGTATCTACTGAGGATTTCCAGCTGGTCCTTGAGGTTGGCCAAGCTCTGGACCAAGCCTTTTCTGGCTGTCTTTGAAGTACCAAAGCCCTGGCTGCTTCCCAGAGGGGTATTTCAGCAGTGTTGTGCTGCAGCCAGACAAAGGAGGGATGGTCAGGAAAAACAGGCGCTGTGGCAGGGCCTCTGGAAGAGATGGAATTGTCTTGGGAAACTGAGAGCAAAAATAAACAATCATGCCACCCACTGGGTGTTTTGCCTCTGACTTTAACTTAAATGAAAGGACACAGACTTTCTCATCCTAAGCATATAATTCCTGTCATCAGTAACTATAACTATAACTATAACTATAACTATAACTATATCTATATCTATATCTATATATAACTATATCAGTAACTATAACTATAACTATATTAAACCAATACCCGCATCATAGTTATCCTGCCATAACTCTTTCTGTCTCTCTCCAGAGAAGCCAGCTGTTGCCCACTAGTCCACCACATTTCAGTATTCAATTTGCAGAGCCAAAGGAAGTGCAAACGCCTGTAAGTTCACATCTTACTGTGCTACCTTCACCTTTGAAGCAATCGTTACAGAACACTTTCCATCAAAACTGGAGCATGACCAACTGTGCAGAGAAAGGCCATGAATTAAGGACTCTGTTTCCAGTGTTGTGAATGCTTTTTTTAAGTGCAGTGCTAAATTAATTTATGATAACAGACAGCTGCATGCAGTAACTTTCCCTCTATACATTACACAGGAGCACAAATCTGACAAATAATTCAGAAGGAATTTGTAACATTCGTAATCATACTTACTCACAAATATGCCATAAAATGATCCCAGGCTGGCAGTTTAATAGCTTTATCTCTGATTACTGTTCCCATAAAAACCTTGGAGAAACAGAAGTGCCTGCATTTGGATGACAAAATCCCCAGCTATTTCAAAGACAACTAAAATTTTAAAACAATAAAGATGTTTTTATTGTTCCCTACAGTAAAAGCATGACACACTAAATAACGATACTAGCATAAATTCAAGGAAAGCCTCTCTCTCTAGCAGAGGCTGAGACAGGAACCGTTGGCCTCAGGCATTAGCTCAGTCAAGTATTCATAGCAATCTTCATAGCAATTCTTATTTCAAAGTAAAAAGAACCTATGTTAAGATAAATTTGAGATACTTTTCCAGTTTTAATGTGTTTTTTCTTTCAGATATCAAAGATGCTTTGGCACAGGGTTTTCAAAACAGTTTTCTACTCTCAGTGCATTCTCCGCTCTGCACAGACGTTGTAATTGTCAGTAAAACACATCCCCTGTCGTGCAGCTTTCCTTTTATTCCAAAATTGCAACTTTGACCTCCGTCCCTTCATGAGCTGGCCGTTATTTGTCTCCCTGGGGCCTACAGCTTCCTTTCCATACAGCATTTTAGTCTTCTCCATGCCCAGACAGACGGTGAGGACTCCTACTAAGCTGGTAGCACAGCTCTGCACTTCCAAATACACTCCCAGGATTTGGCAGGAGGCTACACTCCACACATGCAGCAATGGGACAGCCAGGCAGCCTTGCTGGATCTCATCTGCAGGGACCTGAGGAAAAAGTTTGCTCCAGGATTGTGCTGAGATATGGGATCTGGTCACGGTTTGTGTGTCAAGCAAGGTGAGAAATGTTACAGGATTATGCATCAGACTTGGTGCTTTCATCAGTTACTGCTCATTTTTACTTTCTGACATTCAGGGTGGGATTCATCTCTCCAAAGGGAAGTTTTTACAACTGGTCTGGAGTTCCAGCAGTCCCTATATAGCCAGGAAAGAAACGAGCACTTCCAGGGTGCCTATGGCAAATTGGTTAAAATACCTGGTTTTCTCCATGGCTTATAAATGCAGTTCATACAGTTAACTAGGCCATCTGCACTGCAGACATGTAAAGGTGTGGGAAAAAGGGGAGATGAATCCCCACCTTAATTATCAGCACTGTAGTTATAGCATAATAAGTAGGGCAAAAAAAAGAAATTTAAAAAAAAGGGGGGAGGGATGTTTTAAAGCAGTTATTTTATAATCGCTATCCTTATGCCTCTTTAATTAGACATCTTTGGGCTGAGCAGAGAATTATCATTAACAAAGAACAAGGAAAAAACTTTTTCTGTTCCTAAACATGAACCTACAGTGATGATGCAGTGGAGTTGCTTTTAAGGGGTCATGTCTATTCGTCCTGTCATCACAGAGCCAAAACACATGTCTATGGCCTCCACAATATTTGAAATTTCTTTGAACCATGTTGTCTAGCCCAGTAAAATATCAATGATGATATTAGTCTAACATCTACATAAGGTAATACTATATATGAGAATCGTATTATTCCTCCATTTCCAGTCAAAGAAGTTCACTAGAGGAATGGCTGTTTGTCACTGGAATTATATCTCCTCTGCCGAGAATCTAAAATGTTCTTACTGGTAAGGTTTTATCTATGGAGAGGAAACCACGATGCCTGGAGTGCTCTGGGCATAAAAAAGGGGATGTGGAACTGATCAGTGGTTGCAGTAAAAGGGTTTGGAAACAGAAATTTGTCTCCCAAGGGAAATTCTAACACTTGAAATGGTTTTCATTCTGAATTTGAGAAAAAAAAAAAACCTGCAAAAAGATTAGAATTAAAACAGAAAGAGAGAGACTGATTCACAACCAGCAAAAGATTTTGTTTCAATAAGGTAAAACCACAGAAAATGGAATTTAAAACAATAACTTGAAACAACAAAATAGAAAATACGTATTTTGCCAATGGAATGAAATGAACTGGAAAGAATCCTTTCTACTGCCTTTTAAAAACAATTTCATCAAAACTGATACACTCTTGTGAAGGTTTTCAGTTGCTAAAACTGTCCTTTCTGACTTTTGCTAAATGACATTTATCAGCAGCAAAATTTTCTATCCAGTTTTCAAGCAGATCTATTTTAGGGGATCATGCAAAAAGTGGTTAAAAGCTCCCAGGAGCAGTCTAGTGTTGTCGGAGCCAGACTGATCTAAGAATGCAAACAAGGGGAGGTTTGTGGAGAGAGGCTACAGGTTGCCACAGGCCAGCTGAGATAGGCACAAATACAGGTGAGGTATACGGCCTTCTGCAGGGTGGAAGTAAAAGCAGCCATCTCCAAAGGTACTTGCATTTGTGGACAATTAGCTGAGGTTAGGCCATTTGAGAGAAAAGCTACCTGCTAGGTCCACTCACAAGTGGAGTCCTCAGTCCTTATGGAAAGGTAAGCAAGTTTTCAGGGTTCATTGCTGTTTGGTAAACAGTTAAAGAAATAAACAGGTTCAGAAAAAAACAAAGACCCAGTCATTTTTCTCTCACATTTGGTGGGTACTTGCATCCACTTCAGTTTAATATTTTTGTTAAGGATCTGGATGATGAAATACAGCGTGTCTGTACTCTTGCACATCTTCTCAAACAGGGCTGGCTGCGAGCATTTGGGAGAAATGGGTTCTGTTTCTATGTAAGCTTGATAACTTTGAAGAAATGGTCTGAAATCAACAATAGCCAATTGTCACAAGCATTCGTTCAAGGAAAAGGAATCAAGGAGATGTATACAAAATGGAGAAAAAATGTCTTAGGCAGCATTCTGGTAGAAAAAGAGCTAGAGGAGGTGACACTGGGTCACAAAGTGAGTTAATGTGATAATATTTGGGAAGTGTCTACATAAGAACTGGAAGAGAATCAGCAATGATGACTAATGTATCCAGTTTTAAGCAACATACCCAAAGAGGCAGATTGAAAGAGAGAGAACAACAAGAATGACAAAAAGTTGGGAAAAAAAAAATGGGAAAAATCTTTGAAGAAAAGTGGATGTTTGGCATCTAAATATTTTTACTAATGAGAATTTTACAATATTCTCATCAATGTATCTTAGACTCATCACAATTGATCCTTGAGGTCCCTTCCAACCTGGTATTCTACGATTTTATTGATTCTATGATTCTATTGCATTAACGGGTACAAGTTACTCTCAGGGAGATTCCGATTGGACACAAGAGGTAAATTTTTCACAATGAGAACAGTCAACCATTGGAATAATCTCCCCAGGGAGGTGGTTCACTCTGCTATGCTGAACATGTTTAAGACTCAGCTGGACATGGTGCTGGGCCATCTTGTCTAGATTCTGCTGGAAAGGTTGGACCAGATGACCCTTGAGGCCCCTTCCAGACTGGTATTCTATGATTCTAAGTATTGTGGATTCCCAGCTTCCAGTTGATTGTACTGTGTTGTGTTTAATCTGTGAATGGTTGGTTTGAAGTCTTGACCTCAGCTGATGAAAGGATTCTGTTAGTGGAAGAATTATGCTTAATGCTGTGAGCTAGTAATTCATACAAAAAGTGAACAGAGAAAGAAGTAAATTTTAAAACAGGGACACAAAGATGGAGAAACTGCCAGTTTTCTGTATTTTCTCCCTAACCTCTAAGAGATAAAATAGTACTGGTCTTAGTCCCAGATTACAGAAGAAGAGGAAAAGGGAAACTAATTTTCTTGTTTTGAGTGTAAGACAAGAATTTCAGCAGTATTATTTGGAACTTCTGACTGCAAGCTCCAGTGGCAGGAGATTTTTCTTTGATGCTAATGCAGCACTGATAAGTGAGTACTCTTATGGTGCTCAGTAAATTATTCTGCTTTGTATTGAGCCAGACATCAGCCAATCCAGAGATAAGATGGAGCTTTGCCAAGTGGACAAAAACATACAGTCTCTGACTTGCATAATTTTTTTTTCCTTTAAGGGGAAAAAGGATATAACAAAATATATTTGTTGGCTAAATGGACCTTATCTCAGTTACATGGTTGTACCCTACAGCACTAATGTTGAGTACAATTAACCTTATTCCAGATATACGATACTGAAATTGTCATCAGAAGCAGTCCTGAAATTTGGGGCTATTCTGCTTTATAAGGAGACCAGAATGAAAACCATCATGTATAGCACTTATCTAAGTGACTAACTGAACGAGTCAATGATTTGAAGCCCTTTTATAACCAACTTCAAATCTATTTTTGACAACAATCCATCTTTTCAGAACAATAGCCTCTAATTAGGGGTATGAGAAGTTTGTCTGTGGACTTTTGGCAGATGTTTACCTAAGCATACGCTGTTTCTATTTCACAACCATGTGTTAAATTGACAATTACCACTGTATCCTCTAATGCTAAACTTTGGCAGCTTTGTCAGATGTTACCAGCCAACAGTGAAGACGATGAGGTTGAAGGAATGCCTGCATGTGTCAAACATGCCGTGGGGACCAGGTGGAAGCACCTGAGTAATTTGGCGCTCTTAATGCTGCCCTACGTTACGGAGGGTTGAGACCATCCCTTTGTTAAGGAGACATATGAGACGACAATGTGAGAGTCAAAGCTCCAATATGCTTACATAATGTTCCACAGTCTGGAACACATCCTAAGCGACTCCTTTTCAAAAGGCTGAAAAGAATTTGGTCTGATATATAACAGGAACGGACAATTGCATTGCCAGTATTTTTGCTACATATTTGCTTTACAGTTTTGTGCTGAGAACAAAGATGCAGCAGGAGATAAATCCACTTCACTATAAACAGGCTTCATGCATAAAGCCCTCATAAATTTTTAATGAAATGAAATAGTTTTGCTTGTAATTTGTGCAGCACAGTTACCTTCTGCAGCTCCTGGAATAAGTCTCCATAGAACAATTTTCATGTCTGTATCTCAAATATCAGGAATAACTCATTTGTCTGATGATTAATGGCTCATGATTGTCACGTACATTATACTACATAATAAAGCTGGGATCTAAATCCTGGATCTTTTACAAGACAGGGCAAGTTCGTTCAGTTCTCACTCTCTTCATCTGTAAAAATGGGATAGAAATCATACTTCAGAAAGGCACCATGGTATTAACTCATCAAGTATTCAGTGTTTTGTACAAAGCTCTCGGAGAACCATGGCTAGATACTATTTGTAGCACGGTCAAATACTAGACATATTAACAGAGGGCAGCAGGGCAGTCAGGAGGTAAAGTTTTAAAAACAGACTTAAAAAAAATTCTCATGTCTGTCAATACTGAAATTCCATTGCTTTGCAAGTAAAGGTTTAGGGCCCAGACAGCTTTCTCAGATATATTCAGAATTTAATTTTTAAAAAGACAAATGAATGTTAATGCTGAAAATCCTGACAACTTAATTTAACTTCCCTGTCCCAGCTGCATTATCTCTAACGTCCCATGTTTTCTTCCAGAGAACCCTTCATCTTTTGGTCAATTATATGTCTACCAGGGATCTCTGTCACTAATACATTAAAGAGCTGATTTAATACGCTAATAGCACTAATACATTAAAGAGCAAAATAATAGCACTAATACATTAAAGAGCAAAAACTTATTCTCCTCCACTCAACACACGTTTGCCAGATCCCATTATAGTGCTCACTAACTTGTAATAAATTACTTTCCTTAGGAAATTCTTGGAGAACAAAAGCGAGAAAGTCTTTATCTAAAGGGCTTAAAAACACAGCACAGTCTTGGACAGCAAATAGAGTTTTGTCTTTTGATGAACTTGCCAATTACTCTTTGGCTTCCAAAAAGGAATATTGAACAAGGAAGCACCAAGCAGCTATTAAATGAAAAGTTTTAATTTTTACTTCTTAATTTTAACAACCTAACACAACAGGAAACTGTAGGTCATTAGCAATCCCCAAAGGTATAACTATTTCCTAGCAAATCCTAGTAGTACAATTCAAAATTTGAGGCTTGCATCTCTGTCGTGGTTTAACAAGTGGTGCAAGTAAGCACCACACAACCACTCACTCCCCCCCACAGCGGGATGGGGGAGAGAATTGGAAGGGTAAAAATGAGAAAACTCATGGGTTGAGATATGAACAGTTGAATAATTGAAATAAAGTTAAATAGTAGTAATAGTAGTAGTAGTAGTAGTAGTAATAATGGTAATAATAAATACAAAGCAAGTGATGCACAATAAAATTGCTCACCACCTGCCAACTGATGCCCATCCCATCCCCAAGCAACAGTCACCGTCCCCCTGGCCCAACTCCCCCCAGTTTCTATACTGAGCATGACGCCGTATGGTATGGAATAGCCCTTTGGCCAGTCTGGGTCAGCTGCCCTGGCTCTGCCCCCTCCCAGCTTCTTGAGCACCTGGCAGAGCATGGGAAGCTGAACAGTCCTTGACCAGTGTAAGCACTACTTAGCAACAACTAAAACATCGGTGTGTTATCAACATTATTCTCATACTAAATCCAAAACACAGCACTATGCCAACTACTAGGGAGAAAATTAACTCTATCCCAGATGAAACCAAGATAATATCTATATGCAACTCCACTTAAGGTTTGCAGTGTAAGTCACTCTAATCAATTGCCATCTTGTATATTTACGCTACACAAGTTATCCTATCCCTAATAGCTATACTAACAGGATTAATAAGAATATCTGGAAAACCAAGCATTCAACAGTCTGGAAGAATTGTTGCCTGTCTTATTGATTACCCTACAGATTGCAATTATAGGTTTACGCTATATATCTTTCTTGCAAACAACAACTGAAGGCCTTGACTATAGGATGCTTGGATCCACTGAAATCCTGTTTGCTTGCATTCAGGCATTAGCAGAAATAAGCTTTCAATTTCTCTATGGATATGTTAATACTTAGTAACTCCAACACTAAGGATTACTATTCGAATAGCTGAGATCAGGAGCCCCAAATATTGGAGACTTATATGTGAAAGCACAATTATAAGTAGAGAAATACAGAAACAAATGCTGTGGTAGGAGGAACACGATATAAAACTTGATGTAACGCAACCTGGGAACTGCACATGGGTCTCATCTGACAGACTTCATATTATCCCTGTGAGGGTTATTCAAACATCAAAGTTAAAAGCTCTCAGCAATCAGGATCTGTATAATCCACTGGTAGTTACTCAGTTTATTTTTAAGTTCTTCTGTCTTTTCCAGGTCTCATAAATTGATAAAATTTGAGAAATAAATGAAAAGAATTTAGGCTATTGCACGGAAGAGGTGACATCAAAGCTGTTTTGTGGAAAGCCAAAAGGTACTAGGTGGGTAAAGTTATCCACTCTCATTCTCCCTACGCAAGAGGCACACTTCAGGTGTGCCTGATAGGAAGGAGCTCATTTCTGATGTCAGGGGAGTGGCTGGTCTTTGGATTCTTGTGCAAGTAAGTTGTAGCAGCATCACTGCAGCTGGGATGGTCTACAGCTGCAAGGGAGATGAGATTAACTGGGAAAAACTCCAGGCTCAGGGCACTCAAACTTTTCTGCAACAGAGAAATTCTCTGTCCTTGCTACAGAGTATTTAATAGACTCATAGTAAAAGTGAGAATCGTGGAGTAATAGCAAAAAATAGTGTAAGCAATAAGACATAGGCACCTGAACCTTTATGATGTTGCTGTAGTCTTACATCAGGACAATTCCTTTGATTCTGGCCCTGCGAGTAATCAAGTGAACAATCCAAACATGCATATTTAATGAGAATGCATACATTCACTGGTGAATATGCATGAATCCCAAGCAAATTTTTATATCCCTTGGTTAATTTGTTTCCTAATGTAATGCGAGCTGTATTGTACTTTGTACTTGTACTTTAGGAGGCACTGCTCATGGACTTTGCACAATTTACACTGACAAACAGGTATTTTATGCTGAAATTAAGCAAGTGGATTTCTCTATATTTGATCTAGTCTTTTTGAAAGATACAGTTTTTACAGAAAGTGGCTAACAAAGGAAAATAAGAATAATTATATATCCTTGAGTAGGTTGCAGCTAAACAAGACTAAGTTCTTGATTCTCCTCTGAAATCCTCCAGACAAAGCTCTTCAAAGTATTGAAAGGTTTTAAGAACAAAGACAAGCAGGACCCATCTCTGATAATCTCCATGAAGAATATAACAGTTGACTAATAAAAAGAAAATTAATCCAAGATTGGAAGAATGTTAACTTCTTATCAAGAAGAAACCTGACCTGATTAGAAATTATTTGAATATATAGTAATTAAGGACATATTCACCGTATTTCTGTATTTGTAACTGTGCTGTTTAGCATTTTTCGTACTAAAACAGGATAAACTTGTCTCCTCTTGGATGGATCCTGTCCCTTTCAGATTGTACTGGGAAATTTGGCAACACTGAAATAACTGAGTTCCAGCTAAAATGTGATCTCATTTCCTATATCTGCCAAACTAAGACCAGATAACCTTAATTTTTGTCTTCAATATATAATTCATAACTACAATAAAGACTTGATATTTTCCTCAGTTAGCATGAACTTTTACAAATTAGACATTAATGTCTCTCATGTTGTACTTACTGAAAATTTGGCTGAGATAGAAGTTGATTTATTAATTGTCGTTGCTGCATGAGGGCACAGAAACTTTAGTGTTAACAGATTAGTGATATAACAAATGGACATAATTTGGTTTGAAAGCACTGACTAACTTAAGTGGTGGCTTCCAAGCAGAATAAATCAGCAGGTGTACTTCTGAGATAAATGCAAACAATGTTAATATGCTTGCAGATTTAGATAAGAAACATCAGCAATGTTTCCTATCACATCTATTTTATGGTCTTAATAATATTTGGTGGCAATTTGAAAGCAAAAATATATTTTTTTGTTTTATTTCCCAGAGCTCCATTTGAATAAAATACATAATTCCAGGCTGAAGGTGCTAAAAGCATGTCTCAATGAGAAAAACAAAAAGGCCGAGGCATCTCTCTTTCTTTCCCCAGTGAATAACATATGTGTTTTTATACAGTAACACTATGCTATAAAATACTGCTTTGCCCTTATGGTCAGTAGCCTTTCAGAGACTCTTTCATAACTTTCACCACCATATTGAGTGAACTCGCCATTCAAACAGTACATAACAGGATTGAATTTGATAAGAATAAATCCTTAAGAAATTACAAAGAAACCTTATTCAGTCTTCTCTTCTGTCTTGCCAGTTTTATCTTGACTTTTCTGAGCCTGTAAGCTCTTTGAAATAGAAGCTCTTTCTATCTTCGGCCTGTTCAGTACTGAGAATACAGCTAATGCTTTGAAAAGAGATTAATAAATTGGGTGTTGCAGAAAAAGCCCCAAGCCATTTGGGGTAAACAGTCCATCCCAGCTGCATAAGCAGAATATAAACACCTACACTCTACTTCAGCATTGATCCGGCCTGCCAGAGGCATTCATGGCTGGCTGCCTGCGCAATTTCAGCATGAAAAATACATTTCACTGAATCCATGTGCTTTTGTACCGCTGTACCTCTGTTCAGTCACAAGGCACTTCAAGTGGTCCAAGCCATGCTGAGAGAGCACTGCTGGGCACAGTGCCCGAGGACACCTTCTGCCTCCTTACTCTGCAGCAGTGCCTCCATGTGTTAGTACCAGAATGGTTTTCTTCTAGGTGGCCCTTGAGCACTCATATTGACTTTTACTAATAGTATGTAAGGCACCATCCCCGTGCTACACAGCAACTTCAAGGAAGATCTCATCTGAATGAACTCAGTGCTACTTGTGATAGTCAGTTCTTAATCTTCCTATGAATTGCTGAAGATTCAAGGTACAAGAACATACAAGAAATTCCTGCTGCTTTCAAACAGAATCTCAAATACACCACAATTGTCCCAAAAATAATACTGAAGAGGTAGATATTAGGAAATTACCTAATTTAAAATGCCATATGCATAAATCAAATTCTTTATTTCTTGTCCTAGTCTCCATGGGTATGGAGAAAATTAATTATAGCCCAATTTACAAGGTCTTCCTGCTGGGAAACTAGAGTTCCCACTCTGCATTCTCTTCCTAGCATTGGTTTGAGCCTTTGCCTCTGAATCTGACCTACCTTATATGTAGGTCCAGAGGCTAACAACAGTGCTTCAACATGAAAAACCTCTCAAAAGTGGAGTATTTCATTCCTCAGAATTAATAAAGTAGCTTCATGTTGTGAGAGGGAAAAAAATCAATTAATTTACTCAGAAGCAAGTTTTCCTATCTGGAAAAATGCAACTGGAAGAAATAGGAGTTGTCTAATGGATAGTCAGCTGACGACACGGATGTTGACAGCTAGGAGTGAATGTGTTCTTCACTGCAGGAGTCAGGGACCCCTAAATTGTTTCCAATTAACTGATTGTATTACAAATAGCTGTCTCGCATGATCATTGCTAGTGCCTAGTCATGAGTCACAATGCATGCTGAGGTCAAAGAATATTGGATCTCAACAGTACCATCAAGTTCATTGCACAAAATTATAAACTCATCGTATTAGGGAGGTTTCATCTACAGGGAACTGAAACTTTGTGAAAGGTCCTAGAGTATGCTCATTTTGGCAAGGAAACTTAAATGATATCTTGTTTCTAACATTGTGCTGAGGGCCAGCTGGCAAGCAAGCTTGCAAGCACAAGACAGTGCAGGTGCAGGCACAGTCCAAGACCTAGAGTGTTGTTAAATGCGTCATTAGGCCACAATGTTATGTTCGTGATATCAGAATTACATCGCCCATGAAAGATATAGATGGTTGGTCTAGGCATCAGTAGTGAGGATTCAGATGTCAAGTGAGCCAAAGCCACTCAGAGATTAAATATTGAATAATTCAAAATCACATATGCCAAAAGGCAAAGGCAACCCAAATCCAGTCTGTTGTTTTTCTAAAAAAAAAAAAAAAAGGGAAATCTAATGAAAAAGACTCAGGGATACAGGACACAGTGTACAATGTCATAGCAAAAGTGGATGGCCTTGCTACTTGGAAATATCTAGACTGTTTTGATGAAAATGGGTATTCTATTAGTTTATGAACATCTATAGATGCATTATGTATAGCATGAAATTAGCAGGCAACTTTCTTGCCAAACAGCCAAACATAAGTACAAGCAAAGCTTTCTCTCTTCAAAGATAAAGGGTAGGCAAAAAACAGCAGAGCAGCAGCAAGCTGTGGATCAGGAAAAATTCCAGTTCTCTTACAAAGGCTTAAAAACTGTTTGTAGTTTTAAAGGTAGGGGTGTCAAGCCACTTCTCGGTGGTGAGAGTCAAATACAGTTGACTGATGAAAAAATCTTGGAGTGAACATTGTAGCAGTTTATTAAATGGTCTGTCATCTTTAATGAAGTGCTATAAGAAGCCCCAAAGCAGCAACCAGCAACCCTAGCAAATTTGCACCCTCAGAGCTACCAAACGAACGTCAGCAGGTGAGACAAAAGGTATCATGGGTACTGCTATAAAGTGATACACAGATGGTGGTCAGCAGATGGTCACGTTACCAGTGCAGGTAAGGATCAGTTCTCAGGAAGTTCAATGATGCAAACAATATCTTCCCCTTCACAAACCGGAGAAGTCACTATCCATGCCTCGATAAACCATTGTATTTCACTGTGCTCAACCTCTGCAAAAATCCTTGTGAGACCAATAGGCAGCTGCCCAGTTAGGGAGCTTGCCGGAAAACTGTTTCTGAAAGGCAATTGAGCTTTCAGTGTGACTGAGACCTGACTGTTGCAATCCCTTTACAGCTGGGTAAAGTCAGGTGAAGTGTGCAGCAAAATAAAGACTTGCATGTGATCTGTGTCATATGAAAGCCTTTGAGGCTGTAAGTTATGAATGTCTTTTTGGAAGTCTTTGGAAAAATCGCTGATGTCTAGACAGTTTTATGAATGCTGCTCACTAGCTTCATGGCCTAAAGATGAGGGTTCCTGATCACAGCAGACTACCACAACATCTCACTGTCAGTGGTATCAAATAAAGCTGTATTTGCTTCCTGCTTCCCTTTTATCATAACTTCTGCAGCAATAGTTTTATGCAGCCATAGTGGAAGATCCACATTCAATTACCGGACGGTGTTTTCACCATGCGAAGACCCAATGTGAAATCAAAGGCTGTAGAGCAGCCGTCTTTACTGATGACTGTGCATTGTTAACCCACACATGTTGGACTGCACGACACGTTACAGGCTTATAAGATCCAAATGTCGTGGGTTAACCCCAGCCGGCAACTAAGTCCCACACAGCCGCTCATTCAATCTCCCCTGGTGGGAAGGGGGAGAGAATCGGAAGAGTAAAAGTGAGAAAACTCATGGGTTGGGATAAATAATAGGTAAAGGAAAAGCTGTGCATGCAAGCAAAACAAAACAAGGAATTCATTCACTCCTTCCCATCGGCAGGCAGGTGTTCAGCCATCTCCAGGAAAGCAGGGCTCTATCACACATAATAGTTGCTTGGGAAGACAAACACCATCACTCTGAACATCCCTCACTTCCTTCTTTTTCTCTTGGCTTTTTATTGCTGAGCATGATGTCATATCATATGGAATAGCCCTTTGGTCAGTTGGGGTCAGCTGTCCCAGCCGTGTCCCCTCCCAACTTCTTGTGCACCCTCAGCCTCCTTGCTGGTGGGGTGGTGTGAGAAGCAGAAAAGGCCTTGACTCTGTGTAAGCGCTGCTCAGCAGTAACAAGAACATACCTGTATTATCAACACTATTTTCAGCACAAATCCTTAACTTAGCCCCATAGTAGCTACTATGAAGAAAATTAACCCTATCCCAGCCGAAACCACCACAGCCAGTCAGCTCAAAGTGATTATCAAGAAAATAAATTCAATCCTACAGCTTTCCCTATGGGAAAGTGTGATGAGCCAGTTGAGAGTAGTGACAACACAGTAGCCAGGTCCTGCTACTCATCAGCACATTGCCCCATGACACTGCAGCTGATGGTAGAGTCACATAGAAGATTGCAGAAGCCAGCACAGCTCCAGGGAAGATAAAAGCAGTGTATCTGGAATGAAAAGCTGTATCATACAGCTTCTAATAAAATGAATGCATACTATGCAAGTGTCATCACTATTCTTCTCTATGAAAAATTTACCATCACTGCACCAATCATATACATGCTCTCTTGTTGTGTCCTTACTGTTAGCAATTCCCAAACACTGAGTTCTTGGGGTACTAAAGACTCAAAGAACATTCTCAATGCTTTCATCTGGGCATCTGGTACATGTGCTGGGCAAAAGATTTTCCAAGGCTTTTTTGTACAGCTAGTTAAAGTAGGGTGCAGGTCTGAAAACCAGGTTAGAAGCACATGCTCATCAGTTATATGGAACTTCCCCTACAGCATGGAAAACTATAGGTAGAGGCTATCTGCTATGGCCATATTAACGTTTGAGCATGTGAGCAACACCAGCTTATAATACACAGTGCAAAAGGTAGCAGAGGACAGGGAGAATAGATATGGTGTTATGTTTTCTGTGAGACATCTAACACTGTGCATGATAAGATAATCACACTTAAAAATCAGATGAAATTTATCAACAAAAAGCCACAAAATTTGCATTCTAATAATCTGTGTCAGTGAGAGACACCATGATTCCCCAACACCAACAGTAACAGTGGAGCAGATCCTGCTATTCCAGAATTCATGCAATTTCATGAAAAATTCATGGACTCCAAAACACACTGAGTTTGAAAACTGAGTTTTTCTGTGAGAAGGAAAGTTATTCACAATGTAAAAATAGAAGCTTTGATATGTTTCTTCTACCAAAGTTCTTGTTCCCTGGAGTATTGTCCCCATAGTATCCTCTGCCGTTCAAGTGGATGTAGGAAGAGACTTCCATTGTTTAAAGGAAAAACACTTGTAGCCCTTAAATATGAATCACAAAAGTCAACAAAAGGATTCCAAAATACAGAGGTAAATCTCGTACACATAAATTGCAAATTTATGTAAGGATACATAGCGCATTTGAACTGAAAAAGAAGGTGCAAGCAAAATGTCATTTGGTAGGTAAGTTTTGAACCCAATTAAGAGCAATGAAAATGCCACTAGCATCCTGAGGATTAAATAAGGAAATGAACACAGGTCCTTGCATCAAAACACATCCCTTCTGTCATTTTATATATGTAGCTCATTTCAGGTACCTGAGAGTCACCTATTCTCGCCATAGACAGTTACCATCTTCGTTAAAGCTGCAGACTTGAACGTGAGCTCATTCAACAAAGGGCTGTATTCTTTTCTCTCTCATTTGAGATCATGTTAACTGTCACAAGGGGTACTGAATTTTTTGTTTGTTTCAGTTTCAATGGGAATAATTCAAATACACAAAGATCTACAGTTCCCTAAGGGCTTAGCCACTGGAGGAAGACTCAGTAAATGTGCTTTACTCGTGAAGGCAAGACTAAGATAATGGGTTTCTCAGCTATATTTAGTTAGCACTGCCCATGTCCTCTGCAGAAAACACAGGCTTCTGCTGCTCCTCCCTTCAAATTATTCAGTTAACAAATATTTGACATGTTCCTTTGTTACTCACTAATATTATTTTTGACCCCAAAAACAGTTTATAGCAGCTTCTACAGTAAAGAGGAATCAATGTTCATGGTGTTTTCCTTGCTACCCATGTTCATTTCAGTCTCTTTATTTCTGTTTGTCTAATGTGTCATGCAAACTCATATCACCTACACATATGTGACGGATGCACTCGACCCCCTAACCAAACTAGTGGTAGTTTGGTACAGGTTCCAAAGAAGGTAAAGGCCTGAGCTGTGGCCACGCCAAGAACTCTTCTGGTTCTGGTCTGTTCTCTGAGAAGCCACAAAGGAGCCAAGTGGCATGGTGAACATTGATGCATGTAAGCTTTGAACGCCAATCATGTGATTGACACATGAATAGTGGGTGGCTTTTCCAAGACTCATTTATCAAGGAACAAAGAAAGTTCTGGGTACAAGGAGCCTCATGCATACCTTTCCCATTGCATGTAATTTGACTACAAGCCAACCACTTTATTTCATAAATATGACAGCCTAAATGAGCCTTCCTTGAGCTCTCCCTGCTAGGCAGCATGGCTGATCTCCCCTTGAGCTGGGACGCCTCTCAAGGTTGCTCCTCGAGGCAGAGAGATCTTTTACCAATGGCAGATCTTTGGTAAGTGACTGATAGCATGCTGAATTAATACTAACAAAACATTACTAATCCATGTAGCTATTAAATATTAATTACTATAAACTTTGTTCATATATATTTATTACTATAAACTTTTTGACCTAGCTGCACCTAAGCTCCATCAGGAGTTTAGAAAGCAAGGGGGTCCACTCTGAACCTTGTGACTCGACAGGAGGGTCTTCCTTAGCCTTTTTGTCTCCAGTCTCTGTGTGAATCATTCTAACACGATTCTAACTCAATTTTCTTTTGTATGCTTCTTCCATGCAATAATTAATAGGGTGAACCTTGTCACTGAACTTTGTTAAGTCACACTTTTACAACACAATATTAAAACTACTTTTACTAATACCTTTGATGGTGATTCTCTAAGCGATCTAAATCACTCATCTGCGACAAATTGGCGTAGTTGGTAGGATTCTAAATCAGGATTCGTGACAATGTACAGAACAGAAACATGCTTAGACCCCGCATTTGGATACTTTATGAGATTTTCTTTGCTCCCCCTTGCTTTCTATTGACAGTTGTCTTGATAAGAGACAAAGAACATGGGCTTTATGAATTCTTGAACTTTACAACATTTCCCTAAATAGAAATGATGAGGAGAAACCTAGGGGGCATTCAAATTACAAGAATATGAGGTGTAAGACTGAAGGATTCTTCCATTCTCTCCCTTGGGTCTACAAACTGATGCACTTCCAGGCCAGTGTAAAGATTATTTGGCTTGAATAAGAATAAAGGATAAGCCATTGGTCAGTGCCTGAAAAATTCATCACCATAAGGAACAGTAAAAACATTCAGGGAATTCTTGAAGAAAACTTAACACTCCCAAATACATATTTGACTCATACCGCCAGTTATCTATTGTGGCAGCCATAGCAAGTGAAATGTGGAAGAAAAGGTGTAACAGCCAAAAAAAATGGCAAAAATATTTCTGAAAGACTATAACAAATGGGAGGAAGAAAACAGCAGCACCATGCATACAGAGGGAGAAAAGGAGCAGATGAAAATGAGAAGGACGAGGAAATGAAACGAGAGAATTGTTTCCTTCTCTCAGAGCGCCTGCAGCACCGTCCGTCCCCAGCCTCAGCTGCAGGATGAAAGACACTTCTCCCGGCTGTCAGTAGGTCTGTTCATGTTCGTAAAGCTGACCTAATGAAAGAGGAATACCTAGAACTGTAAGGCTGGAAAAATCGAAGCACACCAACACATCCAGGAAATCTGAAAGACAAACAACTGCCTTTTTCTCCAGTTTTTACCAGTGAGGTATTATTTACAATTAAATTTACATCCAAATTAGTCAGAACAGAGGCCATTCCTGATGCCCAAACATTTAGATGATTTACTGAATTTGCGGTTTATCTTACACAGGCTTACAAGGCAAACCTGAGACAAAATATAAGGCCCTGCTGTAAACATGTAAACGACTGTACAAGGCAGAGAACCAGAAATGACTTCTCCAGCCCCAATGAATAACCAAAATTTTGTACTCTGAATATCTGAGACTTTCAAGTATCTGATATTTCATTAATGTGCTGTTTGAAAATCTTCACAGCAAAACACTGAGTAAGTCTGAAAAATAAGATGTTTGTATAAAATCTGCAATCAACAAATAAAGAATGTTAATTTTAAAACATTTATCTATTAAGGGCAAACATCTACAGTATCTCAGAGCTACATTCCTGTGACTGCAAACACAGTTTACTGTAGAATAAGTAAGTAAATAACCTAAAAAACTTCTATTCAATTGCCCAGTATAAGTACCATTAATTTATTCATTATACTAGAAAGAAGGCAGTTCCCCAACAGATTATTGCAGAAGAATAAAGGTTTCTACAATATCAAAATTGTTGAAGTAGATTTTGAGCTGGGTAACAAACATCTAAAGTGAGGTTTGTACAAGATTTTACATCATTTCTCCATCTGAGGTCAAAACCCATATTTACACTGAAATGCCTATTTTAATGAAGGTCATTGTGCCAGAGGTTGTTCCACCTTTGAAATTATCTTATATTTGTGATTAAGAAGTGCAATTCACAGTGTCACTTGGCCCCCATTACACATATCCAGGACTGCAACGTCAATCCGTACAACTAAGTGCAGTATAATTGTTGATATTAGTTTAGTTTTAACGTCTCCTCAAAACCTCCATAGTATGCTGATCAAAATTTCTCAAAGCAATTTACCTTTAGAGTACTATTATATCAAAATTGTAAAAAGCAGGATATCAATTTAGACAAAATGTGTTTTGAAAACAGTGGAGAAAGCTCTTTGACAGTGTTGAAATATCTTGTTTTGACATTTTCAGCATAAGAAAGTAGGAACAGGAGTTTGCTAGGCAGGAACAGTGTTAAATGACTCTGTACAGTTCCCAAATCTCTACTTTGATCATTTCAAATCTCTGTTTACTGTAGCCATTATTTACACCTGAATTCTGCAGTGGGGAAACTAGCTCACTAGGAAATTAAAGTGTTTTGATATGGACATTGAAAAAAGCATAATCTTAACCCATCCATGCTTTAAAAAGATTTTTCAAGAAAATAGCAAATCGCTAGTTATGGTCTGTCATTTGCTTATTCGGTTTTTAGACAGAGTGGAATTAACTCCAGCTTATACGCACTATCATCTTTAAGTCACAGTAATAATGGTTCACCTTCTGATTGTCACACTCCCATATATGTAAGGACCAATTTCATGTTGGAGTCAGGGTGCCTGTTGGAGCTCAGCAAGATATTTCTGGTTGGAATACCACCTAGTCAGATGAAATTCTGCCAATTCAGTGGCACTGCTAATCTCCAACTTGCCTTGGAAGTAAGAATAGGTTTTTTAGAAAACAAATTACAAGGAGAAAAAATAAGGTCCTGGAGTGAAATTTCAGGAAACAAGGCACTTACATCAAGGCATGGAGTAGGTCTGTGCCTGTGTTGCCAATAAACCCAAATGCCATCCTGTAACTCCATGTGGACTTTAATTCAGGGTTTGTGAGCAGTGTTAAAGAACAGAGTAAAGGCTCAGACAATTGGTAGTGTGTAAGTAGATAGAGTGGATAATGAAAAAAGGTGTGACAGGAGGAAAAAAAAAAAACAAAACACACTGTCCAAAGTGTGTAGGTTAGATGGGTCTTCTTTCCTTTAGTCCTTTAGTTCCCCTTAGTTTCTTTACTTGCTGAATTCTTACTGCTATATATCTTACTGCTTATATCTCTACTGAATTATGAATGGGCTGTGCAATTTATGTCATGTGGGAAGTGAGACTTAAGGTCAGGCTTGTACTCACAACTATGATCAAATAAATTACACTATCAGATTAAACTTTTTACTTGATAGTTCTCAATAAACAAAAGATATCAAGGCTATGCTAAAGTGTGGTTGACAAGATATTGTTATGATTTGGTAATAAGGAAAAACAGAATGACAAAAAAAAATGTATTTACTTTCTACTAAAATGAAGGACTGAAATAACTATTCAGTTTCTGATACTGGTAAGGTAATCTGTACACTTGAAAGATTTATTTACAACTGAATTTCCTGAGTCATCTTGAAGATGTCATAAGGGTTGCATACGAATAGAGACATAAAAAGAGCTGGGACCATTAAATGTGTAATACAGAGCTTTATTAAGAAAAAGAGGGTCTTGTCAGAGGCAATTTCAGTCAAAAACTGATTTAGGGCATCCAGTTTGGCTCAATTCATTAGGGCTGCCTAGGAAGTCTCATTCCTACAGATCAGCCAAAGAGGGACACAACTCTTTGAGACTGTGCAATTAACCCAACTTAAGCAATGTAATTGCCAGGTCTCTGTTGCCTACTCACACTAAGCTGTCTTCTTCCAGCTGCCTTTAAAAACACAGAATTCCTTTTACACAGCCCTTGTCCTCTACCTCTGGGGCTGATTTTATACTGTGTGTTTCCTGTACTCAAAACAAGAAACATTTTGCACAAGTAACCTAACTGCTTAAAGAAGAGCTGTACCTATGACCTAAATGCCCTATTTTATAATTCTTTGTGGATGTGCTCTTTATTTGCATCTACTAACACTCTGTCAGTCATTCCTATATCAGCTGAACAAACACTACCAGTAGGTTGAAAGGAGATTCAAGAAACTTCTGGGCCAAATCATGAGATGTCTACAGACTTAAACAACGACAGAAAGGAGATGACTTAAAATGTTAGCTGGTACTTAACTAGATTTTCTTGTTATTTACATTCTAACTCATATTGAGTTCAGGTATGGGTTTGACTGTTAAAGGGCACTGAAAGAGTTAGATGATATCATTCCATAGGCTACTGACTGGCTTGTTCAGATGTCCTAAATTAATCTAAAAATCTAGCTGTCCACGGTTGTGTGAGATGCCAAAGAAGAGCTGAGATATATCTATGGGGCTAGCAGAGGTAACATAGGAGTTAGAAGACATATGTGGCCTGAGGGTGAGATCTGTTCACAGGTGTCAGGATTTAGGCATTTACAGACAGATATTTCCAGATGAAGTGTCTGGAATTTGGACCTTATTCTGTGGCTTGGGAACTCTCTGTTCTCATTCTGTGCATCACAGAAGTCTGAAGACTTTTTTAATCAAACTCAATAAAATTTCTTTTTCACCAATAGTGACTTGTTTCTTTCAATGCCATCAAAAATAAGCTGACAGAAATGCATAAGTACTACTTAAGTTTAAGAAGCAAGGCATTTTTTTTTGCATTGACATGACAAAACGCCCAACAAAAACACTTTGTGTCAAGTGTCTATCAATTCTTCTTTACATTTCAAAGGTAGGCAGACATCTGCATCTTTTCTGGAGCATATTCATCTTCACTGGCATAAATAATAGTGAATAGATAATTTCATTGTATCATTGTGATTGAAAGTGACATGAAATCTATGAAGCAGTAAATGTAAGTTAAGAACATCAGGTATGTACACATTATTGAAATGTTTGGATATATAATGGGAGTTATAAAATAACTACTAATATTAACATTCATTTGAGAGGGAGCAGAGCTGAGTTTGCAGGTGCAAAACCCTGGAATATGCATACATTTTACACTAGACCATCATGAAGTAAAAAAAAAAGACAGTCTTAGGAGAAGACTTAGTAAGTTTTGCTCCTCAACCACCTAAGTACCATAGTCTAGTCCAGGGTCAGGCTCCCTTATAATCTATTTGATAGGCTGGTAGTCAGGCCCTCTCTTAACATATGGGCTCCAGTCTCCTTTGAAGAAATTGTGCCTAGAACTCAGGTGTCCTGTGTTGTGGGTAGATATTCAAACCTCTAGACTACTAATCATAAGGTGGAGTATTTAGACACCTAAATATGAATGAATGTGAGCTTTATTATACCCAGATCCCCTGCACAGATGGGTTACAAAACTAATTCAATTAAGGAACCTCCAAGCCCAGATCCCCTGCACAGATGGGTTACAAAACTAATTCAATTAAGGAACCTCCAAGCTAGTTGTTGACAGTCAAAAGTTGTTGACAGGCCTAGGCAATCATACAAAGGAGATGGTCTTGATTGCTGCTTGGAATCAAGTTAGGCAGGATCTCGTAGAACATCTAAACCAGACACCTATGCATGGACAGCTGAATCCCACTATAGCTGTCTCCTGTTATTTTCAGTGGGGATCTAGTCAGAGTCTGAATCTAGAGAGCTATTAGGCTGACCTAACATAGGTGTCTGCAGTATAGGTGTCTACTTTAGGATGAGGTGAATAGCTCTTCAGACTGCATTAACAGCACTGAGTAGACTTCTGTCAACTATGACGTTGGTTTAGACAGCTAGCTCATGTAGATACATTTACATGTAGACAGCTAAATGTAAGCGTGTTAATCTGGAGCTCAATCCTGCCTTCAATAATTTATGTAAAATGTTTAAATTTGTGACATGTTAATTTATTCTTTAGTGTTACAGCAAGAACAGAAAATGCTCAGATTATTCTCAGTAAGTTAGGAAAATGTGTTTTTTTTCATATGGATACTATTTGAAATGGCATGCGGCATAAAGGAGATCACTATATATAAAACTCAGAGGTGTTATGGAAGAAAAAGCTGGTGACTAATCTCATTGTTTCGGTGTCAACTGCCACCCACTAATATTTATGAGGTGAAAAGAATAAACATCAGCCTAAATGTCTGTCCAGAACGCTGTTACCCAAATCTTTGTTTAGCTCTTTAAACATTCAATTAACTTTTAAGCCTTTTCCAAATTAAGATGATGTAGAAATGGTGAGATTTAGAGATGGAAAATACTCCTGTTCTATTAAGGCTTTAAAGAGCTGTACTCCTGCTCCATCCTCAGATAATAACAAACTGCTTTTTCTCCCCTCAATTCAGAACTCCTTCAAACCCAGCTGTAACCAGCTGAAGCAGTGGCTAGTGCTCAGATTCAGCTACATGAAAACAGCATTGGTGCAAATCCCCACTTTCACCAGCCTCCCTCTGCCTAGCAGATTAAAAAAAATGAAAAGGCACACAATAGTAGTGTTTCAGAGCTCCCAAACAACTAAAGCAATTGCCTGTAACAACTTACTGTGATTTCTCTGGAAGAAACATGCAAGAGTGAATAAGATCAACTCAGTTTTTCCATGATAAGATGATCAAAGGTATCAAAGGTAGAATTATCATTAGAGATGCATAATCTTTATTTACTACTACAAGGAGCTCATCAGTCCCCAGTACAATGCAACCTGTCAGTTACAATGACAAACTATACTCTTACCCAGGCAAAGATTAGAAATCATGTTTTCTTGTTACAATTTTCTCAGACTTCCCAAAACCAGAAAAATGACATCTAGGTATCAAGGATCCACTTCTGCTTGCAAAGGAAATAATCAAGATGTCCTACCCAATAGATCTACCCATGCCCTCCACCTTAAAGCCACAATGGCAACGTTGCTGAAGGGAACCTTGAAAGGTGCTAGTCATATAACTACAAAAGGCAGGGAGCAAGAAAAATCAGCGTGTGGAACAATGTCTAATCAATTAATGCTAATTCCAACAAGTACAAGAACTCAAGCAGAGAAGGAGGAGATACACCAGGAGAGTGGTGCCGCACTGGGACAGGTTACTCCAAGAGGCAGTGAAGCCTCCAGCCATGGAGGTTTTCAAGACTCAGCTAGACAAAGCCATGACTGGCTTTTGATCTAGTGCTAGCAAAAGTCTCGTTTGGAGTGGGTGGTTGGACTGAAGACCTCCAGAAATCTTGTCCAGCCAACAATTGTATGATTCTAAGAAGATGTTGTAGAGTGAGGCATGTACCAGAGAAATTCAAACAATTTCCAGGAGTTAACCCATGAAATACAAAACACATTCAGGTCAAACTAAAGGACTCTGTTGAAGCTAGAAAATTAGCCCCTCTACCATTGAACACAAATCCATGTAACATTTCAGAGCTGTAATCAGAGAAGGATTAAGGCATTTCCTTACATCTTGTGTTGAGGAAATTCAAAAACAAGGTTTCAATTATTGAAAACAATCACACTGAGACTTTTACCTTTGGCTTGCATTTCCTTCTGCTGCTGCTCACCTGTAAAAAAAGTTGCTGAAGGAAGGCAAAATTTTGCAAGGAGATGCCTGGCATCTGTATTGATGATAAAAGGCCAAAAAGACCTTTACAAAGCTTCATGCAATAACTCCATTGCAAGAGCAATGTCCTCCTTTTGGACTTCTTGAAGTCTTGCAGTTTCTTTATACATACTTGTAGATAGACCGTTAGCATCTAAAAATAAAAGGAGACCTATTCAAGCCACAAACAGTTGGTTTATTACATGTTGTCACAACGTTGTAATTATGTTGTAATTCCTTTTGCTTTCTTATTACTCGCATTCTCTTTCTTTTCTTTTTCCCCCAGTTGAAAATAATTTTATCCAAGTAGGCAGTAGAATGACAGGATGAGACTCAGGTGACTTCATATACAGCAGAAATAATTTGCACTGAAAGCAAGCAGCTTCAAACAGCATAGACTGAAAATAGTTCCTCCAGTCTTCACAGTGAATACTTTTCAATCATCCCACCATTCAAGGTCAATTCATAAAATGGCTTTGCAGACACATAGACAGACTATATTTGCAATGTGTGTTATTCGCAGCAGATAATGAGACCCACACCACCTGTTAACACTGAGTCAGTCATGACCCCTTTATCAGTGGACATTTCAAAGAAGGTTCCTTTTGCAGATTTTGACTCATGCATATACCCTGTGCCTAATGTGTCATTCGAACTCATAAAAAAATTGTCTCTTTTAATATTTACATTCTGAAATATATTCCTTTGCTCACTTAAGACACATGGCTCTCTGGCTAATGAAGTGCTGCCAAATAATCTGCTATGTTGTAAATGGGGCATACAGAGGTGGACAAGATAATTACATTATTTATCGAGTGACTTTTCAATCAAAGTCAAGGAGTCTTACTAAACCATAGGCAAAGTGAAAAAAAGATCTTGGTGTGCTTGTGAAAAACACTTTTATAGAGTAGGCTCCTTTTGCTGCTAGAGAGAAAATATGAGCACCCCACTGAAATGAGCTGAATGTTTTTATATTTATATAATTATATATAAGCATATAAATGTATTTTTGTATATCCATTTCTGTCTTTCCAGATATATTTTTACAGAGGTCTGAAGGTAAAAACATACTCAACGTTGATAATATCAAAAAAAGTTAAAAAAGCATGGATCCTCCTTCAATTTCATTCAAACTGAGTTTTATATCTCAAAGATTCTCTCAATTTCTTCTGACTCGTATCTGTGCAAATTTAGGACAAAACTAGTGGAGTCAGTTATACAGTCACAGATCTGGTGAAAGTAAGAAAGACATGAATAAGCACTGCACATAACCAGCATACAGAGAAAAAAAGGACATTACTGTAATATTCCCCTTAATATTAGGTCATAATATCATAGAAGCATAATTTCAATTTCTAGAGTGAACGGCAATCTGTCACAGCTAGCAATCTCATAAATAAAAATCTGCTTTCAGGGATTTTACGTTCTTTTTCAGCTTTTGAGTGAAATACATATATATATATGAGTCCAAATAGAAGAAAGTAGTCATTTGGATAAATAAACAAACCAGTAATCTTTTCTTAAATATTATTCCTCTTCCCTGCTTGCCATCATTCTCTCTTTTTGTTTTCTTTTTTTGACTGTCATCACTGAGTCACCGTAACTTCCCCAATGGACTGTTACTGACTCTGCTAACAAGCTACAGTTTCTGTTGATAACACCACCAAAAGACAGGTCTTGCTGGGCTGGTACTGGCATGCCCAGAGAAGGTCAGGTCACCTGCTCTAGCCAAACCACGACGACGGGCAACTGTTCTTGCATTAGACAAGGAACAATCTTAAACAGAAATAGCGAGGTAGGAGCAGGTTTGGGGACATTCAGTTCTCTGCTGTTTCTGCCATGCAGCACAAAGTATAGTTGCAAAATTTCTGCTACTCAGGGTGAACTGTTTGGGGAACAACATTGACTCATTCTACTACTCTTGGCATCTGCAGAGATTTAAAAGGGTCCTAAGACTGCAAGTCTACTTGATGCAACAAGTTACAGTTTTTATACTCAAGCAAAGTGTTCTGGTATATCTATGGCACTGTATAAAGTAAAAACAATGACACAGGACAAATATGGTCATATTAAAGACCTGACCATCCCCTAAGTTTAAGGAAACATTAAGTAAGAAAAGTGTTTTAGAATGGGATGGTAAATTTGCATCCAAAGAAGAGCAACAAAGCTGGTGAAGGGTCTAGAGCACAAGTCTTATGAGAAGCAGCTGAGGGAACTGGTGTTGTTTAGTCTGGAGAAAAGAAGACTCAGGGGAGACCTTATCACCCTCTACAACTACCTGAAAGGAGGTTGTAGTGAGGTGGGGGTCCGTCTCTTCTCCCAAGTAACAAGTGACAGGATGAGAGGAAATGGCCTCAAGTTGCGCCAGGGCAGGTTTAGGTTGGATATTTTAGGAAAAATTTCTTCACCAGAAGAGTTATCAAACATTGGAACAAGCTGCCCAGGGAAGTGATTGACTCACCATCCCTGGAGGTATTTAAAAGATGGGTAGGTGTGGTGCTTAGGGACATGGTTTAGTGGTGGACTTGGCAGTGCTAGGTTAACAGTTGGACTTGAAGGTCTTGAAGGTCTTAAAGGTCTTCTCCAACCTAAACAATTCTATGATTCTATGCATAAAAGCAAATATCTGGGTCGCTCTAGTATCTAATGAGACATAAGAACTGAATCCATCATATCTGTATTACAGAATGAAAAGCCTCTGGAATATCACTTTCTGTTGCGTATACCTGAGGATGAGTCATTTACAATGTGTTATATTTTGGAGCTTGTATTGCACAACCATGTTGCTATAGGATGACCATGAGTCACGCAAGCAATGAAAAGACTTCATGGAGGCAAAAAGCAGATTAGTGATGAAAGCATATTTATCTTTAAAGTTGCATCTTGAGTAAATAAATTTGTGAGTCCTTAAGTATCATACAGCAAGAGGTTGGACTTTTTAAAAATCTATTCATAATTCATTGAGTCATGACAGTCTGAAATTCTATTGTGCTCTTACATGAATTTCTATACAGGCAATCATTAGGGAGCTTGTGTCCAATAACCTAGATGTAATTGTAAATCCTCATAATGTAAATGTGGGTGGGTGGGCATTGCTTATAAAATAAAAAAAAAACAGGACTGGAAAAAATCTTAAAAGGTCATCTACTTGTTATTTGCATCTTGATAATCTATGCCTGACCCTTGACCTAAGGAAGAATCTCATAGAACCAGGTCATTCCTGAAAGGTGCTTTTCTAACTCCCAGTAATAGAGGTACCACTTCTCCCCTCCCAACACAATCTATTCCTCTCCTGCACAGGCACTATCATTAGAAAGGTTTTTCTAATGCCTACTGTAAACAATCCTAAGAAATCCCTAAGTAAAATTAAGCACTTTACTTTTTGTCCTGTCTGCTGTGAACAGTGGGAATAAATAGTTTTCCTTCTCTCCTAGGCAGGTATCAGAAAATATTACACGGCAAAGCTAACTTCTTCACCTAAAAAGTAATAACTGGTTGCCTTAGCAGAAACAGAGTTATTGATGAGGGAAACTTGTCACAAGGCCACAGCCTCCTGCTTTATAAGAGGTTCCATTAATTCAGGATTTATGCAGCATCTGGAAACTATCATTTGATGCTATTGATGTCATCCCTTTATTAATTGAGAAATAATAAACCCAGGGGTGAAATAGTCACTAATCACTCTTTTGATAACATGAAAAAAATTCTCACTGTACTTTCTAGATTGATGTCAAGCAATGGAAAACTTGCTAATATCTCTTCTCAGGCTCTGTCCTAAAACATTTCAAGTTCTCTCTTTGATTTTCTCATTGTACTATGTTAAGAAAATGGCTGAGGACTGAGATATTCCAATTATTTCAGTTTCCAGCTTTGTTTTCCAATATTGCCAACCAATCTGCTTTATCACAGGCAGAAATGCCTACATTTGATTTGATAATTCTGTTGTTACAGTTTCATGTGCACGGCACAAAAAGGCATGAGAAAGACGTCGCAAGATGACAACAAACAAAGCCATTTATGCCTCTCAAACTTTTTAGATGAGCACTGGGCAATAGCTGTCCAACAGCTCAAGGGTGTGTTTTCCAGAGAGAACTCTCTGGATGATTTTTTTTTTTAATCTTAGCTATAATACTTGGTTTGAACAATATCACCTTATTTTTTATGCTCCTTCTCTGTGAAAGAATACCAAAATTGAGTCTTCAACAAATTCCTGGTAAAACTCAGCATAAAATCTTATTTTTTTTAAAAAGATATCAAGAAAATGCAATGTTTGCCTAATATAATTTCAGAAGTTCACCTGTTCAACAATTTATATTTGCACTATGCATGGGAATGTTCAAACATTTTACTGTACCAAGCATTTTCAGTAGGCACATGATGTGATCTGGTGATGTACAACTAGAGCAGAGTGATGTTGGCACATGAAAATGTATGTTGGATAGTGCAATGACATGGTTATAAAATGAAGGCTGATCCAGAAAAATTATTTACATATGTGAAATAAACCACATCTTTGATGGTATGGCAGAATTCAGGGTCCCATGAAAGAGAAAAAGGCTGTGAGAAGGAAGGTGTTCAACACATGAGGGACAAAGAAGAAGAGAGACAACAGTGAATATTGTGGATGGATGACTTTTGGTAGGGCACCCATGGCAGAGGGTCAGCAGTCTTTGACAGAGGAATTGTATTGGTCTCTTCTCCCAAGTAACAAGTGATAGGACAAGAGGAAATGGGCTCAAGTTGTGCCAGGGGAGATTTAGATTAGATATTAGGAAAAATGTTTTCATGGAGAGAGTGGTTAGGCATTGGAACAGACTGCCCAGGGAAGTGGTGCAATCACAGTCCCTGGAAGTAGTCAAAAAACATGTGGATGTGGTGCTTAGGGACATGGCTTAGAGGTGGACCAGGCAGTTAGGTTAACAGGTTGGGCTCGATGATCTCAGAGGTCCTTTCCAACTTTAACGATTCTATGATTCTATGATTTACTTTGATATAATGAGGAAACTAGGGGGGGGATGGGGGGGGTTGAACCTGTCATCAGACTGTTTAGTAAAAGGATCGTACTGATTCCACATTTGTTGAGTCAGTGGCCAATGTGGGGTGAGCATCAGGAAAGCCAAAAAGAAGAAGAGAGATGAGATCAGACTGAAACCCTATAAAAATAGCTGTGCTCTCTGCCCTGAAAGGAAAGGTTGACTTTAAAAACATCTGCTGGAAAAAAAATATGTAGAAGATATGCATACATTTTTTAAATGCTAGTTGGACTCTAGAAACCAATGTAAAACACCTGCAGGCTGGCTAGACCAGTATAATTATCTACTCTTTATATTTTTCTCATAATAGAAACTTTACCCTTATTGCAATAGAGAGCTGTATAAAAGTAACAGAGTAGGAAATTATCTCCATGGTGAAAAGGACCTCACTGTTGTGACAACTGATGTACATTAGAAACTTTCCGACAATATAACCATCGTGTCAGAGTAGAAAATATTCTATTCTGTATCACCCTTAAATTCACCATTACAACTGTTGTAATATCTTAGTCATATTATTTTTGGAGATCACAGGCAAAACTGAATGTTAACTCAGTTATTGCTTCTTACTAGATGCTGATTTCATGATGTGGGTTGGCTACACAATAGACAAGGATGATCTTTGAGCAAAGATAATCCTTCATCCAAGGAGCTTAAAAGCTGGACATATTTGCAGGCACTTAGTGAAATACCACCATTTGGAGAGTTAACATTATGAACTCAGCTCCTCCACATAACAAGAGTTTCTTCAGCTAGTGTTTGTATTTCACTGCATACCAGTGCAGTGAAAGGCATTTCCCTTTTTTATTCTGAGATTAAAAAAAGAGATGCTACAGAAGGACTCAATTCCTAAGAGAAGTTATGCTGCTCTATTCGCCTTCATCATTGCTGGGGCTTTTGCCTAGCCAAATTAGGTGTCTTGTGCTACCCATGTTCTTACCCTACTATTTCAATGTCACTTCATACCTAAAAGGATCCTTTATAAATAGCATTAAGGAATAGAGAGAAGTGTATAGAGAGGTACTACAGCACAATGGGAAGTAAACATTAATTACTGATACTGAACCATAGGTTTGAACACACAGTCTCATTCTTCATGTACAGCACATTTCCTAGTAAAGATCTGCATTGGCCTGATGCTGAGGGAGGGCTGGTGGGTGAGCCACCAGATTCCTTTCCTTTCTTCCTTTCTGTCCTGTAGGTACTTATTCCAGATTTATGCCCTTTGAAAGAGGACTATGGCAGAATTGTCACTGTGAACCTTCATATGCTGCTCCACCAAGTTTATGTCAGACTTTACATTAGCCCACACCAACACATATTTTTGTTCTGGGAAGCCACAGCACTAATATAACCAGGGATGAGGCAGCATTATCACCAAGCTGATCTAAACCTTTCCCAGGCTGCCCTCTTCACCTGTGCTATACGTGCCTGTATTGTAACCTGGGGAACTGTTCCCCGTATTTCTGATTCATGGGTCATTATTGCTCTTTACATAGGTGAGATTTGAATGAAACAAGATTGATCACTGCAATGTTTGAACCATTCTTTGATTGTCCATCTGCTGGATGTTTCTTGATATTCAGTTTGAAAACTGAAGAGCTCTGAGCCAGAACAGTACTTTGGAGAACCACCTCTTGGATATTTATTCAACCATTAGAGCAGAAAATCTGATTCCTAAGGCAGCTCCCAACATGTAGGTATCCCTTTACACAGCTAGGACCTTGATATAGGGAGACAATATATGCATTAAAGTTATCTCATTTTCCTTTCACTTCAAAAGGGGTTTCGAAGGACCTGTCTTTGCAAATCCCCTTTTTCCTCTCTGGTTCTTTAATCCAAAGAAATACAGTATATTAATGCTAAAGTGAACTGATATAAAAAAGGAAGATGTGGCAACTACTCCCAAGCTTCTTCAGGGATTTTTCACTCTGCTTTTTTCTCCACCTCTGCATTATCAAGTGAAAGAAAACGTTGTCATTACCTTTCTTCTGCAATGTAAACGAGGTAAGGCGTTTTCTTCTCAGTTCTACTCTGCCTCCCTGCTTAAAGGATCGATTCCTAATTGGACTTTTCCTTAAATGGTCTAGCAGACATTTTGAAAACTTTCCTGTATTTTGAGTCTACATATATTATATGAAGCCCCTGTTTTGATAACCCTATGGCTTCTGTTAGATTGCCAGTTTTCTATAGTCATGCCAAACCACATCGTACCAAGCACATGGAGAGTTCTTAGGCTCATGATAGACAAGAGTCAGCAATATCAGACATGGTAGGGAAATTTATAAACAGGACTATAACTTTTATGGCAGAGGCAGTAATCCTTCCACACTGCTCAGCCTGAAACAAGTGGTGGGTAAGAACCAACTGGAGAGAGTCCAGATGACAGTAATGGAAAACAAAAATGTGGAAAATATTTTCCCTTGAAGAAATCTGTAGAGCATTGGGGTTGCTTAGATATGAAAAAACTGGGGACGAAGCACTGCAGCAGTGTTCTGGCAAAAATATTGTCTAAGTCCCTTATGGACAAGTTTTGAAGAAAATGATATAATTAAATAAACTCCTAATACTAAAGATAGCCAGGCTCTGAATTCATTGCCTTGCAAGGCTGTGAAACAGCCATCATTAATCCCACGTTTCAACAAGAAATGAATGGGATTATAAAACAATCCTCAAAAACAGTATTTCCCATGGCGAGTTCTTTGCCCAGTTTATAATTCTTGACATATTCACTGTTTTCTCCAATTGAATGAATATTTTATCTTGCAATCTAAATATACTAGCTTTCACACACTCATCTACTAAACCCATGTTTTCAAAAAAATGGGATACCAGCTGGGTGAACATACCCCAGTTTACCTTTGGTGCAACCATGCAACTCAGCCCAGGGTACAGCAAAGAGCGCGTCTGTAGCAGCAAACACCACAGGACACTTCTCCCCTCTGTGGTATTACTGGAAGCATTTCTTGCAAGATGAAGAGTATCATCAGCAGTTCCTAAGTAACAAAGGAGAAAAGATTCCTCCCCCGTACCAGGATGTGTGATTATTAAGCGGTTCTGAGCAGATACCAATAAGTCAAGCCCCGAAGCTGCAGCATATGCTATTCAACCATTAACCAGTTTCCTTCCCATCCGGCCAATTCTGCCTGCAGACCTCAGAAACCTGCCACCCAAAAGCCTGCTGTCTAATTAACTGAATTTATCTGAAGGATGAGTAACTGAGGAGACACCTGTCAGCTTGAGGCAATCTGGGTGGGAGGTTGGCTGTCCTTAGAGAGGCTATGAATGATAATGGAGCTAAATTTGGAGAGGTAAATTCTTCTGATGTGAGAAGTAATCATACGTGAGGTATGTATTGTTGGCTCTTAACTGAGGATGACAACAAAATGTAGTGGGAGTGTTGTGATAGAGATGCACTGAGCCAGGTGCCTGAAAACTCAACCATGTCAGCTGGATTAGAGTCAGTGCTCCAAAGTCAAAGCACCAGTTGTCGCTCTTTGCATACAGGAGGATCTTTTTTGTCTCATTGTCAGCATCACCAAGGTTGTGACAGAGACAGTCAGAAGGCAGGAGACAGCGCCCAGTTGCCTTTAGCCCTGAGGTGGGATAATCTGTCATTTAGGACCGTCTATTGTTGCCATGATGAGTTGCAATCCTCCTCTCGCCTTAACATTTACAGGGTAAGGCTCATTTACCCTGATGTTCATACAACAGTAAATGGAGATTGTCCTGGTTTCAGCTGGGATAGAGTTAATTTTCGTCTTGGTAGCCGGTATGGGGCTGTGTTTTGGGTTTAGGATGAGAACAATGTCGATGATACACTGATGTTTTGGTTCTTGCTAAGTAGTGCTAAGCTGTTGCTAAGTAGTCGCTAAGTAGTGCTTACACTGGTCAAGGACTTTTCAGCTTCCCCTGCTCTGCCAGGGGCACAAGAAGCTGGGAGGGAGCACAGCCAGGGTTGGGGGGGGGGGTGCTGACCCAGACTGGCCAAAGGGCTATTCCATACCATATGACGTCATGCTCAGTATATAAGCTGAGGGAAGAAGAAGGAAGGGGAAGACCATTGGGTATGATGGTGTTTGTCTTCCCAAGTAACCGTTATGCATGATGGAGCCCTGCTTTTCTGGAGATGGCTGAACACCTGCCTGCCGATGGGAAGTAGTGAATGAATTCCTTGTTTTGCTTTGTTTGTGTGCACGGTTTTTGCTTTGCCTATTTAACTATTCTAATTTATTTTACTTCAATTATTGAACTGTTCTTGTCTCAACCCACGAGTTTTCTCCCTTTTACCCTTCTGATTCTTTCCCCTATCCCACTGGTGGGGAGTGAGCGAGCGGCTGCGTGGTGCTTGGTTGCTGGCTGGGGTTAAACCACGACAGAGGTCTTCATAGTTTGGCACAGTTTCTCACATTTATCAGAAGCCCCAGAGATGTTTAGCAAGTGGAAATTTTAAGAAATGCATAAAACAGAGAATTTGCCCCATTACTTTGGATTCTTTTTGACACCTCAATCTGAGTGCAACACAGCTAAGCATCAATCCATACCCTGAAACACTGCACAACTAAGCATCATCACCTTGTGATAATGCTCCTAAACAGTACTGCCATGCACTGCTGGCTTGTTGGCAGTGCACACTTGTGACAGCTTGTAAAAACTCCTTCACAGAGTCACGATCCAACAGTTCACGAATGTCTTTGTTGACACCTATCAGAGTATCGTGCTGCCCAGGTGCATGGTGCAATCCTACGCTTCTCTAGGCAAGCACACGACTCTGAGGGATGATATGCTGCCAGTGTGTTATGCTTTAGCATCTTTCTTTTTTTTTCTGTGAGGCTTAGGGAGTTAAAACAACTTTCATTTTGCTTTTACAGCATGCAGTTCTTCCAGTTTGGCTCTTCACATCATGCACATACATCTGGCTACCCTGAACAAATTCTGAGGGCTACTTGTGCTTGAATGTAAGGTGGTTTAGTATGTTCTGCTCAGCTCTTTTCATCATTAGAGATTCCTGTTCTATTACTCTAATTGTCTGTCAGCACCCCAAACTCTTGCTTTGCTTTTATTTACGCTAAAGTGCAGTCTGCACAATATGATCCAGTTCAGATTAGGTACTAGCATCAGTTCTCAGACAGTCTGTGAAAAATCTGGCCCTAATAAGTTCTCTCAATTCATGATACAGCTGCCTTGTATATGCTGCTGTTTTTTTCTAGGCTTTCTGGGGAAAACGTGCTGTCCTTGTGAATTACAGCTAGTTCCTTTAAAAAACAAAGCAGTTTCCCAAATTTTTCCTTATAATGCTTCGCACTCTTCTCCTGTTCAAGTAAAAAGTATTTGGCCACTTTTTTCTGCCTCCTTTCTGAGAAGAAATGCAAGCATGCAAATACAAATTATCTAATAAAGGATGAGTTTACTCTCTTCAGCTAGGATAATAGGAAGGTCTCTCTCCAGATATTAAATGTCATTAAAATTGTAGGAATTTAGATTATACCCTTTTATTATATTCAGCTAATATTCACTATGAGTTCTAAAAATTAGTAGGAGGATGGTTATATCCACACAAAGAGATCTCATTTCCTTAGGAAACCAGGCTAAGTACACAGTTCCTGCCCCATGAGCAGAGATGATGAAAGAGAAGATGAGTAGGAAACTAAGTAATGGGGAGGAGATCACAGCCACAATATAAAACCGTGTGAGGATGGGGTTTTTTTTTCTGCATTTTCCTTGATCAGTTGAGCTTTTTTTTTCTCCTTATTACAGACATGTTATAAATGAGAGGTGGTGCCACCTATTCTGTGTTACAAGCAGCAATCCCAGCACACAAACCCAGTGACTAGTAGATCCTAAGAGGAGATAGACTGCCACAGAAAATTCAGACATTTTGATAACCATTTTCTTTCCCCAAATTAGAGCCTTAAAAGAAAGACCTTGGCACTTTTGACCTACAGTTGCACAAGTTCTCACCAGGGAGACTAAACAAGCTACAGTATCCTTCAGAAGAGCAGGAACTACTTCCCACTATGGAAAGACCAAGAGTCCCACATCAGATGTGCCTTTCTCTCCTTCCTGGGTACTCAGGAAACCACCTCTGCCTTAATATTTGCCATATGTCCCATCTCCACTCCTTCCTCCCCAGGGGTACCTACAGAGACTGCTTGAGCCCCATTGCTTGGCAAGACTTGTCACATCCTAGCCAGCACAACCTCTCTGGCACAGCATTAACGCATGCCACGGCAATCAACTTTCTACATTCTAACTGGCTTTGCTCCCCTCTGTTCCTCTCCTCCCTTCTTCTAATTCTTCATCAAAATACTTTCAGGCCCCTCAGCCCCTTAATAATCATCTAAAAAAGAGAGAAGTTACACATTTTGCAGTGAAAACTGGCAAAATGTAATTAAGCAGCTGCCAGTGATGTCTGCTTTCTATACTCTCAGCAGCTGCATTACACATCCTTGCTCTTCTCCCTGTGTACCTCATTTGTTGCCCTATAATCTGCCATGATCTATTAGGCTGAAAATTGTAGTCAGTGTTCCTCATCAAGGCAGAGCCTGTTGGCTGCACACTTAAGTATTGCTGAAACCACTCAAACTGTCCCTGTGACTAAGGAGTGCGTGGCTCTCTTATGGGTCCCCCACACAGGTGGAGGTCGAGCCTCCTGCCCTATTACACAGCAGTAGACCTGTAGATGGCTGTGTAAGTAAGCCTGTATAATGGTTTGGCTTTTTTTTTTAAACATCACAGACTTTAGCTCCTGTCTTCATGTGCTAACAGGTATTCTTTTGCCTCCAAGGCTATCATTAATTTGTAATTTCAATATTATATTGTGTTCCTTGTTCATCTAATTGGGTTCATCTTGTTTAGCTGTCTTCTCTCTGCTTCTAATAGTAACTTGCTATTTTTAACATTGGAGCAGCCTTTCATACAGCCAAATTGCCCACTTCACATAATCTCTAGTCTTCTTTTTCCAGTTATCTGTTGCACCTTAATTATGATGGTTCAAGAGAACATATCATATAATTACATCGAATATCAGTTATCCCCACAATGTGTTGTTCTAACTGTGGTCTTTGAACTATGCAGAGTCTATCAGATATTGTACTTGGTATTTGCCTAAGCCTCTCTCTGTGTTGACAAAGCAAAATTACATCGCAGTGCATAAAGCACTACTCTATACCACTGCATCATACTATAAAGCGCAGATAGTAAATAGAAGAAAACTCTAAGAAGGCCATCACCATTCTCTTTTGCCATAGGACATGCTGATATTTATTGACTTCTTAATTCTCTTGTTCAGCAAAGCGTTAGAGAATCCAAGCACTACACAGCATTTATGTGGTTTTCTTTCATTAGTTAGCTACAAAAAAAATTGCTTGGTTTACGTAAAACTGTAGATATGAAACTTCAGACATCTAAAATTATCCCCACAGCTGTTTTCAGTTTCAGTTGAGGTAAACAACTGAAACTGGAAAATCAAATAGCTCCTCCACATTCTAATCTTCCCTTTGAGAAAGTGGATGAATTGCTCAGGATTCAGGTTTGGAGTAATCAGTTTGGGAAAAGAAAGATTCAGATTTGGGTCTTCTCTCTTGCAGATATTCTTCTCAAGGCATTGAATTTAGTGTCAAAGGATGGTTTCCTCTCTGTGTAAGAGGACTGTTTACTTCCACCACAGACATGATCATGATACAAAATTTGTTCCTTTCTGAGCACAGTCAGAGGAGTACCAGAGGCTCACCAAGTTCTTTAAAAGAAGAGGCAAAAAGCATCTAATTTCAGATTATCTTGGTCCTTGCAACCCTGAATACAACGGGGATGGACATGATACAAGACTCATTAGTTCACATGCATTTCCCTTCCGAGCAGCTGCAGACAGCTGAATGTGTGAAGTTACACATCTTCCTCCCAAAGCTCTGATTTACTCGGATCCCATTTTACTCACTAACTCCTTTCTTCCAGAACCTCAAATAGTTCTGGCCTCTCCACTCCATGATTAACTGTCTTGTTGTGATGGGGTTAATGCATTGCATTTTGGATGTGAAAATATGTTCTTTTTCAACCCATTTCTGCAGTCAACATTACTGACACTCTCTTAGGTGCCAACTACCACAGTTTCTGCTTATTTCATCTCTCCCAGGTGACTCTTTAGGGGACAGATTTCATATGACCAGAAGATGAGTTAGGGACTGATAGTTACAACAAGTCCTTATCCAAATCTTGCGTCTGCTCCTTCCCCTCCTAAGATTATAGCTGACTTTCATCTGATCTGCATGCACTTCCTGAAGCCCAGTGCCTCAAATCACCACAAACACTGCACATCAGAGATACACCGAGACTTTTGTTCAGAAATCACAAAGTTGATTATATGTTCTATGGAGTTGTTTCTGTCAAACCCCAAAGCACCCCAGGGCACAGCAGTATCTATATAGCAACTGTCTGGTTGACTGCTTGCATTAAAGTGTGCTATGACTACATGAAGGTAAATCCAGCAACACACCATCCAGACTGAAGAGTGCTTTAGGGTGGGTTGCCTAGGTTTATGGTACCTGCCAGGTGGCCATCTGCATGTTTAGTCACACCAGTACCATATAGGCAGGTTGGCATCGTGCTACCTCTAGTAAAACAGTCCTAAATTAACCATTCTCTTGATAACTCTGGGACTGAGTAAAAGGAAAGCATTGCCCAGGGTTACAGTCACAGACAAGTACTCAAATTAAAAAAGGGGACTTAGCAGAATGGCATGCTGTCCACCGTCCTTATCCTTCAGTACCATTGCACTTTAATGCATTTTAATTCCTACAGGTGAAGGAAATCTGATTAGGATGGACACCCCCCTATGAAATCCATGAGAAACAAGGTAGAAGCATGCCTATAGGTACTAGAAAGGCAAGACAGTCCCCTGCACTTGAAAGCCTGCAGTATATATATATGTGGGATATGAACACATAAGCGAACAGCAAACATTGAAGAACTCCTGCTGCTGATAACTGACCCTCTCCTCTGGAAAGTCACAGGTATGACTGTAGTTTTAGAATATAAGCCTAAAAGAAAAATTGCTTTGCATTTTATCTTTTTAAAACCAAAGATTAAGCATGTAATATCTAACCATTAGAACTGATTTCACACTAGGGCTGTAACATACATAAACACTAACATTACAATCCCAGCCGACTCATTGTCCTCTGTTTTGTGCTCTGAAGAATAAAAGCCGGCTAATGGCTTCCCATATCTCTTCTACAGCAAGAGACTTTCTCTGAATAAGCAGGCTGCTGGAAAATATAAAATCAAGCAGCTGCATACTAAATACCAACAGCTGCAGAAGCGCCTTGCTGAGCCATTGGTAGCACGTGCCACTCACTTTATGTAGAGTTGCTTGGGAAGGAGATTTGTTAGACAGACAGGCTACAAACAGAAGGGAAACATTTTCCTTCCTGGTGCTGTTTTTAAATCCCCTCTTCCCCATCCTTTCATGGCTCAATTTCCTTTTTCATGTTAAACAATGGCAGAAATTAATATGATAATACTACTGAAATAAATTCTATAGAGATAGTTTCTCAAGTCCTCCCTTGTCTGGGAAATCCCTCCCTCTCCTCAAAAGCAGAAATACATAGGAGTTTCATCTTTTGAAACTTGTATGTATGCAGTCTGTCTGTGATGGTGATGGCTGCCCTGCATACAAGGATTTGCCAGGGCCAGCAGACACAATTTGCCCACAGTTGGTGGGGAGGACCTGCAGGGGCCACCTGTAAAGGACAGGATCATCTGTGCAAAGTCCAGTTGCAGCCCAGGGTTCCCAATAGCAGCAGCTCAAGACTACAGTGAATAGGACCTACCATTGCTGAAATGGAACATGAGAAACAGCAGTTGTTTCAGGCCCCACCGCTTTATTGTCCATCAAAATGCTCCCTGACTAGTAGCAACCACTGGAGGACTCTCAGAGACCTGCTACTTACACAGAATCACATATTTCAGATATTTCCAATGATCTGGGGATCTGAGCCCTTGCTGGTATTACCCAGTCTTGAGGTTTTAGGGAGTGTAAAACTTGTAGGCAAGTTACCTTAAATCGTCTTTAACTCAAGGTACGTTATGAAAAAAGCAACTTCCCAAATTCAAAACAAGACAATGCAAGACAAAAAGGATTATAAAGACACAGTCATATAGAATCAAAGGGAAATAAAATAAGTTTCTGAAGATTTAGATCAGGTATAAGGGAATATTTTGCCTTGGGTTGTTTAGCTAACAAGCTGACAGGCTCCTCACAATCTTCCCAGCTGAGTATTTCTCATACAACTCGCATTCTCGTTACAGAAGGGATTCAGAGTCTGAGAAACCCACTGGCTAAACTGGTGTTCAAACCCCCCAAAACATCTTCTCTGTAGATCAATCCTTACTTTTTATAAAAACCTGTTAAGTGGCTACCAGGCTTTAGAGACTGACATGCTCTACAGCACCAAAGGAGGCATTCTGCTACAGAAATTTGATATGACAATGTATTAATCAAAATTGGGAAGGTGGGAGTCATGAACTTGCTGAATCCTCCAGGCCCCAAACAAAGATAATGTCAGATTTGCTCCCTTCATTCCTTGAGTTTTCAGCGAGGGAAGCTCTTGCCAGGTCTGTCAGAAGGCTATGTCCTCTCTGTGCCCTAGAAGTGCTCCTTACTGGTTCATGGTGGAAGGACTGGGAACCTGGTATGATATCCAGAGCCTCACAGTGGAGAACACCACTGCAGCTGAGTGTGAGCCCAGGCTGAGCTGAGCACACCCAGACTTTGATGAACTGTGCTGAACTCAGATTATTAACAGATTAAAAACTCTCTGATTCCCAGACTATCCAAATCTAATTCATACGATTGGAAAGTACAATGTGAGTCCAAAGCATGGTACATATCTGCTGATCCAGACCTGGTGAATGTTTTTCCCCAGTGTCACACTCTTATCTGGCCAAAGTGGAAGAGAGATGCGTAAGTAGGAGAGAGAGATACAGCAACAATGAGGGAGTAACAGGAAAGATTTGGTATCCTGTTGAAGGTATCAATTGCTTCCCCAGTTTACCAGCTATTGCTCTTGGCCTTAGAACAAGAAGATGCAATCAAGACAACTTTGCCTGATATATTTGTCTTCTGGAGTGATGATACTGAGCTCCTCTACCCAACCAGCCTTAACAAATAGGCCTTTAAAACGAAGGAACCATTTTATCCTTGACCTCCTGAGAGTGATTAAGCATGATAGTCGTATTTAATAGGAAGAAGCCTGATAGGTTTATTCCTGTAATACAGAAATCTCTGCTAATTTCTATGTAGTTTCCCAAACAGAGTATACAGACACATATTGAACAACTCCAGTGATATAATCAGAGATACAGAAGTAAAGAATTTGACTTAAAATTTCCCACAAAAAGACCGACTCTTGATAACCTCTGACATCCTTACTACTCCCACCTGATCGCTCAGGGTGGATCATCCTGGACCCTTGGTTCTGGCATACAGTGAATACCCTATTAGAAGTCTTTATTTAAGTGTGATGAACAGTAATTAATAAATGTAAAGAGGAATTTGAGATGGTATGAGTTTTTTAAAAGTCATCTGTAAAAGAACAAAAACTGGATATATTTTCGTCAAAACTTTCCCCCTCACAATGTATACCAACATCTCTTTTATATACTGGTATATAAAAGGACTTGATTTTGGTAGACCACAGCATAATGAAATCATGTTACAAGAATGTACATTCTGAGAACTCACAGTTCTTTAAGACTGACATTTCTAACATAGGCAACCTGGTTATCCTTTAAGGAAAAGCCAGAATGCCATTTTTTCTTCAGAAGTTTTCTGCCTGTCTTCAGTGATATTGGTACTAGCAGGAAATGTAGTCTTCTAACAATTTTTCCAATTCTTCCAAATACTTCTTGTCCATAAATCCACCTTACACTATCTAAAAATGTCACACTTTTTAAATGCCTTGCCAACACGCATCTTCATTAGTGCCTTATTTGCAATACTCTTCATTTTGATAAATAGTTACGTACAGAAAAGTGTTTGAAAAAATCATCTCAGCATGCAAATAGGAAGTCTGACCACTGTTTCTGTCAAGAAAGTTTCCAATTACCTTGTTGGTATGCCAGATTAAAGAACATTGTGCCAGGCAGATTTTAGTCTTCTGCCAGCCAAAGGAGGGGAAATATTCTGGATTTATAGAAGTACAAATCTGATCAAAACCATGCCCCACCCTCTATTAATACTTCATTTATTCTCCACAGTTGCACCACATTTAAGCCAAGCTCTACCTACCCTCATTTCAAGACTAAATTAACAAGCAGCAAGCAGTTTGTGCTGCTGTGCTTTTCCTGTATCCTAAAGCTAAGTTTCTGTGCAATGTTAGTTCCAGAGTTTTATTGCAACTTAAGAAGCAAAAACTAATACACTAAGGAGAACAGCAGGAAAGAAACATTCATAGATAGAGACAGACAGAATCTGAGCTTCAGAATCATGTCAGGCTGAATTATAGCATTTATCTAACAGTGATGTCTGCTGAGTAGTAACAGACAATAGTGCAAGTCTGCCAAAAAGCAAACCATTAAAATGGGCTCCTCCTCAAGTGCTGTTCTCCACAATCTCTCTTTCTGCCTGTCGAGTTTTGTAATTGTCACATTTGTTAACTTAAAAAGATATAGAAATCATATAGCTTTCAGTTATAAAAGCAATAATGAAAATAATGGCTTTACTTGATAACGCCCGGATAATTTTGTGGAAGGAAAGGCTCAGGTAAAACGCAATGATTCAGGGAAGAGTTTGATCTGGAGTCAGATATTCACCATAGTTCAAGGTTCAATGAATAAACAGACAGTATTTCTACCACAGTCATCAGCTGGGGTGTAGCAAAACGGAGACCGTTCAAGAAACTTACCTTGCCCACATGTTACCATCCACTTTTCAGGATCTTTTGTCCTCCACCTGTGAATAAAAAGAAGCATTTCATTGTGATGCTGTAATCTTCTCCTGGAACTTTTCATCACCAGGGGAACTGAATACGCACGTGTAACCTAAGGGTGACTTTAAACTATCATACACATCAGAGGAAGTAGCAGCTGATGTTTTGACAAGGCATCGTCAAACATATCATGGAGTATCCTCCCCCAACCCCATCCCCTTACTCACCAGTCTGACAAAGAGTTTTCTCCTGAATCTGGAGACAAAGCACTAAATCTCTGCACCCAAGCTACAAAAAAAGAAAAGATAAATATGCCTGACAAAGGTTCATTACATTCGTCTGCTTCCAGAAAACATATTAACTATCCTCAGCCAATTCATCCTCTGATCAGAGGCACATGTGCACTTTCTGCTTCGGTCTAGCTCATTAAGGCCATCTCTATATTCTCTTTCTCCTCCTTTTCCCCAAATGTTGTGAAATTTAGTCTTTGTAAACTTCTGTCCAATTAGAGTATAAAAATACATAGAGTGACATATGAATTCTGCTTTTAAAGAAAAAAACACCTTGAAATGCCAGCCACTTTTCTCTGCACAATTGCTATGAGAATACCAAAACATCTTCCCCAAGTCCATTCTCCTGGCCAAGACATCACATTTAATGAAGTGCACTGTTTGTTTGCTAAAACTCAGCAGTGCTAAACACTTTTTTATTCTTCTGATAAAGCCCTGACAAGTGGTTGAATGATATAGTCAAAGGTGAGAGAACCTGGGCAGAAGAGAGGAGCAAATAAAGGGAGGCTGTCTTTTCTGCTATCGTTTTGCCTCCTTAGCACAGAGCACTACTCACAAATATGATTCCCTCTAAATTCCAGCTGTCACAGAGCTGTCAGTGTCTTCGTGCCAAATATGAATTTCCTGCTAAACCACTCACTCATCTCAACTCCATGTACTGTTCATGTCACTAAATGGCTGCATAAAAACAGTTTCTTTAATACCTGTGAATTAAGTGTTACACGTGGAGCAGTATTCCAGCAGAGAAGATCTGAAATTTGTTACCTTAGCAACAAAAGCATGTTAATATAATATGTATGTGTGTTTACATTCATTTATTTCTTCAGAGGTTTTACATGAATGAAAATACACTGAGAGATATTCCCAGTTTCTAAACCTGGGATTTCAGATGATGTGAGCAGGAGTCAGGCTGGTTAAGAACATCATGAGCGGGTCACATCGCTATTCACCTCCAACTCACCTAAGCAGAATCCTCTCAAACTGAGACAACCAGAGGTTACTCTAATTCTCAGCCAGCACAGATGGGGTTTGTCCTTCATTGTGATTTCTAGATTATTTCTGTTTCAGGTAAGGGTATTTGTGTGCTGGACCAATTTGCCACAAGCTGTACTGCTTTATATCTTTCACAGCTCCCATAGGGTGTCCAGGAGTTCATTCAACCCAACAACATAACTCAGCTCAGCCTACAGATTATCTAAGGATTCCTTCTAGAGGAGAAATGCTCATATATATCGATAGTTTCAGCCATATCTTAAATCTGAACTCACCCAGTATTTTAATACATGGTATAATATAACATATTTTAGCAGAAATGTATCTGTTTCAAACAAATCAACATGTTATAAAGAATGCTGATCTTTCATTTGCAAACCTGGTCAAAGCAAACTATTCCTTCTGTACTCTATATTTTTCACAAAGAATTTGGTATATTACTTTTTAATGTAAAAAATGTACCAGGACAATCAGGCTGTTGCAGATATCTCAATAAGCATCTGTTACCACTCAGAGAGAAGAAGATGTGACACTGAAAGCCGCAGAAGCATGTTGTCACCCACAGCCCAGATGAAGTCAAATACAGCTGAGCCCCAAGGCCTATTTCTACAAAGCAGAACCGCATGGCCTTTGCTGAGCTCTGTTGGAAAAATGTCACTGGGCTGTGAGAGAGTACATAAGCTAAGCCACATAGGAAAAGAAAAGAAAACAAACAAAACGAGAAAGACAGGAAATTTTTGAGATAATAATAGTAACTCAAGTGAGAAACAATCACGTGAAATGGCATAAAACCCTGAGAAAACATTGACATTTCAGAAAATGGTATTCACCAGACGAGCACGTTGAGCAGGCAATGGAGTTCCACACCCCTCATCTCACTGCCCACTGCCTGGCCAACACAGACGCCTTGAGTGCCCATACAAGAGTGAGCATTTTAATGTTCAGCTTAGTAATATGCTAGTCCTAGCTCCTACTATGCGTATCACCCAATACATAGCTGTTGGGTGCTTGAGGAGACCCCTGCTTGCAGGTCTCTGCACACGGTGAAGATGCCCAAACAAAAATGAGCCGGCAGTGGGAAAGTCAGGCTGCAGGATCCTGTGATAAATACTGCATGTCAACTGTGGGGAGGATAGAAGTCCCCCAGAAGTTACTGAACTCTTCCTGTTCTGCATGTTAAATCTTTGATATCTTGGCCCAATAGTGTTTTATGCAAATATATGGTATTATTATGAACTGTCCAGAGAACTTTCAAAGAAAAGAATATTCTCAGACCAGACACCACTCCACAAATTTTAGAAATGGGACAACTAGCACCATGATGTTTGCTATGCTGGCTTTGTGGCAACCGGCAGTTGAAGTCTTGGCCTCATCTGAGCCTGTGGTGCTATTGTCCCTGAGTTACCAGAGCGTGATTCCACCTAGCACACTTTCATATGGTGCATATCAGCAACTCTGTTGGGAACTAGCAACATACAAAATTGATTTTTTTTTTCTTTTTCTCCTGAGTGGTCCTTCATTATCTTGAGGGAAAGGTTATTCTTTTATTGGTTTCAGGCAGCAATGAAAAGAAAGAAATGCAGTACTCTGATGTGTTCACAGGAACAAAGGATGACAAAACCAGAACACAAGCAAAAGGCAACAATGCTCCAGAGAGTTTCTCCAAGCCATTTAATTAAATATTACACTGGCTTCCAATCATGTAATCCTGGTGGTGTCTTGAAGCGTTTGAAACAATGGAGCAGAATTTGGTGCTCTGTTGTGCCGGTTTTGGCTGTGGTAATTTTCTTCATAGTGGCTATTATGGGGGTATATTTTGGATTTGTGCTGGAAACAGTGTTGATAATAGAGGGATGGTTTCGTTACAGCTGAGCAGTGCTTACACAGAGTCAAGGCCTTTTCTACTCCTCACTCCACCCCACCAGCGAGGAGGCTGGGGGTGCACAAGAAGCTGGGAGGGGACACGGCTGGGACAGCTGACCCCAACTGACCAAAGGGATATCCCACACCATATGACATCATGCTCAGCATATAAAGCTGGGGGAAGAAGAAGGAAGGGGGGGATGTTCAGAGTGATGGTGTTTGTCTTCCCAAGTAACCACTAAGCATGATGGAGCCCTGCTTTCCTGGAGATGGCTGAACACCTGCCTGCCGATGGGAAGTAGTGAATGAATTCCTTGTTTTGCTTTGCTTGCGTGCACAGCTTTTTCTTTACCTATTAAACTGTCTTTACCTCAGCCCATGAGTTTTCTCACTTTTATTTTTCTGATTCTCTCCCCACTCCCACTGGGAGGGAGAGAGCAACTGTGTGGTGCTTAGTTGCTAGTTGGGGTTAAACCACTTTGAGAAGAGGATCAAAATGGTCTCAGCATAGACAACCAAGAGGGATGTAGACTTTTGGCTTCAGTTAACTGGCAGAGAAAGAACTGGGGCTCAGACAGGACAATCTTTCTATCAGTCTGTAAACAATCAACTGAAAACAGCAAGGCTGCATCATGCTTCCTAACTCACCTAAATGGAGCAGACAGGGAAAAAGGAAGTATCACTGCTTGGCAGCAGCATTTCAGTCCATTACCAATGGATTGTGTCACTCAGCAGGACCATGATCCCCTCCACTCTGCTGCAGAGTCAAGGAAACAAGCACACATACACAAGCAAACGCATAAACTGTAGTCTAGCTTTCATAAGGCTGAATGCTAAAGCAATGCCTCAAAAGATGGTCCTTGTCTCTTCTTTCCCAAAAATGTTAGATGGTGGTTGGATTTTTGTCTTTTGGTTGGTTGAGGCCTTTTAGGGGTAAGGGGAAGTCTGTTTGTTTTAATAAAGATTAGGAGATGTGAAGAAAAAACAAAAAAAAAGCAAAATCCTGCTCTGTAGAGCAGTTGGACGCACAGCATGGATGTGCATTGCTAGGGTTTCTTGCTCCACCTTACAGGAGGGAAGGCACTGGGATCAGAAGCAGCAGAGCAGACTCAAGGCTATTGCTCAGTTCTAAGACCTTGAGCATGGGATCCCTCCTTTTCATGGGTGCACAGGCCAAACACAGTCCCCCCCTGTGCATCTACTGGCCTCATAAACAGTCCCAGAAAGCCATATTGTCACTTTGATTAAGGGTGACAAAGCCAACAAAATGCAGAGCAAAGTAACAGCTCTTTTTCAGCTCCAACAAGAAACAGTAACATCAGCAAGTTCTTAATGCCCCATTGACTTTGCTTCTGCATGATAGCAATACAGATGGTATAGTGAAAAACTAGCAGCAAGAGCTACATAAAATGCAGAATTTCAGGACAATTCTGCAGAGTGCCATCCTGTTGAAACACATCTGTTCAGCTACAGATGCAAGCTGTGCTAGTTGCAGATTAATCTAAAATAACAATCTTAAGAAGTTACATTATAGTCTACACCAGCACAAGTGGGGGGTTAAAACAAGCAGAACAAACTAGTAGTAAGTTTTTGACTTTGGACTAACTTTGACTCACATTAGAAGGAGTAAAGTGGAACAAGCCTAAACTGCCTAATGGAGTGCATCTGAAAACAAGTTCGGCCATAAAGCATTAGTCTAGTCAGTGATTATATAGGAGTCTACCACGTTGATTTAATACCTGTTTGTAGTCAGCAATACTTTCTCCATAACACTTAAAAGAGTTGCTTAGCCTCACAAACATTTACTAATGAGCCATATTGTTTGTATGCTGAATTTCTTTAAAAAGAAATCCACAGATTTTTACACCTGAAACCATGGCCTGTTTAGGGCTCTGAATGTTATATTAGAAAAGGAACATAACAGTGAATACCTCTCCTGCCAGAAGGAAGAATGTAACGGACTACAGATGGGTCTAGCAAAAAGCAGCACCTACGTACTGCTGCTACTGATGACTGCAAACAAATATTGCAGTTCTCTGCCTTCTGCGTACGGGGAACAGTATGTTTGCATCTCTGTTCAGCAGGGCACTTCACAGTCCTGCTCTGTAACTCCTGTGCTGCCTGCAGAGCTGGGCAGATCTATGGGTAATTCATAGGAATATCCAGGTAATGCGGCCAGCCACAGCTCAGAGTTCAAATGTTGCAAAAGGCTTGTCTACACCAAAGGGAGAGCTCAAGCACTTTTTCTGGGGCAGGCCCCATTGCTTTGTTGGGTTTTGTCTTAATTTTTTTGAATAAAGAAATGGTAGAGAAGAAAATTAAAGTTTTAGATAAAACTCTACACAAAAGAAATCCTACTAGGCAAATCAAAAAGTGAAACCTCTCATCTCCTACCAGAGATTAAAAATCAGTTAGAAGCTATAAAAACAGTAATAACAAGGCATTGATTCCCATCACAGGAGGAAGGTTTTAGTGGTGTGCATTAATATAACACTAATGATAATGACAACAGTAATGTAAGGGTGTTAAATTCATAGTAAATTAATGTAATTTAATGTTTATTAATGATCAAGAGAAGGGGAAAAATAATGAAATGTGAAATCTGTACTCAGCTGAAAATCATTTAGCACAGCGGGGGCCAAAGGAGATAGCAGAAGGGCTCTTGTTTCAGCCCAGAATGATGAAATGCAATGCACAGAAAATGCACAGTAATCTATATGGAGAGGAATGATGTTAAGTCCTAGGATGAGTTCAAACAGACTAAAACGATGTCAAGAATGCCAAAGCATCCTTGTGAAGAGCCAGTGAACCCCATCTTCTCAGATGACAGTGGCAGTTAAAAAAGTTAACAGATATTAGGTGATGTGGGTAATATATACCTATATACACACACCTATGGATAACATCCTCCTATATTATGCCATTATTTAAGCCCTTCATACAGCTCTATTCACAATCATGTGTTCAGTTCTAATCTCTTATTACTTCAAAAAGTTTCAATGGAAGCGGTGAAAAATATATAAAAAAGGCCTGTATAGAAGACATTAAAAAGAAACATGTCAGAGAGAAGCAATGAATACTACAGACAGTGAAGAGGTGTATCAGACACTTCCAATTTTTAAAGCAGACACTCATGTCTCCTACTAGCTTTCTGGAAAGTAACTGAAAATGTAGTTAATCTGGAAATATGAAAGAAATTTATTTTAAAATCAGACTAATCCTGTGCAGTTCACCACTACAATTCAAAAAAGGCAGTTGAATTTATAGAACAAAGGCAGCATTGGCCTACCTAAGATTAAAAACAACAAACAAACAGACAAACAAAACAAAGCTTCAGACATGGGCACAATTTAGGACTGGAAAAAAACCCTTTAAAATAAGTATTTAATTAAAAATTGTCCAGACAGGGTTTCTTACGCTTTCCTTTAGAGAATCTGGCTGCTTACAGGATACAAGAGCAGAGCGACAGGTTTCCCCTGGAGTGATGTCTGCTCTTTTTGCCTGTACTCCTAAACTGGGTAATTGGGAATTGACATAAAATTCTCTGACATTAATGACAAAGAAAGGTAGTGTATATTCTACTGGATTTTCTTCAAGATTAATATAAGCAGTTAAGATCACAGGCAAACTTTTTTGTACTTGATTTTTATTCCCTGGTGTTTCCAGAATGAGAATAAACATCCTGATCCTGTGCTGCACAATACCCTGTCCCTAAAAAATGTTCCGCCCCACAGCACAGTACAAAACAGGGACAACTCAGCTCCCCCATAGCCCCATATACTGCATAGGAAAAATGTGTGTTCACTAAGGAGCTGTTCGCAGTGTTCAGTTTCAAAGATACCAGGAGAACACAGATGCTAATTTGTAGACTGTAATAACTTGCATGATATTTCTTAGCCCTCTAATTTAACAGCCAGCTGACTTTTCCATTTTTTAAAAACTTTTTAAGAACACATTCTCATTTTCTCATAAAAAATGCAAGTGAAAATTAAGGGGGAAAATAATCTAGGCAATGCCAGAAGAAAAAAAAAAATCATATATATATATAGAAAAAAATGTTATTAGTTGCTAGGTGACAACAATTTTACCTGTTCTGTCAGAGTATTTGCAAAATACTTACAGCCACGAACATGAATGTTTCAAGATCGCATCAATTCTATATCAGGTGAATATACACGAAAAGAAAGAAAATCTTGCTTGAGAAGCAAGTCAATGCTGCAAGCACCAGCAAGAACAAGCTAAATAACGTAGGAGGACCTATTAAAGTTAGAAATGCAGATGGAAGATTATAAAATGAGATTAAATTGATTAGCATGTCATACATATTGTGGGATAATAATCAAAAGGAAAGATAAAACTGCTAGATAGCCGTCATGCTCACAGATAAAGTGCTCTGATTGAGTTTGCAGTGTGAGATGAGAGCAGAAGAACACAATCGCAGGTTTCACACACAAGTTAAACATCATGAAGTTGGATGCTAGCAGTTTTCCAGTGCAGCAGCAGGTAAAATACAGGGGAGACTTGTAGGAACTACACCATCTGAAACACAAAAGCAGCTGCAGGAATTCTGGAAAAGAGCAGAGAAATGGTACCATGGATACCAAGACAGATTTATGCAAACAATTAAAATCATTATATATACCTCGATTAAGGGATTACTGAAGTGAGACACAGTGAAATGTCAGCATATTAAAGCAGAGAGTTGAATAAAAAAAAAATTTCATGAAATTTTATTCTTCCAGGGGATTTTCTTCACTCTAAAAGCAAAAGCAAATGGTTTTGACATGTAAAAATCAACTAAAATGCTCACTTTTGTTATTAATGTACTTCAAAATTAAATATGAAATTAATATTAAAAAATTTTTGCTTTGATGAATTATGTACAAAGCCAATCACCTCAAAGTTATATTCAATCTAGTCACACAGACCCAAAAAAGAACAGTAATTTTCATACAAAATGTGTGAAACGTGCTGTGAGAATTACTCTCCAGACCCTAACTCACTTTGTGACACCACCACCACATTACTAAAAACTAATAGTATAGAAACCGAAGCCAGTGTAATCCTTTATCATGGTAGGGACTAAATGGTATAACTGCCCTGACCTGCGAGGAGGCTCCGTGTCAGCCGGACCCTTGAGCGCATGCTGGCAGCTCACCTGGCTGTCATACCTGCCTGCTGAGGAGAAATCACTAGTGGGGCAGCAGCTCCCTGTAGCTTTAAACGTATAGACACTAGAAAGCATATATTGAATAATTACCCCCTTTCAAATAACTTAGGACAATTACGGTGGCATACTTCACCTATCAGTATGAGTCGTATACTTGGCGGCCACAGGAAAATGCTAGATTTGCTCATCAGCAAATTCAGACAAATCATAAACCAGGTATTAAGTCTCATTTAAAATAGTACAGTACATTAGTGCCTGATTGCTTTCTTAATCACCTTTGTTCTGTACAGAGGATCTTTCTTAGTCATTCTGTTCCCCTATACATAAGAACCCCCATATAATTATGCCGCTTTAACATCGTACTATTTTGGATTAAGGAAGCTCCTCCTCTGCTCTTAGTGACAATTGTTCTACTCTGTACAAGAAATTGGTTATTTTTTCCCAACAACAGAGCTGATGTCCATTGTGATATCAAACACATTGTTTGATTAGTTAAATGGTGATCATTTTCAGAAATCACTACGCGATAATTATCTACCTTTTTCGATACCATGCTTTTAATGAATTTGTCTCCATATATGGTGTCTGAGAACTCCTTGCTAGGCTGTAAGCCTAAATCTTAGCAAAATAATAGAAACTACACCAAATTTCTTTGCCTGACACAAAACTCAGATCTGTTTATCTTCACTGTCACTACCCATCTGTGAAAATGGCTCCCATTGAAATGTCTGTCCTTTTCTTTCTCCTACTTGAATGTAATTTGTTAACTTTGTAGCTCTCTTCATGCTCACAAAATGGTTTCTGTCTATGGCTACATAGTGGCCAAGGCAAAATGGGTCTGATCCTCTTACCAGGCTCCAAGTGGACACACATGCATTCTGAAAAGGATTAGCACAGTGCCAACAATAAGAAATCCCTCTGGCAGCATCAGCAATGAAATGAATCAATCAATAGGTGATCCCTAAGCTTCTTCTGTCTTTGGAGGTTATCCATGTTGAAAAATCAGGGATGCTGTAAAGTCTGCGTGCAGAGTAGCAAAAACGGTGGAGGCTGCATTGCTACTGAATGCAGTACTCTGTGAGACGTACTTGCAAAATATAAAAAAGAACGCATTTACCGCTTACAGCAGAAATTAAGTAAATTGCTAGAATGGCAAACCACGAGACCAATTTTCCCATGTCTTATGAAAGCTTGATCTCTATAAAATATAAAATATACTTCCATCATGTATTTCATTCAGAAGCAGGGTGTCTTCCTTCTTTCATTTAAATATCATTGAATCAGTATATTCTGGTTTTAGTCCTCGAGTTGTGACTCCCAGGGATTTAAAACTAGTGATAATTCATGGCTGAATAGTATTGGTCCAGATCAAAACAAGCAGAGCAAGTGCCACTGTTGCCTGGGAACAAACCTGCCAGTCTTGTTTTATGGTTCCTCTGGATGGAAATATTTCTTCTTTGATGAGGAATATTAATATAACAGCAATGGGACATTTAATGCTGATCTCTGCAGATTATGAAATCTTAATATTCAAAGAACGGAGAGGTTATTTCAACAAACTTTAACTGCTGAGCTAATCTATTCAATGATGAGTTCAAACTCAGTCTGAGAAGAGATGGAGCTGCAATAGGAACTGTTTGTTCCAACATCTGTGTTGCTGTTCCAAGACTTCATAGTAAACAAATATGCACAGTAAAACCTCTTCATGTCTAAGTAATTATTTTAGCTTTTTTTATGAATTGAGCACTAAGTGTGCCTGACTGGATCTGCCAAACTAATCTTCAATTATAAAAATTCATAAATGAAGCAGAAAATATTTTCATTAATTGCAAAATAAATGTACTGAATATCAGCAAAGCTCAATGTGACAGGAGTGCCTTTGGTTTTAAGTTCTTAAGGAGATAAAATGGGTGAGTTTTATTGTTCTTAGGTGCTACTAATCTTTAAGGTTATTCTTAAATAACTCCTCAGTATTTTTCCGTGTACAGAAATTATGATGCCACCTATACCGCCTTTTTTTTAATTAACATGAGCAGGAGTTTCAGGTTTACCATTTCCCCAGTGGGGACATCCCTGGTATTCTCCTTCATGTCTCAGGAAATCCTTACACTTCCCTCATCTTTTTTGTGTCTTAACATTTTTTTTTTCTTATTGGCCTTGAAGACAGTAATTTTGATATCCCCTGGGCAGAGCAGCATTGCATACAATCCATCCTCGTGTTTCATCTCACTCTATTAGCTTCTCTGTCCCGCTCTCAACCAGAAAATAAAATTCCCAATTGCTTTCCTCCAGCTGAAAACAGTCCTAGCTAAAAACTCACCTTTTCCAAAGCAAAGTATGAAAAGTAACTGCAACAATCACAGAGGCTGTGATTCCTGTCCTGAAGCTGATTTCTTCTCTCTGAGCCAGCTAGCTCCCAGCTTCCCGCTGACCCCACCCTGCTGCAGTTTTTAGGTTTCCCTGTCATTGCCTCTGGTTAGGCACTTTTAAGCCATCACCTGGTCTGGAGCACCACAGCATGCAAAAAGCTTTAATCTGAAGAAGGAGGACTCTGGACTCCAGTACCAGACCACTTTTTTCTATTTTATCCGTGTACTAAGCTTAGTTTAGTCTTCACTCAGAAGACAGGCCATTGAGCAGAAATCAAAAAAGGGCAGCTGACCTCAACACCAATAATCTGAGTCCCCTTCCCAAGGAAGCTGGGGTCAGCATCCTGCATGTCCCTGAAGAAGCAAGAACCATGGGCAAGGACCTCTTCTAGTTTCCTAGGTGAGTAGGAAGCCAAATCACTCAAAAGTGTTCATTGAAATTGGCTCATAGTTTTCTTTCAGCTCTTTCAAAATCCCAAGATGAGCAAAACAAATCTCTCACCCAGTTACATGTTTCTGACAGGAACCAACAGCAGAGGCTTAGAGAAAACAAGAAATGAACAGGGAATAGCACTGTGAAGTTTTCCCCACTGTATACTCCCACATTCTGGCAAAATGCAATTCAGAGACTTCCTAAACCAGAACTTGTATCTGTATCCTTATTTTTAATGATACATTTTTTTTCATAAATATATCTTTGAGCCTTTTTAAGCTTTCAAGGTCCACTTCATACTGCAGCAATTGAAGAGTGGCAATGCTTCTGCCTGGCAACAGTTTTCTTTCTTGTATGTTCTATAAAACCGTATGTGATCATTTCAGTTGCTGCCCTGCAGGTCTCATCCTGTGAGAAATAACAAACAGTTGTTTCCTATTCACTTTCTATATGACATCTATGGGTTTGTATGTTTCTATCTGTTCACCCTCCCTTTATCTAGCAACTGTTCTGTGCTTTTTATCATCTTCAACAACGTTCTACACCTGAGTAAGACCGAAGATACACAGTATTCAAAACATGAATACACAGTGGATTTTAGAGTGACATAGGGGTATTTTCTGATTTGTTCACTGGATTTTTTACTACTAATTGTTTAATACACCATCTGCCTTTTTGACCGCTGGTGAACATTGAGTTGGCATTTGTTCGAACTATCCTCAAAATGCCAAGATGTATTTCCTGAACGGTAATAGCTAATTTACAGCCCATTTTTCTGTAGTTTAGTTAGGTTTGATTCCCTCCCTTCTCTCCCTTCCTCCCATTACTTGGCACAAATCAACACTGAATTTCATCTGCAAGTGTATTACAGATATTTCAGACTCATTAGATCCTCTTGCAACTCTTCATGGACAACTTTTGTGTTTACAAACTGAAATAATTTCTTATTGTCTGTAGATGCTTTCTTTTCTCTCATCATTGCTTTTCCAGATTCTTTGTGATCTTTCTTTTATCCTACCTTAAATGTTTTAGATAAGCTTCAGAATTTTATCCCTGTAATTCTAAGCTTTGCTTTACTTATATCAAGCTCTATAAGTAGCAGCATGGGGGATGTCAGAAATACATTTAAAAAAAAGGAAGATTTGGAAGGAAAAGGAGTGAACAGAACCGTTGTGTCTGAGGCTGCTTATATCTGATATTATACCTGAGACTATTGTCAAGTCAAATGTATCTGATTTCTCTTCCCTCTTTGCAATTGGCGATCTCAACTATATCTACCAAAGTCAAAACTGTTGATAGATGTACGAACTGAGAGCAAAAGTATATCTATTCATAGTAAATTCACTGCCACCACAGTGCCAGCTCCATTCCAACCAAAATCTGAGATAAAAAAGAAGGGGAGAGAATCAATGCAAATTGCTGCAGACAGCAATAAGTTTAGTCATCGGAGGCATTGCTGGTCGGGAGCCCAACAACTCCTTTTGTTACCTAGCAAAAATGTTGCCACGTAAGTTTTTAATTAAGATTAGAAAACTATTTTCCTGTTTTATTTATAGCTCAGGCACATTGCTCAGCATGTGGCAACATTCTTGTGAAAGTAAAGGAGTATTTCTTTGGTTTCTCTGGGCTTTTTTCCTTCTAGTGGCACACCGCTTACTCTGCCACCTGAACTCCATTCCCTCTGTGCACTCATTTTATAAAGAACACTTTATTTAAATGATGATATAACATTCCCCTCCTCCTCCGAATACCTGCCTCATTTAATACAGAATGCTTTAACAGTTCAGCAAAGAAACAATATTCACTGGGAGGTGTCGTTTTTTCTTATCCTTCCAAAGCAATATTTAATTCTTTTTTTTTTTTTTTCCTCTTATAGACATTTCTGTAGCATTGAATACCATAATCTGTGGGCATTTCATGAGCTGTAATGAGTTCTCTTAGTATCATCATGGGAGACGCTGTAGACTTCAGATTGCCTCACCAACCAATCCCTTTCAGGCTCCTAACAAAGTGAACAAGACTGTGAAAAATAAGGTAATTAGATAACAGCGGTTCAGTATTGTGTAGCATGTTGTAAAAAAGGAAAGAAAATCTATAACATTCAGCTCTGGTGTTCTGCAGTAAAGTGCATAATATTTGCAATGCATAAGACAGGTACTGTCATGTTCTCAATACACACCTCTGGAAATACTTCAGTCTTCACTAGTCAGAGCAGATATTCACATTAAAATCCATTAATTTAATCCATTAAAGGCCATTAAAAACTCAGAGGATGCTGGACCATTTATAACCTAAGCACTTACAGAAATCTTGTAATTGAGAAATCCTCACATTTCACTAAAAAGCTCAATCGTACCAGAGAAGCTTTCAACTGCTGACAACCAGAGTTATTTGGAATATTCGTTTTATGGTTCATTTTTATGCTCTTAAAAATGAACTTGACTTAGAGCAAAAACACTTGGCTCTAGTGTGAGTTTACAGGTGAACTCTATAAACTCAAGGGCAAGTCACTATAAATAACATCTTACTCACTTGGCTCATTTCTGAGTAACTCTTTCCCTGACCTATTTTGATAGATTTATCAGTAAAGATATCAGTTGTTACTGTCTCTGTTTGTGAATGCAAGTCTGACAGTATAGATCATACAGATTTTCCAGGGTTTCAGTGCCTATTTCCTGCTTAAAAATGAACAAACAAACAAAACATCTTATTTCTTATTGTTCTCCACCTTTTAAATCATATTCTCTGCCTACTTCTTCTGGTTCTTCTCCCCCTCATGCCCTCATCTCTTAAAAAAAAGGCCCAGATCATACAGTTTCAGGCTGTAGGTCTCATTCAAGACTCAAACAAATATTTATGTATATAAGACACATACAAATAGCTCACCCAAAACAAAACTTCTACTTGTGTTACCTGTGAAAGCGCTAGACTGTACAGCAGTTTTGTTAATGCAAATAACAGTGCAGTGTCCGTGCAAGTAACACAGTACAAAAACAATAGTCAGTTCATAAAAGATGTAGAAAAGGTCTGTTCCAAACTTTGAATTCACCTGAGCAGTAGTCTGGGTCAGATGCACTAATATAATCAGATCTGTGCTTCTCTCTCTTGGTTACCTTTTCTCCTAGTCCCTGTGTTAGCTGTTTCTAACCACATTGAAGTCACTTAACTCTCCCACTCATCACTGCTTACAGGAGTGTTTGCTGCTTCTCTGAGAACTTTCCTGCTGAGAGTATTTGTCAAGTAAGAGATCTGCCCTGTTTCAGTCACATACATATGAATCTTCTGGTTGAGTATTGGAAGTAAAAACCTTGCTGCTTACAGATGGCAGGAGAGAAAAGATACACATCCTTTTCTGCCCTACCTCTGCTAAGATCACCTTAGCAACCACAAGTTATTGGACAGAAACCCAAAATAATCTGTGTAGTCCTCCTACAAATATAATTGAGACCCTGTGAAGTCTATCAGTTGAAGCAAAATGGGAACTCTTTCCCCATACTTATTTTCTAAGAGGAATTTCTGCTTTGCCTAGCAGCAGAGGACTGCACATGGAGTTTTGACAACCATTAGTTTGTTATCAGCCTGTGAAAGACAGGCTAGAAAGGTATCACCTTGTAGGTGTCACCCCAAAAGAGACTCCTCCTGCCAAAGCAGAGAAGACTATTTCCCTGCTGAATAAACAACAGGAAAGGAGGATGGCATTTCATATGAGCAAGGGAAGAGACAGGTCAGAGAGCCAGGTGCACATCTGCTGTTCAGTACAACTTCACAGCAAACACAAAAGGGTGGTTTTTGGCAACACCTGTAGAAGGGTCAATTCCTTTTCTCCAATTCCTTTCTTTGACTGAAGTCAAAGACTTCCATCCTGTGACGTCTGCCTATCTTTGCTATGGACAACACTGAGGTAAGCTGTGAGTATGCTCCAGGATTTCTGGTACAGTTTTAAAAGTATGATACTGCTTTTCTTGAAGAGTCAGAAGAAGCTGAAGAGATAAAGATGAATTCAGAAAGGAAACAGCTGATGGCTTACTGGCTGCTCAGCGTCTGCTATCATCAACTCAAAAACACCCACATCTGATATGTGTGCAGGGACATCGTACTAACATTCATTTGAATTCAGAACTCTTATCTCACTTTTCCTCTCCTTTCCCACCTCTATCTAGCTCCACACTAAAAGGTATGAAGCCCTTTTATCTAATTATTTGCCATGTTATAAAAATTATCCTAACCAGCATTTCAAAAATGGGGAGCTCACAGAGTACCTTCCAAATTAAAACTTTAAGCATTTGAAAAGGATATCTCTAGGTTTAAGTTTTTGTTTTGTTTTTGTTTTTTCTTAATTGCCTAGATAATGACATAAAAACCTAAAGGATACTATTCATACATACTAATGAACTGAATTTTTTCTGTCTCTGAAAAGCCAACAGTGTAAAATCCCTGAAATTGCACTAAAGTTGAATTCAGGGAACAGAGGGATATTGATCCTTATGAACATTAGCATACACAGTAATAACTCTCTTTAATACAGCATTATAATTTTTATTTTAAAAATGGATCCCTGTCTAGACATGTACTAAACCTCTGAAGCAGTAGTTAGTAATGTGTGAAGAGTAAATTGTATAGCTCAGCTTTGAGACTGGCCATTTTCCTGCTTTATTGAAATACTGTGAAGCAGACATACACAGAGTAAATGTGAAACATAGGAGGAGGAGGAAAGAGCTCTGACAGCCTTATTGATTCCCTGTTTTTTCTGATCCTTTTATTATCCACTGTTGAGCAGCCTAGTCAAAGGTGCTTAAAATTGTGGCAGGCTGCATAATACTATAGATTTCTAGAGTTTACACTGTAACTGCAAAACCAAATTGCTTCTCCCTCCCTGTATCATCTGCTTTTCCCCCTCTTTCTTCCTTAGAGCACAATTGCTAGCATTGTATCTTCAATATTCTGCACCACAGAAATGAAGCTGATTCCAGCTGGGATATTTGGGGGCATTAATGAACAATACAGAGTTCCCTCTCTTGGGTTGAGCTCAGGTCTACCAACTCCAGCAAACAAACTCTAACAACTCTAATAAACACTGCATCCAGTTTGGGGTGTCTTGGGAAGGAGAAGAGGTAAGGAAAAAGTTAGTTGCAACAGGAGGGACAATCAGGCAGTGCTGTTAGAGGAAGCCCAGTATTCCCAGGCACTTCATCGTGTCAGCTTTGCAGGACTATCTTGGTAGGAGACAAGATGGATCAAAACTGGCTTCTCACAGATTTTGCTTTCTGAGGCTCAAATTAATCTACCTGCCCTTCAGCACAGTCTTTGCCCTCATAACCCTGTAATACGTGTACAAGAAAGTATCACTTTTTCCATGATCTTGGAGCTAAATAACTTCTTAAGGGTCAACTCTCTCTCTGCCAGATTTAATGTAATATTTAGAGGTCTCTCAAAGCCCTCCCACACCTGGGCACAGGCAATCTGTGAGGCTGAGTTTGCTTACACCTGGGCTATGAAGTAAAAATGATGATAAATCTTCCTATATCTTTTTATTTCTCTGGAAACCTGACAGAAAATAAAGATTACAAAGAGAAGTTGATTTTGTTTCTTCTTGTACCTCATCAACAGAATTGCCTTTTAAGTTCAAGTCAGTTAAACCTAGATAAAACCATTGAAATAACTGAGATGATGCTGAGGGTTAAAACTGGCACGTGAAACCTTTGTTCATGCCACCGATGCCTAAGTTGTAAATAACTGACCTTATGGAAGGCAGCATGATGGAAAGAAAGTGAATTTTGAAAGAAAACACACTCAAACTCACTATTTCTGTGAAAGTCAAGCACTTTTGATGAGGGAATCACAAATATTTCATGAGTTTAGGACTCCAATACATTTCTGTAAAGTATATTTGTTCAAACTATAAATCTCTTAGACCCTAGGTTGATTTGATGGAGGGATTTTCTACTTTCAAAAAACATGCTTAATGCAACAGGTCTGTATCCTGAGAGTGCTGTGGGACTCCTGCTATTTATGGACAATTCAAACATTCTTGTTTGTATGAAAACTTATTAGGAAAACTGCTTATCTTCAAATGGCCTGTGTGTATATAACCTCCAAACTAGAGATATTGGACAACACACTCCCATCCAGCTGTCGAATTCTCCAGGCTGCTTATGCCCTTATTAGCCTGGAGGTTACCACGACAAGAGGCAACTTTCCCAGGAAAGCAGTGAAGGGAAAATTCTAATTGTAACTGCTCAGCAGTGGTAATTTGTGACCAAGGAATGATCTGGTATGGAGGGCAAGAAGGCTCAACTGCAAGAAGGGGTTAAACTGGCTGGAAGCAGGAATGCCAGAGACAGAACACTGGGTGCAAGGGAGTGAAGTTTTCCTGGGTGATGAGATAAGAGCGAGCCTCAGCATGTCTCTAGGATTGGTGCTTGTGCCGGTGTGTATAAGGAACCTGCTTGTGAGCATCTTTGCAGACTCCATGTAAAACCGCGTAGTATTGCATTAAGACCCTGACCAATGCATTGCTCATTAAATTGTTAATTATTTTTTGATTTATATTTAAGCACAAATGTGTGTTTAATTTGCCTTGAGGGGTACCATAAAAATGCCCCACAGCAGGGATTAGCTTCACCTACTTCAGAGAAAAATTAAAAAATTACAGAACAAGTCCAGATGGTTCAAGCTAATGCTATTAGGAAGGCTTAGGAAAAGGTTAGAAAATTAAATATACCCAAGAAGAGGTGATAAGAGAGGATGTCAATCCATAAACTTACATCACTTTGACTATCACTTATATTGGGCTGAAGTAAGCAATAGTCAAGAAGCTCATGCAGCCAGCTTTGCACTAAAGCGGGTTTTGAGTAACCCACCTTCCTCTGCAGCTGAGCTATGGGTCAGTAACCACCTGCTCAGAGGCAGCAGGAAAGACAGAGGGAACACTTCTATCTCAGGTCATTACGGCCATGGCTGTGCAGTGACTATGCATGTTAATAGCTGTTCTTTGACAAACAGCAATTAGTATGCTGAAGAGCTTGACAGACACCTAGAGAACTACTATTTTTCTTATCTGTTTGAAGGAAAGGATGGAGTGATGAATGAGTTGAAATATCCCAGAGAAGATGGAGTGGCAAAGGTGAAAAAGGGGGAATTTAAAAAGGCACCAGGGAATTCAAAAAGGCACCACAGATGTGAACCTCTGAAAGGCAGGAAGGAAACATTGTACAAGAAGAGAAAAGAAACTTCAGATGGGCTTTACTAAAGAAAAAAAAAAAGACAAGCAGAGGTCAGGAAAGATAGTTGTGCATGTTATCCAGGAGCTGCCTCCAAAGGGTCATAAACCCTACCGAAAGGATGGTCCTAATCAGTATGACAGCAGTGAAAGGAAAATAAATGTGTGCAGGCTTTTCTTTGTACAGAGCTCTTGCTCAGAGAAAGCAAGGGGCAGTGGTGTTTTTAAAAACACATACAAATGTGTCCCTTCCTGTGTTTGCCTACATCTATTGCAAGCTCCATATCTGTTATGTTTGCTTCCCAACCTGTCTGGACTTCTGGGCGAAAGGAAGCTCAGATTAAAGAAGTCCAGGAGCGCTCTGTTAATGCAGCGATGAGGCAGTTGTGCTGGGGTCTCCAATCCCAGGAGCTGGTGTCAGTGGTGTCACCGCACTGCCGGCCTCCTGCTCCCTCCTCACTCTTATTTTCTGTGTGACTTTTTAACTTTTGCAATAGTCTGATGTGCACATGCTTAGTGCTCGTTTAGTGCTTTCAGCTGTATTTTAGCAAAGTACCAAAATACTTTCCAAACCCCAGGAACCCAGAAGACACCACATAAGAGCCTACATATGATGCTTTCTTGGCAATTCAGAGAGCCACCTGGGCCTTAAAAGCCTTCCTGGAAAATGTCTTTCCTGTGATTTTTTTTTTCTTATTTTTTTTCTCCTTAAAGAAGATCTTTCTACTGTCCCTGGAGACCTCTGTTTTCTCCAGACTTTCCAGTGTAAAGAGACAACCCGTCTTCTGCTGCCTTCCTCGCAGTGAGGCACTTGGGACATGTGTTAGCAAGTTAGCAAGTGTTTCCATGAGTTATATGGTTTAGAAATCCCCCAGGCTGATATTTCAAAAACTTCTGATGCAGCCAGAACTGCATAATACTATGTCCATAATCATTTGTAGTAAAAATTTTTATTCTAAATGCTACATCCTGCATTTGCAGTGCAGAAACTCAGGTCTGAGTACTGCAGGCACACAACTGTGTGCCTAGCTTTACCTGGGTGGGCTGTCCTTTACGATTCACCTGCACTAGTGTTTTAGTTCAGACCAGGAGGATTAATTAAATCTCCCAGGTGTCCCCATTTCCCATGCTTTGGTTCATGTGGTAGAAAGGTTTTGGAGAAGGTGGACCTCATGGAGGTCCAGCCCCAGAGCTGGTCCCAGCCACACCTCCCTCTCTGTGCATGGATATTTTGACATCCCTAAATCAGCAAAGCCTCCAGACTGGAACACAAGGATTTCATAATTCCAGTTTGAGTTTTGCTGGAATGAGGCTTGGATGGAGATGGGCACCAGGAATGAGCTATGCTGTGTTTCCTGCCTGGTTTCTCATGGTGAGGAGCAGATTTCAAGTCCTGCCCTGGATTTCTTGCTTCTCAGGATATCAGTATTACTGTGCACAAATTCCCAGGTCAGGAAAGAGAAACGCAGCACTTAAGCACTTGCGCTTTGTGCTTTGTTCCCTGTCACTTCCCATTCTGTGTCCTATTTGTCAGACCTGCCCACAGCTCTGCATTTTTCTTTAGGGCTGATTTTATAGCAAGCCTTACAATACTGTAAAAGTATTGTTACAGAAATATTACTAGGAGGAAAATAATTATGCGGCTAAAAAGCAGCACATATGCGCAAGAGTAAGGAAATGCTGTAACTGCCAGCATTAATTATGCAGGATTTTTTATTTTTTTATTTTATTTTCTGTAGTGATAGGTTTTATTTTCTTCCTTTACTGTCTGAGCAGTAACTCTTTTAATTCTGAAGTCTCATAAGGGAAACACCTAATGTTCTTTGTGTAGTTTTTAATGTCATTAACAATGTCATTAAACTTATTTGGGCTAGTCATGCAATAAGATAAAATCAAGACTAATGTTATCAAGGTCTTTTCCTCTACGTATCCCTTTTTTAATCGGGCCAGGCCACAGTTGTTCTTTCTTTTAATTTCTGTATGGGTCGTACAGGCTAAGACATGTAGGTAAAAATGAAATATATCATCTTCCACATATTCAGTCACAGGAAGAGAATTTGGGTTCCCTGCTGTTTTCTCTAGGTTTATAACAAATTTCCACGACAGGGATGGCTTCCCAGTCTTTGCAACTTGATGGGCCTGTACTGCATGGCATTTATGTGTAAAACTCACATTTGGCTTATGGAATTGCACTAAGGTCAGACCCTTCAAGATCTGAGTCCTATTAAATGCTAAAGCGCCATTCACAATGCAGGAGTTAACACAGAACTAATTAATAGTAAAGGAACAAAAATAAAATCCAGCCCCAATTACTAGCTTTTATTTTAGAAAAAAATAACTAGGATGAACAAACTAATACAAAATTATAACTGATTTAGTTTTCCCCAAACAGTGGCAGCCTTAAACAACCCAGGTGCTTTAAGGTCTGCAGCATTTCAACTCCCTTTCCTGCTAGCTTGAGACAGGCCATCAATTTGACTCTTTACACTGCTTAAATCCCAAGCAATTCTTTGGACTTATGTGGGTGTTTCACACTAGTATTGCACAGCAGAAATTCATTTAATAGCCCAGGAGACCTCCAGTCTTCTTTTTTTCCCTCTCCAGTTTAACTGTGCTGAGTAAGTCTGGACATTGTAATCAAAATCCTGTATCACAGTTTGCCTTTGAGCTATTTGAAATGGTGAATGACCGAAAAGTACCAAGGCATGGAGTGCCGCCATAGAAGAACCAACCTGTGAGCAATTCAGGCATAATTTCTTTACAAGAAGGGCATTATGGAATAAATTGCTTGGGGCACTCAGGCAGCGAGGCAGGCAAGTATCATAAATCAGCTCTGAAATATAAACTGGGCAATTGAAAGTGGGAGTAATGAGGGGGTTTGATCTTGCTGGTTAGGTATGTCATTTAAGTTTGTGATAAATAAATGTGCTGATCTGAAAGTGCACAACAGCAACTGGGATAGCAGAGGGAAAACCTGGGGTTGGTGAGAGGAGGAGGAAATAACAGTCTTCCTCTCAGTGTATTGCACCCAGCTGTGAAACAATCCTGTTTAAATACCGCCAGCAGCCAGCACTGCAGTCTCCAGATAAAGATAACCTGATTTTACATGCTGCTTTTCCAGGGGGCAGCTTTGTGTTTCCTTGCTCCGTTCTCATCTTGCTGGAAAGTCAACTAAGGGAGGTTGGGGGGCTTTTTTGTTTGGGTTTTTTGTGTTGTTTTTTTTTTTAACCAAGTTTGAAGGACATCAGCTCTTGCCCTGTCAGCTCGGTAATCGAATCCCAGAGCATGGTACATTACGTTTCTGGCTGCACAGATAGACCATTTGGTTGTGGTCAGATATAGTGTCACCTCAGCAATTCAGCACCTCCTCAGATGAGTAATGAATGGGTGTTAGGAAGAAATTAGGCTTTTTACTACATGTGGATCTTGGTCTAAAGCTTCAGTAAGAAGTCGTTCGGGGAAAGACATGGGCACAGAAAGAAAATAAACTATAACTGAGAAACTATTTGAGGTGTGTTCAAATATTTGAGTTCAAAATTATAAGAGGAATGTATGAACATGGAAAGGACATCACAATATTTTTATGACAATATAAAAAATAAACTGTTATATGAAATAACATGGTTATACAGCATCTCCCTTAATTTCTCCAAATCCTAACAAAGCTCTTGCATCATTAGAAGAACTTTTTTCCAAATATATGTCAGACCAACTCAAGTATTTCAACATATTTTCCTTATATCTGGAACCAATGACAGTTTATCTGATTCCCTTTTGTCCGTCCCTTATAAAGGGACATGAAGTAAAAATTATTTGAAGTTCTTTCTGCTTATATAGTGGTTCACCATACTAGCCCCAAAGAATCACTTGCAATATAGCAAGAGCGTTTTTCAGTCTTTCTAGCCCTGGACTTTAAATGCCCCAAAGTCTGTTTGCATCATTTGTTTGGATTTGTTCCTTTCGAAATGTAATGTGCTTTGGATATGTCTGTTTCAGAATTAAACTCTAGACCAGCTTAAAATCCAAACAAGCTATATTGGAGCTCTACCTAGGGTTTACTTCTTGATCACAATCACTGAAAACAAGACAAGGCACCAAGGAAGAAAACACAAGTCCTGTTGCTTTAGTAGCCCATTGCTTCTTGCACCTTTTCCTGCCCAAGCCTCTTTTCCTACTTTTTTTGTCCATCAGCCAAGCAGCTCAATCTCACAGTGCTCATTTCTAAATCTGGCTGAGAATGGGCTGCTTCATCCCTCCTGCTGCTCAAAGGTTTGTATATTCAGCTTCCCCTGGAGCTTTTCCACAGGCACATTCCTATTACCGAACAGAGTTTGTCTAGCATGAGGGGTTTTCTCATAGGTCACTGTCCTTTTAAGACTGCCACCATAGAACACATTTATTGTGAGAAATACAGCACATATACCTTAACTCACCACGTTCGTAAAGCCCTTCCTAGAGTCCACACTTGATATATTAATAAAAAAGAATTGGCATTAAAAATTACATTCTAAATTACTTTCTCTACCCTCGCCCAGGCACTCATACAATTATTGTCAGTTTGGAGGAGGGGCAGGGTTGCTGTCAAACAAGATTTTCACGCTAATAATTGTGATAAAGAGCCTTACAGTGATGTCGCAGAATCTGAAATCTTTAACGTCTGCTTTCCCCACCTCTCCCTTTGCTGTCCCCAGGGTGTTCTGCTAAGTGCTGGCTGCTAGATGAAGTGTAGCATTAGGGTATCAGAGTTATGATGGAAATTCACCTCTCTGGGAATTAGAAGATTCCTCTTCATTTAGCTTTGGGATGTAAGCAATAAAATGGTGATGACCGAGTCTAACCCGGGAGGACAGCACTGCACAGTGCACACAGCCTGGCAAAGGCATTTTTTGATAACCACTGAGTTATATCATAGATGCATAAGAGGAAATAAGCAGTCACAGCTCAAGGGCTAAAGAAACACGTTATAAATTGTTATAATTATTTGTTATGACAGTCAGCAGAAAGCAGCTTAAACGCAGAAAGTATTTATGGGGCTGGGAAGAAAGCACACAGGCTGGAGCATGCACTGCTCACTGCATACGCCACCGTCTAGGAGGGAAGATGAGGAGATTTCAGAGGGCCAGAGAGAAGAGTTTGCTTTTTCTTTCCTCTGAGATGAAAAGCTGCCACACAGCCAGGCACTTTCTCCCTTCGATCCCACAAACTTCACCTCCCTTTCTGCCCTGTGCACAGCATCAGGCACAGAGCCCCTCTCCCTGCCCGTCTCCCACAACTGGTGTCAAGAGATTCACGGAAGAGCTGGAAAACATGAATCTGATCTCAGCTTACCTTCATCACATTTCCTTTCTGTCCTGAAGGTATTGGTACTGCCAACACGACTTCTTCCTCCTCTACATGGGCTAAAAAAAACCCAAAACACAACGAGAGTCATCCACATTGAAGATGCAGGAGCAGGTTTGGGGCAGGGATTCCCAGTTGCATGCTGGTGCTGAATTCAGCTGCCAGAGCAGACCCAGACTGTGAACTAGGGTCGTCTTTTTGCAGGAACTTTTTTTTTTTTTCAAAATAGTAACTTTAGAGGAAAAAAAACCTTCCCTTTTCCCTGCCAACTGATCAGTTTTTAAAGCTGGAAATTCTTGTAGACTACAATCAGTTTCAACAAATTTTAACATTTTGGAAATACACTATTTTAAGTTTTCTAAATTAATCCCTTCTTGAAAGCAATATTTTTAAATGAAAATAAATCTAAGTACGAAATTCAGAGTTTTTTAAACATTAAAACCTTATGTTTGTATGAGATCAATTTATTTTTCCTTTGGATTCCTCATTGAAAAATATTTGTGAGATTTCAGCTTTTTACTTCAGTTTCAGACAGGGTAAACTACAGCATTTTAACTATTCTTGGTTTAAAAATGTTAGGAAAATTATTGCCTTCCCAAATTTCCTGAAGAAGTCCTTCATATTGTAGGGCAACCGCAAAGGGAATATTCATTTTACAGATCGTCCAGACTAGCCCATGCTCATAGTTAAGAGCAGTGAACTTTATTAGGCAACGAGGTGGCTCTGAGTGATGTCTCTCCCTGGTAACACTGCAAGTGGAAGAATGAGTTGCCTCTGAATCCACAGTTATTTGAGATACCATGGAGTGCAACAAAAGGAATGAAATTTGAATCTGCAGGGTATGATTTGCTGCAGTTTTTGTCACATTAGTTCCAGACAAACAGAAATTATTGATATATGAGTACGCGTTTTACATACCCTTATATATACATGCTTATATAGCTACTTTCTGTGATACATGTATCTACATTATGTACACAGAAAATACTTGCCAGCCCCTTAAATTACACCACTATGGAGCACGCAGAGGTCTACTTTTTATGGTGGATTGACAGTAGGATTCATTTTACGTAATTAACAGAGCAATCATATCACTGCTGGCTTAGAGATTTTTACACTTTCAATGGAGAAAATGAGTCCATATAACGCACCAAAGAGCCTGGAACAGGGAGAGCAATTTGGGTTTACTGAAGAAAGAATGGCATTTATTTACATTGACAGAGATATAGCAGTCACTAACACGCTTCTGGGCTCATGGAGGACTGCTTTGTTTGAACACCAATGCATTTTAAGGTGAGGGCAAATTTAAACAGTGTAACTTCACAGAAACAGCAGCTGAGCCTCATGGTATAACATGCTTTGATTTGTTGCTGGGGTGGGATAGAGTCCCCTATCTTACCTTATGTACATCTTTCTTCTCTTTTTCATTTTTTGCAAGTTTTGTTTCCAATAACTGTAGATACCGGGACTGCAAAATTCCCCAAATTAGTGCATGACTGTTTGGATTGCTTTGGTACTTGCTTTATAATGGGACTAAAGAAGATTTCAAGCTAAACAGTGAGATCCCTGCCTGAGAAGGCATGTGAACATAAACTAATAATAATAACGATAATTACATCCAGCTGGAATTCAAATTCCCTTCTGAGCTCCATCAGTGCTGTTCATTAAGTGATGTAGAGTTACAGCTTTTAACTTCTTCAGTTAGGCAGCAAATGCCAGCATAACCTCAGGAGGATATGTGGTTACCGTTACCTCTTGAGCACAACAGCTTCTCACAATGCTCTTGAAATATGCATGTTTGCCAAAAGACTTAAAGCTTTTAATTTCTGATGTTCTTAAGGTTTAATCTCCTTTAAAATACCTGATTCTTCAAATTCCCTGTATAGCTCCCTCATGCATAGCTAAATATTAAGAATGCAAAATAATCTTAATTAGCTAGTATGCTAATATTCCCATAGCCCTTTGTAGTCACTGGAAAACTCTCGTATTTGAAAAAGGGAGCTACATAAATATTTTTTTCCCCTAATGCAGCAAGAAAAGCTGTGTGAAAGTAAATATGAGCTCTCAAGACAGAAGTGGTTATAGTTACATCTTAATTTGGTCTTTTTTCCCAAGCCGATGAAAATGTTTCATTTCTGTAAGTACATGGCAAGCATATGAGTGTACTCCTGTGGAAAAGCTTCAGCTTTCCTAGTGAAAAAGATGCTGCTAGCATTTACCCATGCTCAGCAAGATGATTAGATGGACAGTCTTCCAAAGCATCCCATTTGTAATTTTTCAGCTATCCTTGATATGCAGAGAACAAGTGTGGAGGATAGATTCAAAACATAATCTACACAATCTAGAGCTTTCTTAGATGCCATTTGAGCTGCCATTGAACAGAAGAAATGAAGTTGGTAAATACAATTTTCAGAACAGTTTCACTGTGTTAAAATGATAATTTTCTTATTATTTGTTATGGACTTGTTTTCTTTTACGTATTGGTTGTTCCAATTAATTTAGGTAATTGCAGTTCAGTTAAAATGTATGATTGTACTTTGAGGCATAAAAATGATGTAAAAAAATCAACGCATTGTTGGCTGCAATCCAGTCCAGTCTGGTCTCTACAATCTGATGAGGAAAAATGAGGCTATGGTATTAAATTTGACAAAACTTAAAGCAATAATGAAAATTCTATGAACAATGCACTTTTAATTGGATGGAAATAAAAAAAAAAAAAAAAAGAGGAGGCAGACCCCAGGTAATTTTCTCTTCATGTTTTTGTCATACTGTAAAGCTGAAAAAATGTTACTAGCTTCAACCATTTTATAACGCTTCTTGTTTTCTAAAATGAAAGAAATCTCCAACACTGCAGCCAGCTTAAAATATTGAAATCCTTGGATGTGTGAAATATTTTAATGTGGATAAATTTTCCAGCAATACACACACTTACTATATTAACTTTAGACATATTAGCCACTTGGGTCTAATAATAATGCGTACCATAATACTAAGCTTCTGAAGCTGCAAGAGCTGAGGCAAAATCCAGGTCACAGGGCCATTTAGAGGGACTCCAGTCAAATTTTTCACAAATGTGCTTGCTTGGTGTAGCCTCACTTTTAGCCATAAATCCTGATAGTTTAAGCTAACATATAGACACGGACACCGCGATGGCTGCCCCCCAGTGCACCTCTATAGGGCACTGTCAGAGTTACTGTTCTTACCTTTCTGAGATGCACATTGGGTGAAAGAAGAGGAGCATGATGAGACTGAGCAGAGCTTTGGGTGGCAAGCCAGGAGTTGGAGTGATGGGGACTCTCCAAGCAGTTTCAAAGGAAGATCACAATTACAGTTCCTCTGAAAGCACATACATCTGAAACAGCCCCAAACCCCACATCAACATTTCTTATTGCATTTGTCATATAATCAGTAACTGTTCTTTTGTAGGGAAATAGTGCAACATGCAACCAGTAATGTTGGGTTTTCCCCCCCTTTCAGTTTGCACACACAAAAACAGATAGGGAAAAGATTAATTTCTTAATCCCGCCATATAGCCTACTTTTCTTCAATATAAGAAGCAATCCACAGAAATGATTTAAAGGCTAAATAAACATCTTATTGCAGGAGAAAGAGAAGTTTAGAAGGTTCCTTGGCTACAGCAGATAGGAAACTTTCACTGGTACTAGGGGATATCTAATGCAGGAGAGAAATGCATAACAAGAACCACTGGCTAAACTGAAGTTAGACTCAAATTCAGATGAGATATTAGGCATTCATTTTTAACACTAGGCTCACTTTCTGCTTTCAGATCAATACAAGATGCCTTTCTGGAGGATATACTTCAGACAAACACAAGTTAACGGTTGAATGAGGGTCATATTAGAAGAAATTCAGTGTCCAGATAAGATGAAGTAAAGGTCCCTTCTGACATTCTAAGTTTATTACTTGTAATATCAAAGATATCATATAAATACTGAATATTCAACACCATCCATTTTGAAGGAAGGTGATCTTGTTTCCATGGCAACTTGTAGGCAAGCCAATAGTTGGCCACCACTTCTTTCTGGGATGCTGTATGTTTGTCCCCTGAATATTGTAAACATGGCCCTCCTTTAGTTCCACTAATTTTACAAACTACTTAATAAAAAAAAAATCATCTATATTTTAGCCAAACATAACAAATTTTTTGATTGCATAAAATATAAGAAGACCTATGCATTTTCATTTCTTTCTTGGGATGATTAGTTTCTCTTTTGTGATTCATAAATTCCAGCAGATGCAGCAAAAAGTTACATAAAAAGCTTTTTAGGGTAATTATGTCTTCAGCTGGAAATTTTGACATTTGTGATCTCTTTCTTTGATCGCTACTATTAATATCTCCTTAGCAGATATGACTTGCTGAGAGTTAACTAATTGATAGAAAAAGCTGCTTGGAGTTGCAAGAGTTTTTGCTTCTTTATTTCAGTTTAAGAGACAAGGCTGCACTGAAAAGGATCATTACCTTTCCAGGTAAAAATATGACTATGACTAGCAAAAAGCTAGGATTTTTGTCTTTTAGCTAGTATTTAAGTGTTTATTTATAGTGTACATGTATTTGCATTAACATAGTGCCTGCAGCTTCGGTGCATTTCAGCATCGTATTGCTGTAAGAGCAGAAGAGGTGCAAGGTAACAGTCCTAACATCAGATCGGTGGAGAGCTAAAGAAATGGGACAGAGAATAAAAATACAGAATTAAAATGTCTGTACTGATAGACAGGGAGGTGCCAGAGGGAAAGATTCTGCCCATCCAGTTGCCTGTTAAGAACTGCATTGTTATAAATCCAACAGCCACAGCTCATGGAGCACCTACAGAGATGAGCAAGTTGCCCTGCCCTTTGGTGGTCCCATACTCACTTCATTGACCATACAGGAAGCCTAGGATGTTAGGTTTCTTAGGCAATTCAAAATTAGGTGGCATCAATCCACTTCAGAGAGATTAAGGGACTTGCCCAGTATCATACAATAAATCCTTGGCTAAAGTAAGAAACTTGCCCGCACATAATTTTGCTCCAAATTATGGCCTGGGACCTATCCTCCACATCCAACCTGCAATTCTGTTTAGCACAATACCACCTCTTCTGATGTAAGATTTTGTAGAGCATTGTCTGCTCCAGGAAGCTACTTAGATTTTGGGTCACTCCATTGAGAAGCAGTATCATAGGAAATTTTCTTTAAGATTACATTATAAAAGTGTCTACACTTACTATGATGCAGCACATTTTTTCTTGTTTAGAGAACAAATTAAACACTTAATTGCCCTTTCTGTAAGTAAATTAAAACACACCTATTATGGCCTTAAAACCTTGAGTCTAGCAGATGAGTACTACTTCTGATTAAATGCAATCCGTATGCAGCAGTTTGCTATCACACGAAGTATGCTGTGCCCTGTGTGCTTCAAATATTCCTCTTGATAATTAGAACATTTCCTGATTAGCTTGAACAAGCAGTCTTCTTCCTCTGACCATCCTAGTGACAGAGCCTCTATGAAGATAATCTTCTCATGAATGTAGTACTCTTGTGTACAACTCTGCATCTCTGTTTTATCCTTACTTGCAGACAAGGAAGAACAAACTTACTTACACTTCCTACTGTTCATACTCCACTTAGAAACAAACAAAACTTGAGGGAAGAAAACCACTGCCTCATTCAAGCACATGGGCCTAAATACTCATAAGTATGCTAACATGCATATAAATGGAGTATAGAAATGATGTATTACTAGCATAACTGTTACAGTATGTGAATTAGTTAGATGTGACATGGCATATCCTTTTGCTAGCACAACACTTTATTACTTTTTTATGGTTGAAACACCAGCTTCTTAATAGAAGTTATGCACCATAGATACAGCTATTTATTTCCACATGTAGAAAAATTACAGATTTCAAATCTGTCCTCACTGTTGTACGTTCTTTTTTAAATAGCAGAGCATAACTCTGATACCAGAGTTTCTATTTATTTACAAAACTGCTAAGCTTGTCATCATGACCCTCCTTCACTCCCCCCTCTCCCAAAGCTGGCAAAAAAAGAAATGGAATTAGAAAAGAGAGATTCCGGGGGGGTGAGGGGAATAGAGGCATTAGAGTATGTTTTTTAGGATTAGGCAGGGATATGGCTGTTATCAGTGTCAGAACAAAGACAGGCCTCTATTATCAGACATATCTGACCCTGCTCCCATGAGACAAGGCTAAATCCCCTCTGGTGTGTGGATGAAGCACTTTTGTCTGAGGATGCCAGGCTCAGCCGTGTGCTGTGAGCTGCAAAGCATCACCTAAATTCTGAGCTGCACCAGAGACTGGACAGTGTCCTGACTTCAGGCTGAATCAGATTTATATCCTCATGCCCCAAAATTTCTAACAAAAAATAAAAATAAAAAATCCAGGATTCATAATCTGGCATTCTATGGAAATTATTTACATTTCTATTTCACCTTCTGCTAAAAACTCTGTCCTAACAGCCATCACTTGTTCATATTTGGGGGAGGAGGAGCATCTTTTTCCCCATACAAAGAAAAATTAATGCAACTTTGGGGTGAAAAGCAGTCATTTGCTGGCTGCTAAACAGAACAAACAGGTAGGAGTGAGGTGTTATAAGGCTAAGCATTACTAGACTTCCCACCCTGACAAAGCCCCCAGTGAATTGCTGCTGACCAGGCAGCCAGGCAGGGAGGAAGGTCACCCTCTGGTGCACTTTGTATCACTCATCTGCACTCTGCTGAATTTGCATCTTATGAGTCTCTGCATCTCCCTTAGGGTTTTATATCTTCTTATGTGGTATTTTTCCTTTGGGATCCTTAAGCTGCTAATTTTTACTGTGTCAGCACTTCCACTTCGGTCTTTGTGTTTCACGTTTGTTATCGTGTGCATCCACAGCTCACAAACTTCATCACAGCTTGACAACTTTCTCAGTAAAAGTGAGCCAAAACCCACATGGCTCAGCTGCACCAGATCAGGCCTCGGACCACAGACAGCTGAACTGGCCAAACCTTGGGCCAGGTTACACTCTGGCCATTTCAGTTGAAAATCTGTATGACCTTAAGCAGTCCTGATATTTATTAGTCCATTTTCCAAAATGATTTCCTTTAGTTCATCTCCTCTAATACTTCAGTTAAAGCAGTGGCTGGCCAGAGCACAAGACATTAGCTGGGCCTCAGCTAATTTGAAAGCCTCTTCCACAGCCTGTCACCTCTGTCTGTCCCATCTCTGATGTAAACACAGCACAGTCCCCACCATCTCACCTGGAGGTGCCAGAAATTAAGGAAATGCAAAATCAGGGAAATTCAGGTCAGAAAAATGATTGGGTGCAAGACTAGATAAAATGTAAATCCTCCAGGAATGACCAATCTGTGCCTCACCTGCAGAGGGTCAAACCCAGTTCCTTAAGGACCCACAGCACCAGCAGGGAAATCTCTGCCTTTATTTCTGTAATTGCTGCCTTGGTGCTGCTTAGCAATGCTTCCACTTTGGTAGGAGAGCAATCATTCTCATTAGATGTCAGAGCGAGACAGCAGAGTGCTTTTGTTTGGAGTGCAGTGTGCAGAATGATGATTACAAGTCTGAGAGCTGGGGAGAGCGCTCCTGAAGTGAAGGGGTGCCCCCTTTGGAAATTAAGCAACTGACAGATGTTAGAACATCATTAAACATATACAAGAGCTCAGGCCCTTCTTGCAAAGTTCATTTCTGTATGCAAAACCGGCTAATTCAAGGAGGAATTGAAAGGAGTTTTTGCACGCTGCAATATGGGTTACTCAACCTTATCTCGTATGAGAATGCTGCACTGAAAACGAAGATGCCATCAGTGACCTTCCAGGAACATTGGCCAATTAATCTCAGCAGCAGAGACTTTTAAATGTCATCCAAATCTCACCAATGGGGACATGCCAAAAATATTTTGTGCTTCTTCACGAGCTAACTCTGCTTTATAGGCAGTGCCTTCTTTCTCATGAGAGCAAAGGACTTCTGTCTTTATGCCTCGTGAAACAAGCAATTATTAATCACATGTGAAATTTTATTGACAAGTCAGTGATGAGAATGAGATTCATGCACAGAGTTCAAGACATGAGAGGATTAAATTATCTGGTTTGGTCTTCTGTACATCTAGTGAACCTAGCAATAGTGACAGCCTCTTTGGATATGAAGTAAGAGGAAAGTATAGTATTTAGACAGACTTCCCATGTGAGGGAACTGAGAGTGACTGGGAAAAAAGATTGGGACAAAAACAACAAGGAGAAAAGACTAGGATGGGATACGTAAGGAAAACAGGACCTAGCCATAGCAGAGGCTCACAGGAACAGACAGAAGAGGCTGCAATGGTTAAAGAATACATCCTGTGATGCCAGAACTCATGTATTTTTGTCTTACTGGTAAATATCTCTGTAGCCCTTGACAAAGTATGTATCTTATCCCTTATATTGCAGTCTTTGACAAGGAAGCTGAGGTGGCCACAAGACTGCCATAGGCTGCCAGTTTTGTTATTACACCTATGCACGCCCACCAAAATTGTTACTCCAGGAATCTGCCACTTTTGCGTATGCAGTTACAGCATGAACTTTTTTCAGCAGCACTGTGTCTTTGCCCATAAAGTAGAGAACAAATGTGTTATTGTGTTCACTTTTATTGTGTACAATTACCTCTGTAAAAACAGAGGTTACTGTTAAAAACACAGCAGCAAGAAATCAAACAGAATCATTGTAACTACAGAAGAAGCCCTAGAGCAGAAAGTGCTGTCCCCAGGTTAAGCAAGTTTTTTTGACACATTTATCACATTTATTGATTGGGAGTTTGTTTTGGTATCTACTTGCATTGCAAGTATTGTGGTATCTTCCTCCTGAGTGTTATTTTTATCGTTGTATTTTGTCACGATCTTACTTTCTCACTTAGTTTTAAAAAAACAAACAAACAAACAAAAAAAAGGTGTTTGTTAGTCTAGCAGTTAAGCGAACTCTTTGCATCCAGGAAAACAGTATAAGAAATATCAACGATTGGCTCCAATCTCTCCCTCTTGCAATGGCAATTGTTGAGAATACAGAACTGCCTGTATAAAAAGCGTAATGACCTTGCTTTAAAGAGCTCAGTAACAGTTACTAGGGCACAAAGCAAAATGATCCATAGTTGAATTGGCCCTTACATAGAGCATTTTCATTATGCAAGAGACAGGAGAAGGAAGACTTGATTCTGTGTGTACCTCTTCCCAGCAGAGCACTGCCAGCCTGAACAGCACAGTCCTCCTTCCTCTAAGGGTGATGACAGGTTTAATCCCAATGACTTTTCCCCTTTCACTACCGTGGAGGAAAAATCTTTTTCCTTCCTCAAATAAATTGAGCCTCATCCCATCTCCATCAAACATCTCCTCACCAGCTCATGCATCATCAAGCCCCCTCATTACAAGAAACAAAGCTTCTACCAACAACCTACAAAACATCTTCCTCTACAGAAAGGAGCAAACCCAGTCAATATATGTACCTAACAGAGGCAAATGAGCAAGTCCAGGCCTGGCAGCAAGCAATCAGGGTGAGGACTAAGTGACAGATGGTGAAGAATTTGCCACAGCTGACTCCAATCCAATTTCCTGAAGGGTCTGCAAGAGTCCCACAATCTGACAGTGTAGTGATGAGCAAGCTCCAGATACAGAAAGTTGGTGCAGTATCATGGCCTCTTGCAATACTCTTACCCCAGCTGAAACACATCTGCTCAGCATCCAGTCCTTGCTCAGTTCCAGGGGTGGGGTGCAACAGGGCAATTGGTAAAACCCCTTTTTCCACTCAGGGAAAATAACTGTGAGTTAAGTAACCCTAGGAAGGAGAAACAAAGAAAATAAAAACTGATGTCTCAAGGAGCTAGAGTGCTTTCTGAGGACAGTCAGGAACCCTCACAGAAGGCCTTGTTCTCAACATAAAAATGGTCTAAAATCACTTCTACTTCTTAGAAACCTGTCGCTATGGATGCAGCACAAGAAGCCTCTTTCTTTTTTTCATTACGTATTTCAATGTAAATTGTAGAAAATATTTTATCACAGAGCTAAAAATGGTATGTTAATATCAAAAAGTACTAAACACATAAAATACAGTACTGAACTACATGAATTACAAACATTAGCATTACAGGGTTACCCCCCTACAAGCTCAATCTAGTCAAGCAACTAAAACACTCAATTATCTAGCATGGAATTACCTAGTCCCTAATTCTCATTAGAAATAATTAGGTATGTTAACTTGATTAAAAGACTTTTTTTTTCCATCAAAGAGAATAGAAATAGTTCAGGCTGATGTCTTTGATAATCTGATGATGTCATTCACAACTGAGATTTAAGTAATCTTAAAAGAGATAAGGTTCTTTGTTGTAAGCGTGAAGCTGTAATTAACAGTAAGCTTCTGCTAAAGTCATCCTTCCCAGAGCTTTTCATGTCACTCTTTTTGATGAATTACAAACAGTTGAAAAATTAAATTTTTAAGATTTAGATAGCAGAACTGTAGAATTAAGTCTTTGTAAGTAAACCTAGCACATAAAAAAACACACCCAATTTTATATTTCAGGTTAGTTCAGCTTTCAAGGTATTTCTTCACTCAGAGGCGTAGAACTTGCTTGCTTGGAATTGCTTTTTTAAAAAAATGGGATTTTCTTTGCAAAAAAAAAATATATACAAGCGTCATTTGCAAAGGACACAAGATGGGAAGCACAGTCAACATGGTGAAGGAGTGGAGTAATGTACAGAAGAACTATATGACCTTGAAAATGAGAGTAATATTAAACATGCCATGGTCATGTCCATAGGGAACAGAAACAAGGATTTTTTGCCACAGACTATAGGCTTCCTGTCTGTAAGTGACAATGAATGAGAAAGAGGTAGGTGTATCAGTCAATCATGAGATGACTGTGACCTACCAATGTGATGCAGACATGAAAAAAACAACTGTAATTCTAAAATATATCAGGCAAAGTATTTTCCATAGAGACAGGGAGTTATTAATGCCATTTTACAAGGCACTGATAAAACTTCATTTGTTACACTATATGTAATCCTGGCCACTGATGTTAAAGAAAGATGAACTGAAATAAGTATAAGGCAGAAAAAAGATACTAACATGATCAGACTAACAGGCAGTTAATTTCTGAGAGAAATCAGCAGAGTTTTTTTAACCTTGTAAAACCATAGCTGCGAGGGGTAAAATGTTTTCTCTCTATAAATATATCAATGAGGCAAAGACCAGGCAAGAAAGAAAATTATTTAAGCTTAAGGATGATGATAGAAGAAAAAGATGAGCCTAAATTGATCATGAATAAATGTAAACTGGAAATTAAAACAAGCTTTCTAAACTATTAAAAAAAATCAAAATTGGCTTCAATTGAATTTTTCACTAATGGGACACAAGAGCTCATGACATCTCAGTGTGGAAATGCCAGTCATAGTTCTGTTGCTCATTCATTTCTTTGAAAATATCTATTGAAATGCTGCCATACCTTTCCCGGAGGCTACAAGGAGCTCTATAACAGTAGGAAGAAGGAGCAAGTAACTAGGAAATTCTGAGCCTGGAACTTGCCAGAACGTTTGTAAATATTTGTTTTCCTCTAACAGTGCCTATCTCTTTGTCTGCCCAGGCAGCTGCCTCCAAGCAAGTCAGCTCAATCTCTCTTCTGGAAGTCCCGCACAAAGTCCTGCACTCCAGTCTAGTTTCCAGCCTTAAGACGGCAATAGCATGCCAGCATGAGCCAGCCTGAATCAGTGATGCTGTTCCCTTCGAGCAGTCAGTCTCCTCCCTTGTGCTGGCCCTGGCAGTTAGCTGCTCCTCATGTTGATCTGCACAACTAGCAGAAAGCTATTATTTTTTGTTTGGTTTGGTTGGTTGGATGTTTTTTTTTTCTGGGTTAATTTTTCAGCTCCTACCTCTCCTCAGTCTAGCTTACACTGGGATCAGCAGAAACCCAGCACTGGATGGAGGAAATCATGTCTAGGCTAGAGTAAGAAGGGCAAAACAAAACCAGCACCTTCCTAGGTCAGCTTAAGCTGTGTGTTGCTATACCCACATGATGCTGCAGTGCTGACTTGCTTTCTCTCCCACTTCTACCTCCATAATAAATTGCTGAAAAATCTTCCTGCTCATCTTTTAAAAGTAAAAGAGATCAAATATCTGGAAAAAAAAGGTACAATGTACAACCTTACTGCAGACCACAGATTCACTTGGTACAAGAGCAAGTTCTCCAAAGCATTTGCAAGCTGTGCCTGGCTTTAGGCTCCAGAAGAGTAAAGAGGGATAGGGATGATATTGGGAGAAATTTCCCTAGCTTGCTCTCTGTCATCAGCTCATAAACAGCCATGTTTCTTTCCTGCCTTTCCTAGGAACACCAAGTGAGCACTACTGCTCAGGACTGACATCTTAGATGGTTTTCGGCTTTTTTACATCTGCACATGGTGGTGCCAGGACTGTTAGTTTGATTACTGGAGCATCATTCCCAAAGGGTCAGGGCTCAAACTCTAGACTCAAAAGTTTTAAGGGACAGTGAAGCCATTTCAAGACACTATGTGGATATCAAGAGTAGTTTAAGCTGTCTGCATACACATAGCCAAACAGGTGTCCTTGATGTTATTTGCTCAGTCTTGGTTCATAGACCCTTTTTTTCCTACCATTAACCCCTTTGGGGGCTTTCTAATGATGTTCTCACTGGGAGCTGAGGTTTCTCCACCACCATAGCAGGCATTAAACATTGGATGCCAGGGTGTCAAAAGTTTATCTTTTGGGAGCTGGCAATGCTCATTCGTTCATTTAGGAAGTCTAAAGCTCAGAATTTGGCTTACAGGTCTGGGCTAAAGGGCCAAATTAAAAAGTGATGAGGAAGTGGTTGTACTCTGGCAACGTTTCTTCTTCACAGCAAGCGAGCACAGCAGGGCCCCTCCAGGCACAGGCGGCAGAAAGCAGTCACTTCTCAGAAACCATGAGCCAACACTGCAAAGCTTAATTTCAAGATATAACTTTAACTCTTTAGGCTACACATACCCCTCAGCCAACAGCCAGCACAGTCCAGAAATTATTCTCTTTCCTGTCTAGAAATCATATCTGAATGTATTGGTTGTTCGATTATTACACCAAATTCTTGAGATTCTTTGGCAAAGGGCTATGCTGATCCCACTTAGTTTAGGTTATGAGTACAGAGATATAGTGGCTGCCTCTGACCAGCCTTAGAGATTACGGCACGATTATAACGTTGTTTAGTGGACTAGTTTTAATCTTACAAGCAGACTCATTTACCTATTGTATTTATTTCCAAAGGAAAACTGGGAAAATCTTTTCTCCCCAAGTAATAAATACAGTCTTGGAATGGAACAAGATTATTCATAAATTATGTTGAAGTTTTAACAAGTTGGAAAAAAGGAAATCAAATAGGAGAAATTCACAAAATTCTATTTTAAAATTGCCAGAAATATTTTGGCTACATTCAAAATATTTTCTTTCCAAATTGTCTTCTTTTTATAAAATGTAGAAGTCATTAAGTGATGTCGCCTTTCAGGTTAAACAAGGCATATCAGGCCAACCCCAATTTATGGGGGTTTTGCCCCTTTAATTTTTGCTTCAGGCACCAACCAGTAGAAGGTCATTATCCAGCCATCCTACAGACTGGAAGATTGACCTTGCTCAGTCCAGGATTAATCTACCACTCCTTAAAGAGCGGATAGGTGACTGAGTCATTGCATTGTCTCCATTGACAGGAGACAACCTAAAGGAATTGTTGTTGCATTTGAGAGAACCGTATGACATTTATGTGAAGACAGAACAACCACGAGGGCAAAGCCCGGTCAAGTGGTAGGAACCAGAGCTACTATGAACTGTACTGGAAGGAAAAAAAATCATAGTTTGATTAGATGACACACATGGGAGTTTTTTTCTGTTTCTTTGCACCTATAGACCTCAGATGAGTCCCCTAGTTAGACAATTAACATAATTTGATGGAGAAGTCTAGTCCAAACAATTCCAGTGTTGGCTGCCCCACCAAGCAACTACAAACTTCACAACTGATCTTTCATCCACTATGGTCAGGCAGTCTCTGAAGCTCAGCACTGCATGCAGTTAATTCTTTCGGAGCAAATAAGCAGAATTATTTAATAACAACAGTTTTCTCATATCTATCCCATTGTAATTCCATTTATCAGAAAACCTTGTGCCAGAGTTAACAAATGTCATATTTTCTTTTCCTCACTCCTGAGCTATGCTGCCTTGGCTTATTAGTGTCAGCAGATGTTGCGGAGTATGAGAAGGAATGAGAAGCTAGTACTCCAGTCCTGCTGTCCAAACATATGGCCATGAGGCAAGGCAGCCAAGAAAGCAAGCCATGGGCATCTAGGACAAGAATGCCCAGTTGTGGATGCAAAAACTTGCAGTCCTAGATTTATGATACATCATGATCAATGTCACCATAACTTTGATTTCTTTTGCAGAAAGCAAACCACTGAATGGCTCTGATGGTTTTATAAATTAATTTTTGGTCTAATTGCACTACCTGCAATGCAGTATTTTAATTATATGTTCCTTTAGCCAGGCAGCTTACTAAAGGTCTCTGTGAAACAAGTCAGCAGCTTTCTGCAGGCTGGCTGAAATTCAAATGTCTAAGTGACCTAGTTGCATAAACCTAGTCTACAGCTTGAAAAGTGTACAGAAGTAATACTTAACGATATGACTGCCACATAACCTGTCCAACCGAAGAAGCAGCAAGAGGCAGACAGCTTTCAAGTCACTTCTAATGGCACTCAAAAAAACCCACATGTTTTGATACATTATATAACATTGGGGCAAAATTTCTAACTATGTTTCTGGAAGGGCTTGAAGAGGACAGCTAGCAGATATATTTAGTCTTTCAAATTAATGATACCTTTCTTTGAGTTGATCTTCTTGGCTAAACATTTCTCAAGTTCAGAAAAGTCCAAACTGTGACTTGGCCTTTGTATTGCATGATCTCTCTAGTCTTCCATCAAACCAGCTCATCTTCGATTTCATATTTTCTTTTCACAGCTCTCAATCACTTTTGCCTATTTCAGCCTATTATTTTCTCACTGCGAATAAATTATTAAAAAAAAATCAAGATTCAGCCTTTGCAATTCAGGAGAAATTCCTTTCTGCACATGCATGTCTTTCAGGAAATATTTTATTTGGGCTTTTCTTTATGAATTAGATCTGAAACCATTAGGTTTTGCTATTTGTACCTATTCTAATACTCATTAGGCAGCATCAGCTGGCAAATTGGCAAAAGTCATGGCCAGCTAATTTTTTCCTGTTTGTATATTAATAATTAATTTTGTACATAAATTAAATAGACTGTCTACTAAAAATGTTACAATCAAACATAGCAACTCTAAGAATATAGAAAAAGTACCTGAAAAATAGATATACTGTATATTGAAATTATTTTCTAAGAGAATGTTTGTAAACAGTGAAACAGTTAAATTTTTTAAATACCTAAACTGATGGTTACACATTAAATACAGACAAAAGTTCCAGCATTATTGTGGTGAATCTGTCAAAGAAAATCCACCTCCAATGCGGAAGTCTTCACCCATCTATTTTTGCTTACACCATTACATTTTCCAATACTAAGAGAACTAAGGTTACCTGTAGGTTACTAGTTAGGACAGGGCTGTTTCTTTCTGCAGTGCAAGTTAGATAAGCATTTGATTTATTTTTTCCAAGTTGCTCAGATGGCACAATTGATTATATGCATTGTTATCAGCAAAACTTCCAGTATTTACAGTGGCTGATCAATCATATCACTGATAAATATATGATTTTATTTACTTATTTTGGTGTGGTTTTTTTTTCAATGGCTTTGTTCTGAGTAATTTTTCTTCTCTTTTTGCTCTGAAAACCAAAATATGGTCCATAATCTTCACACTAAACTACTTTTAACACAAATGCAAGGGTGAAGGAGATGAGTATGAGTTCCCTTTGCTCCTCAAGGGTTTCAGAAGTAGAACCACAGAAGCATTTGTTGGATGTTGCTTGAGGTGGGTACCCTACAGACACCTCTGGAAACCACCCGAGTGACCAGGCCCACTCAGTAGCAGTCCTCTGTACACAGTAAAACCTGTCAGTTATTTAATTTTAAATCTCACCATTATTTATAATGGTAAGCTCTATCTTTGAGTTTCCAGGTCAAATTGCAAAGCCAAATGTCATAAAGAATCTATTATATCTCATTGCAGTTATATCAGTCCTGTCTCCCAGAGACCAATGTTAATTGCTGTTACTTACATTTCTTAACTTATAATTCTTTACTAATTGAGTCATGCATCAGCCACTTTATTATTTAACTTATATAGGCTATTACTTAGGCCTGAAATTACCCAAGCTTCCTCTATATCATTTTTCAATATTGATCCAACATTAGTATTCTGCCTATCTTCTGAAACTTCCTTACAGATCAAAGCTTATTAAAGATAATTCTTTGGCTGACTGTTTAAAAACTCTTGCATTCAAGTTATTGCAGATTGCTTTTTAAAATAATTGGGTTTAATAGTAGCTGTTTTCTATTCCAGCAGTAACTGAGAAGAATATTAAGTACCTTCAAATATACTCTCTAATACATAAAACAGAGACAAGAAATATTTATCAATTACATCTTCGTGGTCTGTATTGTTACTAACTTGACTACTTTTCCCATTTCTGTCCAACCAATGTCAGAGCTAGCATTTCTTATTCTTCTTAATATATGTGTTTCTAACAGTATTCTCATTTCCTTCCTTTGGTCTCCAGCGCCCTTTAACTTTCCCAACTTTGAACTCCAAGATCAACTGCATCTTGCCCCTATAACTGGGGTAGGATGACAATATAACTGATTTCCCAGAACTATTTGGCCTGAGAATTACAGAACATCTCTATTACACATCTCTGGAAGGCAGAGCCTGCAGCTGTACCACGAGGAACAAAAGTACTTACGAAGCCCTGGTATAACAGTGACTAACAGATCTTAAATATCAGAGCTGGATATAGTCTTGAGAGAAGAAAGTCCTAAAAACAACCCTTATGCATTTCAGTTTAAAAAACTCAGAATAGTGGCACCAGATGTTGGGGTCCCACAGCACAGAAGCACCAATATGCAGTATTTTCCTTCACATCTTCTGTGTCCCAACAGAAGCGTAGAGAGAATATTGAATCAATATTAGGATGAAGATTCAACTTGAAGTTAATGTATTGCTCTATTTCATCTACCTTTTCTTTACACACTTGCAGCCAGATTACATGGCTCAGCTGGAGGATGCAAATGTTTTTAAAATAATTTTTCCAGAAAGGGAGCTGATTTCAGAGGAACCAGGACAGGCCAGACTGGGAAAGTACAGAGAACAAGGTACCAGATGGATAATCACATTGCTATCTCATTAAGGAGGTTCTGTAAAAAACACTTCCTTTAGATATCCAGCAAATAGCATTGTTACTGTTTGCTCTCGGCAGGCTGCACTCAGTTTAAGGGATGCACTCAGTTTAACAGCTGCTACTGCTAAATAAAAATATTTAATCTCCACCATCTGCACTGGTAGTGAAATGCTTCTAAGTGGATACTTTTCTGGACATACCACATCTTCTTGGAAATCAGAGCTTTTCTTTCTCTGCCATTTATTTTTACTTTGAAATCATACAGAACTAGCAACAATAAGGGGAGAGTTCAGATCAGAATCTACAATAATGCCTTTATTTGAAATATCATACAGTTTAAAGCTTTATGGGGTGGGGTGGGGGGGAAGTGACCATAAATGATGAGAAAAATATACAAATTTATGTCTTTGTTTCGGCTGGGATAGAGTTAATTTTCTTCCTAGTAGCTGGTATAGTGCTGTGTTTTGGATTTAGGATGAGAATAATGTTGATAGCACATTGATGTTTTAGTTGTTGCTAAGTAGTGTTTACAATAATTCAAGGACTTTTCAGCTTCTCGTGCTTTACTGACTGAGAAGGCTGGAGATACACAAGAAGTTAAGAGGGGCCACAGCCAGGACAGCTGACCCAAACTGGCCAAAGGGATATTCCATACCACATAACATCAGGCTCAGTATATGAACTAGGGGAAAGCTGGCCGGAGGGCAGCGATCGCTGGGTGGTGAGCAATTGCATGGTGCAACACTTATTTTGTACATTCATTTGTCATAATTATTATTATTATTATTGTTATTATTATTATTATTGTTATTGTTATTGTTATTGTTATTGTTAATTTTCTCTTCCTTTTCTGTCCTATTAAACTGTCTTTATCTCAACCCACAAATCTTCCTTTTGCTCCCCCTCCTCCCCCCCAGTTCTCTCCTGCATCCCACTGGGGGCAGGGCAGCGAGCAAACGGCTGTGTGGGGTTTAGCTGTCTGATGGGTTAAATCACAACAGTCCTTTTGGCGCCCAGTGTGGGGCTTGACAGGTTGAGATAATGACAAATCTGACCAGAGCACATTAGAACAAATTTGTTATAAACATTCATTATATTAGTTTGATAGTCACTGGTCACAATATTGATTAATTTGCTCTCAAGGTTGTACTTGCTCTCAAAGTTGTGTTCTGTAACGTCTTACTAGCTGTGTATGTTCCTTGTTGTGCTGTTTATCACCTCTGGGAGCTGGGTCAAGGTTATCATTTTGCTGTGCTTTGTAGCACTGGCTTATGATATGATAAAATGGCTGGTCATGAGACTAATCTAGTATTTGTACTCAGCATTGCCATCATCTCTGCACTTCGGGAGCAATCTCTCAGAAACTATTAATAATTATACCTTCTACCTTTTCTCCTCGGAGACCTGATTTATGGGGGAGACACCTTCCTTCACCTTCCCCTTCTCCTCCAGGCAAGTTACAATTGCTCTTGAGAACTTTGAATATCCTTGGGATGTTCAAACCGGCATGCTCCTGTTCCTCCTACTCCTGAATGTGTTTCAGGTCTTGTTTAAAGTTAAACAACTATTTAAGAATACCATCCAGAGATCTAACCCCAAGGCTGGATAGTTATGAGTGTCAGGGTGTGTGGGATAGTATGGGCAAGTACCTAGGACAGTGGGCACCTCCAGTGTTTTGGAACTTCACCCCTGAACAAGTGCAGAATCCTGAAAAACTAGTAAAGTATTTGGAAAAAGTATGCTGTCACCCTGGCAACTCCAGAGACACAAATCACTGCAACTTGCTGGGGCTTGGCCCATGCCTACTGAGCCCTGTTTAACACTGTTCCATACCTTCAAGGGGAAGAGAAGGTCTCTGGATCTGATGACAAAACAACAGGCACTGTGGCTACTCCAACCTCAGTGACAGGCACTGCGGTTACTCCAACCCCAGCAACAGGCACTGCAGCTACTCCAAACCCAGTGTCAGGCACTGTGGCTACTCCAACCCCTGCAACAGGTACTGCAGCTGAACCAGAGAACCAACCTGGGCCAGTATCAGTCACCCCTACACACAAGAAGGAACCTTGGAAGCAAAAGTCAGCTCGTTTAGTAAGGGATGATCAAAAAGCAGGGCCGTCACGAGAAGAGGAAGAGGAAGAACTCATAAACAAGATGGTAACCACCTGATCCCTATCCCTGAGTGAGCTGCAAGATATGAGAAAAGATTTCAGCTGTCATCCAGGTGAGCACACTGTCACCTGGCTGCTCCGATGCTGGGATAACAGGGTCAGTGGCTTGGAATTGGAGGGTAAGGAAGCCAAGCAGCTGGGATCCCTTTCTAGGGAAGGGGATATTGACAAAGCAATTGGAAAAGGGGCACAAGCCCTCAGCCTCTGGAGACGACTCCTGTCTGGCGTGAAGGAAAGGTATCCCTTCAAGGAAAATGTTATGTCACCCAGGCAAGTGGACTACCATGGAGAGAGGTATTCAATATTCCTGAGGGAATTAGCTGTGCTGGAGGTGAATTATAGTGACTGGGACAACAAGCAGTTATCCAAAGATCCAGATGAAGTCTCATGCACACTACCCATGTGGCAGAAGTTTGTATGGAGTGTACCATCATTGTATGCCAACTCATCAGCAATACTGACCTGGAAAGATGGAGGAGAACCAACACTGGACGAATTGGCTGGCCAACTCTGGCAATACAAAGAAAATATTTCTTCCTCCCTCATCTCAGCTGTGGAGAAACTGTCCCAGGAGGTCCAGCAACTCAAAAAGGATAGGTTCTACTCCCCACCTGTGCAGACCAGTATCTCAGCTACTAGGAGTAAGCATTTCCTCTGCTCAGGAGAGAGGATATAGAGAGTACACACCTGTGGTTTTACTTGTGACCATGGAGAGGACATGAGGAAGTGGGATGGAAAATCTACCACGACCCTGGAGGCACGGGTACATGAGTTGCAAGGAAAAACAGTCACAAATGGGTGTTCTTCCAGGAAAATTGCTGCTCCTGACAGAGAAGGCTGGAGATGCACAAGAAGCTGGGGGGGGGCACAGCCAGGACAGCTGACCCAAACTGACCAAAGGGATATTACATACCAAATGACGTCATGCTCAGTGTATAAACTAGGGAAAAGCTGGCCAGGGGGCCGTTGCTTGGGAACTGACTGGGCATCGGTCAGCGGGTGGTGAGCAATTGCATTGTGCAGCGCTTATTTTGTATATTCTTTTGTCATATTATTATTAGTAATTATTATTATTTTCCCTTCTTTTTCTGTCCTATTAAACTGTCTTTATCTCAACCCACGAATCTTCCTTTTATTTCCCACTCCCCCCTATTCTCTCCCCCATCCCACTGGGCCAAGGACAGACTAAGGGATGTGAGGTGATGAACATCACAGCAGCAAACCCCAGTAGTGACTGCATTTCCTACACTCATGTCTTGAACTCCAGTAACTATCTGCAAGGTTTCCCTGATGCAGCAGAACTAAAGGAGAATTTGATTTGGGCCAAATACAGCCTTTCAACTACTTCTAAAGTTCTGCATCCCCACCACTGGTTTTTTTCCACAAATAAGTCGTTCTTTATAAGCTATGCTTTGTCAAACTTGCACAGCCACAGTTTCAGGGGTAAAACATTTTTACTGACTAATAAAGGCTCATGGTGTTTCGAGATAGACGACATGCCACAGCTTATTTAACTTTCTAGCTCAGGAAATGAGGATCTGGATGTAAAACATCATTCATATAGAGTGGGGCTGTGAGGTAGCCAGAGGGGAACTAGAAGCTTAAAGCCAAGAAGAGGTGAAATTGAAACCACTGTGCTAGAAAGATCTTGGCCTCAACTGGCAAAAGAGACTCAAATTTGGCTGGATTAGCTGAACTGTGAAGGAAATTATTCATTTAAATTATATGACCATCATCTGTTCTTGGATTTGGAGAAGCTGATAGAAAAGATAAAGATCACAATAACAATCAAATGTGAAAACCCAGTAAGATATATCCATGTAAACACAATAAATGTTGGTTTGGGCTTACTGTTACAGTTTGGAGATCTGGGCAGTCTACACTACAAAATCATTGTTTGCTGTAGTGTCTGCTAAATACAAGACAAAACAGCCTCAAGATGTCCACCTTCCATGGGAATAAAACATAGAAGACTCATCCTTGATCTTGTTTTGGGTAAATGTGTTTGCCTACAGGCAAATGACAACTTCGCTGGCAAACTGAGCAGGGCACAGAAAACTGTCCCATCCCCACTTCAAAACCAGAATGTACTAATAAAATTTCATTCATGCAGAAAAAAATGAAATAAATATTTAAGTAATAAATATATATTTTTTAAAATTTCCATTCTATATCTATTTGAATGGGAAGAGAAAGATGGTGGCACTGGTTCAGCTTTTTACTAACTATTCCATTCCATATTCCTTTTAGTTCTTTATCATTGATCTTGCACTACCTTGCACTGATGAAGTAATGTATGACATACACTTCCTGAATATTTTTTGAAAAGTCATTTACATTCATATGAGTTCAAATTATTTCTCTGGAATAACTTGTCAGTTGCTATGTAATTCTTTAATAACCCAATTCAAAAGGCATTTTTCTTAAATAATCACTTTAAATATATTATAACTCAGTATTAGGTACTGAGTATTAAAAGGACAGAATATATAAAACTAAATAGTCAGTACATTAAATAGTCAGTATTATTACTACTGATATTTGAATCACTAATAAACACTTAAGTTGCTAGTTTGACATATAATCTAACACGTAAGTCACCAGAAATAACTCAGCCTAAGCACAGTTTAAATATCCTTACATACACTTTGCTGCAAAGATCTTAGTGGAAATTTTTTCTTCCCACCGTGCATTGATGGAAAGTTATCTCTATCAAATGAAATGGTTGTTCCCCTTGAAAATTTCTGTTTCCTTTCTCTCATGCAGATAGCTTTTCTATAATTTATATAACTCAAAGACTCCATTTAAAAATAAGCTTTTAAAAGTGAATCTCCTTTTTCAATCTTACATTTGGCTTGCCAGAACAAAATCTGACAAGCCTGTAGATTTCCTGTGTGTTACTGAAAAGTTTAATGTATTTTTGAAAGTGAGCTACACAACTTCCTAAGCCTGTTTATTGTTAATTTTATTTGAAAGGTTTGTAAGTCATCAAGGTTCCTTCATCCTCCTCACCACAAACAGCATCGGGGAAGAGAGTCAAACCAGGAAACCTCCTTGAGTTCAGAATAATTGTCAGCTTAGTCACAAATATTGCCTTAAGATTAGATCTGTACAGTGCTTTCTTCGGAATACGCAGGTAGTTGATGTGCATGTTCATACAGAAATGTACACTTAGCAGGCAAGTGAATGTGGATCAGTTCTGAATTTACTGAATTTCATTTTCCTCTGCCAGGAAGGGAGAGGCAGGCCAGAGGGGTTATGATAGATCACAATGTATAATGATCATTTAGATAGATCAAAAGTAGACCATCTATGTAATGATCTATTATATAAATCTGTAAGTACTCCACCTTTCCCAGCTTTGAAATGGGAGTAAAATTTTCCAAAAATTATTTTCTGCCATTACCTGCACCTTCTAGTGCGTGTGAGGCTATATAAATCTTTCTCGTAATGAGGACTGGATACTCTAACACCATGTCATTACTCCTGATAACTCACATTGCTAAGATATGCTGGTATTGAGCTCCTCTGCTGCCAGTGACCATGGCATATTTTAGAAATAGCACATTTGCTTTTGCCTGTCACAAGGCACGGAGGTCTATAAGAATAAGGAGCTGCAGAGAAACCGTCTGTGTAGGCTCCAGCTTGGCCTTTTTACTGATAGAAGAAACAATATTGAACGAAGAATATTAAATAGGTGGGTTGGTTTTTTTCCTTGCAGCAGTTGGAAAATTAAATTCCTTTAAAAGCTATTTTTGTTCACTGCTGAGCTACAAGCCAGCCCTGCTCCCTGAAGATATTTGTTCATTCCCCCCTTCCCCACTGCAGGAGGATTAAACTATTTCTCAGTGCAGTGAGCCGATTCATTTTGTTCAGCCAGTGCAACTCCTTTCTGGGCAGGGGAGTATTACAGATTTACAGTTTTCATTACCTAAGGCTGAAACTGTTAATGAGGTTTATGTTGGCTGCAGAGGGTTGAAGGAAGGCACCGCTCCGCTTGCATGGCTGGGCTGCAAGGACCCTTTGGAGAAGACACTGGACATGACTCCAGACCCACACACACACTGTAAATGGTTATTTCATTTGCTTGATATCAGTACTTGTCTCCTGATTCACAAACCATGGGGATACCTTGGGGCTTTTTCTTACAGCTGCACATCCTGACCCAGGTTAGACTGTTTTCCCTAGCAGCCAGTTCTAAATCCCGACTTTATGAATATGGCCATAAACCCACCGTGGACCTCAACCCTGCAGGCCCTCTCACATGCACTAACTGGACGAGTGTCTCTTTTTTTTTTTTTTTTTAATTACCTGAGGAGAAGGAAGGAATCCCTTTTCCATAGTGATCAAACACTGCCTTGAGAAGTGAGACGTCCCTTCCCAGCCTGGCTTCTCTCTCCACTGCCAGGAGATCTCTGTAGCCAAAAGGCTCTGAGTTGAGCTCAGTTAGAAGCATTCAGTATTTTTCCTGTTGAAGTTGTGCCACTGTGGGAAAATAGCTCACAGAGCTGGACCAGGAACTGCAAAAGAAGCCAGCGCATGTGCTAAGCCTGTCCCTCTGGACCTGCAGGGAGCTCGTCCTTTTAGCTCTGCAAGTCCCAGTTGCAGCTCCCCACGGATCAGCTGCTGCAGAAATGGAGCTCCTCTGGGCTTTAGATGTCTTAGAGTCACAGAGAAACTCCAACAGCTTCTTTTGAGAAGAAGATGAATGTGCCCCACTGAGAGTGAGCGGGACGTGCTCCTTTGCATGCAAGGACAGGCATTCTTGCAGCCCTCATCCTCTTACAGCTGGAGATGAGGAAGGTCCTAGCCAGCTTTGGGGTCATGGGCTGCCCCTCCCACATGTTGGCTTTGACGGGTGTATTCACAGCCATCAGTGACCCACACACACCAGTGGGTTACAGATGCTTAGTATTTATGGCAAAAAGGAGCCTGAAAACATTTAGTTTAAGTGCTTCCTCCCAGGTAGGAAAGAGTTACTTCTTTCTATGCACAGGAACAGAACAGCTCTATTCAAAGGCCACGTTACACAGGCGAACACAACCTCTGGGCTGTTGATGTAACTGCTAAGAAAAGACAAACTGCTTTATGAAATAAGGGTATTGGACAGTTCTTTGCCAAACTATTCAACAATACATCATATTTAATATGTTTGATTAAAACCTAAATGGAATAACAGTGCTACCCTCTTTTCAGCTTTCTAACATACGACAGGGCTAAAGATATGAAAATATTTCACTGTTAGTTACTGTGCCTGTCTGAATAGACTGAGTGACAATAATTCTTCATTTTATAACACACAGAAAAGAGCCATTTTCACAAGGCAGATGATACTCCTGAGTGCCAGGGAAGGAACCAGCTTCTCCTGCTTTGTAGCGTAATATACAACACAAACTTTGTATTCTTGGCTCACTAGACACAAGGCTCTTTTGGAGCCAAAGATCAGCACATTCAGTATTTGCAATGAAGGCATCCTAAAAGCATTCAGTAAGTTGCTTAAAAGAGCTCAAAGAAACAACAAGCTATAGGCATGGGAGTACCACTAGGAACAGCAGAGGTGACAAGGAACACTTAGGAATCCAGGTTTCCTTTATTTATACATCTCTAGCCTTAAACTCATGTATATCTGGAAAGTCTGTCTTTCACAGACTTCAAGCTGTGAAGGGTTTTGCAAGCTGTTATTATTTTGATCTGACAAGTCACCTACTCAGAGAATTCAGAGCACAAAACAGTGCAAACCTCTATCAACTGGTTTTGAGTTGTTCTTTTTTTCATATACAACTGAGCCTAAAAAATATCTAATTTGTGTAAGTTAGCTGTGCAGCAAGTGTGCTCTTGGGCAAGGCACAGGGCTGAAATGCTGTGAAATGAATTTTGCTTCAAAGGATGTAATAGCCCAGCTGTGATCAAGAACAAACCATGGTTAAATGTGAAAGCATAATAGATACGGTATCAAAGTTCCTCGAATACAGCTCTTTAGAAAATACATTTTAACAACACATTAAAAAAACCAAAACTACTCTGGGGCATTTTGATATAACATAGAAACAAATGTTTTACAGTGAGTAGAGCATTAAAAAAACTCCTTATAGGTAAATTTTCCACAGCCGAAGTATCACGCTGTGCATAGTTCTGTTGACTTTCTCATGGAAAAAAATTACCCAGATTTGCTAAACTAAAAATCAAGTGGGATGTCACTAGAGTTACACAGCATGGGAGAGTAAGGCTGAGTATTGGTTGATACTACCAAGGCAAACTACCCTGGTGAGACTAGCACTTCATTTGGCCTTTCAATAATGTGTTTTCTCTCCCTGAGAGTGAAAATAAATTCAGTGAAATGTAATTTTTATTCAAAGAATAAGCTTGTGTTTGCTTTGTAGAAGCTCATATCTGGGTTAATTTACAAACTCCCCCTGGGTTACACTTCGAAATGAACATTTAATGAAGACAAATATATTCACCCACCCAGAAAAAATATTTTAATTGCTGTATCTCTGATATTACCATTTTCCAGAAGTATTCTAAGTACATCAAGAATGCTAGCAATGTAGCAGACACTCGTATTTTATACAAAGCTAGAAAATTAAAACTGGCAGCGACTGATGGAAAAATTTTAACTGCCTGATTAATCAGTCCCATTTGAAGTCATTGCAAACATGCCTGTTGGCTACAATAGATTTTGGCTGAGTCCTTAAATGGGAATGTGGTACCATGCACTTGCTCCCATAACCATACGTATCCAGCTGCCAACAGGGTTACACACCTGAGCTGTGAAACAATCAAAAGTGTGTCATGATCCATTCAGAGTGTGTGTGCGTGTACATTGACATTTCTGTGTGTTTTTATGTGTGTACATAAGGAGCACAGCAAACAAGAAGTAGAACTGGCACATAGCATAAGCTCCTATTTTGTCTGGATGAGTTGCATTATGGAGGTAATTTAGATGCTGTGTTGTGTGTCATTATTATCATAATGAATGTATTCACTCCTGGGTAAAGGGTGAAATGATAAAAGGGGCTGTATGTGCTGGAACAAGAGAGTAAGAACCCAAAAAATTTGTGATTTGATTTGCAAAGTCTCTGCATCTTCATGATGCAGACACTTTACTGAAATTCAACAAATACAACCCAAATAGTGAGTCATTTAAAGTTTCTCAGTTTTACAGAAGAAAAATAAAGATTATATGTTTCCTTAGTATAGAAACTATCTTAAGTACAGCTCTGAGGTATGAAATACAGCAGTTCCAAGTACTTAATTAAGATTATAACTGTGCCCAGCAAGATGATGGAGCAGATCCTCCTGGAAACTATGCTAAGGCACATGGAAAATAAGGAGGTGATTAGTGACAGTCAACATGGATTCACTAAGGGTAAATCATGCCTGAACAAATTTGGTGGCCTTCTACAACGGCATTACAGCGTTGGTGGATAAGGGAAGAGCAACTGACGTCATCTACCTGGACTTGTGCAAAGCATTTGACTCTGTCCCACATGACATCCTTGGCTCTAACTTGGAGAGACACGGATTTGACGGGTGGACAACTCAGTGGATAAGGAATTGGCTGATGGTTGCACACAGAGCGTTGCAGTCAATGTCCAAGTGGAGGTCAGTGACAAGTGGCGTTCCTCAGGGGTTGGTACTGGGACCGGCGCTGTTTAACACCTTTGTCAGCAACATGGACAGTGGGATTGAGTGCATCTTCAGCAAGTCTGCCGATGACACCAAGCTGTGTGGTGCGGTTGACTTGCTGGAGGGAAGGGATGCCATCCAGAGGGACCTTGACAGGCTGGAGAGGTGGGCCTGTGCGAACCTCATGAAGTTCAACAAGGCAAGTGCAAGGACCTGCACGTGGGTCAGGGCAAGCCCAAGCACAAATACAGGCTGGGTGAAGAACAGATTGAGAGCAGCCCTGAGGAGAAGGACTTGGGGGTGTTCGTTGATGAGAAGCTCAACATGAGCCGGCAACGTGCACTTGCAACCCACAAAGCCAACCGTATCCTGGGCTGCATCAAAAGAAGCATGGCCAGCAGGTCGAGGGAGGTGATTCTCTTCCTCTATTCTGCTCTGGTGAGACCCCACCTGAAGCACTGCATTCAGCTCTGGGGCCCCCGACATAAGAAGGACATGGACCTGTTAGAATGAGTCCAGAGGAGGGCCACGAAGATGATCAGAGGGCTGGAGCACCTCTCCTATCAAGACAGGCTGAGACAGTTGGGGTTATTCAGCCTGGAGAAGAGAAGGCTTCAGGGACAAACTTACAGCAGCCTTTCAGTACCTCAAGGGGGCCTACAAGAAAGCTGGAGAGGGATTTTTTTACAAGGCCACGTAGTGACAGGACAAGGGGTAATAGCTTTAAACTGAAAGAGGGTAGATTTAGATTAGATATAAGGAAGAAATTCTTCACTCTGAGGGTGATGAGGCACTGGAACAGGTTGCCCAGAGAAGTTGTGGATGCCCCATCCCTGGAAGTGTTCAAGGACAGGCTGGATGGAGCTTTGAGCAACCTGGTCTAGTGGAAGGTGTCCCTGCCCGTGGTACGGGGGGGTTGGAACAAGATGATCTTTAAAGTCCCTTCCAACCCAAACCATTCTATGATTCTCTGATTTGGAGGTACAGGATACATTGAAAATATTAAAAAGGTTCAGACTGAAAGTACATACCTAAAATTGGGTAACGGATAACAGAACAGATACCTTATATCAGAGCTAAATTGAAAATGGTAATCCTGAAACAGTTAATCATGGTAGAGAAAGAAACAAATAAGACAGTGGTAGTTATCACTGAACACTTGGTAACCCAATATCTCCTGGAAAATTACATTCTGGAGGAATTACGGCAGAAGAGGAGATTAAAAGTGTTGGGTTTCTAAATTGTTTTGTTTCAGAAGAATGTAAAGAGATCAGTGGAAGAAACTGAAAAGTGGGAAATAAGGACATGTACTACCGGCAGAGACTGAAGACAGTCAGTGTAAAGGCCAGGAAGGTTAGGGGAGAAGCCTTACTTTGATCTAATGCAGGGGAAGGATTGCTAGACTCAGCCAAAGGTATATATTTTTATCCCTAACTTTGATCCAAGTGATATTAGGCATCATTTCACATGAAGCTTAACCATATGGAGTTTCTGGAGCCCTCTTGGTCTTTCTTTCACAAATATATTTGTCTTTGTAATCCAGTGCTCTTTGCTCATTTAGTGTTTGAAGAGGGTTCCAAGTCATTGCCACGGAGAGAGTGGTTAGGCATTGGAACAGACTGCCCAGGGAAGTGGTGCAATCACAGTCCCTGGAAGTAGTCAAAAAATGTGTGGATGTGGTGCTTAGGGACATGGTTTAGAGGTGGACCAGGCAGTTAGGTTAACAGGTTGGGCTCAATAATCTCAGAGGTCCTTTCCAACCTTAATGATTCTATGATTCCGTGATTCTAAGGTAGATGTCAGGAAGGAATCCACCTTGCTAGTTTAAGTCTGAGCCTGAATCAGTTAGCATTTCATGCAGGCTTGATTTCTGCCTTGCATCTTCACTTTATTATAAAAAAATCACAAAGGAGGGACTTCTTCAACCTGTTGGCAATCAGAGGAAAATTCTGTACTGAACAGAGTGTATTACAATGATACTGAGAAGAGACATCCTCTGACATCCCCCTATGTAAAATGTTTCAGTCAATTCATTCTTGCTACTTAATTCCTCTGTCAATTCACATCAAACACATGGGCAGAATAGTAACAAGAGTGATAAGCCTTGTATGAAGACAGATGTCTTACCTCTATGTTCTGCTTGAGACATTCCTCCTAAACTATGTATAATTGCAGGTAAGTTCAGAGAAAACAGTCGAAGTAAAGCCACAAGATGCCTGGCTGCAGTTTTCAGACTCACCGCAACTGCAACCACCAGCATCTTCCTAATTCCATCATCTTCAAATTCACGGTGGGAGAATAACGCTGTAGTGTTTTGGTTAGCTCGCTTCCCTGGGAACAGCAAGATCTTGCCCCTCCACTAATAACCATTCACATCATTTACAGTGAGACAACTTCTTCAGACCATACTGGGAAAGTCCCACCAAAGCACACTTCTGATTTGGTCAGTCTCTGCAGAGGTTGTTTCAAATCCCTGTCCAAATCAGGGACAGTGCTAACTGGAAATCAAGTTTCTCTCCTCTCGGGAGATTGTGTTACCTCCTGTTGTATGTGGTGCAAATGAATCCATGCCCCACTTCACTGCATTTGGGCTTGGTGAAGGATGTGCAGAGAGGGGTGTTCTCTTTGCCTCTTCTAGCATCTGAGTCCTTTGTCAAGTCAGCCCTTAATGCCTGAAAAAGAAGTAGATGCTTGAAGAGCAACGTGAAGAGAAATGTCCTTTTTTTTAAATAAAATATAAGATGGTGACAGGGAGTAAAAAGGGACATGGGAGGATGTGAAGATCGAGGCAATACCTGGCTCCCATGGTGAAAATTCACCTTTCACTGCCAGAGTCTGTTACCTAAACCTGCTCTGCTGGGGAGGGCAGGGTTTTCTTGGAGCTGTGACAGCAGCTGTAACAGCAAGAAAGTTAACACACTCATAATAGCTCTAACTGCAACCTGGGAATAGCTCTTGTTCCTGTCTAGAGTGTGGAAACCACAGGTTTTGCATGTTCCTGGCATGGGAAAACTCCTTGTCCCAGTAGAAAAGAGATGGCAACATCTCCCTAAGAAAATTCTAAAATGCTTTCAGCCTATTCCTCTACTGGATGTTTTTAATTTTATTTTTACTTCACATTCTTAAATCCACTGCTTAACCACAAGCTAGAGGTCTAAATGACAGGAAACAAGCCTAAAATCCCATATGCTTTTTCTAATTTCCACCAGTCACTGTGCAAATCAGGGCTATTTGTTTCAGCATCGCTGGGAAAAAGAAACATAGCTCTTCTGCACGCTAACTGCACCTCTGCTAAAGCTCTTAAATCCAGTTCTCTGGTGGAAAGGGTTTCATTAATTACAACACACAATTTTGACATCATCACTGGAACAACGCTCCTGGTTTCTGAGCTACCAACAAGTCATCAATTTGTGTGTGAACCATTGCCCTGTCTGCATCTGCTCCTTCAATAGTCTGTGCCTTTGAGCTCTTACTGAAATTTCTTACTACTGTACATGCACTGAGTCATAATGATTATTTCCTCACCTAAACTGTTTCTTCTCTCTCTATCTGCCCCTGTTAAATGAAGGGAATACAAATGGCAAAACATGTTCACTCACTGGAATGGTGGAAAAACAGCAATACAGCAGCATCTTATCATCTTTTTCATGCAAGACATTCATATAACCATGACTTCTACTATAGTCCACAACTACCATAAACTGGCCTGCTTTTACAGAAGTAGGACAGAGTCTCATACTGAGCCAGACCCTGAATGACTATAATTTAGTCCAAAAGACCTCTATCTGCAGCCCAGTCCCTCATAGTACCTTTTTCTCTCTTCTTCCCATCATATTAACCACGGTACTGGGAAGATCACTAAGTCAATCAGCTAGGTAATATAACACTATGAAGTATGAACAAAGAAACAGGTAACATATAATAAATATATCCTTGCCTTTTGGGAAGCAGAGCAGCCATATCAAACACCATGGAAGAATAGTTTCTTGAAACCAATGGATATCACACTCTGATAGAAAAGTAAATATTTTAATTGGAATATTTTTGTAGACAGGAGAGGCAGATTTCCACTGACACAACTTTAAATTCATAGAGTAAAACTGTCTTTTTCACCATTCCAAGTGCAGTAAAGTCATAAAATATCTTTTTCTTGGGGTTTGCCTTTTGGTTTTTTTTATTGTTTGGGGTTTTCTTTAAAAGATTTTAAGGCCATCCGTATTATTACTAAGAATTGTTTAGTGTAGAAAATACCAAAACTTCTGGGGATATCATATCTGGAAAACAACAGCTTCCCCTTGTGAATGCCTATATGTGAAAACATCAGGCTTCTTGACACTTCAAGTCCTGCTTTGCACCTTCAGAGCATTTTGTACCATGTGATATGAAATTCTCTAGGGTTCCACTTTAAAGCTTCACAGCAACTGTACATGTTTCACTTCCAGAAGTCTAATAAGGATTTGGAGAACAGCTAAAGGTTGGAGAGAGCATTCCTTCCCACGATTTGGATTCGAGCTCTGATGTCTGTTTTTCCTGTGTCAGTATATTAAGATGTTTTTCAGTCAGTGAATGATGTAGCACGCATCAATTTCTTTGGACCTGAACATACCACAGTAATGCCATTTTGTGTACATAGAGCCAATTCAGCTTAGAAGAGAGGTCATGTACTGCATTTTCTCTCCATACAAAGAAATGTAAATTTAATCATACCCTTGTTTACTGTGGATGGGACACCACAAGAAGTATATATGAGATGATGAGAAGCAAATGTATGAGTAATATTGTGACTAACAAAGACAGAATATCACAGATACCAAATTTCTCAAGAAAGAAGTTAAAAAGTAGTCAGAAAACAGCTTCACTTGGATTCTTCAGAAGAAGAACACACAAATATAGTCAACTGGGTGTTAATAACACTGAATTTGGAAAAGAAAAAAGAAATTAAAAGGGTGCTTTGTGCAAGCAAGGTGTGAAGCGTAATCTGAAAAACCATCCAGCAAGTTATGGGAGTCCCCTTCATCTTGTGACTGAGAGCCTGGCCAGCAAACTCAGGAGCGAGGAGGCACTCATTCCATATGCACGTATATTGTTTTGTTACTCTTTCGTAGTTAATCTGTCAATAAATCAATGCATCCCATATGACTGCCACAATCGGGGATCTTACTTATTATGACTGCCTGAAATTGCCTGTGGGACAAATTGTTCCAGGCCCACCTTCACCCCTCCCTGAGCCAACCTGACCTTACACTTTGCATTTATTTTTCATAACTCAGAAACATGAATCAGGGCTCACCTGCAAGTCTCATCTGCTGAACAGCAGGGAACATTAAGGCCCTCCTCAGAAGATCCAGGGCCATCATGCCTGCTGGAGGTCAGCCACGCTGACAGCGGCCTGTGGGTAGGTAGGATCTGCAGCTTCGTCACACACTACCCAAGAGGAGTGGCCAGCACAGGTTACCTACATGGAAGGTAAGTTTGTCCCTGGTTCCTCACCAGTATTTCCAGGCTGGCCCAGAGCCACACATAGGTGAATCTGATTTTCAACCCAGCAGAAAAGCTACTCCTGCACAGCAACTACTTATCTGAGTAGAATAAAACCAAAATAGCACTCAAACACCCAAAGTGAGCAATTTGAGCACCCACATTTGAGAGGCTGATTCGGATATGTATGTACTCTGAGGACAGAAGTCTTTGTACTGAGGTCTCAAGACCTCAGGACTAAGGTTTTTCATGCTTGCTTTAGCTGAATGTTTCTTGACCTGCCTAGAACTTTGTTTTTACTTGCTTTAGCAATTTTTCTTCCAACCAGGTGGCTATGCATAATTCGTTTTACTTTTGTTTATCTTTGTATGGTAAGACCATAGCTTTTATATAGACAGTAGTAATAAGTAATAAGTAGTTGTTCTGTGTAGGATGAGCTATTTATGACTCTAATATAATGTTATAGTATAGAGAAGTACAGGCCTGGTTTGATAGCAGAGGCTCTCTGTCTCCTGTGTAGGGACTACAAGATGACATGTAGAGTATGGGCATGGGATGATAAAAGATAGGACACAGTCTGGCCCGAAGGCTATAAATGACTCGCCAATGGTCAGTTAGAGAAGAGCAGACCTGGAGCTGGACCAAACCCCAGCTAACATAAAAAACCAAAGAAATAGTATCCAGCATACATAAAAGGCACCATGTGTAGTAAGATCAGACGTAACATGGAGCTGCAGAAAAATGAACACCAAGGTGTAAAAGCATGTTAGCAAACATAAAAATTACCCCAAGTGGATCTTAGAACAAAGCAAAAGAAACTATTAGCATGACATCACTGTTCTCTCAGCAATGGCCTCATGACACTGATACCTCACCATTCCCCCACATGTGCACCAGGCTGAAGCCATCGACCTTGGGACCCAATAGGGTTGTGGAAGGGTGAGCATAACACCAGGGAAAGGGGTAGCTGCTAGAAAGTGTGTGTATCACAATTTTAACTGTCTTATTATTACTGAGGCTTTTTCTGTATGGCAGTATTCGTTTTCTTTTTCTTTCTTTTTTTTCTGTAGTAATTAAATTTGGACTTAAGTATTCCTGGGTGAGACTGTTAAGACTTCAATTATATTAACACTAAAACATTGGCTTTACATGTAGGATGTTCTCTAAATTAGCATGCTGGCTGATGGGAATTTCACATTTGCTTCCTACATGCCAACAACTGCTTCCCTTTTCAATATGGTGTTAATACAGATATCCACATCCACCCCATTGGTGCAAACCCAATTTGTAAGATACATTCTGCCTATGACTTCTGAAGCAAATTTTTCTTTGCCCTTTCCTGTTGGCCCCCTGCTGTGATACTGCCTGACAATAACTCCCACAGCACATTTCTACCAGCTCCTTTGCAGCTTGTCCCCCCACTGCATCTTAAGGAAAGAAGAAAAGCAGTCAAGATACAAAACAGTTATTCTGCCTCCCCAAAGGTCTATATGTTTAACAAACTAGTCCTCATAAAGCTGAAAAAGGCAAAAGCAAGGCTACTGTTGCAAGTTTGATGTGCTAGTAATCATTTCAACCAATAACTTAGAAACTACAACAGCTTACTTGAGAAAGAAAAAAAGCAACTCAGCAAAAGGACTTGGCTAATTTTAGAATAAAATTAACTTTACTATTAAATTTAAAATTTTTCAGTCAGCACTCTATGAAACCTACCCAGGAAACACGTATCCATAAATATTTAAAAAGACAAAAAGTGAAATAAAAGTATTTTAACTATTTTCACTAAAACAATACCTCTGTGACTGCACACACACATGTAGACACTGAAGGACTTGTTCTTCCAGATAATTTGGTAGTTTTAACATGGTTGTGTCAGACTGGAGGCCATCTGTAAGAACGCTTACTTGAGAGAAATATGAAGCAGAGAACAAAACAGCAGTACTGTCCCTGAGAAAGGAGGGAAACCTTTCTATACCACTGTAAGCAGAACCAGCAAACAAACCTCCTGCTGGAAACAAACCTGTCTACTTGCTAATATGCTTTATTCTTGCCGAGTTGTATGCAGAGAGGTTCTGTGTGAGCTAACACAAATCCAGGTTCAAAGAGATCTTTGAAGTGACAAACCTAAAATGACAGGGGATGGAAAAATAAACTGTGTACCCAGCAAGGCAGAGCTCTCTTTAATGATAACTGTAACTGGAATACACAGTAGAGCAGAAATATTAACTTTAAGGCCCATTGTACAAACAACATTCAATGAGTAGTTATAAGTTAATGAATGATATGTGCAAGGATAGCTCAAAGGGTGCTAAATTCTCATGACAGGGCTCCTGATGCAGAGATGCTAAAGCCCATGACTTCTGTGTTAAAGCCCTCAGATCATACAGACTGTCATAGCTCTTTTGCCGACTATGGTGCTGTGATAATTTGCATCATTAGAGGGTTTGGCTCATTGATTTTGTTGGAACATCTCATATATACATTCAACATCGGGGCCTGAATTAGAAAATGTAGGTCCACAGCAGGTAGAGTACCGCAGCCATAGGGAATGGCAGGAATAAAGGCTGAGAGAGTAGGAGCGACCGATGGGATTAGACTGGACAAGGTCAGGAAGAAGGAAATTATTTATGTATGCAGAGAAGTTTAAGCTTGATATAATATTGAATGAGAGCCATTTGTACCCTGAGCTTGTGCAGTTGTTCAGGCCATTACCTCCCTCCTCTCTGCTCCCAGGAGCTAAGCTCCAGCAGGATTCTCACTTTAGGGTGTTTTCGCAAGAGCTGGTCTATCTGGGTCTCTTAAACCAGATCTGACCTTACACAGGATTTTCCTAAAACCTATGATACACTGCTGGGATATGCTAGGGACAGAGCCCAATGCAGAGGTAAAAAAAATCTCATGGCTTCAAGGAAAGCATCCAAGCCCTGAGGCTGTGGGCACTGGGGTAAGTATGTCCTGCCCTCAGCTGTAATTTGTGTAAGGTCCGACACTGGAGAATGTCTGTGAGTCTGCTTTGAAAACCTCCTGTTGCCAGTCAGGCTCCTAGACTCTCAGCAGCATCTGAATTAGGTGGTAATTTGAGTGCTGGCTGGCAGAAATAACATCTCTTGGGCCAGGCAGCAAGATCTGATCAAGTGCTTTGAGGGATTCAGTGGTGTATGACCCTTGGCTCCAGTGGCTAGCATGGCAATGAGTTACCCTGGTCCCTCTGCGGATTTAGTCCTACACACCCAAACACTTCTGTGAATCTGAGCACTGAACTTTGATCTGCATCCTCTTTTCCTCCAGTCGTGAGTGCTTTGTGTTTACTCTTTCACATAGCCTACAAGGACTAATGTCAGCTTTTGTTCTATCTTCTCTGTTTTGGGCACTTTAAACTCGGAAATTAAAGAACAAGAAGTTACCAAGGGCACATAGTATAGGGGCACATAATATATACCTGAGAGCCAACATCAGAAACAAGTGACTTAACAGTTAGCAAATGTGTTCAATCTCTCCTTGAAATCTCCTACTGAAGCATCTAAAAGAGGCAAATTCTGTGCCTACTTTAAAAGAAGTTTCAAGGCAACTGGGATTTAAACATGACCTAATTTGACTTTGGATAACAGCAACTGAAGGCAGAACAATAAAACATTAACATGACATAAATTTATGAAAACTATTTGTTCTGTTTCAATAAGGGAGAATGTAAATAACAGCAAACAGTGAATAATAGCAGGAGTTCCCATTTATGTTTTCTGACAATACAAGAGCTAAAGAGCATTTGATTATATCGTGCAGCAATGTGTTTACTCAGCTCCAAAGAACCATTGTCCCAGGATATCACCAAGATCAAAAGTAGAGGCTGGTTTAGCATTTTCTAGAGGAACAGTTTTTTCATCAGAGAATGGCTGCTGGTTGAAAACTAAAATAGAACTTCAGAAACCTGTTTTGACAGAATTGGTTTCTCAAGTCTATGATGGAAATACTGGTGAATAATAAAGACAGAAACATCATTTTTTACCTACTGTCCCACAAAACTAGCATGCTGGGCAACGCACCTTGTTGGCATGTAAAGCATGTTCAAAACATTGCTGCCACTTAGAATTTTAATTTCTTTCCTCCCCTTCTTAAGTGAGTAGCATACGAAATGAGCTGTGAGCTCATTCTGTCTGACCCAGCAGGAAGCCTACCAGTTATAGAAAATAGCTACTAAAGGAGAGATGAACACAGGTTTGGAAGGAGAAAGGATTCAAACCATACCTTGCATTCAAGTGCATACTTCAGCTACAAAGCAGAGGGAACTTTCCTCTTCACAAACTGCTCAGAAAACCTTTGAGCATAAATTTATTTTTAAATTGCCATTTTTTTTTTTTTCTTTCTCAGACATCCACTTAATGTTCAACAATGCTGAGAAAGAATTAGCCATCAAAACAGATACTGGAACCATTAACAAACATATTGCATATGTTTATACTCTGCTTTAAGAAATACTGAGTGTACTCCAAACACAGTGGCCAAAGAAAACAGCCTTTGGTAGCTTTTGTAATATATCTTCCTCCATGCTGATTCCCACTTACCTGCTGTTGCCTCCTGTCAAAAATAGAAGCAGACATCATTACAGGTGTAATCCAGGATGACCATCTGTATACTTACAAAAAAGATACACAAGGAGTAGTATAAATTGTCGTTGTGTATCCACAGTTGCAAAATATTTGTAGTACTAATCAAAAAAACAGTATAATTTTAATTCACATGTTTCATAGTGATGCTTTATGAAGTGTAATATATTAGGCCCTTCATTTCCTCATCAGACAGGAAAAAATCATAATCAGAAGCATCCACCTTATAAGTACCAATGATGCCAGACAGAATACAGCATTGTGTGCAAACTGGGAAGTATTTACACGTTTATGACCTATGAAATTGTATTTCCTTCATGTAGTTCATATAATGTGCAACCAAACTGAACTAAGACTACTATAATGGAGCATTTTTTATAGCACTGAAAAGATTTTTGTAAGAAAGGGGACTGATTATTTCATTGCCCTCCAGTTAAAAGAATGATCGCACGGTAAACCTCCAAATAAATTCATGTAATTTCCACTAACCCTTGTTTATTTAACCCTGTTTGTTTAAACAGACGTTTGGACAGTTGCTGTGCTCTTTACGCAGGCATATAAAATTTTCAAAAACTGCCCTCCTGTGCACTTTAAGCCATAGAAAAACTGTATAGCAAGAATGGTGAATCTCAGCTATTTCTAATTGGGCTCTGAAACCTTGTGCATCCAGTCACTCAAGTAAACAAACCCTTGTGCTCTCAAACAGGAAAAAAGCCTGTACATGAACAGAGACAAATTCTGGAAGAAATTCTGGTTGTCATTTATAATAGGGCTTCTGGATTCCCCATGCTTTCCCACTGGGGATGGAAATAGTGTTAAATACTGTACAAATGCCAGATGGATTTTGTTTTAGAAACAGGCAAATTGGACACGCAACACAGAAAGGCAAATGCCTTCTTTGAAATATCTTTAGTATTGTGGCATTCTCTGTCTATAATTACCAACCTTTTTTTAATTGCTTGCTAGCCATGAGCAGGCTCTGCCGCACTGACGTAAAATTAGTAACATTTCATTGCAATATTGAGTGGTTCACAAGACTTCCCGGGCAATCTTTCTTTTCCAGAAATATGTTGACTTCCTAAAGAATGGTGAAAAGATCTGACTGTACAGCAGTATAGCTGCACTTTTCTTTGACGTACTTAGAAGTGTTACATGTTAAAAGAATAAACAACCCGATAATTGCTAGATAGAACTTAAGTAGGTCTAGAAGTTGCACTATGTCATGAAAATTGTGACAAGAGATGTAAAAAAATTACTTTAGCTCAATCATCTTCACAGTCTGGCTCAGAAAAATGAAAACCTGAAATCACTGCTCTAGATCTTGGGGACTGAATATCTCTAATGCTTTGAGATAAATGGACAAATGTGGGTGTGAAAATAATGCTTTAAATATTGTGTTTTCTAGGTAAGCGCCTCAATGCTTTTCCAGGCAATCACTCATATGCTTTTATCTAAGGCAGTTGCTATTAGTGCTCTCAAACGGTATTTTCATTGTCTAAAACAAATGCACATGCAAAAACAAGTGTCCTTAGTAATCCACAGTCAGATGCTACCATTACATTTATATTGATGGGAATCTCCCCAGAATATGAACTTCTGCAGTTTTTCTTTATTTTCAGCGTCAGATTGGCTTTCATAGTGGAATTAAATGACAGAAAGTCAAATAGGAAGCTCAGAAGTACATGAAGAACTGATTTAAACTACAGAAGACTTTAACATAGCCCGGAGCACTGCTGTAAACGTGTCATGCATGGTTTTCCTATCAGATGTGTATCAATAATCTCTGCTATGTTGCACTTTCCAGACATAAAGAAGAGAGAGGATTATTTTCTTATAATTATCAAAAGAAAACTGTATATTTCTTTGACACAGGATCAGTTTCTACTCCTGAAGTAGAACGAAGGTATAGGCAAAGTCCTCAGGTGGTATCCAAAAGTGCCAGTGCTTCCCTCATCCCACCAGCAACTCTCCTCAAAGCCTTTGAAAGGAAGTAGGTTGGCACTGAGCTGGAGGTATTTCTCTCTTCCAGATGGTTTGTAAGCAGCTGAGGGAGAAGGCAGAAGCAAAGAAACTGGAGGATGACTTCAGTCCAAACCAGGATCTAGTTCAAGCCTTGGGTAAACCTCCAGAAAAGCCCAGCATCCAGGAGTATGAAGAACTTCTTACAGTGCCAAGGTGGGCGGGGGACCACCGGGGGACTTTGCTCATTTTCACTTTTCATAGCTATCTCCTAGAAAATATTTATTTTAAAATGTGGCCCTGTTGTTAAATGACATGTTTTGCTTAAAAATACCAATTCTTAAAGGTATCTTAAAGATACCAGAAACATTTCAACATCATAAGTTTGCCTCCATTTTTCTTCAGATTTTTTCTTTCTCTGGTTTATACTTTAATCATTTTTTATATTCTCAAATTTTCTTTTTTACCCCCACCCCAAATCCACATCTCCCATTGCCTATGGCAACATTGTAGTTTTTAGCCACCAGACAGGCTATAACACATTCTAGGTGGGAGAAACCTCCTTTTTCTTACTAGTCAACCAGGCAACTAAGAATACAAAAGGCCTGAAGGCCAAAGAAAAGTAAAAGCAAAAGAGGGACCTGACCATAGCACAGAATTAGCTAGACTATATCCTGGCATTGGGAATGGGAACACTAGTTCTGGTGCATTTATCTAATCTGTGTTTTGTTCTATCCACCCAATAGCTAGAAAAGATAAATAATTCCAAACACATCCGTTGGACCAGGTCCCTCAACAAATTTGCAAGCCAAAAGGCAGGACCAGTCTGTGTGAGCGACTTTACAATACAGATGACCAAATCTGTTCCCTGCCCTGTCACTGGCCATTGTCATGCCTTATATGGATATATAGCAAAAGAAAGCTTCACTGAGAGATAATATTAAGATGCCTTTGTATATGTATTTAAGTCTACGCAAGTCTGAGTGTATCAAGCAGGAAAGATGAAAAATACTTGAAAATATAATAAACAGTGGAGTCTGGTAAGTGATGATATTTTCACATTGAAATAAAAGCATGAAATAGGATTGGGAGATGCTGTGGAGGACTTGAAAGTGTCTGAAATGCACTTGGTCCTAGCAAAAATAGGGACCCAGCAAAGAAATGTATCTCAAGTGGTGATGGGTCAATGACAAGCTCTGAGTTCCAGGTCTGAGTCTGAATTTGATATTGATGTAAAATGATGATGTAATGTCGGTGCTACAGGGAGAGCTGGCAACATAGTGAATGTTTGCGGAAAGACAGGCAAAGCTGCATTACTGGTATACATTGGCACTTAATGACTGGTTTCACAATGGGGAAAGTTAAGGGCAATACTTCGGGCAAAGTATTTAACTGCTGAGGTTTTGGAAAAAAATCAGGTACAGCCCTAGTTGGAGTGGGTACGACCCATGCTGAAGTCACTAGGATAGTACTTGATAAAGACCTATGGAAAAGACGCGCAACCACTGCAAGTTATGAAGCACCACAGCTGGCTTACTGAAATTCAATAGCACCAGAGTGCCTGATTCCTTTAAATTCTCTTGAAATCCCCAGTACACAGTCTAACAAAGTGTTACAATACAATGCATTTCCAAATTATGTCAAATTGAAATTCGAACATGGCTGGCTGCACCAATACATACTAATAGAGCAAAACACTCCTACCCCTAATCCTCCCTGACACTTCTGGTTTACATTCTTCTCTCCAGTGTCTCATTATGCACGTTCTCACTACTCTTGTAAATTTTCATTGATGTCGCTTTTTCCTTACTTAAAATGCAAACATCTGGATTAAATCAACTAAATTCACCCTGTCAGTTTTGCATATACTCAATAGTTTTTAAAACAGAGCTCCCAGCTTCTTTGTATTTTCAAACCTCCATCATGAAGAAAATCCACATTCCCAGTTGATAGTTTCACTGTTTGGTCACGTTCCTTTGAATGATTTGTGCTGGAATGTACATATAATCACTCTGATCTTGTATTTGTTAACAAGCTGCAGATTCACAAATAAATACATATATGTGGCTACATAGCCTACATCTTTTATTAACAACAAATTGAACTGAATTGAACCTGAGCAAGTGTTTCTTGCCAGGTCTGAGACAAGGAGAAGTGACTTGTGCTCCTGTGCTGAGCCTCTGGTGGGTCTCAGCCCAGCTTAGCATGGAAACTTTGTCCAACTGCAAGACCAGCTCCACCACAGATTTTATTTTATTTACAGCAATGGTTTATCCTTCCTATGTCACTCCTTGGTGTGTTGACACCTAAACCACATTTCTAACTTGCTTTCAGAATCATGTTTTACTGAGATGTCCTTAGCAGGGCCTCTATAAGGCACTACCAGAGCAAACAAGCTGTATCACAAATTATTAGATGGGAATTATCTTAGGAGCAATAAGAAATGTGGAAACTAACTTGTGGAATAAAAGTTTAATAGAAACAAAACACAGGAAAATTCCTTTCTAACCACAGAGAAGGCTGGAGCCATCCTTCAAATCAGCAAGGAAAAGCAGGCCTGCCAAGCATCTTTATCAGACAAGGTGTTGCCCTTCTCCAACACCACCCTACGAAAGGAAGTCGGTGTGCCAAAGGGGGCATGTAAGCCAAAACCTGATTAACAACAGATGCTACCCAGAGGTTTTTGATGGAAAATTTTTGGTATAGCCTCACAAGGCCCAAATATACCCTGGCTATTACATCCTCTCTCCACCACACTTCCTCAACAGCCTTCCACAACAGCTCGATATCTTGTTATGTCTCAAAGCAACAACTTTTATTTAGGACCCCTCTACACCCCAGGGGTGTATGACAGAGGAGTGCATCAGAGTGGAGCTACAGCAAATCTAGCCAGGCTGTACAAGAACAACCTGCAAGGGATGCAGCAAAAAAGTGCTCCTTGTTCCAGAGTGGCGCTGTTTTATGTACCCTTCCACATTGTTGGGACTTCGGATGTTGGTTCCTAGCTGCAGCAGGCCTTGAAATAGTATCCACTAAAATTATAGTTCAAGTAGAGAAGAGAAGCGAGACTGTAATCAAAATGGCATTGGTTCTAAATATAGTGTGTCACTATTCCTCATGTCTAGAAACAAGTGCTATCCATCATTGGTGGCTGGAAGCCTTCTCCTAGTATACGGCAGTATTTATTGTCCCTACAAGTATGGAAAGCATTTTTCCTCAAGCTTTCCTTTTTGTCTTTAGACTAAAAAGGATCTTTGGGGCCATATTTTTTTTGATCCAAAATGGAAGATAATAGCCACCAAATTATCAAAATTATTAGCTATTTTCAATGCCTAAAAATGTTCCCACCATGTTCTTCACTTGCCACAATGAATTTCAAGGACCTCTAAGATGCTGGTGTAGACTTTGTGAAATTTGTGACTGCATATGCCATCTTTATATAAGCATAGCTTCTAGCTGAAATAGACATTCATATAATCCAAAAGAAGTGCCCACCTGAATGGAGGATTTCTGTTCAGGCCAGACTTGTGAGGACAGGTGCAAGAGCAGCATTAAGAAGGTCATACTGCCTCTTCTGCCTCTCTACTCTATTAGCATTTCATGTGATGGCATCCTGCAAAAACCTTCCCTCCCTGGCTCAGACCAGACCTGTGGCAACCTTTGGTTTTGAGAGCAAGAAACATCAGAAATACAAGCAAAACTGAACATTGGAAAGCAGGACCAGAACCACCACTTGGTTCAGACACCAGAAGAGGTCTACAGATGCCTTGTTTAGACCTCTCTTAGGCCTGAGCACTGATGTTAGAATAAGCATGGGGAACAAAGACCCCATTGCCTCCCACTGGGTTTCTCCTGGGGTCAGTAAATAAACAGGACACCACCACAGGCACTGGCTTTTATCACAGACTTCTCATCCTAAAGAAAAATAAGCAAATCTACAGGATCCAAAGTATCAACAAGCTGCTTGGCCAAGGCAGGGAATAGGAAAAAGTAAGCACAATACCAGAGTAACAGTCTGCATTTAAGGTTATGTCAGATGAAAGGTTAGGGAAGATTTTCAGAACAGACGTTGAGAAGAGGACAGGGTGTCCTGCTCCTTCTCCAGCTCTCTCTATGTAAAAGCAGACACTGGATAATGCTGCAGGGTCTTTTTGCACACAATTTTTTTACTGGTGACTTTTAGGAATCCCTGTGTGTCATGCCTCTGATGAATTTTTTCTAATATTATTTCTCTCCAGTCCCTGGCTTATTTGGTCTGTTGGAGAGCCCAGTTCCAGGGCTTATTCACCAGTAAACACCTAAAGCCAGTGGAACCTGCCCAAGCAACAAAGAAGGAGCTAAATCCTTTCACTAGCATGAGAAGAAAAGCCAATACCTTGTCCAAGAAGCTACACAGACTGTATCAGCCAGGCTGGGATCCTGGAGCTCTCAGATAAAGTTTATTAAAGGGCTGATTTATCCACTGCAGTGGAATAAAGCCACTGAGATAGGAGGGGTCAGTCTGATGTGAGCTGCAGACACATGGTGCCACATAAAAGTGGCAGACACAAAAGGAAAGTATATTTTTCTCTGTTTGTTTCATTGGATTAAAGAAAATAAAGATTTTGGCTTACATTAAGAAAAGCGACATACAAAGCTGCAGTGCTGCACGCTTCGGTACCTCGTGCCCCAGTGTGATGTGGCCAGAAATGCCTTCCCAAGCTACATGATCCGTGCTACTCCCCAGGGGGAATGAGGCCTGGATTCAACCCCTGCATTTCTTATTTTCACTGTTGGATTTTCACTGATGGAGCAGGTGGTAGTTGGAGAAATGTGGCCACTTTCCAGGTGTCAGTAACCCTCTCTGTGCTAGTGTCAGTGTGTTAGTTCCTCAAACATTTGCATACACTGCAAAATCCCCTTTTCATGTTCACCAGAAGTTGTACATTCAGTTCCATATTAGAATACTTTTTTAAATATATAAAAATATGTTTCAAGCTGGACCTAGAAATTAGTCTCCCCTCCTGTGAGAACATAAGCAGTTTTGAAAAAGCAAAGTTCTTTTAACAAGCTAGCAAATATCTTTATAACTTTTTAGAAGTTTGTCTATAAAAATTCACAAAATGGGTATCCTCCTACAGCCACTTTTCATTTCAGCTGATTATTGCCAGAGAAATAGCGGAAATGTCCTGATTAAGTCTTGTTATAAAATGTCAGGGAAGTAACGTCTGCAGGGATGAGAAGCAATTAAATGTTCAAGTAAAACAATCAAATGGAGGAAACTGTGCTCTGAAAGTCAAAAGTCACAGAGCCAGCAGAGAAAATTTGGAAAAAGAATAAAGGTGACTAGAAGTTAGCAAAAAACAGAGACTTTTTATAGGACTCATCAGTGTGAAGAAGCGATTAGTCTCCTTTGTGAAAAGAGTAAATGGAGGAGAAAATAGAATATAAATAAAATTGCCAGAATGAAGATTATGAGAGATATGAAGCTGACAAGAGGTGGAAAAGAGATTTAGAGACTAGAAAGGAAAAATTGAAAGTATCAGAGTGAGGTGTCCTGGTCTTATTTCTCTGTAAGAATGATAAAGTTAGCTGCTATTACTGGCTTTAACACAGAAGACAGCTGCAGTCCAAATGTCTCCACAACACTTCTAAGGTTGTTGCCATCAAATTTCCAAATGTTGACATTTTTAGCAAATTAATAATTTCATGTATTTAGGCCATTAAAGGTACTTTGCAATTTTTAGAGCATGCTGGAAGAAGCAGATGATTTATTTGTTGATAAATTCAAATGGATGGGATTTCTTTGTGAACAAAAAGGTTCACTTTCATTCATATCTCAAAATGTGGAGGGTTATAGCAAATAGCAACCACTTCATAGCCAAAAGAAAACAAAATGCATGGATTTTAAAGCAGGTATATTTCTCTAATACAATAGGGGATACCAATCATTCACATTCAAGTAACATTTTACTCTTCAGGAAAGAAAAGCTGAATATGTAGAGGAATTGCACACTTCCAAGATGACTTGAATCAAAACCAGTCTGCTAAATTTTTTGCCATCAGATATTAAGCAGGTGAGAGAAGTAAGAAATTAAAATAAGCTTTTAAAATATTGATAAGCCTAGAGTTGCCAGGATGAAGATTCTTTGCTTTTTCTTTAATTTTATATGACGGTTTCTCACCTGGGTCTGTTTGTTTGAAAATATATTCAAGTCTTACAAACACTTTTGAAAATGCATAATGAGTTCTGCGATTTGCATAAAGAAAATTGTGTATAGAAATGTCTCTTCCACTCTCTTTAATGTAACAGAAAGAGGTTTCTCCTCAGCTGCATTTCTTACCGTTCTCTGTGAAGCATGAAAGATTCCCTTTGATCACTCTACACCAACCTTTTTCAACTCTGTGCTCACTTCACATTCAAATACTTTGGTTATATCTGTCCTCTCACATAGCAACATTAAATTTCATTTCCTTAATGCTGACATCAGTTAAAAAACTTTGGAGATCTGTAACTGCTGTAGTTAATAGGAAGTGCATGTCTCATCCTTTCCCTCCAGTCTGTGCCATGCTGGATAGACAGCAGGAACTCCTTCAGCATTAAGTCTTCCTTAGTAACAATACCTGTGTGATTTATACCATTATACCTTCTAGCAAGACAGCTGCCTTTAATCTGTTTGCAGGGTACGTGGGGCAGGAAAATAAGTTCTTTTTCTTTTCTACTTGAATGTCATGCTAGTGAAATGCGTGGAAATGTTCTTCCTTTAATAAGTATTTTACAAAAAACGTGCTGCCTACCCTCAGCTGAGGCCATGAAACAGAAAGATGTGAACATGGGAGGTGACCTGGGGTGGGGAGTGACATTCACACCAAGAACCTCATTAGGTTTCCTCCTCAGCTAATTTGCTGCAAATTGACGGGTTCCTCTTGTGAGCAGCGAGGGTGCTTTCCGGCGCTGGGGAGGAACAAGCCGGATAATGTGGAGGGCAACGTGGTTCAATCGACTAACCATTTTGTGCATGTGTGAGTCAGGGACTCAGGCTTTTGAATACCAACTCTGACACTCAGCCTCCTTAAGGAGAAAGTCCAGCACTGCCAAAGCACTGAAGCCACACTCCTACACAGCTCCGGTGTGCTCCATGCCACAGGAGAGGGAAATGGACCGTACAGCCTTCCACAGACAACACGTAACAGAGATCATGTGTGTGGAGGAAAGAAGGGCAGATGTGTGCTCCTCCATCTCCCCAGGAAGCAGCCTCTCTTTATGGCATTAGAGGAGGTAATCATTGTAAGCAAAAAGCTTTGTTTCCCCACCTTCAGTAGTTACTCTGACACCCAGAGCTCCCTGGTCTGCAGTAAGATTTCCTGGCAAGAGGGGTGTGATCAGCAAAAGGTGGAAAATACTCTACAAACCTCAGTCTTTTCTTTTCTTTACAGTAAATTTTCAAAGCAGAATTATGCTCTTTTGAAACAAGGATCCTAAAGACACCCGGAACAGTGTCTGTAGAACAATAAACATATCATCTATGTGATTAAAGGTTCTTCATTGTTCTTTACCCCACTGCCCAAGAGTGCCATGCTTAACTTGGCACAAATAATTTTGATTTATCATGAGCCAATGCAGTTTGTCAAGATCTACTATTGCCGAGAAAGGGCAGAGATTTTTCCAATCCGTTTTTTTTTTCTTCTTTATGAAATGTTTCATATGCTGATACAAAAGATACCTGGAGGAAAACAGAAAACATGGTTCTGTTGGACTAAAGACACTCTGACAGGAGAGGTTTTTGTAATCCTTTCACTGAAGCTGCACTCCTGTCTTAGTGCTATTATGTGTCCGTGCTTCTTTTTAAGTTGCTTTTTATTTCACAGGTGCATTGTAAATTTCTAAAATCATAGTCAAGATCTGGCTCACAAGGATGGCATTAAATTCCCACTTAATGTTCTGCACCAAACATAAGTCAACAACCAACGATCATATCAATCTGCACGGTCTTTTTGAGGTATTGCTATTCGCACTGATCTTGCAGCAAGCTGAAAAGCAGAGCAGGTGCTAACTCCTCTGTGTGAGGGCATAGCAACATGACATTTTGCAATTCTAAAGAGAATTACGGAAAAAAATTGTCTTGGTGCTAGGAGTCCTCTTAAAAAGTACTCACCTTTCTAAATTGCATTGAAGACAATATAAATGTGAAGACAAGAATAACTTTGTGCACAGAAATTATGAAATTAAAGTAACATCTTGCAGCAAATCTGCGTTCTCTCTGAAATCATCTCTAATGCATATTGGGGACACCAAAGAAAACAGCGCAGCTAGGACCATCTGCCCCATCTGTTTCACCAAGCTTCAGTGAAATTCACCTATGATCTCAACTGCCTGTTACTCTTACTGAAGAGTAAGAATAGTCAGAAAGTCATAAAGAGCATCATCTGCATTTGGTGTGGTGCACATTCTCATCTATTCCTCTGCCCTACCAAATATATCTATCACTCCTGGGCTACTGGTTGACCAGGAGATCTAAGAACTCTGTCCACAACTGGCTCTCTAAATGCAGCTGCTCATCCATGGGCTACAGATGCTCTTTCAAGAGTTTGTTTTCCAATCTTACTCAAAGATGAGCCTGACTCAGGCCCAACTTACTGGCTGACGCAGCCCAACTTACTATCACACTTTTCATGTGGTTCAGTTGTTTAGGACTTTAAAGGATGCCTACCATTGTGCACTGGCAATCTGATAGCACTTGGAAGTGTTTAATTGTCAAGCAGCCTCAGTTTAACAAATACAAGCTATAACTTCTTATAACTTAATCAGCTTCTTACGTACTATAATGTATTCATTGGTTAGGTATCATCTTATCGCACATGTCACCATCAACTCACTGCAATGATGAATACTTTAAGGTAAGTAAGTACTATAGAGGTGCATTTTTTTCTCATCCTACAATAGAAATCATAAGTTAGGTGAATTAAACTCTGAAAATTCAAAAGTTTTTTGTAAAGGAAAACTGGAGTTACCAGTTCAGCTGTTGAAATACTGATACCGTAAACTTAGGGGATGAATCAGCCCAGGTCACAGAGATGTAAAGTTGGACACTACCCAAGCTGCACTTCCTCCTCTATGAAACACCACAGGTGCCTTGTGTATGCCTTTATTGGCCCTTCGATGGACTTCAGTCATCTTCCTCTTTAAGGCAGTGTCTGAGTGTTTATGGCACACACTCTCAAGCTCTCCATTACTGCAATTGCATAATTATAGTAAATAAATTTCTTAATTTTTAGGCTTTCATACTATACCCTACAATGAGATTCCTAGATCAGTGAAATCTTAAGTGCTTATTAATATCATTACAGCACAGCCCTGAATAGCAGCAGATAGAAAATATTATATTTAAAAAAGAAAAAAAAAAAAAAAAGAGGTACTATTTCATGAGTCCTTTTCCTAGAATTACTTTACTTTCTGATTTTCTGGTTCTCACTGCTTGTATTCTTGGTCTGGTAACTCTTCCCCAAATGTTGTGTAGGGGAGTCACTATTAATGTGCAACAGCACTCAAAAAGGGCTATTTTGTCACTGGCAACTGCTGGGTCTGTATTTGTATCTCACTGTTTCCTTGCTCGCTGCTGAGGAGATGACAAGGTCTAACAGTGTTAAAATGCAGAAAAGATTCCTCCACCGTGGTTTGCCCAAATAATGGAAGCTCGCACCTGAGGGGGTGTCTAATGTTGCTCCAATGCTGGGCAGCAGTTTACTGCAGTTCAGTGTACGTAATGAAAGGAAAGCTGAATTTCACTTTTTTATTTCATCCCAGGGGTGGAGAACCTTGCAAGCCATGAAGAGTAGGCTTTGTTTTTTCAGAAGGGGGAATAGATACCCGTGGTTTATGTTTTGGGATTATGTTATGGTATTATGGCTTATATAATATATTATAATATAGTATTGGTTTTGATTATACGGTATAATGTTTTCCCACCCCTGTTTGATTGACAGCTGGAGTGCTGAACATTGGACTTGCAAAGTGCTTGAAAAATGATTTCCCCTCCCCAAAAAAAGAAATAGCTATTACAGTCCATTATCCCTGTGCAGTATTTGTAATAAGAAATATTTTTTCAGAAACTGCTGTGCTTGTTCGGCAGTTTTATACGTATTTACATTAACAGCTCCCTTGAAATCCACATAGGAAGAAAACATTGTTTAAAACCACAGTTTAAGGCTATGCACCTCTCAAAGGTTGTCTTGCATTAAGAGGCTACCATGTCTCATTAACATAAAATTTCAAAGGGTGAGGGCAATGACTGTAACCAAATCAAACAACCTCCTTTAAAACTACCAATTTATCCACCTCTCGCCTGCATTTTGTTTTCTAGGATATCTAAACTGCAACTACAGTGACATAAAGAAATAACTTGCTAGAACTCAAGGTTTATTTTATAGCATAGTTCTAAAGTAAACAACCTGCTGCTTAGAAAGTACAGCTCCAGCATTGTACCGCAGCAGATGGTGATCACTTCAGATCTTTGCAGATATTGGTGCCTGCAGCCCCAGCCCTGCAAATCCTTCTTGGCATATTTGACTTCAGTTATTTGTGGGGTGGATTTGTGAAACCAGTGCAAGTGTCATTCCAGCAGGCTCTCAGGTGAGCAGCGGGGTACAGGACTGGGGCTTTACTGGAGCCATTTACCAACTAAATGATTTGGAGGCTCCTATTCTCCAAATCTGACATCTGAAAGGTCTCCCATGTTCTTATTACCCTTTTCAAGAATCTTAAGAATTCCCCCAAAATTTTGTGAACCAAAATATCTTACTTTTTTTTTTTTTCTAAATTTCATTTTCATTATCAAGGAATGACTTGGATACATGGATAAATACAAGGAATATAACTTTCTCTAGCAATTTTATTTAGTTGCCATGCAGTACTACTACTGGAAAAGAAGGAATTATACACAAATATTTGTTTTCTCCAAAGGAACTGTGAGATATAGTCACTGAAATATTTCTTTCTGTATTAGAAAAATACAGTGGTCTAAGCAAAATACTCAGTAGTATAGGTCTTATCAACAGTAGCCAAACAGATTACATTTAGCCTGGTGAGACTCATGATATTTTATTTGCATGTAGAATAAAGACATTTCGTCATGACAAACATTGGTCATCTGTCTTTTCTCTGTCCACAAGTAAATATATACACCTGCTAGTTGTCTGAGAAAGGAGAATGGTAGGGCTAAGCCCTTGAGATAACCTATTTATTCAGATCCCTAAATACAGATTTAGGTGCCTTAAAAGATTCTTCTAAATTTGGAAGCAATGTCCCAGATGTCTGGGCTGATATCGCACTGTAAGTAATTAAATTCACCCTCAGCCCACTACCAAAAAGGAGCAGTATCAGTCCCAGTTTACACTTCCACTCTGGCTTTCCCTCAGGGCTGTTTTACTTCAAGAAACTAATGGCTTTATTTACGTCTGGGGTACTGTCTTCATCTCCCCTCCTTCCCTGCTCAAAAATTTCCCCAGTATCTGAAGCTGGCATACTACCTGCAGAAAGCCCCTTGAATTTTTTTTTCTCCATTATCTCAATTAGCATTTTGCATCTTTTAAGCCCTTGATCCAGGTGTAATTGGCATTCTGCCCTTTGCTCTGTTCAGTGGGCTGTGCTTACCCCTCTTCTATTTTTTTCATGCACGCAGGCACACTAAAGGCAGTCTGATCTGAAATGTCACCTATAATCTTGTTTGTCATTTCAAGCGTTTTATGATTTCTTCCAAAAATTGGAGGGCCACATTCTGCTCTCAGTTTGCTAACATAAGTCTCTTCACAGCAGTAATTCCAGATTTACAATGGTATAAAAAAAACAGAATTTTGCACTAAAACTGTATTTGCTAGGGATTACAGTAAAAAATTCGTGTCCCCTCCCAGAAAAAAAAACAAAACCTAAACCCAAAAAAGCTTAGATTAAGGTTTTTCCTTGTTTATTTAAGTATCAATAGGGAACAACAGAAGCTCTGACTCTGAAAGATAATGCGAGAATTTATGTATATATGTATTTATGATAATGCCTAAGAAGCCTAGCAAAGATCATGGATCTTTTTTTGCTAAGAACACGAACAGCTACACATACAAAAGAAGATCTAGTTTCTAATCACAAGGGCATAAGCAAAACAAAGACAGTTAGAAAAAAAAAAAAAGTAAAAGGAGCTGCTCAAGAAGCCATAAGGATCAGTGCTTGAGTGGAACGTCGTCTCCCAAAAACCCATTCCCTGTCTTTGCCAACCCGGCTCTCCCTCACACGGAGTCTGATTTAAGCTTCAGTCCATATACACCAGAGGGAGTTTTTACTGTTTCAGCTCTTCCTCCTGCCATGATTCAGTCACTATTTTTCTTTGAAGCTGAAACTCTTGCCAAGTTACTCTGGCAGCCATCAGGCCGTGCTGCAACATCTTAGTATCCGGACAACTAAGTTAGGGAGAAAAATTTCAAAACAGTCTTTAAAATGTGTACTGTGTTACTTTCTGATAATCAGAGAAAAACAAGACCAAAAAAAAAGGCTGGGGTGTGGGAAAATACTCAAAATCCATCTGTGCCATAGATTCCACGGTAGCAATGCTCTGAAAGAGTGCTCTAACTCAGTCTCATCAAATTAAGGAAGACAGGAGCAGATACATTTTCAGAGAAGGATTCTGGACACCCCAAAGTGGGAGGACAATGCTCCTGCTCTGACAGGACAGTCCCTGTTTTCACAAGTCCTGCTCAGTCAGTGTGTGCAGACTGGGGATGCGCTGAGAAGCTAGAATTTTATTCTCAATCCATGTGAACTGTATTTGTTTGGACCAGAAACGCTCTTATTGCAGCTGCTTGTCCAAGATGATGGCCCTCTGTGTTTCCTACAGCATTGCAATATGTATCTTCACACATATGGAGACTCAAAGAAGAAATCAGTCCAACAGCCTCTCAAAGTAAATATGATCCCACACAAAACTTGCTTAAACCCTTCCTGACACAGCTGTAAATCAAACTAAGGGGGAAAAGAGGTGTAATTCAGCCTAGAACCAGGACAGCTGCCTTCAAACTTGAGACAAAATTGTACAGGAGTGTATGGGATTTTACCTGTCTGAGAGTCAGTGAAGTCCTTAGCAGCAGTTCTTAGCGTTGGCTTCATTTTATCACCAATATGTGCTCAGCCAAATGCTCGTATATTTAGATTTAACCAATCCATGTCACTTAAGCCTGTATTTTGATTATGTGAAAGTTTAAGAAAAAACAGTACAGGAAAGCAAGCTGCTTTTTAAACTCTCAATAGTTGCTTTGCAAAGCATTTGGTGTTCTTTCTGGAGTCCAAGCTCCTAACTCATATCTGTAAACAATAATATCAACTTTCATTTGGGGAAAAAAACATAAGTTTCCAAGTTCCTGTGGCTTAGGAAGATAAGTGGAAAATGTACAGCCTAAAGGCTTCCACACCAGAAAAACAAATTAAAAAAATCTCAGATGTGATCTGCTTTAAAATCGCATGATTTATAATCTGTTCTGTTACCATCTTTGGCCTCTGACTTAATTATTTTTGTAAGCATGGGACTGTAAATACTTCTTTTCCCATACAGACTTTTTGCAGGGGTCTGGCCCCAGTTCTTCTCATCCGAAGGTTTTTCTGGTCTTACAACTTTTGGCTAATTCCACTGTAAAACTGGCCTGTACAATATTTTTAGGAGTGTTTCATTAACATCTGCTTATTACAAGGCATTTTAACATACTGTTGATGGAATGTGATCTAGCTGGCATTTATCACTGATGCAAAATAACGCTACAAATAAAACACCTAAATGGGATGTTTTATTCTTATTCCTGATCTCAGTCATTTTTTGTGATTTGAAAAACAGAAATCATAATAATTTTAATGCAAATGAAGTTACCTCATTCCCTCTCCATCGCTGCACAATCAAATAAAGTGGCAAAGGAAATTACTGCAATTCCCTGAACTTGTTTTGCTATGCACAGAAACTTCTGAATACATATCGTGTGAGGCAGTGTCATGGTTTAAACCCAGCCAGCAACTAAGCACCACGCAGCCACTTGCTCACTCCCTGCCCAGTGGGATGGGGGAGAGAATCGGAAGAGTGAAAGTGAGAAAACTCGTGGGTTGAGATAAAGACAGTTTAATAAGCAAAAGCCACGCACACAAGCAAAACAAGGAATTCATTCACTACTTCCCATTGGCAGCCAGGTGTTCAGCCATCCCCAAGAAAGCAGGCCTCCATCACACATAACGGTTACTTGGGAAGACAAATGCCATCACTCCGAACATCCCCCCCCCTTCCTTCTTCTTCCCCCAGCTTTATATGCTGAGCATGATGTCATATGGTGTGGGATATCCCTTTGGTCAGCTGGGGTCAGCTGTCCCAGCCGTGTCCCCTCCCAACTTCTTGTGCACCCCCAGCCTCCTCTCTGGTGGGGTGGGGTGAGGAGCAAAAAAGGCCTTGACTCTGTGTAAGCGCTGCTCAGCAGTCAGGAAACCATCCCTCTATGATCAACACTGTTTCCAGCACAAATCCAAAACATAGCCCCATAGTAGCTACTGTGAAGAAAATTAACTCTATCCCAGCCAAAACCACCACAGGCAGTAATTATATTCCTAACTTATTTACTTCTTCTGTTGGGGCTGCATCATCTGAGCCACAGTCTTTTGGCAGGAAACAATCAGCAGATCAAGGGAGGTGATTCTGCCCCTCTACTCCACTTTTGTGAGACCCCACCTGGAGCACTGTGTTCAGCTCTGGGGCCCCCAACATAAGAAGGACATGGACCTGTTGAAGAGAGTCCAGAGGAAGGCCACAAAGATGATCAGAGGGCTGGAGCACCTATGGTAGAAGACAGGCTGAGAGAGTTGGGGTTGTTCAGCCTGGAGAAGAGAAGGCTCCAGAGACACCTTCCAGCAGCCTTCCAGTACCTCAAGGGGGCCTACAATAATGCTGGAGAGGGATTTTTTTACAAGGCCATGTAGTGACAGGACAAGGGGTAATGGCTTTAAACTGAAAGAGGGTAGATTTAGATTAGATATAAGGAAGAAATTCTTCACTCTGAGGGTGATGAGGCACTGGAACAGGTTGCCCAGAGAAGTTGTGGATGCCCCATCCCCAGAAGTGTTCAAGGCCAGGTTGGATGGGGCTTTGAGCAACCTGGCCTAGTGGAAGGTGTCCCTGCCGATGGCAGGGGAGGGTTGGAACAAGATGATCTTTAAAGTCCCTTCCAACCCAAACCATTCTATGAGCCTATGCAATCCACATATTCACCTATTATTATATGATGCATAGCATCCTGAACCTTTCTAGCTGCTCATAGTTTAATTTGGAGATTAACCATAAACACATCTGGGATTATACATTGGCCTTACACTACCTAGAAATAAAGAGGCTACAGAAACCCCTGTGAAAAATCTCTCATGCAAACATGTGTTGTTCATGAGGAACCCAAAACAGAACTTTCTTGCAGAAGGATTTGAAGTAAAAGTGAAGTGGAAGCAGGAAACGATGGAAGAGACGTGCCTTTGCTTTATACAGGTCCCAAAGAGGGATCCAAGAGAGTGAATGGATTTTGCAATTCCACAGCCTCTCAGGATTTCCTGAAAGGTTTCACGGTGGATATTTCCAAGCGAGAGAGAGAATAAGATATCTGGCTGAGAGTGATTATTGTGACCAGCCACATAGTCTGGGGAGGAATGGCAGCAGAGGATAAGAAGCAAAAGTCACCGGGTCACAGTACCTGTGTACTGAGATCAGATTCTCCCAAAGGCTGTGAGATATTAAAAGTTACACAACAATCAGGCCAGAAATGTGATGTCATCAAGTTTCACTGGATGAGTGATGCTTTGATAGCAAGGGCTTATAATTTTTCTCAATTCTTTTGCTGTTCTGCCAGGTTTTTTGCATACATGGGCTGTTTTTAAGCAGAGGTTCTGCCTGCAGATCATGCACCGACCCTCAATACCTGTCCAGACTTAAAAAATCTGCAACAGTGATTCTGGATGTAGAAACATTTACTTGTGTTTTCCACAACTACCTGCAATTCCTTTCTACTGCAAGTGCCAAATTCTTCATTGATTCAAAATTTGGGCTCAAGAAGAAAGTAGTATTTACCTTTAAATAAAGGTAGCTATAATAACTCTGTCATGATTTTACAGAGTTGTCCAGCCATATCTCCTTTATTTGTTTTAATTCAAAAGGCTATAGGTGAATTTTAGTTTATTAGTGTCATATTCATTGTTTTCTTTTGTGCTTAAATTTGTGCTTGGGTTTTATTGAGGTATCTAGAAAAGAGAGGCTAAGAAAATCAGCCTTAAAGACTGACTGATGCATAAAATGTTACTAACCAAAAACTATGAAGTGATGAAATGATATGTGACCACATGAATATTTAAAGTGCAACTTATTACTTAGTAGTTTGCTTAGTTACTTTGCTCCCATTACAGGTGTTCTGGACATTTTCATTAAGAAACTCCCTAGTTCTTTCATTGTTTAGCTCTAATTGCCAAACGTGTGTTAGCTGCTAAATTGTTAGACTGATATGAATGAAAATGTTATGATAATAAAGCATACTCAGGCTGAAGTCCAGTGGTATCCATGAAAATACCATCTGGGAATGGAAGTAAAGAATCTGAAACAGGAGACAGTGCCATGGATGCGAGGTTTTCCAAACTCAGTCAAAAGAAGAGCTGTGGTCTTTGGTCCATTACAGAAGATGTCCTCTTAGATGAGTATTTTCAAAAACAAAAATAAACCACTGTGCGTTCAGTGGAGGATGACCAAGATGGAAATGGGGCTGAAGCACAAGCCCTGTGAGAAGAGGCTAAGGAACCTGGGCTTATTCAGCCCCCTGAAGAAGGAGCCTCTAGGGTCCTAACAGCAGCCTGCCTGGAGGCTCTTCACAGTGGCGCATGGTGGGGCAATGAGACACAACAGGCTGTCAGAGAGCAGCAAGGGCTAGCTGCTCCCAAAGGGCAGGTGAGCTGGGAACTCAGGGTGGCCCCGGTGCAGGCAATGCCCTCACCGATGGGGCACAGCCCCACAGGTTCTGGACACAACGGGCAGAGCCAGGTGCTTCCAACAGGGTCCACTGACAGCCACAGCGAGTGATGCACCAGATCCAGGGTCCCCCTAGAGAGTCCGGCCAGGAGCAAAAGGAGATGGGGCTATAGACAAGGCTACAACACATGTCCAAAGTGGCAAGGACTGGGTGCTAAGGTCTTAGCGTAAATAGGGCTCTCAGACCCATGGGCAGAAGTGTAGCTGGGGGTCCCAGGTGAGACCAGTCATGGGCATTAAGTCCTAAAAGTGGCCTCAGGGCCCTGACACAAGCATACATTGAAACCAGAGAGGTTCAGACTGGATTCAAGGAGAAACTTTTTCACTGGGAGGACAGTCAAACAGTGAGACAGGTTGCCCAGAGCGGCAGTCCCTGTCCTATGGAGGTTTTCCAAACCCAAACAGCTAAGTCCCTGAGCATCCTGGTCTGACCTCCCAGCTGACCCAGTTTTGACATGGAGGTCCCTTCCAGTCTGACATCTTGTGAGATCCTGTATTTCTGTAAAATTCAAGTGACACCATTTAACTTTGAGTTGTCATATTTCATACATGAGCACATATATGTATATCAGTGGCCTTTTACTTACATTGCTAAAGACACTGAGACTTAGACACTGATTCACTTTCTTCAAGAGACGTCTACTATACATAATTTCTACAGTCAAGAGATGGAGCAAAAAGGAGTACAAAACAGACTTGTATCTTAATATTCATTTGTCTTGTCTTGTGTAACCTGTACATGATACAAAGTGCTTTTATCTGTCTGTCTTCATGTTTTGAATGGATCTATCCTGTTGCACCTAAACATCTTTTGCATGCCTTTTGTACTCTCCATAGAATATTGTTGTTTCTTTAACAATTTAGTACACTCTGAGATGCTTCAAAATAACATGTATTTCCCCATGAAGTCTGTGACTTTTCACTTGCTGAGACAAGTGTTGCAATGGCTATTTAATTATAATGGAAGGTAACTGATAGACTTCTTTGCATTTACCAGCAGTGAATGAAAACGTTTCTATTAATTTGCTGCTCTGTGCTCTGCCATTGCCACTGATGCATGCAAATAGCTCTGATAAGAATACAGAGGAACCTGCTACTTCGAGTGGATGGGGCGAATGTCATCAGGGCAAGAGAAATGTGCTGCATGCCCATGATTTTTGTTTTAACAAAAAGCATAGCAGATGAGTATGTGGTTCTCACCTAGCGATATTTTATTGTTAGTGTTGCTGTTTAATTTCAGATGTGTTCAAATAGATTAGACCAGCAGGGAGGTTTCCTCCTCCCCCGTGCCCACCCCACTTAAATAGGCATTGGTTCACCTTTGGCTATTCCTTGCTGGTGACCTGGATTGCCCCAAAGCAAAACTTCTCTGGAGACCCAGTCCACTGTTGCCTGCCTCAGTTTACCAGGACCTGGCTCCTCTTGTGGCCTCTTAGGCAGGTACAGCCACCTACAGCTCAGAATAGCATCCTTTTCCACCCACTCCAAGGAAGTGTAAATAATTCATGAGGAGCACCGCAGCAGTGAGTCGGGTCTTCAGACAAACTCTGAAGGGCTTCCAGATCACCACTGGCCATAATGAGAGTTAAGGAAACTTCAACTGTGCCACTGGCAAATACTATGTTCCCTATTACAACTAAAGCAAACTATTTCTTTCACTGTATCTCAGGCATGGGAATCTCAAATACAAGACAAAGAATAGCTGTTCAACAGAGTCATAAAGGTGTTGGGTTTTTTTCTTGCATTTATACACTTGATATGCAGAGGTAATCTTTTCTGTGCAAGTTCACTCTATCTAGAACTACTTCTATTCCAAAGGATTCTTGTGATATCCTCCAACAGACCAAATCAAGCTGCTTTAAATACTTTGACAAGAGCTGGTGAGAAAACTTATCTAATTTAAGCCCTCTTCTAGTCTATCACTTTCTTTTTCCAGGTAAGAATGTTGGGCTCTTGTAACCATAAAACTGTATTACATGAATACAACCTTTCCCTATCCCTTTTCTGCCTCATCCTTAGCCCTTAACATCATACCTGATATAAATTTACAGATTTCTTTAAGACTTGTCCAGCACACTGCTAGATGTTGAGGGAAATAATGTGAATTTACTAACATGGCAGGTGGAAGAGGATTCCTTATATATATTTTCTGGCAATGTATGCAGCCAATAAAGTACAACCAATAACTGCAGTGCAGACTGCATATACGGTAAAGAAGCACACACTAGATTCATTATCCAGGCTACCAGTCACCGGACCCAGCTGCATCTCTGATTTTATACATGGGGAAAGAAAGCTATATGTTGTTAAATGCTAAATATATGTTTCTGTCTCTGATAATCAAGGTATCTGAAACTTGAATGACACAGAACTGTGACCAGTTTATCTGCATATCCTGTTTTTCTTAATGCTGTTCTCTAAAATAGCATCTTATTTCTTAAAGCATTAAGAAAAGATCACTCTAAATCTGTGCCTCTCATGTAAGATTCAAAAGAGAGCCTCAGCTTCTCCTCCTCCAGTGACTCCCGTTGTTCTTATACAAGAGAGACAGGCTCTCTAGAGAGGGGGAGCAACTTACAACTGCCACTTTCAATGGCATTCCAGTTAGATATTAAAAGATTTTTACCATGTTGCTTCTCATTTTTTCAGAAGGTAAGCCAATCCTATTTTTAATTCAGTTTTCTTCAGAGACCGTGTTTTCTAGCTTCACAATCTTTGCCACGGCTCTTGTTGATATCCTTCCTGTGTCGTGCTGCCCCAAACTGAATACAGCACTCCCACTACAGCCCAATAAAGCAGAAGGACTGACTTGTTTCACATGATATTTTATCAGGAAAAGTGTTCGTTTTTTTCCCTGACACATTGGCATTATTGATTCATGCCTGACATGTGGGCCATGCTATATGACGGATCCTTTTCCTGAGGACATTTTTGCTAGCTATATAACTATAAGGGACTATTCCTGAACAAGTGCAGGGCTTCATCTTCGTCAGATTGCATCCTGTTCCTTACTGTGGCAAGATCAGCTTAAATACTCATCCAGCCATCCAGAGAATCTGCAAGGTGTGTAAGCATCACTTCCATACCATCATTCAGTCCATTAATAAAAGTACTAAACAGCACCGCAGCCAGGACGGATCTCTGAAGGTTCCCCACAATACAGCTGTCCACCCCTCACTGCACAACTTGTATCTGCTTCTTTGAAGGCTTCAGCCAGTTCTGCACCCCTTAAATGTCTTTCCATTACAAATCTCTATTTCACAAACAAAGGGAAAACCCAGAGTGTTGAAAAAAATGAGGTGGGGAAAGAATTTTGAATAAAATTTGAAGTTTAGAAAAATGAAAGACAAGTAAAATTACTTACCAGTCACCCAGCAGGTTCTCAGTTATACTAACAATAATAGATATCAGTTGTAAAGCTCTAAATCCTTAATTCAGTAAACAAAAGCTGTTTTTCTCAACTTCAGAGAAGACAAGTTTTTAAAAAACAGCTGGCTTATTAAACATTAACTCAGGTGCATTTATGAGAAAGAAACCACTTATCTCCTTTGTGATTCTATTCACAATAAGCACATCTATTATCATATTTTATCATTAAGCTATCATGAGATTTGGAAACAAAATCTGCTTAACGGGAAATGAGGCTTTCATAAAGAAAGGCTTGTTTAAAGTTCATTATTGCCATACAAGGCTATTAAAAATTTCCAGGTTCAGGCACTCTGAAATGACAAGGGTCATCTTTGGAGGAAGCACTGTTGCTAGGAGACTCAAGCCACAAAGCATCACAACAGCTTGTAATTTACTCTTTTTATCAAGGGATGTTGAAGACAAATGTACTCACCAGAACATGCTACGCTTTTACCAGGCCTGCATAATTTCACATGAAAAAGAGGGACTGCAACCTCGCCTTGTTGTCCTCTAACCGCTCCCCAAATCCCTGAATTCATAGTGTAAGGGGAGTTGCACATTTCCTTTTCTTGGAGCAGAAAGGAACTCTTTCCCAGGTCATCCCACTCCATTAAAGACTCCCAAAGGCACCTGGGCAAGGTAAATAGGTGCAGGGAATGGGAGTCAGCTATTTAAAAGGCTGGGATTTAAAGGTTGCCCAGTGCAGGGGGACAAGGGGACTTCAGGAGGGAGCAGCTTGTAAGGTAAGACTAAAATGTTGCCTAGCTTGAAAACAACTGGAGGAGAGGACCCAGTCCCTCATATCTGGTGGAAAAGATGTTTCAGGATTTTTGCCTGGACAGACATGGCTGTAGATCAGCCTCCAGATGCATAGAAGTACCAGCTGAAGGCAATAACTTATTTGCATTTATTGATCTCAGGAATCTGCTATCAGAAAACAACCACCTTTTTTTGAGCAGTGCCCACTGGTGCAACACTTTCACTCAAAGGTGCAGTCCTAGGGCACCATCAGCCTCATGATGAACAAATACCTTCAGAAATTATTTTTAAGAAGTGAAATGAAAGTGCTGAAGGCAGTCTGCCCTTAACACTGAAATGGTTACAGAGGCTTGCGGGCACCTTGACTGCAAGATTACTGAGAAGGTTCCAGCACAAATTAACTAAGAAGTAGAAAATAATGGAATCAAGACATTCTCATAGGCACAGGTTATTCAAGAGCCTCTGTACCTCCAGATGGACAAATTCCAGGATAATTCTAAAGGGGAGGGGGGGGGGGAGGAGGGGGCAGGGAAGAGAGATATTCTTTAAAAAAAAAAAAAAAAAGAAAAATAGGCCAGAAAATGTTGCAACTGCAACAGAATACCAACTGAGACACTTCCATGCTGAGATACTGATGACATGACACTGGAATAGACTGTTCCCAGGAAGGCTTTCAGGATCCAAAGAACTGCATGGAGCAGAAGGGAAGATGGGGATGTGCCCAGATTGCACAGGTGACTACTACCATTTTGAACGAATCTACCTGGATGGGAGCTGGCCTTTTCATTATTTACACAGCCTACTTACCATGTTCTATCAAAACAACTTGAAGAATTTCACTATGTGTATATTTCTCTTGATTAGCAACAGATCTGAATATGTATTTTCTTAACATCAAGTGAAATTTTGATTATTCCAAGCCAGCTGCCTCTCAGGGAAGAAGTTTCTATAAATTATTTAATGACATGATAGGGAAAGTTTGTTTCTTACACATCTGCCTCAGTTATTCACCTGAGACTGGAAAATGCATAACAGTACAACATTTATCAGGTCATAGTTCTCAGAGAGTTAACCAAGAAGGGCTTAAGCACAGAAAGTCCATATCAGTAATCAAATAATGCACAAACTGTGATGTCTGTGCAAATGCCAGCAAACAGGAAGCAACTGGAAATACAGCATTTTACACAAGTTTAAAAAATCATTGGTTAAATATATCACTTGCCTACCCTAATAACCTTACCATAAGCAACTATTAGAGTCCAAATAACCAGTGGCTGCAGCCAGCACTTGGAATGGCATGAAACACAAAGAGGAAGTGCTCATTGTTGGACTAAGAAACACAGTTCACCCAAACTGGGGGCAGGAAGAAGGCACCTGATTCTGACTCTGCATGAACAGGAGTGAAGGTACTATGAGGTTAGAGGGGGGTGTGCGTGAAGGAGAAGAAGCTGGGCTAAGGATTCTGGGCTCTGTAATGATATTAACTGAATATAAGAGTTGAAAATAAGTAGGTTTCAAGTTTTATTATTTTGTAAGAGCTTCTGTCTCTGTAGTTAGTTTTGGATGAACTGTCAGACTCTTCACTGGCATAAAAAAACTTTAGTAGGCTGATAATGAGCTTTTATTAAAGATCTTCATTTTGGTTAAGAAAATAACTTCTGCAGTCTAGTGTCAGCCAGAGAGCTTCTTTCAGTGGTTCCCCATTTCACTGGAAGTTTGGGATTGCATTTCTTCCCATTACCGTGAACTGTGAGAAACATGAACACATAAACCATGCTAGCATTTTCTTAGCGTTGCCTGTATAGAGCTCTTCTGCTGAATCCAAGCAGAATGAATTAAAAATCCTCAACAAAAACTGGGAAATGAAAATCAGTGGAATGAATATTGATTCATGCTTGTTATTCCTTTTGTCCTCCCCTTTATATTCTCCTTCCTCTTTCTTGTCTTTTTCCCAGCTTCTTTAAGTCCATCTTACAGATTAATCACTTTGTATGTCTTACCTCCACTCCTCATTATGTTGACCACTGGGAAGCCATATCCCAAAACATTGGTTTTGACCAAATGGGCGCCCAGATGCAAACCAGAACACAAGAGGCTGGAAAAAACCCCTCTATCAGGAGTGCTGGATAATACAGAGAAGAACAATCTGCACACTGGACAACTACATGGCTCTCCAGCCTAAGCAGGCAGGAAACATAAATAATCAGGGTGCTTATTGGGTTAATAAATACATCTTATTTCATGCGTATGTGATGAGTGTTATTCCTTATAAAATGGTCATTACTAGGCTTTAATAGTTCATACAGGCTGAAGTGCTCAAAATTAATGAAGCATTTGTTCTTAGGAAAGTACCTTGCTAAGAAAATGTTTTGGTTTTGTTTTTTTTTAAACAATGAATCCTGTGGATTAATTAATAGTGAATTACCTCATTTTTGCAAGGATGTTTTGTGCTTTCACTCTGAATCCTGCCCCTGTAGTCTACACATAGGCGATGGAACAGCTTAATAACTATGGCGCATCAAACAACAGACCTGCTGTGACAGCAACCAACCCATGTACCTCTGGGCAAGCTGTACAGTTTGTAGCTATAGTGCAATAATTTTAAAGTGCTAAAGTTTAAAGCCAATTCTCTGACATGGAAAGTACAGGACAGACAAAGAGCTTAATAAAATGTTTAGACTGGATGCAAGACTTGGCTTAGCCTTGACAAATAAGTTGTCTGAATTGCTATATTCTGTAGAGATATAGGAGCCAGAAGCATCCAGTACAGAATGAGATATTTGCCATTAGGAGCTCACCTTAGCAAGGGGGGCACTCAGCACCAGAGGCACAGCCAGCTGGTCAGACGGCACGCTCCTGAAATACAGTGGGGTGAGAGAGATGAACAGGCATGGAGAGAAGGATGAATAGAATCGAATAGACTATTTCAGTTAGAAGGGACCTACAACAATCATCTAGTCCAAAGAAGGTGACCTGTAAAAGAAAATCTGCAGCTACCCCTTCATAATTTGATATCCACTCTATATGCTGCTCTGGAAGCTAGTAAATGAATATATAAACACCACACAGCTAGCAGAGGGGTAATTTACTTGCTGCTCTAAAATACACTATCAGCTCCATAGGACTGAGGTTCAATTCCTAGAAGAAAACAGCAAAATGGTTACTGATTCATAGTTTAATCTAATGGGTTTGAAATGTCCCTAATAGCTAACTTTGAGAAAGTCCCCTATGAAAACTTAAAAAGAAGGCCTATAAGGAAGCTCTTTCGCAGAACAGGATGGTGAACTCTCTTATCCACTTTCCATCTTACAAAATGAAGCCAAAAATATATACTCAGAGCTGGACTATAACAGTTTGTAACCCTGACTCCATTGAAATAAATAGGATTATCTCACGTTCCTTGCTTCGAAGCTGTTCCTAGAATAGTTTCTATAATATAGTCATTCTTTGCTCTTTCAGAGTGATACCTCCAAGTTTCTGGTGCGTGCACACCCCATCACTCTCATTGCCTGTAATAATCATAAGACTTTGCAAGATGAGAAATTCCTGAACAATTACCTGAGCAGACATTTGCTATGTCTCCTCCTGTGTTATACAGCCAGGAGTTCCTCCCCAGGGCAGGCAACATGTCATTGCCTGTTCCTCAGGGATGGCAAATTAAGGGGTTTGACTTCCATCTCAATGTTAACCCAGCCCTGGCTCACCAGCTCCAGATGTCCAGAGCAGGAACAGAGAAGTTCTGTGGTTGCTCTTGTTGCTGCCCACCCATTGCTGTGGTCTGCAGAGCACAGCGTATTGGCAGCAGGAGGATAACCAGCTCTTGCTTCCAGGGGATGCTCTCCATACCTCAAATTTTCAGTTAGTCTCAAAAGCTTACCTGTTCAAGCATATGCCAAATTGTGTTTAACAATGTTTGAGTTAGAAAGGTGTTCAACGCTAATTCCAATCACGTACTCTGCCAAGGTGAAAAAACACTTGAGAAATCTATTGAAGCTTGATTCCCCATGCACATCCCAGTCCTTCAGTCCCTCACTGTCATTCACATCTTGGTTCATTTGCATCTTAAACATCATTATATTCAAAGCAAGATCACAGTGCATGAATTCATTCCATATTTACCTTGCAGTCTCAGAAAGGTCATCAGTTCACATACTGGGAGCAGCTTTAAAAGTGCTAGTGCTTCAGCACCTCTGTGTCAGGTTTCTTTTGACCTCGTAGTAACTCTGCAGGGACGTGGGGTTTTGTCAGCATGAGATTCTCTGTCAAACATCTCAGCATAGCTGTAATTACGAAGCCATTTACTTAGTACAGTTTTTGACACGCATTTTCTAATTTATAGATGCCTTGAAGATAATTGCTTTATTTCCTTAAAAGTAAATCTGAAATGGGAATACACTGCACTGCTACAGTGGTCATATTTCACTGTAATGAAAAGAGATATGGACATGTTTTAGAAGTAAACAAACTATGGAGATTTAATGAGTACAGCCACTTAGGCCGATTGAAAAATGAATGAATATTGGTCACATTTGTGTGGGCAAAAATGGCTTCCCTCTTGAAAAATAATTATGTTTTTCTGTCCAGATGCAGCAAAGTAGGTGGGGAGCTTAGATTGTTTTGTTTGGTCAAAAGACGACAAGAATATGGAGGTAGATCTGTACTTTTAACTTACATTCATTTTTAAATAGAAAAATGCCATTTTGAAACAAAGCCAAAGTTAACTTCAAATTCACTGAGATGCAATACTTGGATACTTGAATGTTTTCCTCCACTTTTTGTGGCCTAAACTATTCACCAAGTTGCATTTGAACTGGAAAAACAGCTTAGTTCTCTCCCTACAGCTCAAGTTTTAATTGAATGTATTTCACCCACAAAATAATATCATTCTGCCTCTGTTGGGAGTATAAATAAATAATTTAAAATTTGTTGTGTTCACAACCAATCATTTTCATCAGTTATACAACCATACTGCATTTTGCTTTGAAAGATGTCAGCTATTAGTCTCCAAGGATATGGCAGCAAATGACCAGGCTGTCTTGAGAAATCAAAAAGCAATAATGGCCCATCCTACTCAAGTGGTCAGGAGTAAAGTTATTATCTGTGTTTGCCCTTCTGTTACCATCATTTTTCCATCATACTTGTTTCCATTCCAAGCAGCTTAGGAAGGGAATATTTTATCTTAAGGCTTCTTTTTTTCTACACCCTGAGCAAATGCTAAACAAGATTATGTCCTGCTTCGAGAGCTTACAAAACAGATGAGAGACAGAGGAAGGAGAAATTGCACTAACAGACTAAGCGGCATGGCAGGTCAGTGGCTGAGAAACGAGTCCTTGTGTCTCCTGACTTGCAAGCCTGGTATCCCACACTAGCATCTTACTGCAGCCTATCTTCTTTCCTGTTTGTCAGCACTGGGACTAGAGGATTTCATGTTGAAATCCAGGTAGCTTGGCCCTGTAATAGCTATAAAGAAAGAGACATTAACCAGGAAACTACACAAGTAAAGCCACTGAAACAGGCAACAACACATTGCTACTCTGCTGTCCCAGTGCTGTATTAGGGACCATTCGATGCAGCATCTCACAGCTGCATCAGAAGTTCCTCATTTTGAATGGGGTTAAAGCTGAATTAATTAGTTTAAATATAGAGGAATTAGAAATGAGTTCAGAAGATCCTCTAAGGCCACCACAACTGAAAACACTGGAAAGATTTTAAATTGCTCCAAGCAGAATGTGAACTTTGTGGGTTTGTTTGTATAATGATCATGATAGTTCTCTTACATTTACAGTCTGACTTCCCAAACCAAGAGCCATTTAAAATGCCGCAGAGGATTTGAAATATCTTGGTTTAATATCAAGAGAAAATGAGCACTGAGAGGTCACCAGAGATATACAGCTGTGGCAGTGTGCTGTCCTCCAGAATATGTTACTTGAAATTATCAGACAAGCCTCTGTCACTTCAAAATTGCATGCCCAGTTTGCAGGGATGTAAACAAAGGAAGCATGCTAAAAAACAGGTTATTGAACAGAAGCTGAGCATCACTAAGGCAAGCTGCCATTCTGCCCTCCCCACCAGGAGGTATTAATGCCATCTAACTATTCATCCATTCAGCTCTATAGGGCAGTGGAGGCAATGCCACACCTTCAAGCAGCACCCCAGACGTTGCTGATTTTAGACAACAGAGCTTTGATCTTGCACCACAGGACCCAGTGCAGCATAAAGGCTGGTCCAAGAGGCACAACTGAAAGGAAAACTGAAAAAAAACCCCAAAAACAAAAACAAAAAAAAAAAACCCGACCATGCCAGAACTGGATATCCAACCAGAGCCCCCGTAAAGGGAGAGACATCATCTCTCAGCACTGGGCGTCAGAGGTGTGGCCTCAGCTCAGAGCAGAGGGTTGAAAGACCCAAATAAGTGCATAAGTGGGATTTGTATGTAACAGCAGCCTTATCTATGTATGTAACTGCCTTATTCCAAGTCTTCCAACCCACTGGCCACAACCACCTGAAAAGCCAACAATAAATCTCTTGCCCAACACATCCCATAAGCATGGAAGCTGGAATCTTCTCAAAGTAAGATGAAGATGACAGAAATGGCCAAACAGATGTTGAAACTGGCAGATGTCTTGAAGGGAAAAAAAAAGTATGATTACAGTAATTAAAACAGTATCACAATACATATGCACATATCAGCCAAATTAAGCTTTAATGAGTGGTTTTAATTCCGGAATGTCCTACATTTCTGTGTTTTCTTTGCCATCTTGAAATTCTTTTAGTATCTTTATTTAAAGCAAAAAAATACTTTCCTTTATAGATACCCATCAGACAATTAAAGCCATTTTCTGAGTGACTTACATATATACAAAAGCCCTCCCTATTTCAGTATCACTGACTTAAGAAAAAAATTAAGTGATTACAAATATCTTCAAAAACTGCCAGTGAAGGCATTGAAGTCCTAATTTGTAGAGTTCTGGGACATCTGTGACCGTTCTGAATTGAATTGGGCAACACAAATAGAGCAAGATTGGAGAACACTGCATGACTTTTGGGGTTAGAATTATTTTTTTAAAATTGTAGATTTTTAAATCAAGAATTAACATAGGAAATAAAACCAAATTTCTTTCATATTAGTTATAATAGAAGAAACTGAAACCACTGAATGTAAAAACACAACTAGACTCCAAGTCTCTGCTGAGCGGGCTTTGCCTATGAAAGGTGCATAGCTTCCAAGAGTTAGAGCAACACTGGTGACATCTTAAAACAAAATAGCTTCCACTTCCATCTTCACACAGGTTCATGAAGCTTGCCAGGATGCTCATGTGCTATAGAGTATTGGTAGCAAAATTATTTCTGAAGGAGGAAATGAAGCTGTTCTCAGAATATATTCAACCTAAAGGTCCAGAAAAAAAATAATTAAAATGTTACATCTCCGTGGACACAAGAATGGAAGGAGATCACATAATTAAATTGTTTTTTAGTTTTTAAGTTGTTAGTCAGGTATGAAATCAGTAACATCCATTTTAAATGAAAAATTGAACTAAGTGTGCCTTTAGACAAGCATATCTGAGTCCGTTAAAAACAACGTTATGGGAGAAGATATGGATGACTTGTAGATGGCAACTTTGCCTTATGGTACATCAGATAATTAGCGACATCACAGCTGCCTACCATAATCTTTTTCTGCATATAAGTCATGCCTGACCAGCAGGAATGATCCTCCAGTGAAAGAATGTTATTGCCCAATTCTGTGAAAGCTATAGCTTAATATTTCTGGACAGCAATTCCAAAAACAAGATGCCAAAACACTTGCTGAACTAATTTCTCGGCTAAATGTGGTGGGTTATGTAATACTTGCACATCAGAGTTACCAAAGGGTTTTATTCCTGAAAGTCAATGCCAAAGAGATGATTTTGTCACTTATTCATGGTTCACTGTCTACAATGTAAGGTCAACGTCAGTGTTAAGGAAATAATATTCTGTTCCTCATCAAGAGGAAGACCTCCTTGCCTTAGAGGAAACTGGAATTGCATCATCTTTTGCAAACCTCACTTGAAAATAATTTTATTTCTCAGTCCTTTCTGACTTCACAAATACTAATCAATGTCAGCATATTAATCACTGAATTCTTCATGCGAAGCACTAGCTGTACCTCAACACACCAAATGTTCTGGCAATTCAATCATAAAAAAATGGTGTATTCAAATATGCAAACTAACAGCTACGAAAAGTAAGGTAAGATTTTGCTCAGATCCCATATTACCCCCTCAGTGCTCCTGATGCTGTGGGTACCCAGACAGTTTGGAAACACAGCCCTCACAAATCCATCTCAAATAAGCAGCCAAACTGAGCGGAATCAGTAGCAACATTTTAGTGTTCAGTGGGTTTCAGACACGAGATCAGATCTCAGGAACTGATAACTCTTCAGGCTCAGTCCATACATTTCCAGCACTTCCCCAGCTGATGGTTGAACTACAGGACAGACATTTATTTGGCTGAAAGACTATGCCAGAGCTGCACTTGCTCAGTTCTCCAGTACAGTATGCCAATAGGGATTGCAACTGTGGATGGTACAATCCTAGACTAACTGTACTTGAAAGAAATAAATAAGATCTTTATCCTCCAATCCATCATTTAAAGACTCCAATGTAAAACTACTCTCACCTGGCCTCTCTTACATCTTACAGCGTTGTCTGTGAATGGACACATCAAAGCAATGACACAAAGCGTTAATTGAGAATGTCATTGCCTTGTCAGAACACAGTGCATCTGCAAAGCCGCACTGCACTCATTTTAGTCTTAATGTCTTGAGAGAAAAAGGTTTGTGCCTTGTGAAAGTCAGACAGATATTCTTACATATACCACCCTATCAACTGATTTACTTAAATGTACGTTACCGATCTAATGTCTGAAAGCTGTAATACAGCAATATTTACTGAATGATACCTGGAAGAGGGAAAGTGTTCATACTTGCTTATTTTGCTCAAAAGCCCACAGGTTTAGAGGATGATCCTAACTGCTTTGTAAATTAAACAGCAGCCGTGATTTGATTGAAATGGCCCAAGTAATTTAACCAATCACTAAAGCTGTCTATTAGAATTACAAAGCAACAAAGATAATCTTTGGTTGGCGACATGCCATCATATTTTAAAAGATTCAGCATGGCCAAGAGGCCAGGACCCTGTGTATATTGTCCCTCTCCTAAGCTGTCAGGCATATGCAGTATTCATGCTGTAGAACACCTATTTAGAAAACATCTGATCTGTTTGCATCAGCCCTGAAGATCCCCTCTTATGTTTCACAAATGAGTTTTCCAGTTCAGTCAAATGAAGAACATTTGTGAAATGTTTGTTTCTAAGAACGACAGTCCTCTACCCATCACAGTGACAACTAGAGAAATGAGAAACAAGCAATAGATTACCTTGGTAAACCGTCCCCACCTTGAGAAGCTCCCCAAAAATACTTCAAATATGGCTTAACACTCGCTTATAAAATGTTCTCATTTTGATTAGCATCCTTCTTCTTTTTGCAGTATAATTCATTATTCTGTTCACATTTGAACTAACACGTGCAATATTTTAGTCTTTTATTTTTCCTACAAGATACAAGGACTGTTTTTTCTATCACTTACTCCCAGGTGACTCCACTGGTAGCTAAGGAGACGCTTCTGATTTTTGTCCACCAATATATGAAAAAGTCAGAATCAGACTCATAATTTCCTCAGTATTATTAGATTTATGATCTCCTTGGTTTTCTGAATATTTCTACTTGGCTTATATCCATTATTGCCTTACATCTATTATTGCTACAATATCATCTTTGCAGGAAGACAAATAGAAAGGAAGTCAGCAATGCGGTGTTTGGCTGTCCACATGAAGCTTTAATAACTTTCTCTAGTTTTTGCTCAATATTTCCATTAAGAATATAGTTTCTTGGATGCAGGTTGCTTCTAGAAAACAAAGTTAAAATTTATTACAACATGAAATAATGACTTATTTTCTGCTGTAAGTCAGGGCACATAAAATATTAAAAAAGTTTTTCCACTCTAAGTGCTAAGGCATTTTGTTAATCTGCTGCAGTTTTGTAGTGATTTTAAAAGGTCACAGGCTTCTTTATAAACTTTATAATACAGTGCACTGGCATCCTTCCATCAACCAATACAACGCAGCCCTCTCTGAAGTCAAGTGGAGCAATGCCTATTTCTACAAAACATTTGGGGCTCTCCATTATGAGCACTGTTGTTCTTTCACTCTGATTTTCTTATTTCCTGCTCCATTTTAATGGCACAGGCAGGGAGATACTGTCAATGCAGAATATCTCTCTAATACTAAATAGAAAGAATTTGTCATTTCAGTTAGCTGTTATGCCTTGTTATTTCTGTGCTGAGGGAGTAACAACAATTTTTCCATATGGCCAAAGTAGCTCCTTAATAGAGATTTCCTAAGAAGAGAGCTTTGTCTTTCCTCCTGGGATTATATTGCCTATGAATTTTGTTTTGTCTTTTGGTTTCATGCCAAGAACTTTAAAGTCAGAGGAAAAAAAATAAGTGTATCTAACATACCCTCCACTCTAATATAGAGGTATTTACAACAAAAATCAATGCAATCAAGTAAAATGAAACTGTGCATGATGAGAGCATATGATAAAATATACCACAAAGTAAGACCTAATAGGTGAATTATTAGATTATTTTTACAAAGTGCTGTCAGCCAGGACTCTCACGTCCTTGTAGTATATGCTGTGCTCATACAGAGTTGCTCTGAAACCCTGACTGCAAATGCTACACGAGCTGGTACCCAGCCACACAACAACCAGAGCTTCGCAGCTTGCTGTTCAACGTTTATTTAGGTAGACCAGAAGGAAGACTTGCTAGAAACTAGGATTTTCTCCTTGCAAACCTGACACCCCTCTGATCTGTCAGGAATCCCCTTGTAGTTCACACATCTATAGGATGGGGCATTAGATGGGGCAGGACTAAAGAATTGAGATGTGTTCATGGAAGGTCCCTGTGAAACACTTATTTAGGGGCTGTTTAAATTACTTAACTCACCAGCAGCTCAATGCAAGTGATTAATTCTGAACACCATGTTAGAAACACAGCTAAGGAAGCTACTGGGCTGCCAAATACTTGACAATCATTTGCAAAGATCATGACATGGGTAAGCAAAGCCTTTGTGAAAAAAGTGAAGGTTTCTGCAAATACAGCTGTGAGTAGCTTAATACTAAAACCTGCACAGGGGGATAGACAGATCAAAGCAAGCTGTTGCCACAGACCTGTTCACCACAGATGGTTTTCCAAGCTCCAGGAAGGCTCGTAGGGTTTGATTTGTTGGTGAGAAATCAGTTTGTACACTATGCTAATGTAAATGAATATAAAACATAAATGAATTTGGGGGACACTTCTCTGAAATGGCAGAAGGAAATGCAGTGGCTGCATTTCATCAACAAAAACGTTACTTAACCTTTTTAATTAGCAGATAAGAGAGGCAATGAGCCACATGAAAAAAATTAAATTTGGGGATTATACGCTTTGATAGTTAACCATCTTACTAATTGAAAGAAAAACTACGGTTGACACAGAAAGAGTGAACTCGCCTACATCAGTGGCATGAAAGCAAGAATGTGAGGGAATTCGCATACCTACTCTCTGACATTTTGCTTACTGAAAAATTCTTAGTGCCACAGAAGGTAATGACATTTTAAAAGACTTCAAATTCAACAGCAACGCTGAAAGCAAAAGCTATGCAGCAGCTTCTAGAAACAGCTGAATGAGATGTTTTGTGGGTGATGTGTGAATTCTGTCCCTCTGGATCTGTTTATTAGTCTGAAATAGAAATTACAGAACTGAATGAATCCTACAGAAATAAGCTCCTGAAGGGCCTAATCAAAGCCCATCAAGGTGGATATGAAAGCATGCCATTTCCTTTAGTAGCCTTGCCATAAAGCACTAAATTAATTTGCTCTGGGTGCCTGTTTCTTTGTTTATCTGCTACAAATATTCTAGCTATTCTAGGACTGAAAAATGGAGTAAGTTAATATTCAAAGAAAGTGAACTTTGAGTCTATGATAGTATAGGCTCCAAAAGTACTAAATTTTTATACTAAAAAATGTATTTCTTTTAATTAGGGACTGGGGAGAAAAAATTTGACATACCACTGATTGATAACCTAAAACATGCACTAAGAAAATCAGAAACCAGTTATTAGCTGCCTCTGGGCACAGCCCAATATTCAGCAAATCATTTTGTATTGAAACTGAGGCCAATGATATGTTCATATACAATCCATAAAAAGAAAATGAGTTCCTGCTTACTCTGACCTATTTTCCTTCTTTACATAATGATTTGACCTGGCCAGTTTACAGACTTAAGTCCCTAGCATTTTTGTTTGTCTGATATGACTCACATTAAATTTCCATGGTTAGAGCAAGTTCACATGTTGATGTTGACACTTCTGGCCCACCAGATCACATATATCCATTTTAAGAGCTTCTCGCTGAAGGTATTACTGCAGCTGAAAAACAAAGAATTTACCACACCACATGATTATAAACCTGAAGAAAAACATACATCATGATATCCCCTTGTGAAAAGGGAAGATTGAAGAGAATATCCATTTTATAAGAAAAATGAAGACATTCTGGAATCTGATATTCAATAGCTTTTCTCTGACCAATACACATGGTGGTGTAAGGTCATGTTGAGTGTCACATTCAATGCCACTGTCTGTAGGGCTTTACAAGCTCCTGTGTTAATGAACACTCAGCAGATGCATCCCTGCCTACCAGAATAGTCATAGTGGTTGTCCCTGCAGGAAATATATTCCCAAATGCAAACAGCAGTTTTCTCAGCTGGTAGGAAAAAGTAGGCTAACTCTAGTCTTACTGTCTGGTTGAGGGATGAAGGTTTGGTCCATATTTGAGTCTGCAGTCCAGTTAATTCCTGTGGCAAAAGGCATATATGCATCATTACAATAAGTCCATGGCCCATAGGTTGCAGAACAGTTGGACATACACAAATAATGTATCTTAAATACCCAGCAAATGCTTCAGCACCATTCTCTACCCACTAAATTATTTTAGGATGTCTTAATACCTTACTTGCAACATCATAGCTCACTCAATTGGAGATTATTTTTGCTATCTGTTATGGAAATAATACATCACCCTCTACTGTCCTGGAAATAATTTTGCCATGAGTGCACTGGGAAGAACACAAGACACATGAAGATGAGGGTCCATGCTAGATGAGCATACAGAGAATTCCCAATCAACGGAAAAAAGAAACAAAGACAAGATCATGCAGTTTAATTTAAAGAATTGTTCTAAGAGCTTCTGTGCCAACTCTTGTCCTAGTTTATATCAACATAAATCAGAGCAAAATACACCAGCTGTAAACAATATTACACTGAATTTGGTATAAATAATACCATAATCTAGTCTACTAATCTCTCCTAACAAGTTTTTTACTATAGTGTGCAACGTATCCTATATTATCAGTACTAGAATCTCCCAACCTTCCTCTGTTCTGACAGCCTTGATGCTCTCCATGTTACATTTGCCAGTTCTCTTGCTAGGAATATATTTGCCATCTAAGTTTTATGCCCTCCTATACTTAATACCATTTTCAACATATGTTTATTAATTGTTTCAGAACTGACCTGTGAAAAACAAACACTATTTTATTTCAGTAGTGGTCAGTTCCATCAATCAGACAGCAGACTCATCCCTACTGTTTCAAGTAGCCGATTTCTGTATTTCAAGATTTCTTTTACTGGCTTGGCTGCTTATGATCAGAAAGACAGCCAGTCCTCATCAAGCGCTCGGAGTGAATTTTCAAAAAGCAGTTGCATCCAGTAGTGTTTGAAGTCATTCATGATAGATTTAGATCATAATGTACAATACACCCCCTGCAAATGACAGACCATGACCATGTTGGACAGAATAAGCCTATTCTTGAAACACATCATTTGAAGTGGTTTCCTAGCCAGATTTACTTATGAAAGGTTATTATTGGTAATAAAATGCAAGCTTCACTTTCCAGGCGTCTTGAACCACTGAGAACCTGTTTTTGAAGGGTATAAACTACTACAGCTTCAAGACACTTTTGTTTGTTTATCTTCTGGAGCTGTGCCTATTTACGACTGTGGAGAATCAGGACTACAGCACTTCTGCCACTGTCATTAGGAAAGATTTCTGCCCTCTCATTTGCTGTACCCACCCCTCCTTCCCAGGAAATTATGCCTGATACAGATACACACTTTGCTGTTCTTCAGTTTTGCAGCTTTTCTCCTCTCTGCAGGTCTTTTTCCCTGAACTGTGATCTTACTTTACATGTGAGTTATCTTTATCACCATATCCAAGCCCTCCAGCCATCATTTTCATCCTGGATGCAATCATTAAAAAGAAAAATAATCAATCATGCTCAGTAGCAAGTTTATAAACAAAATAGTGCATAATTTTACAAGCCAGCAAGCTTTGCGCAGCACCTTCCAAAATCTCTGCTGTGAAAAGGCCTCCTTATTTCACCAGGACTGAGACTCTTTGTCCTCTTATTAACAGCACAATAACACGCCGTAGGGAAAACAGACTCTGGTACTCCAAGGGGAGGTAACCACTAAAGGAAGAGGTCATTGAGGGATGAAGCTTTTCTCCCATGTTTCAAATCCCCAGAAAATTGAAAGAGGCCTAGATTAACCTGCACACCTATAATAACACCACAGCTAATGATCTGAGCCCAGGGAGACAGCAAATTCAATGCTTCATTGACTTAAGCACTCACAGCAGCAGCGTCCTATTCTGCAGAAGAGGAATAAAGTCCTAGAGAGCCCCTTCCCCTCCCTTTGCTCCCTCTGGTCCTGTTTCATAAAATAAATTGCTGCTTTGTGGAAACCTTTGTGCAACAGTGAAGGCACCTGAAAAGAAACTTGACACGGGGGCCTGTGGAGACCAAACTTTCTCCTATAATCCCCACAGTGTAATGTGTATCAGAAGAGGATTTTCCAGACCATGGGGAAGGATGCTGAGCATTGTGCACGTGCCCTTCCTCCCTCGACCTACCATATAGACACTGCTGACCGCATCCCCTTGCACACCAGGATGAAAGGGAAGACTAGTCTTGTTCAGACCCACCTTGAAGTAATAGGGAGAAAAATACAAAAGAGGAGGGCAATTAAACATTTGGAAGCAAAAGCTGTTAAAAAATAAAATCATCACATTTAATGAAATTTTGTCATCATTGGAAGTCTCAGAGAAGAAACGAGGAATCAGTGACTGTGCACTACTTCTGAGACTGCTGGAAGCAACGAATGACAGTGCAAAACATGCAAGAAGAAATCTTACGTTAACTCAAACAGGAATAAAAAGATATCACAGAGAATGTATGCAAATATATTTTAATCTTGTGATTTTTTTTTTATCTAGGAGAAAAGCAGCAGGGAGTTTTATCTACAAAATAGAACCAGAAAAATAATTATAATAAAAATGCCAACCAGAAAAAAGTTAGCTGCTGAAATGTTTTCTCTTTCACTTTGGTATGAAAGCTTTCTCCCGGTGAAAAGATTCCACAGCATGGAGTTAAGTGCCTGCAGTGCTGAGAGATGAAACTTGTGACATTTGAAAAAAAAGAAAGAAGGAAAAAATTTACTGGTTTGGAAATGCATTTTACATTTACCTATGCATTATTCATTAGCAATTGCTTGCCTGTCTTTGGGCTGCAGTGGTCTCAAGTGGGATGCTAACCCCATGCCTGCAATTATTTGTCAGGACAATCAAAGCTCATGAGACCAAAATAACTAATTAGATGTTCCGAGTTGTCCAGGCAGAAGCGGAGGCATTGGTAAAGCTGGTATGTCCTCTTCCCAGGAAGGTCTGGTAAATTAGGTCCCACCTCCACTCCAACCATATCTGAATTTCCCAAGTAACCAGGCACCTGCTAACTATACAAAGCCAACATCTACTGTGTTCTGGGAAAAGCACCTCCTTCTGAAATACCCCAGTCATGCACTCACTTTCCACAGCAGAATAACACCTTTCTCATCATCTGCATATTTTCACCATGGTATCTAGGTTTGGTACTTGCTCAAACCATCATATAAGTGGCACTACTCAGCCGGGCTGCCCTTAAAAATCTATGTGAACCAGTTACGACTGACCACTTCAGTTCTCTTATCTTTCATGTCTTACTCTTTTCTCCCACCTACAGTTTTCTTCCAGATGAAATGCAGCAAGTGCCCTATAGGGAGTGACCTCAAAGGACAGGATTAGCTCATGGCACAGAACTGCACCATCAGTAGTTTCCCAGGAGGACAAGTCATTGAGGCAAAGAGTGGCTCCAGTTTCTGTTATAGGTTTGCTAACCACCTTTGTAAAGTGCTTTGCACTCAAGAAGCACTGCGTAAAATATAGGTGCCATTGCTATTATTTTCTGTTAGCTGCCTCAGGGTGAGTACTAATGTGGCCCTAAATTCAACAGCCATCACTTTACACCCTCAGTATGCCTTCAATTGCATCTTCCTAGCTTAACACACATTAGAGATCTCACCTGGATATTTCTATTCCCATATAAAACAGCTTATATGAACGTAGGAATAAAGGTAGGAAGGAACAGTGGCACATGAGCTATGCAGTACATCACTGGCACAGACACAGATCTGCATAACAAAGAGCTTTGTGCCTCTTATGAAAAGTGGATTATATGAATCTGATACAGTTTTAACCCTACCAGCTATAACATTTCTTTTAAAGCCTACATGTCAGCTTGGATAAATGACTTGGGAGAGGTGGGAACCTTGTGAGTTTCATCACTTATTTCTGGGGGTGGCAGGCTGTAAGACACTGCTATGCTACAACAGAGTAAAGAATGTGCGCCTCTTCACAGCAATGAAACAGAAAATATATTGCATTCAAATATGATTTTCCTAGAAGTTTACCAAACTTATTAGATATCAGGAAATTTGAATGTGCATTTTAATAGGATAAGAAAATAGCATAGGTGAATGTCTGGTAGAAAACATTTATTGCAAACAAATTTAAAAAAAAAGGAGAATTTAGGAATTGCCAACCTGTTGGTCACTCTTTTCCAGCATCACTGGTCTGAAAGGAGTTCATTTCAGAGCCTTCAGATTAAAGACTAAAATATATGTATACCTAGATGCTATACCATGATGCTATACCTAGTTGATATACATGAATGATATAGTTACACCATGATATACTCAGATATCTAGATACAACATGATTCAGACTGGATATAAGGAAGAAATTTTTTACAATGAGGGTAGTGAAACACCGGCACAGGTTGCCCAGAGAGGTGGTAGATGCTCCATCCTTGGAAACATTCAAGGCCAGGCTGGATGGGGCTCTGAGCAACCTGATCTAGTTGTAGATGTCCCTGCCAATTGTAGGGGGGTTGGACTAGATGGCCTTTAAAGGTCCCTTCCATCCCAAAGCATTCTATGATTCTATGATTCTATGATTCTACGATGATATACTGAAGTATGGCCAGCACCTGCTGGATTAGCAGCATCTGCTGCATCCATTTCTGTGTACAGCAAGTAGACAATCAGCCCCAAGGGATGATCTCCTCCCAAGTATCTGTATAACCTCCTACTGAGGGATGTTCCATTACAGACTCCAACAGCAGTGAAATTTTGGATAAAGAAAACAGGAAAGAATGAAGGAAGACGGATCATTCTAATTAGCAGCCAGCCAGCACAGTGCCAAGGCTCAAGATTTCTATCAGGGTAGCATATGCGAGCAAGAATCTGTCAGAAGCCATGGCATGCAGAAAGCACAATAGTCCTACAGCTGATGGAGGGGCAGTGATGTGCTCTGCTGCTGGAAAAGCTGAATGGAAGCATTATCCACTTGCATTGCTTCGATAGCCGTGGCTGTAAGGTGAGCTTCTGTTCTAGCTCTTCCACACCATACTTCTCCACATTAACTACATGATCTCAGGACACTTAATCATGTAGAGCCCTACCAGCCACCAGTGCTTTGTGGCATTACCCCTCATTGCCTCTTCATCTTTACCCATGTAATGCCATGTCTCTGCCAGTGTCCTCTGATCACAGATTTCTAATTAAAGCCACTTCACCCCCTGAAGTATGTATTTACTCAAAGAAATGTGTTCTATTGCCTCTATCTTATTTATTCATACCCTAGAGCATGCTTACCAGTACTTCTATTTGGTAGCTGTGTGTACATTTTTAAAATTAATATCAAAAAACAAATAGCTCAGGCAGGAGAATGTGTTGGCAAGGTTAAATATGAAGAGTTTAGAACTGATAGGACATTGTGACAGACTTCAAATTTTGCTGTAATATATTTCAAATATAGTACGAAAACCAATCTACAATTAAATCCAAGGAGAAGACGAGTGACTTATTCTGTGTAACTACCTGACTTAACTATCAAAGCTAGCAATTTTAAGGCTAAAAGAAATACTTTTACTTACATAAATTGTTCTGGAAGCTACTTTGTTCACTGGATAAAACAAATAAATAAAGATAAACAAATAAAAACCATACTATATTTCTTGCCTGAAATCCTCTAGTTTCAGCCTGCAAATCTTGGATCTTGTTACACCTTTCTCTGCCAGATTGAAGAGCTACCTACAATCAGACTGCTTCTCACACTAATTAAGGCTTTAGCCTCCTTCTAGGTAAACTGAGTAGACTGAACTGGACCCATTCAGAGTCAGCTGTTTTGAACCGATACATTGTGAAGGGATAAGGTGAAGTTGTAAAAGAAGATGAGTGAAAGGTGATTTCTGAAGATCATTAATGAGAGGTTCGCTGAGGAAACAGGGGCTGCTCTTTTCATCATTATTCCTGTACTGGTGTAACAAACACAGTCCCAGTTCACTGATGTGGCCATAGCTGCATAGCTCTTTTCTGCCCCATTCCCACTACAGCTGGCTCTAACCTATTTCCCAGCTAAGGCTGATGGGCCCTTGCTCTCCCCATAAACTGGTGACACACCACTATAGCAAAGTCCTTGCTTGACAAACGTGTGACAAAATCCTACTGGACATGTCAAGCACATTAATCCAATGTACAGAAGCATCATCTGCAGTATTGGAAAAAATACCCAAGGAATGGCAGTCTGTGTCACCCCTGTGTATAAAACACATCAGAGGAAAGGAGCATCATCTTGGTTGCTTAGCAGTCACAGAACCATGCATCACACCACTTCTTCAAGCACATGTTGAAAAATATACATCAGCGTGCCATATTAGACTCTCACTCATCTCCCACTGAAGTCAACAGAAAGAGTGGTTTAGGTTTGACAGGTCTCATAAAAGTGTTCGGTTTTGTGGACTTTGACCTAGAGTCACATTCATTTGAATGCATATTCACACAAGCCAGCATTACACTTCGTCACTTTGTCAAAAACTAAAATCTGGAATGAGAATCTCTGTGAGGAACTGGAAGCCATACCAAATGTAAAGGAAAGCAGATGGCTGTCTATACTGGGAAGTAGAATTCTGAAGCATCATAACAAAAATATTGCTAAGCCATTTAAAGATGGTTTTTCTTTTTAGCAGTATTTCCATTCCCTTCAAAACTGTTCAGCTAGAAATAAACTAGCATTTTTTTTACTGATACTTAAAATCATAGAATCATAGAATCATTAAGGTTGGAAAAGACCCTGAAGATCATCGAGTCCAGCTGTTAAACTTCCATCTTATTTTAAAAGGACAACTAAATTTCCAGACACAAATAGATAATAATTTATTCTGAAATATTTATTGGAATATCACTGTTTTCGTAATAGTCAAGTTTCCTGATATTTGTGTATACAGTGCTTCTCATACACCAGGTTCTGCCCCTTGACTGGATTACTAAGCACTGTTATAGAACAAGCAATAAATAACAGCAGCAGCTTACTTCACGTATCTCTGTACCTGTTTTCACTTTACATACTTAACTATATAAATCTTGGCTCCATGGTTCTGTGTAGAGGATTAACTGGAAAATTAAAGTCCCACTGTGGGCACTCAAATACTCATGTATTTTCTTTTGGTGTCCGAGCCCTATGTGGGAACTGATGCAATCTCATTATGGTTCCATAAAGCTTTAGATTTTTACAAAGCATCTAAATTGCCGTTAAGTGAGCCAGCACTTTCTTGTATTTAGCACCATTTGTGACACTTCATACAGTATTTGGTCCCCAGTAGTGTACCTAGAGGATGGGAGAGGCAGTGTTTGTGCCATACAGTTATACACAAATTTTGTGTATCTTCCTTAGAGGGAAATTTGGTTATGGCTCTGCAGGGGATCGCAGCTGAAACTGCAGTGATCAACATCAGAATCAGAACACACATATGAGGCTATCACACCTCAGGAACAGAGGAAGAGCCTTTAGAGCAAAATAAAGTTAAACTTCTAATTAAGTTTCTCCATATGTAACATCATATCTATTTCCTACAATGAAACCATTAATAGGGCAGCAGTGTCAACTCTGAAAATCATTTCCAGAATCAACTGCCATTCTCTGCCCTAAAGCTTTCACTTTTGACTAGAGTCTTGTGAGTCTCTTTCAATTGCTTTAATTCAAAACAGGAATGAGACAATATTACTAAGGTATGGTCACAGCACTTTTATTTTCAGAAAACTGTTATTTCTAGAATAATGTTTTTGGGCTCTTGGGAGAAAGCCTCAAAGCTCCAATATGATAAATCAAAATATTACTCTAGTTAAGTCCTTCTCTGTGACAGTCGTCACTCTGTACATTTGTTCTGTGCATTTGGGATAATCTGATTAACATTGTGCTGTACCTTGAAGTTTTCATTATCTTCTCAGAAATTTCAACATCCTGGCAGGCTTCTCTGTTCCAGCGTTTGCTTCCAGAACAATTTATTGTGGCTGACGCTCCTGGAATGAAGTGCCCATCTTATTGACGTCAATGAGAAAGTTGCCATTGTCTTCAACAAGCCCAGAATTTCACACTCCTCTCCTCTGAAGAAGAAATATTGGTTGCACCTGGCAAAAATGCAGTGCACTGCTCTGACTTTAGGAAGAAAGATAGTATTGGGTGACATCAAAGGTCCATGTGGCTGAATATTCTGTCTCCACAAACCACTAGCACCAAAATTCAGCACAAGGATGCTTTACCTTGACTTCCCACCTTCTAACTATCTCCTCTTCAGGGGATTCCTGGGCTATATGTGCTTTTCTGTGTATTTAGTTACCCTCAGTGAAGCTCTCTTCCATGAAATTGTTCAGTCTCTCTCTGAGCCCATGGTGAATTCCTTTGAATCCAGCAGCCATAATATCCTGGACAAGGGTGTTCACAAGTCTACAAACAACTATGAAATGAAATGCTTCCTCCTGTCTGATAAGAACGTGGTTCCCATTATTTTCATTCAATACTTCTACTTCTTTTATATAGAGACAGAGAAAAGTCCCCATCTATTTCTCAAAGGTCACTGTGATTTTGTGGCTCTCACTGCAACTGTCTCTTTTCCAGTCAGAAGATTCCCAATTTACACAACTGTTGCTTCTACAGAAGACATTTCATGCCTTTGATCCTTGTTTGCCTTCCCTGAACTTGATCATGCCAAACCCTGACCTTCCCACCAAGTGGTAATGCCAATTTGGAGCCCATTAGGTGAAGTCCACACAACTTTTTCCAACATTCATCAATTTATCTGCACCGAATTCTGTCTGCCATTCTGTTGGCTGGTCACTCAGACCTGTTCTTTCCACCATTCCTCACAGTCAGCTGTCACTTTTACTACCATGAATAACTTACTACCTCAGCAAACTTTGTTAACCATATTGTTCATGCCCTTTTCTAGGTGACGAGAATAAGAATCCCCAGTAGCAATCTGGTGGGAATGCATAAAGGATAAAGTTTGGTTTGGCTATGGGTTTTAATATACTGTGAACATCCAAAGGGAACTGGCAAGATTTCTCCTAGAAATTCCATGCACTTGACTTTGTTTGCTTATTACCACCATATAGGCAAACATGCTGTTGTGAAAATGTCATATTGTATAAAGAGGAGTGTTGTATATAAGGTACAAAAAACAAAACCTGAAAGGACTGGGCTGGTTGTGCATAGAGAAGACAAGAGTGAGAAAACTTAATGGCCTTTTAGCTTGTTAAAGATTGCAACAAAAATGAAGACAGCAAACAGTTATTCATGTCCATTGAGGATAGGACACGGAGTAATGAACTTAAATTACTGCAAAGGAGAAAATGCTTTATCATTCAGGATAATTAAAAACTGGAAAAGACTGCCTGGAAAACTGGACTGAACATCACTGGAGGTTCTTAAAAAAGGCTTAGACAGATATCTGCTAGGAAACAGTGTAGCTGTATTTTTCTTCTCAACTGGGGGCCATGGATGGAATGGGGTTAAACAAGCAGGCTTGTCTGAACTCATCATCTTCCCAGTGAGGAAATATGGCAGAAGTGTTCAAATTTCCTTAGTTAACAGAAGGATTTAGGCCCTCTGCAAACATGATTTGGTTTTCAGAGGGACTGAACTCCTTCAGCTTTCACTAGCATATAAACAACATGTAGGTATTCACAGTCTTTGATACTCCGGACTTGTTCTCCTGCTTTGAGGACTACCTAAACCTGATTCTGCCTTCAGCTACACAGGAATTAATTATTTCTTCTCTAATAATGTTCAAATAGGCAATTCATTTTACCTGTGAGGTGAGGACACGGGAATATTCCAGCCTTTGGCTGATGTGGTGTTTGAGGTTAGGGAAGAAAGTGTTTTCCACGGTTTACCTCCTGAGACAGAAGGGGGTTGTGGTGAGTCTTGTATCTCTCTCTTTGTTTTGTAGAGGTGTTTTTGTTACTTTTTTCATTCCATTTGAAATCCAGAGCATAAAGTCCCTTAAGAAGAGAAGGTAGCCTTCTTTTTTATTAATCAGTAGCTTTTGTGGTGTGGGGAAGCAGACAGCAAGGATATATCTGCCTTTGTGGGTGCATTACATAAATAATGCTAAATGGAAAACACATAGATTGTGCTGAATGCTAACTAAACAAGGACTAAAAATCTCTGTACCTCCCAAGCACTCGTCAGTACAAAGGCAGGAAAATACAATTGCTTCTGTTCTGAATATCCCAGACAACTGCAGACACTCAACCTGGATATCTGTATGTTTATGTGACAACAATGAGTAAAAAAATACCTGTAAATTTTAGACATTGCCATAAACAAAATGCAGCAGAGTACCTCTGCATTATGCACAGGATACCACAAGATGCAGTGAGTTCCTCTCAGAGATTAGGATTCAGTGCAAGGAAACAAATAGTTGAATGTTTGTAATACCCGCATTTGAACACCTGCAGTTTTCAGGGGTGGGGGGAAATCTGTTAGATGAGGGGTTTAGATGGGGGGGAGGAGGGAATGCAGTCAGAAGCAGAGCCAAATATCCAGACAGTGCAAACGGGAACAATGCCGCTGAAGTCAATCAAGCTCTGACAACTTGCAAAAGCCAAACTGCTGCTCTAGAATATTCTCTGAACACAAATCTTTTGTATTTTGCTGTCTCCCTTCACCAAAGCAGAAATTGCTCACAGAGTCAGAAAATGTATTAGCTCTGAAACAGACACACTTCCATCAGCTTTGGGAAGATTTTGGATGAGTGCATGCTCTACAACTCTGAGAACCCAGCAGGCTGTTTCTGAATCAGGACTTTTTTTAGTAAATTAAAACTTCTGGCAGGTATTAATGACAGTCTGCAACATTCCTCTGCCTCAGCTAGCAAGCTGGATGGTCCTAGAGCTGTGATACAATTAAAGCATGTGAAATGAAACCTAACTTCCAGTTCATCTGTCAGTTACTGAAGCAGTGTGAAAAAAGGTCTGAGCTCCTGAAAATGAACATGCCATGGGTATAGATATGCAAATGAATGCCTACCTTTTGGGAAGGACAGGTTAATCCTTCAGTTGACTTCAAGCATTAAACTGAAATGCTACCTTCAATTTTTTTTTCTCTTCACTAAAGCTGGAAGCTGTGAATCTGATAGAAGGCAGGGTCCCTGACAAGATTTCAATTTCTCTGATAAATGTAATTGTGTTGACATAATATGTTAAGATTTCTGCAAAGTATTTCACTTAATGCCATATAACAGTCTGATTTTAAAAATTTGGCACTACCTAAAAATTAGTGCTGTCTTTATTGAACTGATTGAAAACATTCAAATTATGTTTAATGGAGTCACCAGCACATAAGGGTGTTTGCAGGAGAGAGCAAAAAAAAAAAGAATCCTGGATGATGTTATTACTCATTGTTACAAATTGTTACAACTGGAAAATCAGTTATAAGCTTGAAAGTGGTAGAGTTTATTAGACACTAAGCCAAAGCAATTAACATTCTCAACAATCACTTCATTACTGATGCAGAAATGGTTTTGCTTTTAATTACAACAAAAAGGTGCTCCTACTCTGAAAGACCAGAAAGGACCTTTGTGAAATCAACTTCCAACTTTCTGCATCAGGCAGACGAACAAACTTCCCTGATTTTAATCATGACTGAAGCACAGCGAACCCTTTAGAAAATCTGCATTCTCGACTTACTTACAATTGCCAGTGATGGAGACTCCATCAAACACTTCATAAATTGCTCTATTGACTAGTTGTGCTCATTTGTTTTAGTAAAAAACAAATATGTACTCACTCAAAATACAGCAATCATATCTAGCCTAAATGGAATTATGTTCAAACCTCCAGGCTTCTGGTCTAGCAGCGTTATTTGCCGATTTGACAGAAGATTCCTGGCTACAGTCAATGGTGTTGGAGCAGAAGTGTAAGTACGAGGTAGTGCATAGCAGCCTCTGTGACTTTCAGAGGCTTCCCCTTCCACTCTTGCTGCCTTCTGCAAGACAAAAGAAAATGGGAATGGATGAATCCTATGCTGTGGAGCTATAGCACGTTGCTTCTTGAGGGGCCAGAGTCACATTACAGGAAAAAATCCTTCACTTTGCCTTCCCCTAGTGCCAGAACCCAGCACACATTGCCAGGGAGTGCAGAGGTCTCACGTGCTAAGAATTGGTTTTGGCACCTACATAGACTTGCTCTTTTCTTTCCATGCTACATAGGCAGAAGAACTAAAGGACTGAGTATATGAAAGTCAAAATATGTGCCTGCTCTTAATAAACGAACATGTGCCAAAACAGTGTAAACTTTTTAACTGCTCTAAATTATTTGAATACTTCCTCTAAAAGCATTGTGTAATCCACTAAAATCCAAAATCTATACACTCATCTCAGAGAAGAAATGTACTGTTGTAAGCCATCCTTTTTAGATATGGAAATAACAAATATCTGATAATTAAATACATTAACAGTATAGCAATGTTCACTGGGAACTTATTGACTGAATCTCAAGATGGCAAAAACAGCATACCAAAGCAAGAGGCTCAAAAGTCTAGGAGAAAGAGTAAACAGAATTACATTAATAACCATTGACAGGGGTGAAGAATTTTATATTGCACAGACATTTTCTAATTTGTTAACTTGGCCTGGCAGAATTGACAAAAATTACATTACTAGACAGCATTGTCTCATGAAATGTCTGTCTGTGTTGCTTTGAACCTTACACATTTGACTTTTCCATTCTACCTAACGATAAAAAGGATATTTATTTAAAACTCCAAATACAATTTTGATCTTTGTGATAGCAAGTTAGAAGAAATAAATTACATTTTTGTAAACTATCATATTTGCATTGTTATTAATGGACATATATAAGCACTCTGCATTTTTTTAATTGGTTAAAAGCAACTATAAAACAATGTACATATTTTAAGCATTAAAGCATACTCCTGCAAATTACATTTAACAGTTCAACCATAAAAAGACCTTTCACTTGATGCAGAACAGCTGTTGTGATCTAATGTGCTATCATTGTGACTTTTCTCTTTTGAAATATCTAAATGTTCCCAGAGGTCAAATTCTTTGGCGTAAATCATGAGTACATTTGTTTTTACGTTGATCTTCATTAAAGCCTGTTATCTACAAAGAGAGTACAGTCTAAAGCCTTATGAAGAGTTCAAATATACCAGAAACCCAATTATTGGTTGGTTAAATAGTAATAATATAAATTGTAATGATTATTGCCTTTCTGAAATTGTGATGTACTTAGACTTGTATAGGTTGGTTTCCAAAGCTCTTATGAATTTAATAGGCCCCATTTCTGTGAGTTGTAAACTCTGCCTGAGCTGATTTTTGGCATGTTGTTCTGAAATGGTGATAATTTGGCTGGGACAGAATAGAATAAATGGTAAAATGGATGACTTACCAGGAGGGAAATTGCTCATAACAGATTAATGGACATGCTTAATTTTTCTGTAAATTTAATATCTTTTAATGCATACAAGGTGTCAGTAATCTATTTTGCCACACATTTTTGCTCTGAAACCCGCTATGGAAGTGGGTTCAGCCTTGCTGCTGAAACTTCTCTTATAAGAGCAGGGGATATTAACACACACACCTGAATCTTTCCTCAGGGGTCTCGTTTTAGACATAGAAAGGCAGAGGTGATACAACAGAAGATAGCACAATGTGCCACGAAATGTTTGCAATTGCCCAGTTGATCACTAGCTTACATAGCTGTCTGTCACTATCCTGAAACCTTTAAGATTTTTTATACGGGTTGTTTCATACATCTGCCAAATAGCCTTTTTAAAGAACAGCTGACAGAGACATAGACCTGACAAGAAGCAAAATGATTTCAGGTTTGTTCCAGTCAAGAGGTTGAAAATTATATTTTTGAAGCATCAGAGGAAAAGCAATACATTCACATATCTCATTTTCAACACAGCTGAATCCTCTTTAAAAAGTCAATATAGTGTTCTAAAAGCTGTCTTTATGGCATTTCTTCCTTCTGGAAGGAAGCCTCCCTATACAGTTTCATGATACCAGTATGTCGTCTGGTCCTCCCCATCAAATTCAGGCAAGTCACTTGCCTAGACAGAAGGGAGCTTTTGGTTGGATTTGCTGTGTTTGATTAAAAAACCACCCTGCTTCTCTCAAAACTGCTGCTGCTGCCGCCTTTCAAATCTTCGAAAGGTATTCTCGAAATTCTGTGGCGCACAGAGAACAATCACTTTTGTGTGCTGACCACTCTGCCGTAATGCCGCTTACAATTAAATAGCCTGCTCTGATGTAAATTGAAGTGAACCTATAGTCTGCAATGAAATAAAAAAAAAAAATTCTCAAAAATCAGAATTGTTTGATGGGTTTAAGTCAAACTCCTTATTCCAGCATTTCCTATAACAATCTAAGTATTCATGCTGGTGTGTTTTCTGCGGCAGCATTCACTCTGAAGTAAGGGCATTGAAATGTGTTGCTTTTGTATAAAAGATGATTGCCGTAAAGAGGCATTCACATAAACAGGTGGGAGAAGAAATAAGACGGCACTTAGATTTGTTGTGTACTGGTATACAACAAGTAGTTGCGAAAGGATGCGATCAGCTTGAAGCTATTAAAACAATCTTAAAATTGGAGCCTCCAAACCATATTATGTTTGTGCTCATCAGCTCGGAATCATTTAGGGTGATCCTGATGATACTAATCCTTTTGGAGATGTTTATTGAAAGAAGAGACCAAGCACATGTATTCATTTTGACTTTAAAGCTGACCAGGTGACCACTAAGCACACCTGCTATGAAGGCGTGTGAAGCAAGCACTGTGAGATGGGCAGCGCAGAGTTAGGATTTGAGGTATCTCAGCACCTTCCCAGCTTGGAGAGAATAAGAGAAGATGCTGGGCACATGAGCTCTCCTTTGGAATAGTCTTCAGACAAACAGGCTATAATCCCCCAGCTTCTGAGCATTCAACTGATAATATTTATAAAAAGCTCTGAGATTGTTAAACAGCAGAGGAAATTTAAATGCAGCTCAGGGGCTAACCTTCTTTTATGCTTTCTTTGTGAGGATCCAGAAGTGTTATATAAGTACCCATGAGTTATTACTCATCAACCCTTATGAAAAGAATTAAGTATTAGGCCAGTTTTGAAAATGAGGAAAAGACAAAGGTTAGGCTTGGTTTATATTGCACTAATACCAGTGTATAATGAGTTTAATAGGAATACAATGCCCTTCATATAAGCAGGATAGCTCTCTATCGACGTTGTTATGCAAATACACATTCAGACGAAATCAAGAGCACAGTGGAAACAACGAAACATTTAGGTCTGGATTTCTCTCCCCTAATTTCAGAAAAAAGGATCCTCAAACTAGCTGGGTTAAATTAGTTGCAATTTATTTTGTAATACATGCAAGCAAAAATTTCCTTTTCCTTTTTATCTGAGGCTGAAAAATCTGGATTCATCTATATTTTAATTGCTACATGAAACCAGCCTGCTATGGTCAGTATTCTTGCTTTTTATTTTTAATTCTACCTGAGCCTGCTTATGCTTTCTCTCCTGTTCTCTAGCCTTCTCTGGCTTAGATTCTTTTATTGCACAGAAAGGAGCTTGGCTTTTAGAAAAGAGAAGACATTTCCAGCCGTACCCAATTTGGGTTAAGACCCCAAATCCAGAGCTGAAACAGTTCCAGCTGACCAAGTAGGTAAAACTCAGTAATGTTTCCTAGCTAACTCCCTCATCACAAAAACCCTAAAACTATATGATATTGATGTAGGGCAAGACTGATATCCGTGTAATACAATTATTAGTATACCCCACTGTCATTTTGTCCAAAGAAGAATCATGCAGGTTTCTTACAGACAGAGTGTGCATATTTTGTGACCTGCTTGCCTAGATAAACTGCACTGTTTGCTATGACAATTCATTAAAGCTACAGTTTCAGATTTTTCCAACTGGGGTTGACCACAAAAAGTAAAAAGCAGACTTTTGCTATCAGGCTTGCACAGCTGTGGGACAATATCATATCTGAAAACTGGAGGAGAAACAAATTCAAACTAGTGAAGCCCTGAGGATTTCAAAAACATTGCCCATCATCTCAGCTGGAGCCCTTTCTTAGAGAAGTATTATTACCAAACTGAGTATAAACTGATGTAAATCATTCTATGAAACTACTTGCAAGACATGAACCATCGGATGTGGCTGTAAAATCTGCAATTACAATTTAGGTTGAAGGCTTCTTTGATTGTAATTAAACTCTAATTCCAAGACAGGAAAGATGAATTGTCATGTTCTCCACATGGTATTTAATTTTCAGATGCTGTTCCTTCACCTTTTCCTCTGGAGGCAAGACTCTGGAGTACAAATTATCCAAAGAGAGCTATAGTTTTGGATCTGACATAAAAAAATATGGGTGACTCATAGACACTACACATCTGTTATCATAACCCTAAAGACATGATTATCTGGTAGATTGAACTTGGAGTTTCTAGAAGAGAAAGCTGCAGTTTTTCCTTTGAATAACATTTTAGCTTTGGTAAATAATCACAGGCACACTTTTTCAGCTTATGACTCTAGTCAAGGTAAAGCATAAAGCACTTGGTAAGTGATAGGTGTCTTTTAAAGAATAAAGATGATCTGGGGTTGAGAGCTTAGACCCAAGAATTTCACAATAAGATGTAAAACAGACCTAATCTTTCAGTGAAGCACTGAATATGGTGCAAAGCCCACAATACTGTCTTAAAATGGAAACTTAGAAATTGAGGCAAAAATTCTAAGTAAGGAATTGGAGAAAGCCTAAGTGTTGACAGGGATGGCAGGATTCTACTTTTTGGAGTTTTTAAGGAATCAGTCTTGGAGCTGATGTTAGTTAATTTTTTCACAAATGACATCAACCAAAAGAAAATGCCAATGAAGTTTCCTGGTGACACAAAATTTAGACACAATACATGAGTACATCATATGCAAAGAACAGTGTGAGCTTGAGGCAATAAGCAAAATACAAATTTCAGGAAAATACAAATTTAATTCTACAGAGTAAGATTTTATGGACAATGACAAAAATTTCCAAAACTTCCTGAGCTGCACACAATATAAAAGGAAGTTTGAAACTAGTTAGGATATGTACTTGTATGTACCTGTGCAAGTAAAACCAGTTTTTAATACTCTAGTAATTATTATTGATATAATTTAACAATTTTATGCTGTAACAGTGCCAGTAACAGAGCTTCATACACATGCGTTGATTAGTGGTTTTATCTAGTTTTGTAACAGGAAATTGTTACTTCGACATTCTTAATCACACTTCATGTCTATTTTTTGACTGATTTCCTTTGGAAATAAGACCTATGTGATAATATCATCCCAGTGTCTTCTGTAATAAACTGTGTCACTATTGGTCATTTTTCTGTTCAAGATGAAAGAAGAGTTGACATTTCAAAGATGATTATGCTCCTACTGTCATCACAAAAAAACAGGTGGCCAGAAGGAGAACAGTTTCTTGAAGTATGACCCATGATCTCACACAGAAAATCTGCAAGGCAGAAAGACCTCACAAATTCTCCAGCTGTAGGAAAAGCTTCATGCAGCACTTGCTACCAAAGGACCTAAGACTCCAGTCCTGCAGAAACATCACTCATGTTGCGAAAGATATGGTAGGCATATTAAAAGACAAGATCTTCTGCGGATTCAGTGTAACAGGTGAGTGCTGGTGCTCATTCCTGGTTAAACGGATAGCTTGTGAAGCTCATGGCTGTGAGATACATTTAGGCAATTATGATTTGATCCTCACTTGGAAGAGAATGTTTCAATGTTTTAGTGCCTTCCAGCGAAACAGTAACAGCAGACTGAACAATGCCTATCATATATCAACAGTTCATTGCTGTGTCTATTTGTATTTTGTGTGTACAGCTGCTTTGCATCCTTCTTTCTCCTAACCATTGAAAGTGGTTGTTCTTCTTTTGTTCCCACAGTCTTTCCATGGCACTAGAAACAAAATATGGGAGGGAAGGGAGGACACTGCCTAAATTTCCTGTTATCTAATCTAATATTTACGTTGTTGATTTACAGTGTTTGTATAAGAACCTCACAGGTACTGTAAATTATTGATGCTGTGGGATTGATTTTTAATTACATTTAATTCATTAATGGCGCAAAGCTAAGAAAGGTTTTTGTAAAGTATGTTCTGATACCTGAATAGGGAGAAATCAGTTAAAGGCACACTTTAATGTACATCTTAATTTAGAAGTAAAAAGGGTGGAGAGGAAGGGTCAGTACTGGCTTATACAGCTTAGAAAACATGAAAAATTACCAGCCAAGTTAATACCTGAACATTTTCTAAGCATCCAAACAGCCCTCAAAGCTACAGTACAAGTGACTACCCAAATCAGAGACTGGGATTACCAGGCAGCATTTTAGAAAAGTGAGTCTTCCTAACTCACCCTCAAATGCCACAGCTGCATTTAGAGCGAACAGGAAAACCTGTGAGGTGCTTATCCCAGAGATGGGATACTACTAGCAAATTACACAGTGGAGAGTTCTTGTAGCTTACCAGCTAAGACACATTTTCACAAATTTTTAGAATTCTGTGTGGAAGATACAGGAACAGCTCATGAGGATTTGTGCTGTTTAATATATTCTAAAATTGTTTCTAACCTGTAATTTAACATTTTGCTTTCCTGTAACAAGCATCACCTTTTCTTCCTTACACCTGCTGGGTCTTGAAAGACTGTCAATGGAAAACTAATAAAGTTATGACACATCCCCCTTTGGGGCAAGAAAATCAAGTAATGTGTTGGTGATGGTGGTGGTCTGGAAAAGCATAGCCACATAAGAATTGGTGAGTGTTTCTTGCCCCACTGCAAATACTAGGGTAGAGATCAGTGCTTCCAGGGGTCTGAGGAAGAATCTATTTAGAAAGGCTGTATAAATCAGCATAACATAGAGACATGAATTAAGAGAAAATGCAGTTCACAATAGTGACACGGTCAAAAGTAAGATTAACACACTGTGGAACACTTAAGAAGAGTGGTTAAGGTTCCATCACCAGCACTACTACAGGTACGTGAGACAAAATACTGTGATTTGCATTTCAATGCTATGAAAGGAAGATGGTGCAACGGTTATGGTACAAGGCTGAAGTTAGGAACCTGTGGAGCAATTCATAAATTTGTCACAGATTCCCTGTGCTTGCTTTGGGACAGCATCTCTAAAAAGGCTGAGATGCCTTCTTCCAAAATTCAGCCCCTGAAAACTCCTGCTCAGCTTCCATCTAATCCTGAGGGTGCTTAAAACGGCTGGGACTGCCTATGTCTTGATGAATACATGAAGGCAAGTACCTATCCCAGCTCTTAGCCCCATTCAACTCGCTAAGTAGCACAGGCCCGTTCCTGTCTCACTTGCAGTATGGCTGATATTCTCAAATAAAACCAATCAAATAACAAAACTGAGCCAGAGAATGATGCAATCTCTGTTAATTCACTGGTCTGACTGTTAGAGTATTCACCTAAGCTATACATAACTTGTCTTCCTTCCCCACTCCTGCATGAAGATACTTTTAACACACAGATCACTTATAATTTCTTTAGAAAATACGGGCTTCTTCAGACCTTCTTACTAAATCTATGCTTTTCAAGGAATATTTTAGAATTCTATTGGAAAAAGGAGACCCTTACCCCACACATGGTCCCAGTATTTTCTATTAGGTACTCTAGCGACTGGAGTCTAGCACTGACCTCTCTCAGGGAAACACCATAGCTACTAGGCTATAAAATCATTCTCACACTTATTTGCCATGGTCTAGTAAGCATTTCATTATTTTAAATACAGTGGATGTGTGACAGGAGGAATTGAGAGCTATGCCCTGTACTCGGGTCAGGACAGTTCCTGCAAAGCAAGGGCTTCTGCTCTCCTCACAAACTGCCTTTTCTCATGTACTACAGCTTAAAGTAAACCTCCCAGCGCAGAGCAGCTAGCCGCAGTAAAGTCACACAACCCTCTGCACAGATGCCCAATGACTCCAGCTGCCTTTGCTGGGACAGGACTGGGACACAGGTAAGCGTTCCTATATTTGCTGCCCATATAGCAATGTAAATACCTGACAGGTATTGTCAGACTCCACTGTGCAGCTGCATTTGTTATGAGAATCACACTTTCCACCAGAAATTTTTGGCTGCTGAAAGAAGTAAACTCCTTAATTCTGACTTGATACTTTCCCTGAAGGATTCATGAGTGTTATGTTTTTTGTTCCAGTTGCTTCTTTGTTCAGCACAAATGCAATGAATAGGCACCAGGCTGCCAAAAAACCTTCATCGCCTTCAGTAACTGAGTACTATCTCTTAGGCACCTCAGTACCAGTCACCTTGGGATTAACATTTAGCCCACAACAAAGTAGCTGAACTTTAATTCCTTTGCTCATGTGAATAAAGCCCCTGAGTCCGTGATTACATCAATCTGTTTTTCAAACACTCAGGAGCTGTGAAGCACGTTTTGTAACACCAGCTAAGCAAACTACGTGAAGGTTTAATTTTCAGTTAAAGCCTCTGCAATGTGGCTTTTTTTTTCATGGGGAAGACTGAATTGCTAGCTAGCCCATCTTTACTGGCCAGTGTCAAACAATGTTTTCTTCAGTTTAGAAATAACTTCAGCTCTGACAAATTTGGCAAATCTGATGAACATCCCATGTGTGTCTCCCAGACTAGAGCTAATTAAACATTTACTTTTTCTGTAACAAAATATATCTATTAAAAAAGATAATTCTGGTGTTTCAAACCTACTGAGAGATATTTCTGTACTTTGGGTAAATTCATGATCAGGCATATTCTTGCAAAATAATACTACCTCATTAGATGTGTCTTTGTACTTCATAAGGGTCTGTACAAGCTGTAATTTCTGATAAACCAGAAAGACAAAGCTGGAACTTGAAATATATGGAGTTATTTGTCTGTGGCTGTAAACATCTTCCACAGTGAATGTTTCCTGTTTAAGATGATCCAAAAGTCCATTCATCATGAAAACCACATCTCTCCTCTTTAAATAAGTCATTCTTTTAACTAGAGAATTAGGCGATGAGACCTGCTCCTAGATGGATCTGTAAAATGAGGTGTTCAGAAACTGCTACATTCACAATACAAAATAGGAGGATTTTTCCAGATGTTAAACTATACTTTTGGTTTCTGTTCTTTGCATTAGTATCTGAAAGCAGCAATTCAGGTGTCAATAAAGCCAAACATGATCATTGGAGATGATGTAGACACCTTCCTAAACTGTGCTGGGAGGACTTTGTGTTTTGCCTACATACACAACCCTTACACTTTTAAACCTTCTGCTTATCTCCAGAGAGCAAAGCCTTAATGTCCTCAGAGATCCTGTGGCATGTTTAATTAATGAAACATATATTTATATTGTGTTCTGCTGAAGACCTAACTTTGTCCCTTTTTGCTTCTTCTCTGTAAGCTACAATGAGTAACTCCTACTCTTTGTCTGCAGATACACCATATGCAACACAGCCAGAAAGGAAACAACAGAGAGCAAGAATAGGAATTTCTTGTCTATATCATAGCACAGCTATAAGTAAGTGAATTTTACTGATAATCTCATACAAGGAACTTCACTAACGTCTTTGGCTCTTCATTTTTAGTCCATGTTCTGAAACTGTTCATGGCAAAATCCTAACGTCAGCTGAACAGTTATTTCACTTCATGAAAAAATCTTCTGCGTTTCCCTACTGTTATATTTAACTACAGTGTAAATTTCTACTACAGACAAATCATTCTAGGGGACAAATAAAGTGCAACAAGAGAGTTCAGCCAATTAATTGGCTTTATTAGCCTGGACATCTATTCGGCACCTTGTAGTTTCTTTTTTTGTTTACAGGGAACACACAAAGTATCTTTCTGTGTCCCTGCTTCTCCATGGTCCCAAACTAATTGGGCCAATGTCTCACAAATTGCCTAATTGGCTGAACATTCCTAGCCTTCTGATTTTAATCAGGGACACATGGTGCATATCAATAGCCTGCTTCATTACACCTGAAGAAGATCCAGGCTACTGTCCATTTTCAATTAAATTGTATTTAAAAAGAACAGCAACTTGACCTTTTGGAATACTGAATAATAGGTTTAAAAACTTAAGCTGGTTGTTTTTTTTTTTTTTTTCTTCCTGGAATAACTAACTACCAAATAGAAATAAGCACCCCTTATTGCAGTGTATCACCAAGGAGCAGCCTTTGACACAGCATTGGATCCATTAGCTACATCTTGTGATGATAATAACACCTGAAAAAAAATCAATTGCCAAAGAGAACAGAGTTGTGTGTCTCCACAGCCTTGGAGCTTCCTGTTAGCATTTTTGTTATAGAAAGACCTAGAACGCACAAAAAAGAGTGGGCCTGACCAAACCACGTCACACGAGAAGGCTCCAATCCCAAAAGGCTCACCCTTTAAACCGACAACAGTAGGGAAGTTTAGCCTTGCTAAAGGTAAAGAGCAGGTCAGTGACAGAGCTGGCAACAGAACATGCAACTTTTAATTTCTATGAAGCCAATTCAAATTGTCAATTCTATTTATTTCTCCTTAATTCTGACTCCGATTGAAGCATCCATTATTCTAAGACTCGCATGACATCCCTTGAAAGGCCATGAAACAGCCAAGAAAATTTTACCATCAGAACAATTTTCCTCCCCTTCAGATTACAGGGGTTCTTTTTGTCTACCTGTGGTGACAGCAGTTGTCAGCCAGTATAGTCCTGTGCATCAGCCCAAAGGGCAACTGAATTAGGAGCAATACGTTAGACAGCCAAAGACATCATTGCTCAGGAACTTTTAGCTACTACATGAGATTTAATGAGCATCCTGTTAAAGATTAAATAGAAGATATGAGAAGTTTTTACTGTAAAACATCAGCAGTTCTGGGAAGGCTGAGAGCAAAAGAAAAATCATGCCCCTCCAGTATGTGCTGGCCATATTGTTGAAAACCTCTCTGGGCTCTTAAGTCAATATGTTGTGTTGAACAGCTGACTGACTAAAGTACACTCTTCTTTGTAACAATAAAAATCTGTAATTCATGTGCCCCAATGTTTAGGAACAATATTTTTCTCCAGATTGAATGTCCCTGTGGCTTGTGTAAGTGACAAGAGACAAAGTGCTATCATGTTTCTAGAGCTCAGGAACAGTCCCACACAGAGTGTGCTTTTTCATCACCAAATGAGATGAAAGCATAAAACAAAAACAAACATGACAACAAAACTCTGAAAAAAAAGATAACATTATTCATTAAGAACAATAGCCTTAAAAAAGGGTACACAGCATCTCTCCAGACTGAGGTCAGAGGTGATTTTAGTTTATGTAATTGAATATTAGAGTCTTTAAATGTCCTTGACCTATATCAGTACAACTACTTTCTCACCTACAAGAGTAAACAATCACCTAGCACTCTCCAGCTAGGAATTCATCTGGCAGAGGCAGGAAAACTACCCTTAATTCAGGTTTAAATATTTTTTTTTTTTATTGACAGATTCTTCAATGGAAGTCAATCCATTCTTTTTGGACATACATTTCCTTCAAACAGTCCCCCACATGTACCCAAAAGGCTACTAAGGAAAGAGGGAACAAAATTAAACCTCTCAGAAAAGAAGTGTACAATGTGGACCCTATGGGATATTTATAGAGGCTCCTCAAGGGCTCGGGGTAATCAGAAGCCTAACTTTAAATATTCTAATTTGGGCACTTGGAAGTACCACTCTATTTTCATTGCTGACAGAGGGACACTTGGACTCTTTCAGCTAAAGTTAGCCTTTGTGAATGTTAATTCTTCTGCCCCACCTACCTTCAAAACACGGACCTTCAAAACCCTGGTGCAGATAACTAGGTGTGTTGTTTCCAAGCTTAGACCAAAAATATTTGTGGATAGTTCAGCTAGACTGCTAAAGGCATCAGGGTCCAGGAGCAACAAGACAACTTATTCTTTGTTCTCAGGTACTCTCTCCTGAGCAACTAACCAGACACATCCAGATCCCATAGCAGCCAGTTGACACTAATTACATCCAGGCTAGATAGAAGATGCAATTTTTAAGTTAAGGTAATTAGGCATTTCAAAGACTTATCAGATAATATAGTGAGTTTGTTGTCACTGAAAGTCTTGAAACAAAATGTAGTGTCTTTCTAAAGGCCACGTTTTCTATCTCAAGAAGAATTTATGCTGGGATTATGGAGTTCAGTTCTCTGGTCTGGCTTGTACAAGAGGTCAGATGAGCCAATTCTAACAGTCTCTTCTAGCCTCTAAATCAGTGAATAAAGAAACAGCAAATATTTCCATGATTAGCCAGAAAAATAGTTTGATTATATTAAAGAGAAAGAATAAAAAGAATGAAAAAAGTTGGGTTTGCCTACTAACATTCAGAAGTGGGACAGAAATAAGCATTTGAAGTAATCATCATAGTGAATTATTTCAAAAGTAGAAGAAAATGATAAACATCAATAAAGCAGAAAAGTTCTACCAATGCTTGGCCATCTTCTTCATCCCCATGCAGGGCATTATTTTCTGTGTTTTTTATTGTTTTGGCTGATCTGTCCTAAAGGTCACAAAGTAAGTTTATCTTGACTTCTCCATGAGGCCATTGGACACCTTAATAGATGTCATTATAAGGGTCATTTCTCTGACATTCAGTTGACATTTGACTGCTAGTGACTTCTGCAGAGCAACTCTTATGATAGAAAATATGTGTAGATCTATCTAGGAATACACTACATGTATGGCAGAGAGTAGAAAAAATCTCAGGAAAAAGTAACATCAGAATCATCTTTAACATGACCATTTTCACACGTTTTAAGTGTTAGAAAACTGATACTCAAAGGCTCAAAGATGCACTAATCTAATTCTTCTTCAATATTTAAGAATAAGATATCAAAGTCAAGTATGGGATTTTTAATGTAGTGGTTCAAGTAGAAAAAGTGACTGTGGAGTAAAGTGAGAAAGGGATTTACCTAAGTACATACAAAAGTGCACAGACTTGGGTGACTGGTTCCACTTGTATCTTCACTATACATAGAAATTAAGTGATGTGTCAAATGAAATAAAAGGAGCCTTACCTAAGTGTCTAATTGCAAAACGTAGATTTCTCCCCCAAAAAACTTATTCAGCTGGGAAAACTTCATCACATCATGGTTTGTATCACCACTGCCCTTCCTTTGCCCAAGAGCCATTGGTTGTCACTCGCCAGAAGGAATTCCTCTCCTTTTCTGAGCACTTGAGGATACCAGCTCCCAAAATGACTCTAGTAGTTGGGAAGGTGATAATTGCCAGCTTGGGTTACAAGCACTGCAAAGGACTTGCCATTTTCCTTGGGTTCCTTACTGCCTTGCCAATGCAAGCACCTCAAAACTGTCAGATTTGTTTCAGTTCCCCTTAGACAAGTTTAAAAATAAAAGCAATAAAACTTATTCTTGCAAAACAAAAGACTATGTTCTGGATTATGAAACTGAAAACACACTTTAAAAAGTAAAACATAAAATAAATAAATTGACATTTAAGACATACCTGACATGAATGCTCTTTCTTCCCTTAAATACATTCAGTGGAAGTATAGCAATTTCTAAAGAGAAGCTAAAGCAAGGGTCTCAGTCAGCTTTTGCAGGCCCATCAGAAGTTGTGTGCAAACTACAAACTGAAAACCACCACTCAGAAGAATTATCTTTCAGAAGGGGACCTCTTTAAGCCTTTCTTCAGAAATAGAAGCAAAAAGGGCAGCAGCTCAGTAGCATTCGTTCTCTGAAACATTTTCATTTCCAGCTGACCTAAAAGGTTAGCTTGGAAGCTAGCAATCTATTCTTCATAAATATGCCTTTCTAACTTTTAATATGATTTCAACTATTCTTGAAGACCATTCCTGGCGTACTAATAACACAGATGAGAGAGCTGGCCCTTAGAAAGATTCCTGTTCTTTTCTGTTCGTTTGGGGAGTTCAGCTGTCTCCAAACTCAGGAGATACCCAGACCCTCAAATTACTTCCATATTAATGTTGAAGCACATGAAGTATGTTAAGTAATGTATTAAGTACTCAAACGTACTCACATTTCTAACTGTGCCTAATACCATTCTCACACTAAACTCTCAGTCTGCATAAACCAAGCATTCCCCTCCCTTTAAAGGTTGAATCCACTAGTCTCAAAACACTCCTAGCAGAGTAATCTTCATAGAGAACACAGTGAAGTTTCCATTTTCTTTCATAAGACCCAACAGTGGTATCTCCTATTCATCTAAAAGCCAGAGAAGGCATGCTCAACTCTCTCACCTGCTTTGGGGATTGTTGTGGTTTAACCCCAGTCAGCAATTAAGCACCACGCAGCCACACCACCACACTCCACCCCGGTGGGATGGGGGACAGAATTGGAAAAAAAAAAGTAAAACCCGCAGGTTGAGATATAGACAGTTTAATAGGACAGCAGAGGAATAATCATAATAATAATAATAAATAATTTTGGTTTATTATTGTTGTTGTTATTGTTATTATTAAATATACAAAACAAGTGATGCGCAATGCAATTGCTCACCACCTGCCGACCGATGCCCAGCCCATCCCCGAGCAGCGATCGCTGCCCCTGGGCCAACTCCCCCCAGTTTCTATACTGAGCATGACGCCGTATGGTATGGAATAGCCCTTTGGCCAGCCTGGGTCAGCCCCCCTGGCTGTGCCCCCTCCCAGCTTCTTGGGCACCTGGCAGGGCATGGGAAGCTAAAAAGTCCTTGACTTAAACACTACTTAGCAACAACTAAAACATCAGTGTGTTATCAACATTATTCTCATCCTAAATCCAAAACACAGCACTATGCCAGCTACCAGGAAGAAAATTAACTCTATCCCAGCTGAAACCAGGACAGGGATTTAAAACCCACAACACTTGCTTCTCTGGAGAATCTTCTAATAAGCCTAGAGGGCTTTACAGGAAAGGTTCATCTGACCAGCTAAGAGCGAGGGCATGAATGAATAACCTAGGAAGTTAAGAGTCCTGCTCCTATGCCTGGGGCCACTGGGGAAAACACAGAAACTTCCTTAGGGAAGAAAAGAAAAATAAGATCCACCCTTCCCAGCTAAATACTCCTACCAGTATTAGTGAGAGTCACACACTCTCAGACCCTCACCATTTTCAGTTAAAACTCTCCTCACTTCAGTTTGAAACAGCTGCAGGACAAGGGACAAAGAACCCTCCACCAGCACCATGAGGGGCGCCATACTCGCTACTGTATTGCTTGTGCCACCTCTTGGTTCTGACCTCCAATTCAGAATGTGGAAGGAAGGAGGGCATAAACCAGTATCAATCGAAACCAAGGATGGAGAAGCAGTAGTTCCTTAGATTTCATCACAGCTCTCGGTTTCTGTGCTGCAATTTGCTCTTCTGAAAAGGAAGATGATATTCACAGCAGTGTTGGGAGGACTAGCTGGTCAACACCTGCAAACATACCTCAAGGCGTAAATCCACTTTCTGATCAATATGACTTTGATGACTGTTAAACATGATCAATCCCATTCTCCCCTCAGGTACCTGCTTGCAAACGAGATTTTCAGTGAATAAAGCATGTCAAATTTATTATAGAACAGTATTGCCCTCCTGTGGCCAAAGACTATTCTGAAGAAACGAATCTCAGGAGCGTTCTCCGTTATTTATTTATTTGTTTCTCAGGCACAACCTCAGATACACTGGGCAATCTTTCTGAAAGGAGCTCAGATCTGGCAGACTCACCTCCAAACCCCTCCAAAACCTAGATCCAAAGTTGGGTTTGGCATGTTATGGCATAGTAGCTGAACAGAAAGAGTAAGCAGTAGACATGATGCCAGTCCCTCCGGCTCCTTACGTTTCTCCTGATGATGTTATTCACAGCAGCAATTATGATTATCTGCGTTCATCTTCAGTGGTCATGTTTAATAGTGACAGCATTTCTTTCTGTGCACCATCAATTAATCAGTCCTCTTCTACCTTAGATTTACTGCTTCTTTATTAATCCAAAAGTAGAAGCATATCCTGCCCACTTTCAGAGTAAGAGACAATCATCTGTCCCTGCACTGGGAGCAGGCATGGGCCTTCCGGACCTCACCCAAAACCCATCTAAGTAAACAGATTCTCTCTGACTTAAATGTCTTTTGGATCAGGTCCTTAGTGACTTAGTCAGACATAATGTAAGAGTTTGCAGACACACAGAGCAATAACAGAGACTACAGTGTAGGTCAGGGACTGACATGAAGCTCCCCATGGCAAAACCAAGGTCTCCCAGGCTACAGAATTGATGTGCAAAGGAGAAGAGATCATCCCACCCTTGAATACATAAAGTACTCTCTGAAATCCCCATAACTTAGCCAAACAGTATAGCTTAACCAACACAATTACAACTTTTTCATGGGTAAAAAACTCAGAGATAATAAAAATGCCTAAACATTGGGTCAGCCACACACCTGAGAAAACTGTTGCAATAAAGGATTTATGTATATAAATGACAGGATGAACGTAGCTTAAAGCAGTCTAAATTCTTCACCGTTATGTCAAAGTGCTGTTGAAAATCAAGTTACAGTTTCTGTGAAGATTAATTGCACTTGACATATTCCATGGAATGTGCTTGACCTGATCTATTTTACCTGCCAATAGCCAGTTAATATGACTCAGCTTTTCTGTCCAGCTGTCAAGGCTGGAGAAATAAGGATAAGCATCTCTATCTTTCTTTTATGATTGCCAGCTACGCAGTGCAAGAATGACTTGCTTTTTTTTTCTCACAGAGGGTCTTTTTCTGAGAGACACTGTCAGTGCTGCAACAAATTTAAACAGACTATTAAAAGTAATTATGGTGATGGAATGTTAAACTTTTAACCATGACTCTGCATGTCCAACCCTCATGGCTCTTCTGAGGCATGGAACGGATATAATCCGATATGATCAATATCCCTGATACACCAAAAGAAGAAGAGTCAAATCTTATCACTAATTCTAATTTAAAAAAATGTGGCAAAGACCCACTTTCTAGAACTGATTTATGTCATCTTTAGGGTGTGGTGATAGGGAGGAAGTCCCCTATGAACTTTAATAGGTCAGAATCAACCCCAAGACAACATGTGTGGCTTTAATCGAGTCTGACTTCAATTTATACATATGTTTCAGTATTTCCTACACTGGGATTTTTCTGTTCTCCATTCAAGTTGGAGAACCCACTCGCAAATAACCCATACAGCCAGAGAAAGTTAAGGAATATATCTGTACTCAAAATACTCGAAAGTATTTTAAGTTGTTTCTGGAAAACATACAGCCCAAAACAGAGGATGAATAGGAATCCTGGGCCACAACTAACTTACTCAGCCATAGCCACAGTTTTTCAATGCACTGGAATGCACTTAACAATGCACACTCCATACCACAATTCTGTTCCGATTAAAATAAAATCAACTTGTCTTCCAGATGAGTATTGACAGCAAATTTTCCTTGTTTTTATTTCTGATCTGCTTGGCATTAGATTCCAGAAGGGTCTATAGAACATGATGGAAAATGAGGACTACATCCCGCCTGGGTACATCTAGAGGGAGGGCACGGTAAGGAATAACTCTCATTCTCTTGGAAATATCTGAAAAGGATTTTTACCCATGTTTCCTTTCCAAGAACATTTTGTGCAGACCAAACGTACAGAATGGCAGCCTGGAAGGAAGGAGAATGTTTGAAAAGGTTTTATCAGTGAACCCTGCTCACTTGTTCATTAATTCTGTGTAATAAATGTTTATAGATACGCGCCAGTTAAGATGACACTAGGGAAACTAGGCTTGCCTAGCATTTGGTTTAATTAGGCAGATCACCAGTGTCTTTTGAATGGAGGTATAAAAACAACTGCATTTTTCCAGCTCAAGCTCCACTGCTGCGTTACAGCAAGGGTGTCCACCGGCCACATCTTTCAGCAACATGTCCTTTAGCACAGGTGAAGACAGACAGACATTCAGATTTCTTCTGGGAACCCTGAAGACATCCTCAGTTTCCTTTTGTGTACCTTCTTCCTAACCCTGTGGCAGCAAACATATGGATTTTGCTACTCGCTCCCAAATGCAGCAGATTTTTGATTGTTCACTTTATTTTTCCATCTTTCCTGATCAGTTTTTATTTTGGATGCTATCTAGTAAAAACAAATAGAAATGATTAAGTGGCTCGCATATAGATTTCCATTTATTTATATTTTTGGCTGGTAGATTTGTCATCTGTAGTGCTCGATATTAGTTATGCCACATTTAACACTATCCAGAACCATTCTTTTCATTTAACCACTTTTCCCCAGAAAATAATTTTCTGACAATTACACTGATTTCTTTTTTGTTGGTAGGCCATCTTGCAGAAGCAACAGAATCCAGCTGAAACAACTGGGTACAACAGCAGGATGCCATCAGCTAGTGCAGGTTTGCCTGCCTCTCTTCTTGCTTTTTGACCCAGACTATAGCAAAGAAAGTCAATTCATCATCCTTCCCGTAGCTCACGCTCACCATTTAGCTTATATTTGTAAGCTCAGTACTCCTTGCTCTGTTGTATAACCCTACCTGCACTCCTTCTCCACAGCATGTCTCTACTTGGATAGTGTGTATTTCAGGCAAGGAGCAAGTCTTTTCTTCTGGCTCGTAAGTTATTTTTCAGGCTGTCATAACACTGCAAGCTAACAAAACTACGAGAATTGCTCTCGTTCTTGAGACTGGTGTGATCTCATCTCCCTCTACAATTATTGTCCTTTTGGGTTCATCCCTCCTGAGCAGATATTCAGCCACTGCTACTTAGACTTTTTACATTTGAATGCCTCATAGCCAATACGGATAACAAAATACCCTGAAATCAGCATTCGGCTGGTGAAGTCCTTCTAACTCAACTGCGGTCTCTCCCTGCTTGAGGAATTTCTCTGTGACGCCCACTGGGAAGCACTAAGATCTCAGACATAGCAGGTGGCGTAGATTTTTTCTAGTTCTGAAATCCTTTCTTTGAACCTTCCACAGGAAGAGTAGTTCTTTCAGCTGGACTAGAAGATCCCATCTGTTTATTTGGCTCGGTTTTCTACAGCTCCCATGACCCTTCTTCTGCCTAAACAGCTGAAACTTCAGGAACAGTAATGAGAATGAAAACTACTCCTTTTATGCTCTCGAGTGTTCATGCCAGAGCTTGTAATACTCTAAAATGCCAAGCCACCTCTGAAGGCTGCTCACCAAAAATTCAATTCCCCATGTAACAGTAAGTTGAAAAACATTTCTGCTTCTCTTCAAGAGTTCTGATAACAAATACGCCAGAAAAGAAAATGTTTTCTGTATGTCTCAACAGATATAAAAAGATACTGAGCCACATCTCAATAACGCAGAACTGTGACATACGACTCTTCCTTGCGCACGTAGGAGAAGAGTGCCAGAAGTTCAAATAAGTTTTGAAAGGTATAGGTATTGCTTGGTAGAGTTTGAAAGCTATATATGCAATGGAGGAGGAATGGGAGGAAAATAAAGGGATGCAAGGATGTATTATGCAGGTATACTTAGTTGTGATGTGAACACTAAAGGAAAAAATGACGGAAGCTCGTGAAGGTATGCAAACAAGGAATGACATAGCCAAAGTTAGATGGGAAGAGGAAGCAGCAGCAAGAGAGGCAGAGAAGCAAGAGGCAGAAATTATTCAAGGTGGCAGCACAGTCAAACGTGAACACACACGTACACTTGCTCAGTACAGAAGACCTCCTATTGCCACATCTCACAGTGACAATCAGCAGTCAAGAAGCCATCAGGATTGCTGTACTACATTTTTGTGCGAGAAACAGGGATCAAGTTAAACTGCAACAATACTTTTAAGTGGTTCTTAACTAAATTCCTGACAAAAAAGGCCACAGTTACTCTGACACAAAACTGATGTAAAGGAGCACGCCTGTCAGGTTTGTTTCTATACTGCACTGCTGAGTTAAAGAGAGGATCATTCAGGAGGAACAGTGTTACAATTAATTATTTGTAATAGTTTTATGAGCGAAAAATACAGCACTTAAATATATGGTATTCAAGGACATGCACTTGGAATTTTTCAGAATCCTTTTTGTTATTTCGTGTTCTGTTTCACTAAACTGCTCTTGCATTTTTTATTGAAATAGACCCAACCATGAGTTGCACTGATGGGCTTCATCTCAGAGAGGAGCTGCATTTCACTGGCAGGTAAGATACCTGTTAGCAATATATTTCTTTATTTTACATTCATTGTTTATTTTATACTAATAATTTACAGCCCATATTCTATTAAAAAATTACCTATACACTTAATATTAAAAATGCAAGTAGTCTCACAACAGTAAAGTCCACACTGGTACCAGGATTATAAAACAAAGATGGTTTCTGTGATTCTGAGTGCTTGAGAAACCACCTCTCATTTCAAGCTTGAGTTTATTCAGTACCTAAACTCTGTCTCATTGAAACAAGTCAAGATTCTATCTAAAAAATCCTTATTATCCCCTCCACACTTAATAAGAAAGAGCGAGCCTATGAAGACGCGTTGGGAACTGGATGAAAAGGAAAGCTGGGTTCCCCACAGCAGCCAGAAGTTATGTAGAGCTGTAGTCAGGAGCACTAAAACAAACAGCCAAGAATGCCAGTGAGTACTTTGTTTCTTCCCAAAACAAGGCAAGGTTCACTTTAATCAGCCACAAAGATCCTTTCTAGAAGGGCGGAATTCATAAGCAGGTTTTCATACACTTACCTTTAGCATCAGCCCTAAACAGTTTAGCTAAGGAAGTCATTTCAGTAAGAAACAGCAATAGAAAGCTGTTACCACTTAGGAGAATTAACTACTCTAGAGAGAGGTTTTGCAATAATATTATACCAACACTTGCTTTTTTCTTTCACTAAAAACTAGGTGCATAGAAGAAAGGATCCAGTTTATAAGAATAGGTATTTAAAAATAAATTCCAAGCTGGTTAATTCTCTTTGACGTTCCAGTAATTCACATTAAGGACACAGGTAAGAAGTTAATGTAATTACAAACATTTCCCCAGTTCATCTTTTCAGCATGTTATGCAATTCATTTTCTTCAGTTTGACATTGTTTAACTTGCTGCTTGAATGCACAGAACAGAATCCAAGGAAAATAAAGAAGCTGTTTCAGAAAAAGAAAACAGTTACAGAGCTTAACTTAATTTAAATGAACAAAATTATAAAACAAACAAAAAAAAAACCCCAAACCACAACCAAAAAACCAAACCAGAATGGTTTCATCCACACTACAACAGAGTAGTTTTCCCATGATTCAGACCTGGAACAAAGCAGACCTAAAACTTCCAGTGCTGGAAAAGGACACATTATCTGGGTTTGCTTGGACAGGGAACTGAAAGTCACCCATGCAGAGAATCACAGAGACAGATGCTGAGATGCAGACTGCTTCTCTGAGCTGCAAATGGAGTTTGCACAGAGAAGGAAGGTTTACAATGTCTCAGGTACAGCTGTGAGCCTCTGGGTCCTTTGAGTGTGTAAAGTGCTTTTAAGACAACTGTGACTTTCCATCACAGTGAGCTACCGCAGACTCCTTAAGGGAATATCAGAGGAATCCAGGTCCTGTTAGCCCTGCTGCAGTAGTCAAAACTGATGTCTAAAAGCTGACTCTGACCTTGGTCTGAGATCTACAGAACAGCACAGAGCGAAGGAATGGGCTTAATCCCTTGACAAACAGGATTGTGTCTCTGATGAGAGATTTCAGCTCAGTTAGTCCAGATACATATCTCTGACTGTTTTGTCCTCGAAAACCTAAACCACACCTGAGTAAGTGCTCTTTAATTTAAGGTGAATTAGAGTATAAGGAACTATATATCTCTGTGAAAATGAATGTATAAGATCCAGAACAATGCTCTCTCTTCTGTTACTAAAAGAAAGTAAAAGAAGAAAGAGGATCCCTCCATGTTTACAAAACCATACTGAGAGGCAGACACCAGACACAGAGAAGGTTTTGTGTCACCAGCTGAGAAAAGACAGTCAGGCATCTCCAAAGCCATCTTGATTTGGAAGGTTCCTGTGCTATCAATTCCTGATATTAACCCAAGAGTGTTTTACCAGCATGGACCTGGCCAAAAAAAGATTTTAAACTATTAAGACCTAATCCAAAATACAAATAAAATCCTGCAGATGCAAGCAGAGCCAGTAGGATTATACATGGTGTTCAGGTACATTTGTGGCTCTTCACAAGATCAGGCTGTAGCTAACTGCTGTGACACGTACCACAGGAAGCTTTGGTTTGCCGCCACCATTAAAATGGGACAGACAGATGCTTTCAAGCCAGTTTTGCCTTCCCATCACATTTCTTATACTTCTTTGAGACCAAATCTTGTCATTTAGGGAGCCTGTATACTCTCTTGCAGAACAAGACAGCTGATTTTAACCCGTAGATGGAGGATCTCCAGTTATCTTAGATCAACCTCGGCTAAACTCTGTTATTTAACACATAAAACCAAGGGAAAACGTCAAGATGTTCAGGAGAGTGAAGTCCAGAGTGGTTATTACCGAAACAGTATTATTTACCCACTATCAAAAATAGGCAATGTACCAGGACTGATGTTGGTATGCAAAGGTACTGTGGTCTCTCAGATGAAGCTACAGGCAAACCTTGATTATTTGAAGACTCATTTATATATTCTTCTATTTTAATTCTGTAATATTTAATAATCACAAAGGTGTGAGTTTGTTATAGATATAAGGCCGACTGCTAAAAGAAAAAAAAAACAACAAACGAACAAAATCCATAAAGTAGAAAATGCTAGACTTCGTAGATGAGAGCAGAACTGTACAGAAATCTGTAACTGGGGGAACTTTTGAATTGGATAGTACCTGAGCTTATTTTTCTTGTTTGCTGCTACATTCTTTAGAAAGGCATTATACTATTGCTTCTCTTCCAAATGGACAGGGAAGAAAAAGTTAGTCTTTGATTGAGCACCTGTCCAAGATATTTGCTACGATGTGGTTCATTTACTAAAGCACTGAATAGCGCTGGGACCTAGATTAACCTTCGTCTAAATGAGAAAAAGCATAGTTATAGCACAGATATATAGGTGCCTGATAACTAATCCTAATCAAGAAATTTAGGATTTGTAATTGCTTGTCATTCTCAAAACTTTCATTGAGTTTTGTAGTGCATCTTTCTGAATGGGACTATAACTATACATATATATCATAGCCAAGAGCCAATTATTATTGCTTTTATAGTTTGGACACACTTGTCTAATTTAGATAATTTAGATAATTTAGATTTATTTATTATATTATGTCAATGTAAAAGGTCAGTCAAAGGGCAGCTTCTATCTTAACTAAAAAGGACCATGACCTCAAAAGCAGCCTACAAAAAAACAAACAAACAAACAAGTCCAGATACTGTAGCTTCAAAATTGTTTGCCTACCCTACATAAAAATGTCCTAAATGTATTTGAAGTTGTCAAGTTGTTGCAATTACTGCTTGCCCACTTCTTCCCAAGCAGGATAACTTCATCCATTTTAGGCTCTCTCTACTGGCTTAGCCCAAAAAAAGCAAATACACCGGTGTCAAGGAGGAGATAGGGCATTAAGAGTAGGAGCTGGAGGGAGGAGAGGATTCTGCTGGCACCCACTGAGATCAGCTCATTGCAGCCTTGCAGATGAAACCTCGAGGAGATCGTAGCGTGACTGAAAAGGGGCAGCACTTGCAATCCCAGAGGGTAAGCCAGTGCACACTCAGAAAGAAAGCTGCAAAACTTGCTACTTCCTCCTTTTTCTTCCTTTTTCTGGCCTTGCTCACGTTTTCCTCAGGGGTCTGGTTACGGAGCTTCATGCCCCAGCCTGGCTCTTGGCCAGCGCGGTCACTGCAGCAGCGGCAGGGTTGGTGTCGCAGGGGTTTGGGCTCTGGCCAGTCCCTACCAGGCACCCAAATGGAATCTGAAAGTCACAGCCCTGTGGCTGGTGCTTCCCCGTCTGCAGTTTCCTTGCCTTCTCCAGCTCAGCAAAACTGGGTGATCCCAACATAATTTCCTTGGTATGATGCACTCATTTTCTTTCCTTCAAACTCTGGGGGGATAAAAGGAGGGCAGCAGCAACAGGGGCCGAGCATTGTGCAGAGGAGAGCTCTGCAGCCGCCCCAGCTCCAGCCCCGCTCGTGGCTCCCTCAGCCCCCGCAGCACCATGAAGGTCATATAGAATAGAATCATAGAATCATTTAGGTTGGAAAAGACCCTTAAGATCATTGAGTCCAACCGTTAACCTAGCGCTGCCAAGTCCACCACTAAACCATGTCCCTAAGCGCCACATCTTCTAAATACCTCCAGCGATGGTGACTCAACCACTTCCCTGGGCAGCCTGTTCCAATGCTTGACAACTCCTTCAGTGAAGAAATTTTTCTTAATATCCAGTCTAAACCTCCCCTAAATGGCACAACTTGAGGTCGCTTCTGCTCGTTCTATCACTTGTTATCTGGGAAAAGGGACCAACCCCCACCTTACTACAACCTCCTTTCAGGGAGCTGTAGAGAACGACAAGGTCTCCCCTGAGCTGCTTCTTCTCCAGGCTAAACAACCCCAGTTCCCTCAGCCACTCTTCGTTCTCTCTTGTTCTCTCTTGAAAGTCACGGCCCTATGGCTGGCTCTTCCCCTTCTATGCTTTCCTTGCCTTCTCCAGCTCAGCGAAACCAGGCAATGCTGACAATTTCCCCAGTATGACGCACGCATTTACTTTCCTTGAAACCCTGAGCCCACCCAGCGGCCGGGGGATAAAAGGAGGTCAGCAGCAGCAGGGGCCGAGCATCGTGCAGAGGAGAGCTCTGCAGCCACCCCAGCTCCAACCTCATTCCTGGTTCTTTTGGTCCCCGCAGCACCATGAAGGTCCCTGCAACCGCCCTGGCTGCTCTGCTCCTCGTGGCCATCTGCTCCCCAGCTAAGGCCCATCGCAGTGACTCCGGCATTGCTGCATCCTCCCAGAAGCCAGGTTTGCTGTCCCCCCGCCGGAGAGAGCCCTGTCCCCATTGACGGGATCCTCGTGTCCATGGGGAGGGCTGGGAGCAGGTGGTCATCACCAGTGCTGGGACTCAGCCTCAGGGATGGAGGCTTCCAGGGTGTCCTCAGGGGATACAGCCCAGGTGATGGCGAATCCCCTGGGAGCCCCAGGCAGAGCCTCTACTGCACCGTGGGGTCTCACTGGGGCTGTCTCTCTGCCCCCACAGGCACCCGCGCCATCACCTGCTGCTTCGCCTACATGCACCGCCCCATCCGGCGCAGCAACATCATCACCGCCTACCAGACCAGCAGCAAGTGCATCCAGCCAGCAGTGATGTGAGTGTCCAGCACCACCTGGGGTCAGGGTGTGACAGCCAGGGCAGTGCCTCAGGACTGTCCAAGGGTGGCCAGGAAGGGGAAGGGGGCACGGCCAGGGACACCCGGGGCGCTGCCAGTGGGACTCAGCTCAGGCACTCCGCTGCCCTGGCCGAGCGCCCCAACGTTGGTTTTCTCCTGGCAGCCTGGTCACCAATAGGGGGAATGAGATCTGTGCAGACCCCGAGGCGCACTGGGTGCAGAAGTATCTGAAGCACTTCCAGATTCTGGAGCACTGATGCTTCCCCACTGCCAGCCCAGCGCAGCGGGCTCAGCCCCCGGCACCAGACGCACAACAGAGTGCTTGAGCTGTATCCTTCTTCCACGGGAAAATTTATTCTAATTGACATACATTTGTCATGACTAAATTTTGTTTGCTAAGAAACTGAAAATATAAAAATTATTTCAAAGGTATCAACATGCCTGTTAATAAGTAGTCATGATTTTTGATGCTTAAATGAAGTGTCCGGATTATCAAACCCTTTGGGTGTCTCTGAAGTCCCTGCTGGAGCCCCAACATGAGATAAGGGATCCACGGGGACCCCCTTGCCCTTCCCATGCCCTGGTTTCACTGTTCCCCCCTGGGCAGGGTGGCCTTGGACCCATGGCAGCTCCTGTGGTTCTTCCCCCTCCCCAGCCCACGGTCAGCTCCTGCCTCCCAGCATGACCCAGACATCCCTGTGGGGTGACGCCAGCATCTCGCCTGGGGGTTGCCCGTTTCTGGGGGCCCTCCCCACACAGCATGTGCAGAGCCAAGTCACAAACCTCCCAGGCTGGGCAGCCCCACTGGGCACCCACCACAAGCTCAGTGATGTGTTTGCCTCAAACACTGGAGGATCAGGACAGTCTTCAACCAAACCAATGTCCCCATGCCCAGCCATCTCCTTCACTACAGCCCCTTGCGGTGACAGAGCTGAGGTCCTGGTGCTGCACGGTGCCACAGCCCCCCACACACACACTGTCCCACAGCACTGCTGGAGGAGCAGGCAGGACCCTCCTGTGCGCCTCCCCCTGCAAACGAAGCGTCAGGTCCCCAAGGAGGAAAGTAAGTGCAGAGCAACCCCGCAGATACCTGCCAGAGGGGATTTTGGCCAGTGCCCAACTGCACAAGCAGAGGCCCCCATATCACGGGAAGGTGCTCTAGCCAATCCCCCATCCCGCTCCCAGCGTCACCCTCACTGGCACCCTGGTGTGGTGCTGGGGGTGACGGTGCCACTGTCCCCGGCAGTGTGCTGGCCATGCCAGCAGGCTGACTGTGACTCAAGGTCATTGGGGAGTTGTGCCAGCATGACAGGCTCTGCATCCACAAGAACTTCCTGGTGAGTCCCCAGGGCTTGACAGCCCCGGTGCCCAGCCCCGCACTGCCGACAGCCCCCGGCACACACCTTCTTTTCCCCTCTGGCAGTACTATGCCAGCGGGCTGAGCCAGAGAGGGGCCGAGGAAGACAGCTTCTACAGCTTCCTCTTCCCCGACATCTGGCAGGAGCTGAAGCGAGTGGCAAAGAAGATGAGGCCAGGGGGGAGCATGTTCCCACAGTGGTCCCCATGCCCCATGGCCAGTGCTGCACAGGCCAGCAGCCCCCCCAGGGATGCTCTGGCAGCCATCTGCAAGTAACTCACCAGATCCTCATTTATCCAAAAAGGTCCATTTCTGCAGAAATTGGGGATTTTCAGAGGGTACATGGCTCTATCAGTGGTCTGGTGTCACTGGCCAGGTGGCCTACTGAAATGTCATGGGGCTATGCTGGGCAAGGGCTAACCGGGCTCCCCAGGGGCATGCGGCGCTGACGCCTGCTGCCTCTGTGCCATCCCCAGAGGTGCTGCATCTGCCAGCTGTGGGGTGCCTCCGTCACCTGCCAGAGCCGGCGATGCCCCCAAAACTTCCACTTCCCCTGTGGCAGCGAGCAATGCCGCATCTCCCAGCTTTTCAGGGAGTTCAAGTGCGTGCAGCCACCCCACAAGGCCAGATCCGGGGCCAGGGTGGAGGAGGGCTGGGGCTGACCTGTCACCTCCATCCTGCAGGTCCTTCTGCTGGAAGCACTGGCCAAGTGCAGCGGGTGCAGGCAGTGCAGCAGGACCAGATCCCCTGCCTCAGCTGCCAGGAGGCGGTGGCAGGGTGGCCCTGCTATGACACCCTGGTCTGTCCCACCTGCCACAGTGCCTGGTTCCACCGCCGCTGCATCCAGGTAGGCAGCATCGCCCCCCGCCCCTGACATCGCCCCTGTCATCAGCCCACCGCCCAGCTCCGGGGGAGCAAGCGGGACCCCCCCGCCGCTGATGCCAGCTCTGCCCTAGGGCCAGGCACTGCACTCTGCCCGGCAGCACTTCTGCTGCCCGCTCTGCCAGGACACACAGACCTTCCAGGAGATGTTTCACCTCAGCATCAAAATTCCTGACAGGCTGGCGCCGTCCCCATTGCCTCCCTCCCACTCCACGGTGCCAGTCCCCTCCTGCCTCCCCAGGTGCCAGCAGGGGGTCCCCCTTGCCCCTGGGGCTGAGCGCTCACCGGCTTCCACAGGGATGCTGCCTGGGAGGAGGACGGGGTCTTTGACAACCACTACCGGTGGCACAGCTCCTGCAACACTGAGCAGTGCCTGTGCCCAGCAGGACGGGAGCAGTCAGAGGAGAAGGGGTGAGTGCTGGTGGCCCTGGACCCTGCAGCCCCGGTGAAGACCTTATAACTGCATGCCAGTACTTAAAGGGGGCCTAGAGGAAAGACGGGCAGGGACTTTGATCAGGGGGTGTAGTGATAGGATGAGGGGTAACGGTTTAAACTGAAAGAGGGTAGATTTAGAGTAGATATTAGGAAGAAATTCTTTACTGGGAGGGTGGTGAGGCACTAGAAGAGGTTGCCCTGAGAAGCTGCGGATGCCCCATCCCTGGCAGTGTTCAAGGCCAGGCTGGATGGGGCTTTGAGCAACCTGGCCTAGTGGAAGGTGTCCCTGGCCATGGCAGGGGGGTTGGAACCAGATGATCTTGAAGGTCCCTTTCAATCCATCCTACGATTCTACGATTCAATGTAAATTACAATATAGAAACTCTTAAGTGTTGGCTTTGGAGAAGTCGAGTGAGAAACATGCCTTAGAAGAGAAAGCAGGCTGTTGGGGGATTTCATTTTTGCAAAATACAACTCCAGTCTGTTTCTGTACAGTGTTACTGTTATGGTTGGGTTTACACTTCTGGAAGTAGAATCATAAAAAATATTTACTGCAGGCTGCACAGCCAAGTAGAATGAGGGATTTAGTTGGAAACAGTATGTTTTTTGTTTTAACATAGATAAACCTGTCTTGGGTTATATTCTGGCTGGGAGGACAATTAGGATTAGGGTTTGGAGAATGAGAACTTTCTCCAAATAAAGAGTTAGGCAGGTCAGTTTATTACTGATCAAATGGAGCTTTGAAAGGTGAAAGGCAGTGGGACAAAGACATATAAGTACTTTGGGAGAGGTACTGTTTGCAAAAGGCTCGCAGACATCACTTCAGTGGACCCTCAGTAGGGTCCTGGGGAGGCCGAGCGAGGGCATATTTGGACAAAGCCAGCAGCACCCTTGCAAACCCGCCGCACTTATCCGACCTGCCCTGCATCTTAGAATCATAGAATCATAGAATCGTTAAGGTTGGAAAAGACCTTTAAGATCATCGAGTCGAACCGTTAGCCTATCACTACCAAGTCCACCACTAAACCATGTCCTCGAGCACCAACGTCTACCCGTCTTTTAAATACCTCCAGGGATGGGGACTCAACCACTTCCCTGGGCAGCCTGTGCCAGTGCCTGACTGCCCTTTTGGTGAAGAAGTTTTTCCTAATATCCAACCTAAACCTGCCCTGGCGCAGCTTGAGGTGATTTGCTCTTGTCTTATCGCTTGTTACTAGGGAGAAGAGACCAACCCCCACCTCGCTACAACCTCCTTTCAGGGAGCTGTAGAGAGCGATAAGGTCTCCCCTCAGCCTCCTCTTCTCCAGGCTAAACAACCCCAGCTCCCTCAGGCTTGTGCTCTAGACAATCTCGGCTGGCTAGGCTCAGCCTGCACACCACGTGGCTAGGATAGAAGATGGAGGTGAGAAAGGCAACAACTGCTGTCATTTCCAGAGCTCTGCAACAGAGTATCTGAAATGCTGGGCAGTTTATATCACTCGCAAAAAAATTTTAGATGTATATAGAATACGTGAAGGCACAAATTCAATGGTGAACTGGTTTTGGTAAAACTGAAGCCAGAAGCAGCTGGTCCAGCTCTTACACTGACTCTTAAAGGAAAAGATCTCCTGACGCTGTACTCAGAAGAATGCAATTTAAATCACCTTCAAGCCTCTGAACATAAGCTTCAAAATCCTCCTCTCTTTTATTCTCCTGGGAACCCTGCACTGTTCCATAAATGCTATTAGACTTTCTTCTGTTTTTCTTTTAACTAAGACTTTCTCTGATCTTTTTACTGCTTTGCAACATCACTCTCATTCCAAATTCCTCTAACTTCGTTTTTCAAGCAAGCAGAGGGCAGAAGACAGAATTCTGAATGTGGTCTACATCACGTCTTGTTAATGTTTCTTTTTTTAATAAGGATAATAAAGAATGAATACACAAAAAGCGATGGTCCATCAACTCAGCTACAGCCCTCTGGAACAATGCAAACAATAGAGTCCACAACAGCTTAACACTTCGGCTCCTTGTATCAGTTTTGGCACAGTCCTGGGGATTCAGCTGAGCTGCTTTTCAACTGTACTAGGGAAAAATGAAGGGAGAATTTGACTCAAAGTGCACAGGAAAGGGAAGTGACGGAGTTGATTTCCCATTACCTCCCACTGCGTGTTTCTTATTTACACTAAGGTGCACTCCATGACGAGTTTGGCCTCATCAACACCAACGTAAATCCAAAGTCTCTACACAGAAGTCCATAGAGTTATTTTGGCTTTTTACCTGTGGGAGTGAAGCACTTGGGCCAGGACATACAGAACAATACCAAGCAGTGGTCACGACAGAGATGTAAGGGCACTGGAGAATGAGATCCAACAAGCCAGCATAAGCAAACTAATGGTGCTGCATCCCTTACCTATTTCTAAAAATTTTCCCAGTGTAGCTCAAAAACTCAAGCAAACAAATGCACAAAGCTCTGCATAACTACGGTCAATACAAGAAAAAAATGGGAACCTGTAAGAGTTTATATAGCATGGAGATTGAATTTATTTGCAGAGAGCCTGAAAACTCAATCAATACTTCAAATGACAGACAAGACAAAACCATCTGTTCCAAAATGACTCAACGATACATAAATACACTGTAATAATGAGAATAAAACAAGCTCTAAATCCTAAAATTGATGTGGAGAGCTCTGCAAGATATGGGTAAGGCTGATGAGCTGCTTCTCCCGTCATCGTTTCGCTATACTTCAATGTATACTTCAATGCTCACTTCAATTGCTCTTCAATGCAATGTATACTGCAATACTTTTGCCTGCTTCTGCAACTTAGTCTTATAGCAACAGCTTCTAGGTTCATATGACTGAGAATCTCTGCATTGACTTAGGAAAATGCAGAAAAGACAATTCAAGAGGGTTTCTATTGCTTACAAGGCAAAAATGAGGGTCCAGTAAAAATCCTCCCCAGGGCATTGTTTTCAGAAATCTCATTATAGTTTAGGCAACCTATTTGTTTTCATAGGACTGATTTATAATGCGTGAAGGCTTGGTTTTGACAGTACTACAGAGCTACACTTCAATTTGCTCAAGGTCACACATGAGATCTGAGGTGAATTTATGAAGGAACTTTTGCCTCCACCACCAGCTAGGCTCAGGAAAGCAACCCCACCACTAGCTTGCTAAACAAACTCAGCACAGAAATGCCTAGCTATGCCAAAGACCCCATGCTACACAAGCTTTGCAGTGTGCAGAAGACGATTCATCAAGAAGACAAGGAACAGCTTTCTTCACCACCTTCCCCTCAGAAACACCCACATGGAGTGTGCTCTGCATCTCCTGCACTTCTTTCATAGCAGCATTCAATTTTAGTGGATTTTTTTTAAAACCGGGGAGGATATATACGAACCCTGGATGAAATATTGGACATTTTCACAGCATCATGGGTTTTTTTCTTAATACAGCTTGACTTAATCACCTCCAAAGATTTCCTGTTGCCTACAGCACTTCTTGGCTGCCTACTTGAGGAGGAAGCACTGCGAAGGGGGCTTGGCACCATGCAGGACAGGGTGCTCGTGCCCAAGAGCTGCACTCTCAGCACACACCGCCGACCTCAGGGCCATTCCCACAGTTCACCCCTCAATAACAACCCAATCCACTCATTATCAGATTTCTCACAATCCTCCTTCTCCCCACACCATCAAACCCTATGGGCTGTCCTGGGCAGAGGTGTCCTCCACTACCACCTCTGAGGGAGGACAGAGTTCTCCTTCCCCTCACAGGGAGAACTGGGGAACTGGTCCCCATTCTCGCTTTCCACCTTTCCTGAGCTGCCTTTTGTTTTTCTGTATACTCTTGAACATTGTGCTAATATCTGAAAACTTTGTTTGATCAAAGGGGTGGTGTTGAAACCCATCGTGTCCCCTTTTCCTCACACAACTGATAGCAACACCTCGCTGAGAGACGCAGAGGGTGCAGGAGAACATTCACCTTAGTTTTGACAGGCTGCGAGAAAAAAACACTCAAACACCTGCCACATTCAGCATATTTCCACATTTTTGTGAAGCAAACACTCAGGAGAATGACACGGAGCCGCTTGAATTGAAACAGCCCAAACGTAATTCTTCTCATGCTACGACCTAAACTGGACTTTCAGCCTGTTTTCCTACACAAACGCCTCTCGCCGAGGAGGGCGCGGAGCCCGCACCTCAGCGGCCGCCCGCCTAGGGGCTGAAGGGCGGGAAGCCGCACGGCATCTCGGGACTTGTAGTTCCCCGTCCAGCGCAACATGGCGGCGCGGCGGGCTCTGGCGGCTGTCGGTGCCGCGCTCCTCCTTGCCGCTGGCATCCCGGCCAGCAAGTACTCTCGGGAGGCCAACGAGGGCTTGGCGGCCGCCGGCGCCAAGCGGCGGGAGGCTGGGGAGTTCCGGGTGGTGAGGCTGAACCAGGTCTGGGAGAAGGCGCAGCGGGTGAGTGCGGCGGCGCCGGAGGAGTGGCGACGATGGCGGAGCTCCGAGGGTGTGCTCTGGCAGAGCGCTGAGGGGGACCCACGGTCGGGCTTGACTCATTCCCCGTCAGCCGCCTCCGGAGGTGGCGTGCGGCGGGAGAAGCGGCGCGGGCGTCGGTTGGAGCGGGGGACTTGCGTGTGAGGAGAAACCGAGGCTGTCCGGCCCGGCGTCGCCCCGACAGGCCCCGGCTTGGTGTTGGGCCTCTGGGCTGCGGTGGCTTTTGTTTGGTTTTCAGGCCTGGCTGCCCCTGACGGGCAGCTCAGAGCAGGACCCACACAGCCCCGCTCCCTGAGGGCTGACCCAGGCGGCTGGGAACAGCGGTGCTGTGTAAGGTCTTGTCTCAGGAGGTATCTCCTTCCCCTTTCCTGCCATATGTATCTGTGTCATGGGAAGCATTGATCTTCCCATGTTTAAGTCCAGCCGTTAAACCACATGCCCAGGAAGTGGAAGAGAGAGTGAAGTCCCTCTGGTACCATGGAGGATCCGAGACTGGCTTCTGCACTCCTGGTCAAATGCATTAGCCCTTTTGGTAAGGAACATGATCCTCTCATCGTGTCTGAAGGCAGTAGCCTTAGTTCCTACTTTGCACAGGACAGGAGCTCACTGCACAGGAGAGTAAGAAACCCTCCACCTTGTTGGTTATGTCACCTTCATTTATAGCAAGTGATGTAGTCACATGCAGGAGGACCAGCAAATGGGTATCGCCATTCCCAGATGAGAGCCTTAATTTTGACAGTGATACTTGACTTTCACTCACTCTGAGCTAAACAAATATTTAATTAAATAAAATTAATTAATTAATTAATTAAAAAATACAGTAAAAATATTTAATTACGGTGGAAATATTTAGTTACAGCCTAACAGAACAGCTCCAGCAGGAGGGGAGGAGCACACCGCACACCCATATTCATCCCCTGAATATTGTGGAGCATGGAAGTTAGGGTCATGGCTGGTAGAAGGTTCACTTACTTCAGGCAAAGGAATAGAGCTAATATTAGTTCTGGATTTCCTGTATCTTGGATAGATGTTCACCTGCCTGAGCTACTGAATTAGAGGCAACACATCCCTGGGTTTAGTCAAAAGATAGAAGCCCTGCCATAATGCTGCCTCCCAGCGTGCCAAAAGAAGACATCAAAAATAACTCCTTACCTCAATGGGAGAAGGATGGGATGGGGGATAGGGCACTGTGTGATAATGAAACTCCAGCTGTAAACTGACAGCTGAAGAAGAAACATACATGGACACCTGAAATAAACTATAATGATAGTATTGTCAGTTTCCTCTTATTTTTCCAATTACAGTCTTTTTTCATTTTCATACCTGGATCTTCTGGAATTCAAATTTGAGATGCTTTACATCACCTATGTTAAGATGCTAAAATGTAAAATGAAGTTAACTCTGTCAGAGTAAAGAACTAAGCTTTAGTAAATTCTATATGTGTGAGCCAGTTTTTAGAGAGGGAGCACCTACTTGAACTAAATTTGCCACCATCTAAATTTCACTTTTGAGTACAACTGACACCCAGCCTGTCTCTTAGAAAGTGATTTTTCAGTATGTCTCGGCAAGGTCTGAAATAAGAAGAAAACTCTGCTTGTGTGTTAGATCTGCTTTGAAATATTTGTGTGTGCCAATGCTGAACTCTATTTCCTTCATTTTGGTAGTGGTGAAGATAGTACTGAAAATAAGGAACTCCTTTGTTTTGACATAAAAGATGGATATGGCAATTCAACATTGCAACACACAGCTGGATGGACAGTCCTTCAGAAACCCCCAAAATGTTAATTAATGGGAACCAGGAGCAGGCAAGCCAGAATTCCTTCCTATTTCCCTGAGGGAGGGAGCATTTGATGGTTCTCCAGCATCTCTTTTCATAGGTATATGTCTTATATAAAAACTTTAAAAAGTTATTTTAATCCAAGAGTTCTTCTTAGTCAGACCCTAATTCTATAGTTATTTGAAGCAATGACAAATACTATGTAGGTTTCACAAGATGCGTGGTTTGGCCTGCTAGTCTCTAACAATCCGCGGTGTGGTGGTTGTGGCCATTGGTGTAGTTCTGGCATCGCTTGTGACCGGGGCTTCCTGGCCATCCCAAAGCAACAGTGGGCTCCAGAATTTAGGGCATGTTACACCTAAAAAAATTGTATTAAAGAACCCTTTCCTCTCAGAAACAAAGGTGTAGGTAATGATATTGCAGGTAATGATTGTAGCCAGGTAAACAGCAAACAACTTAATTGTTGTAATGTTTCACAGATTTCTAGTGCTCCTTCCCAGAATTGCCAGATACCCATCTTGGATGTTAATGTCCAGGCAGCATAAGGAATGAGCGTAAGGAACTTGGTGCTTTGTTATTTAATCATTAAACTTAGCTTTTCATCTCTGCTTCTAGTTAGTTATTCCAACATATGACTGATGTTAGTAAAGTTATGTGGGGTCTTACCTTTTGACATTCTTTTACCAGGTGGCATTCAGGGTCCTACATAATATGATCTTGAAGGAAGCAGTTCTTGAACTGTATACTTTATATTAGCCTATGTATTCACTTTTGTGTTATATAAATGGGACAGGCAAGGGGCTTCCAACAGGTTTCAAAGGATTTATAATGTTTAAAAGGACAGTTGCTTGAGTTTCATACTAAATTGTAATGAGAATCAGAAAAATATCCATAGAATTGGGAGAAATTTTCTTTCTTTTTTTTCCCTTAAGGAACAATGGGCTTAATGTAGTTCCGTAGTTTTTATTAAGAGTTTTAAATGTTTGATTGATGATGGTATGTCTCCAAAGTTTATGTTTAGAAGTTCTGATATTCTTTTCTGGAACTGCTAGAAAACACAAAACTGTATGTGTTTATGAGATTGCACTAACTGCAGAGAGTATCTAACATAAACTGCATTGTTGTAATCTTTTATACAGTAGTGTGTCTCTGATGATAAAGTCATACATTTAAAAGGTTGTGTTTTCCTACTTCTGCAGTACTTAGGAGCAGAATTAATTATTATCTAAGTTACTGCTGGTGATTTTTTTCCTGGATTTGCTCAGCCTAACTACATATTAAGTCCACGCTACTTGAATGCTGGCATTAGAATACAGAACTACTGAGATGATTGATCATTTCCTTCACAACTTATAGCAAACTTTTCTCTCAGTCTTCCTCCTGAAGCATCAGGGCACAATTCTGGCTGAGCAACGCATTGTTACTTGGTGCCACTGCAGCAAAGATACTCTGGCTATCCAGGTCATCCTGCTCCAGAAAAGCAAATAAGTACATGATTAAGGTTTTGTGACTTTAGCACATACTAAAAATCATAAATAAAGCGGTTCCTTCTAAGTGCTTAGCTTTTATCAAGCAGTTCCCCAAAAGCAGATGGTAAAGAAGACAATAGGGATGCTCCTTTGCTTTAGTATTAGAGGGATTGGAAGTTTTAATGTGTTCTATAAATTTTATATTTACCTGTGATTCTAACTACTCTAGATTTTGGTAAATTATTTCAGTAAGCCAAGTGCAAGATACAGGGGAAAAAACGTAGTTTAAAAATTAAAATAATTATATTCAGAAGCACAAGACTAATTAATAGGACAGCCTATGCTGAAAGCAGAAACAATAATGTGCATAGGTTCCTGAATTCCTGTCAATAGAAATTCAGTGCATTAGCTCAAAATAATAACATTTTTCCTAGTTATTTTCAAACAACCTGCTGGCACTCAAATGAATGGCTGAATCTTTTCAGTATCATTCTGATGTTTAAAAATAATACGGAGTTCTGAGTCTGTGTTTATTAAACATACTTCTTCCTCACTGAAAATGAGAATTTTTATAATCTAATGTGATTTTAATGACCAAAAAAACCCTCCAGTAAATAAGCTTGTCCTAGGACAGATAAGCCCAGGTGGTTCAGAGCCGCATCTGAGCTCCCAGGAGCTGGCTGCTCAGTGGTCGGAGGTAGAAGGACTCAGACAGCTCAGGCAGAACTGTATTGGAGGTCACACTGCTCATGTTTTTTGATCTCCTCTCTTCTCTGGGCTTTTCCTTACCTCACCTTCTTGTTACTAACGTGCACGCACATACACACAAAATAAGTTCTGAAGCATTAATATGATTTGTTACATTTCTTTGTTTTAAACTGCATAACTGAAGTGTTTAAAATCTGGAAGTTGAGAAGTTCACACTCAACTTAGAGCAGAGCTGCTTAGCCAACTGCATATTAGTCATTGTCTCTGTTCCTGTTTTCTCTGTTCCACAAAATTTCAAGCTGACCTATCATTCATTTACATCTTTTTTTTTTTTTTTCATAGCTTCAGCCTCAATATCATATCTTTTTGTTCTGTTATGTGGGACAGGAATACCTCTAGGTTTTGTATGTTTTTAATGCACATAAACCATGTTAAGAAGTGATCTTAGAAAATTTTGCACTTTGATCATAGTAAAAATTGCTGATGAAGTGGCTCTTTGACCTGCAAGGCCATCCTCAGTTTCCTGGTAGTCTACAAAACCATATTGACAAATAAAATTTACCAACTCACTATAACTATATGGTTAGAAGGTGGTCCACAAGAAAGCACATGTGGTGGCAATGGCATGTTGTTTGAGAAATTTAGTTGTTACTGCCTTTTGTGAATTAGTGAAACTGAATTGGTTTAATAATTTTTTTTTTTTTTACATTCTTTGTTATTAGTACTGGACATTTTTAAGGTAGAATCATTTTTAGAAGGCAGTCCTGTTAAAAGTGGGGGAAAAAACACATTTCAATATTACTTGAAGGAACACCAAAGAAAGACACAAATTTTTAACCCTTACGTAATTTCGCTGTTGTCCAAGTAGCTGAAGAGCTGAGAGAGAAGGCTCTGTGGTCACTGTCTTTTAACACCAGTATGCTGGGGGCATAGTCGTGTTCATAGGCAAGAGATGTTATGTATGCAGTGGCTCATACCTTAAGGCTCTTAAATTCAGATGGATACACAGCATTAAAGTAAAAGAAAAAAATGCTGTGCTATACTGGCTATGCATCTATACTGGCTTCTGAGGTAACACTGCAGCAAGAGATGACTCCACATAACTGAATACAAACCTTTCTCTGTTCCCGTTAGCTTCATCTCTCTGCTGTGAAACTGGCAGAGTTGCACAGTGATCTAAAAATACAAGAAAAGGATGAGCTAAGCTGGAAAAAACTGAAGGCTGAAGGGCTAGATGAAGATGGAGAGAAAGAAGCCAAACTCAGACGCAACTTAAATGGTAAGGTATATCTTTGCAGGAGGAGTTTAAACTTTGCATCAGACACATGTTAGACACCTGTGCTGGTGTTAGAACCATTAAATAACAGGTTGTCTTTCCAGACACTGAGCACACACGAGTTCTTTGGAGGTCAGCAGGGAGCTGCAGGAGGCTAACAGATTCCTTTGCTCCAGATGTTTTCAGAAGAGGTCATTAAACCTGGGACCTCTGTGTCGTAAACTGTTAGCTTTTCCACTGTGAGCTGCAAAATCCAGCTCTGCAATTCAAGGATGTAGCCAGTCTCTCGTCTTCCATACATCCATAGCTGGTTCTAATGTTTCTGTATCTTCTATTCCCTTGCAGTCATTATGACTAAATATGGGATGAATGGAAAGAAGGACTCTCAACTAGTTGATACCAACTACATTAAAGATGGTACAGAAAGTGATACACTAGATGATCCAAGACTGGAAAAATTATGGAGCAAGGTGAGTAACGTTTCCAGGAACTGGAGTGTAGGAAATCAGTATTTCTTCACTGAACTATTGTCTGTCTCTTCTGAGAGCCCCCAGACTTGGAATTAAATAGCTTTACTACTCTGCTTTTAAGTACTGGCCAAGCTGCTGTGCTCTGTAGCTCACATCTTTGTGCCCTGAGGGCATCCCACCTGCATCTAGGTCACCAGGTTTGGCAGGTTCTCTGCCGCATCAGTCTGCATGGAGGATAATGGAGGACAAACAGAGCTTTTCATCAAATTTCACTGAACTCATGATTTCCCTTTGTGTGACTATTACACTGTGTGGTAGTATACCTGTGGTGTTTTTCCTGTTTTTCTTATTGTTATTTCTGGGCTTTTTTAAAAAGATGCATTTAAAATAGGACCATTTCATAGACTGTTTAAAAGTGAAATGTATAGTGGGGTGTGTTAAATGGACTTTCCCAACCTGGTATTCAAGTGAAAATTTCCAGGATTTGCGTTAATGCATAAAAAATAGAAAGTGTACTGTCAGTCTGGGCAGTTAAAACTGGAGAATTCATAATCTTAAAAAAATAAATAATTCATGTTTTAAGAAACAAGTAGTCAAGTAAAGCAAAGAATTCTTACATCAGTCTAGTGCAGTGGTAGTAAAGCAGAGAAAAAGATTTGCTGGGTTTTAAAATGTTACTGTAACTAGATACAGCTCTGGCAAGGGATATGACGGGATATGTGCTTTGGGGAACAGTAAACAGCATTGGATAGAAATATTCCCTAAGCAAAAAAAAAAGGTTGGGGCTGAATAGGTATCAAAAACAGTCCCTTTTGATCATGCGTGGCAGCAAATAAGTCACCAGAATTGTGGGTAGTGCTCCAGTTGTCTGACCAGTGCTTCCCTAATTGCTAAAAAGTAGTCCAGCGAGGAACAAATCGCTGCAGAGCAAATGCACAGCAGTGATAAAATCTTCACTTGCCAGTAGAGTAAGATTAAGTAAAGACTGTGCTTAATATCAGGCTGCGTCCCTCATGCAAACAGTCCCTGTACAGTTGCATATGGAGCTCTGTGGCCCTAATTTCTGTATTAAATTATTTCCCATGGAATAGAAATGACAGACACTTTTCACGGGGTAGTCCATAGCAAGTCTAGCTTTTTAAGTCTGAAGCAAACTTCCTTTTGACATGATTAAAGGCACCATATCTGTTGATGTCTAAATCCTGACCTCACACTAATATAAAGGGATTTAAAACAAAAGATCTTAAGGACAAGCTGGACTTAATTTTCTAAAGGTGGTGGGAAGTTTAGGCAGTTGAGTACACTTAAAAGCGCTTGGCCTGGAAGGCATAATAACCTCATGTTTCTTTCAGGCCAAGACCTCTGGGAAGTTCTCTGATGACGAGCTGGATAAGCTTTGGCGAGAATTTAAGCATCACAAAGAAAAGATTCGTGAATACAATATTCTGCTGGAGACCGTGAGCAGAACAGAAGGTGCCTGAACATTTCTCTGATGTTTCGAGATCAGTACAACTCTCTTCTCTGCCCATTGCCTCCATTGTTTCCAAATTTCTTTGAAACTCCTGAAGTCTGACATTTCTGTCAGAACTGCCTGCAGATGCTGACATTTCCAGATACTTGCTGGGTTTAGTTCTGCATTAGCTGCCAAAAATCTTGCAAGCTAATGAAAATGTTGCCATTTCAGTTTTCTGATTTTGCCTGCATTTCAAGCAGGGAGGATACCATCAAGTTAGCAATGATGGCCATAGTAGTTTACCAGAAATTATGCATCAAGCATAGATCCAGTGCTGCAAAATGTGGTCATAAAGTCTGCAGAACATGCATGTTTTATCTCACCAGCTGGGAGCCCAAGAGGATATACTTGAATATTTTAGGCACTGAGCCTGAGGTGTATTAAAGCACTGAGGATCTGAAACCAGCTTGCTGTACTAATCCTAGCTAAAATTTCGTTAGACCCAAAGTATTCTAAAGCTTATAGGCAGTTTGATGCTTGCTTTGCAGAGTCCAAGCTGGAACCTGCTAGAAGTCATTTCAACATCAGATGTCCTGATTGGTTCATGAAATGCTCGGGGAAGAGAGCACAGAACTCATCAGTCATCCCTATCCCATTTCCTTGGGATATTGTTAACCTAGGAAAATAAGAACATTTGCTAGAACTAGAATCTTGGCTGGTGGCCAGTAGGAGTTAAAAGGCATTTCTGTAATATCACCTGTCAGAGCAGTGAGGGGCATTGATCTTAATATTGATCCACAGAAAGAATTACTGCTTCTTAGAGTGTGGTGTTGATGCTTTATTTACACTCAGCTCAAATGCTAGGAACTTATCATCTTTTATTCACCTCAGATTCGGGGGATTTCTGGAGCTTTTGACCTATCAGGATTTGGCCCACAATCGGTAACACTTTTCTTGTTCAACAGATATCCACAAAAATGTTATCAACCCATCTGAAGAGAACCTGGTGAAAGAGGAAATCTTGCACAACAAACACAGAGAGCTCAAAGACAAGCTAAGAAGCATCAATCAGGGGTTTGAACGTTTGCGTAAAGTCAGTCACCAGGGATATGACACAACCAGTGGTATGATACAGTGGGTTTTATGCTTATTTGGGATCAATTTCATTTAAAAAAAAATAAAAATCAGTGGGCAAGTAATAAGATGTAGTCACAATATCACAGTACACGGTGTGACCAAAATGGGCTGAAGAGGTACAGCCAGCCTGTTCTATTTAGAAGCCAATACTAGAAGCCTAATGAAAGGATAGTGACAATCTGTAACGAGGATAGTTCTGTCTTCCATGCCCACATGAGAAGGGATGTTATGCGTTCAGCCCCAGGAGGGCAGGTAAGTGAGACAATATGCAGGGCAAGTAACACCATTACTCAGTTCCTTGGGGGGGGTTGCTTTTTAAAAAATACTGGCTACAGCAATGCTATAGTTTTAAGTTAAGTACTTGCGGTTTTCTTCCTTTTCGTCTAAATAGAATAGTAATGCAGTGCTTCATATATCTGTGTGTATGTATGTGAGAAAGCACGCTCATCTTGCATAGAAGCTGGACATAAAACCATTGTGTCCAGATTTTCATTTAGTGGTATGTGTTTGTTTAGAATTTGAAGAACCAAGAGTGATTGATTTGTGGGACATGGCCAAATCAGCCAATTTCACTGAGAAAGAACTTGAATCTTTTCGGGTAAGTAGAATTCCAATTAGATCTTTATGGAAAGATATTTTCCCACATGAAGAAACACTCAGTGTTACTCTGAGTGCAGCCACTTCTGTATTGCTCTTCAGACACCGTAAAAGAGAGTCATGCTTCTTTCTTAATATTTCAAATATATAAACATGTAGGTAACTAGTCATATGCATGGTTCTGTTATAATCAGCAAAATGAAAATTCTGAATTCTGTGAAAGCAAGTGCTGCGTATTTTAAATCTTTGAAAGATCAGGCCCTGCTTGCTTGTTTCCAATGCACTGTATTTCCCTCTCTGACCCAATGTCTTAATGTAATTATTTCTTTGGGAAGCCGTGTACTCTGTATACCCAGCTATTTCCCTCTCATGCCCACCTCTTGCACTGCTAACTTCCCATGTTGGAGCTGTGTTGAACTGACCGAAAAGTATCATGATGAAGACCACTTTTCAAGGAAATACAGAAATTAATTCCTGTGGGGTTGATACTGGTTTTATTTAATTCAAATTGCATTGATAAAATGTTGGGGGTTTTTTTCATCTGACTCTGCCTGTTTATCAGAACAGATTTTGTTGATAGCCTGGAGAAGTAACTCTTCAGGGCTTGTTCATGAAGTTCCATGTATTTATAATGTTGTCTTACCCTCCAAGACATGGCTAGGGCCACCTTGAGCTTCTTTTCTGGGGAAGGTAATGAGAGAGTTTTGACTTCCTTGGACAGGGATCGAAATCTGTCTCTCTTCGATATCAAAGATCCATCTTATTTCTTTTAACTCACATGCAGCCCGATTCTCTTATGAAGCAAACATTTTAATTACACTGATTTCAGTGGCCCTGCTTGTAAGAGTGTCAAAGGAAAGCTTGCTGAAGTCTGCAACAAGGCTTCTGCTGACCTCAGTGGGACATTTTGGTCAGCACTGTACAATTGCATGACAGGTAAATTTGGCCTTCGTATCAGCTGCAGTGAAAAAGAAAAAACAATTCCATAAGCAAGAACACATACCCGCTTATTAATTTTACTGTTTTAGTAGAAATCTTCATTCATGCAAACCCTGTTCACCAAACCAAACCTGTCTTGTTACTGTGAACGTTGAGACATCCTAACAAAAGTAAGACAGTAAGAATCAGAGCAAAACATCTGCCTATTTAAAAAGTTCATGAAAGCAGAATTAAAGAAATCATGTGCTGATTCCATTCAGCCTTCTTTGAGCAGCTGAAGTTGTGTCTTCTCCTGAGTGGCCACAGTACCAACCTTCATAAGGGTTTCATAACGAAAGATACGAGTGCTGCTCTGCTGGTACATCATCTCAGAGGAGCAGCTAAAATGATTTATCAGAGCAGTAAAATCCCAGGCTGACGTCATGAACGGAGTATGTAAAACAGACTGGAATGTTCTACAGCAAAAGGAAACTATTCTCTTGTCAGAAATGTTGAAAACAAAAACTGCTTTAAAAACTGAAGATCTGTTAGGATGATGGATTTTTTTTTTTAATTGTCTTGAAATGAGAGGAATTTTGTCAGCCACCTGGACTGAAGCACACCAGTGACCAAAATTAAGTGGGCCCTGTCAAACAGGGGGATTTCACTGTAGGGTTTGTCTTGAGTTTTTCTCGATGTAATGCATAGAACTGCTGCCATAAGTGGTATAACAGTTGGAATTGTTCATATCCTCTTCACAGAGGACGTGTCCTAAGACACAGAGAAACTAAATTTACTGCCTTGAAGTAGCAAAGCAAGAGCATGCTTTGGTGGGTAGAGACATTACTCATTCTTTGGTCCCCCTTGCAGTGTACCAGGTTGTCTGAGGACCATCTCTGATACGTCCCTGAACACCACAGTTAGTCTGGCCAATGTCTTTTGGACAAACTAAGAGGGTTTTTTGTTTGTTAATTAATTCATCCTATTTCAGATTCATCATAGCAGACTGCAAACCCAGAAAACATTTACAGCTGAGAAGAAAATGGCAAATCCAGGACCTGATTTTTAAAAAGAGGCTTCTCTTAAAAATTGTGTTTCCCTCCCCGCAGTCCACTATTCTTATGTACAAACTTCTATTTGGTACTCACTGCTATCGTCTCCGAGCACCTCGCACCCATCAGCAGTCTCCTTTTGAGGATTCTGCAGTGGGTCGTTTTCATCACCTGCCTTCGAAATTGGGTGTCTGGGTGGTGATGATAATGTATTGTCCAGACATTCTTAAGAAGCAGGGAACTGAAAAAGCTTTCTGTGCTTGACTTAGTAAAATGGCATTAAGGATGTCTTGGCAAGAAAAGAGAGAGGGAGCCTTGGAAAGAAAATCCTGTGAAGCTGTGTGTATTATTTGTTATCTTAGGAGGAGCTGAAGCACTTTGAAGCAAAAATTGAAAAACACCATCATTATCAGAAACAATTAGAGATTTCACACCAGAAACTGAAGCATGTAGAAGGAACTGGAGATAAGGATCATCTGAACAGAAACAAAGAGAAATATGCTATGCTGGAAGAAAAGACAAAAGAACTAGGATACAAGGTCTGTATAAATCCATTTTACATATGTGTTGAAAGTTTAACTTACTACTAGAGGGTACGTAGATCATCCAGCGCTGATTTTTCATGTAATTTGAGTGACTTCCAGAGGGGGATTTTAAGGCACACCTGTGCTCCATGTTTAGTACAGGATACATGTAACTGTTTTTTATAGACCTAATTCTAAAATGCCTGAAATACCTCTGGTTTCCGCTCTTCCTGTTGTCACATATACTGATAGCAAAACCTGAATATATGGTATTGATAATTCATTGTCTTGCTAAAATTTGCTTGATGTGTTTTGTTTTCCTGCTAGGTAAAGAAGCACTTGCAAGACTTATCCAGCAGAATCTCTCAAGGTCTTCAACACAATGAATTATAAAATCTGTTCTGCTTCATGGGATCAATCTATTAACACAAAACAGATAATGTGTTTTTTGAACAGGATTTACCAAGGAGTCATTCTGAACTCGTAAGGATTGAACAGGGTTGTCCTGTAAGAAGTTTTTTTTTTGGTCCACTTAATTGCCAGTTTTGTATTTGCACTATCAAATTAAATGTTTAGATTATAAATTTAAGTTCCGTATCTTGGATCATGTAAATCTTACATCTGAATCAAGTAACAGCCTTTGAAATAAGCAGTCATGTCAAAAGGAAAAACGTGAACTCTCAGAGGATTCCTGCTAGTAAAAAAAAACACTAGTCTGGTCAATGAAAGCAAACACTGAGGTACAGGAAGTTAAAACAGAGGCCAGAAAGTCTTTTATTTCATTGCCTGGCCTAATACGTTTCTGACAGAAGGTAAAGAAAATATTTCTACTGACTTTGAGCAGTGGCTCAGAACTGCACTGTGTATGAATGTTTCATGTGAGAGGGGGAGGAAGAGTAAGGAGGGAACAAGTATTGAGGTCAAGTCACACAAATTAGTTATAGACTAACACATCTGAAGTTATTCAATGTATGTGTACCTATCTTGTTCATGGTTGCTTGGCTTTGTTACACTTAGTCATTAAAAAAATCAAAACATGATACTGGTGAAGCCTTTTTTTTTTCTTCCCTCATTTAGTGAGAAGTAACCAGACCTATTTTTTGAGCATGTTGTTTATTCCTTTAAACTAAAGTTCACTCACACATTAGTTTTTAAGACAGGAGGGGTAGTTTTGTACCGCACGAATGTGTCCCTAAGTTCTGAATAAGCAGAAGGCTCTCTAAAGCAGCTTCTCTCTCTCAGCACGTGTTCCAAGTACAATCTCCAGTAAAGATTATTATGACTTTCCCTTTTGAGACTAGATTTTTATGTTGTGCATCAGAACTTTGGCAAACATTAGCCATCTGGGTTAAAATTTTCTGTAAGAGTAATGCTGACCCTTTCTTTCTAAGGAGTGTTTCACATCAAACTCTTCCAGCAACAAGGTTAAGGCAAAGGTCCAGTGTAGGTAAATCATTACAGCTGCTTGGCTGGGAAGCTCTGTCGCTCACAGATTGCAGCGCTGTACTGTGCTGCATGAGCAGGCTGTCCTCGAGCCTCGCTTGCCATACCTGTTCCGTGAGAAATATTGAAGAGATCCGTTCAGAATCGGCCACTCTGTGTATAATTTATCCAGTACCTGAGTCTGTGGTGGGTTAAAAGTGGTATGATTCTGTACATGGAGACTATTTGATAATGTGCAAGTGATCTGAACCAAAATTGTGGTAGCAGACTTACTTTGAGATTCTGAATATCTTTGCAGCAGTAAGCTTTTTTTTTTTTTTTACATTTCAGTTTAATGTAAGCTAACAGTTATTTATATTCCAGAGAATCGGTCCATCATGAGAAACAGAGGCCCCCATTAATATTAGCAGTCATCTCAGCGATGGTTCTGTTCACGTAGTTTATGATGTATGTCCCCTCTGGTTGGTAAGCTAAAAAAAGTAAACCCAAAAATAGCTAAAACCCATTTCTGAGAAGAAAACTGTTTTTTCGTGGATGCTACACACCCTTTCTGCCCCAGACTATCACTTTAAGGGCTGTTCAGCCTTCCTCAACACAGCAGTGGCTGTGTCTTACAGGTTTATCTTCATCATTGTTTTTTTCAAGGTGAATGCACAATACAAGTGTATTCTATACAGTGTGTGGAAGGTGCAGACTTCACTATGATGTCCTTCATGTTTCCCTTTGGCAGAGTAAGAAATAAATCCATGTACCACAGGTGACTTTGGTGTTCTGTGGCTGCAGCCTCGTTTGGTAATGTCAATGCGGAGAGGCCCGCGCCACTGGCTCCCGGGTGAAGAATCTGAACACATGCACGCGGTACGTCAGCAGAGGAAAGGAACTGAGCAAAGCACTCCGATCGCAGCAGTCCTGGCTGGGTGGCACAAGAATGGAAAAGCTTTTACTGAGCATGTTCGGATACTGCTGCGGGGGGGGAACTCTGCTGCGCAACGGAAAGCGACGTGAGGATCTCAGCCTGCAATGAAGGTGGGCAGAGTAGCTGCGTGCTCCACAGAAAGCTGGGTTTTGGGTGTGTACCCAGAATGTCTGAAGAATTTTGGGATAGCGCGGGGGGCTGGATTCACAGAACACATACCCAGGGTCAGATCAGCAGTGGTAACGGTGGTCTCCATGCGCAGAGCTGCTTCAGCGCAGGCTGTGAAGCAGGGTAGTGGCTGTGCCGTGCGGTGGTGGCTTGTACCATGCGGTGGTGGCTGTGCCATGCGGTGGTGGCTCTGCTGTGCAGTGGTGGCTGTGCCGTGTCTTTACCCACCACACCATGACAGTAATCAGGCTCGAAGGCCAGGTGGGCTCCAGCAGAGAGAACACTGGGCAAGCACTTCAAAATACAGGAGGCTGACAAAATATTTACATACCATAGTAATTCCAAATTAGGAACGAGTGAGGTCATCAGTGGCAAAGGGTGGAGACTGGGCTCAGCACAGTCACCTCACTTCAGTTATTTAACATCGCCGTTAATGAGTCGTCAGGCCCAAAGATTGTTCCCACAAACCTACTGGAGAAAAAATATTAAACAGCAGTGGTTGCTGCCCCTGAGTGCAACTCCCACCGAAATAGTCTGTAGTGGAGTGAGAGTCTGCAGCGGCACAGGGAAGACATTAGGAATCGTCTCCATTCCTGTCAAGGCTTTTTGGGGCTTTCCCTGCTTTTTGAGGCCTGCGGACAGTGCACAGGCTAGCGAGTTGTAAAGGCTGAATCCACTCTTGTTTCTATAGTCTGCGCCTCGCACACATCCGTATATGTACAAGTCAGGTAATTATTGCAGTTTTTAAACCTCCAAAGACAATTCATGTGGCTAAAGTAACAAAAGTGGGTAGCCTTTGAGACATTAAACATTTAAAAATAGCTCCAGTCACCACTTTTGCATTTCTGTAAATAGCAACAAAAACTCAAAGCCAAGAAAAAAGGTGCAAATGAATATGCCTACAGTCCTGTGCCTACTGAAAGGTCAGTAATGGGGTTCATAGGTGAGAGTGCATGCGGGAGACATCTGAGTAGGAAAGAACCAACAGCTTTCAACAGTGGTTGAACCTTCTCTTCCTTAACTGGTATTTTATCTGATCCTTTTGTAATTATTCAAATTCCCAAGTTTTTCAAACCACTCTGAGAAACAATTTGAAATACAAAAGTGGGAGCAGAAGAAGGAGGAAAGAACTGCATTTCTTAGGGGGGAAAAAAAGATCAGAATGTTTTATATTTTATACGGTCTGTCAAATTCTGCCCTGAAAAAGAACCTGAATTTAAATAAACATGTCAGTGATTTCACATAGGACAGATTTTATTTATTAAATGGAAATGAGAGGGAAAAAATACACAAGGCATTAAATACAACAAAAATAACCAAGTCTTTCTTAAAATAAAAACCATGTCCTGCGTGCTGGTTGAGTAGCTGAGATCGCATCATTCAACCAAGACAAATAAGGAGCAGCCACTACAGCAGGCGTATTGCTGTAACAATTTCCCTTCTCCCCTCGCAAGGGATTCTGATGCCTAATAGATCAGGCAGTGGCTGGAGTATTTAATTCCTCGAGTAGAGAGCCTTTACACCGTGTCAGCTGAGGTGCCATCTCATTTCCTCGGTAGGACTCTCCTCCTTGCTGCGTGCCAGGCTCCGGCCAGGGTGATAGGGCCTTTGCACTGAAGGTGACAGAAACCAGCCCGGCTTCACGGAGGCGGCTGCCTCAGCAGCTGATCCGGGCTGAGTGGCTGGAAGGGCTTCAGGCCTTGGCTGGGGAGCAGCAGGCAGCTCCACAGTGCCCAGCTCCAGGCATGAAGTGCAGCTGTGGGTGTGCTGCCTGGATCCCATCACGCAGCCTTCGCAGCTCCGCTGAAGTGGGCATCTCGCCCCGCTGGCCCTGCAGGGAGCTGGCGGGGGCCCTAACGCATCGCCTTTTCAGTTCTGCCATTTATTCAATACACGCCTTTAGGTGGCTTGGTGCAGTTACACTCCATGAACGAATGCAGGTTGCCAGCCGGGATCCAGCGTGCTGCAGTGCCCAGAAACCGGAGCGCTGCACTGGGCGCCAGGCTGCCGAGAGCAGCTCCGCAGGCCCCAACCCAGGATCACGTGTCAAAAGCCCAAGTACAGCGTTCAGCTCAGGACTAAGGCAGCCAGAGGTAACGCATGGTTCACATGCTCGGTTCACAACAGTCATCATCCACAGACCTCCCCTGTCATTGTCTGGCACTGCTTCAGAGAGGCATTTGGGTTTCAGGCTTGCTTGTTTAAAAAGGTGCCATTTCACATACGGAAAGGTGCCATTTCACGTACAAAAAGGTGCCATTTCACATACAAAAATTTACCAGCAAGCAGTACCCAGGCAGTTCTAAAATAATTTTTAAATCTAATTTTTCTTTCTATAGCATTTAATTAGAATGGAAGAAATAAATAAAAAAGTCATGAAATATAAGTCAATAAGCAGAATAGACCGTTGCTTTCAGTACAAACAGACCTGCCCTTGTAACAGAGAACAGGGTGCTATGAAAGACAAAGACTGCATGTTCCATATACGCCGTGTTACCTAACAAACAGCTTCTCAATACCAGCATCAACATTTCCAAATACAACACACAGGTAACAGGTATTTCAGGCCATTCACTTAGCACCTGGTGGGAAGCAGGTTGTTAATCTACAGAAAAAAACGACTGTACGGATTTCTTTTACTAGTATCCATAGTCATAAAATGGAAGTGTTCATAAAGTCTGTCCACTTGCACCAAAATAAGTTTATAAACTCTCACCCACAGTAAATATTTCAAGTTGAGCCATATTTGGTACAGCGATGATCATAACCCAAATGCTTTTATCAGTAGCTCTTAATGCACTTACATATCCAAATCATGTATATTATCCCACCACTCAACAGAAGAGCACTCTCCTCGATCAAAAACAAAATAGCACATAGATATTAATACTTAACATGTGAACGCAAAAACAATGGATACATTGATATAGCATGTAGATGTTTTGTTCCTTCATTGATGTGTTTATCAGAAAGCTGTACACATCCATTTTAACAAAACTAATCATTTTCAGTCTCAAAGGTTGCCTGTCAAGAATTGGCCTACTGTAACTTAAACCTGGTGATTTCTAGAGGGCAAGTGAGTGTTGAGTCACTTTGAAATAAGCCTGTTAATAAAATAAAATGCTATTTAATGTTCTGCAGTTATAATTTTCCAGGCAACTTACTTTAAAGGGGGAAGGGAGCTACACTATTTTAAGAAGAAACACACTGAGAACTTGAAACCTGCATATGAAACCCAATAATTTGCAATGCTTGGCATCAGATCTGGGAGTCTAACCTCAAAATTCAAATCTCAGTTTCTAATTCAAGGCGACATCTGAACCAGAACCATTAACCAAACAGTCCTTCAATGGGGAAAGAGTCCATTCTCCAGCCTCAGTTCAGATCCAAGTTCTGAGACTCCCGTTTACAAATCCAAATATGCCCAGTCACAGCGTAGAGAGTCTTCATTCGTACCAGTTCCTGGGGCCACTGATGATCTAGTATTATTTGCTCCATTTTGAAGTTCAAGAAAACAAAAGGGGAGAACTCCTCTGTGCAAAAAGCGACATCTCCAAAAGAAGAGACTTCCATAGCAAGAGCTCAGGAATCAGTCAGGGTTGCTGCTCATTTCAGTTCCATAGCAGCTTGCAGTCATTTTCTCCCAATTTTTTTTTGTAAGGAAGTTTTCAGGTTATACCTTGTTCCTAATCTGTACCAAACTGACACAGATACATGAAAAATACATTCCAACAGTCTGAACACCTTCCGCGCAGGTAAATGCAGCCTGGAACACTTGAGTTACCCTTCTCCAAGCCCTTCTTCAAGCAGCTAATGACCATGGTCTATATGGCATGCATATGTCTTAGACAATGTTTGCATTAGCCTCAGTTTGCTGGTGTCACTAAACCCTTACCACTGATCGATTGTTTCAGGTCTTGTGCAAAAATATGATTTTCCAGAGATATTCTTAGGAATTGTTTTCATACTCATTTTATTGCCATCTGTATGAACAGCTATGCTAGAATTTTTGAAAGAAAAAACCAGCCAGTGTACCCAAACAGGGCAACCAGAAGCCCAAATCAAAGGACTGCTGCAGTACATATCTAGGATTACAGAATAACCAGGAGCAAGCATATTTGGCCACAAGGCTACGGTGAGAATAAACGTGAATTCTCTTTACCTCCTTCAAACCAAGGAACAGAGCAGCTCACCCTGTTCTGCTTTCACCACTTACAGCTTTCCAGCGACACAGAGGAGACTGAGTGCAGGGTTAGGTAGTTCGGCGTTTTCACGTTGGTGACCTTGCTGCTTGGCCGCCAGGATTTGTTTTATCGGGTTGCTTCTGGCTCTTCCTACACTGCTCAGGGCAAGCACCATGCTGATATACAGAGAGATAGGGGTCCCGTCGCGGTCCAAACCGAAGACGTGGCCAGCTGCAGGCTGTAACTTGCACCTTGACAGTGCCCCAGCCAGGTGGACAGCAATCAGAGGGTCTAAACACGTTCAGTGTTCTCAGTGTAAAGGAGGGCTTGGCCAGAGGCACACAGGCTGGAAGGAGTACCTAGTGCCGGCAAATCTCGACAGCAGCCCGCCTGGGACTTCAAGTCCCGCCGCCGCAGGAAATGCATTCTCACAGCGATCACTGCTGGTCACCAGCTTCATGCGTTCACCGTAAAAGGCACAGAGATGGCAAAAAATTCCTCTAAGACCAGTTCCTGGGCTTTCAATGGACCTGGGCCATCTCTAGCAAATCTTCCAGCTATCGGAAATAACACTGGTATCGCTGAACACAGAATTAGGTGCACCTTTATGTCAAGTCAGGGTGCCCTTTGTGTCATAGCAGGGCCCAGCTCCCACCATCCCTCACCCAACGTACATACGAAGCTTTCGTATGCTTTCCACAGAGGAGAAAAACCAGACACGGGATAATTCCCTCCAAGGTCTAGACCGCATATACAGTACCATTTGCATGACTTGATGCAAGGACAAGGAGACACAGGCTGTTGTATGTACAGCGTGACAGTCTGGCTCTTTAGAGTGGACACCGGCATTAACCATCCCACAGTTTCCACCCCGTTCCTGGCAGAGACGGTGCCAGCACACCTTCTGTTTGACTGCGGATACAATACAACAGCAACCTCGGCCTGTTCCAGGAAACTCCACCTCCTTGCTACAGCCACACTTTGTAAAAGAAGCAACGATCCAGCCGGCACCCTCCAGCACTGACCCAAACACCACATTTTACAGACCCAAATACTCTCCTGCCACCCTGTCACTGCCCTTCTGTCACTACAGTAGCTGGCAAAGGACAACTGTTGCTTTCCAGCTCTCTGCTGACACCTACCTACTTCTCCATCAAACTCCCAATATTAATTTTTCCTGTGCTTCCCAGTTTCTGCCCAGTCCTGCTGACTGTCGGTGGTAAAAGGACAGCGTGTTAGAGCAGCCAAAGGCAGGCGCGGGGTCCATCTGCCAGCTGTAGCAGAGACACCGACGTATGATGAATCTGAACAATTCATTACATAATAAAACTTTGGTATCCAAAGGCCAGATTCCCTTCCGAGCATGCAATCTGCTCTATTTTCTGTATGTGAACTATCCATAAATTGCCAGCTCAGCCCACAGATGAGTAAAATTTAACTTATACAATAGCAGATGCTAGAGCTTTTTTAATTTTTTTTTTTTAGGGATTTCACAACAGTATAATCTACTGTAGAGACAAATTACTGTCATGCTAAATCTGCTTTCTGATCCCACCTCCCCACTGCAGATTCCTCAAATAAGTTGATGCTTATTATTTCAGTAAAACGGTGATGTTACATACGCCTCTGTGTACACAGTGGGATAATAAATCTGAATTATTTCTAGATGCTCTGATGCAGACAAATGTTTGAAAGCAAGTAAGTTTTAAAGTTAACTTTCACGTACCCTAAACTTTTTACCAAACTCAAAGTTTACTTGGCAGCTGCACTTTCCCAAACCTGCCCGCTGCCTTACAAAGCTATTTATTGTATCAGCATGCAGGATGTGAATTGCATGTATTTTCCTGTCACTTCTGTTCCAGCCTTTCAGAGAAAAGCCCGCAGGAGAGCTGGGTTTGGTCTCTGACCGCCTGATCATCGCCGCCCTAAGCCTCAGGGTGAGGCTACCCTGAAGCCTGTCATCTTTCAGGGAAAGCATAAAACTGACCTCGTCAGAACCCATCCAAATTTTAAAAAAATCTGGCACTTTTCCTTAATTCTACTCACCTGCGCTGAAAAGACACGTTTACAGAGCTACTCCTTACAAATCCATTGAATAACTTCTAATTCTTTGATCCTTCCTCTGTTTGGTTTGTTCTTATTGCTGTATGACGTTAAATGAATGTTTCCTTTCAACCTAGACTGCAAAATAGTGTTTGTATGACTGGCCGAATGAGAGCTGAGCATCTTCCCAGATAAAAGGTGACATAAAAATATAACAGCACTTTCATGTGAACAAAAGCATAATTTTAACAGAAATGAGCAGCTAAAATTCTGTGTCATCTTCCTGTGGTCATTTTAGCAATAGTATGTGTGTTATCCCAGACAAACTAGAAAAGCTGCTTACCAAAGGCTGCATGTTTCATCATCTCATAAAAAAATGTAATCACTCATAATTCAAATTCGAGTATAGTTTTCCAAGCTGCAGTAATTAAAACTGTTTTGTTTATAGCAGAGAGGAAAACAAGGAATTTTTCCAAGCTATTTGCTAAAAACAACTTTTGGGGCAGATTTTCACACACATTTAGATGCCTAAAGACCTACTGGCATTTTCCAGGATTAGGTGCCAGCGTGCTATTAAAACCCAGACAACTATTTGCACTGTTGGGCAATTAAATGCCTCCAAACTCCAGCCCTCCATCCTGCAGCACATGGTAACTTGGAGAACTTCCATCACCCAAATATTTGCATATAAAAATGTTCCATAACAGCTTATGAGCAACACCATAAAACCCACTGAAGTAGCAGTTACATTTGGCAGTAAGCTACTGAGTAGGACTATGAGAAAGAAAGAGGTAGGTACCCAACACACTAACGGTTCTGCCCAAACGCTGAACTTGCTGGCAGCATGTTTTCTCATCACTGAGAGGACTTCTGCCATGTTGAAGTGCTTCAAGAACATCTTACAGAAGTATCAGCCACATCACTTTGTTTTGTTCTTCTGGTAATTAAGTCCCCATACTCCTGGTAAGGGCAGGAGGGGCTCTGACTGTGGCAGAGAGCTAAATTAAAAATAAGCAAAGCCTTTCTTTTTACCACTAGAAGTTACAAGTCACATTTATCTCCAAAAGCATGGCAGATCTTTTGTTTTTTTTGCAAAGAGTTCGGAATCTGGAACCATCCTATAGCAATCACAAACTGTATTTTAGATCACTTTTTTGGACAAGTTTTACACAAGGCACGTGAATAAACCCCTAACTATACATTAACAGCAGTACTAGAGGTAACCCATGGAAGCTACATGGTGAGGACAGGTCTGCTCATAGGATTATGGTTTGACTTCCATTTTCCCCAGTTTGCTACTGGAAGTTGAAGGCACATTATTTTATTTATTTAGGAAAAAGGTTTTCCATTTCTGTGAGCTCCTGTTGTTCAAGTGAGAAAACTTTGGTTTCTTCAACAGAAGCTTCAAGCCTTTAACTTGACAGGGAGGCCTGCAAGGTACTACAAAAACAACAACCAACCAGTTTTTAACAGATGCAACAGTAAGGTTTGGCCTCCTGCTTCAGCATCCTAAACATAATTTAGTGCATGAGAATATTAAGTGAATTTAAAAAATAAGTGAAAGTCATCTCTTCTATTTGTCCTATTCAACTGAAGTAAAAAAAGAGAAACAGAAGCCTAAAAAGTAAAATACTTCATTTGTGGAAAGCCTTATAGGATAATTACGTTGACATTAACAAAGGCTATAAGTACAAATTTGTATCCAGCCATCTGGCTAATCCTAGCTGAAGTTACTATGGCGTACACAAATCCCTGTGCACAGAGAACCACGCACAGGCACAGATTCACAGCCCTGCTCAACCTGAAAACCATATTTTTAAACTTGTGACTCCTCCTGTAAGGCCAGCAGCAACCTGATGACCTTTACTATTCTGTCAAATCTTGACCCATGCTGCAAGTCCAGGATTCAATGCAAGCAATTTTCAGCAACGCACAGAAAGGCAGCCTTTGTAGCGAACCTGGGTAATATATTTTCCTGGCCAATAGATTTTTATTATAGAAATATTGCATCTTCATTATATATCATGATGGAAAACACTGCATTTCAGTGCACCAGGCAAGCTATGCTCATTTTAAATATTAAATACAAATAGGCACATAGCAAGAGATTTAACCCTGCAAGCCCGCCAGTGGAGGATCCTTAATTGAATAGCAGTTCAGTTAGATAAACCTGGTCCCAAGGAGCTCTAAGGCCAGGCCATTCCAGTTGTACTGAATATGTGCTTACAAAGCAGATCACCACTGTCCATCAAATAAGAAAAATCTTTTAAACTGGGAATCTTGTAAGAAATACTTCTTTTCCCTTCAGAAACATGCTAGGCTGATAAACAGAAAAGTACATCTTAGCACAGGACAGATGACAATGGCAATTGTCAACTCTCAAGCACATTTTTATTTATTTGAGAGATTTCTGATATTTTACATTAATATTGAGGCTACATTCAAATCAATTTATAGGTTAAATTCTGCCTCAAAAACAAACACCCACCTCTCCTTCTGAGGCACTTAGTGAAACCCTCACTGGCACAAAACTTCCACTCACCGATATAAATTATAATGCATATCTGAAAAACAGGATTGGGCTGTGAATTGCATCTTAAGAGGATGCAGTCAAAAAATCATAATACCCTAGATATCACTCCTGATAACTTCTGGAAGCCAAAGCTGACATGTTATCGCAGGCCAAAATTTTGTTTTCTTCATAAGTACGCTGCCTTGTTAGTCTAGTGTTACTGCCATAACATTTTATTTAAATAACATTTTCTATCGGGACAAACACACGGAATACAAGAATTACACAGACAATGCAACACAAAAAACTAAGTCAAGTTTTGAATCGCAATCTCGCTGTACAAAAGCAAGATGTCAAAGACTTGTGGATAAACCTATATTACAACATAATGTCCTGTTGTGCCTCAATTCTGTAGCATCTCTGAAAACATCCTCCCCTTACACAGAACTGGTTTTGTGCTGTTTAGGGACAGCAGAGAATTATTCAATGAAAGTTTTAGATTCAAGGTGGATGATCCACTTTTGATGCTGGTTTACATTAGGAATAGTTTTGGAGATATGAATAAAGGACTCAATTTTCAAAAGTGAATGTTTCTATTGAGTACCTCGATTTTAAGATATTCTGTATGAGAAACCTGAGACCTGATTTTCAAAGTGATACATACGTTCGACTCCAGGAAAACTGCTAAGAATTACAGGTACTCAGCAGCTATGAAATCAGAGCCTATGGTTTGACACAGGGTTTTTAAGAGCAGAAACACCCAAAATGTCCCTTCACATTACTTTGCTTTATAGACATAATTAAATTAAATAACTTGTTTGTGTGTGCTCTTGTCTGTATGCATACACATATGCATCCCTGACACTGCAGCTTTTAAATCTGAGCAACTTTAGCCAAAGCTCTGGAACTCTTAGTGAGGTATAAAACTGAATTACCCACAGGTAAAGTTAAGCATGTCCATAAATAAGCATATAAATTTAACAAAACTGTGCCTGCAAAAAATCAGGCACTGAATTTTCTTGCTTTTGTAAGAGTCCATTAATATATTAATAGAGGTTTTACATATTTTATACACTCAGATATATACATATATTTTATCAGTAATGTGTGCTTACATACATACATGTGCACACATGCAAACATATGTGTACACTTATCACACACACGCTCACATTCCCTTACCTGCACACATTCAAGTTCTTCGTTTTTAAAGAAAATGCCACCATTTAATAAACACTGGAATTGGTTCCAGGTTCTCCAGGATTTTAGAATTATAGAAAAAGGTAACTTACATTTGTCATTGCATATGAAAAAAAAATCAGGACTTTAAAACCAAATTAAAATAAAAAGAAAGACCACACACACCCCTCATGCTACCAGCTTTCCAATTAGGAATCAAGATATTGGAATGAATCTGGTATAAATACAATAAGCAATGGCAGCTTTTTGTATGAGTAGTTTTTACAATATGTGATCTTTTGGAAGATAAATTAGTACCAATTTATGGTGAGCAAAAAGTTCTTTCTTAGACAGGTCATTGCTGAGCCCCTTTCCTCTTCTGCTCTAGCTCTTGCAGGCGTTCCTCCCGGCACTGAGCATGCTGCGTTCCCACTTTGTGGGCTGTCTCGGTGGCTGCAATGTCAATTTGGGCATATCGGGATGATCCACTCCCTGAAATATCAAATGAAATAATGTAAAAGACTATATCCTTCATATATTCCTGAGCAAAACTGACCTAGGGTTAAGCTATTGAGACACTTCTTCCACAGATTTCCTAGATGATTTTGATCTGGTCTTAAAGCAAGCTCTATAAAGGGAGTAAGATGATAACCACAACTAAAAAATTTTGAAAGCTTTGTTATCCACATATTTTAGCTATCTGGTTTTCTTCAAATAAGCAAATGAACCACTTGTATTTCTGCCCCAGGTTTGAATCTCCACCCCTACTCCTCCCAGTAGAAGACAACATTGAACTCAGCTCTCCCACTTTTGGGAGGCTTCATCAACAGGCTACTAGTAAGTAAATGAATAACACCTGGTATTTGAAAAGAAAACACCATCGGTAGGGCAGTTGGCAGGGATTCTTCTTTGTCTGGATTAGACATTGTGAACATTTACCAGATCAACCACCTTCAGCCTCAGACAGAATGACAAGATTCTGCTCAGGAGCAGAATAATTCTGTATGGATGCAGACATACAACTCCAGAGGCTGGGAAAACTTTAGTATGAAAAAAAAAAATATTTATGGTCATTAAAGGCACCTTCAAAGTTATGCAAGTTGAGCTTGGGAGGGTAGTTGACATTTAGGAAAGTTTATGTCTTTATGGAATTAGGCTCTTCATTCTTAATGTCTTGGTTCACTGCCTTTAAAATGAAGGTAAAACATCACTTTTACATCTCAACAGGGTGTTGTACAGAGAACTACATTAAAGTCTGGGAGACGCTTAGAATTACTTAACTACAGCCATATAAACATCCAAAAAAAAAAAAACCACAATGGCAAAAGTGCTACCATTTCAAAGTTAATAAACCTGCTGAAATTAAAAGTATAAAAATTAAAATCTCAATAGCTGAAAACTATACTTGGAAAACACATTAATTCTGTAAGGAGGAATGCATCTCTAAATGACAATACATGGTAGCTATAATGCATGTTTATGTGCTAATTGTCCTGGTTAACCATTAGAAATAAAATACCCAGATCCAGATAAAAGAATAAAATATTAAAAAAAAAAAAAATCAAATACTTGGGCTGGCTTTCTCTCTGTAGCACTCTCACACATCCTCACGGCGAGCAGGTAGAAGAACACTGTGTTCTATTCTTAAGCATTTGCTGCATGGCTCCAGAGTCAGTATCTTCAGGAGCAAGCCCTGTACACCTACACCCACAGCCCTGTTTCTGAAGCCAAGCAAGAAAAATTAAGTAAATGTAGTCCTAATATGTGCGATGAAAATCTTGAGAACACGAAGCAAATTACTGTCTGTCAAACTCCACAGACACAGAAATGTTCATTTTAGAAGGAGTGCATATACAATGCACCTGTCAGAAGGATGCAACATCTTATAGAACCTCATTACTTAAAAATCTTTTCCAAAAGAGTTGGCAATTACAAGAACTCTCTCACAAATGTACCAGGGTTCAACTCTCTGTTAGAAAGAGCCTATGGGAGGATGAGAAGTTAAGATTCCCCATACCGCATGCATTCTGCATTACTGCATCCTTTGCTGTTTAAATACTATTGTAGACTTCCTTACCTCTTATGCTTGTGCTAGGTTCTTGAAGTTCCAATTCCATGTAATGAAGCTGTTTTTTGGAAGTAGGGCTGACAGGAATATTAACATAGGTGGCTGTCTCGCTGTGGGGACGATCTGATGCAGGAACATCAGCTGAATAACCTACTGCCCCTTCTAAAATAAGTAACATGTTATTATAGACACTGTTTGCAATGACCAATGATCCATTTCATAAAAACACACTGTCCCATCAAATATTCTGAAAGCAAACATTCAGGAGCAGCAACTCAGCTTACCAAACAGCACATTCCTCAGTCGTAGACAGGACATGAGAAGACTAAAGTTTCTACAGAAAAGATCCTCAGAGACTGATCAAGCCAGGATCTATGCAGAAGACCACAGACGACAGCCAGTGATCTCAGTGGCTTGTGACAGAAAGCAAACACTATGCCGAAATTTTCCAACAGAAGCAATGTGTGCAACACTACCGCACAAGGCTTTCAGCTCTAACTCAGGTTAGTAAAGCCTTATACAAAGCAATCTGTTCTAGGAAGATGTGGACCCTTATATCATCCACAAGAGAGCAACCAAAATCACTAGAGGTTCAGAAAGTAAGTCCTGAAAACAGGGACTGAAGCAAGGGGAAGACAAGCTTCAAGACATCGACAGCTTCTCTGTACAGAGTTGAAAAAGACAGGAATGATGCTGAGTGGGGACAGACCAAGTAATAAAATACTTCAATTGCAGGGAAAAAGTAGAAGATTAGACAGTGGGAAAATCTTTCTAATAGTAAAGATTGCAAAAACACTAGAGGAAACCCCACAGAGACTGAAGAATTTCTGCATCTAGAAATTTCTAAAAAAGAAATAGACTAACACCTACTAGGAAACAGTTTTCTATAAAGTGACTCTGACTTAAAGACAACTTTTTTGTCTACTGGTTGAATTCTCAAGACCTCTTCTAGCACTACTTTCAATTGTTCTAATCTTGTCAGAAATGAAATGAAGAGAGAAGGTAGAAGGTTCCTTTCACTGGGCCAACCAGGCATTTCAGCCTTCATCCCCTTCCTGACATCAGGCGCCTAACACCTAGTTTTTCAATCCATGAATACCAAGGGACTTCCCAGAATTACCTGGGCTACAGGAGACCCAAATACAAACCTGTATTCTCTCTGTGCTCAGGCAAGGCTTTGAGGCACAGTTTCATTGCCCTACTCAGCAGGCTAGGAATCACCTGTCTGTCCCGTCCAGTTGAAGTTCTTACCCTTAAACACTTTCTGCTGTTAAGTCGATTTGGGAGAGAGGAGTGCAGAGGAAAAATGGTATCACTGTCAGGTTCTCCCTTTCCCTAAAGTTCTCCCATTAAGCCCTTCCTTGTCCCCACATAAAACTTGTATCAAAACTTTATTTGTCCAAATCACTGCTTTGCTTTTCTGCCCGTTCAGACACTGATGAGATGTGAATGGAGAGGCAGAAGGTGATCAAGGCTTTTGTAGCACAGGAGAGAATGACTTCTGCTATCCAACCAACAGCAGCTGTGAATAACCATTTAGGGGAATTTTTCTTCTTCTTGGACTGTATTATGAATAGCAGAGATAATTCATACAAAGTTGGGCAACAGCAAGAGTTGTCAGAGGTTACAGCAGGTTCCAGGATAACAGAATTTCTCCAGGCTTAAGCTATTTAAAACAAAGGAGTCTACTATGCAGTCCAAAATTTTAAAAGCCTGGAAAGTTTCTGACAGATTTTCATAAAGAAAACATAGGAACATCCACGAAGTAACCAAATATTTTTCTCACCATCAGACTTCAAGTTGTTGTTCCAAAGCCAGGTGTTAGGAACAAAATGAAAAGGAAAAAAAAAAAAAAAACAAAAAGAAGAAATTTCTATATCTTCATCAAACAGCATTCTCAGAAATTATTCTCAATTATTGTGTCTAAAGTATATCAAAGGAATTTGGCCTGACTGTGCCAAAAGGGATTCAGCAGAACCATGGCATTGAAAACCTGCATCCCAAATAGTTAAACTTTTAAGCAAATGACTGTCTTAAGGACTGATACGGAGTCACAGATAGTCATGAAGGAAAAGATAATTTTTAAAGTCTTTCTATACACTGTTGAAGTGATGTAGCAGGAGTTTAAGTGAAGTCTCCTCAAGGCTAGCTAACGTGAAAACCAGCAAACTTCTCTGTAGAGCTAAATAGCTGAAAGGTTTCAGGAAGCTGAATGTCATATCTGATGCAGACAAGCCAAGAGATTTTCCTGAGAACTAAAAAAACACAGATATATTAATTGGTGGGGCTTTGTGCAAGAAAAGCAAAAGAAGCACAAAGAAGAAAGAAACCCCTGGCAACAATCAAATATTCTTGCTATAACTTGACTCAAAGGAAAAAAAAAAAAAAAAAAAGAAGAAAAAAGTTGGGCAAACTGGAATGGAAGGAAAGCAAGCCTTCTGTTTTTTAGCCTGTGCTGTCTTAACAGAAACTGTGCTTTCTTTGTAAACACAGAAATACTTGGCTTTTCATTTTTCCTGCAAATAAAAAAAAACTCATTAGATACTAAAAACTGGCTTGTATTTGTTTGAAGAGAAAGGTTTATTTGAAAAGCACAAGGCAGTCAAAAGAAGAAAGAAAGAAAACAAGGCACACACAGGGAGCCATGAACAAAGACGGTGCTTTCAGCAGCCCATTCTGGGTGGACAGAGGTAGAAGATGCTTACAAGAGGGGTCAGAGGACCAGTATTTGAGATCATTATGGACGGAGAATTTGGGAGAAAAACAGACCAAAGTGCATGATTACAACGCTCTGAAAGAATCATGATTGCTTGAAGGGAAAGGGGGAAAATGCAGGAAGAAAAAAAGATAGCTAAGAAAATAACAGGAGAAGAGTAAAAGAGAAAATGCAGTGGTACTGAAATGAGGGGGAAAAGAAAGGAAAAGATAGTATAATTCAGAAGGGAAGAAGAAAATTATATTTGAAACTGGTGTTTTAGCCTTTCTTTCAGCAAGTGTTAGTTATCCATATTTTCTACCCTATGTAGGCACCATTCTCAGAAATGTGCAATAAATAATGCAGAAAGAAAACCAACACCATAAACACAGCCCTGAGCTAAATGTGTGTGTGTGTGTGTGCGTGCATGTAAAGCTGGCATGTTCAAAGGGCACTACCTCAAAAATAAACATTTAGAAGAGACCACAACAAAAAAGGAAATGGAAAAAGAAACAGGAGATGTTAGTGTCCTCTAATGCAACTGGCTCCAAAGATCTTTACTCACCAGGTTCCTCAGGGCTAGTAGGAGTTCCAGGTTCTGCAGGAAGTGTTAGCATCTCATAACCACCTTTAGGACCTAGAATACAGGAGCACCATCAATGGCTTGGGATTTAGGAATTTGCACAATGAAAACAAAGCATGTGATTTTCTGGTTTTGTCTTGTGACCTTGTAATCTGAATAATCATACTGAATAATCTCAGAAAGTATAAACAGTGGTTAGTGTTGACTTTTCTGTAGTGGTGATGCCAGCATTTTCTAATGAGTGTAACACCAAGGAAATAAAAATTCGGACTTTTTACAAGTATTCACACTGAAGGCCACTGAAGTCAACAGTGCGTTTTGCTGTACATCAATGTGGGAGCAAAACTGTCTTGAATGCATGAATCAGGGAGAAGTGCGTGGGTGATCTTGGGAGCATCTGGAAGACTCTTGTTAAAATTCCACCTCCAGCTTGATGGATAACTTCTTGATTTCTGACAAAGCTCTGTAGAAAATGCTTAAACTAGCCCTTCCAAAGATAACTTTGCTTTCCAAGTGCAAATCGTCATCTTTGCAAGAAGCCAGGTCGCACAACATCACCGGTGCTTCCAGAGCACTAAGCTGAAAAAAAATGCCCAGGTTCTCTCATGATCTCAGACTCCACCCAAGTTCAAACAAGGCAAGATAAAAAGCTGTGCCCATAGAATAAACATATTGGCAATAATTTTGAATGACAAACACTCATAATCTTATCTGCTGCTGTTGTTTCTTTCTCTATTATCATGAAGAAGTATCTTTAAATGTGGTGGGGTTTTTTTCCCACCACATCATTGTTAGGGTACAGGATTTCTCATGGCCCAAGGTGGGGTTTTTTTTGGTGGGTGCCCTTTGTTAAAGTGCTGGCAACATTTTACTGCTGTGAATAAGATTACTGCCTATGCTCTGACACTTATCTCATTTGTCACTGCTTCTTCTAAACTTATCCCATCTGTCAATGCCTTTCTAACAAAAACCCTGCAAAGCAAAAAAACCCAAAGAAATACATAAGTCTTACAACAGAGAATCAAGTCGTACATTACCTTTAACATTTTCTGAAGTTTAAAATAATTTAAGTTCAAATTAATTTAAATTTACATGCACACACGTACCTTGTAACCCCTTACACTTACCAGCTTGGAAACTGTGCCCTCTATGTACTTTCAAAGACCCAGAAGCTGCCATGACAGAAGCACCACCTGTTTTCAAAGACAGATATTCACATTTAATCTAAATACCTGTTGCTATTATTAGATATCTTCTGTGCATCAGCATTTTTGGTAAATGATTCTGAAACATCAAGAAAAGTTTCAATAAGAATTACAAGTCATTGTTCTTCATTTAAGCAATATTCCTTTTTTTTGCTAAATTCTTTATCCTGAGATTGCGGCACTATAATCTAATTTTGTTGTCTTCTTTCTTTAGAAATAAAGGATGCTTTCCTTAAAACTTCAGGATACTGGCCTCCCTGTTTGTGGTGAGTACTACCTTACTCAGAGAGATAGTCGTCTTGAACTGAGAAGTAAAACGGCAATGAAAACTGAGTGGGGAGTTGTCTTTGCAATCCATAACGTAGCTTTGGCAACCACAAAGTTTAAAGCATTCATTAAAATCTTATCAGACTGGATCCAAAACCCATTAAAATGAATAGGAAGGACTGTATCACACTTCAGTAGACCACCGTCCAGTTTAGGACATGCATAAACTGGGGCAGAGTGAAGGGTAGGCGAAGGATCTAACTTCTGTGGGGTTTGAGTCCAGGTCATGGCTGGTTCTTGTGAAATATTGTTCCAAGTGTTTCAGCCAGGAAAGCTTTACCGAGGGCACGTCAGAAGGCACAGTCAGTCTGTCCCCAGCCCTATTCAGATCAGCAAGAAGCTGTCCCAGTACAGTACTGGGTACGGAAGTTTGAGGAAACAAGAGCTAGCAGCTCGGAAACCTAGGGTGGCACGCATGTAGTGTGGTTTGTCTACATACACATATCCCTTCTTTATTTATCCAACAAACTAATCAGCATTATACCTACCTGTTCGGTTAGCGTTATCCCTATCTAGCTGCGAACGTCTTGTCTCTACTGTCGTCACTGTGGGCACCTTAATCAAGATGAGTGGCATTGACTTCCTCACATGAATAATTTTGAGGGAACTTGTTATGCAAGTAAATGGTACTTAACAGAAATAAGGTAGGAGGCTGTGTTTATGAGTAACCCTGCCACTGGTGACAGGGCAGCTGTGCCATGTGCTGCTGGGTGTTGGGGATCACGTATAAAATTAACGCTCTCTTCTACACTTATGAATAGTCTCTGAGCATGTGAGCCACTTCTCTGCAAATTATTTTTAAAATGGCCTTAAAAAATTACCATAATTCTTACACAACATGAAGAAATTCTATAAAATAAATAGCAGTCTCAAAGACCTAAGAAATCTGCATGACCTAGGAACCTAAAGAAAATGACAATTTCTTATTTTTTCCCCTGTATACAGTATATATTCATACAATTTTTTTCTAAATCTAATAATTTACAAGCTTATAAAATTATTCCTACACTTTTATAAAATAAATCTAAATAAAACCCACAAATTATTTCACTTAATGAGGAAAATGGATTAAAAAATAATGAACACCTATTTCAAAAGTGCACAACTGAACTAAAACCTTTAGATCTGTAGCCTTTGTATACAAAAACGCATATATGGAGTAATCCAAGGCTACAAAAAAAAATTTCAAGCTTACCATACTGAGAAACTGATCTTGTATTTTAACAAATGAGATCAGATTGTAGAACCTTTACATACTGTGGTAAGGACTTAACCACTAAAAGCATTATTTGAAATTTTGTTTTTAACAAGACTGCTGAGAAAAATAAATGCAAAAATACGACAGCCCTGGACTAGCTGATTTACTTATATTTTTATTGTAACTGGTTTTCCTTTTTCTCACCTCAGAGCATCCTGTCTCTGCATTATTAAGAATATCAGAACATGCTTTATGCAGCTGAAAGCCTTACCTTACTTTGAAGAAAGACTACAGCTTTATGCTAATTGCAGCTTCATCACAAAACTGGAGGGGGGGTCTTTCCCTCAAAAACTTAATATAATTCAACAGAAATCATTCCAGAGGAAACATGGATTTTTAAGCAACATTTTTAGGATTTGTGAAAAGCACGCAGGACAGGAAAGGAGGTTTAAAACAATAAGATATTCCAATCCATTTATGGTCAAGTTGAAGTTTTCCCATTTGGAGCTTGTTTAAAAGAACTATGTTAATGCTTCAGGATTTGACCTGTTGCATTTTCCTCATTTTCAAATCTGGCAACTAACAAATATTTACACAGTCAAATCTTTCATGGAATTTTTTTGAAACTTTGAACTGCATCGTATAAACACGTGTCAACAGAGATCGACCTAGATATTTTCTTCCTTCTTTACAGCTACCATATAAACTGGTTCGTTTCTCATTTATGAATCCTAGGATAACACTTGCAGGAATGGAAAAAGAAAGTTAGGATGATAAATTTCTGAACATACAAAGCATCCAGCAGGAGACAGACATTCCCTTCCATCACTCTTTTCATCTTACAAGGGATTGTTAAGAATAATTTTCTCAGTTTCCCCTGCCATCCAGTTCTGTGTGGCTGGCTCGCTCAAGTCTTTGTTAAAACTGAGTAGCTCATCAAGAGAGTTATTTCTGTTCTACTTTCCTCAATGTGTAAGAGGAAGAAGATATTCAAAATGTGACAAAATGAAAATATGCTGCAGAACATTTTTCATTCCTACATATGACTAGACTCAAATGTCTGATATAGCTCAATGAAGACAACCACTTTTTGAAACATTTTTCTAACTTCATAGTCATTTCTTTATGCCCACTCTTCAAAAACAAGCACAGTTTACAGCATGTGTGCTACAAGAAAAAGCCATGAAAAAAAAATTAACAAATGAGAGGGAAGCTGGAATACCTGCTATAAACTGAGCCCAGGCAGTTTACATTTTCAAATCCTGTCACCTATCATTACATGGCCAGTGAGTAGACACATGCAATACTACACTGCATTTACCAAGTGATCACTTCTTACTGCCCAGCCTCTACTTTGCTTTTATGCAGTAGTTCACAAACTCTACAGGTCTGGGCTATTAAATTTGCTGACAAGGAGTCAGGAGAGAAGAAAACACTATGCTCTATGATAAATTCTTCCTTCTTATTGAATTAAAACTACCTTTGTTACGAAGTACTTTGATCCACTCAGCCAAGCAACATTTCCATCTTCTCCTTTGAAAACAAATACCTTGCTTAAAAGAGCATCCAAAACCTAGAGCCACTGCCTGACAGGAGAAATACTGCAAGTACACCAGGAGTTTTTTTCATTTCAATGTAATGAAAGACTTCCTGGTGATGTATAATTGCCTTATAAAACTTCCCTAAGTTTGTTACTTTTCAGTTTTGAAAGTGATTTCATATATTTTCTGCTATACAAATGGTGTTACCTGCAATACATAAAAGCTGAAGGGGATGTTTAAAAATGCTTACTTGCTCTACAGATTTTGCCGTATTTGGAAATGCCTCCTCTCTCTCTAACCGTCAACTTCAGAAGCAGCGAAATCACTCAAAACTAGGAATGCATTCAGGCACAGTGACTGTCCAAATATGGCTCCACAAAGATGCCTGTTTAGTGTGTCCAAAAGAATCATAGAGGATCTATCTACCTCTGGCTATTATTCATCTTCCCATGCTGTAGGGCCACTCCAGCCCAGCATCCCCTCCTTAAAAATGCAAAAGTGTTAAGCTGGAATCATTACCATTTGCCTGTACCAGGAAACTCAGTGTCTGTTGTTTGAAAACTATACCTTCAAAAATGCTTTACTTACATTTGCTCCAAAAATCTCGATGCATCTGAAGCTCGGGATCTACACTGGCCAAGAATGAATGTCACATAATGAGTTTCCTTAATAGAAAAAAAACCAAACTGAAATAATCACTATGTTTGCAAATAAGGTTCCTTACCTTTGTGTTCTATAAGGCTGGGATATTTAATTTCCCCAGATTTCAGTTGTCAGAGGAGGCATGGGGAAGCAAGTCAGGAATACAGAGAAGGCAGGACTAGAGGGTCACTGTGGCATGGACTTACCACCTTCTGTTACCCCCAAAACAAGGAGCAGGACCCTGCTGGATCTACTCAGCCCAGAGGATGAAGCAGCAGCATTTGGATCATTCGCTAGCACATGGTTTCACTGCAGTGACTTTTTTTTCCCTCCTGTCAGGCCCCTAGTAATTCAGAGGGTCACTAAGGCCAAGGTTTAGCTTGTAAATGCAATACATATTTTAATCAACTTACTTAAACAACTTTTTCTGAGCTCCTATTTTTCTTCCCCTACAAAATTATTTTGAGTGCACTTATAAAATAAAGCACGATCGAGAAAGAGCATGTCATATTATGGTAGGGTTTTCACAGCATCACAGAATCATAGAATTGTTTAGGTTGGAAAAGACCTCTAAGATCATCAAGTCCAACAGTTAACCTAGCATTGCCAAGTCCACCAGTAAACCATGTCCTCAAGCACCACATCCACACACCTTCTAAACATCTCCAGGGATGCAGACTCAGCCACTTCCCTGGGCAGCCTGTGCCAGTGCCTGACTACCCTTTCAGGGAAGAAATTTTTCCTAATATCCAACCTAAACCTGCCCTGGTGCAACTTGAGCCCATTTTCTCTCATCCTATCCCTTGTTACTTGGGAGAAGAGATCAACCCCCACCTCGCTACAGCCTCCTTTCAGGTAGTTGTAGAGAGCAATAAGGTCACCCCTCAGCCTCCTCTTCTCCAGACTAAACAAACCCAGCTCCCTCAGCCGCTCCTCATAAGACTTGTGCTCCAGACCCTTCACCAGCTTCGTTGCCCTTCTTTGGACACGCTCCAGCACCTCAATGTCCTTCTTGCAGTGAGGGGCCCAAAACTGAACACAGGAGATTCGAGGTGCGGCCTCACCAGTGCCGAGTACAAGGGGACGATCACTCCCCTAGTCCTGCTGGCCACACTATTTCTGATGCAAGCCAGGATGCCATTGGCCTTATTGGCCACCTGAGCACACTGCTGGCTCATGTTCAGCCGGCTGTTGACCAGCACCCCCAGGTCCTTTTCCGCCAGGCAGCTCTCCGGCCACTCTTCCCCAAGCCTGTAGCGTTGCATGGGGTTGTTGTGACCAAAGCGCAGGACCCAGCACTCAGCCTTGTTGAATCTCATGCAGTTGGCCTTGGCCCATCAATCCAGCCTGGCCAGGTCCCTCTGTAGGGCCTTTCTACCCTCCAGCAGATCGACACTTCCACCCAACTTGGTGTCATCTGCAAACTTACTGAGGGTGCACTTGATCCCCTCGTCCAGATCGTTGATAAAGATATTAAACAGAACTGGCCCCAGTACTGAGCCCTGGGGAACACCACTCGTGACTGGCCACAAACTGGATTTAACTCCATTTGCCTCAACTCTTTGGGCCCAGCCATCCAGCCAGTTTTTTACCCAGCGAAGAGTACTCCCGTTCAAGCCACAAGCAGCCAGTTTCTCCAGGAGAATGCTGTGGGAAACGGTGTCAAAGGCCTTACTAAAGTCCAGGTAGACAACATCCACAGCCTTTCCCTCATCCACTAAGTGGGTCACCTTGTCATAGAAGGAGATCAGGTTAGCCAAGCAGGACCTGCCTTTCATAAACCCATACTGACTGTGCCTGATCCCGTGGCTGTCCCGCACGTGCTGCGTGATGGCACTCAGGATGATCTGCTCCATGACCCTCCCCAGCACCAAGGTCAGGCTGACAGGCCTGTAGTTCCCCGGATCCTCCTTCCGCCTTGTAGATGGGCGTCATGTTTGCTAACCTCCAGTCAACTGGGACCTCCCCGGTTAGCCAGGACTGCTGATAGATGATGGAAAGTGGCTTAGGGAGCACTTCCACCAGCTCCCTCAGTACCCTTGGGTGGATCCCATCTGGCCCTATAGACTGGTGCGTGTCTAAGCGGTGTAGCAGGTCGCTAACCATTTCCACTTGGATTATGGGGGCTTCATTCTGCTCCCTGTCCCTGTCTTCTAGCTCACGGGGCTGGGTACCCTGAGAACAACTGGTTTTATTAATCAGTTTCTCATTACAATAATGCTCTTCTGTTATAGTGTTTAGCCCTATGAGGTATGACATGTTTATGGTGGACATTGTTCACACAGTCCTTTACTGGCTCAATAAAATTATAGCGTACTTTGTCTTCCTACATCTGAAGGGCTGACAACACATTTCCTGAAAAAAAATTTGTGAATTATAAATTATTTTCAACCTAAGCAACAGCAACCAACACAGTATGACCCAGATTCTTCTTTCTCACTGCTTTCAATTAATTCCTTGAAAGCTTACTCCTAAGCTTGGAATAGAAGTATCAGGCTGCATAGGTTTGCAATAAAATCTTTAAAAACGCATGAAAGAAAGCCTATTTGTCCATCATAAAAGCTAAGTTGTCAGACAGCTGAGTTCATTTTCAGCACTCATCACCTGTTATATACTTAATTTTATTCTTTCTTTTTATCTCCCTTCCTTGACTCCCTGTCTACCTAAGAACAATTTAATAGAGATACAATGTTCATAATCAGCATTTAGCTGACATTTCAGCTGAATTCCAATCCACAGCATTGTTTTATGTTTATTCCTTAATTCATCCTCTCAGAACATTTCCCATCAAGCACTGTGTAGGTCTGGTATTACAAGCAAAGAGGCTGTCAAATAGCAAAAGTGTCTGTTGCAGTGCTGATGAATTTGCTCCTATGGAATATGGAAAAAATAGAACTGCACAGACAAAAATAAAAGAGAATTTAAAGGTTACAAAACTTAGCAATATTAAAGCATGTTGCTTCCATGGAAGGATATTTGTTAATTTATTTTCCCATTCAGCTATTAATTTTTGTAATGCCAGAGCCTGCAGCACAGAAGAACAGGGAGATCAGATCTCCCACTATAGATGTTTAATTTGGGCGTTGAAATGCCCAAGGTTGGGTCTGGCTCCTGGGAATGCCTAGGCAATCAGCTTCCCTGTAGCTGATGGGAAGGGTCAAAAGTTTCTGAAATATGGTGCATACAGCTTGCCTGAAATGCCTTTGGCAGGCATTGCAGAGGGACCCTGAACACTTCTGCAAACTGGCTCTCAATTTAGCTTCTCTAAATAGGAGTCTTGGGATTCAAACTGCTCGGATTACTTGGAAGGTTTGGCAACCAAGGACAGAAATAGTGGCATTTCCCACGCCCCCCACAAAACAACCTCATGGTTTGAACATCATTGATAAAACAAGAGAGCTGTGACTGAGTTGTACTCAACTGAGAAAATCCAAATATTTTGGAGGAGAGCATGAAGTACCATACTTTGATTCATAGTACCAGAAAGATAATAAAGATCATGACAAGCTCTTCAGCTCACCATTCTGTGAAATGTGCTGTCTTTTGGTTCCACCTCTCAACACTGAATGTGCATCTCCTTCATGATCCCTTAATTCAAAACACATAAGCAGCTCCTGAGAAAAGGACCTACATACATATCTCCGAAATTGCATCCACTAGATCATGCTACAAAACTTCTTAAGCATTCATGAGAAACTCTGTATAGGTCCCATGAGAACTTCTTAGATGAACTGTACTAAACCTAGGTGCCTCCAGAATCCAGCAGTCTCAGAAATTAGGAAATCTGAATCACATTTTTGAACCTCTATCCTGTCATGGTATTTTAAGGTCCATAGTAACCATAAATGCAGTCTATTATACTTAAGAGCTGGCATGCCCACATCATACAACTACAAAGAATCCCTTACCTTGCTCTCTAGTACAAAGCTATGATAACAATGGGAACACTTCCCTCCTACAAATGCAAGCGATCTAATTTAGTCTCTCTTTCTAATCAATCTTTACGAAGTTATTTATAACAAAGGCAACTAAATTATTTAAACCAGGATTAAATTATTCACCCCATCTTTGTTTTTTCCATCTAGTAATACAATTCGGAATTGTTGCCACTTTTATGAACACTTTTCAGCTTGCCATTACAATTAGACACATTTCTCTGAAGTTGCTGAGCCTATTGCTCAGCATATATAACTAACAGTAGAAAGAGAATATCATTACCCACATTCACTACCAATAAACTGAAAAATATTTAAACAATGGATACTGGCACTTTAACTCCATTTCTTGCTACAGAACTGAGGCATTCAAGAGCAAAAATATTGTACAGAATATGTGGGCATCTGTAGCACTGGAAGAAGTGGGTTTGCATTCGTACAAGTGTATTTGAATGAAAATACAACACAATCCTTTCTGTGATAAAAAAGAAATACGCTTATGACAAAGTGGACTGGCACAGTAGCAAACATTATAACTGTGTATTGAGTCATTGTACAGTCATTCATGCTAGTAGAGGTATCTTGCCACATACACGTGCAAGACAGGTTTTGAAAGTAGTTACCTCAAATTAATGTGCCCTTATGTTATCCTCAACAATGGATTAAAAAATCATAATAGAGAAACATAGAAAGGTTCTAATGCTGTTCCTTTAGTCCAACAGACCTGTTTGAATGACTGCTCAGCACCCAGGGGCCTTCAGTTAATGGCTTGGATCAAAGATGGTGGAAGCAACACATTCAAAGGCTACAGTACTGTTTTGAAAGCTTTGCAAGATCAAGTTGAATTATACTTGAAATGTTCACACATATAGAAGACAATACTTTAAAATGAAATATCTGAGGATAATAAAAATGTGACGAGACAGAGAAACCATGCGTTTCTTTTGTATTCTGAAAAATAATGTATTGAAGAATAAAGTTATACAGGTATATGATGAAAGCATTTGAGAGATGAAACCCCACAAAATCTTTAGTCACTGGCTTTAGATGCTGTATTTGCCTGAAGCATTCATACTTACTCCAACCAGTGTTCCGTTCTTTTCTTAAACAATATTTTCCCAGTGTACCAGACATGAAAACCCACCCACTCAAATTTCTTCAGTTTTGTATCTTCCCTTTCTGTTGAGCCAAAAATCTGTCCTGTATTTCTACATTTCCAATTTGCTTAATGAGAGGTTTTATCAAAACAGCTAACTCCTTCATCTGCGGGAATAGTCTGAGATTAAGTTTTTGTCAGATATTGCTTGCATCCACAATTAATTTGCCACTGAAATTAATGCAGAAATAATATTGTGCCCACCACACACAGCTATAGACCCAAGTTCCCTTGTATTTACACACACTTTAATCATAAGTGCTCTGGTTTCCTTGTGTTGATTAGAGGACTGGAAACCTGAGTACCAGAAGGAAAGAAAAAATTAGAGTTAATGATCCAATTTGTCCTTCTACTTACACATCTATAAATCAAGAGTAATTCCACTGACTCGAGCAGAATAACTAGGAACAAGATCTGCTAAATGCTTCTGGATTTTCTCCCGCTAAGACAGACAAAGGAATAGAGTTACTGATGACCTTCTCCAGAGACACCTCCTGATCCTAGATATCTTACTGGATTTGTTCACACAAGTATCAATCAGCTATACTTCTTTACATATTTGCCAAGCTTTTTAAAAGTAATTAAGAAACTCAAGCACAAAAGTTTCTATTCTATATCTATTGGAAGCAGGCAACCTGATAATTCAATGGATCTACTGAATTACCAGGTAAACGGTTTAAGGAATATAAAGATGTTTAGGATACTAAACGACTTCTTCGCACAGATCTCTCAAAAGAACAAGGTGGAGACAACACACACAACCACAGGTTTACGAAATGTTATCTTTGAAGTAAAATGATGATACAAAAGTCAGCATGTTACCTTTGCCTAAATAATCTTTCCAGGCCAGATACTCAGCTTCCTCCCTTTACTGATTTGGTCGGTCGGTCAGTAGTTCCACTGACATGAGAGAAGCATCTCCCTGTTGCCTCTGGTAAGGAAGCATTCCTGTGTTTTGTGTTGTTTAGAAAACTGGGTATACACACTGAACATGTAAATCAAGTTTCCCCTTGGTGTTAATATAGCTTAAAAAGAACAATTTCTTGATGTTCTTCAACTATGTAAGTAGAAAAAGCACTAAACAACTTTGTATGGAAATCGACAACTTTGCACCTCTTTGGATTACAGAAGGAAGGTAAAAATAAATATATTAATCTTTGCAAGCAAAGATACTACAGATTACAATGTATTTCATAATTGACAGTCATGAATTGCAGCAGCAAAACCAGCCGCAAACAGGATACCTCTCAATGTAGTCCTTAGTTCTGCTTCCATAGATCTCTTTCTGTCATCACAATTTGGGACTTAAGCATTATTCTTTAACAAAGCAAATAACTAAATGGCTCCTACCTGGTATAGCTGGTAAGACTCCAGACTGTAATATTGCTGTTCCCTAAAGAAAACAGAAAATTTTAGAATGAAAAATCTTTACAAGAAATAGAAAATTTACAAAATATAGGAAGAATGGCAGAGAAATCAGTTCACCATCACAAGCGCTTAACATGTAGTTTTAAAATCCAGAACAGAAACAAAGGTGTTCAGACCTAAATGTGTTCAGAACATGCATAAGTTGCAAAACCTTTCTTAGTAAAGGCTAACTCACTTGACTTGGGTGCTTTGCAACAACTGTAAGAGGCACAGTGAAGCTTAGCACTATTAAATCAGTCTTGAATTAAACAGCAAAAAGCAAAAAAATTTGATATTCAGAGGCAGATGAGACCAAGTTGGAGTAATGTATGTCAATTAAGGCTGTGCATATATTTGCTTAAAATGGTAGGTGCTGCGAACAGACCAAACCTGGTGTGCTTCTGACTCAGCTCCATAAACCCAACATATTTTAGCCTTGAATTCAAACTGCCTACAAATCCCACCTGTGACATGAGAGTCTTTCAAGAAAAGCTTTGTGCCATCTCAGATGCTTCACATTGCCCATACCATGTTGATACAACGGCAGCTAGAGCACATCAAAGCAGTCAGGCATAGAGTACCAGTGCCTATTCACACTTAAGAGTAAGCGTGTTCCAAAACATGCTTGCAGGCCAGGTTTCTCCCCAGCTATACTCTTTATGTCATTCAAAGCTGATCTGGAGGACACTCTGGCACTTCCATCTCCAGATGGTATCAAGGCTGCTCCTGCACTGCAACATCAAGGTAGGCTGTGAAGTCAGTCTGGTCTCTGCTACTGACCACCATACTGCCAAAGAGATCTCTCTTATTTCTGTGACCTTGGTGAGAACAAGAATTCATCATCATGATCCATTCCTTTTGATAAATAAATGTGTCTTCTGGACTTTGAAGGAGAAAAACGCTATATACCTATTAGAGCTGAGCAATAACACTGCTTAATTCCAAAGCAATAAAATTCCATTTTATATAACACCTGATAGTAATTTTCTTCACCTAAATACACAGACTGGTGACCTCTGATAACTCTTCATTTCCTGTACTTTCTTATAAAGTGGTGGCTTTTCGGACACACTCAGGACTTTACATATACTTTACATGTATCTTCCCCCTATGCAGGCACTGTGTTGACTTCCCAAAACTTCTCAACAGAAAACAAAATAGATTATTTACTTATTATCCATGTAGAAGTTCAAGTCATACTAATTCCTGCACAACATTTTCTTAAGGCGAACATATTAAGACGTAAAGCTCATTACATGTGACGATCACGAAAATCTGTCAGAGCTGTCAAATAGATCCAACTTCAGTTAAAGTGGGTGGAAAGGCTTTTTTTGGCTTTGATGGACCTTGCAATGAACCAGAAAAAGATTAGGAAAGATTATACCGATTCTGTTTCAGCCAATAAAATATACAATAGAAGAGCTTAATTGGAAAAATTGGGGTAGGGGAGTGGTATAAGATTTTTTTTTTTTTAAACACAGTTTTAATCTGCAACACAGAACAACTTTCAACATAGGGAAATAACACACAACATAGGGGATGTTTCTGCCTGATCCTATTGCAAGCATGGAATCTACAGCTTCAGTATTTACTTGAGCTTTTATGCTAGCTGAATATTTTAATATAAGAGACACTGAATTTGAGCAACTGTTTAGAGTAGAAGTAGAACGGAGGGGGAGGAAATCAGAAACATGGCCAAGATTTCATTTCTGAAACGGAAAAAACATCCCACAACATTTCAGAAAAAGAGGATTTTATTAATTTAAGCATAGTGGATGTTATTTGTTTCTATAGTTACTGTGTGCCACCACAGAAGTTGCTGCTTTCATTTAGGGAATATGCAGAAGTATCTGCACAGATAAAGGACAGACAACTTTAGAGTCCATTATAAGCAATATTCTGCATATTTAGGTAAAAATATTTTCCATTACAATAGAATTTCTATGAATTTTTTGTCACTATTATTTACAGCAGACTTGAAAAATGCTTTTTTCCTGCCCCCAGTAATTTATTAGGGGTTTACTAATACAGAACGTCAAAAAATAATTTTCCTGACTTTGGTTATGTCTGTGGATGTAAAGCAGATTATGCTGCCTCTGAAAGTAGCATCTACTAGCTTACTTAATGGAACAGAAAGTGGCAGACTGCAGCATTGAAACGCATAAAAATCAAATCTTGCTAATGAGAAAGGATCTCACAGCTTTCTGGCAACTTTTTTTGCTTTTAAAAACAGCATATTAGATTAGATTATACTTGACAAAGAAAGATGCAAAAAGGCAAATAGAAGTTAGATGTGTGAAATTACATCAGATGTGGGACACATAAAATATTGACATTATAGTGAATGGATGAAAGACAACAAATAACTAAAAGAATCAGATGTGATTAGATAAAAAAAGTCTGAGATAATAACAAAAATAAAACCAGTCTTGTGTTATCAAGTGATTTTTCCAGACTATAAGGTTGTAGTCTTCATTTCCATTTCAATATATCATATTCTATTATTTCTGCAACTGAGGCCTCCTGCTGCAATCCTTTGTAAGAGAGAGACTTCACTAACTTACAGTGGCTACTGCTAAGGCAACTCAGTAGAAAGAATGGTATCAAAGATTTAAAAGCCCTTTTTAAACTCTACAAAACTCAGGCAAAACATGCTTTTGTCTGTAGGAGAAACTTTTTAAATTATTATGGCATAATGTACAAACGCAAATGCATGGTTTTCAAATGCAAACTATAATACATATCTCAACCTATCACACGATTACACCAAAGAAGAAAAGGGGTAAGTGATCTCACTCAAATAATATGCTTTTGTTATGCCTGCTAGAATATTCAGACAATAACTAACAAAACGAGTATCTAAATCCCACGTCTCATAATATTGCTCATAAATATCAGTTAAATATCTTTCTAATGTAGATTCTTTTATCTGTGACCCAAGAGCTGAGTGCTGAAGTATGCGACGCATGGTTGTTAGTTCAAACAACCTCACCACTACAACACCCCCAGTAAATGGATATGTACCACTTGTATATCACGCATCATGAGCTACATGTCCAGGGCTATTTTAACTCTGGTAGTGATCTGGCTGCTGTCAGATGACATTCATTTTTGATGTTCTGCTTCCAAATATCTTGGGTAGGGTTCAATGATAGATGTTAGGAGAACCCACTAGTTTGATATGCTGGATCATTATTCATAGATTAGCTCTGTTGCCCTAAACAGCTAAAAAGAACCTAAGGCTTGGCATTTATTTCTGTGTGTGCAAATAACCATCATAGTACATAATCCTTTTTACAATCAAAATGGAATTATTTCCCACTCCCCACCCCATGTATATTTGGTATATCTTTGTCTTTCTCTCCCCTTTTTTTTTTTTCTTTTAAAGTTTCATTTGATTTCATTCAAAGTTTCATTCACTTGAACTTTCCTGAAATATATGATTTACCAGACCAGTTCTCATTTAAAAAAATTACCAGGCACAAATACTGTTCCATATAAGGAGCAGCATGCCTACCTTTCTCTATGTACTCAAATCACTGTCCATGGACTACATATCCAACCCTGCTCCGCTGCTGCTAACGGGAGCTTTAGTCTCTGGACACAAGATCAGCCCCAAAGTCCAGATCTTCCAGTACAATCTCCAAAGCAAGGAGCAAAGATTACTGTACTATCCAATTTCCTGTTGTTGGAAGAAGTTTGCCAGATTCATAGTGACAAGAGGGATCATAACTGCTTTGTAAGCTCATCTCTGTGGTGTAAAAAAGGAGCCAGGATCTTATGAGTCAGATAGACAGAAAAAAATGAAGGAAAATATTGTCTTAAGACAAATCCCTCCCATTACTGACTCTAAGGGCAGGAACTGACAGATAGTTGTTCCATATAAAACATGTATTTTCAAAGAACCAAAATATTTTTGTTTCATATTTTTAATCCTAAAAAGGAGGAAACCACACTTCCAAGAAAAAGTGGATCAGCTTCTGTAGGTTGTAATGCTGAGCTGGGCTCCATCATCACTGGCAAGAGGAATGAAATGCCATTTGCCTGATAACTGTCAACATTTCAGACACACCTCATCAGTCACAGCTTATGTCATTCCCTTTGTGTATCTTCAGAAATAAAGCTTTTCTTTCAGCTCATCTCAGTTTGGCACCTTTTTATAGCTCCATTATTCTGAACCTAGTAAGGGTTAGAGTTCTCAGCACAGGAAGGACATGGCCCTGTTGGAGCGGGTCCAGAGGAGGCCGCAAAAATGATCAGAGGGCTGGAGCACCTCTGCTATGAGGAAAGGCTGAGAGTTGGGGTTGTTCAGCCTGGAGAAGAGAAGGCTCTGGGGAGACCTTATTGCGGCCTTTCAATACTTAAAGGGGGCTTATAAGAAAGATGGGGACAGACTTTTTAGCAGGGCCTGTTACGATAGGACAAGGGGTAACGGTTTTAAACTAAAAGAGGGTAGATTCAGACTAGATACAAGGAAGAAATTTTTTTACAGTGAGGGTGGTGAAACGCTGGCACAGGTTGCCCAGAGAGGTGGTAGATGCCTCATCCCTGGAAACACTCAAGGTCAGGCTGAACTGGGCTCTGAGCAACCTGATGTAGTTGAAGATGTCCCTGCTCATTGCAGGAGGGGTGGACTAGATGACCTTTAAAGGTCCCTTCCAACCCAAACTATTCTATGATTCTATGATTTTTAGGTGTCATTTGCTTTATCTAAGGACATGTATGAAGTTTTGCCCCAGTCCAGGTCCTCAGGCTGGAAGAAGAAAGGCTCAACATAAACAACAGCTCCCAGATTATTCTTGTTGTGAAAGATGAATTCATACTCAACAGTAACAGAAGCAACTATTTGCACTGTGAGATTTTTATTCAGCACATAACAAAAATGCACTCAGAAACAGAGAGAATGGATTGCGACTTTGGTCAGCTGATTAATTTTCACGGAGAATATGATCTAGATTTTTTCTCCTCTCCATTTATTTTAAAGCTATTGTGCAGTATCAAGACCATACAAAACATCCAGTTTTTCAAGAGAAAACCATGAAAATCATGACTCAAAATCCAGAAGATGGTCCCTCAAAAGCAGGAACGGTGAAGCACACTTCTCTAACAGTGAACAAACACTTCCATGCCTGCTGTATATAGCTGGTGGCCCTTCATCACAGTCCCCCAACTGCTTCACGTAGTTTGTATGTAGAGGGAGGCAGCAGATTACAGGTACATTATATAGTTTATGACAGTAGTATCTTGAACTGTCAGCAACTTCACAAAGGAGCAAAGGACACAATGAGAAATTCTGGATGAAGATTTTGAAACTAGCATCACACAAAGAGGAAAGTGCCAATTGCTTTTAGAAAATGGAAAAGAAAAATTCTTGAACATGTCCGAAGTTCTGCAAAGCTCAGATATTTCAGCAAAAAGAAACCAGTCCCTAATGAAACTGATAGTTAAGGTACTTTCCTCATGAGGATTAAAAGACTATGACTTATTCTTGGAGCAAATCACCAGAAAACCTTGAAGTTGGAATGCTTAGGCTGCCACAGGAAAAAAAAATGTTCCCAGGAAAGGTGAATAAATACAGACACATGGAGCAACCTTCAGAGGTCATCTGCTTTGATGGGCTGTTTCACAATGCCCAGCAGCTGATCAGGTTCTGAACAAAAGATACAAAATTATCAAATGTTATGATTCTTTGTAACAACTCCAAATGAAACAAACTCCTGTCCATGGCATGCTTCAGGTGCAGGGCTCCGATTTCAGCCACAAACTTCTGATTACTCAGCTTCATCTGTTGCAAGCCAACTGTCAGCTTACAGAAAGATTGCTGAAGTCAGTTCAGAAACATCTCGGTTTCTCAGCCAAGCCCAAACAGCAGCTATTTTCTGAAGCCTGAAGCTGGTGATTTCAGTGGCACTGGCAAGCCGTGCTCTGTGTCACATTAAAATACGCCTCCTGGAACCTGTGGGATAATCACAGCTCCACTCATCTACAAGTTACAGGTGTTGTTTAAACAAGAGACAAGAAAGAATGAAAAGTATTATTTCGTTCTAGTCCAGATTTGTGTACCCAGCTTCTATCTCTCATGTTTTCACAGAGGAACACTTCGGTTGTGATTTTCATATGCTTCTGTTGAGAGGGGCCTTCTGCTTCTTGCTGTGGGCTTCCCAGCCACCCGCAGCCACGAACCGTCTCTCACCCAATCCAGAATACGACCATCGGCATCAGAATATGACCATTAGCTCCGAAAATGACATGCCTTCCTTTAGCATACTCTGAAACTGTCCACCAAAGGGAGAGAAAGAAAAGCTGGGCTGAATCCTCTGCCACAGCTACCATAAAAGCCAGTACCTGGACCCAGCTGCCCAGCCTCCACCCTGAGACAGAGCTATCGCCAGCTGCCAGCTAGCAGAAACAGCCCTGAGATTCAGACGGTAAGAGTCGTGGTTGCAATGCTGAAGGGTCAAATTTCAAGCTCTGCTACTGATAATATATGGGCATCGGTGAGCTGACACAGCAACAAGGAACACGATTTGCTCTTGTCTTTTGCTTTTCAAAAACAGACCTAGAATTTCAACATACCGAAGAGTCACACTAGGAGCGTATTGAACAACTGGACTGTAATGCAATTATGTGGTCACATATCATTTTTTCCACAGGACATCTGTCTCATTCACTGCACGAGAGGGACACATGTGTGGGTAAAATCATGATGGCATGAGCAAACTGTAAATCTGTCAATTCCTTAACAGTGAGGAGCTTAACTTTTCAACCTAAATAACATCCTTTTAACATCACACACATATCTCATCATGTACAAAAGTATTCAAACAGAATTCTAGAGGAAACAGCTCTGCAATTCCATCCAATACATGTAAAACAACTGGTGTAAACACATCAGTGAAGTTTGTGTCTGTTTCCAGGCACTATTACAAGTCAATCTTGCATACTTCTAGGCTAGACAAAAAACAAAGTCAAGAGCACGTACAGCTGCCCCAATGCAATAACACTCTCCCCAAGTACGTAGCAAAGTCTGAAGGCACACAACACCAAACCATCATAAACTGTCCTAACACCAATATCAGCTAGACAGCTTATGGTTACAGATAAATGCCCAAAACCACAATAACTTAAGAAACATAAATAAAATAAAGATACTCTGCCACCTTGCTCGAATACAGATTTTGGTTACAATTTTTTGGACTAATTTCATGAGGTTTGAGTTTCTCATGGTTCTTCAAAAAAATTGGTATAATGGTTCCAGATCAAACAAAATTACTAAATACTTTTGTGAATTTGAGAGCCTGTCCTCCTCAAGCACAGGTGAAAATCAGAATCACTAGTTTCTATACAGGTAGAAGCACTTCATTATTTCATGGAGGTTTTGTAAGGGCAGATAGAGTGACAAGCTGCAGAGAGAGATACTGCAGTAACAAACCCTCTAGGTACATCTATATAAACATCTCAAATGAAAACGTAGACACTGATGGTTATGAGTATTACTGAACAGATGAACTCATCTAAGCTTCCTGACAGACCTCACAACACAAAGACATTGGAGTATGATCAGAACATTTTTCCCTCCCAGTTCATGATACAGGAGGACTTTCACAGCAGGAGCCACGACTGGGCTGAAGAATTCAGCCAGCCAGAAGAAATAACTAGGCCAGACATCGCAAATTGCCTCTGAGACCAATTTTAATTCAATGTATTTGATAAACATGGGCAGAATTGGTGCAGAAATTAGAAGGAAGGAACTAAAAACAATTGTTCACAGAAAATAAAAACACCATATGCAAATGTCAAAGGGTATAGTCATCAAACATGACAACTGGGGCATAGCATCTCCTCATTTCAGAGCACAGAACCCTGAACAAATACACCTGTGAATTGATGCCAGATGCATAATAAAACTTATTAACATCAGCCTTCACTGCCTATCTTTCACTAGATGTATCTCATAACAATCATTCTGCCATTCAGGACATGAAAGACTCCTTACACTATTGCCATTAAAATAAACCATCAAATATACTCAGCTCAGAAACAATAACTGCTTTTTCTCCAACTGTGAGATTCCTCTTTGGAGATATTCAGGTCTAAGATCCAAGGCAGATACCCCTGATGTAACCTGAAGTTCAGCATATCATATATTCTTAGGGCCAAAATAAAGACGGCCAATTCCTCCAGGTAATAAGAATCACCTACGTTGTTCCCCCTGACTCCTCAGTTGAGCTGTCACGATTTACAGGAGCAGAAGAGCTGTTCTGAAATTTTATGAGAAGGAACAATTTTTAATTTAAGACACCCAGCAGATTTTCTAATTCAAGCTAGTGTTGTCAATTTTTTAGGGATGTTTTCATAGCAACATTACATTCCCTTTTCCCCTTTTCAGAGCCTTGTTCATCTAGGCTCCTGTTAGTTAAACCACCTCTCCTAAGGTACATACAGAAACTCCAGCTATAAATGCTTAAGCAAGAGAGTTCAAACACAAATTGGTCCTGACTGTTGAAGGTTCCGCAGCACACCCACAGCATTCCTTTAACCATTCACATTTTCACAGGTGAACACGACTGCTGTTATTCAGCATGCAGCTGAATAATAGCGTATACAGTAGCTTTAGCCATGCAAAAAGACAGGATGTGTTTCTCTTTTAGAAGTGGTAAGGCCTTTATGAATAGACAGGTGTTTATGAACAATAAAAATCAACATTAACTATAATAGGTTATATATTTGTATTCTTATAGAAAGACAGTAAAATTGCAGGCATCTGTGCCTACAGCTGTAATTTAGCATGAAAAGAAGATTATTTTAAACTGAATTCAGTTCTGATAACTGGGGGAAAAATAACTTTCCTGTTTACTCAAAAAAATCTTTTTCTTTTTTTTTTAAATAGACACTGGCATTTCTGAAGTCCTGTCAAGTGCAATGGAAACAAAGTAATGTGCACAAAGTCAAAGAGGCTTCAATTTCATGTATTCTCGCTTATATTCCATATATTCGAATTTCCAACAGGGGGTAGCATTACACTACTCCAAGAACATTTGATATTTAAAACACACTCAGTTTCCTCACATTTGCTACTCTGAGCTTCCTTGTACAACAGATCTGTTAATTTCCACTCATTCTGCACCAGATGAAAACCACTGAAGGCAGAGACTCCAGCAAAACTACCGTACCACTGAAAATAAGGCTCAGATGGGGCCCCAAACGGCTATGAATAACAGCAGACTTGACTCTGCTGTGCCGATAATAAGCAGTTTGGTGTTCTCATCTCATTCTTCTTGCTCAGCATGTTAAAGAAACAGAAGAGGCAAGGTGCACAGACTGGATGCAACATGTGGCATGATTAACTTTTTTTGAATTTTAAAGTTCACAAGACTGTGCCACCACTGAGCATCTCAGTACTGCAGAAACACCTGCAAAATTAGGAGGGCTTGACAAATGGCAAGTGCTGTTCTACATTTTCTTAGAACAGCACATACAGGTAGAAACAACATAGTTCTGCTGCAGTAGGAGCGTTAGCCCATTTCAAGATTTTAAAGTCCATACAAAAGTACCCATTTAGCAGGAAGCTTGGAGAGATTGAAAATAAACAAAAAGGACAATGATTAACATATACACATATGCACACATGTACTCACAAAGGGATTCAGATATCCTTGCTCTCTTGATTAGCAAAGGAGTGATTTATGGCAAATTTACACCAGAAGAGACACATAAGACAAAAGGTCCAATAATCCATTCATTTCTTGACACTGAGACATTCCTTCTCTGATGAGGAAAGGGAATGAGCTTCAACCAACATGCATAAGAGATATTATACACTTTTCAGTGAAAAACAGCTCTTATGCCACTGTACTGAGAAGTATCCTAACTTATTACAACTACTCTTGTCAAAAAGTTTCTAACAGAAAATTAATTCCACCAATTATACAAAATTGCATAAAGTATCCCTTTTACTCAAGTTTTCTGCTTGCAACAAGACTTTAAATCCAAGACATCTATTCATGAAGAAAAAGGATATTTTTTTTTTGCAAATAAAGAGTTTAACTATGACTCTACAGCTACAGTGACAAACAGTAAATAGAGAAGGGCTGAAATGTGAAAATATTTCAAAAGCTGGCAAAGTGAAATCTCAGATGTTAGAGACAAATTAAACCTACCTCCACAAATTCTTAGAGATGGAGAAAGTTTATGTTAAGTTGTAATTACCATTTTGAAACATTCACCTAGGGACTGCCCTAAGAAAAGTCTGTTCCTTCTTCTACTTCCCCCAAAGAGTGTTGTTCCACAGTGAGAGCTTAGCTTGTGCTTGCACTAAAAATACACTTGGGCCTGTTTTGTAGCCAATGGAGCTATGCCAATTTACATTAGACTAGTTATTTGATTCCTTCCTTCCAGCCCATTCCACATAAAGACATGAAGAAAAGAATCCTTGTTATAACCTGTACATCCTGCTCCACACAAAGAGAGAACTAGAGTGGGCTTAATTATGAGCCTATGAAGAATAAAAATGAAAGCCTTGCAATATCATCTTCACATTCATTTTCCTTCTTTTTCAACCTCACATTTACAGCTAAAGTTAGTCAGCTTCTCCAAGAAAAAAATTATTAACAAGATAATCAATGATCATCATTAGAAAGAAATGGGTGGAACTAGAAGGACAAATAAGGGAGAGAAAGCTCAAAATAGTAAGATTAAGACAAGTGTTTTCCTTTATCCCCAACCCATCACTGAAATTATGGTTTGTCAAAGGTAATGAAACTATAATTAAGCTGCACAGCTTCAAAGGATACAGATACTTAACTATGCATGGGGGCTGCTCACAGGCTTCTCCTATATTGGAGAGCACTGCCATAAATTATTAGGTATAATTATTTCTGTAGTTTTCCAAAGCTTTCTAGAGCAGTTATCTCCATAGCACGTGCGTTCTGCTTGACTTTGTGTCTCAAGGAATGAGATGAATTGGCAAACTTCATCTGGAAATGTTTTCCTAGTGCTACAGAGGGTTCAAGTGTACAGTTACTAGCCCTGATATAGCCCACTTAACACTTCTCTGTCCTTGTAATAAACCAGATCTGGAAAAGGTTTATATTTCCTTAATATTTTCCGGGCTCAAATTTCTTGTACATTCAAAATTGCTTCCAATCAGCATTGAATTAGCAGAGGATTCCACAGAATCCAGACTGCTGCAGAGGATGTGGCTAGGGGAGAGGGAATACAGCCAGAGTTCATGTCCTACTGATTCCCAGCTGTTGAAACAGTCATTTTGGTTGATTGACAGCTGGCTGCTGCAGTTTATACTGCGAATAGCCCAGTATCCTCATGTGACAAGACTTAGGAGCACAAAGTCAACTTTAAAGTCCCTTTTCCATCTAGTCTTTGGACTTGTGTGGGATTGAACTGCTTCAGAGAAGGCCTCGAGGACTGCTTTCTTTCATCTACCCTGCTTTAGGAAAGAAAACATGGACATACACAAAAGATAACGCCAGGGAAGACATACAAGCAGAGCCTGCATGCAGTAAAGGCACTTTACCGCAGCCTAGAATCTGTGTGTAAGACTGGTATGCACTCACCCTGTCCTGGCTGTCATTTATCATATGGATCGCATTAACAGTCACTTGTTTTGATCTTATCCCCATCCTGCCCAAGGAAGCTCACTCTAACTTTTACACACACACACAAATTACACGTTGTCACAGACACATTGAAGCATCAAACTTCATTGGAGCTGAAGCAGAGGGGATGGAAAAGCAACAGTAGCTCCACGTAACATTTTTCCCCACACATCTGTCCTACACTTATGGATTCAATTACTCCCTGAAGCAAGTTAGAGTTTTTCAAGGGACCCTTCCACAGTCAATATGTTACTGCTCTAGCAAGGATGGCCAGTATGCAAGAAGATCCTTCCCTCCCTAATTTAGGAATGGAACAGAAAAGGCTGTTTGCAACTAGTAAAAAGCTGGGTAAAGAACATTTTTTACACCATAAAAAAGATTTGCTCAGTTGCTCAGGCACAGTTACTTTAAGGTTTCATTGTGATACTGTGGTTCTGACCCAGAGTTCCTACACTTTGAGCTGAGTTAGCCAGCACCAAAGAAACCCAACAGTAAGTATCTACTTACTTAAGATGGGACAATTGACTAGCTGAAATACTTAACTGCAGATCGTCAGACAGCTTGAACTGCTCCAGAAGTTCCCTGTGGTCATCTGCTCTCACACCTCTTATTGTGGAAGAGCTCAGAGTTTTACCTAATCCCTATTCAGGCAAAATGGCTTTTGACCTCAAAAAAAAAAAAAAAATCAAAGAAAAGAATCATTGCATCAAAAAAATTTGGAAAAGTAGATTTGATACAATATGCCTCTCCAAAAGAATTTAAGAAAACAATACATGAAGAAAACATAATACAATTTTTTTTCTTTTCTTCCTCTGTTGTTACAACTTGGCTTGAATCTCGGTCATATCCTTAAGCATGTTCTTGATATCTTGGTCCTTTGTAAATGCTAAAAAATTGCTCCACCCTCTGGCTAATCCCATGGTTAGAAAGAACTGATTTTCAACTGCCATGTCCTCAGTTGTAGACTTTCTGAATCCACTGAGTGTAAAGGTTCCTGCATTAATAACTTCTTTCCAGTAACTCTGCAGTTCTTGAAAGACACCATTCTTCAAGCTCAATTTCACAGAAAAAAAATTCTGTTGAAATAATGTATTTGGTGCCACTGCTCTGTGATCTTTCATTAAATAGAAAATGGCTTTGAACTGTTTGTTGAAGGTATAAAAATTAGCAATAGACTTCCCAGCATTTAAAAAAAAAATAATCGTAGAGCAGTTGCTCCATCCTGGCAGGTTGATTTTCTTCTTTAGTAACTCTTATTAATGAGTTCCTTTTCTGTCCACAGTTCACTTGAAAGGCAAACAACTTTCTGTCTCTCTCACTGCAGCCTGGAAAACATCACATTTAATATAATCTTTAGCACTTGGGTAGAATTGTCCATATCCAAAGTACTATAGAAACACCATCCCATCAATCCTGACAATAGCCTTGGGAAGTAAACATTATCCAGTTACAGATATTATACAACTAGGTAGACCGAGGTAAGCTGGTCAGAGCCACAATAATAAAACCATAACACAAAATTCCTAGATCAGTCTAAATCTCAAGCTTCTTACCTCTCTTGCACACCCTGGCATTCCCCTCCGATTTAAAGTGAGACATTGCCCAAAACTTTGCCACCACAAATTCTGCCAGGAGTCTGCATTAGGCAACTGGCTTTCTAGCACAGCATGCAGGTTTGTAAGATGCATCCAACACTAAACCAGGCAGGGCAAGAACACCAAAGTTTAGTATGGATTTCTTCTGTATTTCCTGAGGTCCAGAGCAACCAACCCCGCTCTTCCAGTCTCTGCTATGTGGACTTTTGCAGAATTGCCTTTCTTTTCTTCTCTAGACATGTTCCCTAGCATTTCAGCAGAAGCATTCATAACTATGTATAATAAAGCAATACGTAAAATCGCCAGGCAACTTTAAAACAGTCCATCCTGAACACTGTTTGGCAGGCTTTGCTATACCAGAATGGCTTACCCATGTTTTCTAACCCTCCTGCCTATGGGAAGTATTCATTCTGTTCCGAACATATAAATATTCTTCAGTGATTCATTCCTCAAATTGATTTCAGTGTATTTTTTTGTGGAGCAGGTAATAAACAATTTTCTCTTCAGTGGATTTGTTGCCACACCTGCCATTTTCTTGCTAACAAATGTCAAAATCTCATTACCCATAGGAAGATGTTGTTACCCTATTATTAAACTTTACTAAGCCAATATAAGAAAACCTTATTTGCTCTTTATAAACCAAGTAATACAACTTGGCATAAGGTTGCACAGTTATATTAGAAACAGATTAGATTATTAGATTTGCCTATGTCACAACCTCTGCACGACTGATATCTTAAGGATCTAATCTGATTACAAGTCCGTATGGGATATTATCAGCCAGACTGACAGCATTTCCATAGGTATCTTGAAGTAATAAGTATATTGGGCATCTTGAATTACCACAACTAATTCCACTCATGTGTCTTGTCATGGGTTGTGGACAAATTTAAGCACAGTTTGTGTAATTTTGTTGGAACACATTTCATCCTTCTAATTTGCATACTTCCAGTTTTAAGTGGCTCTGTCAAAAAGGGTTGGTAGGAAAGGTCGCACCCCTACTGAGCATCTACTTTCAGTCCTCTCCTCTACTCACAGTGAGCTGCTGTCAACCCTCCAGACATCTCATCCAAATGATTGCTATCCTACTGACACTCGCCGATTCCTTCTGAGCCACGCAATTACTTTGATATCAGTGACTGTTAATCAAAACAGAATATTTTCTGCATAGCTTTCTTTAATCCATGATCTTAAAAGTATAGTGTTGGTAGACATTACAAACATTTTGCAGAAATGCAAGTCAAGGAATTGAGGTTCTTTTAAAGTAACTTTTTTTATGATCTTGCAGAAGGAGAGGAACCACATGGGAATCAAACCTAGGGGTCTTAATCCAGGGCTGCCGCTGGAGTTATTTGCTTCCCTCTGAGTTCAGCTCAATGTAATCCATGCTTTCCTAATCTCTTTTGTGGTTCACTCTGCAGGTGAATTCTACTTTCTCCCTTTTAGAAAATGAAGATAGAATGTGTCTGCTAACACTTTATAGAATTCTGTAGATTTTTTCCAGAAATAAATGGATTGTTATTTAGAAAAAAAGACGACAGAAAAAAAGCCTTCCATTTTCCATTGGCCACGTTCCAAGCAATCTGATGAGTCTCTTTACAACTGGATCAAAAACAAAAACCCCACAAACCCTACATTCCAAAGGAAGTAATTTTTTTCCATCTTTTATTGTCAGACGACTCCTCTTTCAAAACATTTCTTTCTCTCTCTTCAGAAAAGCTGTCGTTCCCAACAGAGGAAGAAGTAGCCATCAGTTGTAGTAATAATAAAAGTTGTTATCCAGCTCGATTATATTTAGGGGAGGAAGTAGATTTTCCCATTTGTTCATGCTTATGTGTATAAAAGGTCAATACTGCGGGTTATCAAGATCTTCACCGACTCTCTGACAGAAAAGTAATCCAGCAACATTTCTATTTAGTACACAAGAATTAATTCTGCTGAGCTAGGTTGTCTACATTCCCTCGTGCAGGAAAGTGCTCTCTTCTCTTGACATTATTAATATCATTTCACTTACCAGTGCTTCTGCGGCAGGCACTTCTTTTCCCATTACAGACCACAGGCTATCTTTTCCACTTAGTGCCTGATCCCAAGAAGTGCCGAGAGCTTAATTCTTATTATTCTGAACTCAGATTAGAACCTCTAGTCTTAGCACAAACACTGTGGGGATTCTTTCATGATAGATGGAGAGTATCTTCAGTATTATTTTTTAGATAAGAAGTAAGGCAGCCTCCTACAGTGCCGAAAGCAAGTTGGATCTGCACAGTTCTGGTGGGATTGCCCTGTCTTGTAGTTTACTGTGAAGTCTCAAATCCAAAGTCATACCCATTAAGTGACCTCCTCCAAGCAAAGCTTTGGAAGAGCCGGGTAACTTATATGAGCCCTTACCAGCAACAGCAAAGTAAAAGGAAGCTGGGTCTCCTCTTGATTATTTGGGAGTGAAGCCTGTTGCCAAGAAGCATAATATTGTACAGAATAACAGTGGTAAACTGAGAAGAAAAAAAAAAAAAAAAAATCTTCCTTCCCCTGTGAACTGCTGATAAGCAACATCTCAACACAGTGCATAAGAAGATCCAACAGCACCTTCCTAAGAGGATGAGAGTTAACACTGTGATAGACTCAGGGTCCTGGCCAAAACTACAAAAAGGAAAACAAAACAAATCAAGCTCTGTGATCAACACTACACCCACCTCTTTTAAGCCCCTTTCCTCTGCCAGTTCCAACCAGAGAACATACTTTTGCTCCAATCTTTGATTTGTACAGTGCTGTGTGCTTTTGTCAGCACAACCAGCTCCAGAAATGACTGCATTTCATAGTCAAGGACAGCAATGATCATGGATTTCTTCTATTTCGGAAAGATGTTGTGGGGAAATTGGTGTTTTTAAAGATGCCTTTGAATCTGTGAAAAGGCCAAAAAGCAACACTACTTTATTGTAAAAATTTCAGAGCCTTTTACAATAACTGCAATGTAAGTAAAATGCCAGATTATGAAATCATTGTCCAGTGCAGTCACCTCATTTAGTGGTGATACATGTTATGGAAGATGCACCTCACTGCAGGTTAATGTATCACAGTCAGGACTTAAAGAAAAACAATTGGAATTAAATCTTAAAAGAAGAGAGCACAAATACAAGTTTTCTAATTCATGCCAAAAGCCAGTAATACCCAGAATCAATGGTCATCAAAGCATATGAGAGCCTCACAACCACACTGTCACTCAGGTCAGTAATACCGACGACTGACTTCCAGATTCCTCTGAGGTGCAAACTGTTCCTGTTGCAGTTTTGACGGTGTGTGTGTTGCCTAACTGCCCAGAGCTCTGGGATTAGAGCAGACATACAAGTAGAAACAATGCTGTGGAAGATGACAAATGCATCCTTCTCAACTGAGAATTTAGACAGCCTGCAGCTTTTTCGAAGGTGGGAGGAAGCATAAAATGTTACATTAATAATGTAAAAAAAAAAAAACCACCAAAACACAACTTTGCAAAGAGATGTAAAAGGTGTATAATTACAAATAATCATGTTCCTATACTTTCACAGAAAGCAGGGAAATAAACACACTGCAAGATAAACACATAAGGTGTTCAGTCTCATGGGGAAAGAGGTAATGGCTCCAACAGAAAAAAAAAATAGCTACATTAAAGTTGTATATAACAATATGTTATGATTTCTTTAGTATCTGTTTTAATACTACATTAGAAAAGTACCTGATTAAAAGCCAAAAAAAAATGAAAACGTTCTCAGTTACATGGATGTGGCAATGCAGTCTGCAGCCACTATTTCTCAAATCTCACTACACAAGTTTACACCTTATAGGCCTTCTCTTTTACCCCTTTCAAAAGCAGCGTCTACAATCAAAGGAGACACATCAGCTAAATCCAGGGTTAAGGGTTCTGTACAGGATTTGGAAGATCAAGGCTATAGTCCCAACCAGTTACAGGCTGTTCATCACCTTGGTTAAATCAGTCCATGCAAGACCACAAAACAGACCTCAGTGCAAGATGTTCTTTAGAGTTCAAGCCCCTTCTCTGCCTGAGGACACATCAGCCTTGCTTCTCTCTAGGCTTAGTCTCTCCCTGGTCTACAATGCACAATGGAAACACAGATATTCATAGTAGCTCTAGATCTACCCAGAGACTCTGCACTCCCAAAAGGCTGCATGTGATTAACAAGCCCTGCAGGGACATGGTGCTACATGATTAAATATACTGAATAAAGCGCCTGCTCAGGGATCACAGTACAGACTTGCACATGCCTTCCCTTAAAGTTGTAATGCAAAAGAAAGTAGTTTCTACAAAACACACTACAAGAGGTAAATTGCCTTTCAGCTAATCAAAGCAACTCCCCACTTAAACCGAGATCCACATCCCCCCAAGGCAGGTACCAGATCTCCCTATATTGTGTAGGGAAGGGTTCTCAGCCACTCAGCGCTGTGGATCCTGCTACCTGACAAAACCCTTCAACTCTTTTGTGCATCGTGACCACAGCATTCCCATACTTCCACTTACTACAGATATACCGGGAGATTCAAAGTTCGAGGCATACCGTTACTGTGGTAGCAGGAACTATACAAATACCTCACAGAGGATTTGGGTAGACCGGCTGCTAATTTGGGACCAGTGTCTCCAAGGAGGTTTTGGTATTTTTAAGTAATCAGCTACAGTAGGTAGCTGAATACCAATACAGGATTGATGATAACAACCACGCACAAACTGACATTTTCTTTTCTCCTCTATCATGGCAAGTTAACTACCAAAGCAGTAATCAAGCCTATATTTCTACATACATAAGAACTCCCACTGACATAAATATGAGTTTAGGGTGAGCTAGACATACATAAAAGTCATTCCTACTAATAGGCACATTTTGAGCTGTCAACAGTGATTTGAGCATAACACTAAGTAGTGTGAAGAGACAGCCATAATCATTCCATATTAATTCAACTCACAAGAAGATGAAGGTCAGGGGACAAAAAGCAAAGCAAAACCAAAACCAGTACTTGTCAGATGGAAAAGGACAAAAACAGTTGGAAAATAATTTTATTTTTCAGACTTCTAAGAAAATTTACAAACAATGATAGTGTAAAAAAGAAGAAACCCTATAAAAAAGGTTGACATTATTTCTCAAACTATAGCATCAAATAAAGTTACAGAGCAACAAGCGTACAGTCAAATTCTATTCATCAAATTAGTATTAGCTAAGTAGTTGAAAATGTAATAAGTCCAATAATAACTCTCTACAGCTTACTCAGAAACCCCATAACAATCCAACATTCTGAGCTTAAAATATACTTAAAATACACAAAGAATTCATCTCTGCAATCATCTATAGCACTGAAACCACCTAGGCAAAAATTACATAGCAAAGGCATACCTTGTGAAGTTTGTAAAGAAGGACATCTTGAGCACACTACAATAACATACAACAGAAAGCAAAACACCCTGCATGCTTGCTTATTAATCCCCAATGTCTAATATGAAATACAATATAGAAATAATAGAAGCAGTATTTAGTGACTTTCTTCATGCTGGTTCTATTCTTCATCCAGAGTGAAACAGAAAGGCTTCCTTGCCCTATTTTCTGTTTGAACCTTGGCACTTTCCCAGGGTATGTTCTCCCTATGTTCATCATCATCCTTGTTATTAGTGGGGCAGGTGGTTCTCAACCAAGTCAATCCCAGTCACGAACGCCACCATGCCTTCCACATATGCATGTCTTCATCCTGCAACCTCTCTCCAACTCTTCCCATGCTGAACTCCAGCACACACAGGCAACATGCTCAAATCTAACCTCAATTTGCCAAAGTTTACATACAGAGCAGAAAACAAACCAACGCTTATATCCTTTATTACTGCCATAGACTTTCCTTTACTCAGGTCACTCACTCACTTTAATTAGTAGGCATTTAAAAGCCATCAACACAATTTAATTAACAGCTTAACTTGAAATTGCAAAGGAAATCCAAACACTGGCACACTAAAGCCTTTTGAACATGAATTTGAATAAACGTGAAAACCTGGTGTCTTCATTAATCCATAAATCAACTCCTTCTGGCCCTAACTGCATCTTAAACATATTCTGTTCAGAGCATAAGGAATAAGAATTATTTTTTAGTTACAGCATGTGGATTTGTGCTTTCACTGAATTCATCATGAGAAAAGCCAAAGACGGTGTCCATTAAATACTGCTGAAGTAACTCATCTTGACAGTTCAGGACAATGTATCAAAAGGTTATTTTTTCTTTCAAAAGTAAAAACAAACCCATGAATCATTCCATTTAATGAGATTTCTTTCACAAATGCTTACAAATGGGTAGGGAAAAAAAAAGGATAAGAAGCAGATGTGCATATCTCATGCTAAAACAGGAGTTAGTAAGAGTGTTGCACCAGTGTTTCGCTCACCAAATTTGTTTAAATATTGACAGTTCCTGAAATTCTTGCCAACTGATATTATTAGGGCAACTAGAAACACCATGAAACTTGACAGCACTTTGCAATAAAAGATGTGGGTGTGTATGTTGTTGGGGTCAACAGGCAGTTAAAGAAGGAGTGGCATAATTTAGCCTTTAATGGCTTTGAAGATATACAATGGAATACTCACTTTCAGCTTCCTGTCTGCCACAGACGTCCAGGGTAAACTTTGATAAATTCATGCCTAAACTGACAATTCAGATCACTAGACCATGTGAGCTAACTGTACCTTAACTAATTCTTTCCTTGCTGCTTATAATGAAGCCATCTTGGAGCTTTCTGATCCCAGACCAGAGCCCTCCTAGGGATCAGTCTTGTGCATTTTTCCCAACTTCTCTCTAACTACAGGCAGCAGACAGAGGAAGCCAGCAGCAGATACACTGCTGTGCACCTCGCTGCCTGCACTGAAGAAAGAAGTGGGAGGCTGAACCTCAGGCTCTTGCATCCAACCAAGCTTTCAGAATTAGGCTAGAGGGCTAGTGAGGGCCTTTGGTGCTGATGGCTGGCAAGGATGGTCTCGGAAGAACACTGATCCTAGTGATCAGTGTAGACACAACTTTGGCCTGTCACACCGGTGCCTCCCTGCCTCCCAAATGCTGCAAGTACATGACAAAGTAACGTCCAAGATGCTGTTACAGAGGCTATACAAGCACCTTAGGCAGACAGCATTTTCTAGTTTTCAGACACGTGAAGACAGTCAATGATGCAAATGCATGAAATAGCTCGTGAGAAGAAAATAATCCCTCAAGTTTATGATTTTTTAATTTTTCTTTCATAACTTACTATACACTCAAGCCCTTTTCATAGTGATTTATGTAATCCCACATGCTCAATGAAAATGTACACACTTCAGTGACAATACTTAATTCCTCAAACAAAAGTCTCTCTTGATGAATCCCTACTTCACACATTCCTTTGACCACTCCATCTAACCTTTCCAGCCTTTCAACAGCTCACCAACACAAACAGCTTTACCTTCTTCTAGTTCAGCAAACACATTCACCAAAAAGGTCTTCTCCAGAATAGGTAAAACCAGAAATATTTTCTCCATGCAATGTACAACTAATGTATAAAGCCTACTGCCATAAAAAGCCAAGAATTTAGCAGTGCTCGAAAAGAACTTATAGGAATATCAGTCATAGTAACAGATACTGGCAAATGTGTTTAGAAAGGCATATGAATCTCCATGCTTCCAGTTTTCAGTCTTTATGTGACTGGTGATCAAAAATATTTTTTCCTGCAAATACACTGTCCTGGTAGTACACCACTAATCAGTTTTTGTACACCTCCTCTAAAGTATCTGTCACTAGCCAGTTATAAATATGATACTGGCTTAGTTGATCTGCTATGGATTGCCATGCTAACTTGACTATCTTCTCTTCCCCCCGTGAGAAGCTTCACTAATCTGGCTTCTTGTGCAAGACTGGCTCAAACTACAATGATACAGAAAAGAAAAACATCAATAAAATAAAAAATATGTATTGTGGTCACCTAAAGAGCAGCACATACTATTTGGCCTCCCTTCTTTCTTCTCTTGAAATACCAGCAGTAAGACAGATCAATGTCCTTCATGGTAAATTACTATATGACAAATTCAGCCCTCTCATGTGCCTGCTTGTAAAGCTTCTGTCTGTCACTGTCAGCCACTAACATACACCCAAAACCAAAATTGGCCAATTTAAAAGTAATGATTGATAGCTTATATTTTTCAGTGTTTTCTTGATCAGGCACAGATTTTGAGGAAACTGGGTGCTAAGCCTCTCAACTTGAGCATAAGCAACACAAAAGTTATTACCAATTCAAATTATAAAGGAAATAATAGTATTTATGACTTGCAACTTAAGTCATTTTAAATTAATCATGCTATATTAAGTAAGGCTTGTTAGCATCTGCTCAGTGTTAGGTATTTACCTTTAGTCCACCACAGATTGGACAGGCTGAAAAAAGAGCTCTGGTCATCCCAAGGTGGGGGCTACATGTGTCATAGGGGTCAGCTGAGGCCCCACTAGGTGGTGACAACTCACTACTTTTGGAGTCTGACACCTGTCCTTGTGGTTTTGTGTCTGACCACCTTGAAACAAAATCCACATATGTCCCATCACTCGAGTCCTTGATGCTTTCTGTGAGTACGGATGAAGGCCTCCCTCTGTCCTGGCTGTGCTCAGGTACCCTGCGTGCTTCCAGGTGTGGTAGTAGCAGTTTTGGGTCACTAGCACCTTGAGGTGACAGGGCCTGGTCCTTGGGTAGCATGGAATCTGCACTCTTCGGCTGCACATCTTTAGAAGCTGCCTGTAACAAACTCCTGGGTATATCATAAATATGTCTGAGAGAGCTGGGAACCTGATACTCTGATCCCACACCTCTCTGGGGCTCACTGTGAGGACAAGTACATAAACTCTGATCCGAAGGAAAGTTCAATGGCAAGCTTAGCAATGATCCAAACTCATCACCGTGGCAAATGTCCAAGCTCCCAGCATAGGAAGAGAAGCTTCCAGAGTAAGAAGAGTGACTACCAGTAGCTATTCCACTGTCAGAAGAGCTCTGACGACCTATTTCCTGTAGCTGTCTGGATCGGAGGGGCTTTGGAGGCGGTTTTGTGGTGCCACGTGCCCCTTCTGGAAGGGTCTTTTCTTCCCCAAGATGAATGCCCTTTGCAGCTGCCAGTCCATGACTCTCTTGAGAAGTGCTGGCTGAAGATTGTTCAGGCCAAATTGTCAACCTGCTCCCAACACTAACATCCGAGTGGCTGGTATCTGAAGATGAGCTTGAAAGACTTCTATCGTCTCCTAGAAAAGAAGAAAACACATCAACCTGTTTAAAACACAATTGACAGAAAGGACCCTGACATTCCATATCTTTTTTGTAAGGGGAACCTCTGTCAGGAAGCCAGAATTCCTGCAATAATTCCTATCCCCACAGGAAAAATTAAATGCAAATAGTATGTTACCTTGCCATAACCCTACCACATTATGGAACCTAATGCATTCAGGGCTAAATTTTTAGAGTTTATGCACCAAGTTCTCCCCTTTTCAACCATATTTTACTTCCGTACAGTTAATTGGTTTTATTTTAGATATTCCTATCTCATATCACAAGGAACAGTCATAAAATCCCATGCTCAGAATACCTGAGGATGCTCTGAAGAAAACCTTGTTACTGGAACCCAAAGCCATACAAGACATTTCCGTGTTTCTATGTGATCTGAATTAACCAAATTATTATCTTGTTTGTACTTTTTTCTCTATTTAAATCTTATCTGAATGACATCAAAATGAATGTTAAAGAGACTGCAAAAATAAAATAATACTTAAGACCGTCCTGTTCTCTCCTGAGCTCTCCTACACTGTACTTCTTCATAATATCCATACCAAAATCCAACCATACATCACTGTAACAAACAAAAATGAGAATACTAGTATTATAAAAATGTTTACATATCTATATACAAAAAGATCTTACGTGATTCATTTATGCACATATTGCAAGAATTTTTTTTCTCACTGATACTTGGAAGAAGGACACTTTTACAGGTAACTACTGCTATCCAAGACAGAAGATGGAAGAAAAAGATTAAGCATTGGCATGAAAGGGCATAAGAACAACACACAAACATCACACAAACACATACACAAAACCAACCAAACAAGCAAAGAAACCCCACTTTCTTGTAGCGGCACACACAGTCCACAATGTTATTTCCTTCCTTCTTAATAAAACCAATGTGAAAACAAAGGCTGACAGCAGGGTCATTTTGTAGGTATTAATTTTAATTAACTTTATTAATTTTAAACCTTGGGCAATAAGTTGACAGATGGGGTAGAAAGAGGAAGGGTCCACTGCAAATTGTGACCTGAGCTTCTGGTATTACTAGGCTATTTCTATTCTCAGGTGTTGAGGGAAAAGTTTAGAACAATTCTCTTGCTCTTTGCGGAATAATTCTTGATATATACTATCACAAAATAGCAATGTTTATCCCGTGAAATCTAATCCTTTCTTTTCCCCCAGTGCCCACTGCATGATGCTGGCCTGTGACCCCTGCGTAAGTGTAACTCCTGAGATTAAATTATACAGCTGTCTAGATGGAAGGCATGAACTACAAAAATATTAGTGTAGTTCTCAGCAACATGTCCAGAAGAAGAAATACATTTGTTAAATAAGAGTTATTCTGTTTACAAAACCATACATTTTTATTGAAAAAATAAGATCATTGAATTTATTTGAAACCACTTCTCTTAGACAAATATTTTAGGCAATTATTTTAGGGGATCCCTCCCACAGTCTTGAAGAAAATGCTTTAAGTATGTAGAGCTAGCTACATGTTCTCCCAGGCAGTGACAGAACCTAGATGTCCAGATTCAGGCAAACGTCCTCCCACTAAACCTCCAGGAACAGTCGTCTTGTTGTAATATTTCCCATGAACACAAATATTTAATTTTCCAATGCAAAACTCAAATAACAGAATACGAAAATCTTACTCTAGGATTCCTCATTCTCTGAGGATTATAACATTCTTAGGAGAATCACGTTATAAATTCAAGTAATCTCAAGCAGAGAATATATACAAAGTTGGGCTACATGTTTTCTAACCAGAGTGACTGATTAAAAAAAAAAAAAAAAAAAAGGCATGCTTCTCTATCAAGTCTCATTTGTTTTCCATCAACCTAGTCAAGTCTAGTAGTTATATGCTAACTAAGAAAAACCTCAAGAAGTCTCAGTGGAATTTTGTCACAAACCACATTACTCAGCACTGTCAAGATTAAAGTAGCCATGGACATGTATGGAAGCACATAATTAAGCTCCTGAGGATCTTCACAGGGCCATTTTTAGGCTTGTAGGCTTTAGAGTCAAGAGCAAAGCAGATGTTTTGAAGATCTAACTTCTGTTATTAAACAATTCAAATGGCAGTTCAGGGCATAGGCCCTTTTACAAATCCAGTGCTAGACACCAATTCTACTTTGACACATAAACAACTCCAGAAGGGACGTGCACAGATACCATCACAAAGAGCAAGAATAATAACACTTGGAACCAAAGCACAGGAGTCCTAGGTTTTACTACAAAAATCTGCTGTAAGCCTGATATGTGAACTACACAAGTCAGTTCACCTTGCAGGTTGGAGTGAGTCAAGTACTTAAGCAGATGTCAAACTTGACGCAGACTGTTCTTTTGACATTGCACATGCACAAAGTCAGTAGGATTCAGCATACTAAAGAATTTTTCTGTGTTAATAGTATTTGATCCAAAACTCGCTCTGCTCAGCTAAAAAACTCCAATCCACATCAATGGACTTCAGACAATGCTGTTAAAGAACTGCCTCACAAGCAACAGCAGCCAAATCAAATACCTTGACCGTTTCTCTATTATTTTTCTTTTAACCTCAGCGTCTCATAATTATATACATGTACATTTCTAAAACCTGGGAAAGAAGGAATACCATTTTTTTTTTTTTTTAATTAAAGATTTTTCTTACCTGCACTGCCCTGGCGACTTGTATGGGACAGCAAGCTCAAGCGCTTTTCTAATTGCAAAGCTTCATGAGCCAATCTTTCTTCTGAGTAGGCTGGATTTGTACTTGGATCTTTAAAAAGGAACAGAAAATAAATAAATAAATAAGAAGAAACATGGAAAATATATAAAAAGAAGGGGAAAAAAAAGACATAGTCTTATGTTAGATACTTTGTTCTTATGATTGAGCTTCTACTACAGGAGAAGAAAAAAGCTGATCAGAAAATGTATGGGACAATCTACCTTCAAGCACATCCTGGAGAAATGCTACATAATAAGTTATAATTTTAAGTGTCAAAAACTTTCAGAGATTATACCCAATATCTGTAAGAGTTACCAACAGGGACAGAATGCAGAACAGCACAGCACCAAAGGCAATACCTACAAAGATAATTAGCATCCAGCAGGTCTAGAAGAGTTGAAAACTAATATGTGACCTCTAAAATGTCTCCTGACTTCACTGAACTCATTGGGAATTTTATCATCGAGAAAGACCAAATTTTTCACCCTACAAATTTACAAATCTACATCATAGACTCACAGTGATTAAACTATCTGATACCTTCCAATCCAGATCACCTGTTTACAAAGACATCACTCTCAAGCTTGATGTTCAAAAGGTCATTAAGTTCAGAAGTCAGAGATGAAATAAGCAACCTGCTGGCTCTCTATGTTTAATACAAGATGAGTCAAAATGGTAAAAACCACTACTAAAATATACTATAGGGGATTTTATGAGTTTTCCATTCCAGCTGAAATTACTTCACTGAAGAAGGCTCCTTCCATTCCAATAGAAAGACCAAAAGTTATACAGAATGTGGAAGAACTTTCGTCAGAAAAATAGACCAGTTTCCTCTGAACCATTTTGTTTCCAACCAGGCACAACAATACAGCCAGGTGCTGGAAATAATCATAACCATTATCCCAAGAGAAATAGTACAGATTTCTTCAAACAGCACTGAGGAGTGTGTCATATTCAGCAGCTGCAAAAGATATGGTCTGCTAACTTGTTCATCATCAGAAATTTCAGTAGTTCTTACTAATTATATGGGGAAAGGAATTAATGACAGATAAAACAGATTAACTTTGCCACAACTGCTGCTTTTGTATATCTGATCAACTGGGTAGTAGTAGCACACCACAAAAACATTTAATCACTGAATCATTTAATAAGGGGGAAAAAAGGATGAAAAGGGCTACACATTGCTGTGGTTGAGTTAGTAAGGTAAAAAATGGTTGAAATGATGAAAGAAAAATATCTTTTTCATTCCAGGTCTTTCCGTTTTAAAAGACTTGGGTTTGATTTTGGCAACACAACAGTCAAAGCAAGCTCACAATCAGGGGAAGGAGCATTTCCAGGTGAGCTGAAGCTCCATGGGAGTCCCTACACCTGAGAAATAAGCTGCCATATTTCTCCTCCCTAACTGCATTCACTTTCTGACCTGCCCTAGATAGATCCAAGTGTGTCACAGGAGCAGAAGTGACAATGCTGAACTTTCTTTCCCACGTAGAGGGGGTTTCCACCTTTAGCAGTCTGCAGTCTGGATGAGATTAGCAGGAAAAGCCAGACACACACAGAGTCCTTCTGTAACAGCATATGTTGGAAATCAAAGATGTTCTAACAGGAATAAGGCAACAATGCCTGTGACAAACAGGGTCTGTGACCTCTGTGTCTCCCAGCTCAAACAGTGCTTGATGTCAGTGCCTGACACCTTCCAAATTTAACTTTAAGAACAGAAAAGAGGACTGTTTGATATAGATTATTTCACTAGGTTTCCATTCCAATTTCCCCTGCAATACAACACATATTAAGCATTGACTAGTCAAACCTGTGTAACTGCTTACTCAAACGAAACCCCCAATGCTCCCATATGGACCTCTGCCAAAGGAAAATACAAGCTTTGGCCACCAGCACCTATGGTGCAACCCAGACAGGTCTATGCAAGGATCTGCGCAATGGCATACAGTGTTACATGCTGCTGCTTGAATCTATTTTTGAATGTCCTCTGCTCCAGTTACTCTGCTGTATCTAGTTAAATGCCCTTATGTCCAAAAAGGTTCAACAAAGATGTTCCACGAGCACTTTGAGTATAAAGTTGGCATAACAGATCAACAGATTAGTCAAACCAAGATGCAACAGACACTAACCCTTCCCACAGCAAAGAACTGCCAGTAGGAAAGATCATTCTACTTTCCTCAGAATAAGATTACTGGATAAATATAGATTTTCAGAATGTTACTAGGGCAAATACACAACTATTAGTTTTTTAGTGACTGATATCCCTCTTACAGACAGCAAAAGATATTAAAAAAACTGGTCAAGCAACTGATCTTGCAAAAATAGCCTATAATACAAGATGGGGAAGTAGGAGGGAAGTTGAAGCAAATCAGTAAGTTTGCATTTCACATGTTCAATTGCTTCTAGAAGCCAAATTCCGTATCAGCTACACAGCTACAGAACACAACAGGTTTCACCCAACAACATGAAATCTCTAGGCATACTGTCTGTCCAACAAGACTGATAATTTTTTGGTTAAACTTCCCCTTAAGGATTGTCTATATATAAAAGGGGTGTATATAAAATTGGGTTCATAGTTATGTGCTGTGCCCAGTTTTGTGGAAGATTGATTAGAAGAATCCTTTCTCAGTAAGTACTAGGAAATATCTAGACAAACAACTTCAAAACCTGCCAAACATATATAGACTTAAAGTCTTAGGCAGTTATTAAACAATAATTGTCCATCAGTCTTACTGAAGTCTTTGATTTGCCTTTAATCTTCTCTGCTAATAAGCAAGACTTCTATGGCAAACACACACAATACTATTCTCCAGGAGCAGTAGATTCTTATACCAGTATTTTTGGTTACAGTCTACCAAGCACTAATCAGGAGGTTTTGCTACAAGATTAGACTAAGGACTGAAGTCACTGGCAGCCAACTTTTAGAGACCAGTCCTTACTGGAGGGCATAACCTATGACCTCCTGTCATATGAGTGTAGAAATATGGCCTAAAAAATGGTAAAAACAAGGGTTTTTTCCAACTTTACTGTTGGATTTGTTGGCATCATCCTATGCCTTGTGCATGCACAATACAAAGCCTCTAAATAACTGTGTAGTAATTTGCCATTTTACTAACTTAGGAGGACAGAAGCAGCATGACCGGTACTGAGACAGCTGTCCAAGGAAGTTCACACAGCTTCTACCCATACAACATCCTACAGTAGCTCCAACAACTCTAAGAGCAATTAGTACCTTCATTTCCCAAACTCTAAACAAATGTGTCCTATAACGTGATTTACTGCCATGGAATCTAGGCAGTTAGATTCACTCAGGTCCTACAATTAAGGAAGTGTTTTACCATTTTCCAAACAAAAATGGATCCCTTGCTATGAAGAAAAATACTTTGTGTGAGGCAATCATTGAAATTTTCTTAAACACTGCTTTCGGGCAAAGGGAAAGGATTACATCAAATTTGGCTGGACTAAAAACGCCTCTGATGGAGATTTTATTTTTATATTACGTTGGTGGATATTCCTTAAAGCCACATCAGCTGCTCATCGTGGGAGATTTTGAATGCTTTGGTAACATACGAATGAAGTGTTACAGTAATTCAAAGCTCCAGGGTTGTTCAGTAAGCACCTGTCAGGAAAAAATGTATTGTATCAAGTTAAGTCAGCAGCTACCTAATATATGCTTGATTGTATGCATCTTTAAAATGCAACATTGGTTAATTACTTCATTAAACAAAGTTAGGTAAGTTAGGCTGAACATCTCTCCTTTCTTTCTTCCTTTGTAACTGTAGGCACATTTGCAAATCAGGCCTGGACCCTCACCTTCATGCTAACATCTCCACACCTTGTAAGATGTCTGGAGGAATGAAAAGATGTCCTAAAAGTTTGAGGAGGATCCACTTGGTACAGATACTGCAGAAGGCAGTCACAGAGCTGTCTTGCAATGGCCAAAGGTGTATCAAGCTTCAACAAAAAGAAAGAGCATCAGATAGATCCTCAGCAAGCAGCACTGCACACTCTCCAGTCAGTCACAAAGCAGCCTGAAAAAGCTTCCAAAATTAAGAGAGAGCATCAAGACTATCAACATTACACTTGGGGTCTTTCCAGCCTGCAGGACTAGACTGTCCAGTAGCCTTAGCCAGATTTAGAGAGTACTGATCTGCCCACTGGTCAAAGATATCACTGATCGGCTGTTGGGCCTTTGCTGTGTTCATGGTTGGCATTCAGGATGAATTTGCTAGTGAAAAGAAGGAATTCAAGTCACACCTGATAAACAAACATTTCTCAAATAATATGCATGCAAATTCAGTATAGATTATAAACCATGCAATCAGTGATTCATTACTCTGTCAATACCTAGACTTCTGTCAAGACAAGAACATAAAATCCTCTGGTCTGTTTTCTAAATATCTTCTCAAGAAAAAAAGTTGCAAGTTGCAAGTAGCCAATTACAGCAATTATCTTCCAACTTGTAGCTGGGGAAAACAAGCCACCCAAAGACATTCTGTCACTCATTTGAGTCCTTTATTTAAAACACTACACTGCCTAAAAACATCGACAGATACCTACACTACCTTTGTGTTCCCACTCAATGCCATATATTTTAAATTTGAGACCTGATCATGCAGCCTTTAACAAATCAAAACCTCCAGTCTGCTAATGGAGCTACCAATAGGGGTATTTTGGTTCAATTTTGCAAAATTAACGGACTCCCAAAATAAGTACCACATAGTAGTAAACTGTAAAACATCTAATGTTCTTTTCCAATTTATTTTGGATGTACACATAATAGAATTATTTTTATCATGAGATTATTCACATTCATTCGATACCCATTTCCAAAAAGTCACAGAATAATTCAGGTTGGAAGGGATCTCGAGAGTTCTCTAGTCTGACCTGCTGCTCAAAGCAGGTCAGCTATGAGACATTAGACCAGATTTTGATACTTTGCAATGGTCAGTCAAGTTTACGAGTTCCACTGCACAGCTTTTTCATTACATATTTTATAGATGACATAATAAAATACATACAGTAATCACATATCTATGTTATAAGATCACCAAGCTTTTAAGAAAGTAAGGTATATTTTTTAAAACTAGAGTCCTGTAAAGAAGATGTGAATATTGTACTTGAGCAAATGTCCCTTGCACATGCAGTTTACAAACTCCTTTTGGATACCGGGCAGTTTACATTTGTTTAAAGAATCACTATGGGAAGTAAAAGTAAGAAAACTGGTCATTTTCCAGTCCTCTTCAAACCAGTCTCTATCATTTCTTATTAATTTCATGCTAACATTTAAATATTTTAGCATTCCATTTAAACATATAGTTGAGCTGTTTGTACATGAAGCCACTGGCTTCATTCATTACCCTTTTTCCAAAGACAGACTAAGCAGATGTTGACTGCATCACGTCTATAGATTATGTTTGTTCCGAGGGCATTGGTGTCCAAGAACACTGTCAATGTTATATTTTTTTCACCACATTACATTCTTGTCTCTGTACAGCTGCCCTTTGTGTGTTTTCCTTTCTTGAAAATACCTAAGAGCTATTCAAGCATATTTCATGTTTAAGTTTGAGAAGTACAGGTGACAGCAAGAAGCCAAATTCAAACAGCAAACTGTGGAGAGAAGGCTGCTTCCTAGAAAAGCTTTTAAATTACACAAAAACAGAACATTGAACATATAAAAGCACAGCTGAGGCCGTGTAGCATTCTGCACTGCAGTAAATATGAATAATATTGACTAGATGTTTCTTGGTAGAATCCCCAATCTCGAAGTTTTGATCTAGTTACCTAAGGTATGCAGATGATTAATCTATTTCCTATCTAACCCTTTGAAAAGGTTGGGTGAATTTCAATGCTCTTGCCAGATACAGCATGCAGCTGGCAGAGACTTGACCTTTTCAAGCAATACAGTACATTCTGTGTAACAGCATACTTAACAAGGAAAATTAGTTTATGGATGAATCACTAGTATTGTACATGTGCATATGCCTTAAACAGCTCTGTGCAAGCTTCTGCATGGGATAATAAATGACGGAGAACATAAAAAATAAAAATCTTCTATGAAGGGATGTGTACGTAGGGGGTGACAACAAACTGGAAGAGACAAGGGTAAAGATACAGGGAAATGTAAGGTAGAGGGGTCAAAGTAGCTTGGAAAAGGGCTGCAGAGGAGTCTGCAAGAACATAAGCACAGTTCCCTACAGAACACTGCTCCTGTCCAGGAAAACAAGGTGAAATCGAGTGGCTGAGTACATCTTCACCTCATTTTAGCAGCAAGTCCAGCAAGCATAGAAGGCAAATGAAAAAGACCTCAGAAAAGAGGTCTTCCCCTACAAAAACCTCCAAGTCATCCCGAGGATACTCCACATCCACTTTTTGCACTTCAGTGAGGTCAGATCTCTTGAAGGAGGGAAGGGAACGTGTTATGTGACTATGTATAACAACCCACAAATGCTAGAGTTGATCACTAAGATGCAAAGGCAGATTTACTTCTACATGCCTCTAAAAAAAGATTTTTCAAAAAATGTGCCATCTAAAATTAAAATTAAAAAAACAATAATTAAAAAAAAGACAACAGAATAGTTGCTTGTCGGCTTAATTTTTCTGGACATAAATTTTTGTTAGATGAAAGACTTAGGAGTTGTATATGTGTAATACAGTTTTAGATATGCAGAAAAATATGAATTCAATAGTAAAGCTTTAAGTATCAGGACTGGTTTTTAGGTTTCTGTTGTTGTTTTTTTGTTGTTTGCTTTTTTTAACACTCCACTTAGTTGAATGCAAACACAGATCATCATACAAGAAGAATGAGGTTTTATTGCCCACTATTCTGCTTGATTATTTTATTTACTTCAGTGTTACAACTACGGGAAAGAAGAGATGAACTGAGCCTTGTGTCTACTGCATTTACTTTAACTAACTTTTCATAATTTGTTTTCACAAGTTTCACATCCAGTTCCAAACTTTTCCATCACATTTCCTTCCTGCAATTATCTTAATCATAAAACAGCAATAAAACCAACAAACACCTATTAACTGCCTAACACTTAAACAGAATCTCTAAGTATTTCCCACAAATCCCACCTCATCCTTCACCATTCTTGCAGCCTATTCCCACTATATCCCACTGCCAATTCACAGATATTTTTCTGCAGTCTCATTTCCACACTCTTGCCCTGTTTGACATAGTCATTCCAGCTCAATATTACATTTCTTCATCTGCTAAAGTCAAAAGGCAACAGGGCTTAGTATGATGCCACCTAATTTCCTCTCTGAACGTTACAGCACATGCAGCATTTACCATAAGACAGGAAAAGGAATTTAATCCTTGCACATCAGAAAAACTCAAGCAGCAAAACTGAAAAGTGATGTGGAGGCCTGACAAAGTTTTCTAAGGCTGGCAAGACTTAGTTTTAAGTGGTTTGAGTGAACTCAAAATGCTCTAGAAGTTAGTTTTCCATTAAACTATCAAAATAGTAATGCAGACATGGATCCAGGTTGAACTGTGTAAGTTTAAAACTAAAGGTTAGGGTTCGTTTCAATTCAAATTGCCATATTTCAGTACTGTTAAATAAGAGAAGGCTGAAGTTAGCAATACCACTAGAAATATGAATGAGCCAGAGCAGCAGGGGAAACTGGGTACATTCAACTGATAAATCTGTACTGTGACATTTCAGAATGAAAAACACTTTGCACTTTCTACACCCTTAGTGTTTGCAAGCTGTTCTTACAATCACAGCAATAAGTGCTAGACATAGCAAGTTCCTACTTTGCTTGGTTACTCTATACTTCCTATATTAACCTGGTAGGACTGGACGCAAACCAAAAGGGCCTTTCGTCGGGGAGATGCCACGGACGATACAGTCGAATAGAAAGCTGATCTGCTCTCCTTCAGCACAAGAAAGGAAAAAAACTCCAGCCCCTGCAAGAAAGCACAATATAAATATGTGTTTTTCACCTAGATACATTAGAAATAAATTTAACTGAAGCTATTTATAATATAGCAATCAAAAGAGTATTAAGTGCAAGCCATGAAAAGAAATCAACAAGACATGTTCTTCAGAGAAAAGAAATAAAAAGAAAAAATTCAGGTCAGCGCACACGCACTACATCACAAACATACACATAAATTCAATAGCTACCTAATCACTTATGCTAATTTTCTGAGATTCAGGCAATTAGAGCGATGCCAACATACAAGCCATACGCTCAACAGCTGTCTGGGTCTTTTATTCTTACTTAGCCCTAAAATTTTGTAGATCAAATCTTAGCTATGCAAGCGTCAGGGATACTTAAAATGTCTTCATCAAAATGAATCAAGTTAATTCTACTTTTACGCAATTTTAAGCAAGAGCAGCTTTTTATATCCCAATGAGTTAGGATTTGGTTATATTGCTAGATTATATCATACATTTTCCTAGACTAAGTCCTGTGTGTCTACTATTAACAGAATGTAACATGACTCCACAGGTTGTCATCAGATCTTTACCCTTTGCTCTATTCTGATATTTTGCTTTCCATTCATTAAGAATAGCCCCAAGCAAAATTAGAATGAGAATCACTAAGTAAACAAACAAGTTCTGAGTTGCATGATATGTAGCTACATGGACAACACACAAGACTGGAAGTGCTCCACAGAACATTTTATTTGAGAATTGTCAGTCCAAATATTACTCACATCAGGAAAAAAAAAAAAAAAAGTCTAGTTGACCTTTTTGATGATCTTAAAACATCAGGCAAAAGACCACCCCAGTAACCAGTGATTCAGGAAAAAAACCCACAATAACCAGATACAAAAGGAAATTAAATTAGTACACAGGCCTTGAAGAAGTTCTGCCAGTTCACCAGAGCCATGCACACTAGAAAACCACAATACCAAATCCTAGACCTGCAGTAGGGTTTTGCATATTACTTTCCTAGGGACTTGGGCCCCTAATCTGGACATAAGTTTGACTTCTGCATGTCTCTAGCCAATTCTGAGTCGCATACATATTTTTGCCAATTTTACTTAAAGCAGCAGAGCTAGTCTTGACCAGAATGCCTGCATCCCCATCACATTCCACACATATGCCATGTCCTGTCCAACAGGATATTCACATTTCACTTAAGCAATGGATACACTTTTGACTGCTTGACAAAGGGCTATAGGATTCAAACAAAGGGGATAATAAAGAGTGGACCACAAACCAAATTAACTATTTTAGTAAATTAGCTGTAGCCAGCAAGAAGTAAACTGACCACTCTAGGAAAAGCATATTCTGGTCCACACTCTTGTCATTCTCAGTTTATGTCACGTCTGAGTCTCTGCCTGCTCTGCTTAAATCTATTAAAGACAACATCGTTAACAGCATCTCTGCAACTTGATTTGTCGCTCCACCACATTTGTTCCTCTTCAGATCTTACTGACCAAAACTTCTCCAGCCAAAGAAACAGAAATCCTGTTCCTGGTAGAGTTTATTTCATTTGATGAACTGCTATAAATTCAACTGGAATTAGAATTCACTTGCTGGTAGAAGTTACATTTATATTTAAGGGCTGGCTTGCCAATCATTTCTAGAGACGAGGTCTCAAACATATTACTTGAAACTGAGGACAGACAAATTTTAAAACACTAAGCTATGTTTAAGCAACTGAAAAGATGAATACACAATAGCTCATGAAATGTAAATCAGAGTAAAGCCTACTTAACTCTGCACTTCTGTGGTACGGTTCTTTATTATTGTTTTTAAAAACAAGTTTGTCCCATGTTTCCTCATGGCACACACACACCCTGGCTTCAGTATCAAAGACCATCTAGGCGATTACAACACTAATCATGCAGTCTGACAGGTATGAAAGTTTCTGGTGGTGACTCACTGACAGTCTTCTCCCATTTCCCCTCCCCAAGAGATGCCAAAGAGTGAGAGAACTCTGTATTAAAGAGCTGGGTGAAGTACTTATTCAGGAATGATTTGAAATTCACCTCTTCCTTTCAGCTGCCTTCTCCTCCCCCCGCGGAGTAGAAGGAGCCTAGGGAAATCAGTTTGCCTGATCTTAGATGGTTTGACTCTTCCCCCGTGAACCACACTGATGCCAGAAGACATGCCTTTTTGGAGGGAGCAGGGCAGCACAAGGCTTTGCTGGACTCTGAACACATGACCTTCCCATCCCATGCACAATAAGTAAGCAGGACGTAGAGACAACATAACAGAGGACTTTCATATCTCAAGCACAGGGATATACTCCGCGGCTTGATAATTTGGCAGAATCCTACGCATCCATGTTGCCATTGAGGAAAACAAGATTTCTCAAATATTTCTGTACATAAAGAGTACATCTGGACACTTTGTTCTTTTATCTCTATTGTCAAGAATCTTACTTAAACTCCTAAGAGGCTCAACAAGCCTTTGACTTTAATGGAAATAAAAAAGTAAATGTGTGCACGTGAGTTAGCTGCTTAACTCAAAGGATGATTTCTGCAAAGAGCTATCACGCATTTGGAAATCTCAAAACCAAACGTGGTGGCCTTTATATAACTAGTGCAAACAGCGTACGCACGTGTGCATGTGGATACAAATCCACATATACACATGTGTAAAGTACTTCTTTGTAGATTCTATTATTCACATGATCACCATAATCACTGATCGACTCTCACAGGAAACGTTTTCTTTCTTGTTTTGCTAGGTAGAACTAGATTGAAAGACAAGAAGTCTGGGGGTCCTTGCAAAACACATCAGGTGAGACGAATGAATAGGTAAGGCTTAACCAAGATATGTTTTAAAAGCATACGTAAAAACCAGCAATTAATTTCTTTCCTGCTTTCTTGAGAAAGCTGAGAAATTCCCTACTAGAAATTACACATCTCAGTCATGTGTTGGAACAGACTTGGTGCACAAGCATTTGGAAGCCGAGGAATATGTGGTATGCATCACTGTAATACCGTGCAGCTGTTTACTAGACTGAAGAGCTCACTCACTCACTCACTCTCTCTCTCTCCATGGGGTAGGAGACTGTGAAAAGCAGCCTGCAACCACTTGCACAAGGCTGAAACACTAAGCCAGTGCTCTGTGGCAGTTATCAGTAAAGCATTGTACAGTCTCCCAAACGTTCAAGAGAAGTTGCCAATTTCATAAAACTTCCAGGTATTATTAAATCTTGCTAATGTTTGATTTTAATTCATCACATTGAAAAAGCAAACCCATGGGCAAACGCGCCCTGAAAATGCACAATAACCAAAAATTACTTAAATCTCAGTACTGTGTGTGAAAGCAGGGAGGAAGAGTCAGTCCCTTCCCATGAATTATTACTCCTAGCAGGTGCCAGTCAATGCTAGAGCCAGAAGTCTTTTAGCTACCCGACAGGTATGAACCATGGTAGTTCAGTTCATGGCAATCATCATGTTGTCCAACCAGCATGTCTCAATCCTGGCCTTGAGCAACCCCCTTTAGAAGGTATCTCAGGCTGCATGCATGGCTCAGGCTTCTCTTCTCTCTGGTGAAAATGACAACAGGTGTTCCTATTATCGCCAACTAAGGCACGGGCATGACTACTAAAAAGAAGATAAGAATGTTTGTTGTCTGCAGTAGGCCTAAGTAGGAGACAGCAACAGAACAATATCTGCACATAAAAAGAAGTTTTAATCTACGCAACCCAGAATATTTAAAGAAATTCCAGATGTTGCCCCAGTTCAACCACCTCTATTGCTTCTAATTTTCAAATAAATTCCCCCCTCCTCTTCTCCTTTGACCCTTCCAGATATGCTGGTAGCCACTTCCACTATTTCAGAATGATTTTTAAGAGCCACTTGCAGAAGTCTTAGAAAGTAAGAAGGGAAGGAGCACCTAATTTCATCAAAACATCAAAAAGATCACAGAAATACTGCTTATCCTGCAACTAGCAGCAGCAGTATCATTTGTCCTTTCAAAGGGCACCAAGGGTCCTACAAATTCCTCTTTTCTAGGACATGCTGTCAGAAAACATGAGGCAGCTTCAAACTAGGCTCTGGAAACTAATCCTGAAGTACTTGACCATTGGAGAGCCTGAATTCTCACAGCACTGACATGGCCTTTTAATACCCTACCCTCCAAGTCAAGGTTCTCCTGGCAACTGGTCATTTTAATCAGTGCACACTAATTGAGCTAGCAACTTAGGAAAGTAAGAGGCTCCTTTTTTCCAGCCTGTTTCACTAATGTGTTCAGTTTTGGGCCCCTCGCTACAAGAAGGACATTGAGGTGCTGGAGCGTGCTCAGAGAAGGGCAATGAAGCTGCTGAAGAGTCTAGAGCACAAGTCCTGTGAGGAGCGGCTGAGGGAACTGGGGTTGTTTAGTCTGGAGAAAAGAAGACTCAGGGGAGCCCTTATTGCTCTCTACAACTACCTGAAAGGAGGCTGTAGCGAGGTGGGGGTCGGTCTCTTTTCCCAAGTAACAAGTGATAGGACAAGAGGAAACAGCCTCAAGTTGTGCCAGGGGAGGTTTAGGTTGGATATTAGGTAAAATTTCTTCACTAAAATGTTTGTCAAGCACTGGCACAGGCTGCCCAGGGAAGTGGTGGAGTCCCCATCCCCAGAGGTATTTAAAAGACAGGTAGATGTGGCACTTGGGGACATGGTTTAGTGGTGGACTTGGCAGTATTAGGTTTGTGGTTGGACTCAATGATCTTAAAGGTCTATTCCAACCTAAATGATTCTAAGTAAACCTCTCAATTGACTCCTAGGCCCAGATGCCTTTTTTTTTTTTTTTTTTTTTCCTTCTCCTCTCTTCACAAATGGTATGTGTGATTGAGTTTCAGCTACAGAGAGTCTGGGGCAGGGGAAGCCATAGAGATTAACTTATTTGTGGATGTCAGAAGGAGACGAAAGGATTTTCTAATCTCTAGCAGTACAATTGTGATATTAAGAACAAGAGAAGTTCAGAATGTAAATACTCTTTTTCCTATTTAAGAATAAACTGATGTTATCCGTCTTGAAAATGCACCTAGATTTAATTTTTGAAATCTCAGCATTATTTCAGATGGTTTCCCTCTATCTGAATTGAGCACCAAAGCCTTCGGAGTTGAACAAAACCTGTACTGAGTAACTAATTCAAAAACATAATTAAGTATTTTATATTTATGAAAAATTTTGTGAGGAAGCAAGGAACAGAAAGCTAAGACAGATTCAGATCCTTTTAGACCCCAGTTCTACCACAGAAATATCCAAAAATAAGCTCTGCTTCTGTTTGGGGCTTCATGGGTTTTTTTGTGGAGAGGAAAGGCAATCTAACTACAAAATCACAAGTTCCTTTTAGTAAGGTATTTATTACAGTGGTATTTAAAACTTAAATTCACTAATCCTCTGCATTCAGAGCTTCACAGGAAGAACGGGAGCACAGATATACTTTAACCTATAAGAAAGTAACATTAATAAGAGAGTCTGCATAATATTATATGATGTTTCTATGACAGGGTAATGGAGAGTGCTTTCGTTTGGGAATTAAAACAACTTCTGTAATAACATATAAGGTTTTTTACCTGAACACTACTTGTTTGTCCTATTCCTCAAGAATTTCAGAGGAATGAGATAAAAGAGTCAGATGCCCGAAGAAAGATGGTCTTTCCCTTTACCAATACTTTTCTGTTAAGAATAACCAGTCATATTTTTAGTCAGGTCCTATTTATAAAAACAATTTTTTTCTAGTGGCAGTATTAAATCAAATATTTAGACTAAACACATTTAACTGTTGTTATGCTTGCAGATGGGTCTAAGTGCTCAGTTAAGGGCATCAGCTCTTTTAACAAGATAAGCTTGAACTCAATATGTAAAGAGTTTTCAACCATGGCAGGCTATTTTGTACCAAAATGAATATGCTGTTCCTCCCTTTGAATGCACACGTGCAGGGCAAGAGGTAAAAACACCCTTCCATGGCAACTGAAGGTTCTCAGCTATCAAGACAGACATTTCTTAATAAAAAAGAAACATCAATACAATGCTCAACAATGTAGTGGGACCCTTTCCAAAGTACTTTTCTGTAATTATGGTCTCCTGTAACCAAAAAAAAAAAAAAAAAAAAAAAGAGATTAATTCATACTTAAAACACAGGTACACAGGAGAGCTACTGATGAGCTCTTGTATCTTACAGGGAAGATAAACAGCTGAGTATGTTTAACATAGCAAAAGTGACAGAGAGCATAAATAAATGCTCGATATTTAGGGAGGTAAGCATCACAGAGAGAAAGAGAACATTACAGTAAAGGACAACGTTGGTACAACAACAATCTAGGATAAATGAACACATAAATTTAGGTTGGAAATTTTAAAAGGATTTAAAAGATCGTAGATATAAAAGGATCTGCAAAACTCAAGACCACATTTTAAGCCTAATTCACACTTTGATTCTTCTTAAAGGATTAGAGAGTCATGACAACACGTGTTCAAAACAGTGTTGGACCTTCAGACACAGTTGACAGTCATTCAGAAGGCAGATTCTTTGCGTGTGCCTCACCACAACTTCAAAGACCATTTTAATTAATGATATATCAAGAAATGCAGAATATATTCCTGGAACCAGAAAAGTTCCCCTTGAAAGATAAGGGATCATATTTGTTCATTTTTACACCCCTAACATTTTGCATCAGAAATTAGTGTAAGCTTAAGGGAAGAAAAAAAAAAAAGCCTAACATAGGTAATTCAGGTGCTTCAAGCTCAATCACTACAGTTTCACATTTGTATCATCCATCCTCATTTCATACTACATGTTCCTTATGCATCTGGCACCCTGGCCTATGGACTGAACCATTTAGGTTTTCTGCAATGTGGAGATAAGATACAGCAACACTCAATAAGCCCAAATCAGTTTAAATTCTTGGAGCACAGCAATTACATCAAATCTAGACCAAGTTACAGAAGAAATGCCACAATTTAACTAAAGAACATAAATGAAGGGCTATTTATATACTCCATTATTTCTGGGCTTTCTTATACAACTAAGATTTAAGTTTGGGAACTAAGCATTTAAGCTTAGGAGCAGTGAACAGAATCTAGGGTCTTCACTCCCACTTCCTAGAATTAGTCTGCAGGAGCAGACTTTGGCCTGTTCAGGAATTTATTTGGAAGAATCCCATGTGATACAGTCTTGGTGAGAAGTGGGATCCAGGAGAGCTGGCTGATTTTCAAGGATCACCTCCTGCAAGTTCAAATCAAGAAAATGTGGCAGGAAAGCCTGTATGGGTAAACATGGAACTCCATACAAAACTCAAACATAAAAAGAAAGCATAGGTAGGGTAGAAGTAGAGTGACCAAGATGATGCAGGAGGAATACAGACACACTGTACAAGCACACAAGAATGGGGTTAGGAAAGCCCAGCTCTACCTGGAATTGAATTTGGGGAGGGATGTGAAAGGGAACAAGAAGGGCTTCTGCAAGTATATCAGCAGCAAAAGGAAAACTAGGGAAAACTTCAACCTACTGCTGAATGGGATGGTGGGCCTGTTGACAAAGGACATGAAAAAGGCTGAGGTACTCAAGGTCATCTTCACCTCGGTCTTTACTGACAAGATTCAATTCCTTCATCAGGAATCCCAGGGCCTTGAGACTTGTGGGAAAATCTAGAAAAACTACAACTTTCCCTTGGTGGAAGAAGACCAGGTTAAGGAACATTTAAACAAATTGAACATATTCAAGCCCATGAGGCCTTATGGGATGCATTCACAGGTGCTGAGGGAGTTGGTTAGTGTCAGTGCAAGGACACTCTATTATCTTTGGAAGGTTGTGGAGACTTGGGGGTGGAATGGTGTGCCTGAGGTCTGCAGGGGGAAAAAAAAGCAGATGTGACTTCTGTCTTCAAGCAGGAGGATTCAGGGAACCACAGACCAAGGTAGGTGGTGGTGCAAATAATCTTAGATGCCATTCCCAAGATCCTGACCGGGAGTAGTCAGTATGGATTTACAGAAGGGAAATAATGCCTAACCAGTCTGATAGTCTTTGATAAAATGACTAGCTTGGTGAATGAGGCAGAAGATATTGTTTGCTTTGACTTCAGCAAGGATTTCAGCACCATCTCCTATAACATATTCATTGACAAACTGATCAAGTACAGAATGGATGAGTAAACAGTGAAGTGGAATGAAAACTGGCTAAACTGCCAGGCTCAGCAGCGCGAAGTCCAGCTGAAGGCCAGTCACCAACTGGTGTATGCAAGGCATCAACACTGGGGCTAATGCTGTTTAACATCTTCATTAATGACCTGAATGATGGGACAGAGTGCACCCTCAGCAAGTTTGCAGAAGATACAAAACTGGGAGGACCAGCTGATACACCAGAACATGGGAAGAAATTGTTTACAGAAGTTGTACAGTGCCCATTCTTGGAGATATTCAAACCTGACTGGATATGGTCCTGGGCAAACTGCTCTAGCTGACCCTGCTTTGAGCAGGGGAGTTGGAGAAGGTAACATCCAGAAGTCCCTCCCAACCTCAAGTATTCTGTGATATTTAGGCATGTGTGACATCCAAACTGCAAGTTTCTTTCTGATCTCATTCTAAAAAAAAAAAAAAAAAAAAAAAAAAAAAGCTTCTTACTATATCGTAGAAACTTAATAATTAGCATTCTGTAACACTGCTGCATAACCAGATCAGCAGTTTCTCATCAACACTTTAATAACACAACTGCTACGGCAAATTCTCTGTACTAAAGCACTACTAATCTTTCAAAGTAAATTACAGCATTCATTTGTACCACCAAACAACTAAGCAAAAATTGCCAGAAAGTTATTTCAGATTAATATTTTTGTTCATTTACTTGCTAGCTTTCAAAATTAGAGCATTAGTGTGAACTGGTGATATTCTATGTATTAAAGCATAAAATTTTCTTTCAAATCAATTAACAGTAAATGAAGGTTCCTAGCATATTAGTAATGCTATAACATATGTTAGCATTTACTACAAAAGCCAATTAAGAATGAAAAGACTGAAACTGTGATTCCCTAAACACTGTAATGAAAGTGTAATGCACAAACTGAGGTATCTATATTCACCATATGGGCTACTGAACATTTTTTTTATGTCACATAAAAACATTTCATATTACTTACTGGTCTGATTTTATTTGGGGAAATACACATCTTTAACATAACATGAGCAATACACAGAACTGTAGGGTGATACACTAGTAATCTAATATATTCCATTCCAATCATAACAGTACATAGTCAATAAAATAGAACCATTTCATTACAAAAGTAAATGAAGAGAACAGATAGGTTTTATTAAACATAACAATTCAGGATTGAGTATGTTAGCTAGATCCTACTGAAATGTACCTTCATTCTTTACGCTTATATCTTAACTGCCTTGTTGCTGAATACTTGGAAGTTAGGTGACCTCAAAACAGTGCCTGTGGAGATGCTATATTCAGGTTTCTGGATACAGGCAATCCTCTAACAGCAAATACTAAATGGATGAACACAAGATTTAGGCAAGCCATACAACTGAGGAGCATATATTGCATGCCTCAAAGCAAGGCTCTACAGGGCCTCCGAGGAAGCTGTGGTGGAGATGCCTTCAAACGGACAAGAATCCATCAGGAAGGAGACTGGCTCAGCCATCAGATTTCTTGCTACTTACCTCCTGCAGACCCTTGTCTTTGCTCATCTGCAGAGCTCATAAGGCCATGCAGATTACTAGAGCAATATCAGTGGTCCCTACATCCTTGGGGAATCTTTCCAGGGAGCAAGGTCTTGTACTAAACACTAGAGACACTTACTTCGTCATTCATCCATCATTCCTGACAGCACTCTGTTTAGAAATCCAGCCTCATCCTGTGCACCTCCTTGCAGCCACGTTACGCATTGAGGTGGTTTGACTGTAACAATAACCACCACAACAGAAATTTACTGGCTAGTTGCAAGTTGTCTACAACTACCTGAAAGGAGGCTGTAGCAAGGTGGGGGTCGGTCTCTTTTCCCAAGTAACAAGTGACAGGACAGGAGGAAACAGCCTCAAGTTGTGCCAGGGGAGGTTTAGATTGGATATTAGGAAAAAATTCTCCACTGAAAGGGTTATCAAGCATTGGAATAGGCTTCCCAGGTAAATGGTGGAGTCCCCATCCCCGGAGGTATTTTAAAGATGTGCAGATGTGGCACTTAGGGACATGCTTTACTGGTGGACTTGGTAGTGTTAGGTTAACAGTTGGACTCAATGATCTTAAGGGTCTTTTCCAACCTTAACAATTCTATGAAGACAATCAGCACAAATAAGCAGGCAAAGTACTCAGTTCTAGTAGTGAACCAGGCATTTTCTAAATTCTTTGGTTCAGGCAGCCACTAAAGAAAGATCCTTCCACACAGAATGGGTGATAAATAAGTCAGTACATTTCATTTTGATCTGCAAATACCACTTACTTTTATGCTTTCAAGAATGAAAACCAGAACTGAAGTCATATCCATTCATCAACATTATCATAAAAATCACATTTAGTAAGGAGTCCTAACTGTCTGTTCTGCATACCCTATCACAATATCCCTCTCAAAACTGCAGTATATCTAAGAAATGGACTCTTTGGACAATGTGTGTTGCAAATGCTTCGTCAGTCAGTACTGAACAGTCCTTCTGGAAAAAGCATGAAAGAAAAAAAACAATTGGGGTTTTTGTTTTGTTTTTTAAAGGGGAACATAAGTCCTGGCATCCATCATTATTTTCTGCTAGTCATTTCCACATTTGGATAGCCCTCAGAATATTATTTTGTCTCCTTCCATATTCTAATGAAAGTCTGCATAAAACACATGCTTGGAATTCACAGGTACTCCATTTGCAATCAGCTATATACTCCAAAAATCAAGCCATTATTTGAAGCCCTTATTAGTAAGAAGTTACTGTCTTCATCCTTTGAGGCGCCTGCATTAAGATTCAAAGGAAAAACCAAATCCAACATATCACAGTGCTGCTGCACCTCTTACTCAATGAAAATTATAGAGGCTCTGCTTCCCTAGAGAGCCTCAGGGCTACCAATTACCCAAAGAGTTAAGTCTTATATTCTCACATTTGAGGAACTACATTGCTAATTTACATAATCTGTGTAATCTATCTACCTAATTGCTGCTAATCTTAAAGATTGCTTAGCATTTCTATTTCAGCTCCCTATTTTTTTTTCAATATAAGTTTTCCATAGTTCAATTATTTTGGATTTCATTAGTTCAAAAACTAGTACTCTACATGAGCTTTCCAGAAAGAGCAGCAGCTTTTTAAAAGAGAAAAAACACATTGTGGTTCAACTTTGCTTACAGGGAGAAAATTTCCCATTCAGAACTGTTTAGTTTAAAATTAAGTTTTCTATTTTCAGTTAATAATTCAAAAAGTAGACCACAATTATGTCAGCATAGTAGCGCACACATTTATTAGAAGTCCAGTTTGCATTTAAAGCGGTACTTGCATATAGACAGGAATGAAAAATTGCCTTATTCTGCGTGGAAAAAAAAAAAACGTTCAAACCAAAACTGCAGGTGTTGGCAGACCTACATTAAGCTGTAGATCCAAGTTTAGCCTGGGTCAATTGCACTGTCTACAAAAGAGGGGGAAAAGGTGACTGTGCTGACTCCTCCTGTATACTCCACAACCAATTATTATCTATCTCACAGTCTAAACCACACCACTAGGAAACAAGACACTTATGTTGCAGTTCCCATACCAGTTTTTAACTGAAACACAATAACCTTAAAAGAAACCATATTTGTTTCCTCACAGGCTATACCTACAACCAATTCCTTCAGATGGTGGAAACCCGTCTTTAACCCCAACCTCTGAATTAGGCAGGGAAAGATTTGAACCAGAATCTCCACATTGAAAACAAGTGTCTTAAATCAGGAATTAGTACAGTTGAGTCCATACTTACCATCTTTGTAACTCAGCTCTGTACTTTTCAATAGACAAAATAAAAACCCATCACTAGATTAAAACAGTCAAAATAATTTATTTCCCCTTCCTCCCCAAATTTTGCTGAAAGTCCCAAGGAAGAATATCTCTGGATTTCGATTAACTCTGAAACCTTCTATTTTTTTCAGTTTGGTAATTGAAGAAATCCATTATTTTCACATTTCAGCATGCAAGTCAAAAAACTTCACATCCAAACTGGCGATCTGCACACCCACTTGAACTCACAGACCATCAATTCAGCATGGCTTCAAACTCTGCTTTTGAAGTTAAAACCTCATGTTTTCTAATGATGTATATGATATTATAACAGTGCATTAATTATCTTTCCTTTTCAGCTCTTGCATAGGAGCTTTGCATTTTATCTGAAGTGAGAGTGTGAGAAGTCCTAAACTGGACATTGGAACAAGAGATTTCTCCCCATCTAAAGGGGTATCTTAGCTACTAGCCTACAGAAACTAGCTTCAGCTTGCTTGCTTTCATTTTGACCCCACATATCTCATGGTCCCATAAAGCGACAAAGCTACTAACAGGGAAGGGAATAGACAGAAGTTCCTAATTTTTAGGAGCTAGAAGTCCTCTACAGGAGTTAGACATTAGCATTTACACAATGAGAGCCTTGATGCCACCTGTAACCTCAAAGCTCCGTACCATTTTCCCTCTGCAAACAACAAAATATTTAATCATAATTTAATAATCTGAACATTAAACCATTTTGCCTTATCTGTTGCATGACACAAGCCATGAAATTTCATTACCTTATTTTTGCTCTGTGTCCAATAGCAACAGTTGACTAAACATCTTCTGGAGAGCCACAGGGCAATGTTCAGTCAGGACTCCACATACTCACATTTTTACTGAACACCAGGGTTGAAGCCTGCAGAAATCTACTCAGTAGAACAGACTCTCTGATACAAGGCTGCCTGTACAACAAAGCATCACAGCTGGTTCTGCAAACTCCACTTTGAATGAGCCTTGCATTTACATTTCTACAAAAGGTTTCAAACAACATTTAGAAGACAGGTTCCATTTGTACTTACAGAAGCCGCACCTGGTACCCCCTTCAAAGATGAATCCATTTGGGACAGCTCCATACCGACGCAGATCTGAGAGCTTCCATTGCCCCATGACACTAGGAGGAAGGTCTTTTGCAAGGACGAGTATGTCATTGCAGAAATGCAGGGTAGCAGGCCCGCTCTCTAGTTTAGTGCCAGGTGCTACAAAAACTTGAAATCTATGAACTATCAGATAAGGAAGAAAAAAAAATTACTGTAGAAAATAGAAGTAAGGTACCATGACTTATGTTACATAAGTCATTCTGTTCAGCTGTGGTATGTGGACCAACCCCTGCCCACACCACAAGGCTCTAGCAGAAAGGTTTTAAGTAGAGCCTGGACAGCCCCATGTGAGTAGCTATAAGCTCATTACTCTATTATGTCAGTTTAGAATTGAAAAAAAAACGTATCTTGGCTTAATGCTACAAATGATTAAGTTGCAACGCTACATTAATTTATCCTAAGTCTTCCAGGCTACTCCCTATCTCAAATTAGTCGGTTATCCAGCCCACATTTCAGTTAAGAAGGAGTTAAGTTCTAACCAGAGCCCTGTCACTGACTCATTTGCAACCTTTAATAAACTGCTTCACTCCTTCCCTAGCAGTAAATTGGGAAAATTACATTTTCCCACCTTTGCAAATCTTTTGGGAGTTGGTGATGGTAGATGCCCAGACATTTAAAATGACTAGAAAATTAAGTCATTCATAGGTAATAAACACTCTTAGATGTCAGTTAATTCTTCATATTTCACAGCCTAAACTTCAAAAGAGTGGGGGGAAAAGGAAACACCTGTCTCATTCAAGTTTACAAAATTCAGGTGCAAATCCCAACTCCAGTATCCCCTATATTGCAAGGGTCCTTACTTAAAGTAGCAGCTGTTCTGGGCTGGTCTCCCATCTTCTCCTCCAGAGCTGTTGCATTCTGAATAATAACTGACTGGGAGCACTTCAAGGGCTCAGATCTCACAGTGTTTCAAAGGGAGCAATTTAAGTGAGCAAGCACCTAATTCTCAAACAGCTGTTTTGACCTCCACTACTCATCTAGTTTCTTTCATCTTGTGATTAGACAAAAAAAGAAAAAAAAAAAATCTGTCTCAGCACAGAGAAGCATCAGGACTGTTACATTTCCAGTCTGAGGTTTTCAGTGGAGCATTTATCAAGAAGCACATAGATTTAGCTTTGGTTATCTATCAAAGAGTATACGAACAGCTACCTGCCTATGAAATCTACAGGGTAACTTCCAGGTAGTCTCACTTCTTACAACCAGTTTTGCCTGTTTCTTACCTATGCTTCCTCAAAGCATCATGAATTTCAGCTAGGTCTGAGTCTTGCTTCTCATCTAAATACTTGCTATATTCTTAGTTACCATCTTAGCTGTAAGTGAACTCCTCATCTATGACGTGCATTTGGTAAGTTCCCTAAGGCTCCAGCAGAATTAGCCACAAAGTCATTCGAGTGAAATGTGCAAGGAGACAGAGATAGATCTAACTAACCACAGCTCTACTTACAGCTTTGCCAGTAGTACTGCTAGGGAGCAAATCAATAGTCACTCGATGTCCCCTTTTGGGCACGCAGTTGTTACACAACCTGCTTAAACATAAACTATGAAAGAGATACCAAAACCATCTTGACAAATAATGTACAGTATGGAATCTTTAATATCATTGGGACCCCTCTGCCCAGTTAACTCACTTTGCTGGCAATTAAACCATAGGAGCAGAAGCATCAGGGTTCTTTCTGCCTCATAAATGAGGAACAGAGCACACTCTTCACACAATCAGTTGCAAGTTACAACAGCTGCTGAAAACAAAGAGCTACAGCTCAGATTCTAGACCACCATTAAAAAAAACCAAAAAACAAAAAACAAAAAACAACCCACAGCATATCCAAATCTGAACAAACCCAATGTAGAGGGAAAAAAAACAGATCTGGACATGAAGCTTTTGCCATATGCTGCTTTCTTGTTAATTTTTTTTTTTTCCAAATGCCTCCCAAGCCATCTACTTCTACTCTAAAAAAAAAAAAAAAAAGATACATAGCTGAATACACTCATGAACAAAATGTGCTATTTAAGTTCCTCATTTCCATTAGCTAATCTTTTCCTCTTGACAGCCATTCACTGACCTGCAGTACGGTAACTTCCTCAGAATGAGCTGTGGGCTCAAGCACTCTTCTCACACCAGACTTACACCTCAACTCACTTAATTCCACTGTTTTCTCTAATCCTGGTTCTTTTATTCCAGGAATCACATCCACGTCATCTGCTAAAAACAGAGAGAAATCACTGGGAACTCCAGTGCAAACACCTCCATTCTGTGGTCCTCATTCAAGAGCAGCTTAAACTCCTTTCACTTTTCCACAACGCCCCTTCCGAGACTCTGAGATCATCTGTCCTTAGTCTATTTTTATCATCCAGCCACCTTACTACCAAGGCACACAAAGGCATCCTTACTACTCTTTAAGAAAAACACACCAGTCTCCATACTCTCTTCATATGTCTCCACTCTTTTCTATTTCTGTCTAGTCAAACTAGATTCACTTTAATTTGGCTTCTTTCTCCTAACTGAACCTGCACTGAAAGATAAAATCCTGAACAAGTTTTCTATACTCTGGTCTATCCACCTTCCCCTTAGCTTTTTTGCAATTAACATTAAACAAATTATTGCCAGTTCAACCAATTATACTTGTTCTCTTACTTCTTCATTTCTTCACCTCCACACACACTCTCTCTCACTCCATCTTTACTCCACAGCTGCACACATCTTCATCCAATAGGCTCTATTCCTACGTCACTCACAGCTTTCTTGTAAAAAACTCTTTGCTGCTTCTAGATTTCCTCCTTTCACAACCATAACCCTCACACCCAGACTGAGATTAAATACTCTCTCCATCCCAGCATTGCACTAACGCAAGATCACGAAAACCAGACCTACCCTGCCAAATTGAAATTCTCCTTCAGGTTTTAGGACAAGCCTATGCTGTGCATAGATTCCAAATCTAGTAAAGAAACAGAACCGGAACACGATACAGCTACACAGAAGTGTACCAACTACTCCAGCTACTCATGCCTGTATTGTTCAGAAACCCCCTCTAACCTTTCCCCTTATGCAAGGCTTCATAGCTTGACAGCTCCAAGTGGTATATCCATAAATCTCTCTTCTGATACTTCTACATTTGATTACTGTAAAATTCCCAGGCCATCTTTCTATGTATGTACTGCAAAGGAACGAGTCCACAAATGCAACAGATGGCAAAGCATATGTAACAAATGATTAAGATGGCTAATGTGTGCCTCCCACACACCTACCCTCCTTCCCTAGTTATGACTAAACAAACATAAGACAGATACTATGGATTACCAATATTATTACTCCTTGTTCACCACTGTACATTTTAGAGCTGCTAACCAAGAAAATAAAATAAAAGGATGTGTAAGAGTGAAGTTAGCTGGAAAGACTGAGTCTGTTGACACTCCTTATTGCAAGATATCTCTTCCTGAAAGGGGACAATAGCAGCAGTAAGCATTATCAATGCAACATTTAGTAGGCAGCTCAGAAGACAGGGATTGAACTAGCCAAGCTCTACTCAGGACTCTGCTTCTCTTAATTCAGGCTCCCTCTGAATCCTGTTGTCAAAATCCCCAAGCAAATTGCAAGACCAGAAGTAGAAGTCCGATCACTTTCCTTCAAAGCTACACACTTTCAGTGCCAAAATCAAAAACTAAGAGCTCTCATAGTTAGCCATCACTGGGCAGTATCGTAATCAAAACCTATCATAAGGGACACCTGCTTTAAGACATAAGGGGAAGACCAGTCTCTTCACTCTCAAATGAGTGACAATCTTTTCCTTAACTGTACTTTGTTATTTGCTTTTTAGCTATGCTTTGCTTTTTTTCCCCTGGGGAAAAAAAAAAAAAAAAGTGTGAGAAGACAAAGGTTACCTTCCCCCAAACTGTAGCGGATTCGTACATCCCACGCATGCATTGTTTCCTTGTTCTCAAATCCCAGCATCACAACTTGAGAGAGACAGATGATTGCAAGCGTGTGATTCAAGCCCTCATAGGAGAGCCCAGGATCCAAGCCACAGATGTCTTCTAAGGTCATGCTGCTCCTCTCCTTATGCCCTTTTGCTCGTTCAGATTTATCCTTGTACACCAGCATGAGCAAACAGTCTAAAAGAAGCAAAACTGTCAGAGATGATGAGGCAGAACATAGAACATAACACATTTCTCAGTACTCTGCTTCAATATAAAGGGGCTTGAGACAACAGCAGGGTCAGTCCAATGAAGTCAATGTAAGAACTCAGTTTCCTTTTCCCAGCCCACCCCCAGCTAGTTTTCATTCCTTGTTTTCAGGGAACAAACATTGAAGGCATGTTTCAAGGGTAATCTGCAGGCTCAGAAATAAGGAGGCAAGTAAAAAGCCTTCCCTATTTTACTTTTCAAAAATCCAGTGGTTTTTCAGATACTCTCCCAAGTCTGGAAGAGACTGACTCATTAATTCTGAACATTAGGAGTTACACTGTGATAGCTGTTCACATTACAAACACTAAAGACCGAGAGGCTATTGTCATCTATATTTCCATTAGAACATACTGAACCACAAATGAAATTCTTACAGTAGTTCACAGATTACTCAACTACTAAATGGCGAGCAGGCTGCACTGCCAGATTGTTAGTGTCAGCTCAGGTTTCCTAGTTAAATGTTACACAGTAGCCATTGCTAAATAATCATTATGTGCCACACCTTTTTTTTTTTTTCTTAAATATTTGCTTGTGTCACCATTTGTTTTTAACCCCTTCCTAGAGGTGTTTATTACACAGTAACTATGCAATGGAAGAGAGTAATTCAAGTGCCACGGTCCCATGGAAAAAGCACATTTCACAAGCAAACCCAAAAGACAAGGAGAGAGACCTCTCCCACCTTCTCCATTTATAACAAGAGCACTCCTCTTCCCCCAGGTTCCCTTCCTATCACATAGCACTCGGTTGTAAATGAAATTAATGGTCAATATCAAAGCTGCAACATCCACAGCTTAAGCTGACCTACATACCACAAAGGAGAAAGCCCCCTATGCACCATTTTATGAATGTTGGGGTGTGGTGCTGAGCCCTGGCGAGGTGCCCTGTGGCTCTCAGCTGGGCAAAGGACTGGCAAATCTCCAAAGAGGTGAAAAATGACTGAAAGACTGAACCGTCTGCTAACTAAACCGGTGCTTTGCATGGATTCCCAATTGTTTTTGTGCACCTGTTAGCAAAAACAGCTGCAACTATGATATTTAAGCATTCTGCAATACAGTTGTGTGACTGCGGAAAGAACAACTATGGTTTACAGACCAAGAAAAGCAAATCACTGGGGACTTTTTCTGGTAAACCTGGCTAATTTTGCTAGAATAAAAATACTATTTTTGAGGAATAAGCTACATTATCAGTCAGTAAGTTTTCAAAGCTAGCTCCTTCATTTTCCCCTTCAAACTTGGCTTACTCATGTTAGAAATCCAGGCCTGCATTCACATGTCTAGATACTAGCTCTAGGATCAACAGATGCCCGTTACAGCCAAGATACAGGCATTTAAGACACTAACGCATAACTGTAACAACTCAAGTAACAAAGAGTTAGGTCCGAAGAGCTTCAATTACTAAGAAACCTTCAGTCCACCAGCAACAACCTAGAAAAGATGCCATAATCCGTTCTGCAGCAATGCAGATTCACATTTTCTAAGTGTAGGCAACATTTAGCCCTGGAAAGATACGCTTTTGGGCCCAAATGTTTTCCCTGTTAGGAAACGATGGGGAAACCTGAAACTTACTTTTCCTTCTCCAGCAGTAAAATATCAACTCTGAACAACGCTTTCAATTTCCCCTTCAGAAGCATGGAAATGATTTTTTTTTTTTTTAATTCAAAATGTCATTTTATTTTTAAATTGAAGTGATATTTTGTGTCAAAACACTGATCAAGAATTACTACCGAGCTTACAATGCCAGCTTTTTTTACAGCCACCAACCACCCTGAAGAAATAATAATAATTTAAAAAAAAAAAAAAATGCATTTTAAACGGGAACCAAAAGCAAATAGCTGTGCCTTGAAAAGTCACCTTTCCCCATGGCTTTAGTCAGCGCCTGATATTGAGCTACCTAAAACCCTCGCTCCGAAACAAGGCCCGGGCACCGGCCTGAGGGTCTCGGAGGTCCAGCCCGGGCTGCCACGGCCCTGCCGCGGCCGCCTGCCCCGAGGAAGCGGCGGTCCCGAGGCGGGACGGGCCGCCAGCCCGGGGCCGTGGGGAGAGGCGAAGCCCGGCAGCTCCTCTCCGCGCTCTCCCCTCGCCTCCGCGCTCTTTACACTTCGGGGGGGAACTCCGGCAATCGCCGCCTCCTATTTTTGGCAGCCCGGTCCGTTGCCAGATAATTTATTCCCCCCTTCCCTGATTTAAAAAAAAAAAAAAAGAAAGAAAAGAAAAAAAGAAAAAAACAAAGAGGGAAGAGCAGCGGCGGCTTGGGGAGAGCCCCACCGAGGGGGATCTCCAGCGGCAGCGAACCTCGAGGGGAGCCCTGTGAGCTCCCTGCCCCGGGGCCCCAAACCCTGTCCCCCACCGCCGGGCGGAGGAGGGAGGGACGCCCCGGCGCCTGCCGCCCCCCCCAGAGAACGGGCCCCCTCTTACCTGCCACCGGGGAGGGCTTGCGCAGCACCAGCCACCTACTCTTCCACTGCAACGAGAGGCAAAAGGAGAGGGTTAGCCAGGGCCGGAGGAGGGAAGAGCGGGCTCTCTCCCCTCCTGGGGAGGGGGCGTCGGTCGGGGACCCCGGGCCGAAGGGGCGCTGGGAGCGGGGACCTTTTTTCCATCTCTCAACTTGACGTGACCCTCCACCACCACGGAATCCGTCATCTTCAGTCATGATTCCGGACAGCTGCGCCCGGCTCGCTGCTCCCTCCCCGCGCTCCGGCCGAGGGGTCACTTTCAAAATAGCTTTATTAGGTCCCCGCACAGGCACAGGGAGCGACGCGGGCCGGCGGCCAGCGCGGCCGGCCCTCCCCGGCGCCCCCCGCCCCAGCGGGCAGGGGGACAGGCAGGGGCCGGGGCGGCTCCGGCTCCGGCTGAGGGGAGAGGGGGCCCCGGGAAGCTTTCCACTGGTTCTTTATTCACGTATTTTATTGTGGTGTTGGGCTTTTTTACTATTATTATTATTTTTTCCCCAGAGTTTCGGTAGCGGGAGGCGCCAGCCGGGGCACCGGGAGGGCGACAGCCCCGCGCGGGCCGCCTCAGCGGATCTCCTCCGGGCGCGACCCCGGGGAGGCGCCGAGCGCCGCCCCCCGCCCCGCTCCGGCTCCGGGCTTTGCAGCTGACCGCCGGGGCAGCCCTGCGGCCGGGGCGGCGGGAAACCCCGGACCGGACTCCCTTCGCCCCCCGCCTCCGCGGAGCGGGGCCTGGCGCCGGCGGGCCGAACCACCCCCGCGCCCCAGCAGCGGCGGCTGCCTCATAACGCCCAGATTTCTCTTTCAGAAACTGTAATTACTTGGCTCCCAGAAGACGTACAGCCAACCACCCCAGATAAAAATACCCTTTTTGTGTTTTTTTTCCTTCTTTGCAATGCAACTGTCACGAGGTAACAGCCCACTTACACCAAACCCGGAGCAGCTACAATTACTAGAATAAGATGCGTTAATGATGTCCTCAGATTTATTTCAACGAGCAATGGACTAATTAGAGTCCATTGTTCTAAAAATAATCCTACTGCATCTTATTTGATGGTAATTAGTTCTTCAGCTTTTTTTAAACAGCACCACAGCACATTTTTCTTTCAATAGCATAATAGAAGGGTGGTTTAGATGTTTGCATTTATTTCTTCCCTTTGAATCGGTCAGTTTGTATGGAATAACATATAATTTAATAAAGCCATCTTTCAGTGCGTTTCATAATGAATTAGGGACGTGTTTGTTCAAGTGGCTTTGCATTCTAATTCAATTTCAACAAAAATTTTAAGGAAAAATATCAGATAAAATTTCACTAGTAAATTTAAGTTGGATTTGCATTTTAACCAAAGTGATAAGCACTGAAAGGAGGAGAAAAACACGGAGGATGAGTTTCCACGGCGTAACGCTCAACAGATGGGCAGGAGGCAGAATGTGCTGGAGTGCCCCATAGGATCATGACCAATGTCGGGGGTGTGAGAGGTCAGGCAAGGACCTCTCGCTTAACCTGGGCATGTCCTTGCCACCCCTCGCCTGGGTTTGTGGATTTAATACAGAGCTAGTCGCCATACATCAGATGCTCAAGTGGTGAAGTTTAGTTCCACCAAATCAGTGCAGTAACAGTGGGCAAACAGGCTGCTTTGCAAGCCACAAATTAATTCTAATGCATTCAAAGTATGACAGTATCAACTGAAGATTTGTCATTTAGACCTCTGAGGGCAGAAAATAGACTGTTTCACTTGTGAACATTCAATATATCTAAAAAAAAAATGTTTTCTTGATTGTGTTGGTGTTGCTATATACTGATAATAAGCAGCACAGATTTTGAAAACAGCATAGCTAAAAATCTTTACACAAATTGTCAGAAACACCGGTCTAATGCCTTTCCTATCAAACAGCCACCTTCTTTACAGCAGGAGAAGACTGAGAGAATATATATATTTACACAAAGTCACCAGATGATTAAAAGCATGCACAGTGTGGATGGATATTAATTTCAAAGTGAAACTGAAGTCACAGAACAGATATGGATGTTCAGAATGGCATAAGCTTTGTGTGGAAACCGGTTCCAAATGAATCCCTTCCAAAGAAGAGTAAATAGTTCCTTCATGCTGATTTAGTACTTGTCTTTCAGCAGCAGGTACAGTTAGTCTTGTTACACAGTCGCATTCATTTCATGGGGTTAAGCAAGCCAGGCTCATACTGCAAACGGCCAGGAAGGCAAACCCAGGCAACCAGAGTCTTCAGCTTGTTTTGGAATCGACACCCCAGAGGTGGATCTCAATTTTTCAAGCTCGTGTTTAGTGCTTCAGAAAAACGAACTGAAGACTTTGGTCTTAGTATTCACAGTGTTCATAGCTGAAAATTGTATCTGTCTACTGGAAATTTTGTGCAACACGTATAAAACTGGGAGCACTACCAGCTGAAACTGATCCTTATGCAAGGTTTTTCAGATGCCTTCCAGCACAGAGAAGTGTTATTTCATTTTCCTACCAGCTCTCGACCTGTTGAAGAACCTACAGAGGGATTCAAAGATTTAATTGTAACTTCATACATAACAGACTACGTCCAAGAAATGGACGGTAAACATCTTTATTAAACAGTTTACATCATTTATCTAGATTAGCATTGTTATATATTTGTACTTCCACCAATTCACATTTTGGTTATTATTCCTTACAAAGTTTCTTTTAACTGCCGAAGTCATTCACCACAACTAACAAACCCAGGAAGATGCTGCCAGTACTATAAAACAAAACACATATCTGAGTATCCAGGCACTACTTTAAAATCCTATGTCTTAAACCATAGCTTTGCTTGAAACACTTAAGAGAATTCAAAAATGTTCACTATCAGAGAAGAAATACAGTTCACATCAACACTTCCAAATGTACACATGGCTAAAGGTTCCCTGTATTAAAAAAAAAAAAAAGTTGTCATTTTCCATTCTTATTTATCAGACTAGATTTTTTTTTGTTGAATCATTTTCTGCCTTTTTTGGTTACACAGCTGAGTCCACAGCCTCTAAACAGCTATGTATATATTGTAATAATTTCTTTGATTGTTCCCATAACAATTCCGTAGACCATGACAGCAAAGCCTGTGGTTTACAATATCACCAAACTCCCAAGGAAAATGTCAAGCTGCTCCCCAAGCCATCCAGTTTAAAAATCTTTTAACAGAAACCTTCTTTCTGAATTATCTAAACAGTTGAACAACTTGTTAGTACAAAGTCTAAGACATCTTCAAAACACTGTCAAATTTAAGAAACGTTTCGTCATTTGTCATCAAGGTGAAGTATTTCCACTGCTATCCTCAGGGTGAGGAGCAGCTCACAGTCTGCAAAAGGTCCTAACTGCATCGGCCTGAAGTCAGATGCACTGACTGCCAACATTTTTCAGCAAAAAAACTGTGCTTTGAAGAAGTTTTGCATTAACCTTGCTGGAAAATTGCACATCAGATTCAGCAGAGCTCTGAAGGATGTTCCTAATTTTATGTCAGGGGAATATCAAATGTGCTTACATGTTTGGTTGAATCAAAACCTAAACCCTCTGTTTTTTTCCCCAGAACTGGTTTGTTGCAGTTAGCTGCGGAGCAGCTTCACCCACCTTGCTCTACTGGTGCTTCTCAACCTGAACTTCAAGAGATCACTTTGAGGGGAAGGGAATTTCATTTTTTGGTGCTCCTCCTGTTTATCTTTTTAATCTCATCTGAGAACACGAGGACAATGTCGTTACAGGTTGGTTTGGGGGATGACCGCTGCACCAGAAACTGCACAAACATATTCCAATAACTTTCCACCAACCAGACAAACATTTGTAGAGTTTGGTGCACTGTCCCAACATATTTGTTTTATTGAGCCAAATAAAGACAGTCTCATATATTGAGCAAACCACAGCCCTAAAATTCCAGATCAAGGATGCCGACATCAGATGGAGTAGGCCTACTTTTGGTAGTCTGGTTTGGAATTGCTAAGAATTACCATGACAGTTTTCATACTAGCTTATAATAAAATATTTATGCCACTTTACTGAAACCGAAAGACTCCAGCACTCTGCTTCAAATGTTAGCATACTTAACTGTTCAACTACTTTTAGCGGGGGCTATTTTCTCATTAATCCAGTTTACATAGTTTGTTATTCGTGTATACACTCCAGGTTTGTTGACTCTGCCACAGCCATCTCCCCAGCTGATAACTCCATAGAGGTAAGAGATTTCATTTTTCTCACAGGCCAGAGGTCCACCAGAATCTCCCTGTGTTAAAAGTAAGGAAAAATTATCTAATTTGATAGAAAGCAGTCGGAAAAAGATCCGTTTGGGAAAGTCCCAAATTAAGAATGTTTACATGTGAGATTTAAACTAAAAAAAATGACATGGAAGCAGTGATCTGCTGAAGTTTCATTGTAGAAACCTTTTTTTAATCATACTCACCTCTAATATGATGTCTTTTTTTTTTTAATTCCACATTGAACAGAGTATCAAAATATCACATTTTGTTTAAAAGAATTGAAATTATTTTAGATGCAGACACCTACTGAGGAGCACGGATGATTTGGGTCACTTTCAACAGGAGTAAGCAAGATTTTGAGGCTTATACTGCGTTGTAATATGGGCTCTGCATGGATGAATACTCGGAGAGTTTCTCGATGCATTTTATTGCAAATATCAGAGATTATGAAAGTTTTCAAAAAAGGTGTTGCATACATACACGCTTTTCCATGTGACTGTGGGATGCTATAATTTTATGTGGCATATGGGTTTTTTGCATCTGTTGAATTTGATGTTCCTGCACACTTACCTTGTCATTAAAACCATAAACCAAAAATAAGACCAAACTCATGTTTGATGACACACTACAGCAAGGATTAATTTGGAACACTTCCACTTACTTAAAAGCTGGCAAGCATTCAGGAAATGGGTTGTTTATTATTATTATTATTACTACTACTCTTAGATTGACTTTCTACAGAAATGGAAAATACTAGAAATTAAAAAAAACATAAATTAATAAACAGTACTGGTGAAAGGAGCCACCCCTCTAGTTATTTGATACTAAGGAGAAACATATTTTTTCCTACTTAGAAAGAAAATCCATTGAGAGCAAAGTAGGTAGGAAGATTGTGTTGCCTTTATACTAGGAGATTTCTGTGATAAATGAGGGACACCAAATGAAGTCTTATACCTGAGATCAATTTATTTCTCAGACCTTTGGTATCAGTGCATTGATCAAAAAAAAAAAAAAGTGTTTCTAAGAAAATCTTTACAAAATAGTCAAGCAGAACACATTATCTACTTGACATTTCTTGGTCTTGGAATATTTTTATACAGAACAGATGGTGTATAGTTTAATTTCCTAAGCATATATTAAGAAAACTCAGAGGTCAGCTACATTTGTTCTGACATTGAGGTCTACACTATTTCTCCTTAGAGCACACTACAAGTCTGCCAACAGGAAAAATAATGAATTTTTGATCACTAATAATGATTTCATGTCACGAGCACTGTTCTTCAGCAACATCTTTGACTCTAAATTGCTGTTTCTCAGACTTTGCAACTCTCTCCAGATCACTTGTCTTTGTGCAGCTCCTCTCTCCTTCCCTCCGCTTTCTTCGTTCTCCCTCTCATTCTTGATCAACTCTGTTTTTCCAGGGCAGGGAGCGAGAATCAGCTGTAATGCTATGATGTCTTGTGTTTGCGCTTCCTGGGTAAGGCAAGGAAAGCCGAGCAAGCAAGATAGTTTCTAGTTCTCTGCCTAGTACGAATGCTTGCAGCCAATAACTGCAATCCGTTCTCAGCCTTGGCCTGGAAACTTCAAGCCACCGCTGGCTGCTGCCATTTCACTCTTGACATCTTTCTTTGGACACTTTATGATCACTATAAGGGTTCCAGCACACAGTGTACACGATATTCTTTGCTTTACTTAATCTCACGGCCAACTATTAGCTATGTGCTGCCTGTTCCCAAATTTATGCTAATAGAGCATAACCCTCCTCCTTCAAAATGAGCTCAAGATAAAATCTGAAGGTTTATGCAAGGAATAATCTGATCTCTCATTTAAAAAATAGTGTCATCTACCACCACAACAATTCTGCATCCTTATTCAGAGCCAGGGTGTGACATAACTCAAAAAGACATGCAAAGTAGTAAGAACATGAGGTCATTCTGTGAAGGACTGAAGTCATGAAACACGGTTTCTGATTGACTGATATTCTACACCATTAAATCCCATCCACTATAGTAACCTCAGCTCCTTCCTCCTCCAAACCTCACCACTGCTCCCCCACCTGCTAGCCAGGTATCCTTATTTCCATTCAGGCAAGAGGCAGCAGCTCGGGGATTTGGCTCCGCACAGGTACGTGCTGGTTGCCTGCCAGCGCATCCCTGCCAGCTGGCCAGCAAAATGTTGCCATCACGCTACAAGCTCAGCCGGGAGCTCAAGCAACTCACCCTCCAGTGCATAGCCACTGCCTTTTGTGAAGGTAGGAGGAATATAGTACCCTGGAGGGTTTTTTGCCTTTCTGTAGAACTTATTTGATATTGAACAGGTTAAAAAATGAAGGTGGAAGCAAACAGTGCAGTCACATAAGTTTCTTTTCTTTAGGAACATTTCTTTTCTTTAGGAACACTGTAATGTCAAAAGTAAGCACTGTAACACTGCAACGTTTCTGGCAATAATATACATTTATATTCTCTGCCCAGAGATGACTCACAACATTACCTGACAAGCATCAGATTTGCTGTCGAAGTAGCCAGCACAGAACATATTTTCAGTGATTTCTGTTCCATAAATTTCAGGACTTCTGCACTTCTCCTCAGGAATAATCGGAATCAGTGTTTCTTGCAGGACATTTGAATAACCAGATATATCTTAAAAAAAATTCCAGGAGAGGAAAAGAAAGTCATTTTTATAGAACGTGAAGAGCATAACATGGAAACACAATGCACAATACAACATATAAACACACTTAACAAACACATCTCAGTCATATTTGTGTCGTGGCTCTTTCTAAAAGATAATAACTTTTCTAGTGATCAGATCACTTTCTGCTCCTCCAGTCAGACTCCATGCCCTTTAAAATTACAGTATGCCATGTCCAGACATTAATCCACCTCAGGTTCCCTCATTTCCTAGAGACTCAAGAACACTCCCCCAGCACTCTCCTCTTTCCAGATGTGATATTAAATCATCAATTTATCAAAGGCTCCATTACCTCTTTTTACCTTTAGACTACACATTTAGACCAGGACAACATTTGCTCATACTAAATCTCTTACCAAAATGAGGCAGCCAGCTCCTCCATCCTTCTCATCTATCTACATAGGTCTCTCCTGTCTCCACATCAAAGCAGCATGGCCTAGCCTCATAATCCTGAAATTCCTCATCTGAAAGGATGGGATGAATTTTTCCACCTTTCTCAAGCTGGATGTAAGCACCTCTTAGCCCAAAGTATATCTGGCCCTCTCCTGTAGATGGTTCCAAAGTCTCTTGCTGGTGAAGGTAAAGCTCTCCTCCATCACAGACTAGTAAGCTGATTATGTTTGGTTTGCAGCCTTTGATATCTACCTTGAGAAACCAGGGGTAGGATTCACTCGACTAAGGTGTCAAGTTGTTGGCACCTACAACTAAGCTACTTGCTCTCCTCCCAGTCCACGGAGATCTAGCTAGCTCACAGCTCATCTCATCCTAAAATAGACGCAAACATTTGGTCAAGGGAACCACCCTCCAAATTCCAAGGACTATAAAGGAAGTTCAGGATGACTATTTCAGATGTAAATGTTGTAAACATCTAAAGGTAAGTAAAAATAATCCAATCAGAAGTCCCTTGGAAAACATTTTACCAAACTATCAGTTGTATAATATATACTTGAGCATTATGTTTTAATTAAAATTTTTTTCTATAGACACCAGCTCTCATTTTACTCACTCTCATGCCTGTGTCCCCATCCAGAAATCTGACATTTGAACTGATCAGGGAAAACGGTGTTACTTTCTGGCAAGCAGATAGGCTGAACAAACTGGGACTTGATGGCACAACGTTGGCCATTCTTCTTCAGCTTAATCAAAGCTGCAGAACAGAAAATATAGAAGGAATAAAGTGACTGTTCCCTTTCTTTAATGGGATTGGCAGCAATGAGTCTCAAATACAACTTTAATTATCCCCTAAGCCTCTCTTAATTAAGATATTTCAATCAAAGACAGACAGACTCATCTCAACAGCACCTGATTTCACAGCAAATTGAAGGCTGAAACATTCAGCTACTCCCCTTGTGGGAATATTTATTTTATGCTGCGCTCACTGAGCAGATTTTGCTTCACTGCCTTTGTAGAGAAGGGGGAAGATAGAAAATGCATATGTCTCCTCCCACCTTAAAGTTAAATAACAGTGACATATCCACAACTTTCAGCTGAAATAAGTGGGATGTGCAAGTGCTCACTGCTTCTGAAAGTCTGGCCACCTGCCTAATTCTAATTTGATTTTAAAAAATTAATTACTGCAAGAGTTAGTGTATTTTGTGCTCTGTGTTATCACTGATTTCAGCAAAATGCAAGATCTTGAAAATTAAGGAATAAAAAAATCAGGATATTTCAAAACCAGGCTTCTGAAAGCTACAGAGAATTACACAACCTACACAACATTTACTATCCCGTCATGGGGCTGAAAACAGTGTAAATATGGAGCTGTGCAGCACCATGAGCTTGATACTGAAAGAAAATGCCAAAAGTAGCAGAAACGTTGGTTCCCCTGTAGCAACCCCCCTGTGTTTGGCTGTAGAGAAACAGAGGGGGCTTTGTGCTCGGTGTGACGAGGGCAGCACGTTGGGTTTGGGCACACTGCTCAAAGAGGACAGAGCTGACGTAACGTGGACACATTGCACCTTTTGGAAACCCCAGGTTTTCTGAGCACAGCTGTGTGGAAAGCAAGAGATGGCACTGTATAGTCTTGTTTCTCTACTGACTACATTTTTTGGCCTTTGTGGAACATGTAAAGAGTATCTCGCAGGTTGAGAAGCCCACACAAACTGTGCTCCAACACTCAGCAGCTTGCTCTTCCTCACCCTCCTCCTCTTCCCCACCAACTCAGCCTGTTTCTGAATCCCCCGAACTTCCCGGCAAACACTCAAGTGGTAGTTTCTTTCCTTTAGAAAAGCATTTTCAGCAGGAAATAACTCTTCTGCTGCATCAGTAGAAATCACTGACAGGGCAGAATGTGCCCCCACATCTTTTCCCCCTGTTTTCTGCCTGTTTGTTTGTTTGCAGTGGGGCACGTCCTAGGAACTCCATGTTCAGCTGACCCCAGATTTGGACATTACGCATCAGTGAGGCATGCCAAATTTCAGAGTCATTCATAAAGTTAGGAGATCTTAAAGTGCCAATGGTGGTTTACACCAGGATATTTCAGAGCAGAGTAATACCCCAGTTCCAGTTTGTCTCCTGATACGCTGTAACAGAGCTCTCACCAACACAGCATCCGAATGCTTTTTGCTACATAGTGGAAAATATTCACCATCTGGGAGCAAAAAAGCCAGTACATGCCTGACCTAAAATATCCCCAATGCCAGGCTATTAAATAGTCTCGTAGAAAAGGTGCTCACACAGCTTGATAGCCCGGGGTGACGTGCCACCTTCCACAAGAGCAGATCAGAAACTTATTTTCTGTTGCTGTTCCATTGTCATTCTGACTCATTATAAGGTCAATCAGAAGGGCATTTAACTTCTGGCTGATAAGGCAGCTGATTTTTAAATCTATCTCAGTGTAAAAAATGATTCTTAGTAACACAAAATTTTGGAGCAGATGGGGCTGTTATATTCATCTAGTCAGATCCTCTATACAATACAGACAATAGAATTTTACCAAGTAATTCCTGCATCAAGCCCACAGTTTCTGGTTCAGTTGAAAAAATACCTAATCCCACAAAGATTTGAAGAGATGATGAATCTGCCGTACATCTAGGTAAATTGCTCTGGAGGCTAATTATCATAACTATTTACAATTTGCAATTTATTTCTCATATGAATTTGTCTAGCTTTCAGGTGTTGTTATAACTCTGGTAGAACGAAAAACCCTCTGCGCTCAAAAGCCTCTCTTAATGCCTATGATTTTTCCACTAGGAAGGCAGTTTTTGATGTGTCAACTAAACTTGAAACTAAGTTGAGCAAACAGCAAATAAAACTGTAAGAACAAAAATACTCACCAATGTCATGTTCAGTAGGGTTGAACACAGAATACTGAGGATGCAAAATGTATTTTTCTATTTCAAATGTTTGTGTTACATCCGTTGTTCTATTAAATATATGCTGACCCAGAACTACCTTAATAGTGGATTTTAGTGGACTGTAACACAAAAGAGAGAACAAGCAATTCTGTAATTAGCAGGTCAACCGAAACCTAATTTCCCATAGCTGTGCGTCCCATGAACTGTAACAACCTCAGCTCCCCACCATGTCCATTATTTACCCTCTCATAATGCCTTGACCTGTTTCCCAGGCTTCCTACCTACTGTGGGCCAGGAAAAATATGACTAATGTTACAGCAAGTCCCAGGCTCTGTGGGTCCTGATTAGCCTAATTAAAGGCTGCTGCTCCTTGACAGAAGTAAAAGGCAAACACATGCACTGCTGCCCAGCTGCTGGCTGGCTAACAAGCATCTTCAGGGGCTGCAAGCACTTCTTGTTCTAGAAACCTGAGTCAACTTCGACCAGACTTTGCCAATGAGCACAAAAATTACTGAGGAAGAAATGAGGGACCAAAAGATGAGTCAGTGGTAGATATCTCATTTCTCTGGGAAATGAGGCTCTTAAAAATATTACAGGTGTGGGTCAAGATTTTAAGGGTGCTGGCAAACTGATAACTCAGGAACATCTGGGCAGCTTCCACCTATGAGATGTCACCACTTCTGCTCTTTGATAAGGTTGATCTATGTTAAATCTGTTGTCTAGAATCAGAAGCGACTTGGTGGAGGAAGGTCCCAACAGAGCTGATCTACTGGGAAAAACCATACTCAGAGAACACAGTTTTTGTAATTCACACCATCTTTTACAGCCATTGTATGTTTACTTTAAAAAGACCACAGTCCTCTCATATCCAGTGTTCTACGACAGACAACTAATAAGAACCAGTACAACAGCTGGGAAGCAAGGGACATTTGGGAATAATCAGGAGGTGTTTGGAAAGACAGTATATTTCTAGCTTTGAAAGCAATGGAATTCAAATTTCACTCTTGCTTTAAAACCAATGCAATCTGCATGTGCATAAGTCTACAATGAATTTAGTTAGCAGGTGTCTTCAACATCAAAGCACTCATATATTTTGTTATCCAGTGCAGGAGCAGAAAATACCTGCTGTCACGCATCATGCACAGATGCAGAGTGGTCAACATCATTGCAGTTTCCCTAGTTGTGTTCCTGTGCATCAGTAGCACCCATCAGATATGAAAGCACTGGAGAGTCTCCTCCGATACTGAGCACGAAGCAATGATCAACAGTAATGTACTTAGAGGAAAGAGGTTCTGACTAATTGCAGTGCACAGATCTGGCAGCTACCCTGCAACAACAACTATGCTTATAATTAACAGAGGAAAGTGCAAAGGGTTTTTTTTTTGTGACTGGAAAACAAGAAGACAATAAAATATTGTTTGATCAATATTTAAGGGCAGGATTTTCTCATTGTTCTTGCAGTGGTAAACCAATCCTCTAGAAAATTAGATTTTGGGCCTGTAAAACAGAGTGGAAGTTTGCTTCCTGGGATAGTATTTATAATAGATTTTGAAGGCACTGAATGGTTCTACTATGACTTACAGGTGGTTCATTCAGGAAAAGAAATAAAACAGGAGGGCTTACAGAAAAGGAGAGAAAAAAAAGAACAAGTTAGCTGCACAGGTATCTATTGTCGCCTAGCGGAAAACAGTTGAAATTGTGGCTAGCTCAGAGGTACTGAAGTACGGAAGAGTGCAAATTACAATGCAGCAATTATGGAAACTCTGTATGTACCAAACCACCAGCTGGAAGTGGGTGGCGATGTCCTGAATAGCTGCCAAAGTTAGTAGCTATTTCACAACATTTGAAAAACAAATGCGTTGTGGCTCGAGCTCCAAATGCTTCAGTACAGCATTCACAATGGTATTATTAGGTCTACAAGCTATCAGCGTATGTATTCTGGCACAAGGTTTTCTGTTTCTCTTGGCTTCTTTACTATGCAAAGGAACAATGGGTATGAAATGATGTAATATTTTTCCCATCAATGTGATCAAACTGAAATCAGGGAAAGTGTTCAGCATTTGTGGAAAATGAAATATTTAGAATGAAGTAAGATCATCCTATAGTCAATATTCTCTCCAGTGTCCCACAGCTGGAGGACAAAAATCTCCAAAAAACCAAAAACACCTCTTAGGAAATCAGCCTCAAAAATTTAACAGTTCAGTTTTTCCCTTTGGCTTTTTGTAAAGCTCAGCCCACTCTATTTGCGTCAACCAACAGTAATTTATTGTCTCTAATAAGTCATTGCTTGGCGGTCTCAGCTTTTTTGAACAAAACAATGAGGGTAGTCACCTCTGTTACACCTCAAAGCAGGCATAAATGTTCAAAAAGGTAACTGAGAAGAAGAGGAATACTTATATCCCCTTGCAGATGCCTGCACATGCAAGGTCCCATTCTATGTCCTGCTCAGCGCTACCTTATTCCTTCAGTCGGGGCATTTATCTTCTTTGAGACTCCTTAAGGAACAAGATAAGGGCTTGTGAGACACAGGATTCCAAGCTAATTTTTACCCCATGAACGCACCCAAATTGCCAGAAACTCCTTTTGAAACATTGGCCTCTTAAAATCTCATCTTCTTTCTCACTTCTTTCAGTTCAAATTGGTTGTTAGTCACAAGCAGACAGTGACTATGAGGAGGAGAGGACCTACTGCCAAACTAACGGTGAGTTTACCTGTTAGCAAAGCAGTGTGCTGCTGACACAACCCAGCAAGTCTGAATAAGGCTTCCACCACAGAAACTCTCTCCAATATAGATAGCTGCTATCCAGGGATGAGATCCAGGCAGAGACGAAGATCCTCCAATAATCCTAGGTCTCACAAAACTTCTTTTTTTATGTCTTCTTCCGCATGGTCTTCTGGTAACTGCAAAACTATCTACATTGTCTGGAACTGGTGGCCTCCTTTCCCTGCTTGCTGAGATATAAAGGGATACGGCATCAGAGTATAAATCCTTGTTATTTCTAAGGACTGGAACTTTTACAGGAGTCTTTAAAAGAAAGGTTCATCAAATTATCATTAAACATTCACATACAACTGAATCTCATTCAGTTCCTCAGGAGACTTGCAAGACTGAAAGCTATGCCTATTCCCAGCACTGGCTACACATGTACTAGTGTAAATTAAATGCATCTGGGAACGTTCCCAGACACGGTTTCATTTACCAGTACAAATATAATCTTCACTACTGGAGGAGGCACAACAGAATGCATGACACATCACATTTTCGTTTTTGGATTCTGGACTGAGCTTTGCCATTGCAATAGCAAGGACTAGGACACTTGTGTTAATATCATCTATCAAATGCATTAGAACCATAAAAGGGAAATAAAAGGACCACTTTATAAGCTGACTTTTCAGATTACAACTCTGTAAAGGTCAGCTTCAACATTAACAACAGTTTAATACTAATTTAGGGGAAGATCAGAATCTTTATTTTTTTGAATTAAATACTATGTCTCATACACCTTCAGGATCCCATCCTCTATTTGCTCACAGAGGCCCATTCACTTCTCTGGGCCCATAATTCCCTGAGTGATGACAATTTGTACCAAAGCATCAATCATTTCTGACATCTTGCATGTTCTAGCAGAAAAATTGGTGATATTGAGATGATTTTGACTGAAAGCAGTAGTGTGACACCGCTGTTATACAGTGTTTCAGGACAAAAATCACAGATCGTATCACAACTCCAAAAAATGCAAAAAAGAAGCTGCTTGTTGTCATTTGATTTACTGCAAACAGTAAAATATTCAACACTCCTGGGAACAGTAGAACATTCAAAATTATACAGTGAAAGCTTGTTCTAGTATCAATAAATCTTTCTTCATTCATTCATAAGATGGATTTTAAGAGAGCCTTTACATACCACAAGATGGAATGTCACAATACTCCCAAGACAAATTGTTGTCCTTCATGATGTAACACCATGGCTTCTCATCATCATCTGGATTTCTAATTAATTCAGGGGGAGAGTGAATTAAAAGCATTAACAAAGCTTCCCAGATGTTTTCTGCTTTTTCCTTTGCACCGTGCAGAGGACTGACAGGACTCTTGGGTTTCGAGCCATCTGACAAAGTGCTGAAGCACCTGCTAGCCACTACATGGGTAAGCAGCCTTTCAGTAGCGTTATTCATGCTTAAAGCTAACCAAGTCTAAGGTTCTCTAGGATCTGAAATACAGATACATGACTGTATCTGTAACACCTGTAAAATTTGCCTACAAGTATTTGGATGCATGAGCATGTTCACATGGTTTAAATACCGCCCACACTGAAGTGCTTTAACAGATATCAGCTCAGCTATTTTCAGGACTAAATCCCATGGGAGAGATTCCTTTTTTAGATGATTTTTTTCAGCAAGGAAATTCCAACACAGGTAGATTCATAGAAAATCCATAACAAGAATAGCTAGCAAAAATTAATTTGAGAAGCTCAGGTTCACATTCCCTGGAGAGTCTGAGGAAATGAAAGACTACCTTGAGAAAATATTGTACTCCTCAAAAGGGAAAAAAAACCAGGAATATCAGAAACAGTTTATCCCTTTGTTACCTTGGTGTTAAACAGGCTTCAGTTTGACTCCATTAGGATTTCTCCATGGTACAGCCTAATTGTCTTTATCAATGCCATATAAGTAACCAGAAATTTGCTCAGTTTACTCCTCCAAGAATGTAGGGAAACTTTGAAGACCCAGAAAGATCTTCAGTAGGCCAAGAAAAACAGACAAGATAATTCAGGGCTCCAGATAAACAGTAATTCTAATTTCAGTTGGATTTATCAGAAGCACTATCTATTATTGTAAGGCTCTTCAATATTTTTTTCTTTTTAATCTGACTGCTCTTCAGAAAAAGATTAAAGCACTTTCAAATTCTCAGAACTGAAGAAGCAACACAGGTTGAGTCATCTTCCGCCAACAATGTTTCTAAATTAGACTATTTGAAGAAGAAGATATCTGCAGGATTATATAGTGTAGCAGAGATATCCCCAGAAATTGTAACAAGCTGACAAAAAAGTTAAAGCTTTTTTCTCAGCTCGACAGAACATGAACACATCAGCTCCTACACCATTTTATTCTTTGCATTTCAAATCTGCAAGTGAATATTGTGCTTAAATGATGCAAATCGAAGGGATCAAATTTTATCAAAGCACAAAATATGTGCCAAATAAATTGCCGTGTTGTGCTGGGACACCATAAATCTCATACTTAAGTGCCTGAATCAGGACCAAGCCGTGGAAAGCAAGCCGGTCTGGGTTAAGGGAGGGGGTAGGAACTGTTTATTAGTCTGTGTTAGATAGGGAGAAAGAGCTACTTCCAGCATGCATGCATGCTTTTTATCACCAAACAAATTAGGAAGTGCAGTACATTCTGATCTTCCTGAAATAGCGGTCTAATATCCATTAAAAAAAAAAAACAAACCACCAACCCAAAACTGAGACATCAACCAGCAATTTATGGAGAAGCATCTAAAGTTTGCTGTTTCTAGCACTTGCTCATCTCCAGGATTCTCTCTAAATGGAAACATTTCCTTTATTTGTGGCTATTCATTGATCTCATGAAGACCTCAGAGGCAGGGGGAACATAAAGTGACTGAGGAGAAAGCACAAACCTATATATCACAAGCGTTTTCATTATAGTTGAACAGAAAACTTTAGCAGAAATACAGTTTATTGTATGTGTGGTTCAATCAAAATTGAAAGAGTGAAATTTTATTTTGCAATAATTGTGCTCTGCAAGAAATCCAGGAAAGAAATTTGACATCCCATTTCAACATTATTGAACTATATTGCTTTGATTGTTCATTTCCAAATAACTTTTCACTTTTGAAAATATTTTCCTTTATGTTATATATTTCAGAATTTAAGAATTAGAAATCAAAAGTTAACCATTTGAACTCAGCCAATGCATTTCTTTCTCCTTTTAGATAGTCATTTATGAACAATTTCGAAAGTTTTGCACTATGGTTTCATTTGAAAAAAAAAATCCCAGGAAAAAAAAGGACCTGGAATTTCCAACATTATGTAGTGTCTGAGCTTCTCTTGGCAGACCCAGATATTGATCTAGCCTGTCTACCAGATCTTGTCTTCTGCACACTTCCATGCCTCGTGTCGGGCTGTTAACGTCAGTCCAGCTTTTCCACGGCAGGGATAACACCCGCTTTGAGATTCCTGGCCCTTCTCCCTTCAACAATACATCCATCTCCTGATATACAAATACAGGGCAAACGAGAACTTTTCTCACCTGCAGTAAGAGAACGGCCCCAAGCCAAGCTGTACTGCTTTCTCCACACTGTCAACATGAAGCTCTTGGTAAAGCAAGTCTGAATCCCAAGGCAAGCATCTGTGTCCAGAAATGGTTGTCTTTGCTGTACCTCTGTACTCCGTGCCATTGCCAACATAGCACCGATGGCTAGGAACTGACAAGACACTGATCAGGAATTGATGCTAATTACATGTTAAATACTTACTTCACAGCTGAGGTCCCAAATGAGAGCCAGTGGGCCCAATTCTGTATAGTGCCTTTTGCCTTTCACAGGAATTGAATGCATCAAATAAGGCTTTTTTTTTTTAATAAAAGAAGCCAGGCTGTTAAAAATTCTGTTTAAAATTAGTAGTTAGTTAGCCTCGTTTTACACATGCACAAATAACTATTCAACAGGCAGTACGGCAGAAAATTAGACCTAAAATTTGTACTGCGTATGGAAGATTTTAGTCAGCAATCTTCAGCAAAGTCAGCAATATGGCTAGGATTTCTCCTGTCTACTTTTAGACACAACTAAGCTCATCACTGGAGACTCCCTTTTTAGTCAATTAAGAGAAACAGGCACTTCTAGCACCAAACTGATCCAGCCTTCTTGAGATGACTTTTTTAAGATGAGATGAATCTTGCCATGCATTCTTGACTACATTGACTAAATCTCCATTGACCATAAAGGGAGCTTAAGTCAACCATCTCAGATGATAGAGATATCTGCATTGTAAAGTAGTAAAAACAATCCTGCCCTGCCAGCAAGTGCTTAAAACGCCTGATTTTGGAAAATACTTCTTTTTACGGCCTCATACATACCCATATATATACAGTATACCCATGTACATTATATATATGTAGCTACATATTGCAAATATATCGATTTTGCACAAAACTAACTAGTAGGTTGAATTTTCTTATTCAAAACCCATTTCTTTGTCACCTGCACATGGGTTATTTCTTCATCACCTGCACATGGGTTATTTCTTCAGATAGGTCTGACACATACATATTCTGTGACCTGTATACTCAGCTGCCAAGATCGATCAACAGTGCATACCAGCATTATGGCTGAAAAACACATGGGGATGCATTTGTATACAAATAGCTACACTGAGCAGAAAGTCTACACCTCAAAACACAGCTCAGAGTACCCCAAAGGAAACACAAAACCATCTAATGTACAAAAAGGATTAATTGTGACCGAGCCTCAGAGGGTTTCTTATCCCAGCCATGTCAGTGTGACTTACCCTTGACATCTGCAAGACAAGTGGAATCTTCTTCTAAACATATAAACGTACTTAAATATATAACATCATGTTATTCCTTTACTGTTGAAAAACACACTGTGAGGATGATCTATCACACCACACAGTGTGGAGATCTATTGCCAAAGATCTGTTTGTTTTGACAGAATAAGGTGACACATGAACCGGGGAATATAACCAGCACTGAAATAGTGAATCGCAGCAATGAACTGCTCATGTCAGTTATCCTTCCAAGTCATCAGTGTAGTAGCAGACCTCAAAACCACAAGCAAGCATATGGCATAAATTTGGGAGCTGGAGGTCAAGAAGTTTGGTGCAAGAACATCAGTATGAGTTTAGAATACAAATACTTAGCAAAATTATTTTTCTACTTGGCCTGGCAGACACTTCCGAAATGGTGAGGCAACATTTTCTCCCACCCACCCCCTGAATCAAATTCCCGTTATTTCATTAACTATGAATATAACATTAAATCAAACTGATATTGTAACAACCATAATCTAGGAGCTCACAGAAAATAATTTGTCTATCATTTGTGTTGCTAGCAATAGTAACCATTTCTTGGCAACCCTGCCATTTATTTTTCTGGGCAAGTTGCAAGTTACACCGCTTTGTTTGCATGAAACAGTGTCATGAAAATACCACCATCGTGCTGCATGCTGAAGTCCTTGATTTATCCAGGGAAGTGCCAGGTGCTGTTTTTATTTGTACTCTATTTATTACATTCAGAAATAATTTAGACTACTTTTATGAGGATGAAACAGGAGAGTCTGTTTCAGTGCAGAACCAGGGACATATTCTGCAATACCAATGGTTTGGACACCTGGCAGATGGTGTTTACAAGTTGTGCTCATCCTTGTCAGGCTTAAAATCCAATGCATCTCTGTCTCGTCAGGTCTGCCAGTCATTGCTAAAGCTGCCAGAAGATTCTAACTGGAAGAATTTGGCCCCTTTCTAAATCATCCCTCATGATCTCCTTCTGTAACTAAGAAGTTTGGATTACATATTGCACTTGTTGAGAGGAACAGTAATATCTCTCGGACAGTTTTTTGTTTCTTTATGGTTTTATAAGGAGCATTTTGGGCATAGGAGGAAAGTGACTTAATCTCATATCTTGTGGAGAAGCACCTAGGTTAACACAGTTGTTTCACTGGTAGCTTTCCATCGGTCTGTTCTCCACTCCAGCAAGCTTTATTTGACTGGCTTGCAGTAGCACCACAGTACCCACATCACAGCTCATTAAAGGGCACTTCATTATGTACCTAAGGTTGTTAAGAAGTATATGCAAAACCTAATACATTTTATCACTATAATTCAAGACAAACAGTTTTTTAAAAAGTCTCTGAAACTATTGCAGTCGTATAGATCTTTTGCTTCTAATACTCTTTTTTGAACTGTTGCAGCACTGAAAAAAATCTCTTTTTCCCTCTTTGTCAGAAACGGTGTGTAGGTGGTCTGCTTTCAGCAGCTCTTAATGGATTGCTCTGACTGGGAATTGCTCGTTCTCAATTCTTTATAGCTTCTGCAACTTCTCATAATTCTGAAACATATTTATTTTCTTATGTGGAAGAAAGTAATGGAGGACATAATATATGTATTTTTCTCGGTCATTCACTTCCCCGAGGTACTGCCAATCACTGTGTTAAGAGTAGAAATGGCCTAAACTTTCAGATGATGAAAGTTTTGATGCAAATGCAGGTTCAAGTTACTCTTCAGACCTATGCCACTGTCACCACTGTTCGTTTCTTTTCAGAAAAAAAAAAAATAACCCAACACATTAAAATTAAGAACTAGAAATGATTTCCTGTTATGATTTATGTTTAAAATCCAAGAGGCTTACATAGCTCACATAAAACATTCTAGCTGTGTTAAGATGGCATATTTTATCAGCATGTCACACCAATTCTTTGCCTTTTAATTTTTCAGTAAAAAGCGGTTTTAGGTCTTAAAATTAAAAGCAACCCGAGACGGCAGTTATCCAACCAGTTCTAATTGCTAACTGCCTGAAAACATTTCACAAGACTTTTTGTCACCTGATCTTGTTTCAGGTTCTGTAGTTGCATACATGAACAGTTTATGAGTTTCTTTTGGAAGTCTTTCTGTAGAAAACAATGTATCTTTTAGAATTTCTTTTCCCCACAACATCTTATCAGCAATATTCCTAACGTTTTTGAGCTTTGACTGTATTTTCCTCCAAGATATGCACAACCGGTTTCATTTCTGTTAATAAAAATACGTTTTTCCCCTGATGGTCCTAATCTTGGGACAGGATAGTTTTAAGTAACCAGCCCTTTCATTCAGTCATACTTTGCTTTATCCCTGCCCAACCTGTAATGCTTTTATTATCTACAATGTTAGATGAATTTCTATATCAGCTGATGGCAGGAAGGGAGAGGAGGGAAGAGGAGATGGACAAAAGTCCCCTCTCTGCTTAAAATTGCCTTTACAAGAGGTCTTCTCCAGTGTCTTGATTATCAGTTATCCAGGTGGAAGAGCTCTTTAGAAAATCATAAACTAAAGCAAAACCTTGGTGGAATTAGGAGAACATCATCCGTCCAGAGCTTCCCTGGACCACATGTCCACTGCTGTTGCAGTGCCTCAGAAAGCTCCAGAGCCACAGGCTTGAGTGCCTGCCCTACGTCCCCGACACTGGTCAGAGCGAGCACTTCAGCACTCACTAGATAGCAGTTGGTTTGCAAGGCAGGGCATTCATATCTCTTTGAAGCCTTTCTAATACATCTATCAATGTATATTTCCACCTGATCCTCTTTCATCTATTAGCAATGAAGATGAATAGCAATGAACAACAAAATGTTATGCCTCTGCATAAGCTTAGTGCTTACATGGCCTCAGTGTTGCAGGATGTATTGCTCTCCCAGGCATCCTTTACAAGGGTATAAGTCAAGTTTCCTTCCTACATGAGCTCTGACTTGTTGGATGCCTGCAGAAAGGTCCATCTTTTCTTGATTCACCTAGAAGTTCCCTGATCTCCCTTCCTGGGTCGCCGTGAGATGCCCTCGGAGATGAAAGGTGTGAAAGTCTTTGATTTCAGGGAGCTGTGCTTCCCCCGCTGCAAGTGCAGCTAACCACTAGTCTGAGCTGGCAATAAACGTGTGACAGAAAGGAGTCTCCAGTATTCATAGAGATTGCTCTTACAGGCATCTCACTTCGTTGGATAAAGCACTGAAACCCTCCCAGGTATTCTGAAAGCAATACGGCAAATATTCCTGTGCAAAATGAAACAAACACCACGCAGAGAGCTTTGAAAGACATCTACATTAACCTAGCACTGCTCCCAAAGGACGATTTGGTTTATCTTTCAGTGACTCCCTGAAAATCTCTGTAAATATCTAGGAAGGTGGCCAGGTGGGCATAGACTGCACTGAAGAAAGCAGTTGCCACCCTTTTCACTCTTTAATGATGAGAATGTGAAGTCTAATGCATAGGGGCAGGAGACTGCATGGCAGCAGCCGCAGGACTGGACTGTTCCTGGATTGAAGCAAATTGCTTCACATTTTCATGCACTAATACCTGTCTGTGAAAGTGACAATAACAGCACCCACTGTAGCTTTCAGAGTTTGCAAATTAATGAACATAAACCACAACTGAAGCATAAGGGAAGCTATATATCTGTATTTCTACATAAGTCAATCATGCATTTATAATATTTAGCTAGATTTCAATATTTCTGTTTGGGTTTACAATTTAATACAACAGCAGATAATGCATGTAACTAATTTATAACAAATAATTGATTCAAATAGTTGTGGTGTTTTTTGGTTTGTTGAATAGCAATGAAACCTCTGGACTGACAGCACCTAACACTGAAATAAATCCTCACTGAAACCTTAGCCTGATTATGGAACACACAAACAATCTGTCTGAGCCAAAAACTAGGCAGAAATGTGGAAAAATTGGCATCGTTTTGTAATTAATTAAATCTAATAGAAACTTACCATGTAAAACAAGGATGGATTTAAGTCTCGGGAAAAAAATGATTTATATAGCACAAAAGATCTCTTTAAGTTGCATCCTAACATAAAGATGGCACATTCCATTCACTGAAACTAGATGTATTTTTAAATATATTTCTTCTTCAAAGAATCTTTGTACCTTCATACTTGCAAATTCTTAGATCAACGGAGCTAAAATTGAAGAGATTTGTTTGTTATAAAAGCTAATGTACAAATGTACCTTCTGAGTAAGTTGAATTCTTTCACATAAAGTTTAAATCCAGAAATCTATAAACTCTGCCAGGATTTTCTTATAGCTTAGAAAAGTAATATCTCAGGTAAGAGGAGGGACTGGCTCTTTTTCCATTTCATTTTTCTATTGATTATCTTCAATTCTAGCTCAATAGTTACAATTTACAGAGTCATACATGCAATCAAATAGGTAAGTATATAGAGCTAAAAGGAGCAATGCATTTAGAAAATAGGTTGTCGATAGGTAGGGGAAAGAAATTCCAGCAGCAACAAGCAAATCTCAGTGCTACATTACTTTGTCAGGGAAACAACCTGTTTCATGGACTACCTTACAGGATTTTCAAGAGCATCTGAGTGCCTAATTCATAGTGAAAGCTTTCATTCCTTTGAATATACCTGTAGGTCTTTATGTGCTAACAGTATGACCCAAGATAAGGCTCTGGACAGGAAAGGAAACAGACTGTATAGCAACTACAGATGGTCAGTGGATGAGCAGTTGCTCTGTAGATAGCCAGCAATGAGAGGGGGTCTCTGGAGCACCTGAAGCACCCAGCATGGGCTGGTGGGAGAAGGCAGGCAATAGGAGAGACAAACAAACAATGCAATGGACATTTCTGCAGTAATCCAAGGAGTGAGCTGAAAGCCTGTGAGCTGCTGTACCATGTCTACTGCATCTTCCCTTCAACCTTCTTCCTAACTAACAATTACACGGCAAAACAGATTGCATGGATTAAAAGATGTCAGTCCTTTCACATTTCAAGACGTGCCCTCTATAGAACATAATTAACTGATACAACTGTCATGTCTCAAATAAATAAAAAATAGGATTAAAAACACCTTTATAGTCTTGAATTAACCACCACCCAATAACTAACACTGCTGCCAAGTCACGCACTGTATCGTAAGAGTAAGGACTAAGCAACTGCTTCATATTAGCAGCTGTTAATATTAATCATATTAGTTTATACTAGGATTACAACAAAGACGTCATCTAAAAAGGCACCACTGTAGGAACACAGAATGCACCACAGAAACCTTAGTACCCACCGACACCTCAAAAAAAGCATTTTTTTATAAAAATAAAGTCATCTGTTGATCTCCAGCCTACTATCTCTGACTGGAGAAATTTTTGCCTATTCCTTGGGATTTGCCTTATCACTCAATCCTTATTGAGCTAATCCTTGCTATATGCTATACTGCTGACAGTATAGCTCATTAGCTTTCTCCTCTCTAGCCTACATTTGCCAAGATGTTATGTGTAAAGGACTAATCCATAAACTCCATGCATACGGTGTTCCCTTCTTCGTTTGCATTTTTCTCTATATCAGCCAAAATCTTTATTATAATTCCTAACTCTATAAAGAAACCTGGGAGATCACGGTGGCATCTCTAGTATTGCTCACATCTATCACCTCCATAAACGACACCTTATAGTTATCGTTCTGTGAAGCCATAGTTATCGCTAGTCTCCTGTCCACCATCCCTACATTGGCACTATCTTAGTGCAATGAATCAGAGGTGGGTTCTCAGTTGATAATGCCATGCTCACTCACTTCATCTTCCAATTCCTCCTGCCATTTACCATCGCAGGTGGTAGTCTACTAGACCTAGTTTTTCTCCATGGAACTCCAGCATTATTTGAATTATTTGGAAATAATTCAAAATCTGATAAAAATCCAACCTGCCCTTACTATTTCTGCAACAGTGCCCTAGGCCTTCTTTTCATTAACCTTGCCTTATTAACACTTGCCCTGCCCTCATGCAAGCTCACAGGGGACCCATAAAACTTTACCCCTGCAAACCATGTAGTCACCTCTCCAAGCCATATCAAACCATAATGATGCTTTTGTATCTGCTCTTCCATCCATTCTACCACAACCATGGAGGAATACTAACCTTATTCTTTTCCATCCTAGTCTTATTACTAATTCCAATGCTCCATACGTGCAAACAACAAGCAGCATCTCAGCCCCACTTACAAATCCTCTTCAACTCTTAGTAGCAGACCTACTTATCTAAGCTCAGTGGGGGACTGACTGGTTGAATACTCACTTATCAGTCAGCCAACTGACCTTGTTATTATACTTCACCCTATTTCTTTTTTTTCCCCCTGGGATCCTAGAAAATAAAAAATTAAACACTAATCCAAAAGCATTCTAGTGGATTATGGAATAACATTGGTAAACATAAACCAAAAAGTTAAGACTCATTATCTTCTTCTCACTGTCTTCTTCAGAAGAAAAAGATTTAAAACTTTTCCTCCAGCCTCCAGAGCTGAATTTCCTTTACTAAAGTACCTTTTTTAGTAGAAAACTGCAAACACCCTATTTCAGTAAAACAACCACTAAAAAGGTGGGTTTGCTGTCTTTTTTACTTCTTTTATTACCTCAAACTCCCCCAGTGTAACCCCCAAAGATGTGGCCAAGAAGTTTTTTTCCTGTATGTAATTATATATTCAGCTATTCTGTCATCTTCCTTTTCTAAAAATCTTCAACCTACTTCTGACATACAACAACACATCTCCTTATATAACCATAAACCTTCCACAATTAGCATTCCAACTCATACTTTCTTTAAAGCTACGGTACCCCTCTAATTCCATAACCCATAGCCTAACTAGGAAAAAAAAAAAAAAAACAACAACACTAGAAAACATAAAGAATTTTCAAAAATACCTTCAACAACTTCATAATTCATCATGACCGAATGGGTAGGTAGCAAAAATATTATTGCTACCTAGACCTTAATCCAAAGAAACCCCCAAACATATAATCCCCTGTGCAGTCCTCACAATACTCTTAAACCTACCATCTACTGTAACCCACAACCACAGTGAGAGAAATCCAAACAGGCTTTCTACCTGCTTTCTGCCTCTTCATTAGTTTAATCATGAAAAGCACCAAAATCTGCCACAACTCATCCATCCCACTTATTTACTTTATTACATAGCTACCTTATTTTTACAAATAGTTCCACAAGAACAGACCCTGAGCTGTTGCTGAGTCCCAGTACAATGAACGGGCCAGAAATAAACCCCAGCTAGCCATCAAGAACATTGTACCACCCCATGATTAAGGTAATTCTACAACCTAAAAATCCAGTTAAAAGCTGAAAAACCATTGAAATAAGTGGTGTTAAACCCAACATCTGTTATCCAGATATGACTACCCGCTATTCCTCTGATCAACAGTAACACAACAAAGCCACCTATACAGACGAAATGTTTCAGGCAAAGGCTTGGCAGCTAACTAAGAATAAAGATAACCCACTAATATACTCTCCAATAAATCAAGAATAAACCTAAAAATACAAATGAGACTCCCAAATTTACTAACAACCCACACCCACAAGCAGTACCGAAGCAATGGTAAGGAGAAGGAAATGCTTTTACTCAGGAAATGGGGCAAAATATGTATTGGTTCCCACTTGCACGTCAACTAAGGCTGATCGATAGTGTGAATGCAATGGTGGGTTTTCAATCACAGAAACCTAAAGGCACCAATCCCTTAAAAAAAATCCACATCTCCTTCCTTCACCCTCCAACTCCCTTTAACATCTGCACAAATGCATATTATATTGAATTATCTGTCCTCTGGCCAAATAGCTCCTCCTCTTTCTTTAGCTGTGTGTCCCTCTATATTCACCCAACGTCTCTGCCATGGCTCCTATCTGTTCAAAGAAACACAGAATGTCAAATTTTACAATTATATGTTTATATCTGTTTTTCATAAGTTATCACCTCCAATGAAGTTAAATATTTCTAAGAAGTAAGTTAAACATCTCCCCCAAAATTCCCTTTCCACTCCCTATATCAACTTGGGCCAGAGAGAAAATACACACTCGCGTCCTTCTCAGGTTTCAGTGCTTCCTCGCATTTATCACTGCCAGCGTGGCTTACTTTCTCTGTACAGTAAGACAACTATTGCTTCTCATGGTTCGATAATTAATTCTGAATTTTCACTTAAAGCCTGGATTCAGAGCTCTCTCAGCAAGAACTCTGTCTCCAAAGTGAATACAGATACTCTCTTAATACAAAATCCTTATTTCTGAAAATAAGTGCATATTTAGGTATAATTATTATGAATTAAACTTAATTAAAAATGGATCAGTGAATAATTTTAAACAGCATCTGTTGGGGAGGGATTTGTTGGTGACGTATCTAGTTTTCTTCAAAATTAAACTTTAATGAAATCTTATGCATATAAACTGTGTTAGAACATTTTTTAAAACGGTAGTTCTTTCTTTAGTACTGAAGGTTTCTCCTTTAAGGGCTAGAAAATAATGTATTACCACAAAGAATAGAAATCTATATTAGAAACTGTCTTTTGTATATCAATCTCCTTTGTTATAGATATCTCCTATGTTACGTTTATCACCTCCCATATTTTTTTTTTAAGTCAGGTCATAACTTGCCAGTATCTGCATGGCCATTATGATAATGCTGAGCAATATATATATACATACATATATAATGATTGTTTGCAAGAGAATTTTAAGATCAATGAAAAGATGATTTTTCTAGTACTGACAGGGACCCCGTAGTTGAAAAAAAAAGAAACATCTAATGGACAGATAAATAGGTATCTGTAAAATCACAAAAGTTACGATTATTCTCTGTTACTCACTGTTCAAAGGGGGGAAATGAAATTACCAGGCAGTAGGTTTTAAGCTAACAATAGAAAATACTGTTTCTCATCACATCTATTTAAATTCTTGAACTTCTCAACACAGTATGCTGTGAAAGGCAAAAGCATAAAGGAGTTCTAAAGAGTTTAGACAAATTCATGGAAAACAGGTAAAGGTCTATCAAATACAATGGTCCAGCCATCTGTTAAGAGAATCCTCAAGCAGGAGAAGTATTTCTTAGTAATTTCCTGCTACTTACATTACTCCTCAGTCATCCTCTACTTTGCCAGTGCTTGACTCACAATAGTACTTAGACTTGTGAGCTGACCCAGGATGGCAATTTTTTTATTAATATTTGTGAGTTTGACGTCAAGATAAATTAGCTGGTTTTCCATTAGAACTGCATGAAGACTGGTTATTCTTTGTAGAAGTCAAAGGCAGAGGACATCAGAGAGACCTCAAACACATCACAGCCCAATAACATTTTGGGGCACTTACTGTTTATTAAATTGATTGTTTTCTTTTTTTAAAAAAAAAAGATTACATTTTTGCATAACACCTTGGGTTTAAGGTTGCATCTACAAATAAATAATTTAGAATAAAGTACATTTTGGCAACACTGTAACTTTCTCTGAATCAAGCATTATAACCATAAGCTATTCAGACTAAAGGGTAACCTCACAATTCAGTCCTGTTGGACAAAGGAAACTATACAAGACAGTAAAAAGAAAAACAAAGAAAAAAAGCCAGCTGTGCGCACAGCATCAAATTGAAGAGTTGAAGAAAAAATTAATCCAACATATATTTAAACAACAGTCCTATGTGCTCTGAGAACACGAGCTCCCAGTTCTTTCCCCAGAATGCCATTGCCCTCATGTGATGATACTACCAGGTCTATAGACACCAGCACTCATTTATTTGTATTAATTCAGAATGACTAAATCGTGGCAAAGAGGTTTTCTCATTTTTAAACTTGTTTGCAAGGCCCTGACACATAAACACAATCCTTCAGTTCCCGTTTTGCGTGGGGGTGTTAGGTAGCTGAACGCAGATGGATTGTAAGCATCTAAAGCCATTTGTTTAGCAAACCAAATGTTTGCTTTATTATTTTCAAGTAATCAAAGAGCACCTGCTTATTTCTTGTTTTAAGCTAGTCAGACAGAAACCAGTATTACAGCTATAACACTGTCATCCTGCTATTTATAATCCAGGCCATGCTGGGTGGATGTTTATGCACAGTGTTGCCTCTTTGGGCAGGGGAAGCTGATAACAAAATAGGAATTTGAAAAGCAGTTTTATTTGAAGACAAGCAGCGCGCAGTCCTCCCTGGGACGCCAGGTCACACATGGGCTGTGCACATGCAGCCCCTCGCCCAAATCATTGCATCAGCATTCGCAAAGCCTGGGACAAATCGCACTAGGGCAGCTAAAGAACAAAAAAAACAGAGCTACATTATCACTCCTTAGGAGGGACTAAAGAGTCACAAGCCCATTTTGCACGATTCATGCCTCATGAGTGAAGGTTCAGAAGCAGTTCATACACCATTCAATTTGCCAGTTCACTCCTGCTATTTGTTATTTCAGCTGTACTGCTGGTCTCACAAATGGATTATTTGTTCCAGCTTGAATAGCTGGCTACACGATTTGTTAACCATCAGAATAACAAAAAAGAATACCAGATACCAGTTCCAGTGTTCATTACCATGGTTTTTAACCCCACCACCCATTCAGAACAACTAGTTGCCCACCGTAGCTGCCAGGAGTCGTCTTCAATTTTGATGAGCCGTGGGATCCATGTACTCAGAAAGATGTAGCCAGTGAGTTGATGGGATCACAGGCCGGTATGACTGAAGGTCTATTACAATTTATACCTAAAACCTGCTGTATTTGAAGACTAGCCACCGATACAACTTGAGGATTTAGCATACAGGTAAGCTTTACAAGCAGATTTAACACATGCAATGAGAAATGTTAGATATTCTGGAGGAAAATTATATCAAAAACTATGTAGCACCTAATAAGAAGCAACACAGAACTAACACATAGGCATCAAAAGGCAGATTCTCTGCCCTGACCCACTGGTGAAACTAAGGATTTCTAGGTAAGCTGTACTGGGTTAAACATGCTGGTAATTTAATGTACAAAGTAACCTAAACAAAGGGTGTGCATGTTATTTTTATCTACTTCCCACAACAATCTACTGCTACCAAATACAGCCAGCTGCTAGATTTTGTCAGAACATAAATCCCTGCTTTATGAGGGGACAGGGTAATATGCATGGATCTGTGGGGAAGAGTTTGCACTAGAGTACAGCTCTGCGACTGATCCTGCAAAATGGAAGCATGTGCTTAGTTTTACGGGCATGAGTAATTGGATTAAAATTTCTGTGTTTAATTTTCCATAGAGTTAAGTGCATGAACAAATATTTTTAGAATCAGGGTCTCGGTGAAGAAGAGTGTGTTATGTTTTACACTGTCGGAATCCATTAAACACTTGTTTGTGAAGTTCTGTGTGACTCTTCAGTTAGCACAAGGAATGTCTGCAAAGGCAGAATACAACAGAGAGGCAAAACCCACCAGCTTCACACCCAGATGAAAACTCCAAATTCCCTGCCCACCGGTAGGTTGTTATACTTACCAATATTGCAATACTTTCCTGCATAATTTCCTTTGCAATCACACACTATTTTCTCACTGAAGGTAACCATTTTACATTCGCCGCCGTTCATGCAAGGATCATGAACACAACCTACAAGCAGAAACCAAAGATCAAACCAAAGGCACAAACTATTCAAGAGAATCAGTCCGTTTTAACTTACTTTAGTAAACCTTCTCCGCGCATATACATTTTGGGGAAGTTTTTCCTTTTTTACTCTTCTCAGACCTACACTTGATATAAATTGAAGAAAAGGAAACTGCTGATTTCTGCCTACTGAGGTCTGTCTCATTGTTTTTACTTTTATTGGATAATGTCAGCAGAGCTATTGAAAAATATTACCAATGAACAATAGCTAAAATGGGGGTGGTGATTATTATTACCAGTGGTGATGGTGGTGGCATTAGCATTTCTTTCTGTACAGAGGGTTCTGCCAATTCCAAGTTTGCCCCTGAGCTGCATTAGAATTTATAATAGCGTATCTAGCAGGGAGCTCATTTATTTAGGATCTGTGACTGGGAAGTTTTAAGTCCTATCAAATTTCCCAACTCTCCCATGGACTCCCAATGTCCTAGAAAGCCACCAACTCGCTCCATGCTTTAGTTTCCAGTTGTGTTAGGTGGGAATAAAAGCACCTACCTATTTCAAAGGGCAGGGTAAAAGTCAGCCAGACTGAATAACAGAATAACCGTACCGGAGCACATACATTGGTGAGGCATACCAGTTCGTTTCCCACCATCTCTCCTTCCAAAAGGGAGGTGCTGTGCTGCTTCACCAGATCAGTGACAACCCGAAGCACATGCCCTACAGCTGGCTGGCCAGCCGTGTTGGGCACCTGGACGCCTCAAAACAAGGAGGAGGCTTCAAAACATAAGCATCACCCCAGCCAGGAATGGGTATGTCAGGCCAAAAATCATGGGACCCTGGGGCTGATGCAGGGCAAATGGGATCCTGGAGGTGGGTAGAGTTTACATGCTGGCAACTCAAGAGTGGGATAGGCTTGGGAAAAAATCTCAGAGGTGAAACAGCAATATGAAGCAATCGTAGGTGTGCAGGGGAAGAGTAGAGGAGGGTGTGCCTCTCAGGCATGTTACAGCTTTGGAAGAGGGCTCAGGAGGTCAGAAATTTTACCACTTCTACTATATAACCTGTTGCATATTTTACATGCTGCAGTTCAGGATTGCATCCCTGGTAAAGAAAGCACTGAGTGGCGTCCCTAAAATTCAGCTCAACACATATAATTGCTTCCTCACATAAGGATAGACACATTGAAGTGATTTTCTGGGTCAGCATTACTGCTCACACATGGAAAGGTCAACGAAAATGTTCTCTTTTGGGAAGGGTACTTGAGCTGCGAAAGCAGTATTACTGTGTACAACACTGCTCAGGCTTTGATATCCTTACTGTCCTTTATCCCCACTCCCTGCAGACCAACAGCTGTAATACAAAATAGTGCCTTACTTTTGTGTTCGACACTCTCACACTCAATCTGGCCGTTCACACAGACACACTGCTCCACAGCTCCTTGTTGGACTCTTGACCAGCTCATGCCCACATCAAAGAACTCATAGAGACTGTTGTCAAAACATTTCTCTGAAACACAGTTTAAAAAACAACACAAGCTTTCTGTGGTTATTTCTTGCAAGGAATGGCACCACAATCTCCATCATTCCCTGTGCAGCCCTTTTTTCCTGTTGAGCAGATACATGTTTGTTGATGGTCCTTCTCAAGCAAGCCAGCCTCCATAGTGTGGAGGCACTAAGCCACTATAGCAGCAGTTCCAAGGACCTCGAGGCAGACGTGGCTCTCTCCTAAAGCCCTGTGAGTATGACAGCATCACCATTACTTAAGCTCTTCCAAAAGTTCATTCAGCAAATACAAAAAATCAAATCAGTGTTATACACTTGTGTCTGTCCCACTTTACTGCATCATCCACAGATGATGGGCTGTGCTAGAGACAGTGGAGCACTGGGACTGAAAAAGTCTTCTTTGCTTGCATCGAGAGAGAAGCCTAGAGCTGCAGGCAAAAGCCTTCATTAAACAACAGCAAATGCAACTGAAAATCCTCAGTGTAAAAGCCTAATCTCTCGCTTGATGTGCAGCAAACTGGGAGTGACAACAACATAAAACTGGAAAAATAACCCAAGCAAAGCCTTTTGGCCTGACTCTCCTCCTTTGGAAGTGACTACCCTGTAGGTGGGGTAGCTGTCCAGGTGTAAAGCTGACGTCACAGGAAAAGTCATACTAGACCCATGTGTGCATATACATAAGGGATAAGGCGTCACCTGAAATTTTGTTGGTTTTTCATGTCTCCCTGCCCTACCTACTGAATGATATTATTACTCATTTCCAACCATGTAAGGGATATTTACATCTTAAAAACAGCAAAGGGAGGGGACGCAGCTCTTCGTGTTTCCCATAGCTTAATATCGCACTGGCTCAGAGCATGCTCGAATTAATAACAGTATAATCGAGCTATTTTCTGCTGTCCTGTCAGTAATGAATTTCTGTCATAACCATTTGGAAATCCACCTACAGAAACATTCATGCTGCAGTGGTCTCTCCCATCACAACATCACTACCTTTTCATTAAGAAAACGTTAACGAGCTCTACTTACTGCTCGTATTTCATGTTGTAACACTCATGGAAGAAGATACTTACTCATCTGACAGTCCTCGCCCATGAATTCCTCAGGACAGGTACAGTGGTACATCCTATGGCCATGAGCGAGAGAACAGGTCCCTCCGTTTTGGCAAGGGTTGCTTGCACAGTGATCTAGACAGGCCACATAAGAAGTTGTTGTTAATAGGTGCCAGATAAGCCGTGCTTTGTTGTGTTAGGCGTCAGCTTAGTTACATGAACCATTTTGGTTCAATGCACGGTGGTTTCAATAACACCTATTAATCTAAAAAATGTTTATCCAACCAATTTACATTGGTTTTGTTTCCAGCTGTATAGCAGCTATATTTATCCAGGTTTTAAAAAACGTATAGTAAATCACTGAGCTGAACCTTCTCTCCCAGAGTAACTTGGCCGAAGGTGGTGGGTCCAGACACTCACGAAGTTGCCAGAGCTGCCACTCTGGTGAGGAAGACGATGGGACAAATGCCCACAAGATGGAGCTGTGCCTTTACACTGGGGAGGGAAGGCTGCAGCTCTGCCTCTGCCTGGATTACTGCCCTGCATGCTTCGCATTTCAACATCAATGACCAGGATTATGCATCTCTTTTTCAAATTACACAAAGGACAACCCTCGACCGAAGAATTTGCTACGGATTTTTGGATTATGTCTAAAACTAATGGACAGCTGGAACAAAGGAAAAAATTTTGAAGCAAAACAAGGGTACATCCAAGTAAATCAGGCCAAACAAGATTAAACTGGACCAGTCTCATGTATCTGTTTTTTAAGGAATTTTCTAAATCATGGGAAAATAGGGTGGGAGAGGAGAGAGTGTGCCAGGACAACTGTCTGACTCCTGTGATGGAAGCTTTATTTGGCAATGTGCAAGGCAGAAGTTGTAGGAGTCTTGCTAGCCAGCCGACGTTCCTGATTTCAGGCAGTGTTGACGGGTATATCTCCCCTGAAGTCAACCAACATCACGTTTGACACCTGCTGCAGAGCTGGGCCAACAGCTTGTCTGCATTCAAATCCTCTTTTTTAATGCTAGTCATACTCTGCGAGGGCAACTGTAGAGTTACTCAGTCCAGGTGCTCCTTCAGCTAATGTGGTCCTAAGCATGGGGTGCAACATATAGTAACACAGGCACACACATACAGGGCTGAAGCGAAGCACAAAAGGCATACCTTGAGCTTTGCTACAGCGGTGTAAATATGAAGGTTCCCCTGCACAGATCAAAATATTTACTTCAGAATAGAGTGGTGTAATTGATATCAGATAGCAGGCCTGGGTGTATTCACTGGTAGTTTCACTCCAGGATAACATCAGGGTAAAGCAAGTAAAGGCAGCGACATTCCTGCTGTTCCTGCCATTTGACAGTTATGAAACTTTTAGTGGGGTCATGTTTCCTCAAAGCAAAATCCTGTATTTCCTATTCCCATCACATCCAAACCATGACTTGATCTCCAGGCCATCTTCTGGTACAATGCTGCTGAAGTCATTTTTTGTACCCTCGTTAAATCTGCAAAGAGCACTTCCAGTCCTCCATTTTGTTCCCGGTCGGACTCCCTCACTGCATCCCACCCACCACTCCAGCCTGACTTCCCTGGGATATTCTGCATCTCTCCCCACCTTCCATGGAGTCCAGGACCAACTCTGACTCATAAGCACATGGACACCTCACAGTTCCCTGCAGGGAACCGTGCCCACCATTAACTAGCCATTAACTGAGGAGTGCCAAGTCCCTGCAAGCTCAGCCGATGTCTAAAGCCGCCCAGCAGTATCTCCCCACCCTCATGGGAAAAACACTCCGTGCTTGCTAGCAATGACCTTGACTTCAGCTTCACCTCTCTGAGGTTCTGCTGAACGAGCAGGAGCCTTGTCTCGCCTTTCTAACCATATCTTCCCACAAAAACTTTCTGTTTCTGCCACCCACCTTTCCCAGAACTGGGACTGCCCTTCCCCAGAGCCCCTCCTGCGATGATGCCTCTTTCTCCTGCCTGCACAGCCCACACCGCTCTACTTCTTCTTTCCATATCAGTCCAAAAGTCTCTTAAAAAAACTCACTGTCTGGCACTTCTCTCCCAAGTCTGGGCCTCCCTGGGGTTTTGGCCATTTGCCCAAGATTTCCAGACGTTCAGAGCAGTAACCCTAACAGACTGCCCAAGATCTGGAAGTCCCACAGATACAGGCATTGCACTTTCATGCGTTATATATGTACATATATACAAACTACACATTCACAGCCCAGTTGGCCCATGTGTATGAAGGGATCACATCTGGCAGATACTACACATGATCTCCACAGAGATCTCCTAGGCAAGAGTGGAGGACCCTCTGGAAACTTGAAGGCAGTGATAAAAATCCCACTGATTTCAGGGGGGGTTTGAACAAGTGCCTTGGGTGTTGTTATGGTGAGCTCTGGCTCTGCACAGTGCGGTACTAACATCTCCCTCCAGCAGAGCCTTCATACCTGAGCTTCACTTCATCCTGAAGCTAAACACTTCTTGGTCAAACTTTCTCTTGAAGTTGGCAGATGTATTTTTCTGGATCAATGCCTCCAACACTTGCACAACACTAATTTGTAAGCAGCTCCAATGGTTTCAAGTCGACTCCCCATGTACGCATGATATTCTTGGCGTGGACAGAGTTTATGCTTCAGCCTTTGCTTTCAAGCAGCTCCTTCTCCATCCCAGTTCACACACTCCTCACCAATCTCTCATGGCCAAAGGATACTCTCTCCCCCCAGAATTTCATTTTTTCTTGTTTTTCAAGTGTCTATAAAGTGCTTGAGATTCCCCCAAAGTGGGGGATTTGATTTTATTTTAGTGGATTTTTTTTATTATATTTTAGTGGATTTTTTTCACAACAAAATCATATATTTGCCACATTTTAAAGATCAGCATTATTCTGTTTGACTGCTTCTTTCTTCCTAGCTATCTTCCCCAGCAGGTGCACTTTCCTCCCGTTTGCTTGAAATTCCCTTCAGCCATGATGCCGTTCCTTCTTTCAACCTCACCATAAACGTTTTCTCTTTAACCTATGGCTGGTGATCTGTTAAACTTTTGCCAAGTCCAAACACAGTACTTGCTGCTTGAAAAAATAAGTAGACTTATGTTTGTAAATAAATGACCAGCTAAAGACATTTTTATTTAATTTTACAAAATTTAAATGCTTTCAGAAATAAAGTCTCTTCTTTGCAACAGCCAGCAGTGATCTCTTCCAGCTACCCCATCTTTTTTTCTGTTTCCTTTCCTCTCCACACATATAATTCCTTTTTTTCTGGAGAAAAAGCCAGCAGCCGGGGCAAGCCCTCACTGGTGCTAGTGTATGTTGACAGCAATACCCCTCAGCGAGGGGCAAGCAGACAGGGTGGCTTTCTTGTTGCAAACCACCCTATCCAATGCTGCGGTGGGTAACAGGCAAAAATGAGCCAGAAAGCCCAAAAAGGCCTGCGGGCAGACAGCTCGCTGCGGAGGTGGCTGCATGTGGAGCTGGCAGGGCCATGGCAATGGGCTAAGGGAGGGACACGGTGGCACAAGGCCCCCCCAAAAATGCAATGCTAGGCTTGGAGAGCTCCTTCTTCAGCTACTGGAAAAGCCTCCTTGAGTCACCCAGCTACCACCGTGACAGTGTTTCAATGGAGGATTAAAGCAGTCACGAGTTACCGCTTCCAACGTTTTAAGCTCTGGGAGGGCACTCATGAATAAGTAAGTGCATCCCTCATAACCTGACTATTGTAAGCATGAACTGTCTACAAAGTCTACGTTCTTGTCTGACATACTTGCATTACAAAGGCACATGCATTGCTGCTTCTTTTGGTGTTAGGTCATTTGTCTCTGATCTACTGTTAATCTGTTTTAAAGCCAGGCTGGAAAATAATTTGAAGTTGTTAAGTTTAAAATGATGATGCTATGCACTGCTTAATTTTAGACTCTCAGCATGATTCAGCTAACGTTGGCTTTTCAAGCGCTCTCGTAGATTGTAATCAGCTTGGCAATGAGTTTCCTGACATGATGGAGAACTCCCTACAAGGGGATGGTGGAAAATGCCCTTCCTTGGAAAGCTGTAAGCAAACATCTAAGGGTGTCTGGTCATATCTTGCAGACTAAACAAGACAGATCACATTTGAAAGTAGTATGAAGGAGAAAAGAGAAACATGATCAGCATTTAGACACAGATCAAAAAAAAAAAAACCAAAAACCTCAGGGGCATCAAGTCTGATCAGTGCAACACCTGATTTTTCAGTGCGGGTCTGTCACTGTATAAACTGAGAATTAGGTATATATGTTCCTCATAAAATGAGATTCCCCAGCATCCACCTCATGAAACATCAAGTTGGGGAGACAGAGACAAGCAAGGGCCAGCCATCGAGGTACTGCTGAGGTCAGGGATGCATGTTCCCCACCGAACTGCTTGGGACGTGATGCTTTCACTCAGTGTGTCAATCAAAAGGACTTGTATAGAAAGGAGAGTTCGCCGCAGACCTTGGCTTCCCGTTTTAGACAGACTTTCGCAATGAGCTAATTGTAGCACTGGAGTGTGGTGACCCCATGAAGCTGTAGCACTGCTCATCTAAGTAACCCTTTCGTTGTCCCTCAGTACTCCTGCAATGAATGCATCTGTCCTGTTGTCTTCTCTGACATGGCCCAAAGCCCAAGGAAGTCTGGTTTTGAAGGTCTGCTCCTTACCCTGAGATCTCAAGGAAGGACAGCTGGAAGACATGGCTGTGTGTTGTACAGGGTGTGAAATGTTTCTGTACCTTCTAAAAAATTAACTGGTCAAAGAGACAGAAAATGTAGCTGATTAAATGAGAGGAAAGCTAAAAGGCATATCCAAGCTGTGAGGGAGGAGAAGACGATCACCTCTCTGCTCGGCTCTAGCAGGAGTGTGGATTTCCATGTTGGCGTTACCATAATTTCTCTCCATGACTTCAAGTTAGTCAACAAAGAGTGAATGAAAGACTCTACGATATTCACAGCCCAATGCTATGGTTATGCAGAGTCAGAGAGATCCTGGAAATAGCTAATGTGAAGGCTTGTTCTGTGTACACCAAATAAAAGTAGCACTGAAGGCACCTTCCCTCCTTCCTGCAGGTGGCAAAGTAGGAGCCAGGTGTCTGGAGTAACTCAGCAATGGCTCGTCTTACCCGAGTGGTCTTTGGGCAATGGAGCGCAGTGTCCCCATCTCCTGTCCCGGTCGTAGTTATGTGTTGTTGAACACCTGAAAAGGATTAAAGGTGCAGTTTAGTGCAGCTTTAAGCAGCCTGGACGTTTGCACTGCAACTATATGGCCTTCATTCTTTGGCAACCTGGAAATTCATACTTTTTTCCTAATTAGAATCATAGAATCATAGAATGGTTTGGGTTGGAAGGGACCTTAAAGATCATCTAGTTCCAACCCCCTGCCATGGGCAGGGACACCTTCCACTACACCAGGTTGCTCAAAGCCCCATCAGCCTGGCCCTGAACACTTCCAGGGAGGGGGCATCCACAGCTTCTGTGGGCAACCTGTTCCAGTGCCTCACCACCCTGTTAGCATCTGTTTCATTCAAAATCTCTTAACACCAGAGAAAAAATATGCTTTTTTTTTTTTTTTTTTTTTTGTTAAAGGTTCTCTGTCCCATTTCTGTCAAACAAAATACAGAGTAAGAATGAGATGTGGAAGCAGGACCTGAGATTTCTAATGAATCCCCCAGAAAACCCCAACCTTCTTTCTATTTCTAAGATTAGAAAACGAAAGACAGAAATAAAAACCAAAACAAAAGCAAATAATTTATGTCTCTTTTATTCATTACAAAACAAGCAAAACAGGACCCAACCTATTTTTTATGCCTGTCAGTTACTTTAATAATCTGTAGAGGCACGAGATTGTCCACAGAGGGACTTTTTCCTGGCTTACAGCGGTAAACGTATTTTGCCCTCGGTTCCTTTAAAGTGTTTCTATTTTTTAACTTGCCAGACAAAATGAGGAAATAACCGACATGAGGGTGATTTCCAAATGCATGGATAAAACCTCTTCTTTTTGCAGAGCAGCGGGCTGAATCCTGTACGCCACACTGCCCATGGGAATCCTACCGAGGCAAACTTTGACAACGGTTTATCCACGCACTTTCCTTGGCCTCATCAGTCTGTTATCTCCAACGCTCATAGCACTCCGAGGAGCATTAAGCTGCTATTCTTCATTTGCAGAGCTAGACTTATAGGCTTCCCCGAGGCCACACAGGGAGTGTGCGACTGAACCAAGGCTGAACCTTGGAGGTCCACATTGTGTCCCAATGCACCGTCCACCAAAACATCCTCCCTAACCAGTTCTGATGCAGCATAATGAATATCAGCTGCCACTACACAGGAAAGCAAGTAGCTACATGGCATTGGAAGAAATAGGAATTTGCTTTATTTAACATGCCTGATAATCTATTTTTAGTATGTGTGTTTTTATCATAGATTGAACAGTTGTGTTATCAAATATTTTTTCACCCTAGGTTGTCACAAGCTAGGTGATTGAAATTTTATTGTAGAGCATGTCTACCATTTTAACTGCCCTACTTTGCTTCTTAATTAGATGCTATGTGGTATTTAAAATGCTTTAATTCCTATGGAGCATCTGAATAGGCTATACATACTAAGTTTGGTGACCTCAATTATATAAGGTGCACAAAAAGAAAGGTGCTTGGTAGCCTAGTGCAGATTAACTTGACACGTTCTTAAAGAGGCTGTTTTCTCACAGGCTGGGAGACTCTGCTGGGAGTTAATGGAAATTTCTCTGTGCTCCTTCAGGGGGAAGTGGATCGTGCTTTTTTAAGGGGTGGTCTATTACACACGAGGATTAAGGTGAGGAGTAAGTTAAAAATGGTTCTCGGCGGTGCACTGCTTGTGTCGTTGGCAAAACCCTCTCTGACTGAACACTTAGTCTGTGCCAGCCATGACGGGGAAGGAGAATCCAAACTCTTCTGACTTTATTGATTTAGCAGAGCAATGTTACACTGAGCAGCATGGGAGAGGCAAATGGAAAAGGCCTCGTATACATCTAAAGAATTCAAACTCTGATCATTAGGGAGGAAAGAACAATTTATATGCAAATTAGTACTCTCTAGAGTCTGTCCAGTAGCAGCCAAGTTCCAAGCAAATGGAGAATTCAATTTTTCCCCACTTAAATGTTTTTTGTCATCAGAGACCCTGACAGTGGCTTCTTCCACCAGCTTTCCACAACCCACTGGTCCTCCCACCCAATGCTCTTCACAACGAGTCCCCTCCTTCCCTATTGCTTCGCAGTGACTCCGAAGAGGTTGGTCCTCCCCTGTGATGCCAGGCTGCCTCCTCAGTGCAGGCTTCTTGCACATTCACATAATCCTTTTATATTTTCTGCCACGTATCTCTCACTGTTTGGAGCTCAGAGCATCTTCAAAGCTAGTTCACTAGTGTCTCTCCTTTTCTTTTTAAAATCTCTTCTTTGCTGGGAGGCTTACCAAAAATGTGATGACATTTTGGTCTCATGGGGCGTTACCTCCAGCAGCCACACTAACCAAACGGGCTTATTGTTTCTTTGTGCTGCCTGTAAATAGGCCCACTCTCTAAATTAATGAGATAACAAATGTCTTTACATCAGCCTGTCACATAAAATTGTTAATAAAAAAAAGTGAAAACTTAAAGACACGAGTACTGAATTAATTACACCAGAAAAGTCCACTACTATGGATTGATTTAAACAACATTTTAAACCCATGCGTGGTAAACAACATGGGAATGGACAGACAAAATGGTGTATCACAGATGAGGCCTAACTGGTAGGCAGGATAAATGGAGGAGCATTGGGAGCCTTAATAATAGGATGTTTTGGAGAGCAAGCAAAGCCTTGGGCCAGAGCCAGACCGGTGGAAGGAAAGAGCTCTGCCATCACGCCTGGTGCTGTCACTGTGTTCAAGGCCTGGAGGTTCCCTCAGACCTTTTTAGGTGTTGTCCTGACCACAAGAGATGGCCATACTTTGCCTGACAACGCCAGAGCAACCACCACCAGCACCAGCAAAACCCAGAGCCTGATGCTTGGTGTTTCCTGGCTCACCCTGCGTGTCCTTCTCCTTTCCAGGACTGGTGTAAACTCTCCAACTTGTAATCCAGCTGACCAAAAAGCCCTCCTTTGCACTGTTTTCAGTCTGTGGCCAAAGTATCAAATCTTCCTGTTTCCAGAGAAGATGGTAAGCTCATGCACTTCCTACACAGACCTAAGCCCACCCTTGCAACCTGGCACAACGGGGACCGACACATCCAGCACTCGAGCAAAGGATAAGGCTTCTCCAGGGTATGAGTCAACACCTTCCAAGTCACAGCCAAAATCTAAGCCAAAATCTGCCCCTGCCATTCCCCTTGAGAAGGATCTCGAGGGGACCCATCCCACCACGGGACACAGGGGCAGGGTGCTGGCAGCATCCCTGCAGCCACAGCTTGGTGGCAGTTCAGACCACCCTTCCCATTTGCTCTCACGGGTGTTCATTGCACCCCAATTTTGTCTGTCCCTACACTGATTTGTCTTTCTGGAGGTACCAATGAACTTTAGCAACAGTTCCAGCTAGTTTTTTCTCTTCAACACAGAAGGCAAATTTGCATGACATCTTTAGTACCTGGTAAGAGGCCACTAAATAGGAATCTATCTGTGAAAACAGATTGAAATTAAAGGGAAATGCAATAGAGGATGCTGTTAAAGGAAGTCTGTTATTCAAATATTGCAATTATTTTGTCTCCTTTCCTGTGTTTTCAATAAATATTTATAAAGATATAAAGATTGCTTGTTGCTCTCAGAGTAAGTAGGGAGAGGTTTCTGTGGTCAGGTCTCTTAATTTATGTTGAAACATTTAATGTTACAAATGGACAAGGTCATGTCTGATTGCCTTCCACATTTAGCCCTTTGAATCAACACAGTAGCTTTCATAAATGAGATATCCAGCTTTGTATTAAGACAGACACTGCTCTTAAATGCTTATCTTTTCATTGAACGTAATATGATGGGCTACCACACAATACCTGTGTCATATGTAGTATGAGAAAACATATAATAAAATTAAAGCCAACTGCAGCAGGCATTGGCTCACACTGTAGAGTCCTGCCTGTAATCCTGCCTTAAACTATGACTTGAGGACTAAGGGCAGGGACTCATTAAGTGCATAATCCAGCAATCTCCCAGTCTGGTCTTCTCGCGTTTGCCCCCAAAGAGGCAGGTTGCATCCAGCCTCCCATCATCTCCATCCTTACTAGCAGCTCGCAGGCAGGCAGGATCAGGAAGGGCACAAGCCTTGCCCTCTCCTGCTGCCTGCCACGTCCCCTGGGATCAGTTATTGAGCATCAGCCCAGCATGGGCTAGTGCCAGGTCACACAAAAGTGCACAGAGCAGGTTTCCCAACTGCTATCCAGGGCTCTTTTCCCGGCATCTCTGTGCCTGAAGTCACACGTTAGGTTGCTTTTAGCTTATGAAAGAAGAGTAAACACTGGCCAGAAGGTCAGCCATGGGGTGAAATGGCCTGTCAAAACCAAACAGCTCCAGCTGTCCTCCTCCTTGTCTCCCCGCTTGTAAATGGCTTTTTAAAAATCAGAATCATAAGAGCAAGTTGTCCAAGGTCAGCTCTAAAGCGTGCTCTAACCTTGGATCCCATGCATTCATGGGTTTTTCCATTTTTTTTCCATTTCTGTGGCCTAACTGGCTAAAAACAAATACACAGAGTGTCATGTATTAACAAGATCCATCTTAAGCATTGCATGAAATGAAGTGGGTCCAAAGGTCAAACTCTTTGCGGCTACAGTTCATCAAAGACAGGGTTCAAACTGCAAAATTATTCCAGTTCCCTTACTTTACTTAAGATATTCTCAAATTCTTGTTTCCTTGAGGCTTTTCTTATCTGGATTGTATCTATGGATGTTGGGGAAATTCAGAAGTGGTCTCCTAGCTTGAAGCTCTATGTCTATTTTTGTCTTGTTTACATTACACCAGCACTTACACTTAAAACAGATGTGCCATCAGAAGGATGACACAGATCATGAAAAAATTAGACAGTCCAGTATAAAAAATGAGAGTTCTGCCCTGCATGGGCGAGTAAAATAAACTCTATAAAATATTATCTCCACCCTGAAAACATGCAAGTATGTGCCTTTCACATAGCTCATCTGTGCATATATTTTCACATTACTGGTACCCATATATTCCCTGCTTTGTTGCCTTTGATTTCTGTTAATATATGCCCATTAGATAGGGTTGTCTGCAAAACTGGTCTTGTTTATTCAGTGATTGCTGCAGTAGGGTTCCCACCTGACTGCCCCTAATGAGTACTAATGAGTACTTTTAACAACTTCTGCATATGTAAAAGAATAACCTTTGCTCAAAATAAGGAGACTTGGCCTTAAACACATTAGTAGAATAAATCATTACCCAACAAGCAGGAGTAATACCTCACCTCTTAGTACTGCACTGTCCAAAAGTGGCCTGGTGCCAATCTGGATAGAAGTTAGAGACAGGGGGGGACAAATTTCCTCAAAAACTCAAATGGTCTCTGCTGCAGCACAAGTATGGCCCACACAAATCAAACAATTCCTTAATTGAGTGTCATCTCTTACAAGTGTCTGCGTTTCTCCTTTCTCCCTCAGCAGGTCGTTTCATCGGTCCTGCCCTTTCTGTACAAGCTCTTGCCACTCATATAAGTTTGCAATTCCAATAGGAAGGCCAAGGAAAAAAAAAATTTCTGCAGTTCTTGAGATTTCTGTGGCCCTGGAGACCCCGTGCCTGGGCTCCCTCCCCTCTGAGCACGAGTCTTAACCTGAGGGCCCTGACTATAAGCAGGAGAACTGCATGACTCTCCTTGGGCATGACATCAAGCTCAAGTTAATTATTCTAAAACCAAGATTAAAGCACTAAAAGGATGGCATTTTCATTTGAATACTATCTACATTTATGAGCAATGTTAACTTACCATTTCTTTTGGGAAAATAGATTTGATAAACACGAGTGATAAAACCTTCCACCATACCGGAAAGGAAATTTGCATAAATTTCCATCCTCTGTAAACACTGAAATACAAGAATAAAAACCTTATCATGCATCCAACCCAGAGGTATATGTTATATGTTATTATATGAAATTATGAAGATAGATATCTTCAAGTTTTTCAGCTGTACTTTGGACTCTGTGTCTCTGCAACTTCTAGTGTGTAAGAAGAGGCTTAAAATCTTACGTAATGACCAAATCAATAAAGATTAACGGGCTCTGTGGTAGAATAAAGATCTCGGATCGTTTCAGCTGAAAATATATTGCAATTTCTGGTACAGCAAATGCCAATTATATTCATTAATTGCAATTATCATTTCTAATTATGTAGTATTGTAATAGCATATTAAATTGATTTCTGAAGTAGTATCCTTTCAGGCTCCATATCACATTGTAACATCTGTTTAAAACAATTAAGGCAGCAGGCAGTACAAACTGAAATAGAAACAGTCAGGAGAAAGAAGGTTTTCAATGTTGGGGGAAGACAGATAATTTTGATCATACCACCTTCCCTTTGGGATAAGCAGATTCCTTACAAGTGGGGAGAAATTGATGGGATCAATGTCTCGGAAGGGCAAGTTTTATGTTCACTACATCAGTGATGGCAGTCTAAGGAAGGGCAGTGGGAGTCTAAGGAAGGCTAGTGGGAGTCTAGCAGAAAAAAACCTTCAAGATGAGTCTTGAGAATGAGAGAGACTGAAGATAAAAAAGACAATGAAAAACTGTCAGAGCTTATTTAACCATTAAACTAAAAGCAATCAGTTTTGAGAACCGAGAACATGAATGGGAAGCCAACCATTGCTGTAGGAGAGAAATGGGGCATACAACCGAGCTGGCAGCACAGCGCATTTCCATTTCTCGGTGATGATGTACAACGGCTCCTTGTCCTGAGCTTACCCCTTCAGTCATGGCTGGGGCTCCTGCACATCTTTGCGATATCTGTTAACCCTCACAAGCCCAGACTCATCATCTCAAAGAGCTCCTGAGGCCAGTTATTAGCATTATGGAAAAAATAACCCCTCCCTGTGGTCCAAACCCTTCCTAACCAGTTGGAATTATGGTCAGTCAACCTGCCCTGTCTTCTTATCTGTCAATGCGAAATAGCTACTGCCTGCCCCTCTGCTATCCCTTTTTCAAGCCTGGCTTTCATTGTTTGAACTAATTAAGCAAATGTCCAGATATTTACCTTCTCTGTCTGATACCTCCCGTTATAAGCAGTTAGGAGAGCTGTGAAAATACCTCCCCATTCAGAAGACATATTGCACCCCAAAGGACATAAAAAACTGTTCTAAGCTATAAAGGCACCACTAATGACCCAATTGATGTAATCCATAACAGCAAAAGCACAGGACAACAAAAGCTTTAAAAATGGAGGTCTGCAATGCCCACACAGAGCAGGACGTCTGATTGTTTAGGTGTCATCAAAGCAAATGCAACCTGGCAAATTGCATGGGGCTCAAACCCTTCTTCCACAGAGAGATCAAGGGCTGTGGCAGAAGTTGGACCTATACTTACAAAGAACTTATGTACTTTGAAGTCACAGGGCAGACGCAGCTCTGATTAAAATAAAGGGAGTTGCACATCTATGGCCACACTATATTATGAGTGAATATAAGCCACACCAGTTCAGACAAACTAAAACCCCATCAGCAACTTCCCATTAATCCGCACCTAAAGGAAAATTACCTGAGATTCCTGAGCTAATCCCAAATTCCCCTCCACACAGAAATTAATATTGGCAGAACCGTTCCATAATCCTTATTCATGTTGAAACAAAGACAGGCTTACTACTGACTTGCACAGCATGGATACAGACAGGCAGATCGTTCTTACTATCATGAAAGCTATTGGATTTGACTTTGTACCTTGTGGGCGAGTGTACTCATGTTTTGAGCCTCTTCCTGCCCCAGATTTGTAGTGCTACAAAGAGAAAAAAAGAATGTGGATTGGAGACACAAATTCACTCTGGGAACCATCCTACAGAGACAAACGTGCTTTCCAGGGTGTCCTGAAATTGTGTTTCTCCCAGTGCTTCTGCAAAGATCTCATTATTTGCATGTGATTTTTGCTGGGGCACAGTCTGGTGGAAGAGGGTAAATAAACACTGGCTCGTGAAAGGTCTCTGTTAAACCAGGAAAACCCAGCACAGCACAAAAAAGGCCAAAGCTCTGCTCCAGTATATCTTTCTATTGCCAAGGGACACATCTCCTATTTCTCTCGGCAAGAAGCATGTATGCATTCTGGGGCCAGTTCATAGTTACAAATAATATCCCAGCACTTGACTTTTCCTGCCATTTAGCTTTATCCCCCAGGGCATTAGTTAAAAAAGCAACCTCTACTTTATTTGGGTTCGCTGATCAGCAAGCAAAAAGCACTAGGCTGAGCTGATTTTAAGCCACAGGAAATAATAAAAAATGGTAATACACATAAAGTGCTGCTGCCACCAAAGGTGCTGACAGCTGAACTATAGCAAGATAAAAATATCACAAAAGCAGTCAAGGAAGCAGCACATCATGAACGCAGAACTGGATAGGGGGCATAACAAGTAAGTAAGGGATAAGACAAAGCTGTTGCTAAGATATATAGGGAGGGCCTGAACAGTTCTGAGGAAGAAATAGCTTTTGCACTCTACACTGACACTGCCAACACTGAGCAGTCTCCAATGGCTTCAGCCAGGGCTGATCTTTTCCTAGGCACCATGAATATTCCTCTCTGCTTGCAATGTCTAAGGAGATACTTCTGTATTTCACTGGGATAGTTAGGATTATAGCATCATTTAAGTATATCTGAGCTAGTTTTAAACTAGCTAGTGAAATAAGGCTAATCATAAAGCCACACAGCTGGGGGTCCAGCCTATTGGCTGCGCTGCTAGTCCATGGTGGATGCCAGGCCGTGGTGGGGTTTAAGAAAACTAGCAAAGTCAAACCGTCACGGCCATGCTTAGCAGTGCTGCAGCTGCCTTGCAGACATACCCCAAAAAAAGACACAAAGCACATGATGAAAACACTGAAGGGCATGGCATGAAAACAGGGAAAGGTTTGAAAAGAAGGAGATGGCTACCTAAGCTGGCATGCTCAGTTACCAGGTAGCAGTAAAGTCTGGTGGGGTAGCACTCTCCTCCCCTGCTACTGCAGGGACCTGCTTGTGCCAATACATTTCTGAGATGCGTTTTCAAAGTATTTCAATTTTTGTGGTCCTTCCTCCCCTCCCATTCTACCTCCCTAGCAGGGTATGGATGTAAGCAATTTCCTTAAATGCAGATATGTATGGGACCAGCTATCCTACAGGCCCCCCACTTAGTCAGCATTGCTGTGACCCTTCATCTAGCAAATCCCTTCTGTTTTTCATTTGAAGCACTCTTCCTTTTGGTTTGGTCAGCAGCTTCACTCATCTAACCCCAAAGCAACATTGCCCTGCCAGCCAGCACATAGGTGATCCACCACTCCAAAACAGAAAAATCAGACTTACCATCCTTGCACAGTCACTGCTCAGAGTCAGAGCCAAGACAACAGTGAAAGGAGCACAGACTTTCATCTTTGCTCTCCTCTCACGAAGGTTTTGCCTGGCAGAGGGAAACTTCCAGGGCTGGGCTGAAGCAGGAGGGTGAATCAGCAATGAGCTTTCACAAGTGACTGTGATTTACTTGACTTTAGGGTATTTTAGTTTTCTAAGTAAGCAGAGCTGTTATCGTTGTTAATCATTAATGCCTTTGTGGGTAGATGGGAATGCCATGTAGTGAGATACTCTTCCTAAACCACAGGGAGTGAAGAGTTTACAAAGTGCCTGACCCTCGGAGGTGATCACCGGTATACTCAGCAAGTGTTTAAGAGCACCTCCGGAGGAGCTGATCCAATGTTTCTCATAATCAGAGACGATTTACCATCCAGATGTTTCTCATCTCTTTCCCTTCAGGAGCTAATTAAAAGCATGGTATAGCAATAACAAGCTGCTCCAAGCAAGCCCACTCAGGAGATGACATTACATTGCAAAATACAGAGCAGATCAATGCCGATATCAGACACAAGAATTACTCATTAACAGATGGTTACCTGCCCAGCCGTGACTTACAACAGCAGCCTTTCAGCAACAGACTGGGAAAATTAAAAAGGAAGAAAATAAATAGACATTACTCTGACAAAACATTTTGTGTACCAAAAAGCTCCCTTCTGCAGCCACCTGAGCAAAGCCATCTCTGTCTTGTAAGTGCTTGGCTGAGATAGCTGCACTGCAGAAGCATTTCTAATAGGGATGCAGAGGGTATTGCTAAAACTGAGATTTCACCAGTGGAGTCTGTTTCAGCCCCACCTTGCCCCACAATCAAAATCCACAGGTTTGGCTGGTACAAGTGTGTCTATGCTTGAGGCTTTTGCCAGCCATGTCCTGTCAATCAGGGACCACGCCTCTTCACACCCAAAATCCCCACAGCCACAACAACAGAAAGAATACCATAGTCCTTGGTTAAGTAGTGCTCTACCCTTTGAAGTTTCACCAGCACAGCTATGGAAGAGGTGTGATTTTTTATTTTTAACCCAACAAGACCATGGCATTAGGGCCCAGTGGTGCAGTGGAGCCACCCCAGCACCATTTTGCCATGATGGTTTATAATGTTGGATAGGATTTCCCCTGGCTGTGCTATCGCGCTGCTGTTTCTGTCATCGCAGTAATAGCTCTTGTTAGTACAATTGCACATATATAGGTTTATGGACAAAACTTTCCTACTGTCAGCAAAGCTTGGAACAGAAGGAGCCAGGCAAATTTGGAATTTTCTTCCCAAAGTCCAGCAAAGAGCAAACAAGCAGAAAAAAATTCTTTGTCTCTATGTGTTGTTTGTTGCCTGAAGATTTGGAGTAAGTAAAGCTTCAGAATAGACCTGTGGAATAGATCTGTCTTGTTTTCACTCATTTCAAACATGGAAATAGGATGTACAGACAGTCTGATCTGCCTGGGGACACCTGGCAAAGCTGGAACACAGATTTCCACTTCCTACCCTCATTCTTGACTTTGGCCACCAGGCTTGAAACTAATAATGCTTATACAGTGGCTTGTAAACATCTGCTTACCATCCAGGCTACTGAAATTGTGCAAAGAAAGCAAAAAAAAAATCCATTAGTTGTTATTCCATCCAGAGTTCCCAAAAGCTCTGTGGAAAGAGAGGAGTGAGGGAGCAAGGACTGGACAGCAAGGGGAGGAGGAAGATACTTCTTTAAAGCTGCGGAAATACCCTCTTCCATTCATTTCCAGAATAAACACCATCCACTTCCAGCACCAGAAACATTATATTTCTGTGGTGACCAAGGCAGGTTGTAGGAAAGCATTTTCCCATGCCTAAAAGTAAGAAAGAAGAAAAGCAAGAATGCATTCTGAGTCCTTGTGTCCGCTGCTCATTGCTGTAGTTCGTAGGCATTGAACTACAAGAGTTGCAGAGTATCTGTCTGGGGAGTCACAACTCTCAGCTCAAACTGATTCCTCAACATAAGAAAAAGGAAGAAGCACCAACACCAGGAGCCACTTCAACTGACAGGACAGCGCTGGCACAAGACAAAAGGAAAAGACATCAAAGCCAGGAGCTGCAACAGCTGCCAGAGAAGCACCACCATATAGTGGGAATTACCCCTGAGTAAGGTCTGAATAACGACTGAACAGTGATTTCAGAGTTCAGACAGATATGAATCATTAAAAAACCCTAACTACTACATGTATGCTGCCTGCATTCATTCAGGCGAGAAGTGTCTGAACAGGTATTATGGCCATAGAGAAAAGGCAGAATTTAACGTGTGTTTTTTTGTGAATTATGTTAGATGATCTGTGACTCTTTCAGCTGTTTATAACCAGAAGAAAGTCTGCCTGTCTTCATCAGGCTTTTCTTAGAATCAGTAAAAAATAAGTATGCCACATATTTTTTGGAGAAGCAGTGTATCTCATTGGCAAGAAACTACTCAGAAAACTGAAGATTCGGTTTTGATACTGAATTCTTATAAACCTCACAGGGCTTTGGGCACTTGGGAGTTCATAAGGGTGAAGAATAAGGTCTTGGCCGCAGATATTTGTGTGTCATCATGTGAAGCTTTTAGCCATGAGCAGCACAAGAAGTGTCTATGGAGGGACAGTTGGGGAGCAAACCTGGGGAAAGAGAGCTGAGACACATGAATCCCTTACACCGGTCCAGTTTTATGCCATTCCAGACAGAGCCGTCCAGCAGCACCGTCCTGGGTGAGCTGGGAATGACCCCAAAGGCAGAGAGGCAGCAAGCAGGGAGGCCATCCCTTCCCCTAACACGTGTTCACGTCTGACTCCACAGCGTCTCCATCAAGAATCCAGATTCACAGAGCTTCCAATGTGAAGATGATAAAAATGGGGGAAAAATAAGCAGCACAGAGCTTAGGGAGTTTCAGCAAGCATAACCTTTTTTATTTACTCATGTACACGGGTGCTGCAATTGCTGTGCTCTGACAGTTTACAGGAATTGCACCTGACCTCAGGAACGGACTAACCAGAGACGAAGGCAGAACCAGTGCACGCAGCCGGCCACCTCCTCAGCACGCAACGCATCGAATGGTCCGCACCCGCAGCAGCCCTCTGCCTCTGCCAAAGACCAAAGAGCCGCTCTCTCATTCAGATATCAGAAGATTACATGTTGTTAGGACCTCTGGGGATGCCTACCATGAGAGAAATGTCTTCTGCTGTAGGGAGGAGATGCTGCTTGGTTTATATCGCTGCAGCTGAGAGCCCACCAGCCTGCAAGACCCGGGGCACATTACCAAAACCATCGCCCCATGGGTCAGGCTGAGGAGCCCACAGAGCTGCTCTCCTTAACCTTCGCAGATCAATTAATCTGTGACTCAATATTTCCAGCGTACTGAAGGAAACTTTCCATAAAGGCAGAAAACAGTCAGGTGTGAATGGAGCGAATACCGTAACAGCAACAAGAAAAACAATGAAGATATGGAAACAATCCATACGGCATTCAAGATAAAGTCCCTAGCATTGGATCTTAGACTTCATTTAGCACCCATTTCAAATGAGGCTCTGTAAAATACTAAATAAATATAAATATCAATATCAATATATCAATATCAATAAATATATACGAGAGAGAGAGAGTGTGTGTGTGTATATATAAAAGAGAGAAAATTGGGAAATAGGAGCTAGAGGAAAGACCCGGCTTTGGGGCGACAGAATATTTGGCAGCTCTAAGGCCTGGAGCCTGCAGCTCATCCCACCAGTGAAACTGCAGCTAGAGTCTGGTTCTTGTTTTCTAAGAAAATTCCATTTTCCTTTTAAAGAAAGGCACATTCCGATTCTTAACTATGTTGCACATAATATTGAACATTTCCTGTGGAGCACACATAATCCAAATGCATTTAGAGCCAGATTCTGCTACTGCTGAAGTCAATGAAGGTTTCAAAATAAGACTAGGAACTCTTTATTGTGTTTGCAGGCTGTAATCCTTCTGTATCAAAGGCTAAAATCCCTCAGTTTCAGCATTTTTCCCTTATTATTGACATCATCATGGGAAAATGAAAAGGCAAATAAACACACAATAAATGAGCAGAAAGAGACAGAAATCCTTGCTGCAGGGGGTATAGCACATACTGATAATGCTGACTCATACGTCTGCCTTTTCCTCACTTCCCACATCACAATGTTGTTTATTTCTTTAAATCTAACAATAATTAATAAAAGCCCAGACTGAGCCCAGACTCTGAACTACTTAGTAATAATGAAACAATATTAACGACGATCCTAAATCATTAAATATCAACAAAAAGTAAATTAACTGAGTCAGTCACCAATATGAAATAATAAAATTGCTTTTTTTTTTTCATCAATTAGTACACTAGACGTAAGTGGAAAAGACAAGTCTAAACACACACACATCCGTTTGCATTCATTTCTATGTGCCAGCTGCCAGGCAGGCTGGGGGAAGGTTATCCCATGACTGCAAGTTCAACAGTGTTCTCCATTTTTACGTTATTTTCTGACCATGGTAAATGTTTCTGAGAAACCTACCACTCAGCTACTGCAAAACTGAAGGAAAATTGTAATCTTTTCTAATGACTAACTGCTTCCCCATTTATTTTTGCAAACTTCTATGCTTTTTCATAGTAATAAGGCAACAAGGTTTTCTTCTTTCAAAGCCAGGTTCTTCATCCCGTTTGAAGGTCACATATGGCAGCCAGCTAAGGGGCCAGTGTTGCCTCCTGAGATGATGTGATGTCCAGGCTTTAGCTGACATTATTGTCACAAAGCCCAAAGCTAGCTTCCTGGATAAGGAAACAGTTGCAGGCTATGGCATTGTTGGTACAAGGAACTAATGCTAGGTCTAAAGCCACTGCAAGTGTGCCGTGTCCGAGCCGTTTATACAACCTGATGAGTGCATGTGAATTGGAAGTAATTGGAAGGCACTGGCACAGGCTGCCCAGGGAAACGGTTGAGTCCCCATCCCTGGAGGTATTTAAAAGGCAGGTAGACGTGGTGCTTGAGGACATGGTTTAGTGGTGGATTTGGCAGTGTTAGGTTAATGGTTGGACTTGATGATCTTAAGGGTCTCTTCCAACCTAAACAATTCTATGATTCTATGAATCTAATTAGAAGTATTTCTGGCATGAAAAATATAACTTTAAATTTGTCTTTCAGGGAAGGTAGGATGCAAGAAATCATGTGTGGCAATTCTGCTCCTGATGTACTATCAAGGGACTCGGTGCTGATGTGACTGACGTACAAACCCTCCCGACTCTTTTCGTTTCCTCTGGGGGACCTGCAAACCATGCTGCAGACCTTAGTGTCACTGTTGGATGGGATTCCCTTCATCTCTGTTGCTCGAGATCATTCCCATCCTCAGGCCCTGGGAGCCGTTACCAAAACTCAGCTGTTCCAGTTACTTAATGGATATCTCAGTCACCAGAACTGAGGGGTTCCAAGTCTAATGACTTTTAAAAGACTTTAAAATAAGGCAATGCAGCAACACTGGGAGTACATGAGGGATCCTTCCCCTTCCCTCTAACACCCACTGCTTGGGGCTGCCCTGAGGCGGGAGGGCACGGGTCAGACCTGTCTCGGGAAATGGTGCAACCTCAATCTGGGCGCTCACATCCGAAACCAACATCTTCACTGCTGGGCAAGAAGTGAGCCTCCACCTCCTCTTCTCTGTTCTGGAGCGGTGCCTAGAGAAAAGCCGTTGCACTCCTCTTGCTAACGCCACGTGCAAAGGAAGAAAGCTGAAATCATTACACTTGTTTGCTTATTTCATCAAGAAAAAAAGAAAAGCTTTGGCTCAAATCAAACTGAAAAGTTGTTATTCACATGGACCTTAAACAGTGTAACACCCAGCTTTCCACATAGCTGCATTGCAACTGCAAACACCTCTGGGTGTCACCCCCTCCTGTCCCTGGAAGCTTCAGAAATCCCAGGGGAAAAAATCGACGTGGTTTTGGCTTTCAGAGAGGAATGGAGTCCTGGTCCATCTGCTCCTGCACCAGGCTTTGCTGTTAATATTCACAGTCCCCAAGCTGTGCATAACCTCTGCCACATCATAACAGAGCAAACAAATCCTTTTACAAACCATTGTCCCCTCTCCTAGAGGCAGCGAGGCTGGTAAAAGCGCAGCTGCAAAAGGCTGGTTGCTGGGCAGCTGGGATCCAGCAAACACAGATTTGGCACTGCTGCGCTTTAGCAGATAATCCTGGGACAGAAAGATACGCCTTCACCCAAATGTTTACTCCTCCTCACTCCTCTCACCTCCCACACTCCTCCAGCACCTCTAGCAGCTCTCCTGGCTTCCCTCACCCATGAGCTCACAGCTCTGGGGTTTTCTGCACCAATTTCCTTTTTCTTCTCTCCAGGGACTGAAACTGTTCTCAGATCTATCATGTTATTTTTTTCATCTCGCTCCCTCACCACCCTCATCCCTCACTGACACACTGGCTGTGGATGTTCCATCCTGGACCGTGACCTTGCCAGCAGCCTCCACTGCCTCCCCAGAGCGCAGCAGCAGAGTGAACATCTTCCTTCATGCACGAGCCTGTCTCATTGCATTATCAGGTCTTCCTCTCCCCTCTGCCTTCTGCAGGGCTTGGGGCACTCCTTCGGCAGCTCTGCAGACCTTCACGCTACCATCACAGCTCCCCATAGAGATGGATCTCCTCCTGGGCTCCTGGATTTTCTCCCATAGTTCCTCCATTTGGCCTTGGCATGTTTTCGTTCAACATCACTCCACCAGACCCCACATCCTGGTGCTTATCTGCTGCTTCTACCCCTTATCTCACTGCTGACCCTCAGACATGGCCTCTTTGGTCTTGCTCTCCACTAGCATCTTCTCTTCCCACACCGCTGGGCCAGTGCTCAGAGCTATACCTACCTTCAGCTAAAAGCATCACACCTTGTGAGCCCCTCCCCAGCCACAGGGTTGTTGTATTCTTCTCCCTTCCCTAGCCCAGAGCTTCACAGCCTTTCCTCATCACCTGCACCTGGCAGGAGCAGGCACAAGACCCTCAACAGCACAGAACCCAGAAGGTGCAGCCTTTCAAACGGGCTCCCTGCAGCAGCAGCAAACACCCAGGGCATCTCCTCCTCTGGTTTCAGTGCTCCTAGGAAGAGTCTCCCCATATTTTTGTACTTTCCCTGCAGCTGTAGCCCTGTTTCACTGGTTCCCACATCAGTCTTTCCAGCTAACATTTACTTTCCCAAAGAGGCATAGAACATACTGATCAAGCTGCAACTCTGCGAGCACGACCTCCTGGATACATTTTCCCGTTGGTATGGGTGGTTTTGCCTTGGCAGGACGCAGTATCAGACAATATTCTGCTTGCAATTTTCTCTTTGCAATTAACCATCTTTGTGTGCACTGATTTTGTAATGGCTTCATGGTTTCTTCTCTGTGAAATCACATTTTTAGCCAGACCCAGCCACTGCAGTTGCAGGTATATATTTAAAAAGCCTTTACCTGCAGCTGTGCTTACAAATGTTTCTTTCATGCATCCAAAAAACTTTAGTTCTGATCTAAAAAATCAAATCATATGAAAGTAGCAATGGAAGAACTGGGCCTGAGCTGCACAAAGAAAACTAGACTGTGATTTTATACCCCTAATCACTCAAATCTGTGAGTGATTTAAGGCTTTGCTACAAGCCACAATATGCAGAACCTTCATTTATAAACCCCAGACATGGCTCTGGTTGCAAAAACTAGCCAAGATTTTAGAAGAAGTCCATTTCAAGATGATTCTTAGTTCTGTTCATACACCCAGATGTCATGGCATACCTAAAATACTATGCCTGCAACCAGTCTAGGATGTGTTTGCATGAAGACATGAAGAGATTGTTCCTCCTACTGTATATGAATAAGAGTGGAAAGTAGGTAACTGTATTTTTCAAGGACTTTGATATAAACCTTTGCTGATAACCCTGGCTGAAACAGTAGGCCCATATACAGAGGCGTAGGATTTTTTTTTAGCCGTGTACTCACTGAAAACTGACAAGAAGAGGTGTAGAGGCACCCACCTTCCACCGATGCCAACCCATTTAGGTAACTTCAGCACAGGCTGATTTGCAATTGTTAGGCACGTACATTTTTAGCTGTGCTCAAATTCCTGCTATTCCACCCACTTTCTTCATTAGCATATTAGACGCCCCCATGGCATACTTTAAAATGGTCTATAAGTCAGGCATGTGTGAGGGAAGGTGGCTCCAATGCTGCAGCTGAAGGCAGCTGAAGTCTTCCCTTCTGAAGCGGGAAAGAGCTCTGATGGGGAAGAGACAGCCCCACGGGAAGGACACCAGCCCCACAGCCTGCCTCAACTTCGGGGTTATTTCTCATGGTAGGGTAGAGAGCAGAGTTCACAAATAGTGCTCTAATTATTCTAATTGCAGCCCTAATAATATCCTGTAGAGAAACTTCTGTGTGTATATATATATATATATATATACATATACATATTTTCCATATTTTTTTCCATATATATATATATATATGTATGGGAACCAGATGTCTGATTAAACATTCACTTTCTGCTTTGCAGATAACTCATATGCCAAGGGTTGAAGTGCCAGGTGACACCCGTTGATCAGCCTTTTGGCTATGGTGGCCAGGGGAAGCCACACAATGAGGTGCCCTCCGCCAAACCTGCACCCTGTGCAGGGAGTGCTCCTGTCCCCCAGTGTCACTGCCACAGCTGCCCAGGGCCAGCAGGGCTACTTGGACAATGGATTTTGCAATGTCATCATAAGGATAGTCACCTTATCAATCTGTATTTTCAACCTGTTAATCTAGCACAGTGTTTGCCTAGGCTTTCCCTGGGGTTTTTGCATTACAAATCTGGTGGCAAACCTCTAAGGGAGTGTCCCCAGAGGGTATTTCTAACCATTCCCCATGGGTAGGTGTAAATCCAGTCAAGCAGTCAGCTGCTTAGGACAGTGACAAATTGCAATTTCTTTCCCCATCAGACACAAATCTCCTTTATTCCTTTTCCCCTCCTACCTCTTCTTCCCACTGCCTTTCTCCCCCAGCTTCTCCTCTCAGTCTCCCTGCTGCCAAGCTCTTGTTTCTAAACAGTGGCCTGACCCTTGGACCTCAGTCCTGTGCCTCGGGGTGAATTTGGAAGAGCTGGTAATGTAAGAGATAGGCAGAGAGATAAGTTTGCCTCCTGTAGGGAGGGACATGAGTGCCCCTCAACCAGGGCTCCTCTCTCACTGTATACAAAAGCCCCGCTACACATGGCCATCTCTTCTATATTACCTCCCTCTGCTCTCTCCTGTCCACAGTCTCATCCTGTTGGAGACTACTGCACAGTTTTTTCACCAAATCAATAGGGATTCTACCCCTGACAAAACCTAAAGGCCCTTTTGCCCTTAATCCCAAAAGTAAGGCAGGCAGGGATGTACCAGGAGGAAACTGGGGTCCCTCCTGGTGAGCAGCCCTATCCCTGCTGCACAAATCCTGACTTCAGGAGTGATTTGTGAACCACTCGCTATCTCACTGCTGGCCTCAAGAATAGGCTTAGGCTAAAGATTTTACAACCTGGCCACTATCCCCGTTGTATTTCCTTCTCTCTCTTTTTTTCCCTTCATTTCCCTGTACTTCCAGTGCCACTCCTTGTAATTGCTGCAGAAATGTAATTGCTGCTCTGTATAATTGCTGCAGAAACAATATCTGAGCTGTCATTGACTTACATTGTTCATACGTCAGGAGAAACTAGCAGATCAGTCACCCCACCTAGCTTCAGGGATCTGCTGCATACGTATTTACATCTGAGGTAGGTATCAAGGCTCCCAGTATAAGCAATGGAGACCTAGAAAATAAAGAGTGACATTTAAGGTACGAGTCACCTGTCCAAAAGTATGTTTCAATTCAAGGATGAAATAAATCATTCTTTATATCCACGGACAGTATTAACTATATCTCTAAGAAATACATAAAGTAACACCCATGTTTAGGATACAAAGGCAGCTTTGGAGTAGACACCTAAAGTTAGGCACGAAGATCCCAGCCAGGATCACCTAAAAGAGAAATCATAACTTTCAGATCAGCTCTGTTAAGTCTATTTTGAATTAAACTGGACTTTCTTTTGCTCACAGAAGGCCCAATCCCGTTAACTATGCAGTTGCCTAGCAAGGAAAATTACATCTTAAGGCACCGCAGAGTGGGTCCTTTCATGGTATAAGCTAATGTCATTGCAATGAATGGCAGCAAAATCTCATGCCTCTGTATCTGTCCCTTTCCCACAAGAGCATCAAACAAACAGGCAAGATGCAATGGGATGACCAGCTTTCTCCAGGAGACTGAGGTGGTGTAATATCAATGGGGGGTGCTTAGCCACCCAGCACCTTCCAAGAGGAAGATGAACATCTGCCTGTTTGTGCCTTCACCCTCTCGCCCCGGAGTGAAGCTGTGGCATGCATTGTTCTGGATTTTCTAATACATAGGCACACACGTTTTACTCAACCCTCAAATGAGCAAGGACAAGATCAAAGATACGTGTCCACCATCACCGATTATCTCCCGATTGCAAACAAGTTTCAGCTAACTGCTTTGCATACAGAGAGTTGATCTCAGCCAGGCATTGCTTCATCCTGGCCATAGTATTGACTCTGGAAATATTAAAAGCATGGAAGAGGTTTAAGCGACATAGAAATTGTTGGTATTTGAGTTCATGTTGTTAGTATACTAGCAAATACTGGCAAATAATTGCTGAAAAGGATGCTCGTGCAAGTCTATAAATGAGGGAGAACAGTAATTAAAGGGTAGTTTCCCCTCATCACATGGTTTCGTCTTTCCAGGAAAGATTCAAATCACTAAGACAGACCCCAGTTATCTCTCGCAGGAATGGGGAGAGGCATTAGTTTCATTTTTGTGCCCTGATTTAAGATTATGCCACTCCGAGAGGATTAGCTTTAATTAGATGAACTTCTAGCTGGCCTTTCATTTCTTTATCAGCCTGCTCTGGAACTGAGGCTTGAAGCTGTACAATAACTAAGTTATATACTATTTTGAGATTGTGAGCAGATCTTTGCAGGCAGAGAATGCAAACGAGGTACAGGTTGGTGCATCCTGGCAAAACAGACACAAGGTATTAAAGAATACACTTCCCAAACTTGGACTTCAAGGCCTTCTCCAGTGAGGTAAGTGAGCAGTCTTTACAGTACTCTACCCTGAGGCTTGATGCAGGCTATGGAGGCTTGGAAATGCTCCAGTGGCTTTGCAGCTCTGTGTACCTGCAGGGGTGGGATTCAGCATCATCACTGGAATGCACTGATGATAACTTCCTTCTCTCAGTGACAGAGGAGCCAATGACGAGAGGTGCTATGCTGGACCTTGCTCTCGCCAGCAAGGAGGGGCTGGTGGGGAATGCGACGCTCAAGGGCAGCCTTGGCTGCAGTGACCATGAAATGGTGGAGTTCAAGATCCTTAGGGCACTGAGGAGGGTGCAGAGCAAGCTCACTACCCTGGACTTCAGGAGAGCAGACTTTGGCCTCTTCAGGGATCTGCTTGGTGGAGAACCATGGGGTAAAACCATGGGGCCCAAGAAATCTGGTTAATATTCAAGGATCACCTCCTCCAAGCTCAGGAGCGACACATCCCAGCAAAGAGGAAGTCAGGCAAAAACGCCCGGAGGCCTGCATGGATGAACAAGGAGCTCCTGGACAAACTTAGACATAAAAAGGAAGCCTACAGAGGGTGGAAGCAAGGACAGGTAGCCTGAGAGGAATATAGAGAAATTGTCTGAGCAGCCAGGGATCAGGTTAGGAAAGCTAAAGCCCTGATAGAATTAAATCGGGCCAGGGACATCAAGGGCAACAAGAAAAGCTTCTATAAGTACGTCGGTGATAAAAGGAAGACTAGGGAAAATGTGGCTCCTCTCCGGAAGGAAACAGGAGACCTGGTTACCTGGCATTTGGAGAAGGCTGAGGTACTCAATGACTTTTTTGCCTTAGTCTTCACCAGCAAGTGCTCAAGCCACACCGCTCAAGTCACAGAAGGCAAAGGCAGGGACTGGGAGAATGAAGAACCGCCCACTGTAGGAGAAGATCAGGCTCGAGACCATCTAAGGAACCTGAAGGTGCACAAGTCCATGGGACCTGACGAGATGCATCCGTGGGTCCTGAGGGAACTGGCAGATGAAGTTGCTAAGCCACTGTCCATAATATTTGAGAAGTCGTGGCAGTCCAGTGAAGTTCCCACTGCCTGGAAAAGGGGAAACATAATCCCCATTTTTAAAAAGGGAAAAAAGGAAGACCCAGGGAACTACTGGCCAGTCAGTCTCACCTCTGTGCCCAGTAAGATAATGGAAGAGATCCTCCTGGAAACTATGCTAAGGCACATGGGAAATGAGGAGGTGATTGGTAACAGCCAACATGGCTTCACTACGGGCAAATCGTGCCTGACAAATTTGGTGGCCTTCTACAATGGGGTTACAGCGTTGGTGGATAAGTGTCATCTACCTGGACTTGTGCAAAGCATTTGACACTGTCCTGCACAACATCCTTGTCTATAAATTGGAGAGACATGGATTTGACGGATGGATAAGGAACTGGCTGGATGGTCGCATGCAAAGAGTTGCAGTCAACGGCTCAATGTCCAAGCGGAGACCGGTGACGAGTGGCGTTCCTCAGGGGTCGGTATTGGGACTGGCACTGTTAAACATCTTTGTTGGTGACATGGACAGTGGGATTGAGTGCACCTTCAGCAAGTTTGCTGACGACACCAAGCTGTGTGGTGTGGTCGACACGCTGGAGGGAAGGGAAGCCATCCAGAGGGACCTTGACAGGCTGGAGAGGTGGGCCTGTGCAAACCTCATGAAGTTCAACAAGGCCAAGTGCAAGGTCCTGCACATGGGTCAGGGCAAGCCCAAGCACAAATACAGGCTGGGTGAAGAACGGATTGAGAACAGCCCTGAGGAGCAGGATTTGGGGGTATTGGTTGATGAGAAGATCAACATGACCTCGCAATGTGTGCTTGCAGCCCACAAAGCCAACTGTATCCTGGCTGCATCAAAAGAAGCATGACCAGCAGGTTGAGGGAGGTGATTCTGCCCCTCTGCTCCGCTCTCATGAGACCCCACCTGGAGCACTGTGTTCAGCTCTGGAGCCCCCAGCATAAGAAGGACATGGACCTGTTGGAACAAGTCCAGAGGAGGGCCACAAAGATGATCAGAGGGCTGGAGCACCTATGATAGAAGACAGGCTAAGAGAGTTGGGGTTGTTCAGCCTGGAGAAGAGAAGGCTCCGGGGACACCTTCCAGCAGCCTTCCAGTACCTGATGGGGGACTACAAGAAAGCTGGAGAGGGACTTCTTACAAGGGCATGTAGCAATAGGACAAGGGGTAATGGCTTTAAACTGCAAGAGGGTAGATTTAGATTAGATATTAGGAAGAAATTCTTTATTCTGAGGGTGGTGAGGCACTGGAACAGGTTGCCCAGAGAAGCTATAGGTGCCCCATCCCTGGAAGTGTTCAAGGCCAGGTTGGATGGGGCTTTGAGCAACCTGGCCTAGTGGAAGGTGTCCCTGCCCATGGCAGGGGGGGTTGGAATCAGATGATCTTTAAGGTCCTTTCCAACCCAAACCATTCTATGATTCTATGAAACTGGTACGAGATGATCATGGGGAGTATCAGCATGGAATTGGAAGAGTTACTCTTCATCCCGTTCCCATCCGTTGTTATTTTCTACTATTGGCACTCAAACTTCTGCATTGCCCCTTGCTCTGGCACAGTGAAGAGGATGGTGAATGAGAAGGGAACCATCTAAGGAGCTGATTCATGTCACTGATTCAGGTTAGTGTACCCAGACACCGATCTGTTGGGGCCCACAGGTTTTTTGGTAGATAGAGCATTCGTATATTTTAGCAGTGCCTGCTGCAAGGGCAGAGCAGTTCTGATGCATTTGTCCACTCAGAAACCACAGAGCTAGACAACCCACCAAGACTATGTAGAAGGGAAGCCAGAGGAGGATTACACTGTACCTGGAAAACATTCAGCTACTGCTTTACCTCAGGTTTGCAATCCTTTTGTGTTGCTACAATAGAGCAAAAGGAATTAATTAAAGGCTAAAACCCTAACCCACTATTATTAAATTCCAGAAGATGAGCTATTTTTAAGGTATATAAATATTTGGCAGAAATTCTTAACAATCCTCTTTTAAAGGAATTTCTTTATGTAAGCTGGGTTTAAGAAGACATCTCTGCAAAATCTAATAAAATGCAGACTAGTTTCACGTCGTCTCATACTTCCATTGAAGCTGTGATGTCCAAATGGCAGCAGGTCCCAGAATAACTGAAAAAACCTTTTTCACATCTTCTCCCTACATTGAAATTAGATATCAATGAAACATTATCCGTTCCAGTGGTATAAATTATTTACTTACTACATATACAATTAACATTTTAAATGAGTTTGACACACAAGATTCTATCAACGTTATTGTACGGTACAGGATTTCTCAATAATTTGGGGAGACAAGGCATGAGAAATAAATCCATTGTGCGTTTTCATATTATAAAGTCATTACATAGAAGTTTAAAGACAAAACCACAAATAAAAAAAGAATACAAATCAAATTCTGTACAACATTTTTAGACTGTACAACAGAATGATCACTTGGGATGAAAAAATATGAAAAATTTTCTTTCCTTATCTTCCACACAAACAATTCAGCAAACATGTTGGTTCACGTGTAACATATCGGATTTGCTAACATTCTGAGTAATGCAGGCAAGATTTGCAGACACCTGATCATCCAGCGCCTCTCAGCAGATAAAGGTCTGAAAAAAATCAAAAGTAACCTGGCTAAAAGTGACAGTTGGTCTACAGCAAGGAAATATTTCAGTAAGATCAATGGAAGTTTGTCCTGAGTTTTAATTGGCATGGGATTAGGGTTCACAAATCTCTCGGTTGTTCATTACTCTGACTCTACAATGCTAAGCTTGGGATGCTGTTCCAACAGCACAGGCAGAGAGAAGTATTTGGATGTGCCACTTGTTTTTGCTGCAGGGTAAACACCCACACTCTCCACAGAGCAACACTGTTGTCACACGGGTTTGCTACATTCCCACAAAACTTGGAAATCTGCCTGTTGATGCAGAAAATACAGTCATTTCCAAACCCAACACAACAAGCTGCAGTTGAAAGTTCGGAGGAGTGGCTTGGACCTGCAATCATTTTGGCTTCTCACACCTCTTGATAAAGACCTGTTGTTGGGCCATGGCCATTGTCTAACTGAGCCTTTGGAAACTTTTCAAACTCTCTGAGAAATTGTGAAAAGATGCCTCCGGGTGTTTGCATCACGGACACTACAGCACACTACTGCACACTCGCTCCGTCTCCCAGCTGAAGAGTACCTTAGGAGAGACCATTTTAAATGAGAACATTCGCTGTTGATACGGTGTTGGAGATGCCTGGGATGAGCAGTAGCACCACTACTGAGAAACAACTACTGGCAAGGATTTCAGTTTCGTGGTGAAAATCAGGCTGCTTCCAAAAAATCAAAATAAGCTCAAAAATCCTGATCATCACTGCTGCAATAAGATAAGGAGGCTACTAGCTGAGCCACATCTTTTAACAGTTTTCTGTTAAGAACAGAAAATTCCAGCATGAGAAGAGAAAGAGGAATAAAGTAATACATGCTACAGCAAAGGCAAGAAAATAGATCAAAACTTTCAGGCAGAGAAGTAGCGCACGAAGGACCCAGCATCCTTGAAAGACACCCAATAGCCCCCAGAAGACTTTCAGGGGCATGAGAAAGGACATGGTAGAGTCAGGTATTGGCTCCTTCCCACAGAGCAGTAAATCTCTTGCAAAGTCTCTTTGCAAAGCTTGTTTATGTGCCTTCAGAAAACGTCGGTTATTTGTCATGCAGTCCCCAAGAGCTAAATTGCACAGTGGTTTATTTTGCATGTGTGATATATCACAAATTCGTTGACAACAAATGCTAGAGTAATGCTAAGGGGGAAGTCCCTTTGCAAGTTTGCCTATATGTTTATTTTTTATTCTTCACAGAGGCTTTAAAACAGAAAACCAACAAAACTGTGACCGTTGCGGAGACTATGAGGCTGAAACCACAACCATTTGAAAATCAAATACCATGACAACAAGTGAAATATGAGAGAACTGGTATATTAAATAAGATTTAGAATGCTGCAAGATTTTCTAAAAGTGTTGGGTTTTTCTTATAACACTGTTTTTTACAGTTTCAGGTTTGAGTACTAATATAGGACAGTGGATCTCCCTTTTCCATGTAAGAGGACGGGGAGACCGAATTCCCCTTTTATTTATCATGGTGGGATTAAGGAGACATAACAGTAACTCTCTGTACAAGCCGAGTTTCAACAGGGGAAAACTGGGAAAAGTAAAAGAGAAATAAAGCCACATAAAATCTGATTAACTTTAGGAACAAGCTGGCAAGACAAAGGATTAAGCTATCAAGCAGTGCTTCAATTGGGCTGCTTTTTTAATTGTAAGTAGATTTCATTAGTACTGGAAATCACAGTATAATGAGGCAACTTAAAATCATATTATAATGTTGAAGTCACGCAGTAATTAAAACTGGACAACATCCTTAGTAAAATCTTGGAAAACATCAGCCAGAGACAGGCTGCCCACATTCATTTTTATTAACTCCATGATCTGTGGCAACTGATTCCAGCAGGTTTAGCTCTTATATTCTGCCAGATATTGAATAGGAGAGCTAATATTATTAATTGTTTCTAAGGAATGAATTTCCATGAGTCCTAGCTAAGAAGTCATTCTTTTAAACAATACGCCAATAACTGGCATAACAGTGCAGCGTGGGGAGGAACGGGTTTTCCCATGTCCCTTTGTTTACTGGATTTCCAGGCATTGTGCCAAGATTTTTCCCTATGTTAAAGAAAACTCTGTCCTTTCACATCCTTCATTTTCTTGTACACAGCTTGACTCTCCCATACTGACAAATTCCCTCTGAATCCTTGATACAGTCAAATCCAGTTTGCTGTACTCAGAATTTAAAAACAGCTTTTTTGGTTGCTTTTTTGTCTGAGCACAGCAGTTTGTGGAAAGAAAACAGGAGAAGGTGAAGAACCAGCTCTTTGATTTGAACCTGGGTTCTACCAGCTTCATCTAATGGACCCCTAATTCTTGTATTAGAAAAGAGTGTGGTAGTCAATCCCTATCCACCCTTCCCATGGCACTCAAGGTTTTTCAGACTTTATTATATCTCCCTTCAGCTGTCTCTTTTCCAGCTGAAGAATTCTGTATTGCTCACTAAAAGTCACTTAAGCACACTTGCATAATGTAAGGTAAACAGCCTTGTTTCATCTAAAATACTGATCAGAGATTAATAAAGACCGTAATGATTGTATTTGAATTTCAAGCTTTTGCCTGTATGATGTTAGGATGTTATTTTCCAAGACACACAAAAAGTGCAAAGTGTATCAGAGGTCAAAAGGCCCTCTCTTGAGTTTGACTGGTGTAATGTTGGTCTTGATTAGAACAAAGCTATTAATTTTCCAGAAGATAGGAAAAAAATGTTGCCATTTGTCTGTGTAAAGAAACATCCTATCATGTGCAATTATTAGCAAAATACTACCAAAAATAAGAGAACTAAACATGGGAAAAACACTTTAAAAATACATAGATACTTAAATATTTTCACATCATTGGACTATGATAGTTTTGTTACGTTGTGTCCCACACAGGTGATATATAGTACAACACAAAACAACATATCCTATGGATCAGTATAGAAGCTTTCCCCCTTTATCCTCAGCACAGGTATAGTCCAAGTGCTTGCGAAGTCAGCCTGTGTGCACCGTGCTAGGGCTGTATTTTAACTGCACAGTCCATCGCAGTGTGGTACCCATTTACATCAGTTTCCAAGCCTGTTCACCCACTCCTAGTTCTGATCTCAGCTGCTGCCTGCTGTGTTTCCCTGAGCTTCTAGTATCGTTACACCACTGTGATTTTAGCATGATTCTCGAATTGGTTTTAATCTTGAAGGTTTTTAAAAGAACAGCTATTTTCATAGCATATATTCTCATTCAGTCACACACTGAGTTGAGCAAGTGTTAACAAGTGTCTTCCTCAATATCAAGAGCAAAATAACTTATCAGTAGAAAAGAATTAAAGTATTGAAGCTAATGGGTGCTGTGTCCATTTATATCACTGGAGTATTTGATGTATAACTCTTAAGCTTTAGGAATCCTACTTTACTGTGATAAAATCATACGTACCTCTTTCTCATCTTACAAATTTAAGAAGCTGAGTGACTGCCTCCAGTGTTCTCAGCTATTCAGTAAATTCACAATTCTTGATAGGCTTTAGTAAGAAGGACCAAAGAAAAAGTTAATGAATAATTACTGTAATGCTTTAGACTTACTGCCTGCGTGGATCTGCCATCTAGGAGCTACGCAATATGACATTTGGAGTCTCACAATAATTTCAAAGCAGTGAACCACCAGAAGGTCTCAATATATACACTCAATATTTTTTCACATTGATGAGCAGAGGCCCAATGCTCTCATTTCTTTGTGTACCCTTTTGCTTGTCCAGACTGACAACCTCTTCTGAAGAAATGGGAAAGGAGGAAAAGGAGCGGGTGGCAAAAGAAACATGTTCAGTAGTATTAAGTATCTTTTCTTTCTCAAAACTCTGCCCAAGGCTAGGTGGTTAACTGAAACTAGAATCAATGCCAAGAAGAATGAGGGGTATTTAACCACTTATTGAAAGAGCAATAACAAAATTTGCCTTCCCCAAAGCTAAAAGACAGCAAGAGCAGTGGTGAGGAGGGACCTGGATGACCCTCCCGCCGCTATGTAATTAGTATATACATTTCTGGTATGGAAACATCGCCAGCGTTGGCTACGGCAGCAGCCCTTGTTCCCAGCACAGGAAATGCAGAGCTTTTCTTTTTTTGCTTCTTACTGCTTGTATAACAATGGTCTTATTGCATATATCCACCCAGGCAATGCATTAGACAAGACCGAATTCCACCTGGACCTCTTCCAAATGTTATGAGACAGATAGGAAGATGTTAAGAAAATAATCCTAATCTTTTTACACCAGTAACTGATTTTACTTCCACGTCAAAAGTCTACAGACACGCAGGGAATACTGCAGACCAAGAAAAAACATTAGACTATTAAAGTGAAATTATCTTAAATAAAAAGTTTAGATAGGGGAATTTAAAGTGAGTTTGTCTTTATTAAAGACAAGAAGGGTAGCCATGGAAATAATAATTTTAATTGCACTGTGCAATAGAATCATCCCAGGGAAAATGATATAGAAATGGTAACAAAAACAAATAGCTCAATACTTTTGTTGAAATACTATTTTTTCATTCTACAGGTTCTAACTCATATCAGAAGAGACAGTCAGGCAGGCTCAGTGAAGGCAACGGGTACTGAAAACAACTTAAAACTTGCAGAAACATGTCTCTAAGGCATATCTCCATTGCTGCTGATGCCAAGCAAAAATACCAGAACTCTTAATTAAAAACAGAGATTCAAACAAAAGTAGCTTTATACTGATTCTCAGTGCCCTTATTCTTCTCACTCTTGACAGTAATCAGAGATGGAAGATCTGATGTCCTATAAACTCCAGTCCTCATCCTCCCTTGGCAAGATCTCAGTTCAGAGATGTAACCTTCAAAGCTCAGGTTCCCTTCAGAATCGTCACAGGAGCGTGTGCCAGTGTCTTCCAGTTTGACTCCATCCACGTCGATTATCCTGTTTACAGGGAGCTCCGTACCGGGGTTCTCTCTTGCACCAGGATTAAAGCTTCTGCTGGTCTTCGCTTTGTGAGAGGTTTGCTCACAAGAGTTTCCTGAAGCTCCTTGTGAATCCTTTTTCTTTCTGTGGTTTGCACCTAACAGAAGAATTAAAAACAAAAAACACAAAACAGGAGAGTTATGTATCTTCTGGTTTTAGCAGTTTTCAATATTGCAACCTCCTCTGAGGTCCTAATGGTAGTCAGCTGGGATATTCCTCTGCCCCCTCAAGGAGACTTATTGATGTACCAAGTAGGTAACTAAACAGTAGATCTCAAAGATTAATGTAAATGTTAATGTGTATCTGTCTTAATTTAGCATTTTTCAGAAATTTTTTTAAAAAGACTCCATTAAAAATAACTACTTAGTATAAATTCATACGCCTCTAGAAAAAAACCTCTCCCACCAGCAAACCGAAAGGTGAAGGAGGAGAATACAGAGCTTCCACTGGGGCAGAACGGGAGACAGTCCTTGATTTGAACTGGCCTCCAATACCAGATCCCCGCTGAGATATTATTTTTACTTGGCTAGAGATTAATTCTCTAGCAGACTAAGAAAGGGTGATTTGAAGTTGCAGTTCACTCTCCTGAACTGCAACCGAGCAATTATGGGCAACGGTTTACAGGACAAGAAGAAATAACTTAATCTGCTGAAGGGCTTTAAACATTCAAGAAACACCTGAGTTACATGTGTTTTTTTTAACCTTGAACTTTCTTTCTGGTACAGTTCTTCTAAAATCACAATTGTTAAGATTCGGGCCTATTCTCTAGGACTACTTACACAAAGCCGTTCCTATCCCAAGTTAATCGTAGATTAAAACCTTAAGCTCCCCAAAAGCTAGTTTTGGGTCAGGTGTGACACTGCAAACTGCTAGGCACTTGTTAAAGCAAATGCAGATAAAGCTGTTTTGCCTGCTTCAACAGGCCACAAGAAGGGAAGGATGAGGAATGAGCTGATTTCATGATTCGCACCGTGGTTATTAACATGATTTCTGTAGTTGAGGTGCCCCCACCATAATGATATAAAAAGGGGCAAAATTTGCAGGGAGAGAGAACTGCTTTTATTGTACCAACTGATATCCAAGAAAAAAAATAGAAGAACTTCCAAGGCACAAAGGCAGACGTGAGTAAGGGCTTCCATTTCACATTTAATTTCTTTTTCCCATGTATACCAGTTGGTCTATTAAAAGATAGCATCTTGTCCAACATGCCTTACCTAAACCATTTTAAACTTTTTGCCGCAGTACACACAAGTGTCTGACTAGCACATTTAGCCCCACAAATGCCATGAGACTTGTGTGGTTAAATCCCATAGCTGGCTTTGAAATCTTTTATTTCTGTTTGTTCCATAAAGTGATGTGTACAGTGTTCTTTTGCAAGAAAAATAAATTTCAATGTATAATCATCATAATCAAGAACTTCTTCATATGAAGAAGGGGGAAAATGCAAATGAAAAGGACAAAAAAGCAATTTCATACTGTTTCAGTCAAATCATTCCAGGGTCTTCTCAAGAGTTAAAGCTTTCTATTTAATGAAAATAAGTTAAAATTCTAAGTAGTGCAATATTATTTTGGTGCTTTAGCTACAGTGCAGCCCCACATTAATAATGTGGATATTCCACATCAGTAATGCTTGCTTTTTTCACATCCAGAGGAATTAGTTCAAACTCCAAACAAATCAGCTGAGCAATAGCAGAGAAGGCAGAAAGCTTTCTCAGCCCTGGTAGCCCAGCACGACTCCAGCCTACTAAATTACAGCTAACATTTAATGGGACTATATTACGCTTCATGTTTACATCTTCCTACTGCAGCCGAACATTGACTTAATTTTAACTGCTGTTTGCATGGCTGTGGTGTAAAATGCTATTCTTCTATTCTAAAATGCTTATCTTAGCATGAATGTAGTGAATTGTACTCTTGATCCTTTTAATCTACTGTTCTATGTCCTTTGAGGAAGATCTCTGATTCTCCTTTCATGTTTGTTTAAAAGAGATACTAATTTCAAAAACACCATACTAATGATAAATTATACCAAACAGTTTGCATTGACGGAGCATGAGTCACCCAGTTGTCCTAGTATTGAGAATACATCCTCCTGCTAATGTAATGTAAAGAAACTACTTCGATGGTGGTGGAAGGTCTCATAGCTCTGCTGACTGAAACACTTTCCACAGTCAAAAGATACAGCCTGCATTAACAGGGTACAACAGATGAAAGAGCTGGAAACTCTTGATGAGAAACGCTATGGAAGGTGTAAGTATTGCTGCATTTATTTGGTTGCTAAGTCTTTCTACAGCTACATATAAGAAATGTCATTAAGTCTTGGAATTATGTGTCACTGAGTCAGCACACGGCACAACTGGGCTTGCAAGTTGTCTAATACAAACAAAGCAAAAATAAGGTCAATGTTAGCTCTTGGGCTTCACAAGACATAAGCCCATCTGAAGAGGAACAAATCCGTACTAGGGGCAGTTTTTTCTATTAACGCCCTTCTCAGGAGCAATCCCTCTGAAGCATCTGATACATCACTACTAGAGGCAGGACAGTAACAGAGAATACTGTTCAAAATACTGGTTCAAAAGAATTTGGAATTACTAAGGGATGATACTGTGAAGATGATTTCTTTTTTCCTGGCAGGGTAGAAAAGATCTTGGCTCATCTACACCAAACAGGAGGACGATTTCAAGAGTAGCACTACACTGAAAAAGTATTTTCATGTGCTTTTTTTTCCTCATTGTTAAAAGCAAAGTGTTTATGAAGCAAGGCTATTTAGCACAAATAAAAGGAGAGATTCCCAAAACCAGTTTGTGTATAAATGTATCCTGCAAGTTTTAAAAGACTCAAGACTTGTATGTACTAGTGGAGCTTTATAATGAGGCTTAAATGATGGCTACACCACTTCTGCATGGGTCTCCTGCTCATATTATCTTTTTGAGTAACAAATACCTGAGCAAACTTAGCTATGCAGGGCATCATTTAAGGTGCAGAGAGCTTTCACAGATAAAATTTCTCTTCACATATTCTTGCGCTGAAATGATGACCACCACCATGGGTATCTCTGCGGATTGCTTTGCCTTGCATAAAGCATGTCAGGAAGGATATTACATTTTCCTGAATCTAATCTGTTAAATGTCCTACCTAACTTCAGAAGGGAAAGGAAGCCAGTGCTTAGAGCAGCAGTTGCACAGATTAATTTCCAAACAGACTGGAATAACATAATCATGCCTACTGGTCATCTTCGGCTCCCCCGCTAAGCATTCCACACAGCTCTAAGGGAATTTTCACGTGCATCTGATCCCATTAATATGTTCCAGCTGATTTAAAGATGGGATGATGCATGTCATCTTCTGTCTATAAACTGGAGATCTGCCATCTTACAGACTTGCAGCTAAATGACTGCTTAGAAGGTAAATGATTAGGCAGCGCTTTGGCTGATCTCCTGATTTCCTTTACCAATATTTCTCTTCTTCTGAAATTTTGATTTTGTGTATTATTCTCAAGCTCTCTGAATTTAACATGATGATTATGGAAAGGTACCTTTACAGAGGAAGAAAAAGGGATTTTTTGTTCTTCTGTATAAAATATTCCTCAAGCTCTAAGTAAGATCTAAGCAAGATATTGGAAGACATTGTCTTCCAAGTAGTTTAGGACCAAGGGAGCATTTGGCCAAATTCCAGGCAAAGACAAGGTTACAAAAGCCTGGAAATTTCAGGAACAGCACTAACTGTCAAATGTAAATGCTAGGATCAAATAACCATAACTCAATGCAGACGCTTGGGATTTGAAGGTTCACCCACAACATCTTGCAATGATATTATTTCTCTACCATAATTGTTAGATCCATTTATTTTCAATGTGCTGATTTTAGTTATGATTCCCTTGTTAAAGCATAATTTAGATCTAATTTGAAATTCAGCACCTTTAAGTGATCAATACTTGATTTAGTTCCATTCACACCATATTTCTCTTTTTTTATAGAAGCACATAGACATTTATTAAGTTTCACTGTAAGAGATGAGCTCTGTATTTAAAAGTCCATGCTTAGTGGATTTCATATATGACAGAATGTTAAATTCTATTCCATAATTTTCCCAACACCATTTCCATATAGACAGACACCTCTTCCATGTAGATTCAGCATTCCACTGAGCACTCTACCTTTGCTAAAATCCTACTGTTCTTGTCAAAACCATTTACTATTTAGATGGCTCTCCGTTCTACTGAAAGATAACAAGAACACTCTGCTGACTTCTATACCATTGGTCCCAGGCATTTGACTTCTAATGTCAGAGAGGATCAGATATTCAGTTAAAAAGAAAGAGCTCCAGTTTAATGATTTTGTGCTGACTTACAGCAGATAAGAATGTCTTTGAAGTATTTATATTGTAACTCTTGTGAAAAGAAACCACGAAAGTTTTCAGGCACAACTCCTGGAATTGGTTATTTACTGGCCTATACCACCTCCAAATGCAATCAGTCATTTTCAGTCCCCAAGCTCATAGACTGGTGTGCTCTTTAATGCGGGAGATTGGGCAGATACTGTTCTCATCTCCGATTCCATCCAACCACCTGTCCTAAGGTGATAACATGCTGGCTGAGAGAGCTTTTTCTTACGTGAGACTATAAAAAAAGGAGCTTTGAGATGGTCAGTTCTGCAGTGGTGTTCACTTTGATGTCCTGGAAATATTTCAGCATGAGTAACTCTTTCCTTAAGATAGGTGTAATCCGGCAGTTTCACTCTGGGAAAGACACTTCTCCCTTCCTGTCCTCAACTGTTGTGAAACGGTACTTCAGAATTTTAGGATTCCCGGGTGTGGATTCTTTTAAGTGGTGGATAAATGACTTCCACAGTGGCTGAGGTACTGTTAGTACTGTAACCATTTATTTTTCCTTTTAGTTTGCAAAGTGATTTATGCTTCTGAAGGGAAAAGGATACTTTACATTTAAGATTTAGAATTCTGTAGGTTAAATTTCCTTCAAAAGTTTCCTTCCTTTTATCTCTTAACTGATACAAGACCAAGGAGAAAGAGGATTTAATAAAAGGTTCCTACCTACAGTTTATGCTAAATCTTTTCAAAGGAAATTTGCCTTTATATGCTGTATTTCGCTTGCATGATGAAACACCAACTGCAGCATATGCTCAGGGCCTTGAAATCTGGCTCAATAACGATGAGGGCATCAAGCTAGGAAATGGGTTATTCTACAAAACAGCAATACCCTGCATTATCAGTCTATTTACTTTTGTCCTGGGAATTTCTGGAATACATTTGCAGCATTAAGTTTAGAAACACAGGGCGGATAGAAATTCTTTCATTGCACCCATCTTAAAAGCATTTGCAAGAAGAAGAAAGCACAAAACGTTATTTGGAAAGACAAATTCTGAATATTACATAGAAGAGGCAGCTGGTATGACAACTACGGCTCACCAGTGGCATATACGATCAAAAAAGGAAACCCTGCAAAGCGCGTTTGCTGTGGGCAGCGACCTTTCCTACGCACGGCTACAACAGCTGCTGAAGGGAACTGCGCACGACGTCATGTAAGAGCCAGGAACAGTCCGAGAAGAAATAAAATAAGAAATTCTGAATTTTGATCCAAAGTGATACACGTACCCTCAATAACGCTGGCCACTTGGCTTAAACTTTCTGTTTCTCCACTGCTAAAGTTGGAATAATTTTTGAATGCTCTCCAAGCAATAGGCGTGACAAAACATCTCTGCAGCGGTCTAAAAGTATTCAGCCCTCAGTTTGAGCTTCCAGCATTTATTGTTAACATTGGTTTTGCTTTTCCGTCAGGAGTCGGTAACAGCAGGTTTAATTATTGCGGAGGGTAATATGTTGGGAAAGAGTGGATTGGATTACTTGAATCAGTTTTAATTTAATCTGCCATTCATTATGTTATTTTTCAATTAAGAAATTCTAAAATGTGGTTTAGCAGGGCTACCAGTTACATTTCAACTAATAATTCAACTAAGTTCATTTCACGGTCCAAATGTAAGTCACGCATTTGAATAGACCTGGTTTTAGCCTGTGTGCATTTGGTTTAAAGAGCAGTTGTAATTTTTCTAACATTTTATCTAGTCTGTGATAAAATCTGTAATTCTCTCTAAAATGCATATCTTGCCGTTTGACTGAAACAAGCGTGCATGTCAAATAATTATCCCTCAAGGCCTTCCTCACGTCCCGGTTGCCTACGCTTAACATAACTCTCCTTCTCCTTTGTTTATTACTGATCTCAGTCATGTACTACATGTAATTCTCCAATTTAATCATGCTCTGATTAAAAGAGGATTAACAGATTCTGGCCTTAGTATTACTGGATCCCCACAAGTACTTCTTTATAATGATCCAGAATCCAATTATCTTCTATAAAATTACACAGAGCCAGTAAGGATATAATTAATTGCAGGACAACAGCCTTTGTTAAAAATAACGCTTTACATTATTTTTACATCTTTTAGTCATAATCCCTTCCTTTTCTTAAATTTTTCTTTATTTATGTTTTCACTTATGTCGCTATCTTGATTTACATAGGAAACATTGCTGGACATTCTCTAAAATATGCCACGTGAATTAAGGGATTCTGCAAAGTTTTAATTACATAAAATATTATAGCATTTATTAAAAAAATAAAGGTTTATTTTGAATTTTTGAAGACGTATGCATGATCATTTTTCATCTCCTTAACTATCACAAATTGCACTTGGAATTCATTACCCTTATAACTGAAAAGTTTAGTAGCTAAGAAGTGAAAATTACAGAAATACTGCTGCTATTATCTGATCTCTATTCCTTGGTTGCAGCGTACTGCGTCCGCTCTGTGAATAATAAAAATGAGCAGTTGGGAATTCTTTTTTTGTCTTTGGGAACAATAGCCAGCCCCGGCCTCTGAGAGTCCACCCTGCATTTTATTTCTGCATAATTTATCTTTCAAAGCAAAAAAATCCTAGCACTGGTACTAACCATCCCATTTGTGAAAGAATTCTTTCCACTACAAAAAGAAGCAAGTTTATTTTGAGGATACCATTGCCATCTATTTCAGAAACAAAGCAGTATCTTCGGAACAAATTAAGTAACTGTTTCTATAGTCTAAATTCATCCTTTATCTTCCATAGCCTTATTAAACTATAATTCCAGAGAGTTCACCATGCTTTTATTTTCCCTAGCGGCTCTCTATCTTAACCAATGACAGTATATACCTGTTAAAAGGGAGTTTTGAATAAACTCTTTATTCGACTGAATTGCCGGATCCAGTCTATACATCTACTCAAAAAAACACCTTCTTACTTAGCAGGCAATAATTCCACTGACTGTAACTGTAATTTCATTTCAAGACTATTTCTCATCCTAAATGCAAAAAAAAGAAGGGGGAATTTTTTTAGCAACAGAAGAAAGACCAATTTGATGGAATCAAATCTACAGCTTGTGCACCTTCAGTCTGGATTGCTGCAAATTGTCCTATCTAAGGATGAAATGGTACTCCCTGAAAAAGCCCAACTGCGACTAAGACTAGATGCCCACCTGCTTTGCAGTAGAGGCAACAATCACAGTGAGCAACTCTCTGGCCCCAGTGGAATATCGCTGAATAAATCATCTAGTGCAAGGCCTCTGGCCTGATATTCACAGCTCTTGAGGGGACTAAAGGTTTGAAAGACTGCCTCTCCCCCGTGACAGCTATTTTTCACTTGGGTAATGAATGTGCCTAGCCCCCTGGGAAAAACCGGACAACATTCAAAGTACTTAGACTATACCGTGGAATTTAAAAAAAAGAAACAAACAAAAAACCCCAAACAAACAAAAAACAAAACCAAAGAGATTAAATAGGTATTTTAACACTTTCAAAAATGAACATATCACTTCAAGCACTGAACACTTACACCACGCAATAATTATTTCTTCCACAGATGGGTACCACCGCTATTATATGTAGAGACATGAAGTAAGCATAATTCAGAATTAGTGTTCAGATTCCAGAAACCCCTGATTTTTAAAGTGGGAAATTTGCCAGCTTATTAAAGAATAAAGATATTTTCTTTTTGATGAGTAATGCAACTAGAATCCGTAATGATTCTTATATTGCAAACTGGTTTGATATGTACTTCATGGCTAAATATTACTGCAGCATAAACACGTTTCACTTATTTAAGAAAGATCTGTGTTTGAAAAATTGTTCTCAAAAGCTCTGAGTGATGCAAACCTCATTTTGCTGTTTTCCATTATTCATATTTTGCTTTCTAGATCTTCAAATGAAAAAAACCTGAAGAGTTACCCATTACCGGGGTGGATATTGGCCTCGCTTTGCTACATCAGGCTGCAGTTAGAGAACTGCCCCCTGCAGAACGTGAGGGACTACTTCACCGCCCCCAGCCCTTTTCCCAGCATACAGAAACCCAATGTATAAAAGCCCAACGCATAGTGTAAGCGTACATGTGATTTGGCTTTATACCAATTTGAAAACAAGATTATAGACCATTTTAAATTATGTAGCCATTATTTTTCTTTTTATCCCAACATTTTAATTCAATAAACCAATCAGAAATGCATTTTCCATTGATAGGAGATTATGAATGAAGAACCATTAAAGCACTTAAAAAAGCAACCATTATTAATGATTTAGTCCTTTGAAATATTATTGACTGGAGATAGTTTCCAGCAGTCTTTATTATTGTACATCATTGAATAGTCTTTCCAAGCAAACTCCATGAAATCATGAAAATAGAGAAGTTTTGTTTCGGCCCACACTTTTTCCATAAAATCTCCTTTCTTTTGTAGAATACAGTTCCCATAAAATAGTAGTGTACTGTGAGAGGTGTGTAAAATAGAGCTCGTGTATGCAATAAGGTGGTAGTCAAAAAGGAAGGTGTTTTACATCTTTCTTTCAGATTTTTGTTATTCCTCAAAAAAACAGATAAAATCTGGTTTGTCACAAATCTAAGAGAAACTACGATTTTAGTTTTGCAAAATTATTTTGTTTGATTACTTAAAGGTCTCTCATGGGTGACCATGACAGAAAAATAAAACACAATCACCAAGTAGAGACAAGCAGTTGGAACACATGAAAATTAAAATCTGTAAAAAAAAAAATAATTCAATATGTAGGATATTAATGATTTGTTGTGGAAAAGGCCGAATCATTTTAAAAGGGGAACTGATACAGGACTTTCAACTGCTTCATTGTCTTTCATGGAGGCCCACAACCATGTGGGAACACAGTGACTTTTGGAAAAACTACATTTTCAGCCCCCAGAACACAACGAGACCTAGGTAACAGCACCACAAGCCTCTCTGCAGTATTTTTTTTTTTTTTAATTAGGCTTCGCAGCGCTGTTATGTAGGACCCATCTCTAAGAATGAAAAGGGTAGTGCGGTCTCCGGCACCCATCCAACCCTTCGTTTCTTACCCAAGACTAGCAAATAAAGAGGTGGTTATACTGGCTACTCCACACCAAATGAACTGAGATCACCAGCTCATTTCTTAAAGACCAGGGAAGAATTGCTTTAGTTTAAAATAAGAAGGAAAGTAATGAATATAAAGTTCAGCCCAAGAACCCAAAGACAGAAGAGACTCTCCTTTCAGGAGTTCCTGTTATGACTCATTTAAAAGAAATCTCCTGTCTTATCTGCCTTCTGGTGCACATGTCAACACTATGGATTTCACATGTGACCCATCAGCATCTCAAGACAGTATTTGCCCTATGATATCTAGATTATTAACAAATATAACATTTGTCAACTTTGTCTCATGGTAATTGCTAGTTCATATCTATTAATCTTTTGCTATTAGAAGATAATTTCAATCAGAATTCTTAATCCAGGACTGAAAGAACTGTTTTTAAATAACAAAGAAAATCAAAGCTTAAAACCAGTTTGCGTAACTAGGTCTAGAATTTATTACTCCTGAGAGAACAAAGATACAAAATACATGTGAAAACTACACAAAGATTTCTACAAAGTAAAAAGTAGAAAGTGGGAAAAGGGAAAGCTACAGTTCAGTGGTTACACAGAAATGTATGGCATGCATTAAAATACTGTAAATTCATGAAGTTTTTTTTAAGTGCAAATGGTTTTTTTAACAGTTCTCACTGAAAAATATGCAAATCGATACCTATGTTGTACACTTGTCATATTATCAGAAAGACACCAACACAAATCTATGCATATACACATCAATATGTCTGAAGTACATTTTGTGGTTTTGTTATTTGTAGGCACTGGTTACAAGTCTGTTCAATACTCAGTTTCAGAAATTAAGTGGTAGCACTTACAGAACATTTCTCAAATACCACTAATAAAGGAAAATGTTTTTAAAATACCAAGAGGATGAAATAATTTGCATTGCCATTTATAAGCATCCAACAACCAAAGAAGTATTTACAAATCATCAACCATACAGATAAAGAACAGTATCAAATACTCTGTGTAAAAAGATAAATAATTAAAATGTATATTCCCACATCACAAAGAAATGTGATCATACAAATTATGGCACCATATGTTTGTGAAACATCAAAAATAAATGTAGCACATAGATACCTCTTCTTATATTTTACATTAAAATGTACAGTACAATGACTGTAAAACATCAATGTCCCAACACCCATTGTCTTCAAACTCTTGTTTCTGGTAATAGCAATTATTATTAGAGTCCGTGTTTATAAAGAAATTCCATACTTCAGCCTTGGGCTAATATTGCTCTGTGATATTGCTAGACCATGAAACTTACATCCTAAAAAATGTTACATATTTTCTTTAAAATTATCTAATAGAAAGAGCTAGTTCACATGTGAATATTCTGGGAGAAAGGGTGATAGATGCAATCTATTTCTCTGTGTAGCAAAGTATGGGTTAAAAAAACCTAACATTTTTATTTTTGGTCAAAGTATCTAATTTATTAGAGAACTATTGTTTAAATTCTTGTTTAGCCATTTCAAATTTTAATCATAAGCAGTACTGCAATTTTCAACACATAATTAGGGTTCCTGCTACAGCACTTAAACTTCCAAACCCTAATCATGTATCTCATTATGACAAATGGATCAGAAAATCTGGAACGCAACAGTGTTATGCAGCTCAAAATGCTGATATCCTATTTTGTACTCCTAGGGTAAAGAATGAGATAATTATAGCATATGCATGATTTTAAAGTTTGTCTGCATGTGTCCAGCTTTGGCCACATGCCAAATCCAAACAAAAGTACATTGTTAAAGGCAACCAGAAATATTACAGTTAGCACAGACTAAGGCAATGAAATTTTTTTTTTTTTTTGTAAAAAAATTAAGGTGCAGAGAGAATTTTCTTTCTTGTTTTAATGGGTGCCAAATACTGATCAACAGTGCCAAGGAAAAGTAGTTTTACATGAAAGGAAAGACTATTAAAATCTAGAAATACCTGAATTGGATCTTTGATATCCAGATTTTTCCTGATTACCTGCAAAAGGAGTTGGGGGTGGATAGTTGGCTTCTGTGAGTTTACTGACGTCTGACGGTGGTGTTGGTGGTGGCGGTGGCAGCAAAGTGCTGTTAGGGCTACTAATATCTCCTTCAGCCACAAGAGTCAAGTCTGCCACATTCTCATCATCTACCATCTGTATGCCTTCAGCTTGTAATTCTCTTGACTGCCTTTTCCATATCGTTGCATTGTTTTCCTGTGCATGCGGAATTGGAGACAATGCAGTATTAAAAGGAACACTGAAAGTCTTCTGACTGTGGAGTGCTGTCAAAGCAGATTTATGTTTATTTTCTGAGTAACCCATTTTCTTAACTGAATTTTCATTAAAGTTTTGTACGGACTCCTGTTTTCCACTTGGTGAGGTACATCCATCCTTGCCATCATTTTTTGAAACTCGCCTGTTGAGGCCTTTAGGGCCTGCGGGAGTAGATGAGGATGGTTCTGGTCCAGTGGGCGGTAAACGAAGAAAGTCAGGAAGAATAAGGTCTTCTTTCCTTAGCAGTCCACGTTGGTCATCTGCTCTGTTACTTTGAGCTTTGGATATGAGTTCAAAAAATTCTATTGGGGAAAAACCCAAAATTGACAAGTTTTTGTCAGAAAGTGCAATGTCATTAAAACGTAAATTTTCAGCACATTTATTTTCCATGAAGATCTTCAATTCTTTCAATGCTGCCTTGAAATAAGATCCCATGTTAATTAGGAACTTTTTCAATTGCAGCAATGTTCGCTAGCATCACTATAATTAAGACCATCAGGATTGCTATTGTAAGAGTTTTGCAGTTTAGAACAGCTGCAGTTCACTGAGCCTTGAACACATCTTCTGTTTTATGCAGTTAATAAATCTGTACACACACACAGGGTTTCTAAATTCTTTATACAAAACAAGGCTCTGGTCTTACTGACAATGGGTGCACATTTTTATATTCTGGATGGTTTTTACCCATCTTAACTCAAAAATAGCCATGCCATTTGAAAGGTCAAAGACTCAAAATGTTGCAAAATTCCTTGTTGTATTGAATTTCTCTCAGTTTAATAATATTTTATCACAGTTTAAATTCAATTCATGGTGTAGTTTTAACCCAGGATGTTATCATCACAGGGCATGATCAGATGTTGATTTAAGTAACCCCATTTTACTTTGTGCTGCAATGAATCAGTAGCATATAGGTAGTCAATAACCATCAAAGGAGCCATTACTAAAAGCGATGGGGCAGCTTTTTTTAAAGTTTTTAACACAATTAGAAGTGATTTTCTGATCATGTCCTTAATGATGTCCAATGGTTTAATATGTTTCTATATATAAATAATATAGTAAAACACCACTGTTCTAGAAAGTCTCAAAACTTGGCAACAAGAAACTTATCAATCATAAGCCAAGAACTATACCACTCCTCAAAAAAGAAGCATCGCAACAATAAACAAACTCTTTGGTACAAAACATATAAATATAAAAATATGTAACTCTTAATATAGGGTCTCTGCATGTCCTAATTTTTCAAGAAGTGAGCATTGAAACTACAGAATATTAAAGATACTTAAAAAGGCCATCTCCAACAGATGAATTAAAATCAACAGTTTCAACCCAGCTTATAAGTACTGTTTGAAGCAAAAGCCATTACAAAATAAAGCACAAAATGTCAGTATCAGTTTTAACTTAGCATAATATGAAGTCATACACTTGCACTTGTATGACCTTATTCCTAATCTTCTATTCACATTTGGCAGGCTTAGCAATGTATTTGTAAAAATTACTTTTTAACATGCTTTGTTAAATGCCATAAAATCTGAACGTAGCCAAGATGGAAGCTTCAAAATGCTTCTTATTGCCAAAGTTTTGCAAAATGGCAGTATGCATATTAAAACATGCAACATTTCTAATATGTCATACAAAATGTTCCTTTCTGAAATTTCAAACTTCATAGAACAGTTGTTTGCTTTTTTTCATTAAAAAACAGTCTACAACATTTGGTACGTATTTTCCGAACTTGGACAAATTTCACAAAATTCAAAATAAAATGTGAAAGCCTCGAATTCTGAAGTTTTCAAATTATGTTAATGTTTTACTCAGCCCTAGGAAGAAAAATGAAAATATTAAAATATGGAAAACAAGTTAACAAAATAGTAAGCAACAGAAAATAATTTAAAATGCTCTAATATTTTGTAATAACGCTTACATTAACAAACATCTATTTTGCAATAAAAGTTTTAGTCACAGCATTTTTTTTCATTCTAGTCAGTGGACATTTATTCACAGATGAACATTCACTTGCTGTATAAAATGTGCATAACCAGGTTTTGGATATGCATATTAGGTAGCATCAGCAGTAAATTTTAATCTGTGGGTAAAATATGTCCTCTGATTTTTTTCTACTTGGGAAAATAGGGAAGAACGTGTAGGGCTGACAAGACAGGTAATTGCTTCAGTTAATGCCCTAGGGCAGAGGGTGGTATGTCAAGATTTCTACTGCTACATCGTTTTTATTCCTCTTTCTCCCATGGACATCTTTCTATAAGAAAGCAAATTCTCTTATGAGTTCTTTTCCAATGGTATCACCAAAACTATTAAGATATAATGGAAGGTAAAAATAGGACTCAGAATATACAAGATTACCAATACCCTCTTTGCTTATTTCTACTTCTAACCACCTTTTCAGAGCAGTTACTGAATGTAAACTAAGCTTTTACTCTTGCCCATCACAGCTCCTCCACAGTCATCAGATTGTACTGCCCTGACTGTTATAGACTTCAGCATAAAATTTTCAAAAATTCTTACCTGAGTAAGTTAAGGTCTACACCATGGTGCAGAATGCCTTTCAGTGAGTTAAAGATTCTTATGTAAAGGTGAACAGAAAGGCAAGCATCTACGTGGCTTGCAAAAGGTATCAAATGGGATATTCAACTGCAATTGAGTAACTAATTTCTTTTTATTTTACCTGGAATTAGGTAGCTTCAACTTTTGAAAATCCCACTAGGCACCTACGTCTATCTTTAGGGATTCTTAAAATTTTACCTTCAGCATCAAAAACTTTACAATTCAAACACAGTATGAAACAAAAATATAAGGATCATGAATATGATTTTCACAATGCAGTATTAAACACACAGTACCTTTTCCTACACAGACACAAAATTGTCATTTTTCTAAGACTACTTATGTTAATACATAAACTATAAAGTTCACATACCCTCTGCTTCATCCAAATTTATTTTCTGACATTTTTTTTTCCCAATCTTTGCAATAGAGTCTTCTCTCTTTGACAGCCGGACTTCCCTAGCATTTTTTCCATTTTCGCCTTTCATTTTGATAGAATTAGACTTTCCTAGAGTTCTTCCCTCTCCCTGCATTAGAAGGAAAGTTAAGGTACTACTTACATTTAGGCTATATCATTGTGTACATAGTATGGTCTAAGTGAATAAAAAAGTTATTTTGAAAACACATTGCTCTAACACCACCACAACAAATGTTTTAGTTTAATCTTGATTATTGCAAAGAACATTTGCCATACTACTTCCCAAAAGTGTATAAATAAATATAATATTGTTTACTCTGAAGAATTCAAATTATGGAAAGGGCCTTTGACTTTCAGAGTAATTCAATCATTTTCACACATAGATAAGCCAACGAGACACGAAACGACAAATACAACACAGTGAAAGAGCTATTTGATTCATCATGAAGACAAAATTCTCACAAATAAATGCTGCTGACAGTGGAAAAATATCAGATGAATTATAGCTATACTCAATCTAGTTACATAATTTGGCTGATTCAAAATCATGGATGAATGAGCTTTTAGTATAGAATTCCAGAAGGAAACAAAAGATGATCTAAGGGACAAAAATCATTGCAGAAGACTTACAGTAGATACTTGATTTCTTGAAGTAGTTACAGTTGCACTCTGTTTTACTGATGCACCTTTTTGTTTATCTGTAAACACTGAACATAAACATACCTTCTATAACTACAGATTTATAATTTCCCAAAGAAGTAATATTTAAGTGACAATGATGCACAAAACAGATTTTTTGCTTTAAAATTTCTCAAAGATGTACTCAGAAAATAGAGTGAGCACAGTTGATATCCCTGATACTTTTCAGTCAAAACCTACCAGAATCTCCCTCTCATCTTCAAATTCTCCTAATATTGGCAATACTGTTAAAGTTTAAAGATGCTGAAGTTTCATTTAAGTTCTCCTAAATTTTCAGCTGATTTAGATCAAATAGCTTTTAAAATCTCAGCTAATACTTCAGTTTGTAATTCTCAAATTTAGAATTTAAACAAGAAAAAAAATTCAGCAGAAAAGACCATTGAAAGGTCATGCTGAATCCTTTCCAACCTGTTTTGTGCATCAATTGTTTTCTAGACATTGCCATATCCTCCTTGGCTACTTCTAAGTAACTAAATGGCTCCTTCAAATTACCCCTGCCTACAACAAATATACTAACTGAAGACTGAGCTGCAAACACAGAATCATGGCCCTTTTTCACTGGTATGCTGCCAGAGAATCAGCCTACTGCTAGAATGATCCTCTATGATTTAGGTTTTTATTGCAGCTGGCAGCACATAGGATTACAGTTTTACTTGTAATCCTTAAACTAATTATCTGTGAGAGTATTTAATTTATATCTTTTTTCAAAATGACAATTGGTTCTGTTTCCTAGAAAAATGACAAATCTGATTCTCCTCAATAAACACCTCCATCTTTATTCTCCTAGTTCTTCCTCAGAGGATCTCTGCTCTAAGTCAATTTAATTTAACCACAACTAATTTTATTTTTAAAACTAAGTGTTCTATATCTATAAAAAGGTCTCCTAATGAAACTGAACCTTTACTCTCAAGACTGCTTACATTAATTTAGCATGTTAATTGTGCCAAAAGATTGTCAACTGTTCAGTTGATTAACTTCTGTTTTTCAAATTATTTTGTCCAGGGAAATCATGTGACATATCCAAATCTAATCACGTTTACCTCATCTTCACATCAACAGAAGAAACTAACCAAAGTCACAGTTTATGAAACTGACTTAACATCATAAATAAAAGCTTTTCTGCCAACTTACCTCTACCCTTTGTTGGCTCTTTTTCATCTAGAACAACCCGCTGACCATCCAGATTAGATATAGGAACACCAAGATCAAGTGGTTCCTGCTCACCATTCTAAAGTCGGATCACAGTTTGTATATAACAGAGAAAAAGCTGTTTTCAGAATAAATTTATGCAGTCTGACATTTTTTGAAAGAAAACGAGCAAAGCATTTTTACGTTTCGGTGTAGCCTCAATATATCTCTCTCCTGCCATTCTAAAAATACTTATTCCATTTGCGAAAAACCACCTTGATTACAATGAGTGTAACCCATTTATGTGAGGAGAATGGAATTTGAGGAAAAGAAGATACAATGAGAAAAAGAATCCTCTAATTTGCAAGTGTGCATAAATACTCTAAGACCATTAGTGTGTATGTTCAGCAAATCATATTTTTCAGAGGAAGTTTCAGATTATTTTATATTCTAAATTGGTTGTACTTTGTTAATTTTGTAATTTTATTAAATGACGTTATCTTTATACCAACATGTTTTCCAGTTATTTTAAAAACATGGACTGGTTCAGCCATGACAGTATACATTCTAGAAACACCACAAAACTAACTTTCCATTCCTTGATATTCCATCATAATAGAACACAGAAAATGCTAGCCAAGTGTTTAGTAGTAGAGAAGTTGAAACAATCTGCTTCCGCAGAAGTTTTCTGTGAGGGGATTTGAGGCAACTTTCATGATTACCAGGATAATGGAACGATAGCTTTAACTAATCTCAATCAACTTTCCCTGGCTAACAATGGGAAAAGTTGAGCTCTGGAAGAAGCTAAGTTCAGGCTTTATTATTTAGGATGTTGAATTTATTCTAAAGGAGAATATAAAACAGATGCAGACTAAAGCTTTGAGGTAGTTACTATTAAGCATAATGGTTATGACTACTATGCATTTTCATCTCAACATGTAGTTATAAATACAGATTTTAACACCTAATTATAAGGATAGGAATAATTTCAGGGACTGCCATATGATCTTCTCCAGACAAAAAATATTGCAGGTTGAATTACATCAAAAGATACTTACTAGTCTTGCCACAAGTTCATTAAGATTTAAACCATATTTTGCAACCACAGGCCTTAAGACCTCTGTTACTGGTTTGGTGGGTTTAGCCTTCAAACCAACTGATCGATTGATTGGAACAAGATCCAGCCTGAAATACATCAATTGTAACATTAAGTATGAAATATTCCGATAAACGAAATGTACAAAATACATAAAATCCAATCTACAGCAAAGTTATACCAGTTTATAGCTAGTGACCCTGGAACTTCACCAGCACAAATCTACCCTAACCTGAAGGGATAAAGCATTTTTAATACAAATAAAACTTCTACTGTTCCACAGAGCTGAACGAAGGCGTGAACCAACCTAATTGCATGGTGATCCTCAGACCAATTAAATACATTCCATAGCACTTTCATCTTTACACTGAGTTTACTCTGACCATTCTGGTCCTGCAGTGCTTCCAACGTGACTCCATGCCTGTACTGTAGCCTTGGATGCAAGGAAAATATTTCTTCCTACTTCCACAAGAGAGACTCGCAATGTCCTATTCTTAGGAATTCTTATTTTTAAGCACAGGAACAAATACATTGGAGTTCCAGATGATGCTAATTTCTGGCTAGATGTCACCATATCACAAATAATTGCGGTAAGAGAAACTTACATGCAAAAGCTGTAAAAGCAATTCAGTTGGAATTTAAAGGATAAAGACAGCCCTTTTCAGAGTCTATTATGCAACTTTATATCATTTCATCAAAATATTGCAAAAAAATAATGACATAAGAAAATTTTTTTAAAACGTAAACAACTATTCCATTTATGTCTATTTCCCTGGACAGAACTGTGCCTAATTCGTGTGTTGGTTTTTTTGGGTTTGGTTTTTTTTTTTTTTTTAAATGCCCTTCATCTGTGCCCTGATTCCTCCATAACAGCCGCATTTGACTATAATGGCACTATATTATGAAAACAAGGGCAGGCTTATTACTAACAAAATTATCAGAAATGTACATCATCAGAAGAAATGAAAATTATTAGTGATTTTGTCAGTCACGATTAAATGTAAACCCCATCTTTTCTCTCACACAAATTACTTAAATGTAAGATGTTTAGTCTCATTGACTTTTCCCTTCCACAGGAAACCTGAATAACTGAAACTTTGTCTTTCATATTTTCTTTGAATACAACAGCTACTAAATAGAAATGATCAATTTTAATCATTAACTGGTAATTGACACAGAAGTGGCAGACATTCAGTTATTCAAGTATATCCACATAGTATTTGTCTTATATCTGAAAATATTCCAAATATTTGAGTATTTTTGCTTATACAGTGTCTACCCACAGAAAGAAACAATGTAAAACATTTCTGCATTTTAATTAACACACAAGCAACATATGGTACTGCCTACCTAAAGTTCCTTTTTAATTTGGAAACTCAAACTCACACCTAATAAAAGACTGCTCAATCTGAATTTCAAAATTGAATATGCTATACCATATTCGTTAATCTGAAGTACCCTTAAATAGAAACTAGCCCTACTTCCTAAAGAAAAGTAATATAAAGCCAAACTGAAGAATGCCTGACAAAATAAATTTTATTCACTTCAAAAGCACAACTCCTTAATGTAACAAACATTCTACTTCATTACTTTTTCCCGAAATAATTATTTCAGGAGTTTTCATAGCACTAGTTTGGATTTTTAGAATTTAGGAACATTAAAACATTTTCTGGCATTTTGGAAAAAGATAGAAACAGATTATTTTGAAAAAACTGTACACTATAAAATAATATTACATAATATAAATATATAATGTACTGAAATATATTATACCCATATTAATAATAATATTATAACATTGACTTGCTAAAGATTCAGGGTTATAAATCTATACTCAGATGAATTTACATTTATACAATTAGTCTTACCATAATCTGCCAGTTACGCACATAATTACAGATGTAACTGAATGGGAATATGTAATCAATAAATATATCCATTTAATCTTAAAGGCCTATTTTTTTATTGTTGTATTTAGGATCAGACTAGGAGACTTGCAGTTCAACTTCCATCTCATTTTTGTGCTGCTTCAACCTACTAAACATGTCTCTTCCTGATGTGGAAGGTCCCTCTGGGCCTGCAGATTAGCAGTTGTGAACAAGCACAAGGACAAAACTGGAACATTGGCATCAAAATCCCACTTGTACCCAAGACAGCAATCCAGAAAGCTTCCTCTTGCAGCGTTTAAAACTCACCAGGTGCTGCGGTGCTGCTCTACTCAGTTTGAAACATTCCTGTAGGCCCACATTTCTCCTGTCGGTCCTTACCCTGGCTGCCCTCATCTGAATTACCTTTCCGAGGTACCCTAATCTCACCGCTACCTGAAGAGGAAGCGCTTAGCAGCTGGCTCTAAATCTAAGGGATATCAGTGCCTAGGCACTTGTGTAACTCAGAGAATCCCCATGCTAAATGCATTTCTCTTGCATAAGTGTTATTGCAATCTAAAGTAAAAATGGATTTTTTACTTTAAAAGAAACTCAGACTGTGAGTTAATTGTGAGACGTGGAAGTCAGTCATTTTCGGTTACAAATGTTACATCACCTTCCTTCTTCACATGAGACTCTTTGCTTGATACTAAGGCCTATTTCTTCTAATGTGCCTGTACAATTAATGGGAACCTCAGATGCCCTAATGCTAGATTCTGGATTACACTCTAAGATGTTGCATTGCATGACTAACTGGATTTTTTACCAGATTCAGACAAATTATTTTCTGCATTAACTACTGTTTTGCTGCATGGGTAACTGACAATATACTTTAGGGCACTTACAAAAAGTAAAATGGAAAATGGGGTGGAAAATGCCAGAGCAAGATAGTATTTTTGACTCTTACCGAAATAAAGTGCGTTTTTCTAAACGTAGGTCCCGAGACTCCAAGATGCTACTGTCTTGGTGCAATACAAGTGGCTACAGAGCACATGTCAGGAACAAAACAAGAGAGAGCAAATTAATTTTAAAATATGTAAAAAAGAACAGCTGAGTGGTTAAAAAAAATTTTCAGATAACTCAGAAAATTATTAATATAGGTTGTATGCATTCTAGCGGATATTCATTTACAATTGTGAGACAATGACCAAACTTCAACTTCCACTGGAGTCCGCAGGTATTCAGGAACTCAGTGTTTTAAAACAACAAGCCTAGGTCCTTCAACTTAAACAAATTATTACATAGAATGATGCATTAGAAAATATGGCAAGTTAACAGTCTTTAAAAGATGTAAAAGAACAGGCACATAACTATGCACGTTCATTGATTTTTGTCATTGCAATCATCTAGATTGATCATAAGCACAAATTTCAGACAATAGATGTTTCACATCCACAGCTTCTCTTTGAATTGGAAATACTTCCACCAACATACACTGCTGTCTTCGAAATTTTCCTCAATATTAAAACATGTACCTTAATTCTAGCATGAATTCATCACATTCACCTTTGAACAACTGAATGTCATTATGTTTCTTTGCTTTAATGAAGTACCATCTACTACAACACATTTGTTTTCTTTGTGGATACTTTCAATTAAGTACAAACTAACCACTCCCCTGGACAAACTATGTGGACTAGATACCTAAATTAACTTATTATTATAAGGAAATCCTTGTCATAAGCTCTCTTCTGCTTTCTGTAATGTAGATACCGCAACCAATCACAGTACTCCAGCAGTTCTAGTTTCACTAAAATTCTTCCATTAACTAGCATTGCCAACGTAAAGCTATAGGTAGAACCAGGAGATACGTATTACTATTGAGAGAACTTAATTCCTTGTTAGTAAAATGAGTATGAAAATGCTTTTAAAAAAAGCATAGGAATATGCAATACCTTATCACCTCCTACTAAAAAAAGGTCCACTGCAGCTATGTTAATGCCATGTTTCTCGCAGAGCCCAGATAGCACCTCTTTGATAGAGAATCCGGATTTAACAGCCATTTTGCTGGATGAACCATCCGGAAGGTTTACACAGCAGTATTTGGGGGATTTCTCTTTATCTGGTACAAATGCAGGTAATCTTGAGGCTTCAGACTTGACAGGAAAAAGAAAGAAAGGTCAGTGCCCAATGGGAAAATTAGGAATATACATAAACTTTTAGAGTCTGTACAAATAAAACTAAGCCAAGAAGCATACTTTCTACCATGTTTACAGTTTAGAAATCCTTTCAAATATCACAAATATCAGATAAATTTAAATCCAGGGGAAAAAAAAAGTTTCAATAAAGATAACAGCACTGCACAAACGTAAATGTATTTCAAGAACAGATGAAGTTTTAAACAGCGAGTGTGTAAAACAGGTTACAAGAATCTCAAACTATAGAACAGAACTCCTAATCAAAAAGTGTAAGAAGCAAATAAAATCTTATTTAACTTTCAAATAGTTAAGTGTCTATACTCAATAATGACTTGCCGATGTAAAAATTACCATTGGCACATTATGAATCAACATTTAAGTGATGAGAAAACATCAGGTTCCTTAAAGAAAATTTTCTCTTCTTTTAACATAATCTGAATGCTACACATAGAAATACAACATAGAGAAATTAAAATTTTAAAATAATTCACTTAATGAACATGCTTTTTTGTTATTAAAGGGAACAAAAACTATAACGTTATGGGTTAAGGCTAAAGGGTGCAGCATTAACCTTTATTCTGGAGTTAACAGTGGAATAGCACCACTACTACAAAATATCAAAAGTATCTTCGTAAATTTAACAAAAAACTCACCTATAACTTAAAAGGACACTACAAAAATACTGTTTTCAACAGTCTTTTAGGGTACTCATCATGCTTTTTCTGTTTAACTTGCTGCTTCTCATCCAAATCACAGTAACTTTCTGACTTAATCAATTGTGGAGTGGGAGAGAAAAAGAGGGGTTGTTGCTTTAGGGAGGCTTTGCATTTTCTGGTTTTTAAGATAAAACTTTTCTGCAACTGAAATAAACATGACTTTGCCATGCTTGCTTCCCTGAAAAATATTTGTAGCATAGGCAAAATTACATAGTCGCTAGAATCTAGTCTACTGGAGTGATATCAAGAGTATAAAAAAATTTTTTTAAATTTCCTTTTTTATATTCTTCCTCCATATCAATGTACTTAAAATAAATTTAAGAAGTATTACATTTATGTTCTATTATTAATACCATTTTAATTTTGCATTTCATTACTTTTACAATGCGAAGGTAGAACTTGATGGTTAGAAATCACAGTGTCTTCACTGATTATTTTCTTACATACTATGACAAAAATCACAGTGTTTGCAATGAAATTCCCTACCTCTCTTTTCTCAGATTTCAGGAGCAGAGTTAAGTCATAATGACAAAAAGAAAAACTCACAACTTCAAAAGAAATGGAGAGGAAAGAAGCACAGCAGACATGGGTACCACAAAAATCAGCCTAACACAACTTGCACACACATCAAGCAGAGGGAAAGCTTTAACATGTGGTTGCTCAGAACAGAATCTCAAAGCTCTAGTAGATGGAAAAAGCTGTTTATAAAGAGCTACAGTAGCTCCCTTTGATAGGCAAACTTTTATTCCAGAAGTTTACTGGTGCCTGAAGTTACAACAGACAAGATGCAAAGGATATCTTTGTTACAAGGACAAAATAAGAAGCAATATATGAACACAACGTCTATTACATTTCTAGTATTCTAAAATTGCTTAATATTACATCTTGGCCTCTAACTGTAGCACTTAAAGACCCTTTCTCAAAGTATTACTTCAAACAAATTACTTCACACTACTTAGAAAATTAATAATTCACTGTTTTCACTGCTTCCTCACTTCTTCATTATTAAGAGCCAGCCATTACCAAATCAAGACTAGCAGTTGATGACATGGAGCCTTGTGATTCCCGTCTGTATGATAATCCATTGGACTGCATAGAATCTGTTAGTGGAAAGAATCAGCAATCAGTAAAAAGGCTGATTTTTATTATTTATTCTAATACAGAAAACTATTTCAAATATTAGCTCCTCTGGTCAGAAAAAGAATTTTTTTCATTGAAGGAAAAAACACCATATCTTCATACTGTGCACTGAAGCATGAAAACCAAACCAATATGGAGTCATAGAATCATAGAATGCTTTGGGATGGAAGGGACCTTTAAAGGTCATCTAGTCCAACCCCCCTGCAATGGGCAGGGACATCTTCAACTACATCAGGTTGCTATTTGGTCAAGTATTTCTTGGTTATGTAACCGTTGAATAACCCCACTTGCTTTTATATTTAAACAAAACCAAAAACTAAAAACCTTTTTTTAAATCTTAAAATGTTTTTAAAAATTTGAAAATTATTCTACCTCTTCAGATATTTTGAAGAGAGAGAAATATTTTGAAAAGTGCAAGTATGGTGTTAGAAAACTAAAACCTAAGATAATCACTAGTCACTTTCAGAAGTTTAAGTCTATAATCTTAGCAAATGCCTCTGATGTCTTTTCACATAAGAATATAATGAGAACACTTAAACTATCCATCTGATCAAAGATATCTTCTGGGTCTGGGCCTTTACTACAAAATACAGAAGAAGAAACCACAGTAACAATATGGTCCAAATTTGGTGCTTCAGTGGAATTTTTCTATCATTTTTAACTCAATGGAATAAGTTAATGCGAAACTTTCATCTCTTCCTCTAGAGGCCATGCAGAGGTGCTTTCATAGGGGAACTCTTCCTTAAACTCTCAAAAACAGTTAAGCAACAAAACAGCAGATTACAAGGGTTTCCACAACTCTGACTCTTCTTTTTTCATTTTAGTCAGGAAAGGTGGAAACAGGTAGTAAGCGTGTTCAAAAGTGAACATACCTGTGCGGTACTAATAAAAGAGAAACGTAGGATAACGCAGATGGAGGAATTTTTAAATAGCTGTAACTATAGCACTATTTGCATGTACAGCTACTGAACTTCTCTGTAAAGAGTTGAAATTATCTTACTATAAAAATAGTAACTCTCTGCTTGAAAAAGCAATTGCCAACACACAGAAATGCAGAGTCTACTGGAAAACAGGAAAAAACTCTCTTGGAAGTCAATAAAAACAAATCTAAGTATTTTCATACTTTTATCTATTTATAGCTACTAGCCCCGCTATGGCATTCTGACTTGACAGTTTCTTTTCCCTCTGTCACTTAGATGCAAACTAAACATGATGAGATTAGTCACATCTATTGCTGAAACAACTTTGCAACAAAGTGGAATGTGAATACTCACCATTTGGATAATCACCATTTTCTTTTCTCTTCTGTGATTTTCCCAAACTCTTACTTCTTGACCATGAGAAAAATGTTCCCCTTTTTTTCTTCTCGGTGTCTTCCTCTCCTGACTCTTCATTTAAAGATCTTCCTGACTTTGATTTACCACTTAACTATCACCAAAACACAATTAAATCATTGGTTGGATCACAGTTTTAAGTATATCATCTAAAATAAACCCTCCCACACTTCTTCCCAAAACAAGAGTGTGATGGTCAGGTTAGCTGTCATCTTTACCCCACTCACAAGTGTATATGCCAGTATGCCTCTCAGTAGCAATCAAAAAAAAAAACAAAAAAACCTCCAGTGGGAACAAAAAGAAATACATAGATGGAAATGTGCTACTTGGTAGGAAGTACAAAACTGTAGCTGGAAACAAGCCACAGAGAGCTCCTGCAAACATGAAACAAGTCTCCACAGCTCACCAGCAATGCCTAAGTTAACGTGGAAAGGCCATTTGCCTTCCTTTTAAAACACAGAACTTCATTTCCGTATTTCAGAAATTTTTCCTAGGCCAGGCTGGAACATGAACTACATTTAAAGACAATGACAAAGTATTGTTTAACATTTACAAGTATAATCAAAGTATTTGTTAGTGCTGAAGAATACAAACATCAGGAATGTTCGATATTAAACTAAATTTGCTTTTAACAAGCTACTATTCTTGTTAGAGTATTCCTTAAAATGCTACTTTTAAAAAGGTTCCTAGTCATAAAAATACATAATAGCAGATGGGCTAATGTGTAGTGATTGACATGAAAAATGCAAAGTTATAATTTACCCATACAGTTATGTAATACTATGGTGGTATTACCAACATGAAGAAAAAATAAACTAAATAATGTTAGGAGATCAGTAAGACTACAGGTCTAATTTTTAAGCAACTGTATCTGTTTTACACAGAATTATCTTAGGTCAGTAGGGGCTGAGAAATTACAAAAACTATCCTCTGCAAAGATGAGTTAGATTAGGTTAAGCCTTCTCCAATAACTTCTGCTAAAATGTCTGCTCTCAGCAAAGGTTAAAATACCACATCTTAATTCTAATATTCAATCAAAAAAGCTTCTGAACTGATGCATTAGAATAATCCTCACTTTTTATTTGTACACTTGTATTTAAAAAATAACAAAGATTTAAAATTATATTCAGGAATTCAATAGTTAGAAATCTGATTCAAAGGTATGGATTAAAAAAAAAAAAAAAAAGTATTTTCCTGAGTACATAAAGATTTTGTAATTATATCTGCCAGCACCACTAAACAAACATTCTCCTTGTTTTTCATATATTATCTTTGATCTTCTAAAGGACTTGAAAAACATTATTTAAGAACATAGTTTTCAGATAACAACAATACAAAGATAACCTTTTTCGGTGTTGAGATATTGGACTTCTCTGAACTGATACTGTGTTTAGAAGTGGGGCTGCTGGGAACACGCTGAGGATCAGGAAGAGGACGACCTTCTACTTCAGCTAAGATGCATTCTTGATAAAGGGGTGATTTGAGAAAGCGAGTATAGCTATCAAACTTCATCAAGTTAAATATCTGAAATTAAAATGCAATGGATAATGGTTACATAAGCTTAAATAACACATCAAGAAAATGAAGCTATTTCACAACACCCAACTCCCACAAAATTTAGGACGTTACCCTGTAAACAGCAGTAGGCGTGACTTTGTTTAGACCTGGTTAAATACACTGCACCAATTTAAAGTGAAACATAATTTGACTTATTCCCTTAGCACAGGTTCAGAAAAATGCTGTGATTTTTCCAGAGTGCATGAGAAGCTGAGATGCTGTAGAGTCTTGACAACACCATCCTCATAGCCATCTTTTACTGCATTCATGCCTTTGTACATTCTATGCGAAGCGCATAGCAAGCTTGCCATTTTAAATATTTATTAAAGATTATTACATCAGTACTACATGTCACAGGATTAAATTATACAAGCGTGTTTTAAGGTAGCTATGAACAAGAATAAAGCTCGTGGTCTAAAACTCAGTAATATGATATAATCACAATATGCAATAGTATGCAATGATACCAGATGTACAAGGTTAATTACTGACGTGGGGAGGAGCAAAGAGTCCTTTACAGTATTATGTAATGTTCATGTGCCCAATCATAAGGAAAAAAAAAAAAAAAGATCAATATCTTTGGAAGATTCAATAATCAAGGTGCTGTAAAATCAAGAACTTGAAGAAGAACAGTTTACATAAAATGGCTGCTCTGGGCAAGACCAACATTTATCTTTAACTACATAGGAAGGAAGCAGCTCTATACCAGGCCTGGAGCAAATGCCTGAGGCTAATTTAGCCAAAGCTAAATTTATGGAAGTAAAGGAAGAAAAGTTCCTTCTTATATGCTAAACAACGTTTGAATTTCTTGTTCCATTTTTGCAAACCTATAGTTTTAAGTGAAGCCATACTTTTACCTTTATACCTTCTCCAGTGATCCACTTGATCTGAAAAAACAGTAAGAATGCCACCTTCTTTAGACATGACAAATTCCCTACAAGCAGAGAACGGTACGCGCCACCCAACTGGTTACCGCATTCCCAAGAGCCTACAGGGAAGTCCATCACTAAGCCACAGTGGCCCAGTTGCAGATGGAATTCACTTTTCAGATTGTGCATTTTTCTGGCAAACAGCAAGATGCTGCAGTGTCACAGAAACCTCATTCAAACTGAGTGCTGACTTCCACATTCTTGCCTTCCCATTCCCTCTTAGGTGCTACCTGTCATGTTTGTTGGGCCCTCTAACAAACTGTTTTTCACATGGTAAGCTATGGAAAGAATACTTTTGTAGGGTTAGTTTTGCCAGCTTAATGTGCTGACACAGGTCAGCGCAGACTAACGTGCCCTCAATGCAGTGTCAAAAAGGCAATCCGATGTCAATGACTCTTCCCACTTGAAAAACCGCTCACAAAGGGGAATCTCTCTCTCATGCTATGAAAGATACACTCCTCTGACCACAGGTACACTGCCAAAGTTTAAAAAGTCAACTAGTTTCAGAGCACACATAGTCTTCAGGTCAAGACTCAACAAATTATTCAGTGTACACAACGCACATAGCTCGGAAATGTTTTTTGAGTTCTGTTGAACTCAAAGAATAACACTGTGGTGTATTGCCAAAATAGCGTAAAATACAGAGGAGCAATTACAAGATATCAAACGCCTCAGTCTCACAGACTTACAGATGAACTGCTGATACAAAGTTAGTTATTGGGGAAAAATGGTAAGTGCAGTCTGCACACACCAACACGGATGCAAAAACCAAGCTGACTGGAAAATACAAAATACTTCACCTGTCCTTGAGGTTTTCAAGGAAATGAAATGTATACAGGTTACACTCAACAAACTACAATATTTTAAGCTAAATGCAATTTGTGCCCCCAAAATATAAGACACTATTTTACGATGCAGCTAACCTTAAATACCTTAAATTTAATACAGTTTCAGGATGAAAAACAAAGCTTTTCAGAGTTGTCTCCTGTCACGGAATCTAGCACCAAAAGAAGATAAAATTGTTATTTCATGCTAGTTAATTCTCTGCAATATTTTCCTTTATTCTTCCTAAGAGACACAAAGAGAGTTACCACAGAAATTAAGTCTGCAGATTACATATAATTAATACAGCAAAAACATTCCGACCTTTTAACTTTGCTGGACAGAGTGATGACAACTTAACTGCTTTATCTTGAGCTGATCATCATCTGCCCTGCTACGTTGCTAGCCCACACTACATCCCCAATTTCCCACCTTTAGCATTATCATCTTATTAATTTACACATGTTAATGACTTCTGCATATTGGAAAAATCTAGCAGATGCTATTTCTTGTTCTTACAAATGCGAAAGAGAAATACAGCTTATAAAAGCATAATTTGAACTTTACATGTAAACAAGGGTAGAAAAACTTACATCCATTTATGCAATTCTACATGAAGTAAATGATATTTCATTCTTATTTTAGTATCTTCAAGTGACCTATACTGTCTTGCATCCAGAAACACTCAAAATATTTGTTCTTATTCTATTATAAGAAACAGCGAAATCCTAACCAGACATTTTGGCTACATCCACATTGTCGTATTACAACACCTCTAACAACAGGCTTAAGGGCAAATTTGTCAGGCTATGGGCAGAAAGCAACTTCCAGCAGCATTCCCAACAGGCAGTGCTTGAGCACTAATTGTTTCAGCAGTGCCTTCCAAGGCACTTTCCCACACACACTCCTGCAATTCCACTGCAGCCTTATAGCAACACGCCCTGTTCCCTAGCATCATATAACACTTATCCGACAACCACCACCGATCAGCACCTTTGCACTCTATGCTCAATGCTGAAATCTAAACAAATCTTGTGAAAGACCACAAATGCACAGCGTTCGCATTATTAATATGGTGTCACCACTGTAAACTGAACTTTGAAAGACTGCGGGTGTGTTGTGCTGACTACACACACCTACAGTTCTGTGTTCCCGAGGTCATACCACCCACCAGGACCACAAAAGCGATCCAGTGCAAAACCACCACTTAGTGAAACCAACATATTAAGGGCCATCAAAGCAGTTGATTACCCAGCACCAACCTCAACCAAACACACCATTAGTACCTCCACTGGCACACCCAGCTCCAGGGCCACTTACTTTGGCAGAAGTAACTCTCATCCTGCTTCACCTAATTTTCCAGTGGGAGGAACGGGCCTGACTGAGGGATCTGACGGAAGAGCTACACAGGCATTGACCATTTGAGATAAGCAAGTCAGGTCCAGACAGGCCACGTGGCTGGGATTAGACCCACAGCAGCACTTCACATCAGCATTTTCATTCACCTTATGAGCCCTTCAGCCTAAGGACACAGTGTTTTCAAAGAAGGAAGAAAACCTGCATCCACCCAGACACCAGACTCACAAGAACATCATCTGCTCCACCAGCCAACTGGGAGAGGATGAAGAGGAATTCAGGCATGGGCTTTACAAAGCCAAGACGAGGAATGCATGAAAAAATGTCTGGGGAGATTGTGGCTGGTAATTGCCACAGAAGCCTCAGGCCTTGGTAGGTGCATGGGGGGTAGCTGTAATGCTAGAAGCTACCAGACCAGCAGTTAGACCTACCGTTCTATCTCCACTTCACAGATGGAAGGTACTATACCCACCTGCCCAGATTGCCCCAAAAGCATGCGATCCGAGGCTGCACAAAGACTAAGATTGTGACCTGCTTCATTTATGCAGTTAAAGCTATAGTCTTGATTTCTAAATAACATGATCTCAAAACTATTTCTACTAATAAATTGTTAGGGTGGGAGAGTTACCAAAGAGATTACTTAGGAGAAAAAAGAAACTTAAATTCTACAGAAAATGTAAAGTGTATCCTGTTGTTACATAACTGTTCTGTTCTGAACATCAATAATTATTTAAAATACATCCACTTCAGAGGTCTTCAGACACGAACAGTTTTAAGAAGCTCTTTGTCTGACTGTTCTATTAAAGCATAAGGGAAGGACTCCTTTAATACAACAGACATATTTTACAAACCACTTTAACCGAAATTAGACACTATTTGTGTACACAATTGTCCACTAAAGAAAAGAATAAGCAACCGTATGCAAACACCATATGCAATGGTGTAGCAACACACGGAATTATTTACTTGCACTAAAGCTTCATTTCAATAATAGTATTTTTCAGATTACTTTTCAGTTAATGGCAACTTTCTACACATATGCAAATGTACAGAAAAATAGTCAAGCAGCCTTCCATTATACAGCCTTTTTCTATTCTGCTAACAGAATTTATATGATCTTGACTTCAACGTCTTTTTCTACATAGTAAAATATACAGCATGTGAAGCTACTTTTATAGATTTTTAAAGTACTTCAAAGGAAAAGATAATTGACATAAAGGTACAGCAGTCATGTTTTCTATAGTTACCTGAAGTTGCTGTTCCTTGAACATATCTGGATGTGGAGAATTGAGAATATCATCTGCCAACTGTGCCTGGCTATCAATATTAACTGGGGTTGTAGCTTTGCTACACAAGAACTTACTGAAGATCTCCCGAGCTCTGTAAGAAAGCTAACGAAAAGAAATGCTAAATGTATGTTTGCTTTAAAACCATATTTTTAGACAGGCATTTCTTACACTGATATATTCCACCCAAAAATATACAGCCATTCCATTAATATACAAGCATTTTTCATTTAACAGCTTTTGTTAGTTTAAGGCATATAAATAGGGTCTTTACTTTAAAATTACAAATAGTCATCAAGTATTTCTTAAGCAGTAAAAGTTGCCATCACAATAAAAAATAAAATAATCAAACTATGAAAATAATAAAAGTGAAGCACATCAAGTGCTGTCTTACAAAGGAGAATAGATTTTTTTAGATTTTAGACCTTTTACATAACAGTCACTATTTAAATAAATCAATCCTCTAAGCTTCAATTCCTTAAGTGTATACATATGAATACTTACGGTCAACAACATTCATGCTCTATTTTTAGCTTGTTTACTTTGAAACACCCACATTCTGGAAATAATGAAAAAACCACCAAACTGAGCTCAGAGCCCTTAAGGGTGGTGTTCAGAAAATACATTGTTCAAAGACAGAAGAAAGTGGGGAAAACGCTTCAATGGTCCACAGAAGACCAAAGAGGGACTTGCAAGATGCAACCGTTTCCACAGTATAAACCTGACTAGATTTTGCTGTGCTGTCGACAAAGTGTTGCCAACCTGCACAAAATTCAAAATTCACCAAAACTGCCTGACCGACATAGGACTGTCTTAAAAGGATGCGATGCAGATTCTCACAATTTGTGAAAAAACATGACTACACTTACAGCAGCAGATATATCTAGAGTTAGTTATAAACACATTATCTTGTCTAGTGGAGGCAGTCTAGCTGCTAATTTTCGCCTCTCCTTGACATGTTAAATTAACTTGCTCTGCACTCCCTTGCACAGGGCTACTGCACTTAGCCATTTTTCAACATCCAGTATACCTTAGCTCATTTTTACAGAGCTACCTCTGCACTTCACTGCAGTCTAAATATATCCATCATCTTAAACCTGGGACAGTACTCTCAGGGGACTGAGAAAATTAGACGGAGGCTCCAACCCTATTTTAGTGAAGTCACAATAGAAAGACCAAGCACAGCTCCAATTTCAATAACCTTGAAGAAGTAACACTTTTAGTAAGCAACACCATATACTGAAATACAACATTGACTTACCTCTTTTTTATCATGTGCAGGTACATGGTTAAAATATTCACAGGCCTGCCAAAATAAAATATTTTCTTCACTAAATTCTTTCCGCAGAAATTCCTAGGGGAAAAATAAACAAATAAATAAATATCTTATAAAGAAAAGAAGTTACTTGCCATTTCAAACAACATATTTATAATGCTTGCTAAGAATACTAAAGTTTGCATAATGGTAACATTTCAATCAGTCTCACAGTCCAGTTTTCTTCTAAAGTAAAAATCAATGCATGGCCAATATATGCCTAGTGCTTCTCCTCTTTCTCATTTCTTTTTAAATGTGTACAATTGAGAAGAATCCATCAAGTTACAATCAAATCATTTGCATGTACAAAGATGAAGCTTGAAGCTTCATGTTAAGTAGTGTATAAACTTTTAATAAAAATTTAAATAATTTATAACTACATTTAAAAATCACACTGTAAACTGGCTGTCTTTAATTGCAGTTCTGCTTGTATAATAGAGTAGATGTTTATCAATCAGTGCCCGTAATCAATTCTGTATTCACTACAGCGCCCTTCTGCATCACATGGCAACTACAAAAAAACATTTATCACTGCTTGCTGCTGTGGTTACATAGGTTCTCCTTGGAAAAATGCATTATTAGAGAAAGAAAAAAAATCTCCCAGTACAACACACAATAACCAGGATATTTATATTATAGCATCCACAGGTCCATATGAAGACTGGGACCCCATTCAGTTGGGAAACTGTACAACCACAAATTGTCCCTGATTTAAATCTGTATAATTCAATATTCTCTCAGCATACGTTTCTTGAAAGCATTTTAACCATCGGGGGGAAGATACAAAAAAAATTAACTTGGTCCTCTAAAAAAAATTATCTAGGCATGCATGTAATTGGAACAATGCTTGTTTACACTTTAGAGCTTTAGGTATCAGTGTTTAATTGGAAATTTTATTTTAAGTCAGCCCACAAGCCACAACCTTCATTTAAGTGTCACAATGGTATCACTCAAGCTTCCTTAACATACAAGGCAGTCTCAGAAAGCAGTGTAAGAGGAATCTTCACAGAAATACTTAAAACCTAACTTTATTTGTGCTTTTAAGATTTACATAGAGTTTAGGGAGTTCAACTGTAAGAGAGCAACTGAGATAAAATACAATACAAGGAGTCTAAATACACTAGCAATCTCTCAATTTAAACTACAACTTCTTCAGATACCTAACCTGAGACACCAAATGTATAAAAGACAATCCAGAGAGCAGTCAGGGAACATTTCTGCATTTTACATGTAATTACAGATTAAAAGAGAATCAAATTAGTGAGCAGGAACTGGAACCCAACTGCCTACTTCCCCGCTCAGTGTCTTCACTACGAATCTATAGACAATCTCCTGCTTGCTTTCTTTCTGGCGACGTGATTTGGGCACAGCTGGCTGCACAATTCAGCTTCATCAGGAAGACTGAGTGGTGCCCCAGTTGGAACATTATGTAGCCTTGCAGTTGTCACACATGGCTGGGAAGCTGGAGATGTTGGTTTGAACCACTTGAGGAGGGAACTTGCAATCAGGTCTCTCACTTCCTGAACGACTGCTCTAATCAGCCGACTATTATGCAAAATGTGAGTATTTGCAAAACATGCAAAATCTCTTCTTCTTAGAGAGTAATTCCTGCTCTGTGACAAAGCTGTCCTCAGGAAAGGCCTATGCATGCTGAATCCCAAATGCACTAAGATGCTTACTACGCAATCGTAAATTAAATGCTGATGCCCCAGTGTTCTTGAATACTGGCAGAAATCTGTGTCTTTTGGCTAGTAATAGGTGACTCCCTTCTCAGTCCGTGGGCTTTATGAGCTTCCCTTTGAAGGAACATTAACCTATCACTTGAAAAGGCATTTTTTTTAGGCACCATGACTTGGAATCTGGCATAAAACAGAGTAAGTTTACTGGTTACTTAAAAGTAATGAGAAAAGACAACTAAACTTTCAGTAGCACACTACCAAACTATATCATTTTTCAGGTGGATTCTAACATCAGATCAAAACTGTAATTTTTCTTTCCGCCTGAGAAGTCGTCTCAGTATCTAAGCAGAAACACTAATAACTCTTAGGCTACTCTACTAAGAAAAATGGAAAGACAGGGAACATAATATCCAGGATATATTATTTTGCTTTCATCTTTTCTGTTTCCTCAAAAAGGTATTCACTGTTAACATGGTTTTTTGGGTCCCCACACCATTTAATATGGAAGCCTGCTTATTAATCATTTGATATTTTCATGTACTTTTGTATCAAGTAAAGGAGTCCAATAATCTACATCTCTTATACCATAGGTTTCTTTATGTCCTGTTTGTGAAAATTATTTGGACAGCACAAAACATCCTTGTGATCCAGAATCAGCAGCAGACTTTCAGTGCAACAACGCAGAAGCGTATAAACCTCTATTTCCTTACATGTAAAACAGATGACACTACTTACAACTTCATAAATGTGCTGTGAAGAAGCTTAATTTATGCTTTGCAAATACTCAGCACTACTCCTGCAAGCTGCAGCTTTAAACAGTGCTGTTAGCTACCTTAATTATTTCCAAAAAGTATTTCTAAAAACCTTTTGCAGGAAGATACACCACTGTATCATTGAAAAAGTGTTCTACCTGGCTTCCAACATTTCAGTAGGCAAACGTGAATAGATTACCAATTCTTAGGAAACTACTGCCTCTTTCTTTTTTCAAAGGCTACAGATGTAAATGTAACCAAATGTTTCATAAAAAGGGGAAGCTTTCTAAAAGTTCAGATACAAAGCAAAGTATAGCCTCCATTTTTATCTGAAACTTTTGCTATCCAAAAATGCATGGTAATATGTGTATTACTATGAACTCTTGTTCAACTGTGAACCAGTTTAAACTTCGAAAGATGCTCAGATAACAACTGTGTAACAACAAACTATCTCTTGCCCTGTGTAAGGATACTGTCAAGAAAGAAAAAAGAATACAGAAAAATTACTGCAGCAATTTTGAAAGGCCCCTCACCGTCTCTCAAAACTTACTGAAAAATATTTAACACCAACAGGATCCTGAAGAAGACGCTCAAATGAAACAGCCCAGCTTGCAACTCTTCTTTCTCGAAGTCGTCGGCAGCTCTGTACACTGGGAAGACTAGCATTGCTACTGAGGCTGTTTTCACTGATGCAGTCTTTTAAATCAGTACTATTGAGCTCTGTTAAAAAAAAAAGAACAAATTTGTCAATAAAATATTATTCACTTTTACTCTTCAGCATCGTTTACTTGATTTATCACACCTCCTGCTCAAGCTGAAAGTAGTGCGGACTTCCAAATATCCCTCCCCATTTTTATTAGGAGCACCGCACAGACAAAGCAACCCCAACCATCTCTCAATTTTCTTCGGTTCCACTGCAAAGAAAATTAAATGAGTGTCTTAACAGCAATCCCCTGCCAGAACCAAAAGGGGAGGCACAAAAGGAAATCTCTTTTCTTGCTTCACAAAATAAATATTTTGGACAAAATCTTCTGCTCACATTCTTCATCTCATGGACTGCAATCCTTCATAAGGTTATCCAAGTAGACCTTTAAGAACCCACCATTCACCAGAAAGAGAAAAAAAAAAAAAAATCTATTAGTTGATGGGAGATAGCAAAATCTCTTACACTCTTAAATCAGCAGACAGGGACTATGTGAAGTTTTTCATGGAAATGAGAGATTCCTATTAAATGCTGAAAATTTAGGAGAGAAGTCAAATGAGGAAAAGAACACCAAGGAAATTGAGCTAGTAATGGATGCCTTCCGCATCCAAGGAAAGCAGAGGTATCAAACCATAGGTCCTAAATTTATCAGGGTTTGTGACAAAAACAGGGATCCGTGACTCCCTTCCAGACTCGAGCCAACACAGTGCAGTAATCTAGGGACCCCAAGCTGAGAAATGATCAGATTCTTTAGATCTCAGAAAAACAGATTTTTTTTTTTTTGTATTCTGAAAGACAAATTAACAAGAAAACAGAGAATTCAGGAAAACGCAACTTTGTGTAGCAGTGTGACTGTAGTAATTTCAAGTATTGACCCAGATGATCTTTGTCATATAACAGTAAACAGAGCATGAAAAATAAAGTTTTAAAGGAGTGACCACTTGTTCACAGAAGTGTAAAGGTGAAAGAAACAGCTGCTCTAAGCAAAAGAGGGAACTGTAAACAACAGGGTCCTATTCACAAACCTGTCTTTTATTTGTCGTACGTCGTTTTACAAATCACCGCTCTCTTCATCTCTGTTTACATAAATGTAAAATTGGTATAGTAGTACTCACAGATACCCACTTCACAGAGGTGATCTCAGGTTTAATTAGTTGTGAAGACACAACTGAATAAAGCCCTGAGCTACCTGGTCTGATCTCATACAGCTCATTGGAAATGTAAACTGATTGAGAAAACTGAATTCACAACCAGTAAGAAATGGCCTGTTCTTCACAGAGACATTTTTATTGTTGTTTATTTTCCTCAGTTAATCACCTGGACTAACTAAAGCAAGGAGTAATTTCACCAAAATTACTACTTTATAAGATCTCCCAAGTTCTCCTTTTCTGTTATAAATATTTCAAAGCACTTTGCATTTCCAAAGTCTATGTTACAAAACATTACTATTCCTCCCTGGAAGTATGAACTTTGAAAAAAAGGGACCATTCAAAGATAGTTATGAACATAGGAAAAAGTTATAAACATAAGAAAAATTAAAGAAAAAAACAGTTCTGAAACTTCATTTTTAAATGTGTTCTGTAGCTCAGAAATATTTACTAAGATGTAGGTTAACTATGGCAAATTTCTGTAAGCGAAGCTATTGTTTAAGACAAAAATAAGACAAAATAAGACAAAGATAGAGAAATAGATTAGGGAGGAATGAAAATGTAACTATATTTTCAACAGGGATAATATTTAAGGACTATAATAGGACATCAGGTATACAGATATTTTTCTTTGCCTAACTGTCATATTAATCAAAGCTAATTAAAAACACTCAAATAATGCCAAATTTTTTTATAAGAAATATTTATTCACTTTTTCCTTTAAGATACATGAAAGCGCATAACCAAGTCAACTGTTAGCTTCATTAGAGAATACCTGTCACCACAGTGAAACTATTGTGAAAGAAGCTAATATGAATCTGAAGAGAATTGTATCTAAATTTATTATCTGAAGTATTTTGCTTTAACTCTGCAGGTGGATACGTTTTATTTTACAGTCCAGGATATAAATAGACACCCACTTCTTGATATATCTGGAACAGTTTCAGATACTGCCTCACTCCTAGAGGGTTCAATCCCCAGTGTTCTCCAGTGATGAATGATGAAAATTTCCTAGTTCCTTTCAGGCAATATCGGAAAGGTAAGCTCATCCCACATACCAAACCATTTAAACCTACTTGGCTGACAGAGGGAAATCAAAGAGTAGCCACATGAAGTGCTCAACTCTAAATCCACAAGTCACGGCGCCTTAGGACTCAGAAGGGATTGCAAAATGGTAGGCACGGCAGTCATTAGCAGGTCAGCTTCCCCTTCCTCCCTCCGAGCGGCAGCTCCTCAGTTTCCCTATGGCAGGCAGGAAGGCCAAACTGCAATTACAGTCTCTGAGTGTTTACACCAGTGGGTGACTGCTAACTACCTTTAATTGCTAGCAGCTGCTCGCTCTCTCCAGCTTGTCAGAGTCACATTTGCTCTAAACTACACTGGGTTCTCGTTCCTCTGATACATTGCTGGCTCTGGAGGTCCCATGAAAACAAATAAGACTGCATTTTCAACAACTTTGAGAGCTACTGACACAGGTCCTTCAAAGTGTTAAAGTTGCATCAAGGGATTACACATTCACAGTAAACTGTCTCTGTTCTGGTGGATTTTATTTAGCTAATTCAGATTTTTTCCAGAAAGAACTATTTGAGTTCATACTTGACCCTGACACTGCTTTGTTATCCCTTAAAACAAAAATGCAGTCAGTTTGCTTTTAAAATCTGTACATGAAAAATCTGTACATGCTGAAAACAACACAGAACAAGCTTGTTTCCCAGAAAAGGCTTGGTTATTCTACTTTCTTTTACCACATATATCAACAGTTGCAATTAAACAGTTACAACCTAGTGCAGGTATACCATTTAGAATCAGAGAAAAAGAAAGGCCAGATGGGAAGAAAAACCCCCACCAACTATAACACTAGTACAGAGTTTATCCAAATCACGCTAATGAAGACTCTATAAGCCGTAACTCTGGCTCCGCTCCCCTTGCAGAGGAATGTTTCCGATGTAAGACTTCAGTGTCAGGTTTCCCAACGCTCACAGCTCATGCGTTCCTAGGTACACACAGCCCACCTTGGAAAGCAGGAATGGAGAAACTTTCCAACCGAGCCACATATTTCGTCTAATGATCACTCTGTGATGATCATTAGAGGAAACATAGAGCCCTGATTCCCACCTTCAAACGTTCCAGCCGCAAGGCTGTTGTGCAAAGTGGCCTCCTCCTTCTTGTTAAGTGTTTAAAAACAGATTAGCTCTTGGGAATCTCAGGATGACAAAGGAGTTTACTGTGAAAACCCCAGCTCGGGTGCAAAAAAGACTTAGCAGTGTTGTGAAGTTTCCTAATGCCTGCCTGCCTTTTTCTTTACTGTGTAGAAGCACCGACTCATCTTGCATTACCTGTAAAAGGATGCTCCTTACTCAAGCATCCTGAATCCCGGGGACCTAAATTTATGTCTGTTCTGTTCAAGAAACACTGTACCAAGGGAGGAAGCACCACTTTCTGTGCAAACTCATTTAGTTTCATTTAATACCGTCTTCAAATAGAGAATTGACACAGAATGTTTTCTAAAAATCTGCAGAAAAACCACCTTTTACACCTTTTGTATTCACACATTCTGTGGAGGTTCTTGGTTTTGTTTTACAAAACCAGCATTATGTAAGAGAAGGCAGGCATTTAATCAGCTAAGATCTTGAAAGTATACAGGACAAGATGGCTTTGAAAGTTTTGATTTAAATAATATAAAGCAGTAAGTCTGAATACAATTAATTAAGGAAGTTTTTGTATGCATTTGTTCATAAAATTCATATGCATTTTTCAACCTACGAATATTTTTTATTATTGCGAGAAGCTACACGTATTCCTTGTAATCATCGAAATGCATAAATTCATATAATTAAGATACTCCAGTTAGTCACTAAGTACATTACCTGGATGAAGCTGGTAAGAACCACTGTGGTGCCACTTAATCAAATACTTCAAGCCATTCCCTGAAAGCCATCCTTCTGAATCCATACCAAGTTCAGCTGTAATGTCCCGGAACCCATTGGGCGCGGATTAGTCTTACTGTACGGCACATTGTTCCTCTGCTACTTTGGGAGAAGGGAAGCTATGGCATTTCCCCCAGCAATTCCTGGTAGCCTCTAACACCATCCTAAACAAATTGATTCTTTACCCTCATGGCTTCAAGCAGAGGAAAGCAATAGTATACTTAACACAAAGCATTATAAAATGCTACATCAATAATTTAAAGAAAAGACCTTTTGCCACTGCTGCTAAAGGAACCTGAATTATTTATCTTACAGTGGAACACAGCTACAGCAAGTGTGCATTGGCAACGTAACTGACAAACAAGTCATATACCTGGTGGAGAAAATAATCCATCTGTATTTATAGTGTAAAAGCGTAAAGAGTGTTTTGTTTTATTTTGGACTTCATTGTGGATTTTTTGCTCTACTTTTTTTAGTTACTTTTTAAAATACAGTTTTCGATTATTTATTATTGTAAACATCAGATTTCTCTCAAAAAAGTCTTTAAGAGAACTTTTCCTTATGAAAATTCTTTCCAGGTGATGAACACTAAAAACAAAAATCCGCAGAAACTACAGCAAAGTAGTATCTTAGGAAAAAGACATTCATGTAGCATCTGTTATGCTTAAGTATTTGGAAATAATAGACTACAACTTTGTGGAACTGATCTCTGTAGGGAATAGCAGGTAGGAACTGACTTAGACATTCTCAATAGGTCAGCTACCTCACCACCTGTCTGTCTGGGAGATGAATGATGATGCATTTCTATTATATGTCCTTTGACCTTAAGGTTTTCCCTTTGTAAAGTGCCATCTAGGTATCAATAGCCAAAGTCAGACATTAGCTGGGCACTATTGATCATCTCTGTGATGATTTAGATGGCTCAGTGCTCAAAACATCAGCCACAGCCTGCATGCTGCCTACACACTCTCCCTATTCCTAGTCAGCAGGAATGGACAGCTTCTGAGATGCGGAGTAGGAGAAATCTGCTAATTACAGGTCACTGTAGTAACATAAAATGGTTTCTGCTATTCCTAGAGCATAGGTGCTGCAGATTAATTGATCTATAGTAGTGATCTTGCATGTAAGCATTATTACAGTTTACATTCTGATTGTCTGCAATTCATTAAGCAAATAAATTACAGTTAAGAGTTGCTACTGGTCAGCATCCCTGGAAACAACACTAATTCAAGTACCTGTACCTTTCACATGTTACCTATCTTGCAAAGCCCAAGTGCACAGTTTTGGCTGCTGAGAACATCCCAGCCTTGCACAAACTGAGTTACCATGTAAAATAAATGCAACAAGGGGTAGATGGTTTCCAGTGCCTGGCTCTAATGTAATAAAAGCCATATGACATGAGGCTTCGTTGACCTTGGAAAGAAAACGTACAGAGAGCTGTCATGCCTCCTATTATACTGCAGGGATGTATATAAACACATAATAATTCCTTTTTACACATAAATTTCTCTTCCCAGACTAAAGCTTAACAACAGTATTTATAGTATCTAGTTGTATGTACAAATACTAATATTAAGATTTAGTCTAGGAAGGGAAGTATGCACTGCTATACTCATGGTTACACTGGTGAAAATTTCTCTAGACATGCCCTAAAATGTGTAAATCTGTTGAACTATTAATGAACTGGTGAGATTAGAGAAGACTGGAAAAATTTCAGTGCTGTGACATATTCAATAAAAAAGCCTGAAAATGTAATTCAGACATGAATCAGAGCTTTTTACTCAATGCAGCTCTAAATGAAATGAATTAGGGTTTTATTTCTTTTCACTTTTTCTGGTTACAGTCTCTCTAGTTCTTATTTTTCCAATCCACTTTCTAGGTATTTAAGCATTGATCCAATACTACTCAGTATAGTTCAACTACCGCTTTTTACATAAATTACACCCCCCCTCTTAAGTAGCATTTAACAATGAAGAGAGTCCATGTTAAATCTTCAGCAGTAGCTGAAAAAACACCATACAACTCAGCAGAAAAATGCATATAACTTGCCTGTTCTTTCACCTCTGCAACCTACATGGCCCTTAGATTTCACGACTTCGCAGAACTGTATAGAATTAATTGTGAAAACCCAATTACCTACGGAATTGGAATGAAATACAAAAGTCATACTGGAAGAACTGAAAATAAGTCAGATCTTTAAAATATATTTTCAGCTGGAAGCATAAAAAGCTTGAAATGACTATTATATGAGTACTATCACAGGGATCTCCAAGTTTGGATAGGCAACAGAAGTAAAATAATTTTCATTAACATGGAACAAGAACCCTCATGAAGACAAGACAGAAGTACATTCCATTTTAGCTAAAAAAAGATCGATCAAATTTTTTGCCCCTTAGCACCTGGAACTTAATTCAACTACATACACAAACAAAAAAAGCCTGTGCTTTGTCTTGATTTGTATATCAAACAGGTAGCATCTGGGGGGAAAATACATATTTTTCCCACAAAACATAGGCTACATTTTAGAAACAGAAAGCAGACTACACAGAATTATTTTCTGTTTCCTTCTTTTGTCACTTTGCAGACAAGACAGGTACAATATAGAGTCTATCTTTGCATCTAGATAGAAGCACTGTTACAGCGGCAGACTGTGTCAGCAGTAGAGAAGGAAAATACCTGACAATGTCAGCCAGCCATTGGAAAATGGCTCTGTCAAAAGGACCAAATCAGTAATGTTTCTACCAACTGTAGTTTTAGTTTTGCAAGGAATCAGAAATTGGGACACAATGGACTTTTGTGAATAGTATTGCTAATTTTGCATTTACATTTGCATGTAATATAAAAAATTACCCTTACCATTCAAAATATTTCCTCAGTTTCACTGCGCTAATTAGAGCAACACAGTTTGTACCCTTTTTATTTAATAAAATTGTCTTGTACTGTTGTCAAAGAATAGCAAACGTAATAATATGTATGTAAGTGAGTGTCTCTGCAGGATGAAGTGAACCAACTCCTGCTGAGCAAGACAAGTGAGAAAAGCCACCTCTTCTATACCCTAAACTATACAAATTCCTTTATTCCATTATAAGCACACTTAAACTGTTTCAATTAACTTCAAAGGTTCAGAGAACTCGTCTTCTAATGTTTGACAAAGAGTGGACGCCCTTTAAAATATTAAAGCCATGTTAAAATCAAAACAAACAAGCTTAGGTGACATAAGGAGGAGTTTACTTAGAAGTACTCCAGAACTGCAAAAGCTCCATGCTGGGATTTTACAAATATCAAATTACTTACCCCTTCCCAAAATGCATCACACTGTAAAGAAATTTCAGCCTCAACAAATGCACCAACACAGCTTACAACTTAGGAGCTAAAGCATATCTCTTCAAAAGCAAACAGGGTATGTAAAGGACAACAAAACAGAGAACAAGATTTTAGCTACCAGCCAATTATACAAAAGTCTACCAACTCTGCCTCTTTATTATTATGAATGAAGAAGTCTAGTTATAATAAAAATGTGCATATACAGAGAGATGTGCCACAAGAAAAATTATGCAAATGAACCAATGAACATATGTGAACCTAATCCTGCAATATTTTCATTGGCACAGTTCCCAAAGAAGTCAGAGTTCTACACTTTGGACTCACATCTTGTAATGTATCACCTTATTTACCACATATTATGTTGTTTAATGTGGAAAATTGATTCTTTGTCATTATAAAAGTAAAAACAAGCTTCAGCTTACCTCCATCAGAAACAGTTGCTGACTGCAATAAGAAAGAGAAAAATAAGTGTTATTTAAGTTTCATGGTAAGTATTAGAAATCTCTGAGCTTCACGTAATATTTGAAGTGTTAGCTACTTTTATCATCCTATTATCAACAGATAACATGACAGAGGAAAATCTAAAGAAACCAGCTGTTACTTTCTCACAAGTGTTTCCTCCCCACCATGAAATTCAGCCCAGGCCTTTTAACCACTGTCCTGGAACTTGATCCCACTAGGATTTACTGGACAAAGTACTTCCTGCTGCGAGTAGCTACACTGCTTCCAACAGTCCTTCTTAGAGGAATAGAGTCAATCGGTTGGCGTATGTGAGAAAGCAGATACCTTAAAATTGACCTGCAAAGGCTTAAAATGAAAACACCACCTCATATACTTTATTTTTCTGCAATATCTAGAAATATGTGGAATGAAAATTAAAATTCAGTATTTTGTCAGTCAGATTACTCTGAAAACTTCCCCTGCCAATCACTTCTGAATTCCACAGAGCCAAAAGGATGTTAAGAGTGTTTCCAATAAGCTAGGTAAGAACTCCTCACCATCTCTACTAGTATTTTACACCAAATTTTCAGGGACAATTAGTCTTCTTGTGAAATGTTGACATTTATGTGCTTATCTACCCTAAACATCTCACCTTTCATCACAAATTACCTCAAGGCAGCTAACATTTGTATAAAACCAAGTAGGTGACCATTTCCCAAACATGTACTCCAGCACTGGCACCTCGACACTCAGCTGAGTGAGAGACTGGAAGGACAGCTGATTTTTAGATTTAAGTTTGTACTGATTTTTAATGGCTGTTAAAAATGATTATTCTTTGGGGAATCTTTTCTTGGTCATATAAGGTGTCCTTGAACCTTTAAGTAACTTTCTAGATAGTTAAAAAGAAACTCTCTTATTTTGTACTGCTCTTCAAAAAGCTAGAAAAGAATGCCCTATAATATCTACAATTTCTTCAAGACGGAAAACACACAGAAGAAAAAGCCATACATATATACACAACTCAAAAGAAAAGCTGTCTCTCCATAGTTTGTCTGTATTTTCCAGCCTCGGCAACAAACATTCCCTCTCCTCTTCAAAATCCACAAAAACCTTTGGTAATCCTTAAAAGAATAATATCTTCTCCTTTCTTTCTCTTTTCTATTTCACTGAAGGATCTCCTACTACTGTTAACACTACCTGAAGAACATCACTTGTTAGAAACTGTTGTGGCCTCACCATTCACATCAGCAGCAGAGGATCCGACCTAGTTTTTAATACAAGTATTCAGGAACCTGCAAAGTCTAAACTAGTCTCTATTGACATCATTCCTCTGGTGCTAGTTCTGGTAAACACAAATCCATCTTTCATGGAAAAGATCAAAAAAATGATGGCACTTCTTGTTTAACTACACAAAAATAAATGCTTCTGAAGCTGTGAAACATAATAATATAATCAAAAGTGTATCCAGGCCCCTCTTTTTAACAGCACTGTTTCAGGTATCAAAAAAGTACTTCTGTTTTTCAGTTCTTCAGTGAGGCTTGGGACATCTTTTCTACTTCTATTTTGCACATAAGTCTAGCAAGCATATTATGCATTCAGAAGACATAACTTATTCATGTTTGTAATTTAGGAAATTTAATTTACATTACTGAAATCTGTTTTATAAATATGATTGCTTCTAATTTCTTACTCGCATACCGTACAGAACAGCTGATGAATAAACAATTTCAATGTAATTTCTCAAAGACTAAAGAAAAGGATGACTCAAAGTAATAGTATCAGTTTACACATTAGACAGAAAAAAATAAGAATACTGTCAAAATACACTCATTTTAGGAATGGTCATTTACTTTGGCAGCTTGCATGAGTCTAGGTTCCAACAGCAAGTACAATTCTCCTTCATGTTTTTGAAAGCTATCAAGTAAAATGAATAGGATTCTCACAACAGTAAAAAGAATATTTACACTACTTTCATCAAAAACTGGGAAGTTAACAATTGTAAAATATCATTTTAAAGGAAAAATGGTGTGATTTCATAGAAAAGCTCAAACATTACAGTAATAGCACCACTTAATTAAGTTCTATGGACACTGAGATACAGTTTTACCTCAATCCATTTAGCATAAGTTAATGCAGTCAGCTTTCTACATACCATCAATTGGTTTTGTGTGTTTAAATGCTTTGGCTAATGCATGTTACATTACATTATCAACACCTTAAAATCTCTCCAAGCAAGGCCTTAGTAATAATTATGTTTAAAGATTACAAAAAAAAAAAAAAAGTACATATAGGAAGAATTTCTTATCTAAATATCAACCACCTATTTCTGTGCTATTAAGATATTTTAAGTTTCCTGTTGGTTTTGATATATTCCAACTATATGGGTTTTTTTTTTTACATTACAGTGTCAGTAAAACTACCCAGCATGTTCCAAGCATAAATAAATGAATAAAATTTATTTTAAGAACATTTCTTTAAATTCATCTATGCAACTGAACTAAATCCTCTTAATTCAACAAAACCAGCTAGAAACTAAAGCTTGGAATTATTGTGTAAGAATTCACAGTAATATGTTCAAAACACATTTGTGAGTACTTAGAAATCTTAATATAAACCTGGCAGAAATTGCATGCAGTCCACATTTAGACAAAGCAGTTTCTCTTCTAAACTGTTCAGCTGAAACTTGTCTAGATTTGTCCAAAGGTATAAGTTGCAAGACCAGATTTTTTTAAATACTACGATGATCTCATTTTAAAAATTCACTATATGTTGGGGGCTGTTTTTCATTCTTCAGCACTCGCGCTTACCACCACTGGAGGCTCTTCAGGACAAAATTTGATCTACTATGAAGTTTGATTATTTGATTAATTTTAACACTTACCACATACATATTAAGAACTACCTATTAAAAAACATATGTATGAAAAAGCTATAAAATTGAAGAGCTCCTGTATGTAGCCATTTCTGAAAGATAAGGAAGGGCAGAGTATGATCCCATGCCAGTTAGGGCTAATGTGAAGATTAAAAAAAAAAGTATTTAAGTATTTCATTCCAAACGACAGGACATACATGTAGTCATTTTGTGAATGTACATCTGAACTATCACCCAGAGATAAAATCTAACTGCATTCAACTCTCCAGTCTTTCACAACCTGATAAGAACTGAAATCAGTTCTTCAAATCACCCTGACTTCCAAACTGGTTTATGAAAAAGCTCATGGTATATGCCAGGAGTCTGATGGTAACAAACTACCAAAATTTAGAAAATAAATCTAGTTTAGGAAAACCAAAATGTCTTCCAGTATCTCTCACCATGGGAACTCTGCTTGCTCATCTAGCTGGATTAGCAGCTGAGGTATACAGACACACGCACACCCCGCAGAGGTGGAGGATGCAACTCTCTTCCCTAGACTTCAGGGCAAGATCTTGATCCCCGTGATCCAAGTGAGGAGCTCAGTGTCAGGGCCAGCAAGCTGAACAGTGGCTTCCCAGTTATCATACACCATAAAAGATGTTCTAGGTCTCTGTAAACTGGCAATTGCTTTAGCATATATTAGAGAGCGTAAAGTTCTGATTAAGGGAAAACATGTAAAATTTCTCTTTGTATCATCTCTCTTTGCTAGGTGGAAAAACCAGAAGGGCCCATGATGTCGTGTTCAGGATCTGCTTGCAACAAATCTAAAAGAGTGTTAGCTTACAATAATTAACAGGGAGAAAACTACTTTGTGAGCACATTTTTTTTTTCCAGAATAGAAAAAGACAACATAGCATCTTGCACCCAAAAACAGGGTAAAAAGGGAGAGAGGGCATAAAGGAGAATAATTCATAAGGCTGAAACAGCCTATATCTTTTAGCTTTCATGGTCTATAACCTGCTAGATGTGTGCACCACTGCACGAAACTAGTCTGATGACATCTTTCAGTTGACAGAAATTCTTATCCAGAAAATCCACTTAGTTCCATTTTACATGGATCAGGTCCCAGGAAACTAACTACTGTCAAAATCTCCCATAATACCATGATGCAGAAAACCCAAAAATACCCTACCCATATCCCAGACAAATAATTGAGCAAATAAATCCATGTGTACAGACTACCCAGATAACACAATACAAAAACATCCTTTTTCTTCACAAGATTTGTCATTCAAGTCAAAGTCATGCTCAAGTACTTGAGTAGAACAAAGGGAAAGATGTGGATACTGGGAGGGGTGACACATACTAGGAAATGCCAGGCCTTAGCAATAAAATGAAGCAACATGAAGTCATCTGCGCTAATAGAATGTGGGTGAATGCCTTCCTGAGTCAAAAAAAAAGACATATCTATTTCCAACTCCTTCTGAGATGCGGAGGGATAAAATCTATACGGAGGGTGAAGACGTATTCCTCTCTCCTACCCTAACAATGACCAAGTCACAGACTAAATAGAACATCTACTTCTTTCCTGGGCATCCAGAAGGATTCAGAGAAAAGGGGATTAAAAATGACCTCTCTCTGTGTCCTTTCTAAAGTACACTTTCTTCCAATACAGGCATTGGGTTTTTGCTGCATCCAAAGAATTGCCTGACTGCTGCCTTCAGAATCTGTTAGACTTACCTAGTACAATATTATATTATACACTATTTTATAAAAGCCCCTCTAATTAAGCCTTTCAGTTTGGAACAGCATACCTAGCTCCACCAACCTTCTAAACTGATTTTCTCGTATGATTTCAATATACAGAATAAGTTTGGGAAACTTGTTGTGTTCTTTAAGAGATGAAGCACTGAAGATTTACAGTCTGAATACAAATAGCCAACTTTCAAACATTCTGTCACTTGGCTCAGGGAAAGCCTATCACTCAGTCGACCGTCTGCTTGCATCTAGCTTTGTTCAAACTCCTTATTAAATCACCTAAAGCAACTTTTCCTTTTGCCAAGGAATGAATTATGAGCGGGTCCCCAGATCTTCAGTCACATTACTCCAGGACTTACATTACATACATGTATTTTTATCCTCTTAAATGCATTACAGCATTAACATTGTACAAATGCCATGAACTCCAATGATCTCTGAGAGGGAGATCACGTCTCAAAATATGGTATACACTGTTCTAACATTTTAAATAAAAAATAAAGCCACATTACTTACAAATTATTGCTAGATTTTCCTCCTAAATAAATAATCTCAAATGTACTTCTCTCCTAAATATTAGAGTAATATCATAGCATTTTTATCCTCGTTTCAAAATATTCTTGCAATTAATTTCCTGATTAGAATTCTATGAGAAGGATGCCCCTCCAGAATGCCACTTAAAGGAGGACTGTTGACATAATTTGTCTTTTCAATTCTCTACCACCAAAGAAGTGCATTTATAACAGTTAATACAAAAGTATTTAGGATGTAAGAATTCCCAAGGAAAAAAAAAATACAGTATAACTACAGTACAATAATTTTACTGAATACACTCTTCTCTGAAGGTTAAATATTTTTGTCAAATATTTGAATTTATAAAAACAACAGTAAATTATGTGACATTTGGAATTCCTTTAAGAAATAAATGTTCAACTTTTTACCCCAAGCAAAACCAACCTTATCACACATAAAACACAGTGCCTCAATGCCAAATCCATCCCTAATATTATTTTGATAAAGATAAACACAAAATATATACAGTTTTACCTAAAGATATAATATTGATATAATGGCACAGAAAGTACATACAAAATACATTGCACAGAATTAAAAATAGGCACAGATTATAAACATACTGATTTTTTAGCTTTATACATATTTGGCACAGTTCATAAATACATCTCAAAATCTGAATGTTAGTTGGTACAATAAGATTGCCTTTTCTCTGATAATAAAACCCAATGTTTCCATTTACAAAGGAATTTTAACTCCAATACTTTAAAGTAAAAAAGCTTAAAGGCTAAGCAAAAAAGCATTCTGAAGCTGATAACATTCTTCTCTAATTTCTTGCCAATAACAATAGCCTCTTCTAATTTCTCACTGCAACAATGCCTTGCCTTAGCTAAATATAATTCATTATCACTTACCCGCTCTTCGTAAGAAACAGCAGTTATTTTTCCTAACAGTACTCTTCCTAAATTCATCTTCACTTAATATGGAAAAAGCATTTCCTTAACACATCAGCTTCTCAAAGATTAAACTAAAAAATTCAACCCTGTTCCATGCCTGTACATGCCAGTAAAGTTTAAAGGCATTTCGTATGAAGTTCTATTTTACTCCCTTTATGTTACCCATAGCAACAGGCCAATGCAGGAAGCTGTGGTTCGTCAGGGATTCAGATTAGATCTCAATTATCTCTCACCAGAAAAGCTAGATCATTTTATATAAATCATGCTGATTGTATTTTATAACGTTTCCTATAACAAATCAGGAAAATAAAATGACGTTGAATTGTGTGATAGTCCTGTATTCAATAAAACAGATTTCCAAGACAGTTTTCAGAAAAACATTAGTTAATCACCCTAACATTAGTTATAGAAACATTTACATAGTAAACCACTGTTTTCAGAGGTTTACATAATGCAAGCCAGAATAAAGTAGGACCTCAAACGGTCTATTCTGCTTAACTTTTCAGTGGTTAACACTATAAATTGCATGTAAAAATCCGCAGTACAAGGAAACTTGGCATAGTTGGTTAAACCTAGGAGCAGCCCATTGTCACTGAAGACAAAATTCTCCTTTCAGAAACCAACTGATATTCTGCCCTTCCTTCCTCACTACCCAAGCCTATGCTCAACTGATGTCAAGACAGTTCTGTGCACAGCGCCTTAGGAGCAGAGAGCAAAATAGGCTACTTGTAACGTAAGAGGGAAGTGCTATTACCTTGCCTGTGACAGCAGTGTCTTCAAGAGACTGTATATGGAAAGTATAGGATTTCATGAAGTTTGCTGCTGTTCACAAGTAAATAGCGATAGTACCTAACCCATTCATTGCTGTTATTTTTTAAGCAATCAGAATACAATTTTCTGCCAAAAAGAAATACCAGAATTGCAAACGGGGAATGATTAGTGGGCATGTCGATGCTAGTGGGATGTCCTTAAAGCCAAGGTGGACTTACTAGTAGTAGCTTAGGAAAAAGGAATCTTCTCCCTTGTTCAATGCAGCATGTGGAATCTCCCACAGCCATACAGTTCCTAGGTTGTGCCCCTAACATAAAAAAACCCTATGAAGAAGGCAAATATTACTTTCAACTTACAGAGAGAGAAAATGAGGCAAAAAGAAGCTAAGAGCCTTCACTCAAGACCTCATGGTAAGACTGGCTTGCAAAAGACAGTCCAAGCCTGCACATCTTCCCATTTTTGGATTTAGGATGAAGAGACTTGGTTAACAGGAAAACTCAGTCTTCTCCATTTAATTTAGAGAGATCAGAGAAGAAATTTTAAGCTAATTGCAGATGAAAATGGAAGAAGCATACTTTAACAAACATTCCAGAGACATAAGCAAATTGCTGCAATGGACAAAGTTCATTTTATGATCGATTACTTGTTTGAATAGGCACCGCTGCACTTTTGAGTGCTGTCTTCTACAAGTATTTAATACCATGAAGAAATGCAATGGAAACAAATGGGTGGGTAGACAGGAATGAATGTGTTTTACGACTTACACCCTCCATTATTTTAGGACTTAAGAAGCAAATGCCCTATGATACCTGCACAGAAGAACAGTTTTACTATGTGTGGTTAAGTATTAAAAAATTACAATTTTATAAAGAAAAAATGCCAAACTGTTTAAATACTGCATTTTGCTTGACACTAAACCAAGTGGGATGCAGAATGTATTTTCACTGTCAATACCTTAAGCAAGCAGCGACACAAATATGCAGCTGACCAGGTGCATAACAATCCTTACACTGTAACAAGTGTAAAAGAGTAAAAAGCACAAATGGATCAGAAATACCTAGAGAACTTTCCTGTGAACAGCCTTTTGGGGTAACACAAAAAAGGAATTTTATCAATACTGTTTACTTAATGCCCAACCTAAGTCCTCTAGGAATGCCCTAGAAAGACCAAATGTACTAGCAGTGTTTTAGCAGGTGAGGATGTTACCCACAAGAACACAAGAATGATTAGGAGAAAAATAACCCCACGTGCAATGGGACGTAGCTGCAAGACTAGCAGTTCACCGGAGGAACCGTAGTGAACATTGTTAGGAACGCTGTGTGTGGGCAATGTTTTATACATTCTAGGCACTCATACTTGGCGTTACAAACCTAATAATCCCTTAGTTTAAACAGACCTTTAGAGTTGTTGATTTTATTTCATTGAACTCGGCGTTGCACGTCCACATTTTTTCCATACAGCACCGCAAATAAGCTCTGCCAATTAGACAGTACCAGTTAATGATAATGGCTATGAAATGTCATGTGACTCTGAAAGCCCTTTAAAAAAATTCATATCCCTCTACATTTTCACAGGTTATTGCAGCAGCTGCCAGATTCAAAATCTTGTGATTTTGTGTACCATATTTGTAAACCAGGCAGGCAACTCAAAGTTCAAAGGTCAAAAGCAGAAGGAACGTTAATTTGCAAAGCTATTAATGGGAAGTGTTAAAATATGACACAACAGCTTTAAAAACCTTATTCAGATATACCAAAGACAACAGTTGTAAACCCACATCCATCTGCTTAGAAGCTAAACTGTGGGAAGGGGTACAGACCCCAGATACGGTTGATCTGTTTTTCTCTTCTACCCTCCCTCCACTTCCTGCTCATATTTTCTTTTGTACATTTGTTTGCAGAGCAGAAAAAGCTGGAGAGAAAGACAGAATGACAGGAAGCCTGGATAAGTTTTAACTTGTCAAAAGATGATTAGGATTTAATAGATCCCTGACTCCTAACAGAAGAAAACCCACACAAAAAACACCAGGCAACGAGAAAGAGGCAATCCCCTGGACCAGCTCCGGGTCACACAAATTTCTAAAGTAAATTTGACACTAGCAGAATGCACCATCAAAAATCTTAAATCTCATCAATATCAAGTATTTCTTTTTTTATCTCATACTAAACAAAGTAACAACTACTTGCATGAAAGCCAGAGAAAAAATATCTGTTAAGAATATGATTTAGCTCACTGACCCTACTTACTGAAATAAAAAGCAGGAGTATCAAAAAGCCTACGCACAAATTCAGAAAAGTTTGCTATAAAATAAACTGGATTTTTTTCCTAACTCTCCGAATTTTCTACTATCTGTCCAGATATAATTCTGTCAATCATTTGTCAGCTACTCAACAATAAACAGACCCCATATGTGCTACTGATTAAAAGAGGGAAGAGTCTCTTATTTACAACATTGTGGTGTCCCTCTATCAATTTTAAAGATAAAAGTCCTTCCTATTCCAAGGTGATATTAACGAAAACTATTTTCAAGCCAAACTATTTTCAATTTGTTGGTGTATAAATAACTGAAATACAAGCCGCCTTGGAAAACATCAAGACTTCCCATACATTAAATTCAGCGACGAGACTGGATGCAAACTGCTGCGCCGAGTGCCCCCTGCTGTCGGCCTGCCCTGCTGAGACCAACGCACACGTTTTGAAATGTTAGGTGCAGGAAGATTTGCCATCCAGAAATCTACTCTGAAAACAAATATTTGGTTTTGAAAGGTGTATTGTAAACTTTGAAGAATACTTCTGTAGAGCCTGACTGTAAACGGATAATAAAAAATACACTCCTTAAAAAAATGTTTTTTAAATAATTACTATTTTTTTCCTTCTGTTGATCAACGTCTTAGGACAACTGAATTCTCTCCACTAATAAAAACATGCAGAAACAGCATAACTTGCATATCCAGACAGAAGGTGACTCGCAGCCCAAAAGTGAATTAAAATTAAATTACATATTAAGGAGGATATGATTAAGTGACAGATCACTGAAACAATATTAAGCTGCTTCTGAATTTCCTACTACTGCAGATGGAGCCTCCAAGAATCAATAGATTTTGAGGAAATCAATGTAAAACTGAGCATGAATGCTACTAATTTTTAAGTAAACAATAAACAATATATATATATCTTTCTAAGCCTTGTAATTGTTTCTTTCCCTTTTCTTTTTTAAAAACTGACAGTTTTGCTGCTATACTTGTAGCATTAAAGGCAATTATACTCTGAGATATACAGACATAAAGAATAAGACTACAATGTCAAAATCTGATAATACAGCTAGGACCTTTATTTACTATGTGTTTTCTGAGCAACAAGAAGCTAAAACTGGTCTGAAGTCTCTACACCTCAGAAATTTTGTATGCTATAAATAGTTTTCCTTTATTTTCAGTTAATTTAATAACTCATACCATCTGGATTCTGTTTTATTGGATAAAAATCCAGCTGGAAGAAAAAAATCACTTTAGCCGCACACCTTGAAAAACCACTGTAACAATTTGAAGGTAACTTGTAACTTTAACATGACATTCTTGCTTTACGGAAACATGTGCAAATATAGTGAAAATTAACAGAAAGATTTATAAAAAACTTAATTAGAGAAGTATCTGTATATCTACTAAACTCACTCAACATTTTAAAAACAATACAATGCTAAAGAGAGATTTAAAACAAGTCTATAAAAATGGTGTATTCTTAATTTCATAATAGAGCTTAAATAGAAAGTCAACTTAAATACTTATACTTACGAACTTTGTCTCTTTAAAACCTCAATGAATCCTTAGAAGCATTATTTATCATATTTCACTGCAAGATTTCTTAGCTCGGAAGACTACTCATTAAACCATATTCCTGTTTTCTGCTCGCTTTAGACAAACAAAACTTTATACTTACAGACACTTGACTATCAGTAAAAGTTTTCTCCATGTATAAATAGTTTAATAGCTCATTGTTAAGAAACAGTCCCTTCAACTTTATTATTACGTTCTGTCTGAACACATATTTACTTCTTCCAGAGTCCAGTAAAAAAATGAGGCTTCTCTCTCTGTTGCCCTATCAACACCTCTCCCATTCTCCTCCCTCCCCAGCACATTCTCCGCCCTCAATACTGGTTCTGTATCTTCCCATCAAAAGGAACAGGCAGCTTTTGAAATGGTGTTTAGGCAGGTCCTGTGTAACAATAAAGCTTCTGTAAAGACAAGAGCACGCTGCTGAGGAATCTGCTCCTGTACAATGCAGTCGGTAAGGGCCTACAGGACTCTGTCTTAAACGTCTGTCCAAACTTGTTTAAGCATTGAGTCAACATTGTTTTCTCCTCCAAAGTATTCTCTTTTTTAATACATTGCCCTTTGATGAGCATATTATCTGAATTAACTAGGTCATCAATCCCTACTAAAAATACTTAAAATACAATCTAAAAATACTTTTTAAAAAAAATTGTTAAAACTTGTAAGACAAACAGCAAATTTCTTTCAGTTTCTGGCATGTAGGTACGTGTCTCCGTATGATTACAATCACATGTATGCATATTATGCAATCTATCTCATCCTACCAAAATGCTCCGTGTTCTTTTGAGTAAGCAGGGCATTGGCATTTACAGGGATCGTGTTTCAAGTGAAACATGATTTTATAATTTTCAATACCACACCTACTCTCCAGACAGACCAGCAATATCTGTGTATTTTCAGGAAGAAATGCACACGCTTTCTGCCCAACAAATAATGCTGAAGTACCATCCGTCTGCAGTTCCTCGGTCCAGAGGGAAAGAGAGGATAGGATTTTTACTGTATTTTTACGTATCAGCAGAACAGAAGAAATGTTTTGATGATTTAGTATTGCATAAAAAGCAGTAGCTCATCTAATAGAAGCTCCACAGAACTTCACTGGACTGATAAAACCATGACGACAGTGAAAATTAAATGGTACCAACTCCTAGCCAAAATCCCAGCAGTTTAAGCATGGAGACAGGGTCAGAAGCAATTCAGGATAGCTACAGTGCTATCATTTGTGCCATAGGTATTCTGTGATTATACTCTAGAAATACAAATTCCGTTCATTCAATAAGGCCTTCATTCATTCCCTAACATTAACCAGGTCTCACGGAACAAAAATCCCTCCTTACCCCCGTTAGCAGGCGACACGACAAAAAGACATACCAGGTAAGAGGAAGAGCAGCGGAGGGAGGGCAGGAACAGAGAGGCATGAAACCAGTCACCCAGGTCCTCCTTCCCACCCGGGAATTGCACGGGGAATCTGTTTTGCAGCAGCAGCTCTAACCAGGAAAGCTGCAGGTGCCCTCTCCCTCAGAGAGCTGTAGCACAAACAGTAAGTGCTCCCTGAGCCCACGGCAGTTACACTGCGCTGGCAAATGCTGTGGTCAGCGAGCCCTCTACTTTGCAAACAAAAACAAGTTTACACCAAGTGAAAGGTAACGCAGCTTCCTTTGCCGAGAGAACAACCCAGAATCCCGCAGTTAAGGAGAAGCAACATCCATCCTTGAGTCTAAGAACATAATCAGTTGAGAACATGCGTTTATCAAACCCAGTATTAACGTTTCCAGTAGCGGCCACACACGGATGTCTACCAACGAGTAGCACAGGGTAACATATAGGACATTTCCCTGATTACATTCTCCCAGACTCCAGGTATTTTTAGTTCAGGAGATTTCCTGAACCTGGTGTGGGTTGTCTTCTTAATAATCCCCAGTGGCTCTCTTTTCCAAATACTTGTCCACTTTTCCCCCAGGACATGCAAATATCTTGCATCCACAGCACCCGGTGGCGAGGCGTCCCACAGATCGACTCACCTCCTGCATGAACAATCGTGTTCTGCTGTTTGTTTTGCTCCTGGCTCCAGCTACCTTTAATTAATGGTGCTGACTTCTTGTCCCGAAGGAGACAGTGAGCAAGTCAATCCCAACTACTTTTTCTGTGCCACCCATGATTTTGTAGTCTTGCTTACGCCTTTCTGAAACTTTTCTACTTCTAATATATCATAACATTTTTTAAATAAAGAGACCAGGTGTGGGCAAATCACAGATGTATACAATGGAATCATTATGTGGGTTTTTTCCTCTATTCTTTCCCTAATAATTCATAATGCGGGATTTTGCTTCATTGCTACTGTACTGAGCTGATGTGTTCATGCAGCTCTCTCGTGTAACTCAAAGACCTCACTCCTGAGAAGAAACAGTCAGCTCAGAGACATATATATCATTTGATATATGAAGCTAGGGCTATTTTGCCTCATTTGCATTGCTTTACATTTATCTGCATAATTTTCATCTGCCATTTTCTTGTCCAGTCATTCAGTCTTGTGAAAGCAGCCTGCTCTCATCTTCAGAGACTGCTCTTGTCCTTATTACCTTGAGCAACGTCACCTCACTGCTCACCTTCTTGGAAGGAGCCTTAAAAGGTGCTCTTGAATCAACAAGTGTAACATAAGAAACAGAAGCAAGGACCAGCCTTAAGCAGCAAATAATTCTGGGTTTCAGTAACAGATCCCAGTGCAGATCCCAGTCACGTGCCTCATGAATTAGACTCAGAAGAGCAAACGGTTTTAGTTCAAAGAGAATAACCCCAGTTTTAAAAGAACGCTAGATACCAAAGGTTACAGAGAAAGACACCCCTGAGAAGTTTCCCACCTACCAAGAGTCCCAGTTCTGCGAGCACTGACTGTTTCATCACTACTCAAGGAAACGAGAACCAAAGGAATAGAGCCAAAGCCAAGGTCTGATACCTTATATTGCTGAACTAAAGGATATGGCCCCTCTGTAGCTTCAGGTTGTTACTTTAACTTGTTCACCCTGACTGATCCTTGTAGTTCCACAAATAGGACTGCGTCAAAGACGTTGACAGCTTATGAATTCACCTGTGTCCATTTCATCACACATCTCAAGAATGGCTGTACTGGCTACTGACAAGAAGTAAGGCCTGCTGCCTGAGGATTTATGCAGAATACAAGTTCGTATCTAGTCCCTGAAAGCACATACTGTGCCTCTGGTTCTGTGACAGAAATTGGCTTGTGTTGGACAGCCAAGCCCAGAGGCAATAAGGCTGGGACAGCACTTGAGTGGCAGGGTCAGACAATGTACTGATTGCTTCCTCAGGGAGAAATTTCTCCATCCAGTGCCAACTGTCTTTGCACATATGGGGACTGAGTTCCCTATGGAATCCATCCTAGGCAACACTGTTGGTTTCTTCTCAGGCACCAAAGTATGGGATGAGTGCTGCCGTGATGAGCATTGCCATATGCACCTCACAAAGAAAGCAGAGATGAGATCCAGCTCTCAGCACATTCTCTGACTACTCTGCTTTTTACAGGCAAATTTACATGGCAAATTTCTCCAGAATCTGAAATAAAGAAAATAATCCAAAAGCAGGAGAAAACAGTAAACAGTAAAATTACCAAAGTATGGTCATTTTACCAATTGCAGTAACAGAAAACAAATCCCATTTTTCTCAGTGTCTGGAAAAAAAATCACACAGTTTAACATTCTGGATTGTATCTAGAAACAAGTATCTCCAATTCACGATGAAGAGGTTACACACAACTGTATTCATCTGTTGACCAATCAACCTTTGTCAGATACTTTACAAAACAGTGTGAAGAGCATAAGAACTTTGCATTATAAAGTCTATAAATGTAAGGAAAGCTTAAGAGCATATATTGGTAATCTTTTAAAAATTATGGTACAGTATAAAATACCAGCAAAGGCTTAACATTAATGCTAGTGCACAATCTGTGGAAAAAATAAATAAATGTATACTGCTATCATAATGTTTTCCTTCTTTAGGCAGTAACAATGGATATAACTAAGGTACCTGATAAGATCACACATGCCAAAGTAAAAGCCTGGAGAAGATCCTCTAGAGTACTCTGAAGGGAGTTTGAAATTCTTAATAGAGCAGTCTAGAGAACCAAATGTGAAAAAAATGATGCTCTTGGAAGTCTTTAAGACACACTAAGAATGATGACAGCCAAAAAAAAAGTCTAAGGGATAACACAAGCATCATCCAGAATGAGATGATGGTAACCTACAGACGTACTAGCTGTATCTGTACTAGTCAAATAAATAGCACCATAAGCTGTTGCGTAATTCCAAAGACAGACGGTGCTTTCTGGCCACTATCATACCACCAAGCTTTCCCAACCTCCTATCAATCAAGTTGGTTGCATCCAAACTGCCTGCTGGGCACAGTGATGCTAGCTGTTAGGGCTAACTTCTAAACCATGTCCAAAATTTGAGAAAATACTAGTTGGCCCAGGACGAAGCCACATAAATGACGACTCTAACAACGTGACAGTACTAATGTTGCAATCCCTTGCCTGCCCCCGTGTCCTGGAGCTGTTTCATTTACCAGCGGAGGTGTGCGGCCACTATGCAGCACAGTGGGTAAACAACTCCAGCCAGGACCGTAACAGTCAAAGGCCTGAACAGAGCAGAATGCCTGGCAGAAACCACTGGTTGCTTTCAAAGCCTTACGGATCAGCCCCATGACCACATACGCTACAGTAATTCAAGGTAAAGAAATGTTTAATGTCATGACTAACTTAAACTATTTAAAGCTATATATTACAGTTCAGCAAAAGGGTTTGAGCTATTATAGCAAGAGACTGTAAAATCAGTAAGCACACATCTTAGCTTTGCACTGTTTCAAAAGCTGACCCCTGGTGGCACGGACCAAGAAACAGGATCTGTCATTCACTGCTACTCCAGGCAGGTTCTAGCAAATGGAAAAGAGAAACAAAGAACCTGTTCTGTGGTCACAGATCCATGAGGCTTCCAAACCAGCAGTGTTAGGGGCTGGACTGTGTTAGCATTCAGACTTCAGAATATCCACATATGAGACAGGAGCAGCCCTTTAAGAACTCTATTGTTAGCGTGCTAAAAATACAAGACTACCTTTTACATACAAAAATGGAGATTTTATTCTTGCATGTGGTTTTATTTCAAACTGGCCTTTTCTCCACCTTCATGAAAGCAGACAGCAAAACTGTCAATTGGCCAGTTACATCTTAGATAAAAATTAGGACAAAATACATGCAAAAGATGCAATACTTAAAGGTAGTACACAGTGGAAGCCGTGTATACTGGAAGCCCATGACAAGTTATCATAGCTTAAAAAAATTGGTGAAATCTAAGACAAAAATATACATTGTTTTCAAATTTTAAATTCACAATTATAAGCTGAGAATGAAGAGGCCTCTTGATTTAAATCATGTAACTATACTAGCTGTAGTGGTGGCGTTGTGGCCGTGGTGATGATCTAAGAACGTCAGAGAAGCAAGCTCTGCAGGGAGAGTTAATACTTTTTATTGGATCAACTGACAAGGTGGGAAAAGTTTGGGGCATGTTTAGCTCTTCTTGTCTGATTTTCCTAGTATACTAGTTGGTCTAATATAAGTTATTATCTCCGTGTGTAAGCTTTGTCTGATTATTTAAATCAGTCAAACAAAGACAGGTACCCACTTAAAAACTCATTATTAAGTCAAATGAGCGTTTAGGGGGTTTTGCCACCCACAGATGCCAAAGCTAATATCCAGCAGAGACATGTCATTCATTAGTATAAAAACCTCATACCAAAGAGATGTGTTGTATGCTTTCAATTAGCAGATGAAATGCAAAAAAAAGTTGCTTCAGTGGAATTAACAAAACAGAAAAAAAATCAAGCATTATTATCTAAAATAACAGCTAATAGTACTACATTATTAATGGTTATAATTAAGATAGAACATTCTAACAAAATTCCTCACACTGATTTTTAAAAGGAATTTATGATACATTCCAACTTTGAAAACATTACTAAACTCTAGAAATGTGATCCAACAAATGTCCTTTTTCATATAGGATATAGCTTTAAGGTTACCAAAACGGGATGAGGACAAGAAGAAAAGCAGCAATAGCCATCTTTTTGTCCTGATATTTAGTTAAAGGAATTAAATACTCTTTAATTTTAAAAAGATCTCTACATTAAAAGATTATTTAACAATACTCAAAGAGCTTGACAGTTGTTTGCTTGAGATAGTATGTTTTTCATGATACTACTCCGCCCTATTTTTAACCCCGTAGAAATACCAGAAGTAGAAGTGCCACAATGAATTTCAGGAAACACAACAGCTTTGAATGTTCTCCTTGTCGAGGAGGAACCTAAATTTGTTGACTTCAAGGGAACACTGCAAGGGTCCCCCATTTTTACAGACCTCAAGAAAAATTAATGGAATGAGCTATGGTTGAAAGTGTTATGGAATCTCATTCCAAAACTGCTGATGAGTAAAAAGATTACTCTGTTTAATTGTAAAAATTTACAAAGACAGTGTTCTAGTCTCTGCAGTCTCACAGAGTCACCTTTACTGTGTTTATAAATCTATAAACAATGTCTTTGCCAGGAAAGAATCGTGAAAGAGGATGGTAGTAGTGGCACTTACCTGCGGGGAAGAAAAGTAGCAAGAAAGATAGGATCATGCTCTCTCATTAGTCCAAATATTAAATAATCCTAAATCATGGCAAGTTCCATTTAGCCTAAGCTACACCTTGCAAATATGAACCAGGAAACATGCTATAAAGTAAAATTGGTGGAAATCACAGAATTTTAACATAGTTGTTAATCGACACTATTTCACAAAAACAAATTATTCACATAGGAAAATTTATTACTACGTGCAAAATAAGAATCTGTTCTTAATAAAAACAGATTTCTTGTAATTTAACAAAGAAAAAGTTCTAAATAAATTTCTTGTGAAAACAACATAATTAAGGCATATACTAGACACGCTAATTTTCTGAATTCAGTTCCAACTTGCAAGATAATCATATTCAGCCCTGGTGTGAACAAGCACAATTTCCACAGTGCAGAAATAAAATGGTATATTTTGTGTTTTGTGAGACATTTTCTGCACCATAGTTGTAGCATAACTGCATTCATTCACTTTACACTCTCATCCTATTTTGATCCTTGAAGATTTAAGATAATCTTCTATACAGGTTCTATTAGTAAAAACAGCACCTAGAGGTTAATCCTACAAACTTGTCTGTTTTCTTCTATGTATAATACAGCTTCTGCAGGTAAGAGGAAAATGCTTAAGGAGGGGCAACTGTATCATTACAGCTAATTCTAATCTTATAAGAATATTGTCTGTGCATGTATAGCCAGCCATAATCTAACAATTTAAAAGAAAAAGTGAAATATTCTCTTGCAATCATTGTTTTTATGTATTAAAATAATATATTTTAAAAAATATGTTTTATTCTTGGATAGCTTTAAAAAAAAAAAAAAACTGCAAAGAAATCATGCCACCTTATGGCAGAAGACAGCAAAACTCACGTCTGGTATTTCACACACTACAGCTCCAAAGACAAGAGGAACAAGTTCAGACTTTCACAAAAAATACAAATACAGCCTTCTTCAGACCCATAAGCAAATGAACAGTGTTCCGCATATTCCCATAAAAGAAACTGCATGGAACCTACTTATACTGCTCAGTTTAGAAGACTAAGTCGGATGCCAGCAGGAATCAAACCCACAAGCTCAGAGAAGCGTATTAATTTTCAGACTTCATGTTTGGGTTAGTACCTTATCCATTCTGCTAAGATAACTGGAAAGAACACAAAAGCAACTGAGAAGCCTGTATAATACGTTCATGATCATTATTCCAAAGGTGGAGTCTCTAAGAATTTCCTGGTATTGTTATTTCCTCTTCCAGCAACTCTAAATAGATGGCCTGAAATAATCTAAACATGTACTAACAACATTGTGTTCTACTACACTTAGTGTAACAGTACTTGGGAAAAGTGCTGCAGCAGCAACGTTAAAGTTAGAACTGAAATCAAAACACCTCAAAACTATTTTACTTTGACTTATGAAGTTTTTTAAATTCTTCTCTGGGCTGGTATTTCTCCTGGTGGCTAGGATATCATTCTCTTATGGCATGCAGAGGGGAAAAAAAAGAGATTTCAAAGTGAAAAGAAGCAATGAACCGAGAGCAGTCCACACCCAAATAGCTACATGTAGTAAGGGCATTCATCCAAATACAGATTTTAATACAGATTGTTTCTTTGTCCAATTCATATCATGACCTAGAATGTAAGTTTCCCCATCCAAAGTAACAGCTTTAACAATTAGGACGCTGGGTAACACAGAGAGCCTCTCAATCCCTCTTGTTGGTGCTACTCGATTTATATACACTAATGAATACCAACTAAGACATAATGAGAGAAAAATTGACTTTTTAGGCCAGTAACTATGACATCTTTCTGCAATTAACGGAAAGTACCAAGTCCCTATTTTAATGAATATTTGTGCAATGTAAAACAGCTCCAACAACAGAAATTAAATTACATCCTTGGTGTTTAAAACACTCTCTCAAAATATGAGATGTGCACATAAATCTGTATGAAATTTCAATCTGGAAGAACATGGTGTGAACTATGTTTTTCCTATTGCATGTGAATTACTAGCAGTAGGCTGTTAGATATTCTGAGAGGATTCTCTTTTACTGTGACCAGAAATTCCGTCAAAATTGGTAATATATAGTAGCAAGCTCTTTTAGTTTAGAAGAATCACCATTTTCTGATGAAGACAGATGTAGCTAGATGGTTCCCAAACAGCTTTATCCAGGGGCTCTTGCTCTGTTTGTTAAAGTTATGCACTTACTGTATTAAAGTTATGAGGGCAAAGAAATGAAAAAGTGTTTTCCATGACTAGAAAAAAAAAAAAAGCAAAACACTTAAAAGCTTCAGACAACAAGAAATAGACCACAATGAAAAATGTCCTTTAAAACATCTGAGAAATAAGTAATTACAGTTCCTACCTGCATTCCCTAAGCACACCAGAAGCTCCTTCCATATATTCTGTTCCCTAAAAATCCAGTGCACTGAGCTCCCCTCTCCTTTAGTTCAGAGTCAGTGAAATGCCGTTCTTCCTACATTTTCCCACAGCAGGAAACTCAGAATATCTCCTTCTTTCCTCCTCCCATCTCAAACGCTTTTTAAACACCCCCTTCCCATTTAGAGGAATCGGTGTGCCACATTCCCTCCCATGCTGAAGAGTGGTATAATATGTATTACATAGTTCCTGTGCCAGGAGCTCTGCACATATTTTTGTTTCTTCTCAACCACAAATCTTCCTCCAGATAAGCATGATAAAAGGGTAAGGGAAAAGTCTCTCCATTCACCTTCACATCACTATGGGCCAGGTTCTCCTGAGGAAGCACACTAGAAGGGAAGATACAGCAAAGCCGTATTCCTACAGCTGGTTGAGGGAAGCTCTGTGCAGAGCAGGAGGAGCAGCTTTTTAAATTCAGATGGCTTTTCATTTCTTGCTTTCACCAAAATCAATAAGGTCTGGCCACTGAGGCCCAGGCATCAGCTGACGTTATACCAGATGTGAAATAGTGTTATTATATTACACTCAGAAAGACCCAAAATCACTATAACCAATGACCAACACCAAGTTGATTAGGACTTCCCTTTCCTCAACTGCTGACATATAAGGAGGAAAAACCTATTTAAGTATTTTTAAAAACTTTTCCATACTCAGTAAGCTACATTCCTTAGGAAGTTACGTAGAGCCTGGTCCAGCAATAAATTTAACCCCCCAAAATTTTCTCAATGCAATGATCATCAGCTGAATGAAAAAAAAAAAGAACATGATGAGCATTTGATTTTTTTATACGATATCACGACACCATGATTTCTAAGATATGATGAACATTTTGATCAGCAAACTGTATTGTTTTGCCTTACATGACCAGCTGCCATGGGTAAACTAAAGTCAAAATTCCTCACAGAAAGAATGGCCATTGCTGGCATCAGTGTAAACTATTAAAGAAACACTGAGTCAGATGATACCTGAAATCTGTATTTCTCTCACATAAATGTCATATGATGATTAGTAACTTTATTACACTACAGATAGTACTTACTTTCTGTCATTAATGATCAGCATTAACTACTGTAAGTTCCTCTCTAGGACTCACTTCTAACTTTTACTTAAAAGTTAATTACCTCAAGGTCATCCAGAGAACGAGTAATACTAAATCGCTTAGATCTTCCAAATGATCTTCGAACAGAAGAACGCGGGGGAGGAGCCTGATTTAATCCCATTGGATGTCCAAATTTTGCACCCTAAACAAAACAGAAAATATGTTATTATTTTACTACTTTAATTTTAGTACATTGCTGATCATAGCAACAGCATCTGAATTTTAAGCATTAGTAGGTACAGAATTCCAAGGAGATGGATTTGCAACCCTGTAACAGGACCATAATTTCAACACAAGTTGGTCACTTGCCATGCCCCTGTAAAATCACGTATTAAAATCATTAAAGTTATGACTTCTCCAGTCTCAAGTCAATTATCATAAATATTCAGCATTAAGTTACTGTATAAACATGAGTCATCAGTTAGGTTGCTAAAGTGTACATATGCTACATGTCAGAATTAGTAGACAGAGCTTAATTAAAAGGAAGACAATCCTAGCTCTTTACTGTCTTAACTGGAAAATATTTACAATGACAAAATATTTGTTCTTTCTACAGGAAACTACCATCCTAGGAATCATCTCACCCAGCTCCTGTTGAAATCTTTCTCCACACTTTTAAAAATCTTACTTTCGCTACTCTTTCTTTTTTTAAAAGCTTGCTGCTGTGTAGTCCAACTTTTTAAATCACACAGTACAAAATGCAGGAACTTTTGTTCTGAGGAAAGAAACTACCTCACACGGATGTTCCATGACTAGAATTGGTGCTGCAATAATTAAATCTAATGGCTTTCTCTTTTCCCCATAATCATACTCTTTCTCCTTAAAGTCACCAGATGTCAGTTAAGCTACAACAGCTCAGCATGTACATATCTAGTTTATGCCAAATGGCAAAGAGTAATCTTAAACCTAAGAGTAGGCACACAGTCAGTGAGTGGTGCTAAACAGATGTACATAAACTCACTACATTATGAAAACTTGTGATTATGTGCCTGAAATTTTGGATTCCTGTCACTGTAACATTCAATGCGGGGAAAATTCCTCCCTGTCTTCCGAAGCTTTTTCGCTTTAGAAAATAACAGCGTTTAATTCAGAGTAAATTTTCTTCTATTTCATTTCAGCATCTTTCTTCATCACAGTAAGCTTAAAAATATACTTATTAGTACTTTTATGGTTGCTTATTGGCAGCTTTGTAATATTTATTACATTTTATATTTGTATTTGTTTCTTCCTTCGGGCAAGTTGCTGTGCTCTCAATTCTGAAATATTTTGGTATCCCTTTGATCACTTGCTTGAAAGTCTATATACGTCACATTAACCAAAAGAACGATCATAAATTTCACATTCTTATAATCTCGTGCTAATAACCACTCATACCAAGTAGAAAAAGAGCATCGAGAATATTATACAGCCTCCTTACTGCAATAAAAGATAAGGTATCCAGCAGAAGATGTCTGCCTGTTTGCTATGGAGTCAACACTACTCTTTAGCAACAGGGCTCTGACTGTCACCAGTATTCACAACAGACTGTTCACAAGCTCGTAGAAATGTCAAGATGTAACACAGTATACAGGAATCTGGACCCAACGTATGTAGCAGGGTTCATCACTGCAACAGGCTGAGAGTCCAGCTTCTTCATTCAGTATTAAAAGTGATCCACTTTTATATGAAATCTCCTTCCCTCCCAATTTTCAATTTACTAAAGGGTTTTTTTATTGGCTGAGAAGAAAACTGGGGAGGTTCTGCCAAGGAAAACCGGAAATCTGGCAAATGGAGATTAGCTTCTAAGGTTTTTAAGAGAACATTTAAAAGCGCAGTATAAACAATCTAAGATGGCTTTTGCTAAAATGATCAACTAAATGCGAAGACAGGAAAGTTGCTCTCTGTAAATGTTCACAGATAGCACCCACCGCAATGAGGACAGTTCCTGTCTTTCTGAGCCACTTTTAAAATCATCTCTTCATCCAGGCAGGTACCTCTGAGGTGGTTCGCCCTTGGCTCATATCTTAAGAGTCCCAGCAGTCTTTCCCATCTAAACTGAAAGCTTATACCTAGTGCAGTAATCTGTGTCAAACAGCAAGCTCCACATTAGCCCCTGGCTAAATTCAGCAGTATCCATTACTCTTTCTGCATAACGTATCAGAACACTGACATGGCTCCTCCTATATGAGTATGTTCCTGTTAAAGCAGCATGAATACATGTGTACAACTACTAGGTTTCACCACTGGTCAAGTATGACCACACTCGTTTTGCAATTTTAAAATTTTTAATCTGTGAATTAGTGAAAAAGCTAACAGCTCAGCAAATTCTAAGGCTAGTGGAATTAATGACATCATTAGTGCGAGTACAACTGGTATTTTGAAACTAATGAAATAGTTACAGAGTGTGGATTCTGCTTAATGGTCTTTCACGTATTGCTCAGAACAAGATGCATCCCTCAGAAGACTTCATCTTTCATAAAGGAAAACTGGTGAAATGAAACAAAGTTAAAAAACTACCAAGTAGCAGTCATATCTATTTTGAATAACGAATACATTTTCACTTTTCTTTCTACTTCAGCCCAAAAAGAATATAAATTGTCCAGTATATTTTTAAATAGTGGAGATTGCCGTGTACAATTGTGGGAGATTAAGACATACAACTACAGAACATACACGCAAAAAAATTTTGAAACAGTAACATTACAAATCGAAGGAAGAGGAACAAACTGCCTGAAGACAAATATCGTTAGATTCCACTGAGAAGCAGATTCTAGATAAGATTAATTATCACCAGATGCGCCATTGTAGAAGTAAATGCTGCTTACCTATTTGTGGTCAGAAACATAACAAAGAGAAAGAGGGAGACTGGACAAAAACCACTTGCAGATTGTGTGGTAGTAGAAAAGAGAACAGTAAATTAGTATCCAATCAAAATTTTTATTTACAATTTTTTACTCTCTTATACAAAACTCACTACTGAGCCCTGGATGGAATGGTAAAGATAAGAGCTAGGAAAAAAAGACCGTCAGAATAAAACAGCACTTAAGAAACTATTACAAAAATAAAAAAATTCACTGAGCTAACCATTTCCCCAACCCATTTGGATAACAATTACCATTAGGAAAACATTTTCAACTGACAATAACCTCTTCCTTGCTCTGAAGAATCAAATTAATAATCTAGGCAATTAAGAAAGACATTGGCAAAAAAAAAAAAAAAAAAAAAGACTGCCATTCACCAAGTATTTAATTTCCTGGTAATGGTGCTGAGAAGTCTCCCTTTTCATCTTTTCTTGACTCTATTCCAGACATTCAGACTATGAAGGCAGACCTCCTTCTGCAGATCAATTAAAAAAATTGCCTTGCATACACACACGCACACAAATAAAGAAAGAATCACGTAGCTTAAGCAAATAGCAGCAACATTTTGGCAAATGTTTTTCATGGGACTCTGAAGAGCTGGAAATAAAAGCATCCATGACTTGAAGAGAGAACAGCCATTGCAACTGAATGTACTAAGCCTGGCTGAAGAAATCTGCAGCATTTGAGCAAAGAGAGATGGCTAGTGCGATGTTGGCCGTAAAGAAATTATCATACTTCTAAAAGCCTGTATTACACTATTAAACAGATATTAAAAACCATTAAATGAACCTAAAAAAATTTCAAAACAGTACACTGTGTAACCAACAAAATGCTTTCTCATTCACTGTTAGCTGCCAAACTAAAACACTGAAATTTGCTACATGAACATTGGGCTGTGGGTTTTTTTAAATACAGATTGCCTATAAACCCTAGAACTATTTACTATCATATCTTAAGGATTCTCTTCGGGAAACACTGTGTTGCTGAATCTATAAAAGAAAACTCCAAAAATAGCTAGATATTCAAGAAAATCTAAGAAATCCCATCACAGAACGGTATTAGAAACGGAAGTCCACCTGATACTCCACTAAGTGTCTTCATTTTAGGAATCCAGAAACAAACAGAAAAGCACAGAAATTTGTGAAAACAAGTTGATTAGTAAAAAGCATGTGCTACAGCAATACATCCTCTGCATTTTGCAATACAGATACTTACAAGCTTGCTACTACTATCTATCATGGCGAAAGTACAAAGAACGTATCTCTAAAAGCCTTTCTCCTATTATGATTTGGCAGATGGAGAGGAAAAACAACAAAGGATTAAAGGAATTAACACACTGATGCTCAAAAAGATCTATTCCTTTTTCTATTCTTATAACAAAGTAAAAATTATGAACTAGCATAGACTGAAATACCAGTTAAATGTATAATCATAAGAGAAAAAGCAGGACAATGAATGGGTCTACATAGTTGTTTTTTTTTAATATATGACCAGATCACCCCTTTTCCTTAGGCTAACAGGAAACGGCAAGGGCAAACACATTCCCCTGAAATAACCATCAATCACTGGCCAAACTATAGTCTTTCTTTCCCTTCAAATATAATTTTTTTAAATTTAATTTTTAACCTGCTTATTTGGCCTAGTGGATGAGCTACCTCCTAATCTACTCATCAAGAAAAGCATTAAAAACAAAAGTCACCAGAGAAGGATTGATATAGCAGCAGTTTGTGAATGTGTCCAAGTGAGAACAGTTTCTGTCCGATAACGAGAAAGATGTACAAGTACAAATGAGAAAGTGGAAAATGTTGTACTTCGTGTAGTAGCAAGACAGAGGGAATGAAGAAGCACATGACTCAGACTGCAAACAGAGGGACAGAAAGAACAAAAATGATCCAATAAAAGGTGACTTGCACAAATCTAGTTCTTTAAAAAGAAAGAAAAAGGATGGGCTCTTAGAAGTAATTTTAACTAATAAACAAGTTAGGCAGTAGTTCCATATACATTTTTTTCAGCAGCTGTGCTGGCTTAAAGGACTTTGCATGTACCTCTGACCACTCATGCCGGCTCACAATTTGCAGCAGGCTGCCCCCTCCTCTCCACTGACAATAAACTATAGTTTACAAAATGAAATAATCCTCTTTCTAACACAGATCCACAGACGGTCACACCAACACAACTGATGATGCTCACTGCCAGCTCCGGCCTGAGCGTGACAGGAATTACCTTTGGCACTACCAAAGAAATGCAATGTGAAACTATGACAGTCAATACGATACTCTAACCTGGAGCCTGAATGCACAGAAGCAAGTTGATGAAACCTTATCGATTATTCAGAACCCAAAGAAACCAAACACCTTTAGAAAACACCTTCAATTAGCTTAAAGAAATTCCGAGCTATAGCATGAGCTGTATCATGCTCTTTCATATTCTAGCAAATGCACTTATCAAGTACTATAACTTTTTCACAAATTATCATACATAACAACCCAAAATTTCCATTTTGTACTACATAGTCTTTGTGTCTCTCTACAGTTAAACATATATTGTCGTCTCATCCAAGTATCTGGATATAACTAATAAATCAGTGAGATTCCTCTCCTCTGGTACAACAGTTGTAAAGCTGGAGGAGCAGGAAGGAGGTAGCAAGGAGAGGACAGCAGCTCTTGGAGTACAAGAGGCTAAGGAAGTGGGAGATTTTTCCTAGGTGTTTAAGCATCCTTGAGAATGACAAAATACCGGGAGCTGTCAACAGGAATCCAGAAAGGGGAAAAAAGGCAAAAGAAAAAAACAAACAACTGTGAGGCTTAAGCCAGCTTTACAACATCTAGCAAATTTAACCTTTTCATGGAAAACACATTACAGTTTGTGACCTTGAGGGGAAACTAAAGGGGCTGAATCTTATGGGACAGAGATTTTGGCTGCTGTGTGGAAGAGCAGGAAGAGGGAAAGACAAAATATAAGAAGGGGAGCTAATCTAAAAAGTTAAAAAACCAGTAACAAGCCTGATCATCTACATCTACAAAAGGATGCTTTCAAATGCTTTCAAAACTGTTTCACAATGAAAGCTAATCTCACAGGCATGTGAGTGAAATATTTTTTAAATTTTTTTAAATGTTTGAGGAAAAAAGCATAAGAAAGTAACTGAATGTCATGAACAAAGTTATAAGGGCTCTAAACGAAAAATATAGTTACTGATATGTAGTAATTTTGATAGAAATTGTTTCCTTCTCCACTTCAGGTGGAAGAAGCATACTATCCTCTGTCCTGTTTAAGACAATACAAAAGGACCACGCAGATGCTAGGATGGTCACATAGGACCACTTGGCAGCTGGATTACAAAAATTCACCAGAACAACAGTTCGGGGAGTTTTATACAATCCAGCTAAACCGCACTTCCAACAGAAACAACCATCACTACCCAGACTGCAACCAGCCATCCTGCTCCAGAGGGTCAGTTCTCCAGGTAAGCATCTCCCTGTACTGAAAAGTCCAATATATTAGATTCTTTTAACAAAAATTCTGCCTATGAGTGTCTGTACAATGTGTCAATTCGAGTACTGATTTCTGATTAATTGCCTCTAAAAAGCACATAACAAAAGGAGGGTGCTTATATTCACAGATTTTATCGCCAAGAAAAAAAAATCCACCATTTAAAAGCCCAATTTAAGGGGCTCAAATAATACAGAATTTGCTATTTTCTATGTGTTCAGAGCTTAATCATACTAACTATAAAATCATCAACTTTTAATTTGTCCTACTGCTATTTCCAGCTATTGAAGCTTTTAAAGACTCTCAGTGTTTTTAGGTTTGACTCTATGACTTTGTACGGTAAAGTGCATAATAGTTCGGAACCCAGATACACAGATCATATAATTGAAAATAATAATTTGAAACTTCTGTGGATATTCAAAACACGCCGAATTTACTCTTGGATGTTAAACAACAGGAGGGTCAGTCTGGAGCGGCAGTTCATCTTTACAAAAAATGCAGGTTTAAGACTTCAGAAAGAAAGTTCCTAATTTAGACCCTTCTGAAAAGGGATGGGAAACAGGGATGCCACAGTAACACCAATATAGTCAGTGCTCAAAATCTCAAAAAATACTGCAAGTCTTGGAGGATCATAGAACAGAGTAGTTGATACAAATATTATTCTGTCATCAATATTAGTCTGAAATCCTGCTCTGGACCATTTGGCTTAATCTTCCCCCATTGTCCACTACTACCCCTAAGTGCCCATTCTCCTGATTATGGGTCCTGTCAGCAGAGTGACCACCCCACCATAGCAATGCAGAGCAGGCAAGGCTGTGGGCCGTGACCTCCCTTTCCCCCTCATCCCATCAGCCAGCATCACACGCGCCTCCACCCAAAATGAGACAGTGCAGACTTGCAGGACTTGAAAGTGAGGGTCTATGGGGCCTGAGAAAGGGATAGATTAAAAAAATGGGGTATGTTGGGTTAGGGTCTCTCGTAGCCTGAAAGAGATAAAAGAATCTGGGAGGTAAATGGGAAAAGAGCTTGCTGTGGTCGAGCCCCCTGACCACACAAGAACAGAAGCAGTAAGCCCTGGGGTACAGGCAGGCATGCTGATAGAGAGGGCTCCATATGCTATGGAACAGAAAATGAAGCAACACCCTCCAGGCTGCACTGCGCTGCTGCCATCACCATAGAATCATTTAGGTTGGAAAAGACCTTTAAGATCATCGAGTCCAGCTGTAAACCTAACACTGCCAATCATGGATGGACATCACCTCACAAAATTGGATTAGGTGGGGGAGGGTTAATTAAAAAAGGACTAGCATCATTCGGACTTTACAGACAGGTTTTCCACAGGCTTTAATTACACTGCAATTCCTGTAATGATTTTGTTTTGTTTTGTTTTTTTGGCACCAGTATGACAAAGGATTCAAATGGTATTATTCACCATTACTGGTCAATGGATTTGATCACTCTCAAGAAAACTTCTTTACTAATCAGATGATAATGACACATTTCACTGCCTTCTGACCATCACAGTGGCATTTTTAATGGCAGTTAGGCCCATAATATAATCAAGAATGACATAAAATTTCATGTAAGATCTCTATGCACTCTGGGAAGACATAGAAAAGAGGCTGTCCTGTTCACATCGGACATCCAAGGAAATGGAATTTATTGCTTGTCTCCTGTACTAAGGATACTAGGCACAAAACACTGACCACCTACATTTCAGTACTATCCTAATCCCTTTTCAAACAAAAAAATCACATATGTTGATGGTATTAATGCAGATGGAATAATAAGATCATTTTCTCAGTATAATTAGATAATAATATCTTGTATGAATTGGAAGCCTATTAGTTGGAAATTGCAGAGGAATAGAAAGACCTGAGTACACTAGGGGAAAACGTGGAGAAAATTACAAGTACACACATAATAATTGGTTCCAAATCATCTTGAACATTAGGTAGGCATTAGCTGGGAACGTTAAGTCAGTATGGCCCAATAATCAGTAACAATCAAAAAGGCAAATGAAGAATCATCGGAAAAGCAAAAGAAATCAAGAAATAAGCTTTATGAATACGTTGCCTGCCCACACATTTTAAAAAGTGCTTATAGTTCTGGTCAACCCATCTCAAAAGTAATATAGTACAACTAAGGGAGGAAGATTACAATTAAAAAAAAAAACCAACACTTTTATATGGGAGGAGACTAAGCTGACTTCTGCTTGGAAAATAAGTGATTGGTGGTTGAGGTTTAAAACAAAATAAAATGACAAAGAGGAAATAAATACAGAGTAAGATTGTTCAGTATTTCTCATGACAAATATTTTCAAGTATGAAATTAAACTATATGGAAAGTACAATGATGTACCATTTTCTTTCCACGCTATTAAACTGCAGAATATATAAGTCAAGTGATACCAGAAATGCCAAAAGTACAACAAATTCAAGACCAAAGGTTCACAAAGGTTATTACGCACGATGTGGATGGTGCCTCTACCGGAGGAAAGTCTCTACACCACGTGCTGCTGAAAATCAGAAGGATGTATTTTTCGCTGCTCTTCCATGGTTTTTCTAAGCAGCTGCTCCTGGCCAGTGTCCAAAATACAATACTGACCTCAATATTGGATATCTCACCTGATATATATGGATGTTTTTACTGATCAATTACAAAATAAGTATTAACCATCAATGCTATGCACTATGAAAAAAGTAAATAATATATGAAGAGGTGTTGTATGAATTATTAACGATAGAGACAGGAAAATGTACACTACAATTACACAAAAGCTTGACCAGGAAATCAGCAAAACATTTTGGTCACTCAGCTCCAAGAAAGAATTTAAACTAGAATAGCTTCAGAAAAGGGCTACTGAAGTTATCCAGACAATGAAAACTTTACTTCCCGGAAGACTAAAAGACAAGTGCTTTACATCAAAGAAAAGAATGCCAGAAGAGAATACAATTTGTATGCATAAACAAAAAGGTAAACACTAAAGAAAGTGTCACTTTCACTAAAGGAGACACTAGCAGCAGAAGAAATGGGTATAAAGTGGCCATGACTAGATTTCAAACTGGAAAATAAAACAAAAGTTTCTAACATCGTAATAGTGATGGATATTGTTCCTGTAGAAGGCAGAGTAGAAGGGAAGGCAAAGGTACAGCTGCTAAGTGTATAGAAGGCATGATAATACATGATTGCCTAAAAGAGCTAGAATTTGGTTTGATGATGCAGAATATCCTTCTCTGGTACTATCTTTGCAAACTTATGGATGTCTTAGTGACCATTTTATTGGTGGGATTAATTTTCAAGTCTTTCTCTTGAGACTTCATTTTTCCATGTTTCTGTTTAGACACTTCGGATTCGTTTTAGCAATTCCATATTTACTTTTTTTAATAAAAGACCTTTATTCCATATTGATCTATTACTTCTCCAGTGAAGAACTGGTATATTACATCTCCTTTTCTTCTCTAAATCTTCTCAACTGCAAGGAATTGGGGTCTATCTTTGTCCAACTGAAAGCTCAGACAGTAATTTTATAATCTTTTATCTCAAAGCTTCTACGTTTAAAACTTAAAGCAATTTTTCATTATTTCAATTCATTCTGTGCTAATTATTTTCTCCACACTATTTTCTTCATTGTTCCTCTTTGTTTCTCAAGATGCTACCTTCTCCTGTGACTTTGCAACTCTAAACTGGCTCAGAAATATTTAGATGCCTGTATCTCCCTTTAATTGTCACGATGTTAATTGGAGTCCAAATGTACACTTGATCTAGAAAACATTTAAATTCAGGTGTAATGAAAAATTCTAAATCTCTAGCACATAATTTTGAAATGAGAAAATTTCACAAAGTCAGCATTGCTCTACAGACATTTACTGTCCAGATTTTATCTAATTTCTTTTTCAGAGAAAAGCACCCAGCATTATTTTGGCTTTTTATGCATATTTAAAGATCCTAGAACTCAGCATTTTTTAAAAATCATTACTTTAGAAGATTACAATACATATGAAAAGGCTGCATGATATTACTAAACATTTAATTGCTTTTCATTTTCTCGTAGCAAAATGTATCAGAAGACCTATTTCATAGACATGTCTTTGCAGATTAATTCACATTAGCACATTCTCAGATCTAGCTTGGTGTTTGGGATTTCAGTTGAGTTCTCTTTAAGGTATATACATACATCTCAAATCAGATCAAAGCCTATAATTCCAAAGGTTAACATTAAATTGTACTGTGTAAGAATAGCAATCCAGCTGCCATTAATTCTGCTTTATAAACAGCTGGGGTGGAACAATTTAAGCTAGTGAGCAAACGGAATTGTAGAGAAAAGGGAAAAAAACATATAATTATACAACAAAAAACAAATATGGGAACCACGCAGCTTTGCCAACATTGTCTTTGCATCTAAAATATCTGCCTTTCAGTTAGTTCACCATCCAGTTACCAACACAAAAAACTGCAATTCTTGGATTTGAAGCAAATTACAAATTTTCACAAAAAAAACCTATTCCATTTTTAACTTGAACAGCATATCTTTTTCAGTAATACTTGCTTTGGAAACAAAGACAACTCTGAAGTAGTTACAGTTAAACTTCTGATCAAAACAGAGTAACAATAATAGTAACCCAGAAAATATATTAGCAAGGAAAGATGCATTAACGAAACCCACAGCGTTGCTTACCTGTCTTCTCTCTTCTACATTTTTACAGTATTTTCAGTACCTTAAGTCATGAAGGCTACAAAGCTGTTGATATGTTTTTTGGTTTAAAAATAAAAAAAAGTATTTGTAATACTATTGTCCAGTGAGTCTCAATGAGATTTTCTATTTTTTCTTCCTCTAAGATCTACAAATAGGATCCGTTTACAAATTCACAATCTTCACGAGCACAAGCAATAATGTGGTCAAGATAGAAGTCTTACAACAAATGTGAAGCAGAAAAGGGTTTCTAAAAATCAATACCCAAAATTTTAAAAGGCTTTTTAATTACTTTTTAATAGATTTGTCATATTCACTTGGAATAAACCTAGTACCTAAATACTAATTATTAAGCTCAGGTTGTAAAACGTCTTGTAATCTTAAATGTTATACTTACCTCCATAATATTTGAACAGACTTTCTTTTTAAAAAAAAAAAAAGAATGGTGAGAGGTCAATGCCTAGGATTCTGTCCTCATAGAGAGGAAACTCAAAGACTAAACTGACTGTTACGAAGCTTTCCAATGGAAAAAGGAGTATTTTCCCAGTAAAACTTAATTTAAAACAGTAATGGGTAGACATATTTTTGGCCAGGCGCTAGCCTGAAAACAGAGTGAGGGTTGAACAAAATCAAATGTATTAAATTAATTTAGTCTAGAGGGAAAGGAATGCTTCCCTGTTCAGCAATTTCTCAAGTCCCTTGCCAATCCTAACATCCCCTGATGTTTTCATATTGCTTATGGTGCTTTTCTTTTGCATAACCCGAAATCATGCAAAAGAGTGAGGAGGTAAGTGACTGGAACCTAGTGGGAGGCTGAAGAAGGTGGAAATAACAAGGCAACAGCAAAGTTAGTACAGTGCAAAAGGAGTAACAAACAAAAAAGTAGGAATTGTTCTGTTGCCACTGAAACCATAACCAGCCTCTTCATCTGCTAGTCTCTGAGAGCTCATTAGACCACACACCTCTACCCAGTATCAGTCTTGTAGCAATTCAGAAGCTTCTTGCTGCCAGAAATCATCCTTAGTCATTCTGAGATTCAAAGCCACCTTCCATGATCTTCCTCTTCAGCGAATTTCAGCAACATCATCAGGCCTCCCACTAGTCAAGGAGACCCCCAAAAAAAGAGACCACAAAGAGACCAAAAAAGTTTTATAAGATGCTTCAATAGAAATCCGTTCACATGAAACTTTTAAGAAACACAGGAAACATGAAGTTCAGTACAGGAAATAATTTTAGAGGTACATAGGGCCAGAGGTACCTTCCAGTAAGTCTCAGTCAGAAGAGGTGGAATAGAACCAAAATTTCCCTGATTTGGTTCTCATCTTTCCACGTACAACAACCACTTTAAAAGCCAAAGATTAAAAAAACAAAAAAAATACAGCAATGGTGAAAGTATGAGTTCAGTAATTTAGGGCTAAATTCCTTACAACATTTTAAAGCAAAACAAAAAAACTCATGCTATCCAGTAACATTTAATCAAATTAGGTGTTTTTAATTTTTTTCAACTATTCACACTTACGTTGAATTTTAAAATGCTTTGTACCAGTGTGAAGAATATTAATATTTCAAAAGTGGTTTTGCCAATTATTACAACATTAACCACAATTCTAATTTGTGAGCTGAAAACATCATCATTAAAGGGAGTACAACACGAAAGGGAAAACAAAGCTCAGAAAACATGTTTACTTTCTTGTAACCTGAAGTCTGAAACACCATACCTATTCCTACCCACAAGAAACACTTCCCAGGTCCAGTTCTGAAAGTGCAATTTTAAATAGATATGTTCACTAGAGCTTTCTCACATCTACTCTTGTGCTCCGTACAATTCACAAATGTTTTATCAGTGCAGCTATAAAATCAGGGAAGAGTTTATGCCCCTCTTACCCCCCACTAGCACTGTACAGTACAGCACATTTTCCTGTATCACACGCTGTGATCATCACTGTTTAGCTGCACAGCAGTTCTGCTCGATCAGAATTGCATCCAGGAACTGACGTCCTTTCCCCAGTGTGTAATGAAAGCTCCAAGGAAGATGGTACATAATATGGATGTGCAGAGACCATCACAAAAACACTCTAGTGTTGGGAACCTTTTCTGCCTCTAGTGGCTTCTGCACATTCCCACTTGTAGGATATATTACCCTTCAGTGTTAATGTAAAAGGCAAAAAAAACCCACCTTAATTAAAAAGCAGTTTAATAACTGCTCTGCCAAATGAAGCATTAGACTCAGCCACTCGGTTGTAAAAATATGAATGTAATCCCACGTGGCCACTTCATACACTTTATTCCATGACTGGAATGTGTCGGGGCATGCTGTGTAAAATCAGTCCTTACCACTTAAAAAGGTCACAGGAAGCTGAGGACGTATAGTTTTCTAGAACACAGCATCTAACCCATCTGAATAATGTTTTGGAATAGACAGTCTTACCTCTTCTCTTCACACAAAGCCAAAAGAGAGTCTGAATTTCTGAACATCATTCTCTTATGAAAGCGAATTAGTGCTCTAATATGCAAAAACATAGATTTTTCCCTATTTCTGCAGTACCTAAAGAAGTACAGAGGTACATTCATCAAGAACGACATCCCCTGACTATTTTCATTAAAGATTTAAGATGAGAACATAGTACTACTTCATCTTTATGGATTACTCTAAGTAACAGCAAGGGCTTGCAACTCACACTTGCAAATGATTTCAAGACTTTCATGAAGTTTTCTCATCAGTTTCAATAGCCTTCAATAATACCGACAAACAAAATTAAAATGTAAAAGAGGTTCTGTAGTCTTAATGAGACTAAATGCTAAAGCCATGTAGGAACATTTTAAATGTGTCTTGCAAACAAATTTGCTATTAATCAAAGAAGAGAATACCTGTTTTATTAGTAAATAGACTTAAAAGGGAAGATTAATTGAGATATTTAGTGTTGGAACACATATTCTGGTATATGCTGATCTGAATGATACAGTAGGTGAAATAGTATTACCATTTACCCACATACAGAACACCTTTCATCTTAAAGTACAAAATCTTCTGTGAGACTTTTATTAGTATATTCTTGACTTCCATGAAATAAATGTTTCAAACATTTCAAAAGTATTTTTTTTTTTAGTTTTAATCTCTGGGAAAAAAAATATCTAAGCCGTATTACTATCATGGACAACACTACAGACACAAACTTGTTGCAGAGACTTTAAGGAATTTCAACAGCATCCCAGGCAGTTGGTCCTGTTCCCAAAGAGCACTTGGGACCAACATCCATAATGCACCTGCACCAGGTGCTGCCTATAAAGAGGCCCTTTCCTTGGTCCATCAGCAAAGAGATCATGAAGCAAGTTGTCTTCAGGGTAGCAGACAGAATTGATTGTTAGGTGGCTTGCATGGGCAATGTTTACAAATTAAGTGTTTCTGTTTGGATAATTTGCTTGTTTTTTGAAAAGTGTGAATCACCTTGTATTTAAGGTCACTTGAAATGTAATACATTATTGTGGGTCTGGAAAATATTGCTGCCTGTAGCAGTCACTTCACCTTAAAAATACACTCCTGTATAACTATTATATATACTAGTTTAATTTTGTTATTTTCAGCACAAAATGCGTACAAAAGAACATATATGAAAACTGTTGGCTTCACAGTGCAAGAAAAGCAATAAAAATAATTTCACTTTCCACAACAAAATCAAAATGTTCTTAAATTCTGCATTCTAATCCCCAAAAAGTCTATGCCGAGTGTCTCACCAATGCAAAGATTTTGTTTATAAGTGTGAAACAACTAATGAATCTCTACTGTCATCCACCTGAGCAGCAGCTGGATATTTTTAATCAGGTGAAAATAATATTTTTTCAAAAACAGATTTGGATAGCATGATGGACACTTGAATCAATCATATAAGCAATGCTTCCTCATGGAAGGACAATGCTTCTTGAAGCCTAATTTGGAGTATAAGGTTCTATCTTTCCCTGGAGTCAGCAAATGTTTTAGATACGGCTCTGCCACTAACTCCTTTAGTGTAAGACCAATGACTTCCACTTTACTAGAATCCCACTTATCAACAACAGACTCCCATGAGATTAGTTCCCTCAACAGCAAAACGTGTATGTGACAAAGGGAACGGTATGTAATTATGTTGGATACCCCCCCACAGTTTTGTTTTTTTTTTTTTAAATCTTCTCGCTTTGGTTTATAGAAGCCTAATAGTAGACAAAACAAGTAGATGAAGCAGTAATTTGGAATAAAATTTGAATTACAGCTTACTGCCAGAGTGTTAGATTTGTGACCTAATAGTGGACACTATAATCACCACTAACAACTATCCTTTGATGTAGGTTTAACGCTACTTGTACCGAGAGGTTTGCTGGAGTGACTTTTTATAATAAAATTGTCTTATTCAGTTAAAGTTAAAAGTGTACAACACAAGTTTTTGACTAATGATTAGACTACATCTCTATAAAAATAGATATCACTAACATTTGCAAGCCAGCCTTCTATACAAAAAGGAACCAGACTGAAGATCCAGACTGTTTCCATTCTTTTGCTGCTGGAGGTCCGAAGGAACTGAAGTTTCTAGAATGTCATGTCTCCTTTTATTGCAATGCCACTGCAACATTTGGAAACAATGAAGAGACAAGAAGAAATGTGAGAAAGCTCTAACAGACAACACTTCCAGCAGAAGTACAATTCCAGAGCTGCACTCAATTAAACAGGAATATGCAAAGCCTCTGCAAAGGAGAAAGAACCATATTATTTTCTTCATCTGAAATTTTGTAAATTATATAATATGTGTTTAAATTTTAGTATGCAAATATCATGGTGTAATAATACCATAGGCTGTTGGGTTTGGGGTTTTTTTTGTTTTTTAGGAACCAGTATGAACATATTCTTACCTTTTTATCTTCTTTAGACTTCCTAATACTGTGCGGAGGGCCAAATTTGTTCTGCATGCAAAACATCTTCTTAGACCATTCATTTTTATGAGATTTTAACTGTGGCTGACCAAAGCTGCCATCGACTCTGTATCTGTCAGCTGGAATCTTATTCATTGGCGGGGGAAGAGTTCCACAGTTAACACTTGACCAGCCATCCGTAGAATCAGTGTACGACTCCTGGTCGCTAGCATTTCCATGCTGCCATTCTTGTAAAACATGCACAGGCAACCATCTTTGATTGCCTATGCCTGCAGCGTTTTTCTTTGATGGGGGTACTGAATTTCGGGAGGAAACCAGTGGAACTTCAATGCGAGCAGAAGGACTTAAGTGTTTGCTAACATTTTGGGTCTTATCATTCTGAATTACTTCTAAAGGAATGTTTCCTTCTTGTTCATGACAGAAGCCATTCCAATGGGAAGCAGGCTGATTTTGTCCCCTTCCTACTGGATTTTCCCATATGCTGTTAGGAACGTGTTTAGTCGGATTGCTCCCTAAATCAACCACCAGAACTCTATTATTCTTTTCCTCTTGGTTAAAATTTCCAATTCCACTATCACTGTTACTGCTTGTACTATTATTCTGATGTGCATCTACATCACCATCAAGAAAAGCCCTCGCACGCATTCCCTCAATCAATTCCCCCATATCCCTATACAGGACAGAAATAAACTGAAGAACAGGTAGAGATGATGTTGGAAACTCTAGACAGCCATTTGTGTCTGGATCTGCCGTACATTCCAGTCCAAAACGTCTTGCTACGCCCTGGTGAATTTTATGATGAAATAATTCAGGATCCACCATGAAAACATGGCAAGATGTCCTCAGAACCCCTTCATCTTCCTGAGCCAAGCTTGCATCATCATTTGTCTGCATTGTAACTAGTCCAAAGAACCTCCTATCATCCGGGCAAACAGCACTGAATGCCAGTTTCTCTGCAGGATATTCTGCCACTACACCTGATTTGTCACTGCAGAGCTGAATACAGTCATGCATTATCTTCATCATCACTAGTGAATGGATTTTTTGTTCTGCTCGTAGACGTCTCATGCATCCACGAATAGCCTGCAAACTCTCATTTTCCAAATTTGAGGTTGTTGAAGGAAGTTCAATTGAGCCTAAGTAACCTACAATCATGGCAACATTTAAAATGCTTGCATCTAATGCAAAGTCTTCTGCGCTCTCCAGTCCAATTCTAAAAACCGAATCATCATTCAGGACTTTGGATATTTCTTCCTTTGACAGTAGGTTTGGATTGCTTACACTTTCATTTCCAGTTTCAAATTTAACAGCAGCAGAATCTGAAAACGATCTTTGCTTTGGTACAGAATTATCTGAGCTACCAGCACAAAGAGTAGGGTTCTCAAAGATCATGTTGAAAATGCCACCAGACTGCATTTCTTCAACAACTTTCTCTGCTCTGTTTATACCCAGAGCTTTAGAGTCAGGTTTGGGTTTCAGCCACCCCTTTCCATCATAAAAACCAACTTCTTCATCACTTGAACATGAATCTATATGACTAATCCCTTCAGCAATGACCATGTGCAGGACTCCAGAACATTTTCCTATAAGTTTCACTACATCTTCATGTGAGGCTTTTTTCACATTGATTTCATTAACTGCAAATATCTGATCTCCTGCCTTCAGTCCAACATAATCTGCAGGGCTTCCTTTCATAACACAGCTAAGAACACAAGGAGCTTGTCCAGAAAGGGTAAACCCATAACCTGCTCTTCCTCTAGCAACTTCCACGCTTCTTATCCGAGGAGGAGCATGCATGTTAAGCCGACGTTTGACCGTTTCCCCTGGTCTATACATTTTGAGGTTTTTTCCTAAACTAGGAAAAAACTTTTAATTAGTCCAGTTTTTTGTCATGTTTCACAGTATCACTCCATCTGATGAAGCTCTAAAGAAAGGGAAAAAGAAAAAAAAAAAAAAAGACATTTAATTCTCAGTCATATTTCAGGATTTTAGTACCCAGTATTCCCTTTACTGTTCAGAAATATTGCTAGTGAACTCTACAATAAGCTATAGCTAGAGAATGAACACAGCTCTCAAAACAATTTGAAAAGAGCACGTACCACAGTCTTAATTTTACTGATGAGAAAGCAGTAGCAAATACAAATAAAGTGGCTGTACAAAATGGCAAAGTAACTGAAAGGCAAAGCTAAGAACAGACTCTAAGTCTTCTAACATACAGCCAGTGTTTTTATACTACAGCATGTTACATCTTCCCCAACTCCACCATGTTACCTACTATTCAGTTAACTTCTGGCTTACTGCACCACTGCAATACCACACATTTCACAGCACAGTGAAAATCCTGGATGAAGCTCATCTATCCTTTCCCAGCCACATAAAAATTAGAGCTTAAGTGTATCTACTCAGCTATAGCCCACCCCCCTTTATATTCAATGTACAGAAACAGGTACCAAATATACCCATATAGAGCAGGTTAGATAAATTACCCCTAGAGTAGCATGTATCTCTCCACTGACTGACTGTAAAGGCAGCTTAAAATAAGTATCTCAAACTTCAACTTTCACACCTACATTTCAGTTACATATGCAACAACAAATGGACATTGTCATGTATTAGACCAAAGGGATCCAAAATCAGATTTACTCTGTTACACCAATCAATTAATCTACTCAAAAATAACTTGTCAGAAAGCAAACACAATCAAAAATGCATTTCAGTCAGTCATTCCAACATCCATGTGTTTTAGTTTAGATAAAAACTTCCAAAAAAGAGGAAAAAAGAAGGAACTCTATGTGCTGCCAGTATTAATCTAGTCATGACTTACAATTAAAATAAAGCAGCTTTATATGAACAGCAAGAAGTAGCAGATTTCAGTACATTTTGGTGCTGACACTGAAGTCTGGATGTCTCGTTCTAATGATACTCAGGTAAATTCCATTGGTTTAGAGAGGTTTCCTCCACTAAGCAGGTTCAAATGCATAAAAATGTTTTAACGCAAACAATAGACATGACAACTTGTTCAGCTTTGAAACTATCCCCTTGTTGCATATGAACTCTTACTTCCACAGGTCTGGAGGATGACTGACTGAAATAACTGGAGAACTACAGCTACATAAAATTGCAATAAACTCGATGCAGCAAGTGAGAACTAATCTGAAAATAATTTCTTCTTGAGCTGTTCCACAAGCTTATTCATAACTCAGTCACATTGTAACATACTTAAAAGTGTATAAGGTACTTGAAATCAAGTATCTTGTATATGTGGGCAAAACGCTGGCAACATTTTAGATAGATACACATTAAATATATATATATATATATATATATATATATATAAACACACACGCAGAGACACACACTTGTTTATTGTATCTAAAGTGTTAAATTAGTGGACTCCAACCCACTACTTGCATGGAAGAAAAATGACCAAGAAATCCTTCTGACATCGCTCTCAGCTACAGAAATAACAAAAAAAAAAAAAAAAAAACAACAAAACCACACTCAAAATGTGATGCAGCCCACAGCACATTACTTTCACAGTATTTCTGCCTGGGATAGAACAAACAGAAGAGCCATGACTTCAAAAGTTCCACCAAAAAAACAAAAACAAATCCTAAAATACAATTTAGGATAAATGTCTTAACTACTTAACTACATATGAGCTGTCTGATTACCAAATTTAAAAAAAAAAACCACATTGTTGTTTCTTGAATATTCTGCTAAATACTCAACTACAGGATGCGATTCCCTTAGGACCCTTCCAAACCCTGAATAGGACAGCCTTCAAGATACTACAGAAGACATTCACTTGGCTTTACCTGTGGGTTTTAGTTTGCATTTTTTTGAACAAAGGGACATCAGGTTTTTATGTCTCCATGGTGCAGCTGTGACTGTTCAATATAGTATGCTTTTTGCAAATTGTTTTAATATAGCAATTATCTAGCTTCAATAACAACAGTTCCTCTATAATTTGAGAAAATAACTTAGCTGTAAAAAGTTATGAAACTTCACACTTAACCTTTGAAGGGAAATCATAACATAAGAAATGCTTTGCAAACATTTAACCAAACTCACATGTTGCTGTAAAAGACCCCTGTCAACTTGCATCCAGTCTCATACCTTAAGCATAGACTGACCTTTTCCTGATGAAGCTAAACTTGTGAACCAAGAGATCACTGTGCATTCAGCTCTCTCTAATTAGGTCTGGTAGTTTCTGAGGATAATCATTAAACATTTCAAGATATAGTTCTTCAACCAAAAAGACACACTAACAAATGCCCAACAGTAAATAAAAACCTGCTATCTGGGAGCATGAATATATATATATGTTTTAATTTGCCTTACAGTGAATATTTCTGTTCCCAATTGTCTGGAGAATAGCCTAATGTGTCCCTTGGTTACCCTCCAAAACTCTGCTGCTAACCTGGTCAACATAAAGCACTATAGTATCTGGCAACTAAAAGTGTGCTATTAGCTTGCAAGAGGAAAAGAAAGAATCCAGAGAGTCTTAGATTATCAACAATCTGATCAAAAAATATAATAAAAAGCAGTCATTACAAAAAAATTAAGATTGAATATTGTAACGTTGAAATGGCTGATAAGAAAAAAAATACATTTTTCCAACTATCTTTCTAATCTATAAAAAAATACCCTAAATGCAACTATAAAAAACACACAATGAAAGTGTAGTTAGGCTGCTCTTGGGAGGAAGCAAACCCCAGCGCTGTCTTACCTCATGATTCCATACTTGCTATGAGAGGATTCCTTTTAACTCTATTCACAAGTTAATTTACCTGTCTGTCTTCCTTACCTATGCCCCTTACACATCAAGCAATTATTCCAGATGATAATCACTGATAAGGGAACGTCATTCCATTATAAAAACAAAACAGCAGGCTGCTAATACATTACTTTCCTCTAATGATGAAGTTCCAGACGTGTAAAGACTTCCAGCTATTAATTTATTTGTGTAATTTTGTGAGTGTAAAGTTAGGAAGTAATTCAACATTAAAGGGTTTTTTGCTGTTAATGTATATATACACTAAAAAACAAACAAACAAACAAAAAACACCTGAGTTACATCACTGGAAAAGCCATCTCTTCCCCCCCTCAGCAGCTGAATATTATTGTGCATTTTTTGTGCCAATTACACCCATGACAAATAACAGCTCACTAAATTTATTGAGGAAACTTCAAAACAAAGGACAAATGTAGCTCTTCTGCAAGAACCCTCAGCATTCAAATCTGTTTCACTGCAACAATGGCATAACAGGCAAATGGAAAAATTACAAAATAGTGTTTCTCTTAACCAGAGAGATTCCAACAGATTATTTGAGTTACAAACTGTTAACAAACGAGTTCAAAACTAAATTATCAAATTATCTAATTGCCTAAGTTTTCTTTCAATTTCTTTGCAGATTTGAAACCTGGAGCTAAAGAGATAGGGCCCAAAAAGGGCACAAACTTCCACAGTTTCAAAGTAATCATATGTCTGAATATCCTTTTCCTGGAATAGATTACAAAATGTGCAGTGCATCCAGTGAAACAAAGAAATCATTTAAGTTGCACTGATATAAAGCTTTGCAGGTGTCTGCATGTTTACTAAAACATGAAATTGTTAGTGAAACATACAACCTGTGTTAATTGTCATGAGTAACCAAAGATAAAATGATTTGAGCTGCTTATTTTCAATACAAATGAAATACCGAGTCCTACTGAGCCTACCAACAATATACTACCGTAATTACGTCTAAGAATTATAGCACTGAATTTTATTAATTTGATAGCATAACTACATTCAGCCATATACAGTAGGTCAGAAAAACTGTTACACCACAATACTACACATGGCCAAGCTTACTTTGACTTTCTGCTATTGCTAAGTATGATAAAGTAAGTCTTAAAGAAAAAAGCCTGTACAATACCAAAGCACATTAGTGGGTATTAGTCAGGATACGTGCATGTTATAGAAGAAAACAGGCCTATAAAAGCAGAATAATTTGTAATACACGGTCACTAAATCTTAAGCAAATAATACAGTTTTGTGACATTTCAAGATACTTATTAAAAGCACTGAAAATAAAGAATTCCTACTATCATTTGAAAAACACTGCTAATATAAAATTACCACTGTGATCTCGGAAAGTTCATCAAAATTTGTACCCACACAGCTTAGTAATATGACACAGAACAAATAGAGTTTAATAACTACAAAATATTTCACAGGACATTTCAGACAGAAACACTAACATACACAAAATAAAGAGTTGTTGAAATATGTAAAATAACATAATTTGCCCAAATACATCAGCTTTGTCACAGAAGTGCAAAACAAAAATAAACATTTGAGGTTTCTGCCAGCATACATTCTGGTCTACCATTTCAATCAATTATTTTGGGGGTATAAAACACCCAAAATACCAGTTCCAGTTGAACTGTACTTTATCCCACAAACACTGCATTTCTTTATGTAATGTTTTTACATATCCGTGCTGGTTTTTCATGTCATTTTCAAACACTCTACTACAGAGAAAATAATACTTATTTGCTTACTTTCAAGGGAGAGAGGTGGTTTGTTTCCTGCTTCTGCTCTTGTTAACTCATAGCAACAAAAAGAGCAAACAGAAACAGGAGGCATACTCCTGTTATAGTCTATGTTAGACTACAACCGTAACAGTTACAGAGGGCAGCGAGGGAGCACGTGAAGTTTAAGACTACATTACTGACCACCAGTTCATTTGGAAAAGCCTTTGGAAACGAGCTGATACTCAGCTCTACAATATCCATGTTAATGTGCTTTTTTTTTTTTTTTTTAAAGCAGAGAACTGGTTGGCTTCATTTTGTTTTTCAATAGCGAGACTGTAAGGGGACCGAGCGTGCAAAGTGGAAGCACATAGAGGAGAGAGACTGATTGCAAAAGACTCATCAGCATGGGTGCCACTCATTAAGGCAGAACTGACTTTTGCAAATGATGCCACTACAAAGATCAAATGAAGTTATAAAATTTGAATTCCACTCACTATTCAAATGCGGTACATGTTTCTAGACAAGTTACACAAGAAATATAACAGCACAACCTGTAGAAGACAGCTACCAGTTGTTTCAGAACTCGGGTGGGACAATATTGTAATAAAAAATTTTATCAGCATTTCGCAATTGGCAAAACATACCATTATGTTTCATGTACAAGCAGCAACTGCTTTGCCAGAAAACAATTAGGCGTACCTAGCACCATCATTCAAAAATACTGACTTTAATTAGTAACAGCAGGCTAAAAAATAGTTGTTAATAAAAACTCTTCTCACACCGAAGCCAATGTACAAAGTGTAAAGAACACAAACAGGACATTTGCTGTTTTGTGTGACAAGACTTATGCAACTCAGGACAAAGTTTTCTAAAGCTACTGTATAAACAGTCATGTGTTTACAATTCAGATTAATTTATTTGCTGTATTTAAGAAGGTGAAAAGGTTTTGTTGGTAGTTAGGTATTTTTTTCCCCCCTTCTTTTCTTGCAAATACGTTCCAAAGCCGTTGGGACGCCGCGAGAAAGGGCAGCACTCCAGAGCGAAGCAGCGATACGCGAGATCTGCTCAGGAATAAAAGCGGTCGGGAAAAGGCTTGGGATGGTTTGCACTCCCGGGCGCTTCCAGGCAAAGGCGAGAGCCGGGAGGGGCGCGTCTGGCTCCCGCTGCAAAAAAGCCGCTCTAAAAGTTACGCTGCCGGCTTCTTGGGCGGGACAGGGGACCCAGCGGCAGCCCCCCTCCCGGGGAGGGCTCCGGTACCTGGGGGCGTCCGGCGGGGGGCGATCCGGCAGGCCGCGGGGCCGAGGGGCGGGCGGCGGGGTCAGCGCCGGCGCTCCCCGCCTGGAGCAACGGTCCGCGGGGTTCCGCGTCAGCCGCCCCGCGGGGCAGCCGCTCCCCGGGAGGGTGGAGCTGCGGGGAGGCACCTGAGCCCGCGGGGACGGTTTGAAAAATCAAGCGGTAAACGGAGGGGAGGGCAAGGCGAACCCGCCGCCCCCCCGCCCCTCAGCGCCGCCGGCCGGGGCTGCCCTCCCCCTCGGCTCCCTCCGCCGCGCTCCGCGCCGCTCCCCTCCCCCGCTCGGCCCCCCTCACGCCGCCCCTCTGCTGCCCCCTCCTCCCACCACACCCCGAGCGGGGTCCCGGGCCGGCGCTCGGCGGCGAGGGCTGGGGGAGAGCCGGGCGGGCGCTCCGCGGCTCGGACCCACTCACCTCCGTCCCCCGGGGCTCCGGCTACTCTGCTGAGGCACCAGCTCCCCCGGTCACCGAGGAGACGGGCGCCGGGCTCCGCCACCCAGCGCTTCGGCCACTGGCTGCGAGGAGCTGTCAGTCACCGCACTCACCCGGCAGGGGTGGCGGTCGGGTTCCCGGACAGAGAAAGGGGAGAGACAATACCCAGCGCCGAAGAACTACAGCTCCCGGCCTGCCCTGCGAGCGGCCCGCTCCCTGCGGCCGTGGGGAGCGGGCCGCGCGGGGCATGCCGGGCCTCGTAGTTCTTGCTTCTCCCCCAGCCGCCTCGCCGGGGCGCGGTGGGCAGCGGGCGCCCCGCCCCCTGGCTCCGGCGGGCGGGGGAGCGCGCAGGCGCGCGTGGCCGGCGCCCGTTCGAACGCGGCTTGGCGGGCGCCCGCTGAGGGGGCGCGAGGGAGGAGCGGCCTCGCGGCCGAAAGCGGGGCGAGGGGAGGAATTAAATGATCAATATCGCACAGCAGCGGGGGCTTGTTCGGTCCTCTCGGAGTCGGGAGAACAAAGCGGAGCCGGTCCTCGTCTGAGGACGTAAAGAAACAGCGCTGCGAAGTGAGCTGGCAGGGGAGAGAGCCGTTAGAACAGGCTGCGGCTCTGAAGCGGTGCTGAGGGGAAGGGGCAGGCTGGTCAGGGAGGAGAGGCCGGGGGGCGTTCAGAGGTGCAGAGGTATGCTGTGGCTTTGAAGCCCAGGAATCCTAGAATCATAGAATGGCTTGGGCTGGAAGGGACCTTAAAGATATCTAACTCCAGCCCCCCTGCCATGGGCAGGGATGCCACCCACTACACCAGGTTACTCAGGGCCCTGTCCAGCCTGGCCTTGAGCACTGCCAGGGACGGGGCGTCCACAGCCTCTCTGGGCAACCTGTTCCAGTGCCTCACCACCCTCTGAGTAAAGCATTTTTTCCTAATATCTAATCTAAATTTCCCCTCTTTCAGTTTGAAACCATTCCCCCTTGTCCTATCGCTATCTGCCCTTATAAAGAGTCTCTTTATAGAAGAAAGTGAGACAGGCCTTACAAGGTAAAGGTGAAAGTGGGAGGGAGCAGGGTTCAAACATTAAGCCATCCGATGAGGGTGAGGAGGTAGGTGAGGCATTTCATAGTAATTAAGCATCCAAAGGGCAGGAGTATGTGGTAAAGGGGAAGTTTTGCCACCCAGATGGAGCAGGGCGCAGGCAACAAGTTTTCAAAATACATTGGGGACAGCTATTTCAAAAGGGCAACACTAGAAAACCTTATTTTAAATAGGAGAAATAGGAAGAAGGGAAGATGGTACACATAAAAATAAACATCAATTAAGAGATTCCCAAGGAATATAAGGTTCAGAACAAGGGAAGAATTAAACAAACGTATTTGACTTCCTGCAGAACCCAAAAAGATTTTGTGATCTTTGCAGAAGGTTGTAATCTTTAATTGTGAACAAGGAATGGCAGAAATCCGTTTTACATAGGGGATTTCTTTATTTCAGTCTATCTATGCACTAGAACCTGAAATGGAACCGAACCTACCAGTCACAAGGTGAAGGGCAATGCTTACCTTTTCTTTAAGTTTTTTTCAATCTCCAGAGCAGGATCTATATCCCACATCTCACTGCTGCTCTTAGGTCTGTAAGAAAACTTCTAAATTTTAAAAATGTGGCTTGATGGTTTAACTTCAGTAATTTGTTTAATTTTTATCCAGTCCACGAAATTTTTTCTTAATCTCTCCTTTACTTTCTGAAATGCTTACAGTATTCTGGAGTCTTCAGGAAAACCAAAAACACAGGCCAAAAGAAGCAGCTCTTTGGAAAAACAGAGGATCCTGCTCCTCCACTCCTACCTCCGCCTTCTCTGTCTGCTGGGTGTTTTTCTGTCACTCCATCCCAAGGAGATTTCTACCAACATGAAACATTTTAGATCGAGTTAAATCCCAGTGTTGTTACCTGTCTCACCAGGTTTTATGGGAAAAGCTTCTGAAGGAGAAAATAACTGAATAAAATAAGCATTATTTCTTTTCCTCATCCTCACAGAAGGCATCTTGGCAGATCAGTGTAAAATTACAAGATGACAGACTTCCTAACTTCTCCAGGCGTACTGTATCCTATAAAAGTAATTATTGATCCTTTAGGGAGGATAAAAATTCAAAACATGAAAAAGAAAATTAACTGATTGATCTTAAACCTCACATGATTGATTCTTTCAGGTGTGGTACAATAATTTTAAAAAGTACTCCGGAGATCTAAATTTGCCCAAACAAGCTTAAGTTCTTTACCCCTTTGACTGGGGAGATGTCACAGGGACAAGAATTGTGTTCTACAAAAAAAAAAAAAGGTGTTTTGGGTGGCCATCCCTTAATATCCCAATTATTTCCAGCTTCCATATGAGGTTATGAGGACTACACGTCTTTTGCCACTATTTCTGTTGCCCGTGCTACCTCAGCAGGTCTAGCGTTGACTTGCACTGCCTCCTTGCCTACAGAAGGGAAGGTCGGTCAACCATGTATTTCAAACAGTCTGACCTTGTAAACAGCTGTAACAGAAGAAAATCTCTCTAAAAGTGACAAGTAGAGTACAGGGGAATTGTAACTATTCCACAGAGGTATCTGCAGGTCTCCCACTGAGCCGTTATCAAGTTAATACAAAGAAATTCTGCTTTATTTTGTTTCAAAGAGGAGGGATGCTAGGAAGTGGCATCAGCATCTACTGACTATAAAATAATGACTCCGTGGCAGTGTCAGGTTACCTCTTCCACAGATACCGAACCTGTCCTATTTGTGATAGCCAACAGAACTGATAGGACTTTTGTAATAGCGCGGGAGAACGTAATTATTCCGACGTCACAGAAGGCTTCACTGTAGTAGAGCAGAATTTCATACATGAGTATTGCTCAGCGAGGAAGAAGGGAACGCCCAGACTGACATGGAAACAGGTGTGCTCACACAGCCCGCTTCCAGTCAGAAATATCCAACTCATCGTGAATGAATTTAGTGCTTTTCTTCAGCACTTTTGGAAATGGTGATTGAGACTTTCTGTTAGAATCTGGGACAAGGTGTTTAATGGCCCCTCAAAAATCCACACGAGGTCTCAGCCGTAACTTCTCTTACTATTTTCACCGCTGTTGGAGACAATAAAGGAAGAAAGGGTGTGAAACAAAGTGATGAGGATTTGTGGCTTTTGGGCTGTAAAAGCTTTGGCTTATAAGCCTAAGTAGCTTAATGTTGGCTGTGCAGACATCTCAATCACACCGAGGGTAGCTGTCACAAAACAGCTTGTCAGATTTGATCTGGAGAGGTTTACAACGCATACTGTAATGAAGTGTGATTATTGCTGTCACAAACGTCAGATGAGAAGTCAGAAAATAAACTTAGGCCAGCATCTGATGCAAAGTCTATGGTTTTAATTACTGTTGTTTAATTACCTTAGTTAAAGGAATGAAAGTGTTGGTTGCTCCAAAAAGGTTTTATTTTAGACATACAGAAATATCCTCACATAAATGTCAATTTTCCCATCTCATGTTTTCAACATGTTCGAAATAATAAAATTGTATATAATTGTCAGCATTAAATGCTTCTTCAGAATACAAACTTCGCTCCAGTTTTCCTAGTTTAATTTTGTTCTGAACATCAGGGAAGATTATGTGTCATGTACATTACAGTTAGCCTGTGCTAGCCAGTTAATACGTAGCTGGGAGCAAAATCGTTATTAGAGAACTTATTTCTTGAATTCCAAAAGCTCGTCCTCCTTCAGTTAACCATCAGAGTCCATTCCAAAGGATCAGTGAGGATCATGTTTTCCGCGCTGAGGACTGCAAGATGAATACAGCCATCAACATCTACCTTGGTTTACTAGCTAATCTAAGCTTCGGAAATATCTTCTCCTTTATTTTAAACATCATCTTCTCCCCAGTGGGAGACACTCTTGGCGGTGGGAAAAGGAAGGAAATATTTTTATAGGAATGCATTTTGGTTTGGATGATGGTGTTTCCCACCCTAGCATACCAATGTAAAAAAAAATCTTTGCAAGGAGCCGTGAAGCAGTAGAACTAAACAGGGATACTGATCTTGTTAAATCTGGACTGGCCAATAGAAGACGTATCCTCTCAAATCCTATTCAGACATAAAAGGATTGATCTATAGACCTTGTGCATCTACTTGGCTTGGTAATGGTGTCCTTACCTACTATGTTATTTGATTAGACGTTAAAATATAGTTAAATAGGTTTTGTGTTGAAAGATTCTTGCGTGCACTTACTCTTAAATATGTGAACGGTACCATTTGCAAAATTGAAGGTTTACAAGGTCAACAGTCTGCAACGTCTTTCGCTGTATGAAAACAGGCACAGCTGGGCCGTAGCCCTGACCGCTCCTTTGGATAGCACTGCAGTACAAATGCAATGCTTTAGTAGCTTAAGAAAATTTACGTCCCAGCAATAGAATGTGATATATTTATTTTTCCCAAATTCACTAACATAAATCTAAGCGTGTCGTTGTACACAAAAATTGAAACACAAATTATTGCTCATTGATCTCCATTTTTCTTCCCTTACCTGTGACTACATGTGATTAAAGTTGGTGTCATGTTAAACCTCCAATGCTGACGAGCAACCCTAGTGTATGTGTAACCAAAACATCTCTTTCAAGTACAGAAGCATACCTAATATACTGCTGCCAAGAACTGGAGACCAGAGAACTGGGTTTGGCCTCACTGGTGTCAGTGGAAGCACAGAAACCTCCACTCCACCATTTCTTGTGGTCAAATAGCGTATACCCTAAGTTCCTGAGGAATACCTTGCTGAGGCAGAATGATTTTAAACTTTTAATTGCATATTGTGTCATGGACACCTTCTAATATTGTTAAAACATACACCAAAACATATCATTTTCTAGTGTATTTCATTCTATTATTTTTGCTCTGAAGGGATATCTCTGAGACATTACTGAAGGGCTTTTTTTGGGCTCAGGTTTTTTCTTTCAGCCTTGGAGCTTTAATCTTCTAATTCAAATTTGCCTGACTAATTAACCTGCCGTGGCCTTGCTGCTCCATTTAAGCCGTGTCTGCTGACCCGTTGGGCTCATTTAAGCACAGCGTCTTCAGTCCCATTAGGCTTAAAGACATGTATCATCTAGCAGCTGAATTTACATGTTCTGAAGAAGCACTGTGTATTTTTGGTGCTGTAAGGAGAAGGGATATCTCAGGGAGGTATTCCCTGTGGCTCTGAGCACCATCCCAAAACATTCATTATCATCGTATTCAGCCATAGCTTCTCATAGAGCGAGCGAGCTCTGTCCTTGCATCTGAACAGCGAGCTGAATTCGGATCATGACCGACATCTCCCAGTGCTCTACTCCAGTCTCCCTTTTTTTCGTCTCCGAAGCCATTTTCAGTGTGGCTCTCAGGTTGACACACAACACAAGGACAAGTGACATGTCAGGACTCTGCTGGCTGAGTTTATTGCTAAGCACGTTTCCTAAGTGATGAGGCACAAATGTCAGTATAAAAGTGCCACTCGTATCCCTAAACCTCAGGAAAAACATGCTAAGAGTTCTCCACGTTCACACATGATTCCATGAAAAGAAACTGAGTGAAAATGAGAGCCCGAGGAGGAGGGATCCTCTACTCCCGGTAGTTAACCCTGGGAGAATGCATTTTACCACCTCTCTACTTGGGATGTGACAAAGTCAAGTCCAAGCATTTTCCCATTTCCTCATCCAAGCTTTTTATCTCCAAACTTTGGAGAAAACAGAAGGTCCTTTTGGACCAAGTTCAGCCTGTCTTTAGGATCCCTGCCAGAGGCACTGCTCTGCTTGTGGTAATCTCTTCTCCCGAAGTTCAGCTGAAAAGGCGTGGCATGACCGCAGCGACGCGTAGGTCCACCTTGGCAGAGGCGGTTTTGGTGCTAATAGCTTCCACGCCTAATAACGCAGAATGACAGGATTCTGCCCTGGCTCTCCAATCTGATTTAACTCAGGCTGACTTCATCTTCCTCCACCTCATAACTAGATTCTGAATGGCTTTTAAGATTAGAAGATACCTGCTCATTCTGGGTAAAAATCCTTATGACAATTAGTATAAAAACTCATTAAGATATACCTACATCAAGTAGAATAATTTCTTTGTGCTCCACCAAAACGTTGGTGTCATTTAAGACTAGCCTTGCAGCTATTCTAAATGACCTTTTGGACTGAAAAGAAATGGATTTCTCCATTAAGTGCATTTGTTAAGAGTCATTTTGGCCTTGACAGCATGTGTGGAAGTCTTCTCAGTGCCCTCACCACCGCTTCTTAAGGTTCCTCTCAGAACTAGGTTAAGGTCTTGCCTCCTACTAAAATTTCTATTCCATGGCAAAAGTCAAACGTTGATGGATCATTTCTTTGAACCTGTGGCAGCCAAGTTCCGCTTTCACCTTTTTGGGGATACAACATTTGTGGTGGCCGTTTCGTGAGCCAGGTGACCCAGGCGGTTCCTGCTGAAATCCTGGTCCTTATGGCTGATCCTCCATAAACACCCTTTCCTTCATAGCTGGCTTACTCCAAGTTATTGCCTAGCATAACATCCTAATTCCATCTGAAATAGAAAATGAGCCCATGCTTTTTTTCATAAGCCACACTATTCTTAAGACTGAGCCTGAACCACATACCTTACACGTCAAGTATACTTAGTTTTTATTTGGAGTGGGCAAGACAAGATCGCAAGACAAGATCACAAGACTTAGCTGTGTCTCCAGCTAAGAGATGCAGAGGCATAGCTACGTCTGGAGACAGATGGCTGACTACAAGGACTATCAGAGAGGAATTTTCTTCTAGCACGGCGGCACTGTAATCTGCATTATGCCATTTGAACTGTGGTAAAATCCAGTCGTAGTTTTCACTGAATGTTAACCCGTGTCAACCAGCTCTAAATAGGCTTAAATCCTTGAATACAGATGAGATGTAGATTTAAACCCTATGTGGACAGTTTTATTTTTGTGAAAGATTTAACAGTGATGTATTTCATCTTCATCTAGTGAAGTTCCAAGTTAAGCTAACTGAAAAAGAAGTACATAAAATCTTATTCATGTAAGTTTAAAGAAAGTATACTGTTATAGTTAACAACACACAAATTCACGTGGGCAAGGTTTTATGCATCCATGAAGGAGAGCGCATTTGATCTAATTATATTGAATTGAAGATAAATGATAGTTAAACCTGTAGGGGGAAGAATGAGGATCATGGAGAGTTTTTAAAGTAGTTTTAATTAATTTTCTAAATATGTTTACTTTGCAGTTCATAGAAAATTGATATTCCTATAGCTTCCCTCAGTGAACCAAGCCTTCCTCAAGCTGTGATAAGTACTTCTCAACATTGAAGCATGTAGCAGATTTTATACCTTTAACAGTATGCACCAATTCATTTTTTTCTTGCAATGCATAGCAATCTTACCCCTCAGATAACAACATACAGTCAGGAAGTTAGACTTGCCTTGAAAATGTTACTAACACATTTACCAATCCAAATTCAGATACATATGGTTTCGCATCTTAAACATTTTAAGAGTTATTTACTTACCAAAATCTTAGAACCTGATAGAAGAAGCACAGTTTAAGAAAACAGAATTACAAAAGGATTCATTTTCAGATGACTGAAGGCAGCTACTTTGAAAGATGTTTTTATATGAGCTATTTTAAAAAAATATTTTAGTATCGAACAAGAAATTTGGAATACAAGTAACACCCTTCGCTACACCGCAGATATTTTACAAAGACGTAACTTTCAACCAGGATCAAACTGAGATCTTATCTGTAATAATTAGTCAGCTCTAGCTAACTGGATGTCGTTCACTGCAGATGACTGATCTGTCTTTCAAAGAACATACCTGAAATTATTCATCTTCATTAGAAATGTGTTTTAATAAAACACCCTAAAAAATAAGCTGTAGGAGAATGAAAAATTTCCAACCAGAAAAATTATGCATAGAAACAAAATTTCACCCCAAAAATGGCAAAGTAATTTAAATGTTTCTGTTAAAACACTAAAAAAGATCAATACAAAAGTTTAATGATGCAGTCTCAAGCTTGCACACACAGGAAGTATGCTGCCCATAAAATCAGGGGAAATAGATTAGCAATCTAGAGACCAGATGGTTAGTATTTACTTGCTGACATAACACCACCAAATGTTCCTAAATTTCTTTTTCAAATTTGCCTTTCACATTACATTATCAGCGCAGAAACTGATCCTGCAAACATATACATACACAGTTCAATAAATTTACTCATCTGAGCAGTCCCATTAACTTTAGTACAGGAGACTTCACAGAACCAGGCTGTCAGCTTAGGGTAAGTCTACAGAGTTGTAAACTCTTTTTGCCTGCCCTGAATTGGGCAGACTAAGTGTGGAAAAACAATTAAATAATTCTGTGTGTGTGTGTGTGTGGTGGGTTGGCCCTGGCTGGACGCCAGGTGCCCACCAAAGCCGCTCTATCGCTCCCTCTCCTCAGCTGGACAGGGGAGAGAAAATACAACAAAAGGCTCATGGGTTGAGATAAGGACAGGGAGAGATCAGTCACCAATTACCGTCATGGGCAAAACAGACTCCACTTGGGCAAATTAGTCTAATCAGAGTAGGGTAATGAGAAATAAAACCAAATCTTAAAACACCTTCCCCCCACCCCTCCCTTCTTCCTTGGCTTAACTTTACATCTGATTTTCTCTACCTCCTCCCCCTGAGCAGTGCAGAGGGACAGGGAATGGGGGCTGCGGTCAGTTGATCGCACGTTGTCTCTGCCGCTCCTTCCTCCTCAGGGGAGGACTCCTCACACTCCTCCCCTGCTCCAGCCTGGGGTCCCTCCCATGTCAGACAGCATCCACAAACTTCTCCAACGTGAGTCCTTCCCACGGGCTGCAGTTCTTCACGAGCTGCTCCAGCGTGGGTCCCTTCCACGGGGTGCCGTCCTTCAGGAACAGACTGCTCCAGCGTGGGTCCCCCGCGGGGTCACAAGTCCTGCCAGCAAACCTGCTCCAGCCCGGGCTCCTCTCTGCATGGGTCCACAGGTCCTGCCAGGAGCCTGCTCCAGCACGGGCTTCCCACCGGGTCACAGCCTCCTTTGGGCATCCACCTGCTCCGGTGTGGGATCCTCCAGGGCTGCAGGTGGATATCTGCTCCACCGTGGACCTGCATGGGCTGCACAGAGACAGCCTGCCTCACCATGGGCTTCACCATGGCCTGCAGGGGAATCTCTGCTCTGGCACCTGGAGCACCTCCTCCCCTCCTCCTTCACTGACCTTGGCGTCTGCAGGGTTGCTCCTCTCACATATTCTCACTCCTCTCTCCTGCTGCAGTTGCGCAGGGTGGGGTTTTTTCCCCCCTTCTTAAATCTGTTATCCCAGAGGCGCTACCACCATTGCTGACGGGCTTGGCCTTGGCCAACAGCGGGTCTGTCTTGGAGCTGGCTGGCGTTGGCTCTGTCGGACACAGGGGAAGCTACTGGCAGCTTCTCACAGAAGCCACCCCTGTTGCTCCCCTGCTACCAAAACCTTGCCATGCAAACCCAATACAGTGTGTGTTTCTGCTGGTTTTGTACTTGGCAAGAGAGAGAGCCATTTATGGTGAAAATGATAAAAGACGTATCCATAAATATATTGCCTGGTTTTGTGGATAACTGATAAACTTGGCAAGGCCCGAAATAAACTGAAATGCTTCTCCAACTAGAAGTCAAGGAAAAAAAAAATACTTACAAACTATTTTAACCAGCAAATTGTTACTACCAACATGAGAAAATGCTGTTTAATTATAATGGTGATTACAAATCACTTAACCTCTCTAGTTTGTGAAAAACATTCTTGCTTTGAAATATTTGTCCAGAGACTTATTTTCCTCTGGTGGGAAAAAAAGTTCAGTACTTGCTGTATGCTATTTATAACTTGACTAAGTTATCTGTAGGAGCTATCTATTCAAAATATACAGAATTTCACTTGTGTTAGCTCTTCATATTCATACCATAACTTTTCTCCTTCAACATTATGCTTTTTCTTCCATTTTCACTTTCCTGTCTTTTAAGAGGTTGTGTTCCTTCTCTTCCCTGTAATTACTAGCTTTCTTTGGAGGCATTTACTTTGCCCCTTTGCCCAACATATTTTTTTTCCCATCTTTCCTTTCCTCACAATCCGCTCCTCAATTGCTTGGATGTTTCTCACTCTCTCATTTTCTCATCTGCCTCCTCAGGTTCCTTTTCATTCTATTTTTACCTCACTTTCAAAGTCACCTGCCTCCAGGCAGTGTATTTCCTCCCCTATTTATTTTTTCCATTTGCACCATCTGTGTGTGTATATGTAATACAGGCGCTTCGTTTAGTGGAAGTGGTATCGTACTGTGTTGACCCCGTTACTGCCCTGAAAATAAGAAATTTGTTTTCCTGTGCTACAGTTTATTTGTTGATCACACTTCTTGAAGCCATGAGGGAGTTCCTTTAATGTCATAGTCACAGTGATAAACTTGAGTAACCCCTGGTCTGCTCTCCTTGAATACTTATTACACTCTAAACTCCCTGCTCACACAGATACAGAAGCAGCGTCTCAGTTTTGCAAAACCAGGAATTCTACCAAGCATTTTAATTCTAGGCAGGTCTTTCAGGTTGTAATTAGTCTGAATATCTCAAGCATTCAAATATCTTCACCTGCAGCTAACTGTCCCATATAGATGAGAAAGCTGTGCCTACCTTAAAAAAACAAAAACAAAACAAAAACCCCAAAACCACAAAACCAAACAGAAAAATCATTCAACCTATTTTTTCAAGAAAATGCTCGCTCTTTACTAAAACAAATGAAACAGCAGCAAAAAGAAACTATGGGTAGGTAGGGAATTTCCAACCTGTTGTCAAAAAGAGCATTAGAAAAATTCTGTCATAGATGAAAGTAGTTATATTTGTCTAGAGCAGTGCTGTGTTCACTCTCTGGACAAAAACAGGGCTACAACACAGATAATCTGAATGGACGGGAATAAAGCCTTTTGTTAAAGAGATGAGGTTTTAAAATTGAACTTCTAAATTTAACTACTAAAAAAATGACATTTTATATAGAAATAAAATCTCACAACCTCCAGAAAACACCACTTCCTTTAATGCAGTTATGTAAGACAACATTCAGAGTCTCATTGAGAATGCTGTATATCGTTCTGGTCATTCATCTTTAAAAAGGATGAACTCAAAGAGTAAAATTAGCCAAACAGTCATCAGAATAATCCCTACCTTGTAAGAGAGTGTTATTCTTCTGAAGAAGGGCTGCACAGGACATGACCTCTGACTCTCAAGAGTAAACTCTACAGAAAGCGGCAAAATCACAGTGTTGATACAAGAAGAAATTGGTATAAATTCACCAGAAATAATCCTAGAAGCAATCTTCTAAATTGCAGCTTACCCATCTGTAATGCAGCTCTTCTTATAATTCTGGGGACAAAACACCTAATTCATTTTAAGATAGAGGCCCACACAGTTACAAAAGGGATTATATGACATGGTTGCTTGTGGTAGAAGGAAGGAATCAGTGGATTTCCTCCAGGGGCTACCTACTCTGCGATACAACGTTCAAATATGCTGCCATTGTTATTGCTCGTTAATTGGATTTAATTGCCATAAGGTTCAAGTAGATAATATAAGTAAATATTATTAATTCCTGTGGAGTCAGGGGAGAGTTTCTTTATATCTTACTGTAAACAAGTTAAAGTGTCAGGAAGCGCTACAACATGGATACGTCAGCCTACCTGAGTCTGTGACAGATCTACATTTGGAACGTGCAAAACCATGACAAAGCACGGAAGATGTATTCCCTCTCTCGTATATGCCTGTATGGCAACGCTCTTGCAAGTATTCCGATCACCTATATGACATTAGGAACAGTCCTGCTTCTACCAGTAGTTCTGCAGGCAGAGATATAGTAAGGTTTCATGATTCTCTTTCAGATACGACTAATTCAATTTACATACACAAAAGCATTTGGAATTTCACTTTTGCCAACTGTCGGCTATCACCCTTTCTTTGCAGAAGGACACCAGACTCTTGCCCTTTTTCCAGTCCCCCAGTCACTGTAGTAAAGGTGGAGTGAAGGAAAGTTATTGCGTTTATACTTCAGCAGCCACCATTTTCTGCAGGTTCAGTCTTCTACTCCATGTGCATTATCCTGTTATCACGAATTAAACTCTGTAGGAATGGGCCACATTTACATACTTAATCGTTCTTAATCTTCATACCTGCAGGATCTTCTAAGAAATATTTCCACATATTATTAATTTGCTTGGTAAGTATAACACCAAGTATAATTACAGATTAATTGGCTGGGTCTGGGCTTTAAAACAGTTTAGCTAACATTAGCTTAGGCAACCATATGTTAAATTATATCGGAAAATGCAAATGTCCTCAAAAACAAAGTTCCAGGAGGGGACATTATTTAATAGTCGTAATGGAAAATGGCCTGAGTTCCCACTAACTAACACTAGTTCTATACTTTCTATACTTTTATATCTGAATCGAATCTTCGGTCTTGCGAATTAAAATAATTGGTTAACAGTTGGACTTGATGATCTTAAAGGTCTTTTCCAACCTAAACAATTCTATGATTCTATGAAATACAGTGAAAGCAGCAGAAATATGTTTTTCAAGGAGAACGCAAAAAGAAATGGTATATAGGAAATTCAGCTGACGAATTTTTTAGTTTATGTTAAAGGTTATTTCAATGTCATGTTTCACTGACGGACGCTTGCTGGTACTTCATCTTAACGACTTAAATACAATCCTTTATGCCTCCGGCTCCCTCTTGTGGTGTACCAATGTTGATCTGCCTTACAGACCACACCTTAAAACATCTCATTGCACACCGAGGCTGTGCCACCAGCGAATCCTGCTGTAGAGGTGGTGAATGTTCTTCATGACTTCCATCTCTATAGTTTGGGCATCAGTAGAGGAGATCTTTACACTGCAATTAAGAATTAAAAGCCTTTGACAGTGGTTATCTCTCCCAGTATTTTTCACTGTCCCAAAGCATACTATCTGCCCAGCAATAATAAATAAGTTTCTTCTTTTTCTTTATTTCATTTGATAGATTATATATATTTGTATATACACACAGTACAATATTTTTCTTTTGTGATAGAGAATAAATGGAGTTTTCATTGCTGGTTGTTCATTAAGTCAACAGATTCCAGTTAATAATGAAAAAAATTAAACATTTAATATCAAAAGCAACTTCAAGTATCTTCTATACATTTTAGTATTCAGTATATAGTAAGGTGGTTTGGGGGTTTTCTTTTTATATCAAAAGTGTATTTGAATAGACTATTTTTACCCTAATACTTTAGAGTACTATGCATATCAGGCATGGAGTTTAAAATGATGTATCTCATGGTCCCAACTAGCTCTTCACAAGAACCATAGGTCACTTGTACAATCATGGTGTATGTTTCAAAACAGGGTTTAATCATCAGCAAAGTCAAGATGCAATTACCATGTTTAGAAATGCACTATTTCGTTCTCCTACAACAGGTCAAGCTACAGTCCTTGATGTGAAGCAATATACAACACCGCTGTTTGTAAAACAATACCTGACCTAGGCATAAATAGTACTGAAGTTCCCAGAGCTATTCATCCCTTAGCCTTTCCGTACAAAAATAATTCAACTTAGGCATATATTGCACTAATTTTATCACACTGGATAGCTCTTACCCTGCATTATCTGTTCTCTTTGCTTAACTAAGGTGACACTAGGGTTTTAATTTCCATGGAGAACCTGGGAATAGGGCAACAGACACACATATGGTGTGCAATAAAGGGATATCTATAATATCAATAGTAATCTCAGAGGCATTCACAAAGGAAACTACACATTAGATTTGGAGATCATTTTCTCCAGTAGATTCATCATTCTCTCCTGTAACTGTAAGCTTTGAACTTGAATGATGTTTTGCTGATCCAGAATCCTGCGCACTTCTCTACAGGTTTCTTCCATAGCTCTACTCAACTTCTTTTGTTCTTCCAACATGGCCTCCATTAATTTTAGCTTCTTCTTTTGGAAGCTGCAGCTTTGCATTTTTCTTTTCTTAACTGGTCTTTCTTCAGCTCTGAAATGTGAATATTTGTTAACAATTAAACTCATATTTATAAAAAAAAACCAACTATGTTAGAACCTAGAATTCTATACTACATTCTTGGCCAAGCTACAACCTAGTCCTATTTTTAAACCCCACTATGTTCTCCAATAAATTCCCTCTCAAGTTCATGCCAAAACATAAGTATTTACTGTATTGTTTCATAGTGTTACAGACTGTAAAAAAAGAAGTTTTTAAATCTCATTCTTTTTAATGAGAATTTTCCCTACAGAATACCAGGCATCTTTTTTTTTTTTTTTTATTTTTACATTTCTTACGCATTCAATTTATAAACTGTTTTGGGAGAGACATTTTGCTCATCTGGCCATTAAAACTCCAATTCTAAAGCTGCAATAACCGTCCCATCCAGAGACAGCGCTGCACTGTTACGTGCGGTGGTAAGTTACAGCTTGTTTTTTAAAGCATCGCATCAGTAAGGCTGATCCCACTACAGCACAGTAGTCTCAGAATTTGCCCTTGCACTGAGACACAGCAGTTGCACTGACAACTTATTTATATATTCCATCACAAAATATTATAAACAACATAAAAGATTAGCACAATACAGCTTACAAGCTTCTTTTCTTACAGGTCACAGACTGATCACCTTTCATATTTGCTTTTAGAGGCATTTGCCAGTTGCACTTTAAGATATTTTTTTTTTAATTAAATGTATTTGTCACAAGCACAGGATGCTATGGCTACCTTCTTCTCTTATTTAGGTTAATGACAAGTTTTATCAAGTAGGACAGCTAACAAACCCAACCATACTTCCCTTCAAACTCCTAACATTTTAACGACAATTTCAAGCACATTATAACCCTCTGCCAATAGTTTTGTTTTCACCATAACATAAAGGCAAGACTCTGTATTTGATGTAGTAATTAACTGCTATTTGGATTTAAAAAAAAAAAAAGTTCTTCTGCAATTCAAAAAGAATATTTGTAGCCCTTGGAGAACACCAGATTTCCGAAGCCAAGGCTGTCTATGTATCCAGTCATGTTGATGAGTCTAGCAGAACGCCTCTAAGCTCTCTCAGGGTATAACAGTTAGACAAGCATGTATCAAATTGTACATCCTCAGCTGAAATCTGTAGAACTGCCATGTGCAATCTGGGTAATATTTTAAGAGTTTTCTCTATGCTGCATCATGCTGAGTTTCTGTTTTGGAAGAAAGAGATAAACCTAGCAGTAAAGACAGCACTCTCAAGATGTGTAGTTCACATGGCCGTCCTAACTTGGGGTGACATTGCAACACATGAATCCAAAACCAGCCTACACGGCCTGCAAGTCAGAACACACTCACAGAGATCTGTTTCTCTTAACCTGTAATCTAAGAAAGAAGCATGCTGAACTGTGAAAGAGGAAGAAAGGCATGTAGAAGGCAAATGTGCGAGTGAACTACATATCTTAAAAACCTCCAGGTACAGCCGGATAACTGCTTTTCTAACTTCAAGTGACAGTCCACGTGTCCATTCATACTGTTTGTAACTGCAGACTGGAGTTCCCAACATCAAAGTTATCTGATAATGGGTCTTGAAGTCCCTTCACACAAACAGCAATCTCAGTCATGCTCTGCAAATGCAGTATGCTTTCCAGGTGAAACTCAATAACGAGATAGCACAGTTGTGAGTAGTATGCCATGTCAACACCTTGCAGATTTCAAGACATCCTTGAACAAGGATAACTTGAACTCTCGAGGAATGTGTTTTTATTAATGTGAAGAAGGGGAGCGGGGAGGGAGGTCACTCAGCCGTGGCAGATTTGTATCATAATTTCATTCATGTTCTTATCCTACTTGACAGGCTTTATGCAACAGTGACGGTGGCATTCAGATCTCTCAGCAAGAGAAATAAACAATCCTAAGCACCTGAAAGACTTAATGAAAATATAACAAAAAGACACAATCCCCTTGACATTTAAGAGCACAATGACCCAAAAAGGGTGAGGTCTGTGAAAAGAAACAAGTGGATTAAATTAAATGCTATTAAAATCTTAGAGAAAAAAATTTAGACTTGGTCTTGAGGGAAACTGAGTACTGTTTAGTCATTTCAATGTGCCGTTCCCCTGTGCATAGGTAAGAAAGAACAACAATCTTCCTTAATAAATGTACACTAACATAGTGAACAAAGACCACTGGCTTTCAGATTATCCAAGAATTTAAAGTTACTTGTACAATTCAAAGGGCTTTATCACCATTACACTGCTACGATGATGCTAAGGGAAAGGAGAAGTCATCATCTTTATGCTAAACACAACTTTGGAAGATATAGAAAATAAACTCACCTTTGCAGATTCTATATATCGTATTTGATTTGCGGCATCAAATAAATGCACATAAAATAAATCCATGCTGCTCTGCTCAAACTGCGGGTCAAGCTTGCAGCTGATCACTGAGATTATCACAGCCAGACAATCCTGCAAAAATGGGTCTTGGCTGATGGCAAATTCTGTTTGCCTCCATTAACTCTAAGGGCCAGAATTATTTGAAATGTGGTTCTCAAAGAGGTCAAGCAAGGGGAAAAGGTCTACAGCCATCTAAGAACAACACTGAATCTGTTATTCCAAGGTTCCCATCACTGCACTCACATTCACAAAGAATGCATGCTTTCTGGTAGGCAGAGCAAGAAGCTTTCTGAAATTATGGTATTATTTTAGCAAAAGTCAGCTTTTGCGTTTAAACTTGTCTTCACAGAGGATTTAATTATTGAAAACTCGATGGATCTCTATCCTCTTCCCTATACAGTACTAGAAAGTTGTTACAGTAAGACCTCGTCTGAAACAAGTAAGAACTGGCTCCTAGAGCCACAAGAGGGCTTACGTCTTGTCAAAGTGAGCCCTGGTGAGAGTGGTCCTTAATAAGGAATGAGAGAGAAAATCTGAAGCATGTCAATGGCATTGAGCTGCACTGAGTATTGCATGACTTTCTTGGCAATTGTGCTGCCATTTGGTTTTTAATTTCAATTGGGACCAAAAAAAAAAAAAAAACCAAACCAAAACACCATGAAAAAAAGGAGATGGAGTGATTTGGATTGAAAGATCTAAAATAAGCCTTATTTTTAAGAGAAGAAAAAAAATCTTTGAAGTGTTGTCCTAGAGTCTGTATAGGATTTTATCTGTTTTTCAGTTAAACAAATGTGGTCCATCAAAAACCTGTAAGACATATAACCTTCCGTCCAAGACAATAACTGTCTTGTGCAGCTCCAGAGAGGAAAGAGGGGCAAAACATCTGGTGGTGATGGCAGCTACCTGGGGAACTGTGTCAGCAGTATCTGCAGTCTGCTAATGACTGAGAAAGTACCTGCTGACAAGTGCTTGCTCAAAATCAAGTTTCAGCACAGAGAAGTCCCCCCAAAAGCCAGGGCACAAGGACTCTTCGAGGTCTCCTAAGTACTCTCTAGGTTTGTTTACAATTAACAAACAAGACTTGGTAATTAGACAGCCTTAATTGAAAAGAAATACTTATTTCAGACACCCCTAGCTTTGGTGGTGTTCCCAATCTCCTTTTCTCTCCAGCCATAGTGACTATCAATGAGAGGGTTTTACGATCACCCACAAGTCCATAGTAAGGACTTGGAATTTACAATCCAAGTCTCTTCTTGCAGAATCGCTCTTGAAGAAGAGCTCTTGAGAAGTGGTCTACAAAAGAAGGATCTCATTAATCTAATTTACGAATAAAGAACCCTCAGCAACATGAAACAATGTAAAATGTCCAGTGATGCCTGAAGGAGTTATTTGAATACTGAAGTGTTTCCTCAGATACTGAGCCATCTTTCTTGAGAAGTTCTAGGTCTCTTAGGTAGCACATCAGAGAGACCTCTCCAGTGTCAATAACTTTTTATAACAAAGTCAAGAGAGAAGCAGAGATAGGAATGTGGGTTCAGCACTGAATAACCCACCAGCATCGGTATCCTCAGATAATTTCAGCTAGGAGTATGTCTAGTTTGGCAATCTGTAGGCACGAGCATAAGAAATTATCAATGTTTGCTGTAGCAAACACCAGTCGGTTCCTGTTGCTGATTCTCCACGTTGTATTCCTGTGCAGCTAACACCTCTGTGACAATAAGGGTGCGACAAATCGTGACAGCATCCACAGCCTCTGCCGAGGAAGCATCTCCAGGCTTTGCCAAGCCTAGTCCCTGAAGGTAGATTTTGAAATCTGGAGGAAAGAGGGGTCTAGAAAATCCAGGACCTCAAATACAATCTGCTGATATTCTTGGGCCTCCAGTGTCTACGGGAGGGACCCTCCAAGAGAATTGGCACTGGTATTCCCCTGACTACACAAACAAAGTGTGGAAGAGCTCTGGAATTGGGACCATGTTCCAAGCAGAACCTTGCAAAGCTATTTCCACGCTATGCTCTAAAACAGACAGCAGGGTTCAAATGAAGCAAACCAAGGGAAAGAAATTGGGGACCAAGGGGAACAAAGCAAAACCTCCAGATATAATTAGGCAAGATATTAGGCAAGTCTCAAACACATTGGCTGTCTACCTATCTAAGATCAATTTAATTCACTGTTCAATTAGAAGTTCCTTCATTGATTGCCTACACTCACCCAATAAGGCTCATTTCAGGGATGTGTGTGAATAATTAATGAAGCAGGAGTTGAATGCAGAGAGTAATCTGTCTACCAAAATGTGTTACCTCCACAAAGCCATAAAAACAATTCTTCCTCTCTGATTACTTCATGGCAAATGGGTCTCCAGTACCATTGGTTTCTGGAATTTATGGCTTTCAACAGCTAACAGCTGTTTCTGACTTGGTTGTGCTTTTTTTAGCTATGTACAAATCTGAGTAGACCTCCATAACCCATATCGTTGTGGAAAATAATTAACAATGATCTAGAAATAAGTAATATTAACATTAGAGGTGGCACGAATATCTTCAGAGTTTGAGGACTGAGGATCAGGCAACCTGGATCTTCTGGTAAACTAGGCTCATTCAAATACAGCCAAATGCATTCAGGAATTAATGAGGCTTATCCTTGAAGTAAAGCGTAGAAAAGAACCACAAAAATGACTTGGAGGCTGGGCAAAACATCTTGCTATGATAACAAGTCTGCATAATGAGTTAAGATGCACTACATAATGCGCATAGCCTAAAGCTCAAACTTCTTTGTAGATGCTGCCCATTCAGATTTTAAATAGCCATGGCATAATTTTAGAAAGATTAAAGGCTTTGCCAAAACTGTTATTTCCTGAATTAGCATCCTCACCAAGTTTTAATGCAATTCTATTAAACAATTCATACCTTGGTTAATTCACGTTACCAATTCTTACTCTTTCTCCATGCGTAAACCTTCTATACCAAATTATTTCATCTACATTTAAAAATTAAAGAATACCAAAGACCATATGATCCTGGTACGCAACTACCTTGAGGCAAAAAGTGAAAAATACTGAAAGGGTCTCCAATATAGTGAAGATAAATAGAAGTAACATCCAAAAGTTTAATTCACTATATTCACACTAGAAACAAGACACTGTTTAAGCAAGGCATTAATCACTGGAACAGATTGCTGTAGCGAAGAATGAATTCCCCATCTTCTGAATATATCAGATCTAGACTGGATATCTAAGTAAAAAATTTCCAAGACTCAAACGGATCACAGGAACAGAGAAGAGGAGGACAACGAGACACGGGGCTCCTGAGTGCAGTAGTCCTCTGCTGAGGGAAGCATGTCACAGAACCCTCTCCATAAGATTGCTGGGCTCCACACCAGAATAACTGAATTCAAATACATGGATGCTATTTAACAGGAAGTCAGACTAGATGACATGGCAGTTTTATTATGGTGTATTAATTAATCTATGAAAGTAACTCTTTCACCCCCATTTTCAGTACAATAGAAATGGCAGAACAGATGAAGTCTGAACCACATTCACAGTCTGTATAATTATGTTCTATCATTACTTTAACAATGAAAATAAAGAGTATAAATTAATCCATAGGGTGAAAAAACACCATTTTCAATTAGATAAAAAGTCATTTGTAGTGGTGTCAGGAATCTTGATTTTAAAAGTTTAAGCTGCAGTACAAGACTCCACCACATTGCCTTATATTATCTGACCATAACAGAATAATTCTATTATGGTCAGATGTTTTATGGACATTGCAGTATAATACAAGTTTTGTTGAAGCCCAAGAGCAGTGTTAGAACAATACTAAACAAATAGCAGGCGTCCCATTAAAGGGAAATAGGGATTCCAAATGTTTTTCTCATCTGCAAGTTGCAACAAAAATAGAAGTTAATTTTATCCCAAGTTAATTGTATATCACCAACTAGCAAAATTTGGTTTTTGTAAGAAGGTTCCAAACTCAAAGAATTTCAAATAAAATGCAAAGAAACCCAGTTTCAACTATTTTTAGCTTGAGACTATGTATGTATTTGTTGAAGTATAAATCTTGACATTTTTCTCTAATCATGAAAGTTAAACGTTAAATTCAATAATTTTTTTGAAGTTGTAATTTATATAGCCAAGTAGCCTCCTGCTATGTTCAAGGATACTGTGGAAAATACAAAGCTGACACTCAAAAGCTGTGTTTGAGAGTTTAAGGGAATAACAATAAAGTTTTCAGAATTTTAAAAGTTGACTTAAAAAAAGTTACCGTTTGAGGTTTTTTTCACTATCCTTTGTTGCCATAACATCATGATTTTTATTACTGAAGAAAAAAATCCCACAGCATAAGCTTACTTTGCACACTTAACTGCTCTGTGTATGGCCTGCTTCATAGAAAACTAAGGAATATACAGTTGTAAAATATACAGCTGTAAAGTGCATCTATATTTACATACAGATACGTGCGTATATTTTTCAAAATATGTTTCAAAATAATTGTTTTACATAGCCATAAAGCACGAAAATTGAGGGGGAAATTGAGGACCTGAAATGTTCTTTCAATTTCAAATCCCAGTATTGTCTTTAGTTCCTTTTTTGAATCTGTTAGATCACCTCTGTACCATTTAGAGGCAAGGGCTTTTACAAAAAAGCCAAGATGCACCCAAATTTTGTATGCTAATTCTTTTTTCTCTTGTTGGCTATTTCAAAGTGTTCTTCAAATACAGGATGACACACTAATTGCTTAAGCTGAAAATTGCTTCTCAGTTCATAGTTTTCCATTAGTAACTCTAAAAGAATTATCTTCCATGTCTTACCATGGCAGCTCTAAGTGATTTTAACCCGTCTGATATCATTAGCAAGTGCTGTATTTCCTTCTAGCCAAAAAAGTGTTCCCTACTCTTCTCTCATTCATCAGGCTAAACTAAACAGGTCAAAGCTGTACAAGCTTTTCAAAACCCCCTATGTCTACTGTAATATCACTTTTCCTCCTTCCAGATACGTGCCCCATTAATCTCACAAGCGCCCTCTAATTTTTAACTTGATCACAATGCTCACCTGAAATGTTATACTAATCTCTCAAGTGGTATCTACTGCTCAACTTTCTCTTTTTTTAAACACAGCAGAACTGTATTTTAACTTGTGAATATGTACAGATCTTGCTGTTAAATAGCATGCACAATATTCTATTGCACAAAATTCTTTTATAGTAAAGACTGCGAGAGCATGGCTGCATTCGTGAGGGAGCAACGTATGACGGAAGTCCTGCCACACCGAGAGCTGGCCTGCCTTTCCCTCCAGCTCCCAAACCCTGTTGCACAGCCATCCTTAGCAGGCAACAGCAGCACTGCAGCCTGAGCTACCGCAAGGACAAAGTGTCATTACCTGCCACACGGACTTGCAGCCCGTTGAAAGTCAGCCTGTGCCATTAGAGGCTAGGCTTAAATGATCTGCAGTTTCTAAATTGGCCAAGTAAAGTTAAAATCTTTTTTACTAAAACAGGTTAGGTAATTACTTTGGACAAAGTAAAAAACCACTGAACCTGAAGCTGGCTAAAAAGCGTTCTAGCCTAAATTTTCCAGATCTTATCACTGTGGAAATAATTCAGTTAGAGTGGCTTAAGTCCAGTTTAGCTGTAAATGAAAGCATCTACATAAGAGTGGGAGTCCACATGCAAAGTGTAAGCACAATAGATACGTATTTGTGGTGGATTAGCTTGACTTCTGGGGTGACTTGTCTACACTCTGTAATGAAACCTGGTGTGGTGACCTCCGTCCTCCCCTACCAGTCACCTACGGTACAAAATCTGTGTTGTCCTTAAGCTGAAGAAACTTAACATCTGGCATTTTTTAGAAGTCTGATGTTATCAAATAGTCTAGTGAACAAACTATACCTCACGTTTGTGGAAAAGTGACCTTCTAATTAAATATTAAATAATATTATTGGAAATCAAATTATGAATTGGGAAAAAAGTTATTGCATCAGAAACATGATCTTGGAGTCTGTGGATCCTAAATCAAGAGAGACTGTGCATATCAGGGGTATCAACCCCTTACAATGAACTACGATGAAAAAAGCGTTGCTTGTGAACAAAAAGGCTGCTACAGTTCAAGAATTATGCACCCTAATATATAGCCAAAAAACAAGTTTTAAAAAATAATCAGCTATTCAAGAGGTATTTGCTTCAATGATTGAATGAATTTACCCTAGTTTTATTCATCCAAGAGCAAGCCTGGAAACAATAATCCGAACTTGTTAGGTTGGTTCTTCTTCCAGCTCAACACCTTCTCAGTTGCATGACTGACAGATAATTTTACTGTTACAGTTAAAGCCTCACAGACTCATGCTAAGGATCTCCAGGAGCAACTTTTTTTCCTGCCAGAAAACTGTAATCGACCCTTATTTCACACCACTCTGGATGAAAAATGAGACCAGTAACGTCTACAATTTGTATCAAGTGTACAACCCTGCCTTTTGTTAAAATGCTGCTTTCCAGAGAACTCCAATCTTATCAAAAAAGGAAACACATGTTTGCATTCTCAAACTAGCATTTACTTTGAAAAAGTGACATTCTCAATTATATTTAAAATGTTGCAATGTACTTTCAAACTGCATGAATAGCATTTCGGTGTCCACGGAAATATTTAGTTTGCATCTTTTCACCATTTTAATAATAGCTGAAGCCAGAGAAATTTCATACTCATACCAAAAGCAAAACCAGAGCAAGCCAAAAATCATCTAAGCAGTCTGTTATATCTCTGATTGCACGGCAGGGCTCTCTTGAACATGCCTATACTCCTATTACAAACACTCCACCTCATGTGAGCAGTGACATGCCTGCTGAGTTTTGGCAATATTATACAACTTTTTGCCCAGTCTTCCTACTCCCTTCCAGCCTCTCATAAAGGAATAAAGAAAATACCCCTAATTCAGCAAAGTGGCTGAGACTGGGGAACAGATCTCATTTGTGATTTACAGAAAAGATGCAACAGCTGTTAGAGAAAAATGTGCTAGGGTGTCCCCTTTACATAGCAGATCCAGTTCATTCTGTGAAGTACAAGAAAGAGGGTAAAACAGATGCTACCTCAGCTTGTAAGAAAGTAAGCTTGACGAGCTCTCTGAATGTTCATCTTCAAAGCACTCCTCCCTTCCTTCGTATGTAAACTGGTTATATGGCAAATACAAAGGTGTAGACTTAGCTGATGGAGACTGCGAGGCCTCCGTCTGTGATGTAGAAGGACCTGGTTGCTGATTTTCATGCATTTTCACATCGCTGTGGTCTGTCACTTTGGATAAGATCCTATCAATGGTTTTGTAGTAAGGCCAGTCAGGTGCAACAGTTTCACTGTCAGTCATACATTTTAATTTCCTGTAAGAAAAGGCATACAACGTTAAAGTTTGTTTTCCTGTAAAAGTACGTTTCATACAGATCTTCCATCCCAAAAGATTTGTTCTGGTCACATTTAGGAGTTGAACTGAATGCTTTAAATGAGAATAAAATCAGACACTTTTTTTCCTTTTAATCTCCAATGAAACCTTTCAGTTTCTTTTCCTAGTTTTGACCTGTGATTAAAAGTTGCATGTAAACCCCAAATGAAATTCAACACAAATAAAGAACATTACAACTTCTAATGGAAACAGTACATTGGTTGCAAAATAATTTTTCTTCCCCTTACATTGTGCCAGACTAACCAATCTGACAGTGGTCCCTGACAACTAGAGCAGGCAACACACCGCAGCCTTTACCAAACTACGGGCAGCCCTCTCCTTGCATGCTTTGAAGAATGAATATTTATTTTCCATGATGAATACAAGTGGCTATAAATATAATTCATATCCTTTTCCTAATACTGCCTAAAAGCTCTGAATTGCCCAGGTGAACATCCTAGTAAAAACCATGAGATGTAGATGTCTGTTCATCTGTTACAGAATAAAGATCAGTGTAGGAAGAAGTATAGCATTCCATTAATTTACAAAAAAACGCCAACAAAACAAGTTAATAATGCATTATAAACAGCATGCACAAAAACATTACAATGAAAGGTCTATCAACCATGACTTTGTCTTTCACATGCATCTTATCATGAGATCCATTATTCAGTCCTAACACAAAGTTCACTGCTATCCCACTTGGTACCCATTGCTATTTTATTTACTTTTACTGAGAAATATAAAGCCGAGGTGTATAGATGAATTATACATCTCAAGGAAACTCCAGTGCCCAGCTACAGTCCCAAACTTTCTTTTCATTTGCCTTTCCCAGTTGGGATCTTGTTACTCTAAATCAAAATGCAGCAAGGGAACACAACAGGAAAGGCAAGACCATGCTCCATTTTCATAAACCAGATTCATTCAAATGAACAAAAAGCTGAACCAAATGTGATTCTCCCAGCTAGCAAGAGCCTTCCATTTGCAGAAAAAAGGACAAAAACTATTCCTGGACACCTGGCCCACCCCCTTTTCTTGAAGCCTTTCAGGTTTTTCCTCCTCAGAATCCATCGTGCCCACACTGGTCCTGCAAAGGATAGAATTAAATAACACGTAAACACGATAAAAAGGGTGCCAAACTTAAAAGTGAGAACTTGAAGTTCTTCCTTTTAAACAGCTCTCAGCCTAGGGTAAAGGGAAATCCACCAGTGAGGAAAGAAGGCAGAAAGATTTGCTTAGATTTTAAAGCCATTGAAGGATTCTTCTTTTTTTTTTTCTTGTCCTTGCAAGGTCTGATGAGCTTTTCCAGCTATTTAGAAATGCACATCATAGTCCTGCATAGCAAAGCCTCCACAGCCATCCGTATTTTTATGCCCTCTATGCATTCAAAATTTTAATTTCATACATGTTTCACAACCTGCTGCTGCAATTTCATAGTCAGAGCATATCTAGCACAACCTACAAATACATGCATATCCATCAAGCACAGATACAAAATAGCTAAATACAGGGCTGACAGGAGCCATCACTTGATATTGATTATTTTTAGTTCAATTGTTTAGGCTATTTGCATGAAAAACATACCAATTAAACAATTATAAGCTAGTCTACATTTCACATTTGTGTGCCCATGTTGAAACCCCCAATATATTCAAGCAATGGGGTTTAAAACATTACCATCTTCAGCCGCTCATTGCAATGCATTCACCACGGTCGGTCACCCCACGGGCGAGACAGCAAAAAGCCATGCGTGAGCACGTCTCAGCCGTGCCAGTGCAAAGTCCAGCAGCTGCATTAAGACTTCACCAGACATGGTTTGAGCCTTGAGGACTGCAAAACATTGTGCCAAAAAGGATGGGAAAAGCTCAAAGCTGGTATTCTGCCGACTCTGCTCTGGGGGCAGACTTGTGTTTAGCCTAGCATTAGCCAGGACCCCCAAGTCCTCAACAGAGCTGCTGCCCAGCCAGTCCATCCCCAGTCTGTATCAGTGCAGGGGATTTGACCATCCCAGGGGCAGGACTTTGCATTTGTCCTTGTTGAATTTCCTGAAGTCCCTATCAGCCCATTCCTCCAGCCTGTTGAGGTCCCTCTGAATGGCAGCCCTGCCCTTGCATGTGCAGACTGCACCCCACCGGCTTTGGCGTCACCAGCAAAATAGCAAGCGTGCACTCCACCATCTCCTCCTTTGGGCTGTTGATATTAAACAGGGCATGTCCCAGTATAAACACCTGCAGTCCTCCACTTGGAATGAGCCTCTAGATAGAACACAAGCCATTAACCACTACTCTTTGAGCCCAGTGATCCAGCCAGTTTCTCAACCAGCTGGTAGTCTGTCCATTTGGAGTATAACATCCCAACTTGGATACAAGGATGTTCTTGGAGGCCGTGTCAAAAGGCTTTCTACTGTGAAGCTATAAAACATCCATTGCTCTACACCCATTCACAGATCTAGTAATTTAATCACAGAAAGCAAGCAGATCAGTCAGATACGATTCACTGTTAGCAAATCCATTCTGGCTATTTCCAGTCACCACCTCCTCCTTCAGGTGACTGGAAATTGCTTCCAAGATGCTTTGCTCCGTGATCTTCCCAGGAGTTGAAGGGAAGCTGATCAACTTTTAATTCCTCTTCTTGTCCTTTCTGAAGATGGGTTCAACAATGGCCTTTCTTCAGTCACCAGCGACCTCCCTCGCTATTCAGACTTTCAGAGATGACCCCTGACTGAATCCTTTCCACTACGGGTGTTTCCCCTAGCGCTGCTCCAGGCACACCAGCCCGAGACACCTGGGCCGTGAAGACTGAGATAAAGAAGGCACCAAGTATCCTCACCCTAATTACTTGCATCTGCTGTCACTACATCACCCACCCCAGTCACCAGCACGCCCACATCTTCCATGTTTATTCTTTTATTGCTTAGCAGAAGTTTTCAGGAGTAGGTATTTTGCCCGAGTACGTCAGTACCTTGGTTTTGATGTTTGAGCTCCGCTGTGTACCCAGACCCCATTTTGACAAAACTATCATGATTTTGAAGGAAAAGCTGTAGTTTATTATCTGCCCACACAGCTGTAGGGTTGCAGCTATATAAAACCAGACATTTCTTTGGCTCGGAATGCACTGAATGGATACTAATTCTTCCACTTCTGACTGCTTACCATAGCTCTGGGCTAAAAAAAAGGGATCACTACCAGGAGGTAGGCAAGAGAACTTTGTTAGCTTAAAAGCAGCACCAGCAGCAACCATCTACCTGCATGGAGTCTGGCTCACACATAAAGAAAAAAAGGATGAAATAGATGGAGAGATGAGAAGATAAGGGGGAAGGGAGTGTCAGTCCTTTGGAAAAGAAGTAGGAACACTGCAGGTGGAGGCAAACATGGAGAACAGTCACTGGAGTAGTGGTGATGGTTTAAGTTTCTGGTAAAAACAAACCAAATAGCTAACTTGGTAATACTAATATCAAGTTTCAGGATTCACTGATTTTTAAATATTTTTTTCTACAACTGCCAGAAGAGCAGAAAACCTAGTGAGAGAGCTGAGAGGCTTTGCCTGCACCAAGGTAAGCATAACCCTGGCAGAACTGAAGCCTAAAGCAAAGATGAATTTAGTGCTCTAAGTCAGTCATTACTGTAATTCATCACAGCAGGTCTTAGTTGCATCCAAAATGTAAAGTTGGTGTTTTTGTTTGTTACTTCTCTGTGGTTTTGGTTTGTCTGTTTGTTTTAATGAAAAATGAAGAAGTTAAAAAGAAACAGGACAATAGTAAGGCTGGGATGCAATAGTCCAGAAACGAGAGAGGAAGATGGGCCAAACATTCAACGCTTTGAACTCAGGCAAATCACTGCCTGAGCGAACAAGCCAGGCAGAAAAATTAAGTAAGAAACAGAGGTAAGTGAGAAAGTCAGCAGAGCTTGCAAAATAAATTCACACTGAGTTTATCTAGACCTGTTGCTGGTTCATGAGGCGCTATTAAAATCCAGCTGAGAGCAGAGGCAACTAAGAACTCTCACCAAAAACTCAGGGATCAAAGTCGAGTTTCCACTGGTATCTGAAGTATGAAACACACTGTCCACTCAGTTAATCTGCAAGGTGGTTGCCTCTCTTATTGCAGAGAAGTGAATAAATTAATGGGCTTTGAGATCCTACTGCCAAAACGCTCCACTGAATGGACCGAGACACCAGTTGAGTAATTTGTGCTGCCGTTGACCTTTCTTCAGACTTTATTCTCTGTGCCTATTAATCCACCTTCTAAAATAAAATTATTACAATATTATGCTCTAGAGAGTTTTTTTAAATCGTCATTATCTAGTCAGTAAAAAGCAAGCAACCCTTAACTTGCCTTTTTTTTTTTTTTTACTTTTTGCTCAAAACACTATTGCTTTTTTATTATTATTACAGTATTTGATATTACTACTTGCCTTAAGGAATGGATACAAGATCCATCTCCTGGGGCATCTGAGAAAAGCTTTCAAAATAAATAATAAATAGCAACTGTTCATGAACCAATCAATGGTGAGGAAAAGAAAGATGTCTGAAAGTACAGTACTAAGTTGTGCATCTGCTATAAATTATTGAAATTAAAGAGAAAGCTGGTAAAATATTCAAATTTAACTTTCTGCAGTAATTTGACTGCACTTATATTTTATCATTTGCTGTAGCAGAGGTCAAATATTCCAGTTGCTTAATGTCATAGAGTATAGCAAGGGATTACACAAGCAACAATGTTTAATTGCTATCATGTACACATGAAAATAAAAAATTAGCCTAATCTTTTATTCAAATCATGAGACTGATTCAAATTTACCAATCATTAACATTAATTGACTGCGATTCAAATCAAAAAACAACAGCTGCATCCTGGTTCCTAGGCTTTGGGGAGGGTGATGTTTTTGAAAATAATAAATTTGCATTCACACAGTTCTTATTTTTAAACATCAGAAGGAATCAGTCAAAACTGTGGACCACTGTGCAAGCTTTACAAACCCTGCTTCCTTTTTATAAGCCCGTGTGTATTATGTCAGTGGAAATATTATAACAACAGATACGGTGCACTGTTACACATTAAGATCAGCGTTTTAGCAGTGGCAGGACAGTGCTTTCTTCTAGAAGGACTAATTATAGGTTTATATGTGCTGAATGCCCCAAGTAGCCTACATAATAGACAGAATTCAGCACATATGCTAAGTGATGCTAAACTGCAAGAGCTGGCATGCTAATCTCAGCAAAACTCTTGATGACATCAGAAAGCTTAACTTCAAATTCTAGCAGGCTCAACTCAGCCTTTCCTCCTTCCACAATGGCTAAATAGGCAGGTTCACGCGGCTCAACGCACAGGTGTCTTTAAAACCGAATATTAAAAACCTGGTGGCTGATCTATCCACAACAGATATTTCAAGCTCTACTGCAAGTCCTAAAAGCAGAATTTTACTCAAATGCACCTGCAAAATAATTTTCCTTCCACCTATGGTGCTGTGCAGGATTTTCCACCCAGCCAATTTCCACAGTGGATGAAAAGATCCTTTAATATACTGAGACTCCAGCAAGAATTACTTCAGGTCATGGTATATTTTTCCCTGAATAGTTTCCTCCAAATGCCCTTGGACCACAGTAATGCAGAGGAATACAGGAACCGCTCCCACATCAACCCATCAGCCCGCTGCCTCACTTCTGACAAAGGTCAGTGCTAAACACTTCAAGAATCATTTTGATGGACATATTTTGGGGGCCATTCACCCGTAAAGACACTCGCTTACTTTTCCATTGACAGCTAGTAATATCCCGAATCCCGTTGTCTTTTATAACTCTAATGTGAAGACAAACAATGTCTGTATTTTCATTTAATAAATCTAAACTTTAGTAAAAATAATAATAATAAACCAACCTACCGCTCTCTTGGTGTCAATGATTTTCAGTGGTAATGAGTTCCACATGTGCTTATTACGCAGTGTAATACAAATTTATATGACTAACTAGTTTTACGTTTCTTGCCTTGCAATTCCAATAAATAACTTCTTGTATTACAGCAAAAGAAATATCTGCTTTATATTCTGAAAAATAGTACTGTATATTTTTATGCACCTCTATAACTCCTTTATATTTCTTTGCCCTCTTTCCAAGCGAGTCACAAACTTTTCCACTTCTCTTAAAGCAAGCTTTTCACATCTCAGCCTAATTGTGTTTTCTAAACATCTTCTCATTCTCTTGTCACCTCGTTGAAATACAGGGCAGTCAGAAATAAACACAAGAATTCAAAGAGGAAATAATGACATAAAATAGATTTATATAATGGCATTTTAACATTTGAATAATGTTTTTACCTCAGATATGGAGGAATGGGATATGATCACCCTAAAACTGCTTTTGCGACAGATGCTCACGTGCACTGAACTACACCTGAACCAACCTTATTGGGCAGCGGAAAATTCCACGTGGGATCCAAACGTACCCAAGAACCAGGGTGAATACTTGGGCTGGTAGCCTGTACGGAGCTCCGTGCCACCATAAGCATGCAGGTAGTTGTATTAGCTGCAACAACAGCAATAATTACTGGCTAAGAAAGACTCCTCCCCTACCTATGTAAATGTTTGGCAGACTTTGACTCCTTCTGCACAGTGAGTAATGGCTTTCACTGAGCAAAATAAGCAAACAATATTTACAGAACTGCATCTTAAAATGCTATGGGATCCTCAGCCTGGAAAGCACCATTACAAATGTGTTCACTGCTTTCTATTTTATATCCTTTAATGTTTCAGATCTTTAATATCTGTTTCAAGAGTTGTCCCAAGATAAGACATGCCACTTTTAACACTGAACTTGGTTAAAAGGACTAGTAGAAATATCAAGTGCTGCTTTTTCTTTTATAGAAAAAAAAAATATGTATACATGCATATACACATGTACAGCAATTTGTAGGACAGAAATTTTATTTTCCTTTATGAAATTGTGGCACATCACTAAATAATACTATTATCTGATTAAATATTCCAATCCAGTTAATTTCTGACTATCAAAGTAAGGCTACAGACCATAGCATCTTTGCAACACTGTAAACAGTTGCCTAAAAAAGTAAAGGGTCCTGAAGTGGTGGGAAGAAATAACCGCTCGGGCGCCGAACACCCCCCTCATTCCTGCTGCTGGTGCTACATTCTCCCACGTCATGCTTACTAACCCCACGTAATCATTGCAGAATATTATCTCAAAATGGAGCGTTTTCCCACTCTCAGGATCTTCTTTTTTAGTTTATGCCACAGTGCAGCAATGATGCCCAGAGATACACCAAGGTAAAGCATCTTCCTCAAGTATCCTCCAGGCACCAAAATATGCATTAAAACTCAGCTGCCTCACAGCAAAGCCAGCAGTCGGTGGCAACTCACATCATTTACAGTTTCATCACAACGTTTCCTATCCTCACACACCAGCAAAAAGTACTCAGAAAACTAGAAACTGTAAGTCATAGCTTTTGTTTGTCCCTGTTCTCTCTATCACCTCACCTTGAAAGCGAAGCAGAGAGGCATGCTTTGGATAAGAACAAACAATAAGAAAGATGCATTTCATATTCAAGAGTACAAAATGAAACAGCACCGTGACAGTGCAAGGCAGTTTTCTAACCCTCCTAAATTAGCATCTTAATCAATACACAGGGAGCTGCAATGCACTGCAAAACAGATAAAGCAGCATGACAACACGTAACAGAAGCAATCTTAGAAGTTCACAGAAACATGAGAAGAATGTAAAAAAAAAAAGTGCTGCATTCCCCCACACACACAGCGTGCATGTACGTGAGTGATTTTATTTCTTCCCTTCCCCCAATGCAACTTTAAAGTAAAAACATTAATTAGAAAAACTGAGACGGTCTGATTGATGACAACACTGAAAATTTAGAACAAAGGCTGACAGAAATAACCTATTCCACTTGGCAATTACGGCACTTAAATATCGTGCAGTGTTGCTAGACACCTGTAAAATCTCGGTGCCACGCGATGTGTTTCTCAGCAGGGAGGACTGCAGATTTAGCAGACTAAGCAAAGGCCTGGTAGCCAACAACTCCCGACTTCTCAATCTGCATCCGAGTGTGAATTGCTGGGTGATGCTGGGCAAAAATTTATCTTACTTCCAGCTTTCTCATTTACAGTCTGGGTGAAGAAAATTGTAAGGATTACAGCAGGGTTAGTACAACGTTTTGGAGACATCAGCATTTGCTACAAAACATCAAGTTTAATGTTATGGGAAATGATGTTAAAGATTACGCTTGTGGATCATACAAATGTAGAAGAAGGACATTCAAAGTTAAGGGGTTTACAGGATTTTCCCTAGTTTTCTATTTGATGAGTAGTCTCTGCATGAAATACAGTGAGGGTGCCTTACAGAAAAGCGAGCAGTTTTAACATGGTTGCCTGCTGTAATAACCTTTTTTATTATTAATACAAGCTTTGAGGAGAGATTAAATAAGAGAGTCACATATTTGATTTTCTTGCATTACAAGCACATAGCTAAAATCACCACTCAGGATTTACAGTATGAGGCAGTTTGTGCCTCACACAGATAAGAATTAAAAAAAAAAAAAAAAAAAAAAAGACATGCAAATATTTCTGTTAAGTTCTAATTATTTTTTCCCCTGCAAACAACAAATGCACAAACGCCTGGCATTTTCTAAAGCCAACTTCCCCTCCTGACTGCCACTGCCTGTTCTTTATCATCCCCATGTAGACACCTCCGCCCTCCCCCCGGCTCCTCTGGAGCAGTATTGACGGTGCACATTGATCCTCTCTCTGCAGACAGAATAGTTCTTTCGCTGCTGCTGCTTATAATTATAGCAATGTGTGTCACTCAGTAATAAGACATTCAATTATTCTTGGCCCCGTGAAGTGTAACCCTTCAACTCACGAGACCCAAATCTAGGCGCTTCAGCCCCCCAAAACATTATTCTGTTGTTTTTTTTCTTTTTAACTTTGCCTTGCAATACCGATTCTCACTGGCCACTTCAAACTGCAGGAGTTTCACTGCAAGGAACTGCTGCCAAGCTAACACAATCAGTCCCCTCAGCAAGGAGAAAAAAAAATAAGTCTCTTTTCCCACTAAATACATTTCCATCCCTCTGCATCATAACAACAGCAGCTAATTATAAAGAAACAAAGTTGTCCCGGAGTTTGCCATGAAATGGGGGAAAAAATTAACAATGACGTAACAGCACTGGCAAGAGAGAATTTTAAAAGCGATATGAACAATCTTTAATCTTTTATCGACAGATTTCCTCTAGGAGACTTCTTTCTGAAAGGCAAAAATCACTGCGTTGTCCCTGCTAAAATCTCTTAAAATAAAAAGAATTAACTGAAGCTTACCTGTACTGGAATGTCATATTTGTAATTTTTATCTTTATTTCCTCTCCGTGGCGAATTTCTCCAGTCATTTCAAAGAGTTTGTTAGCCATTTTCTCATAAACTTTGGCATTCCTTTTAGTTTGTTTCAGCTCATCAAAAAATTCTTCCCAAACCAGCATTAAACCTCTCATTTCTGCATCAGTCCAGTTTCTGGCCCTCCTGTGTTTCTCAGTCTGAGAAGAGACAATGTAACTGGGAATTTCTGCTGCAGCCATTGCTGACTGACCTAAAAGGGTTTTAAAAGAGGACACTTAATATAGATTGAGTTTTTAGTTGAGGTTTTTTGTAGTGCAAGACATGCATATGTGGATAAAGAATTTGAATGACAACAGAACATATGAAACCTTTTTGCAACAGCTTGAAGCTTGAGTGCACAAAATGGGGCCTACATCTGACAGGCAGGAATTTAGTTAAAAGCTTTTAAACAGAGAAACGTCATTTTGATGTCACGTTTCCATAGCAACAGAGCAACTGCATAAGCTACAACAACAAAAACCTTTTAACTGAAAGCCAAAGAATCAGGACAAAGTTGACAGGCCATCAATATTAAAGCTTTTAAACACTTTAGGTTTAACAAAAAAAAGATCTATGCAGCCTTTGAGAAGCTACTTTTAAGTTTCTACTTCTTTTTTAGCTTTCCCTTACCTTTTAGGCAGACAATCTGCTGGCAGGGGGTCATGGTCGCCTGAACGAGCTTTTAAGTTGCGCCTTGACAGACTCTCTAGGAGGTTGCAAGGACTGAGGCCGTGTACACAAAAAAAAAGCTTTTTTTGCAAAGATATTCTGCAAAAAGCTTCAGCCAGCTTTATGAAAACTATACATCTCTAAGCTAATAAATGTTTAAGCAGGCAGGCTCATTAAAAAGGAGCCTGCATCTGGGTTTAAGAACATGCACAAAATAGTATTTAAGTGTTTAAATATAGAGAGAAATGTATATACGATTTCAATATAAAGCCACTTTTTTTCCCCCGAGATGTTTTGCTGCTGATAAGCACACACTGCAGTCCTGTCAGTATGAATTTGCCTTTGTAGGTATGTATTACTGTATGTGTATTTTGTATTCCTAGTAATTTAGATGCTATTTATGCAGCCTGTGTTCTGCCTTAGGACTGCAGCAGAAGCATTTCACCTGCTTTATGGGGAACCTAAAAGGATTATTCAATGAGTTAAAAAAAGGCTGCGAGATGCTTAGAACTGTGAATAAATTGCTTTGCTGTAAAACAAGCATTTGGAGCTGGTTTCTGTATAGGGCTAAATTCTGCCAGCAGTTATACCAGAGAAGCACCACTTATTAATCGTATTAAATATTGTGCAACACAAGCAGTGGGCCAAATTCTGCCCCCGCTCACCCTCCTGCAATCTGACAATAATCTTTCACAAAAGAGTGAGATGCAGGAACTGCAGCAATCCAAGCAGTACGAGCAGCTGAAGAGAAAGATGTTAATTTCCTACAGTCCCAATATAACCCTGTTATGTAAAATATAAATAAATAAACCACGGACCTTTATTATTATTATTTTCTGTTTCAGCATATAACAGCAATAAGGACCTCACTGCAGGGCCTTTCCTGAAGATTAATGACAGGCAGGGGTTAATGGCCTGAGGCTCACCCAGTCAGTCGTTAATCCCCAGGAAATGTTCTGTGCCTCAATCCTTAATGCTTAAGTATCCTATAAATTGTAAGTCTTCTCATAACCACATCCTTGATCTTAACAATAGTTTAAAAAATGCACAGCTTGGTTTGCATCCTGAGGATGGCAAAGAGAACACATAATGTTCCTAAAAGGTACACTAGTAAAATTTGTAGTATTGTTGTCTTCTTTCTATTTTATTTATTCTATTGTTTATCACAAAAGGCACAACGGCATACCATAGAATGGGGGGGGGGGGGGTCGGGGGGGACGGGAAATCACATATACTATACATAGGAACTTCCACTGCTCCAACCCTGAACATGTCTCTGTCAGAAATATACCTGCTGAGTCACTGGCTTCCTAAAAAAAAAAAAAAAAAAAAAAAAAAAGAGAGAGAAAAAAGAAAAAAAATCCCCTAGCTTCCAAACAACTACTTTTAACTACTGATGTGACAGCCTAGCAACTATTACCTTTAAAAATGTGTAAATAGCAGCATATGTTGTGGTGATGATCTTGCATGGTTTGTCTCTTGGGTGGCCAGCTGGGAGACATCACATGATCCGGGGACAGATGGTGGTCAGAAGAGGATCAGCTGGTGACACGTCCATTTTATTAATTTATTGTTTTATTTTGTTTTGAAATTCCCATCACTTAACCTTGGGTTCCATGCAGCTATGTTAATAAAACCATACCAGACTCGGCTGGCTGCAGGGGCTGGGGATCACCAGGACAAGTTTAAGGAAGCAATACAGCGTCCTAGAGAAAAACACCTCTGGTCTGCCTTGTTACGGTGCCGGGTCTGACTTGGGACCAATGCACGCTACCGCAAAGCCAAGCTTGCTTTTCAACCTTTAATCATCCATTAGGGGTTTGGTTTTCCCCTCCAGACTCTAATCCACCTAGGTTCTGAAAATGCTGATTAACACCACTGAAAGCTATAGCATGAAATATATACATTGTAAAAAACCCAAAGATGGTCTCTGCTTTAAAGGTTTTTTTTAATCTGGTTTCAAGCACGACAACCCATGGCAGTGTGGGAGAGAACCTGTCCAGCTGCAACAAGTTCTTTCTGCGATGGTCCGCAACTATTCCTTCCCCTTTTCATCCACATGTGCCTGGCATATGTGCGGCTGCTCCCTGAGCTCCGCGGCCTCTGCTGGGGCCGTGCCCAGCCCCGAACCCGGCATCCTGCAGAAGGGGGGAGGTTGTTTCCCTGTACAATTCACATCTCTCAACTTTTCTATACACTGTTTCCTATTAGAGTAATTGACAGATTGATATAGTGGTATAGTGCTATTTAACATCTGTTAAATAAAAGAAATGCTTTCTAATAATACCTCCATTATTCCCCTTCCCTCAGCACCAGAAGGGAATCTAAGTTTCCAGGACTCAAGTTTTATCCCCTCCTCTGAGAAAGTCGTTGATATCAATTATGGAGACTCCGCATACCTCCTCTGCCTCACTGAAGCACATGGGTCAAGTGGTTGATAAAGTGACTGTTTTCCTACACGGAGTTGAAAGCAAGGAAAGCTTTTTTACCCCCAAATAATCCCTGCAGTCCTCACCAGAGCCAGGGGAGGAAAAAAAACCACCTCTCCAGGCTGTGCCTCTCTCTGCTGATGTTCTGCAGATCTGCACAGTCCCTGGGAGTCGCTAACCCCTTGTCCCAGCCCCTGAGTTAGGAGGAACAGCTAAGACAGGACCAGCAAACCTTTGGGGGAAGAGCAGCCCTGCCACAGCAGGAGACCTGTCCCTCCCCAGGACCAGGGTGTCAGGAGGAGATATTGCATTAGCACTCAGCTGCCTCTTGCCCCTCTCAAGCTAGAGGCCAGACAAGATTTGTCATCTATATTAAGACTGGCTAGTCACCAAACCCAGAATAACTGCTGGCATGACAAGCTGTACCCCTGCCAGACCCAAGGCACTGATGCACCTGGCACTGACATCCCTCACACACTCCGCTCTGACGTCTCTGCTGATGGCAGAGTCCTCCAGCATCAGCCTCCTCCAGACTGAGGACCAGCCTGGCACCAGGTACCTCACAAACAACTGAAGCTGTTCCTGTTCTCCTCAATAGGGATGCTACTTCTCTTGGAAACCACTGTAATACATAATGATGTTTCCGAGGACACCTTTGTAGATGACCTCGCTGTAGGAGAAAGCTGTTCTCCTCCTCCACTCCCCTGCTCACCCCAGTCCCTCCTCTGACGGGCACTGCAATGACAATCTAGAAGATGCTCCTATGAACACCAGCCTCAGTGGGTCTGAGGACCTCACTCATGCCCTTCCATTCAATGCACACCTGCTCCTAAGAGCTCAGAAGAACATGAATTTAATGATCCTCTTGCAAATCTGTTCTTTATATCATCTGTCTAAACACCCTTCCTTTTTTTGCAATCATTATATATCAGCTTGAATAATAGCTCTCACAGCTGTTCCAACTTTCATGGTGATTGCTAAAGATAACAAACCCCAAACAGGGTAGAAGGGTTTCTAATTTGCAGACATGGATCTAATGAAGTTCGCCTATAGATGTTTCTGTCACAGAGTCCGGACGGCTCCATTAATCCTAACATAGTTGTTGACTATACTTCAAGTGATCTGTGCTAACCGACTGCGTATACAGCGTTCAGCTTTGCAAGTGGGGGCTAACACATGCCAAATAAAACTTCCTTTAGCCAAGTTTTAGGGAAAGGCATTTTCCCTTGCATTTGCAGGGAGAGAACGACTCTAGTCAGTCAATTACCAGAGCTCAACCCACAAACTGTAAGCCATTAAACTCTGATTACAGAAGAATGTGTCTGATCCTGCTGATGGGGATTGTGGTAGGAGAAGTCAAGCACCACCTCCTTGGCAAATCAGAATTTATTCCATTAGGATGCAAGACATTTCTGCAACTTCTCCTAAATGTGCTTCTGTTTCTGAAACCCAAATGGGCAGCTGCTGAGGTGCTGACACACAGGTCACTGCCTATTTGGGTTTCAGAAATGGAAGTACATTAGTTTTAGTTCAGGTAAGTCTTGAGACCGATTGATCTGGTCCCAGTTTTAGCACTACTGGCAGCAAACACCACTTCAGGCAACAACTCTGGGCAGTGACACTGGAAGGAGGAAGTCCCCACTGGAAGGCCATCAGAAGCATGCATCACCCCTCAAAGACACAGGTCCAGCTCTCTAAAACACATGGGTATTTCGGTAGAGCATCCTCTAACGTCTTGATTACATATAACTAAAAAACCAAAGCTGCTTGCACCCTTTTGTGTTTAGGGCAAGCTGTTGAAAGCAACGTTGTCCAAAGCACAGGCTTGTCCCTGCTCCTCGCAGTCCTCCAGTCTGGCCCACCAGGAGCGTAATACATGTGCGGGCAATAACAAATCTTGAAATTGGATGGTGGCTGCAGAGCACATGTTCATCCTCCGGTTATGTCAGTGCAGGCACACCTTGGTAACTCTGTTTAAAAGGGTGTAAAAGTATGTATGTGTCTGTTTAAAAACAAAGCATTTGGGTTTTGCATTGCAGTAGGATACTATGTTTTAAGTTCAAAAACAGCTGTCTGCACATGTTGGGAGGCTGTCTCCTGCCCCACATTTTGCCGTCCACTGGGCTAAAATGCCCACTTTCTAAAGTCTTACTAAAAATGATGGTTTTAGTGTCTCTGATCACCGCACACTGCAATCTGCAAAGAGAGATAAATATGAGAGAAGCAATACTCTTTCACTGCTTCTGAAAAGCTTGGCCAGAGGAGACAGACTTCTTTTCAACTCCATTAAACCAACAGGTCCATGGCAGCGAAGCTGTTGTGCTCAGGAGAGTGCTGGAAACCAGGAGCTCACCCTAAGGTCTGCAAGGGGCTTCCCTACAACGGAGCTGGGCTTGGGAACTCTGATAAGGTCCATGCAGCCTTTGGTCTGCCGGTCGCCTTGGGTGATGGAGTCGCATGGGTTTGTAAAGGCTCAGAAAACCATAAGGGTTGTGAGCACGGAGCCATCGGGTCAGTGCTGTAAAACTGCACACGAACCACAGCTCATGCTGTCCTAATACCTGTGAGGGAAGTTTAACAGAGAAACAGTACCACACCATTTGTAAGGGAAGCAAAAAGCTATCTAAAATGCAGGAGGGTCCTATTACAAAGACAAAAAGAAAGTTATTCAGGCTGAGGAAGTATAGTAGGTGTCTCACAGTACATAAAAGAAGGACAGTCCCTTTCGTCAGAAGGTCTGCAACCTAAGTGGGACATGCCACAAGGGAAACAAACAGGACAGACCACAGGGACAAGTGACAGCAATGTATTACTGAGTAAAGGCCATCGCATGGTTGAATAGCTTTTATGTACGTCTAAAATAAATAATACCTGCAAAGAAGTCTGACAACAGAAATGGGTGCTCTGGAGGAAGCTGGCTGAGGGGAAGGCATCCTGGCTGACACGGGGCAGAGAAGATTTTGATATGTCAATTCTTGGAACAAAAAGAACAAGAAAAATGAACATTTCCACACAAATGCCCTGCCATGAGGCTATCTGTGTGGCAGGTTTCCCTGATGGCAGAGTGGGGCACCGGCCAGCCCAGGAGGATGGTGACCTGAGAAGATGCAGGTGAGCTGGAGGAAGCTGGAGAGGTTCTTGATTTTATTTTGCTAGACCACATCCTGCTTGAATTTCACTGTAATCAGAACATTTCCCAAAAGCATTTTGATCTTGCTGAACTGGCAGATTCTGACCAAAAATATCTCCTTTGCCTATTTTAGTAGTAACCATGGAAGCCAGCTTTGCACAGACATTCAGTTGGAGAGAGAAGGATGGCGAGAGACAGCGAGGTGAACACAGACAAGCTGGGAAATGGGGCTTCAGCAGTTTTCATGGTCAGACCGGGAAGCATTAGCACAGACAAGGGGGAGAACTGGAATTATGTGGGGCTTTAGAAGGAGGAGCTCAGGGACTGCAGGGAACCCAAGGAATTCACTCCTTGGAGAAACCAGGTATAGACTGGTATGGTGGTAGTAATTAGATTAAAAAGGACAGTACTAAGAATTTTTTACTTACTTTGTATTTTTTTAAGTTTAGCAGAAACACAAACACTCATGCTACAGACCCTAGTTTAGCACATGAGGGGAAAAACATCCCTTCTGTCCAGAAGTTACAAATAACCACTCCCAAACCATCTGGCACTTTAAATATATGGAGGCAGGATGCCAGACTAGATGGACTTTCAGTCACACATGTTCCTAAATTTTCAGGTGTACAGGGAGAGACAGGCAATATTCTTAAAAATTTAGTTATATAGTATAGAGAGCAAAGACATCAGTTCTTTACGTGTTGTACTCCTCGTTCAATTTATAGCAAACAGATAATTTCTGAGATTTGCTTCCTCCTAAAAAATCATTTGCAGGTCCATTAGCATACGGAACAACCTTGCAGTACGTAGTATCAGACATACTCCTTTTCTGGACTAACGGGGGTTAGTCAATAAGTCCTCCTGCCCATATTCGGGTTTTAGCACATTTTAGCAAGCTACGTGCTGGAAAGCGTCTAGTTCATTAAAAACTGCTCCTAAAATGCTATGCAAATATTTCTCTTTCAGAAGTAAATTCCTCTGAGAACCTGTTCTAAACAGTTCACTTTAGACGTAGACCATGATTGAATCCAGTTTGGATTTGAGACGTATCACAAAAGAAGAAAAATAATCCCTGTTACGCAGAAGTCTGCCTTGTGCGGAGCGACGTTCCCACGACTCACCAGGGCAGAAGAAAAAACACCGTGTCACGAAAAACCAGATGACGGCAGCTGGTTTGACCGTGGTGGTGTTGTGGCTGCATGCAGCATCGTTTCTGCCCCAGGAAGAATTAATGCTGCTGGTGTCATCCCTTGCTAACAGCCGCATAAAAGGTAGCAATATTTAAATAAATGCTTGAAGGAGGTTATTGATTCATTGATCCATTAGCGAAAAGCCATCTCTCGGATTCAAACAGATGAGAGCGAGCCAAGCGCAGGGAGCTTGGCGCTGGCACAGGACTCCAGCTAAGCAAGTTTTTGCACCATTGTGGTAGCAAGCATTAGAGATATGTTGAATAAATGGGTTCTAGCTTGCTGTGCGTCCAGAAAGGAGAGCAGTTTGGGCCCTTTTCCAGCAACCTCAGAGAAACTGCAGTGCAAGTCTTTGGCAATTCCCTGCCAGAAGCCCAGCCTCGCCGCTTGGAGCTTGCTACTAGCTTGGCAGCCTGCTGCATCCACCTAGCAGCTGTTTGCATCCCCACGCTGCTTCTCCCTGACTCCCTGCCAAGGGACACGGAGGAGACGGGAAATGGATGTGGGGAGGCTCTGGTCCCTTGCCGTACCATGCCCTCCGCCCGCAGCCGCGCTCCAGGCAAGCCCAGCAGTTACCCCAAGGCAGCCGGGGTAACACCTTGCACCCGTGCATCTCAGTGGGGGATGGCAGTGGGATTAGGTCCCGCTGTTCTGCAGTTTAATCAGCCACAGGTTTTGAAAATAAAAAGTATTAAAGATCAAAGATGCCTGCCAAGTCGAGAAAGGCAGGAGCTTCTCCGACTCTCCTTCTGCACTTCTGCTTGGAGACTCCAGACTACCCACAACCACAGGCTTTTCCCTTTGCAAGGTTTCACTCGGCTCTCCAGCCCCGCAGAGGAAAATTTACAAGATTTAAAAAAAAAAAAAAAAAAAAAAAATTCAGATAAAATATTTAGGGCACAGGAGATTTTCATATCGGTTCATAAAAGATTTAAATACTAAAACGTAAATGGTGTTTTGGGTATTATTGCGAGGCAGCCTCAGGAATGGAAATTCAAGAAAAGTGTTTCAACCTATAAAGTTCAGACGATACTCGTAAAAGACTGCCTGATCTGAGAGCTTCCAAAAAGATAAGTAAAACCAAATTCACGAGCACTGCTGCGACAGCCAAAGAGCTTACCTGTTTAAGTAGTGGCTAATGGAAGTTGAGACGGTACAAGGGGTAGCTGCCATTTCTGGGACAGGCTGCCAGCGATGTCAGCCATCCCACAGCATCTCCCTCTCCTTGAATGGGAAACACATACGGCTTTCAAGGGACCAAACTGGAAGCATCACACAGCAGGTTGCAGTTGGTCCTGACTTTATTCCCAATGCTGTGCTCAAAGTGTTTCAGGGGTGTTTAGTACCCTGTCAGAGAGCTACATGAAAAAACTGCTATTCCCAATGAAAACATATGGGGTTTCCAGTAGAAGCACGTGTTTCCATGTCGTCCCACAGAGATTGTGCAGCCATATGGCCTGTGAAGTCCTGCACTGTCTGTTTCCAAATGCTTCCCCTGAAAGGATGACTTCTGCCTTTGTGCAGACGATCTATGCAAGTAGCAAGCTACTGGGACACTGAGTTGCAGCTCCAGGACAAACACAGTACTGGGAACTTAAGCGTTAGCTCTCACATCTCGTGATAGGCAGGAGGATGACCCGTCTCAGCGTAGGAAGGTTTATTGTGATATGCATATAACGTTGCCCCTTTTAACACAAAGTGGTTTGGCAGTACGTGGGGTTTTATGATTCCTCTTGGTTTACAGCATGCACAGTCTTGCTCCCTGGACATCCCAGGGACAGCCAGGAGGGGTCATCTCCCACTCCCACATCCAAACGTGCCCCTCCGCCCGGCCTGCTGCCCACGCGTGCCGCATCTCCTCTCACTGCCTTCACCGTAAGCCTGTACCACAATTGCTTTTATGCTCCTCATTGACTGCTGGCTTTTTCCAGCTGTTTTTTCTCCTGTCCGTGGCTCTCTGCTGTTTATCAGACACAGCTCTGCTCCAACCCCTCTCCAGCCACCAGAGTTCAGTTTATGTTCCAGCCTGAGTGTGCTCCTCCAATCTGGGCATTAGCTTCTATTGTTTCGGCTATCACTAAACCAAGGAGTGTCTATTTGCTCCTCTCTTGGCCTCAGTGAAATGCTGCCAGCAAACCCATCAGCCTACAGATCAAAGAAACATTTTCTAGCTGTCGCATACAGGAACATTCTGGCCAGCCTGAGGAAGTCTGTCTGCCTCCTTTCGTAAGTTCTCCTGAAGTAATGCAACCCACAAACCACTTCTGGATGCAAAACTTTTCCACGTCCAACACCAGCTGTCCAATACCACCAGTGATTTTAAAATCCTCCCTGGTGCTTTTCATTCAACATGGCATTCCGTGTTGTAAACCAGATGATGTGTCCCAAGTGTAGGTCTGTGCAGGGAAAAGCAGTATGATTTGCTTGCCTATTAATACTCACCACAACGTGGGCATTCAGAGAATATCTCAAGTTGGAAGGGACCCATAAGGATCATCAAGTCCAACTCCCTGCTCCTCACAGGGCTACCTAAACCATATGACTAAGAGCATTGTCCAGATGCTCCTTGAACTCTGACAGGCTTGGTGCTGTGACCACTTTCCTAGGGAGCTTGTTCAGTGACTGACTGCCCTCCCAGTGAAGAAGCTTTTCCAAACATCCAATCTGAACTTCCCCTGACGCAGATTTGGAGGCAAGCAAAGCTAATGCTAGCAAAAGGAGTGACAGAGTACCTGCCACCATCTATTTCTCTGCTGAGTAGATCATGCAAGTGCAATCAACAAGATTAGTTTAAATTATGGATTAAGCGGACTCAGTTTGCCTGCAGCAGATTAGCGAGCACTCAAACGACTCTTTTTTGGCAGCAAAGCTGCTTCCAATAGGTGAGCAAAAATTATTCTGAATAGTAACAAAACCGAAGAGCTACAGATCTGATTTTCAGTACAGCAGAGCCTACCTATTTCCAGCCAAGCTCCACAGGGGGCTGGGCATACCCAGCATAAACAAGCAACCTAACCCAGATGTCCGAGGGGGGATTTGGACAGAAAACGTATGGAACCCAAAACCACACAGATGCAGGAGACTTCCAGCATGAAGATGCAAGTACAGACAAGCTGTCTGACGGGAGTCCGTGGCAGATGTGAATGGCACTAGGGAATTCTTCTTTTATTTCATCCCTAAACATTCAATTGACAGATTTCTGCATAGCCAGAAGGTGCACTTTTGGATCCCCGTGTTCTAAGCAAATCTTCAATTGCTCAGAAGGTTGGGATTTTTTGGTTATATAAAACAGCTTTAATGACTGTAGGACCAGGGACCTTCTAAACAAAGCAACAAGGAACCACCATCTGATTGCAGAGAAACAAGACTAAACAATTTACAAAAAACCAAGCCAGTTCACAACACAGTATCTCATTCTCTTTAATAAAACCGGCCAGTGTTTTTCATTTGCTGTGCAAACAGAAAGCAATAGTGCGTTTCCCAAGGGAAGCACTCTTGTGCAACTGTTTACCAGAGGCAATCGGCCAACTCCAAAGGACTTAGGAAGTCACTGCTCTTCTCCCCGCACCTCACTTACCTTACTGTAAAGGGGTATTGTAAAAACTACTTGGACTGGCCTTAGCTCCTGTTTTGCTGTGGATTTAAAAAGAGCTCAGCCACCTGATCCACAAACCCTCCCAGCCAAGGGCAGAACAAGGACAACTGCTTCTCATCAGCATCTCACTAGCCATATAAATGAAAATATTCTTCTCTGCTAATATACTGTAGCCGTAACCCAACAGTGATGGCTTGCATGCTTGAACATACTGTTTGCACTGACTCTTCCCCGACGCTGTCTTTAATGCCCTGCAGCAATATCCCAGTGGCTGAAGCCACTCAAGCAGACCACAAATGCATCACAGGCAGCAGTCTAAAATATTCGATCCTAATGCCATGGTTTTCTCCCTTTGCAACATCTTTCCTCTCTGCACACTATGCTTCATGACAACTGGACAGGCAGATTATATTAAAGCTCATGCATACCTTTTCAAATGATTTCTCATCAAGTCTCAGCAGGAACTAATTGAAGATTAAACTAATCATTCCTTGAGGCCTCTTACAGAGTGTTTTATCACTTTTTGCGAATACATTATGGAGAACCTCGGTGAAGTGCTGATCTAGCAGGACCACTGAACACACAAGCTGGAGTGGCTGGACAACCCAACACCCATCTGAGAAGTGAGGACTTGGGACATCCCTAATAAATGGGACAAGACAAACCCTTATACATTTCTTCTGGCTGTAAAAACCAGTCTAGCAAAACCACAATAGTAAACATTTTCCAAAATATCATCTGGCCTTTCTGAAAACAAAGGAGCAAGTCTGACAAGAGCTGTTTGACATTACATGAAATATTCCTGTCAGACTCTCTGATCTTCTCTGCCTCCTAAAATCTGGAGAATACCACGACGCCCAGCCAAAACCCAGCTACCGTAACTCGTGTTGATCCCTGCTTTAACCTGCGTCCACAATAACCAAATCCTTTCATCGACCGATCTGCAGTTCCATCCCCGACCTCTGATCTGCACAGCGCCTCTCTGGGTATTGTACATGGCTATCAGATAACGACAACTGACATCCAGACCTCCACCAGCCTCCGGGTAAAAGCCATAATGCTGGGTCATGGCAGACCCCAGACAAAAAAAAAATTAACGTGCTTTTTCTGCAGTGCCTTGCAGGGTTAAGGAGTCATTTAACCAGAGATGAAAGCTGAAAGAAAGGTCCAAAAATGTTTTGAAGCAACAGAAAATATCCTCTGGAATGTCAGAACCAGATGCTTCACTCAGTAATAAAATCCATGGTCCCAAAAGCAGGATCAGATATATTCTTACTAGTGTTTGCTTTGACAGAAATACATGTTTTCAGGCTTCTTCTGCTGTAAAGGCAGAAGAGAATCCTGAGCACTGATCACCACAACTATTGGGAATATTTTGGGAGTATTTTATACATCTCAGTACTGTAAAAGTTGTAGAAACATTATTGTGCTCTATTCTACTCTGCCTCCGTATATAGTTATCATCTTACAAACAAGAACTCTTTCAAGGCAGGTATGACATGCAAGTTCCCGTCTAAGCATTTAAAATATCACCGGTGGTGTGAGTTATCAGTCAAATTTTCTGGAATCACTCTAACTTAAAATAATTTAGATGCTTCCCACTACTTTCAACATGCTACAATGGGATAGCAAGAGCAACTTTGTTTTAGATTATTAACATGATATGATTGCAGTGCACTCAGAAGTGGTCAAAAATCAACTCTCTCTTTCAGTCCCAAGTGCTCAATTCTGTATGAAACCACAGTAAAACAGTAAGTAAATCTTGTGAAGGAGGTGTTTGTTTACATTTGACTGTGCTAATTATTTTCAGAGAGCCAACATGTGTGCTGTTGCCTATCTTATTTATACACACACACACATATATATACATACACACACACACGCTTTTTATATTTTTTATATATATATACACACACATGCGCATGCATTATTTTATCTGGGTGATTTCTAATAGCAACTATTCCAATTTAAGTCTTGGAAGAGGAGAGGAAGGGACAGCTGAAGGGAGACCAGGCCGCTGCCTCACAGCAGAGGCCAGGGAAGCCTCACTACGTGCAGAACCTCAGGACATGGAAGAGCATCATATTTTCCCTCCAAAAATTCAGAAATGCATTGCATGTCCCTACAGACTCCGCACTGTCTCAGGACAAATCCAAGACTGCTAAAAATCAAAAGCACGGTTGGATGCCACAAGTTGTTTTTCTGTATGCTGTAGTTTTACATAAGAATCACCAAAAAGAGAAATTATTTTGTCTTTCTTTAAGCAATAGTCTCATCAGAAAATTCTGCATGTAAAAGCTTGGGGAGATAATAAGACCGACTGCCAGTCCAATATGGGATTGTAAGAAGGCACGTCCACCATGAGACACAAAAAGTTGTTGGGACTCTCAAAACTGTGAGGAAATGTTAAAAGTCAACAAATTTTAAAATACACCCCTCCCAGGCTACTAGCTAATATCTCTGAAATGGTCCAGTCACACAGCAACCTCAGAGCCAGTGCATCAGGAGAAAGCAAACGGGTTCAGCGACAAAGTACTGATCAGTTAAGCCCTATAAAAACCCAAGTCAGCAATCACCACAGAAAGCAGGTATTATAACAGGGACTCCTCTATCCACAAGGTACAAACCTGTGAAGCGACTCCTTACAAGGGACTGAAACAGTGACCAACTTGGCCTCCTCTGGCTGAAGAGAAGACAACGCAGCAACCTCTCCACACTCAGAAACTGCAGCCCTGAAACACTCGGGCCCGTTCCCTTGCCCTGCTTTTGAGAGGTGGAGCAGAAGGGAGGCACAGGCTCAACACACAAGCCCGCGTTTTTATAGCTTTGGGGGTTTTATGGTGTGGAAGAAAATGTTTGGTACCTGCTGTCCTAGGAACAGAAGATCCTCCATGAGCCTTGAAGTCAACGCAGGAGTCCTCACAGCAGACCACCGACCCGGAGCAGAACTTCGTGTCTGGGGGAGAGAGAGTTTGGCAGAACAACGCATCGTGTGGGGAGGGGAGCGAGGAAACATTTCAGAGCAATTGAGGAGGAAGGTCAGCCGTGCTTAGCCCAGGTTATCTTTTAAAGGTTTAGGTGAGGTGGGTTTAGTTTACTTTAGTTTGCAAACTCTAGCCTTTTAAATAGCACGGGCAAATACATTCCCCGTGCTATATAGTCCCATCATAAATGACTTGAATTGGCCCGTAAGCCTTCAGCCTCCTCATTCCTGTGTGCTGAAAGCTATTCACTTTAAGCCAAAAGAATATGACAAACATCCTCATCCACACTTCCTACCACTGCCAGCAAAAGGTGTCTGTTTAAAAGACATCCCAGCCTCACCCAGGCCACCAGCAGACGCAATTTTTCCCTACTTTTTTCTCATCTGCCAAACTCTTCCATTACTGAGTTAATGTTCAATGCTCAGTGTGCCGTCCTTCAGAGGATCGCAAAGCTTTTTTAAAACATGGTGGGTCCTGAAGGTATTGTTATCTCTATTTCACACAAGGAGAAGCCAGACATAGCAAGAGAAAAAAAATTTCAAAAGCTTCTAAATGACTGTGAAACTGAAGTAATTTTCAAAAGAGAATTGGACACTCCAGAGCTGAAGTCAACCTCGCATGTCCTTCAGTCACATCTCAAAATGAAACATGCTTTCAATTCACTGAAGGCAAGGTCCTCAAAGCCACAGAGGTACCTAAAGAGTATCGTAACGGGAAACAATTTCCAGGCATAAGACGCAGAGCTAAATTAGCCGTAACTTCTCTGCTCCTCCAAGAAAATAACCGATTAGGTGCCTAACAGTCCACAGGAACACATTTTTTTCACCAAAAGAAGGTATTTGGGTACCTCAAGTTTTTCTTCCTCCGTGCTGTGATCCCGCCATTTTGGCTGAGCTGAACCTCTTAGCACTAACACCCGTGAAAGCCCACTCGAGACTGGGAAGCTGCGAGCACGGCTAATGCTCCTCAGCGTGGCTCTGGCGTCAGTACGAGGGAGCAGCCGCTCCGACTTTCATTTAAAGACGTGGCTGGAGGAAGAGGGTGTGGTTGGGGTGGCACGAAAATAGCACCCGCCGCCAGGGCAAGGTGGTTGCAACCTCTCCCAATGGAGAGTGCTGGGTTTGGACTCTGCCTCCAGGGCCGGTTTTGATTTTTATCCAGTGATGTTTTCATGCAAAGCGTGTAGTAAGCAGCCTTGGGAAAGCCGCCAGATACCTGCTCCCCACCTCCCTTCAGGGGAGGTCCCAACCGGTAGGCCACAGTCAGGCTCCCACTTGCTTCTCCTCTCCGGCTCTGCAAATCCTTCTCCGCACCATGGCACAACTTCAATAGGAAGGGCTGAGAGGTTGCCTACAGCCTGGGAAGGGACAGGTGGATTTGAATATCCCTTGGGAGAAGGAGGACCCAAACCCAAGCTCGACCACTTCTGAGACAAGTATTATAACCATTAAGTTATTATATGAAAACCACCACACCAATCATTTGTATCTTAAACAGCAAGCGCAAGGCTGTGAGCCGAGGCGTTGGCAACAGGGGCAGGTTTGACTCCCCGGGCCAGGTTTGGAGCTTGCAGTGTGGGAGCCGCTCACGGAATGCAGCATGAGAGCTGGCAGGGGGATGGGAAAAGAGTACCAGATATCCGTGCAGAGAACTCATGGGACAAGTATCGGGGAGGGAACAAGATCCTGCAAAGAAGCCCTCTTGAAATCACCGGAGATACATCAGTTCCCACCATTCGAAGTCCTAACCTATTACTTTAGGGTTAAAACGTCAAACTAAAAATCTCTTTTATCACCAAAGTGCTTTTACCTTGAATTTTTAAGTGTTTGTTTAAGCTGGGCTCCTTGACTGTTAAACAGGTCATAAAACTCTCTGTAGACCAATAGGCTATAGAAAGTTTCTATAGTTTTACTAACTATTGTCTCTCTAGTCTAGCTTCCTGCACCTTCTTCATCCTCAAACTAAAAGAGTTTAGCTGCAAAAATTTAACTAAAGGGGTTTCTTAAAGGAATTTTTAAAGTCGCTGTTGGCCAATGTGTTTTTATCACAAACCAACTCAATAAAGTAAGTAATAGCTAACTCTATGTTTAATTGTTAGAAAAGAGTATGTTTCTAATTAAAGAGCAAGTCTATACATGTATTTTTAAATCCTGTGAGCCTGATTGTCTTCAATTTTGTTGTTTCTTTCAATTCTTTAAATATGTATTTGAAAGAAGTGGAAGGACAAGTAGCACTATTTGGAAGTTGCAAATAAATCTTTTGAGAAAATAAGTACGTTTTAATCTCACTGAAATATACTAACCATAAAAATAGGAGCTATGCAGTAGAAAAGGGATACTTTTTGACAAAACAAGAGGTATTTAGAGGAGGTATCCCTCTAAATAGGGATAGATGAGTAGGCTGAGTAAATGGAAAATATTTGCAATTCATTTTAGACATTTGTCAAGATAATTTTGTAGGTAGGTGCGTGCAAGAACTGCAGAATTTGTTTCAGGCCCATTCAGAAATAAAGTCTGACTCAAATTTTTGATTTAGATTTCAGACTCATCTCAGCGACATAGTCATTAGTTTATCCAGCAGCATTAAAAGTGAACAGCAAGTGCCCCTAAACCTCCTCCCACAAAATAAGAAAGTTACAGCTAAATTTCTGCATCATTCCATGTCGGTGATTTTTAGTCAGAATTTCCCACTTACCTTAACAAGGTGATAATTTAAAAATCTCTGCCAAGGAATACAACCTCCTCTCTGGACTCCCACAGCTCTGAAGACACCTGCTGGTGGAATTCGATATCCTCTATCCAGAGCATCAGCAAGTGTTTGGGAGACTCGTGTTAAGAAAAAGTACACAGTTGTACAGAGATTAAATTCCTTGGAGGTTTTTTATTTATTTATTTTAAGAAAAAAAGAAGAGAGGATCCTACATTTGTATAAGTCTGAGCATAAGAACACAAACAGAGCTTATGGTCTTCCCAGCCAAGCACCTGTTGGCTGTAGAAGAAACACCACGCAGTTGTGTCTCCACTGACTTGCGATGGCCATTTTTTCAGTATTTACAATGGTGTGGGAGCATTACAAAGTTTAACATTGCTTTTGTCGTTTGGAGAACAATGCTGGCCAATCCTGCTTGCACTGTCATTATTTATTTGTTTAATTAAAGATCCAAAAATTAATTATACCACATGCCAATACACAGTGTAGTCCTACCAGTTTTAGTTTTAGAATCTAGCTCAGTTTTCGACATGAATGACACTGCTGAACAGGGGGGAAAAGGTGGAATGAACAAGAGCAGGACAGCTATCTACTGCAATGTAAGCAGAGCTGAACAAGCTTAATGCATTCAAGTCGGAGACCAGACAATTCTCTGGCAGCATTTAAGAAATACATGAAAAAAAATGTATGCCATGGTGCCAGCAGCAGTAGAGGACTGAACGTGGTGACCGCAGGGGCCCTTTCCCAGCCCATGTGTAAGTTCTGTTGGCACAGATACCGTTCTGTGTGTATTACCATTATGGCAGCTTTTCTGCGTACCATTGCAACTTCTACTGTATTCAGGACACAGTTATTGCACTGTGCAATACGTGGGCATATTGTGGATTTACACACAATTTTTTTTTTTTTTTTAATCTATTTTAAGTTGCCTGTAAAGTCTTTAACATCCTATTTATCTTCTTGAGCACCACTAAGGATTGAGCTGATATTTTCCAAGAACTATTCAAAATGACACCAAGATATTTTTCCTAAATGGTTACATCTCTGTGGATGCATAGATATGGTTCTTTTCCCTGATGCATTACTTTGCAGTTGTCTAGACTGGGTGAGAAAATGGAGAAAAATATTCACAGCCAGTTTTAATTTTGATTACTTTGAAAATTTCTTATATGTAAAGTTTGTCATCTCTCCTTTTTTCCTAAAACGTTAGTAGATAATTTAACAGTAGAGAAAGCAACAGAGACTCCTGTAGCCTGGTGACTTTCCTGCAATAGGAAAACTGATGATTCAGTTCCTACCCTCTGTGTTATTACCTTTGACTAATTAGAGCCATAACCAGTTCAAAACTACAGGACTGCTTTCCCTTTTATTTGTTGAGAATTTAGGGGGTTTGATGACCATTAGTAAGGGGCCTTGGAAGTCCAGCTATACCTTATTAACTGAATCACCTCTACTCATGGGCTGCTGGGCTTCAGATCACACAGATTTGTAACAGCTTCCTTCTACAAAAGCCATTTTGACAGTTACCCAATATATCATATTTACTCTATGAATTCAGGTCTTCATTTTAGTTTCCATAAATTTGCCCAAGGAAGGCTAGATTTATCAGTATACATAGCCCTTTAAACAGCAATTACGTTCGCCACCTTCACTTACCACAGCAATTACTTAATTCATATCAAACAAAACCATTAATTCAACAACTCCACATTTGGGACTCTTAGGTGGCTACCATGGCTACCACCTATTTTTATCAATAGCATTATGCATTTTATCCAATTGTTCTAAACCTGTTCTGCTGACACTTCAATTTAAAACAGCTCTTTACACTCTTTCAGATACCAAAATGCTCCAGAAAAGAAAGCTCCCTGAGATCCTTTATAAGGAACCGCAAAGCAAAGATTTATTTAGCCTTTCTGTAACAGCCCTATGTACTTTGAGTGTTCTTATTACACTGCAATCGCCTATCAAGCCTGCTGATGGACAGGCTTCCTACTCCTCATGTGTTTGAAGGGGTTTTCTCATTGTTTCTGTGAGTTTAGCAAGTTGTTCCTCAAAATTGATTTTACCTGCCTTGTTTAACTTGCCTTATTTAACTTGAATGTATGCTCTTTTCTATTTTCTCAGTTCAAACATGACCTCCACTTTCTGAAAGATGTCTTTTTACTTCTAACACATCTCTGCTCTTCCATTGAACAATACCAGCTTTTCAGAGAGTTCTGCTCAAGCCTTTTGATAGAAGAGCCATACACACTTCCTTGAGCTCGTATTATAACGTCTTCTCAACAGCTGCATGTTCTCTGCAAGTATCTTACTCTTTTTGCTGTGTCTTTGAATGACAAAATTGTAAGAATCGTTCTTATATTTATGTATTCCACCTCTTAAGAGATTTTTTTTTTTTTTTTTTTTTTGCACAGGGACAAGAAGATTGAGTTTGTCCTGGACCTTGCACATTGCTCTGGGTTGAAACCAGTGTTGTCTTTTTCCTATTACATTAAGTTGTTTCACATCCATACGTTGCTTTCCCTGGTGTCTCTCATATCAAGGTCTTTCTCCTTCTTTTCTGATCCTATATTTAGCGTCATTGGTATTTCTCCATTTAGTTCTGCAGAGAAAGGCCCGTTCTGCCCTTGTACTTCACCGAATACTCTCTCGATAACAAGCGTCTCAAACAAATACAAGTCTCTCTTCCAAATGAAATTGCTCCATTTGCCAAGACAAGAGCAGCCCATATTTCCAAAACAGAGTCCTCTGATTTTCTCAGCCAGCATGTTGATAAGGGGAATTTTCCAGACAGTTTCAGGACCGTGTTTCAGTCATCACTGTGCAATAATACTAATTACAAACACAGTCAACACCACTATCAATGCTGCCACCTCCACATCTCCCTCTGATAAGAAATGTATTCCCCTAGCCTTATTCTTTCTTTGTTTCCCACAAGAGCACTCAAGTTCCCTGGAAGGGCAGTTTCTTCACACCTCCAGCACAGTTTGGATGACAAGGCAAAGAAGATCAGCTTCTGTAATGTTTTCTAAAAAGCACTGTAAGGAGGATCACTGACACAGATGACTGATTTTCATCCAGGAGATTCTAGCATTGTTCCACTACCTCATGCACTTATTAGGATTTCATTTCCTTCTGGAGCCTCAAGGGAAATTTCATAATCAGCACACCTGGTATGTGTAGTATAAATAATTAGGGGGATGCCCTCTCTAACAATTTATGCAGAAAGGCTGTTCTGCTGTAAGAAATGGCCTCGATTGTAGTCTTATTAGAAGAAAGAATTAGGGTTATGAGATCCCCTCCATTTTCAGATTCAAAAAACCTCATGAACATTTACTGAACCAGATGGAGTCAAGGCTCTACCTGATCTCTAGAGGAACCTACTCAATCAGTATGTTTGTGAGTTTTTTCACCATTATTCTTTCTATGCTGTCAGCATAGATGGTGCTTTATCACCATTTTTCCGTCCCAGAATATAATTTATTGCTTGCCTTAACAAAAAGATCATGACACCAATTTAGCTTACAGTCACATCAAGAAAAATACCTTATGTGACAAATTTAGCAATAAGCCAGCACTATATAAACTGGTTTGACAACAAAAATACTCAGGGTAAACCATGTTAAAGAGGACAGAGATCATGAGAAGCCCTCCATACTTAGCTTTATCTATTCAGCAGTTTGCAAGGGCAGAATAATTGTTACAGCCCAAGCTCCGATCTTGGGAGGTTTTCCCCCCAGACAGTCCTCACAAACTGGACCTTTTAAGAAGAAGGAAATATATTATTATCACGAATGGATAAAATAATCAACACCCCCCGTGCATTGCAGGACATGCAGATTCATGGCCGATGGCTCACACTAACATGTTGGTAGCACCCGCACAATTTTGATCTGAAAGGGTTATTTTGGGGTTTGGTCCCCGTCCCCCCCCCCAAGCCAAAGTCCCTCAGTAGCTGGACTTTCACTCAAGTGCTTTGTGTCTTTCTCTGTTTTACCATCAGAACCCTTTGTTCTGAATTCTTCTTTCTGCTACCTTCGATTAATTCCCTGCCTTAATCTGTATTTAATGCTTACACTACAGATCCCTCACTTTAAATCTTTTTTTTTTTTCTTTCCCCAAACCCAAACTCAAGTTTTACTTTAAAGCTTCTAAAAAAGTTTTATCATTTGAGTGTGCTTCACTTTATGCTACCATCTGTAACTGAAGTACAGCACATTAAATGACATATTTGTGATTTGGAATCCAGTTCTGCAGATAAAAGGTTAAACAGTTCATTTAAATATGCCTCTTTGATATGTAACTGAAATAGATTAAAACACTGAGATTTGCTCACCATCATTACTCCTGTTTTCCAACTCATTAATTGGATATAGGTAGTCAAATCCAGAAAATCAGCTTCTCATCAAGGACTGTGTTCTAAATTCTGAACTTTTTAAAGCTAAAAAATGCTAATGAATAATTTATGACTAAAAGATTAAATCTGGTATGAACAAAACCAGACATATATGCAACATTGTGTAAACCTACTCCCACCTTTCAATTTGCCCAGTTACCTTAGGTCCATCTAAGTGCTTACGCATTTTTCTAAAGCAATCGGTTTTTAAAAATCTATGACTAATTACATCTATTGCTATTAGTGTGAGCAGGCCACATGCAAATTCCAGTTTTCAATGGGTTATGAACCAAAACGTATTCATCACCGGAATTTCTCCCTTTCTAAAAGCCTGACGCTCCAGTTGGATCTGACTGGGCACCTCCCTACATCCATATGTTGCTTTAAGGGGATTCTGCTCCGGTGCATGGCTCCTCTAGAACCAGAGCCTTCAGTCGCAGCATGAGAAAGCACTGCAGGATTATAGTAGTTTTCCCAAGACAAATAAAAACGACTCATCTTTATCTTCTAAGTTTGTATTGGTAACATCAAGACCTTACCCCTCAATTTAGAAAAAGAGAAGCAGGTATCAACGTAGAGGATCCAGGTATTCCATGACAAAATTCAGTATTCTGTTTCAGTGCTGCCCTCTTCTTATCCTACCCAGAGCAGCGGGGTGCATGAGATCTGATTAATTAAACCGATTTCAGAACCCTCAGCAAAAAGTGGGTTTCAGTTTAGAAAGTGGTAGCAGGAGGACTCTGGGCATGTCTGGAGTGAAAAGTCCACTAGTAAAGCTCACAAGCAGAGCAATATTTTTCCCCTCTTTGAGAAGTAAACGTGTGATTTGAAAGTCTGCACAGAATGGATTACTTCCATGGGACGAGCACTTGACAGCTTAAGGTATTTTGTGAAACTTGGAAGACTTACCTTTCTCCATCTGCATCCTTCGTTCTGCTCTAGCGGAAACTCGCACAACCGTGCGCCCTGCTGCGCTGAATCCATCAGCCTGTCCTACACAGCCACAGCTGCTGGAGCCCACTAATACTGTGTGTGCTCTGAGTACTCCCACGCTGTAGGGACTAAGGGGTTAATCCAACTGGCAGGCATACATTAAACTGTGCTAAGAGCATTCCACAGAAATACCATCCTGAGCTAGCAGCCCAGAAGGAATAGCTAACCTGACACATGCTCTGTCCGGGCAACAGACAAATACACTTGCTTTTTAAACTCAGCATCAATAGGGCACTTTGCGGGGCACTCATGAACGCTTGGAAACCCACGGGCATAGAAAATCAGCCGTTGTATGAACGGCTGCATGAAAAAAAACCAAAACTGGAAAGCAATTCGTGCAGCATTAGCTGTGAGAGTTGTACTTTGCTTTAAGCAGACTCACTTCAAGATTGTATCACCTGTCTAAAAGGCAAAATATTTCCTCGTTTATTTTAAAAGTTGCAGCTCTGCCCCCCCCCTTGCATAAACGTGCCGTACAGACACACACTTACAGAGGAATAAAGAACCTGCAGTTGTAAGTATCCCAGATATTGATCTCTATCAGGTTATATAAGGCAGCAGTTTTAGCAGTCTCTCAGGAGTTTGCTGTAAAAGCAATTGGAACTGCAATTAACAACAGCACATCTTAGGATAGGGAAAGACTTCTAACTAGAAGCTAATTAGGAGGGCAAACACTGAAGCTTGTTAGCTGAGATGCTAATGAGAATTATACTTGAGTGGCAGCAGACTAGCTATTCAGAGTTAATTAGAAACCTCAGCTGATAGTATATTGCTCTTAAGAGCTTTCAAAACAAACAACTGGAAAAACTGTCCTGCAGCTAAGGATCCAGCATGCCATGTTGGGTAATTCATGGGCACAGGGAACAGCCAGAAAATTACACTCAGGCTTGAAAGTAATTTAACAGCATGTGAAAAAGGTAGAGAGGGGTTGTTTAGGAGGTGCATGCCCTCCTGGATTTTCTGCAACAGTTCTGTTCACCAGTGGCAAGGCGGATGCTGCATTATACGCTGCCATTTACGCTGCCCGGCGAGAACAGCGGCCAGTTGCACAAGAGCGAGCTGGAGGGCTGCCGCACGCCCCAGGCATCCGCACCAGTCTTGTGCGGGAGCGGGACAAGGACCTGGGCTGGTTCAACAGCCCCTGACAGCCCTCCTATCCCCCCCGCCAGCCTCTCCCATCCCAGCCCTCAGCCGGGGAAAGCTGCTGGTGTCAGCTGTACCAGGGCGAAGCAGCAGGCGTGTGCAAGTTGCTCTCACCATGCCTCTGCCTTCCCGGGGCACAGGAGGGTTTTACTCTCTCCCCCTCCTTGTGCAGTGAGGAGGCAATGAGTAAATCGAGGCGCTTCGAGGGGAAAATCTGTTAAACGTAACATTGCCGCAACGGGGATCGTGAAGTTGTGGCCTTACCTGGGCTGAGTTGCATGGCTGATTCCTGCTCTGAGCAGAGCCAGGGAGGCAAAGCAGAGGGGCTGCGTGTTTAAATGTTTCCTCTGTGCCTGATTGGAAGCGCAAGAGCCAGTCAGGGGCAGGGGAGAGGCTGCTAAACTCAAAGTAGGTTGCTTGTTTCAGGAAAAGATTGGATACTGGAGAACCTGCAGACTGGTTTGCAGCACATTTGAACGCACGAAAAACGTGTCACAGGGGAGAGAAACACTCCCGAAGAATCAAGGGGATTTTCAGTTTTGCCAAGGCCCTGTTTGCATTAAAACTTGCAGTGATTTAAGCAAAACCTGGTTTTAATTCTATTTATTGAAACCAATTGCAAACCCATGTGGCTACTCTTAAATAGATTCAGCTTTCCAAAAGAAAAACCGATGCAATGCAGATTTCAATTAAGGCACATAGAAGAGCACCCACAAACAGTTTTACACCAGTGTAATTAAATAGATTTCAAAGTTTAACTTTAGCTAAACAAACGTGACTTTTAAGGCAGATGTGACCTAGCAGTCACTGGCTGATGGCATGTGAGAGGACGGGGAACTCTGCGTGCTGAAACCTCCCTGCAAGAGTCCTGGGAGTGAACATGTGTAAATACACCCTTCGCACAAGCTTTTCAGTATCTGCAGTGGAAAGCATGTGAAAGTACAAAGAATTAAGAGCAGACACTAACACTGGCAACTATCATCCATAAATCCATCCATTTCTTAAAGCAAAAAAAAAAAAAAAAAAAAAATCCCAGTGCGTAAGCAATATTCTGAAGAGACAAATTTACTTCACTAAAGCTTTGAGAACCATCGTTTTCACCTGATGTTTTTGAAGCAAGAGCCCCGGATTGTGGTTATTCAGGTTTAACAGGACTCGTAAATGCTGACTGAAGCTAGAGGCAAAATTCCCCAAACACCAAAGTGATGTAGTTCTGGGCTCGACCACGCAGCACCTCGCTGGAGAATCGTCCCCGCCACGCGGCTCGGCTCAGCAGAGGGCAGTCCACTGGTGACCAGGACGTGACTGAGAGTTTGACAAAGCCGTTTCACAAATCCAGACTCACCTGTGGCTGGTGCCTGCGATCCCCGAGCTGGCTGGAAGCACCGGCTGGGGGTCCCCTCGCTCAGCAGCTTGCACAGCCGCTCTGCGCTCAGTGCAAAGTGTAATAAGCCGCTTGGCAACTCAAACCAGGCTAAATAAAAGAAACAGAAAAGATTGAAATGCAAACAACTTGTATTAGTGCTGCAGGGAAGATTTACTAGTGGGGAACTAAGGGTATAGATAGCAATACCTCTCAGACAGTCTTAGCAAACTGCTGTCAAGCTGGCGCAAGTCCTAGACGCAATCTAGCCAGCACAGCAGAGAGATGAAAGGCAGCTCCCTTCCTCTCTTTCTCAGGGCTTATTCCCTCCACCCCCCCATCGCTTAGTACTTCTGGTAGATTTTCCCCATGTCAAAGAGTTTCATGGAAGTAACCTTCCCAGAGCTGCAGCCTCAGCTGGAAGCGAACCGGGGCAAGGCTCTAGGTGTTTCCAGGGTTTGTGCTGCTGACAGCAAGCAGGTACAGCCATAGGCGCAGGGGGGCAGAGCTCAGATTTGGCCATAGACACATTTGTGGCTGTCCTCCCTCTGTGACCATCCCAGTGGCTGGAGTGGAAGGCTGTGGGATGCTGGTATCAGACACAGCATCATCTGCAGGATATGGTATCTCCAAGGAGTGTCGGACAGTAACTCCAGTACCTGAGTTGACAATGAAAAGTATGTACCTGTACTTAAAAGGTCAGTTTAGCTAAGACTGAGCCTTTCTCACAGTTAGCAGGCCATGTTGTTTCTTCTTTGCTTGAGTTTATTGATGCTTAGCTTGCTTCGCACCAGTGATAGCGCCTTTACTGATAGCAGAGGACCACAGCAGTGCCTGCCCTTTCAGTGCTGCAACTGGATGAAGGTACCTCTGACCCCAAAGCCTTATCAGCCTGGGCACAGTCAGCCCTAAAGCCGGGCTCAGAAGGCACCCACCCGTGCTGCTAGGGGCTGCGGTCATCCGTCTCCAGTGCCACTTGAGCCTTTCTATCTACCTCTGCATGCTGGCTCATCATAGGCAATCAGTCTATAAGGGAACACAAGGGTCACCCCTTTCTGTGGAACAAAGGGTACCTGAAGATGCTCACTAAACTTGGCTTTCACAGATTACCTTCGGCCTTTGGTTTCTGAACTTTCCTCAAACTCTTCTTCAGTTTCTCAAGCTCTTTATCAGGACTAATACCTCATCTGCAATAAACATACTTGGACAGCAGAGCTCTGCAGCTGGCATGGCACAAGTTAAGCTAGAGAAGCAATTCCCAACATAGCTCGGCATGCCAGTTTCTCTGTCCCTTCTGTCTCCCAGACAGGGATTTTGGTGAGGCAGTGTGGTGAGCACCTTTAACATGCTGTGCTGACACCCACTGTATTGTATTTATTTTGGGGGGGGGGGGGGGGGAATCAAAGATGTTGGACTAAAACTATCACTGGCTCATGCCAACACATATGTAGGCATGAGCCAATGGCAGTGTACATATAGGAATGCCTATAGCGATAATCCAATCGTAGTGAGGCCTTTTAGGTATATATTTATCATCAGAAACTCTTCTGGTTTGAACCACAGATTGAAGCACTGCATTTGCCCCGCCGTGCCCAGGACATACTCCCTCAGCTCTGAGCACTTCGCTTCCCAGCACAGGGAGTCTTCTGACCGCGTCTTTCAGCCTCTGGGGAAACTATAGCAAAACTGGGTTCTCTGAATACTTTCTGTTGCCTTGCTGAGCAATCTCCTTTCTCCCCAGACATCCCCAAACACAGCAATTGTTTTGCTCCCATTGATTCAGGAGGGCGATATACAGTCTGTTAACGTCCTAGCAAGCATATGCTACAAACGGTAGCTTTCCCCATTTGTTATGTGTTCTTGGTTCCCATCTTCCCTCTGCAGGGATAAATGTACAACTCTAACCCTGAATTTCATCTGTTTACCTTCTCCTGACTGTGAACCTCTTTCAGCATTGCTAGCTTCACACTGGCTTGCACACAGCATCCAACTCCACAAGAGCCCAATTTTCCTTTCAGGCTGATGATCTCCTGCTGCAGCGGCATCGGCTCGCCCTGCGAAGGAGTCCTCCGCACCGGCCCTCCTCTCCCGGCCCACGCTGCACACCTGCAGCAAAACGACACAATCTGTTGCAGATTTTACCTCTTTTTCTCCCCCCAGAACTAGGCTGCTGCTTAGCTTGCATTGCAGCTCCCTGGGGATCAGCGTTTTAGCTCTGCAGGACATACTACCCCAGGTCTCCATCTTGTAATGGTTTTAATTTTTTATCACACTCAGAGCACTGCCTGCTGTCTCTTCTCTTAAGTTTTCATAGGCATTGGGGAATTTCCTTTGCTTGGCAAATATTCGCGGGATTATCAAGGATTATTTCTGGGTTTTCTAATAATGGGGCTTCCAGTAATGCCTCTGAATTTACTTTTTTTTTTTTTCCTAATTCATAGTCTGATCTCTCACAACCAACATAATGCTCCGAAATTGCAGCACTGCACCTTTAATCTTAGATCACTCACCAGTCCTCTTTTTCTTCAGGGAAGAATAGAGAAGAAAAAAAAAAAAAGGTAGCATCAGGAGCAGAACTCTCTTCTTTGTTGAAGCCTTTGGCCTTGGGTCAAGAAGGCGTTTCACGGGAAAGCCCTGGAGAACTTGCATAAAACCCCATTCTCTGCTGATACCTTCACCTCTGTGCCCTCCAAAGGCAGTGGCTGTATCCCAGCTTTCCTGTGCTGCTTCCTTCCCTTTGCATTTATTTTTTGGTAACCAAGTACAGCTATCGCATCCCATGGGAGATGACTAGAGGAACTTTCAGCCCAAAGGAACTAGCGAATCCATGGTGCCGTTTTCCCTATTCTATGAATTATTTGGATTTGTTTTGTTTGGATATGTATTATTAAAACAATTTGTCCACAGTTTAATATGGGTCGGTTTCTACTTTCACTTGTGTTTAGTCGTGCGTTTTCTGTGTGACCTGCATGCTTGATTTCCAAAACACCCTGTATGCCATTTACTTTGTCCTTACCATACTGCAATCACGCTGTTGTCCGATCTTCATTTGGCTTGGCTTGCTGCAAGTTTCTCTTCTCTCACATCAGGTTGAGGAGGTCTCTGTAGCCCCACGTGCTCCCCACTGCATCCCTGCCAACTGCTGTTTGTGGGAGCAGTGCTGCTTTCCCCAAGCACGCAGCGCTGCTCTGCGCTTCACTCATCATTTCTGCTCCTTTGCACTAGTCATACCTGTAAAATCTCATTCCCCGAGTCACCACTTGTGTCTGAACACAGTGCTTTCCATCTCCTTGTGTTTCTCTTATCTCCTGACTTTTCTCATTGCATTTTATCTCCTCCTCTTTGCATCTTTGCATCTTGCCTTTGCACAAACATAGGTGCACTTTTCAAAGTGCTTTTCATTATGTCTCTGAGCTAGCTCATAAATTTTCTTTGCTTGCATACTTCCTTTCCAGAAGTTTCACATATGTCCTGCAGGCTGTGGGAGATGGACAGGAGCATCTACATCTTGTAATCTGGGCAGAAGAAAGTTTACTGTGCCCGTGCCCCACCAAAACAGCAAATAACTGCATTAGTACAGTGCTGGGGCAGAGCTACCACACCCTGCCCCTCACTGGGACTTCTTACCCCAGGGCTTGATCCTACAAGAAGGGCAGCACTTGCAGTGATCACAGGGCTCACATCTGCCTAGGTTATGCTTGTACAAACACCGTCAGCAAGGATCACAGACGCTAGTGAGCTAACAACAAGTTCAAGTACCCTCCAGGATTTTTGTTCAAGTTTTTATTCCCATTAATCACTGCTGAGGATGAAGGATTAATCTCCTTGCAGATTTGTGAACATCAGCCATCTTGCACAGCTTGGCCATATAACTGATATTTTTCCTGATTCTTGGTAACACTTGTCAATACTTTTCCGATCAAACCTCATTAGAGGATTTTTTTTTTCCCCCCCTTCATTTTTCAGAAATAGGATTTTACCTTACCTTGGCAAGTCTGTTCCTGTTCCCACCCTAATCCTGCTAGGGAATGTGCATTGCTCATTATCCTTAATAACACATCTACTCTTTTTTTTGCTTTTCCTTTTTCTGCGTGTCTGGCAGTTTTGTAGCTTTCCTCCTGTGAGCTGAATAAAGCTCCGTTTCTGCACCTGTTTCTTTTCCTCCAAGTCCAGCTAAGGCAGAAAGCCTAGGAATCCTCACCGTGCCCTCATTTACAAAGCAATTCCTAATTTCTGGTTGCATCCATTTGCCACAACCAGCTCACATCTGCCACTGGGTGCAAGCACAAGAAGGTACCTGCTGCAGAACAGCTCCTCAGTTTTATTCCTTTGACTCTCCTCAGCCACATCCTGAAAGGAGAGCTCTCCCTCTCCAGTATATAATCCTGTTGCAGCACTCCCCGTCAGGGTGTTGCCATAAAAACGTCTACCTTTTGACTGCAAGATACCACATATTGCAAAAAAACCCCAGTGAAGTGTGTACATGGGTATCCCCCAGAATGAGAGGCTCTGTACGCATTTCATAACAAAATACCCATTTCACGTTTAGACCCAGCCGAAAGGACAGATAACAGCAACTGGTAACAGCTCAGATATTGCTACTTCAGCCTGCGTTTTTTCCCTACTATTCTAAATATAAGTCTATATTTCAAATAAAAACATTTCACAAAGAGTTTATAATAATTGGGAAAGCTTTCATGTCCCCTCTGAAAGGGCTCCTTGAAACAGATTAAAAAATGAAAACATCAAGGAAGACATTAGGACTGTCCCTCGCTCTTTCATCAGTATCTGTAGTGCATAATGCACATCAGGTGCCACAGGAACTGCTGTTCAAGGTTAAAGCAAGGTCCTTATGAAAGGGACAATTACTCTCTAGTGACAGATAAGGAGAAGAAAGTCAAAGCTAAACCATGTGAGAGGAAAGGCAGGAGTGCTCAAAGTTAAGTGAAAAAGCTACAAAAGCCTTTACCTCAGGAAGAGATCACTTCAGAACCTGGCTGTGAATTCAGGTTTTTGTCTGCCACCAATAGTCCCCCGACAGCGTCTGCCTCCCCATGCCTGAAAGGCAGCGGCCGCGCCGGCTCCGACGAGCCCCAAAGTGGAGCAGACCTCTCCTGGGATGGGAAGTCCACGTGGCTGGTGGGCACGGCGGGGAGCAGCAGGGGACACAGCTCACAGCTTTACCCAGGCCGTGCTTGGACTGTGCTGGGATGCTGGGTTTCATTCTAAGTTACTATGAAAAAAGCCTGGTTTCAGCATCCTTGTTAGATACTGAAAGCACAATAAAAGCATGTTTTTGAAAGGAAAATGAGAACCAAAGCTCATGGCCAATATAGTGACAAATTTGGTAGGGAAGGTATGACTCTGCAAAATTATTCAAACATCACTTTCTTCAGAGTTGACATAAAAACGTATTTGAAGGCTTGTAATAATAGCCTTACCTTATTTATTTATTTATTTTGACATACCCTGATTTGCATTGCAATTGGTCTCCCAAATCTTTTTACAGATCCAAAATTCTCACATGATGGAAGACCAGAGGAAAAGATGAGTGTGACCAGAGGAAAAAGATGTCTCATTGCATCGTCCAGGAGCACCAGATCAGCACACAAGTGAACGCCTACGTTGCCTTCTGAATCCTTGATAGCTTTTGGTTGTGGGACAAACAGCAAAACTTTCAACTTAGGCATGAATCTAGGTGTAGCCATAAAAATTTCATGTATTTTCCTTTATGCAAGTTCCAGAAGAAGTCTTACACCAGAACATTCTCCTGAAAAAATAATTCTTTAAATTCCCTCCCACTAACGCTGTAGCCTTGTGTTGTTCTTTGTCCATAATAAAGAGGTCACAGATCTAGATATGCCAGCAAACGTTCCCTCCTAGAACAAGCCCCTCACAGCAGTTTAACATTGATGTTTCTCAAAGAAATAAGCTAGATCAGAAAAAAAAAAGTTTTACATCTACAGAGAAGTTTTCTAGCAGGCACAGCTATATGTTGATTAGATGTGCGATTCTCCCACCCTCTCCTCTTCCAGCTGACAAAGCTGAACTGGCCAAATTTAAGTTCAGCTCTGCATATTTGAGTGATGTATATGGACAACATTTAGCATGAAGGGGCCTGGGACTTCTCGACACCACCACTGTATGACTGCCTCCGTCAGTGGTCAAGATACACTCACTGCAGAGGTGGAAATACACACGTCAAAAAGCAAAACTCTAGGGAAACGAGATTACTTCAATTTTGAAACAAAAAGGAACAAAGAATTGGAATGGGCTTTCTAGATACCCAAACTTTCAGTCAGGCACAGAGGAGCCAGATGTTACTGTGTCAAAAGAGAAGTCCAAGTCCAGGGCCTTGTCTCTAGCAAAGGCCGAGAGTGGTCATCCGGAGATGTTAAGAGAACAAGCATATAGGAGTATTTCCCAAAGCATTCTCTCAGCCTTCAACTGTTCACAGCTCAGGGACTTCCCAAGACAGATGTGCTTCTTGGGTATTTAATAATCCTCAATACTGCACGCTCTGATCTTGCCTAGTCTCCTTTTGAAGCCATCTAAACCTGTAGCATCCAAACATCCATGATTTTGGAAAGGAGTTCTGCAGCTTAACTACTTGCTAAGTGAAAAACACATCTCCTTTTGCTTGCTTTCAGCGTGGTTCCCCCTAACCTTGTATGATACTCCCTTTGGATTTACAAACATTGATCTAGATGCCCAGTTGCAGCCATCCTGTTTGAGCATGCAGGGGTGGGTTTAGAGAGTGAGTTCTGGCTGACTCTGGAGTAGTAATTTACAGGGAAAATGGTACTTCAAAGAACAAATAAAGTATTTATTCTTTTTATAATCGAATATAAAGGAACACTCAAGTTAAAGTCTAATTATAAGGGTAAAAAAAACACTACTAAGAAGCAGTTTCAAGTTCTGCAACCTTCCTTCATCTTGCCATCACAGCTCACTAAAAATGTGTTTCCTTTCCTTGCTGCTCTGTAAACACCCATGGAGCCAGAGAAAACTAAACAAAAGCTGAAAGCAAACTGGAAAAATGCTCTCGAACCCTTAACAACAGGCAGGAAACATTTTCATGCATAACGTGGTGAAGTGGACACAGCCCCTGAAGATGAAGAATAAGAAGATGCTGCTTCCTATCATTCCTTTGTCCCTGGGCCGTACCTTGCAGCCACGTTAGATGAAGCCATTCCCTGCCCTCTCTCCAGCTCGAAGGCTCTCAGCCCCCTTCTCAGAAGCTGTCAGCCTGGCTTTGTCCTACAACGCCCTTGAAAGTGTCAGAGGTGCCTCTCTGTCCTTGGGTGCACCACAGCTGTTTGGTCTCAAGGGAGATGATGTCATTGATCTAGATGCCCAGTTGCAGCCATCCTGTTTGAGCATGCAGGGGTGGGTTTAGGAAAGCCAAACCCCAACTGGTGTTGAACATGAAGGACAAGAAGGGCTTCTAGAAATATATCAGCAGCAGAATACAGACAAGGGGGCTCAATACAAGAAGAATACAATACAGTGTGGGCTCAGTGCTGAATGGGGTGAGGGACCTGGTGACAATGGACATGGAAATGGCTGTGGTATTCTATGCCTTCTTCACCTTGGTCATCACTGGTAAAGTTTTCCTCCAGCAATCCCTGTCCCACCCATGGGAAGGTCTGGAGCAATGAAGGCTCGCCCTCTAGAGAAGAGGATCAAGTTGGGGAGCATTTAAACAGATTAGACCTACACAAGCTCATGGGATGTGATGGGATGCATTCATGGGTGCAGAAGGAACTGGCCAATGTCATTGAGAGGCTGTGGCGATCAGGGGAGGTTCCTGAGGACTGGAAGCAAGCATCAGTTCTGTCTTCAAGGAGGAGGATCTGGGGAACTACAGGCTTAGCCTTACCTTGATCCCTGGGAAGGTGATGGAGCAAATAATCCTGGAAACCATTTCCAAACATATGAAGGACAAGAAGGTGATTGGCAGTAATCAGTATGGACTGAGGAAGGGGGAAGATGTCCCTGCTCATTGCAGGGGGATCGGACTAGATGATCTTTAAAGGTTCCTTCCAACCCAAACTATTCTATGATTCTTTGAACCATGCCTGACCAAGCTGAGAGCTGTCTTTGATGAAATGACTAGGTCATTGGATGAAGGAAGAGAAGTGCATCTTATTTATCTTGACTTCAGCAAGGCTTGAGACAGTGTCTCCCATAACAGCCTCACAGACAAACCGATCAAGTATGGGCTGGGTAAGTGGACAGTGATAACGTGTATTGGAAAGTGGCTAAACTGTTAGGTTCAAAGGGTTGTGATCAGTGGCATGAAGTGGATTCCAGTTGCTCAGGGAATAACTCAGGGGTTAATACTGTGCCCAATACTGTTCAACATCTTCATTAATGACCGGGATGATGGCGCAGAGAGCACCTCAAAAGTTTGCAGAGGATGCAAAACCGGGAAGGGTGCCTGATGCACCAGATGGGTGTGCTGCCATCCAGTGGGACCTCAACAGGCTGGAGAAATGGGTCAACAGGTACCTCCTGAAGCTCAACAAATGGAAGGGGAAAGTTGTGCACCTGAGGAGGAATAATCCCATGCACCAGTACATGCTGGGGCTGGCTGGCTGGAAAGCAGTTTTGCAGAAAGACCTGGTGGACAAATGAAACGTGAGCCAGCAACCTGCTCTAATTGACCTGCATGCTGCGAGGGAAGAGCAAAGAGACAGCGCTGCATGGATAAAGCAATTCTCAGGGCTGTATTCAGCCCCAGTGTAACTGCATTTATATCTCAGCCCTGTGTACAAGCTCAAGGATTAGACAAGACCAAATCATACCACAGAAATAACAAACTATCCCTTTCCCAAAAAGAATTTCGGGCAGGAGCCATCTTTATCCTACCAAAACCCTTTTCCTAATGATTTCCCTGACAGCAGGGCTACTAAGCACTACCCAGCATTTAAATATTTAGGAATAAGCTGTGCAACACCAAGTTTTTACAACTGGTCTCCAGTCAAGCTTTTTTTTTTTTTTTTTTTTTTAAAAATCATTATATCAAGAGGTCAGTTTACAAAACCAGAACCAACCAGTGTCTGATAAATCTTAATGTTGCATATGTTGAACTCTGGCACATCACAATTGTATAACTTAAAAATAACATCTTTTCACAGAAGTAATTTTCTGGAATGTGATCGAGAAACAAAATAATGCAAGAATATTACCTGTGAAAATTCAAAACATCAGGTTGTCACTAGAGAAAAGTGCAGCAATATGAGGAGATGCAACTGTAACTAGAAAAAGCAGAAAAATTTTTACTTTTTTGATTGTCAGGAGAGAAAAAACCCACACTTGCTTTCCTCAGCTAGATGAAAGTCACCAGTATATAAAGAAGAGAGTGAGTTCTGGCTGACTCTGGAGTAGTAATTTACAGGGAAAATGGTACTTCAAAGAACAAATAAAGTATTTATTCTTTTTATAATCGAATATAAAGGAACACTCAAGTTAAAGTCTAATTATAAGGGTAAAAAAAACACTACTAAGAAGCAGTTTCAAGTTCTGCAACCTTCCTTCATCTTGCCATCACAGCTCACTAAAAATGTGTTTCCTTTCCTTGCTGCTCTGTAAACACCCATGGAGCCAGAGAAAACTAAACAAAAGCTGAAAGCAAACTGGAAAAATGCTCTCGAACCCTTAACAACAGGCAGGAAACATTTTCATGCATAACGTGGTGAAGTGGACACAGCCCCTGAAGATGAAGAATAAGAAGATGCTGCTTCCTATCATTCCTTTGTCCCTGGGCCGTACCTTGCAGCCACGTTAGATGAAGCCATTCCCTGCCCTCTCTCCAGCTCGAAGGCTCTCAGCCCCCTTCTCAGAAGCTGTCAGCCTGGCTTTGTCCTACAACGCCCTTGAAAGTGTCAGAGGTGCCTCTCTGTCCTTGGGTGCACCATAGCTGTTTGGTCTCAAGGGAGATGATGTCATCTTCAAGGTGACCATATGTATCCACGTGAAGGCTGCACAAAGAAAAAGTAATGATATGCAACAGACAGCAGTGAACCATCCAGTCGCTTGGGGTTGGGATTTTTTTTTTTTTTTTTTTAAACAAACATAGATACTTTTCCCTGTCCATAACTGGCCATCAGCAGACAAAAAGGTCCTTTACTCATATATAGCACACACCAGGCTACTGCACAGAATCCTGCCGTTGCTTCCTGCATCATGTCCTGGAGCTTTAGAGCAGAAAAGCGCAAGAAAAAAGATGCATGTCAGACAACCCTCATCACTACCTCTTTTTGAGTCCCACTAAAATGTCAACTCTTGATCATTTTTTTAATGAATGCCCACCTTTTGTCAGGCTTTGAAACTCGCTCCAAAATATGTCATTTAGGGGTAACTTCTTGTTTATGGCACTCAGCTTCCAAAGTTATTCTGTCTACATGAGATTTTATAGCCAGTAAAACATGGCTGAGTACACGTGAAATAATGATCGAATTTGCTCTCCTATTCTGAGATTTTTTCATATAATCAAGCTACAGAGAACAATGCAGTTTAATCATCATTAATTTGGGATTGGCATTTGTTTCATCTAGAGTTAATGCAGTCAAACTGAGAACAAAAGCAGCGTGTACAAAGGAGAGCCAGACCTCACTAAGTTAATAATTAATAACTACTTTGACGATATTTAACCCATCAGCAAAAATGCAAAAGAACTTTAAGCACTATAAATGTCACTGCAACAAACTGAGTTCCTCATACTTTCACCAGTACATATGGGCTAGCAATCTTTTCAAGTGCAACACAATAACTCAACATGACTTCTTACAACACTCCATCACTTCCACTAGATTCACCATTCGTTTCAAAGGTATAATACGCAGTTTGGATTTTTATGAATCTAGGAAACATAGATTTGCTTAATCCCGTCATCTGAGACAACTCAACTGGAATTAGACCAAGTTTGCTGTATTTTTCCCACGCAAGGATACTCTCAAACCCCACAGTAGGCCAGTGGTAGAATTGGAAAATTAACCTGTCAGCATAATTTAAGCCTCTGTTTTACCATTGGTAAAACATGGTCCCAGATAATGTTTTCTGAAGCAGCAGGTTCCTTTCACTTTTACTGTTAGTGCTGCCTGCAGGTTTCCCAGCTGCCAGATCATGTTTCTCACATATTTTAATATCATCAGATCACACTGCAATGGAAACAGGTATTATCCACAAGCTCGCATTTAAGCAACTGCAGTATGTAAGTATGTTGCTTAAGTGAGCATAGGTAGAACCACAAAAGCAGTAAAGAAGCAAAAGTATAGATAGAAATGTCATTTGTGAAAGCATTTGATTTTGGTACCGATGAATATAAACATTTGAACAATCTTCTTAGATTATTACATTAAGTATTAAAGAGTTGCAGATTTATTCAGTCCCCTTCTTAAGATTCACTTCTTCAGGACCCCCAATTCATTCATGAACTCCAGGTACTCTGGCTCACTCAGTCTTATCTTCTGTTACTTAAGTCATGTACCAATCTATTGATGACATACAACTTTTATTGTAAAGCATCAGCCATGTGAAATATTTATTCTAGGGGTCAGGGCAGAGGAAAGAAGGAAGAGAAGAAGGAACGAGCTTAAGCCACATTGCCAAGAGATGTAAGGGTCAGATGCCTCAAAAGCACTTAAAAGCACCTCCCAGCTCTCCAGTATCCAGTGTTCGTTTAAATCAGTGTTAGTTTGAAGCAGTTACGAAGGCAAAGAAAAATGAGTATGAACAAAGCATAATGAAAATAATATCTGCCCAAACTTGCCTGAAACAAAAGTTAAAAGATGAATTGTGTTATTTTCATAGATGTTAAATCAAATGTCAAAGATGGTATTTGAAATGTCAACGTTAACAAGACATATCAAGAAAAGAAAAGTTAAGTTCGCAAGCTTTACACTTGCATTTCCATTGGATGACAAAACAGATACTTCAATCCTAGAGCCATTTAACAGCAAGATAGGATGAAAACACACTTAGTGCCTTTTCCTCAAGGGGAGAAAGGGGTAGAAAAAGACGTATTTAAGATTTGTCATTTGGGGACGTTATTTCAAGCTTGGGGAACATTGACTTGGAAGTTTTACAGTGCACGTAATTCAAGATGAGCTAGATTAGCAAAAACATACTATTTAAATGGTCTGATATAACCCGGCTCACAACTCTGTAGGCATCTGGGGCATGGTCAAACCCAGCCCTCAGGGATGCATTTTGCTTGGAGCCCAAACACTGCAGCCTGGCTGAAAGAACTCCAAAATGTAAATAATGAGGTAAAACAATCAGGTTGCACTCGATCAAAATCTACCCATGACATCTGCAGTTTGAAGGATATGAAAACAGCACCTGGGGTGAGGATTACTCTACCATACTTGGATGTACATGCCATGGGAAAGAACAGAAACAAAATTAAGGCAGAATTATGGCTGCAGAAGAGCAGGAGGTTTGGCTCAGAAGATACCATTCTATGTACTGTATAAACTTTTTCATGTTCCTACTTCCAACTTTTTAACCTACAAGTTACAAATCTTTTCATCTCTTCAAACAGGTATGCAAAACTTATGGTATAATTACAGTATAATTCTACAAGCAATCAAAGCTTTTTGTCTTGTAACTGGGGTGGAGTCAAGCCAATTCCAAAATGATCGCAGCAATACCCTTACAGCTGCACTGACTAAAAAGAAGAAACAAACCAATATCTGTACAGGACAGGAGAGGCAGTGGGGAAAGCAGAAAAGTTATAGTAAGATAAAAAGTTCTAGTCTTCTAAGTGCAATGTGTGCAATGCTTCATCTCCCTGTGCCTGGCAATTCATCTTTAGGGATAATCTTTCCAAAAATTAAATGGGTATTCTCTGAGTGATGAAAAGATGAAGACTTTATTATCAAATAAGTCTTGAACTCTGAAGACAAAGAAACTTAGCACAGTACAGCTCTGTTCCTTGGCTCCACGGCTAAACTAAAAGGTGACAAGAGTGACTGATCATTCACTATTAACACTGGCAAGGGAAAACAAGATGTAAAAAAAATTATTATGACTGAAACGAAACCAGCCAGCACGTGCTTTCTACATTAAGCTACTACTTTAAAGCTTATTTCAGAATTTCCAGAGAACAGCCGAGCACTGCAAAGCTAATCAAAACAAGATGTCTCTGAGCAGTTGAGTACTGCAAGAGATCCTGTAGCGTTCAGCAGCAGGACCACCCAGAAATTTCTTTTAAGATGCAAGCCTAACAGCTGGGAAACCAAGCTTAGGCAAGTTAAACCATTTCTTCTCCTGTGTAACTTTATCCCCCCCCCAGGACTGCTGCAGATAAATACACCCTCATTCACAGATACAGCTGTACACTTAAATTTTGTGTTTGCTGATCTCATCTAGAAGCCCAGAGAAGTTTTGGCAAGCATGACTATTAGATACAATTAAAAGCTCAACTGTGATACCTCTTTGTTAATTGCAAACAGCACTGTGATTGTGAAGCGTACCTACGTTCGCAGACAGTTCAAGTATTCTTACATATTTTTAAAATACTCCATATTTGATAGTTGCTGTAAAGAAGAGCTACTGGGAAAAAAATATAGTAAGAATGCATCAAGACCTTTTTTTAAATAACCAGAGAAAATCACTTATAGTAAGAGTTATATTTTATTTTCTCTTTTAGTTTCAATGTGCAGTATTTTCAGCATTTTTTTTTTTTTTTTAAACTTAAACATACATCTAGAATTATATGCTTTCCTTTTCCTTTGAGTACAATTGCTTTAGGGGTTGGGGCTCCAAGCTTTTGCTCGTCATTGCCCTCAAACTGTGCAAGACAACACCACAGGGTGCGTTACCTTATCCTTCGTCAGGTTGATCCAACTTGATGGTATGCATACACAGACGGATGGGAATGATAAGCTCACACAAAATGCACGTGACAAAAAGCAGCGCATGCTTCACAAATGCTCTGCAGCATTTATACCCAGTTAACTTGAATACAGCTAAAACTTGACATTGGATAGAAGCTCTCCTGGGTATGACTGTGGGATTCTCAAGAGTTTCAATGGATACTTTAAGGTAGCATGCACAAAGAGTTCACCTGAAATCTCAATATTAGGTAAAATTAGCATATTGGACTTCCCCAAAATGTTGCTACATTGCTTACTCTAGTTCTTACAGCAGCTTGCTTTCACCTTAAAATAATTAAACTACCTAAGAACTACCAAAGTACTTTGCTCTCTTACAACTTTCATCAATTGTATCCTTATAACCAAAATTGTTTTAAAAGAGCAGAGCACCTACCATTGTCACTTAGTTGATTTCTACCTTTAGTAGAAAGTTTAGTTGGGATTGTACATAGAAAAAAGTCTGCTTTATGCAATGAATGTACTTGAATCAGTTCCCCTTTTTCTCCCACCCCATCCCTTTCAACCACCGGGTAAGATCCTGAATGACCAAATTTAATTAAACTTCTTATTGCTATATTTATTGCTCATTATACCCTAAAATTTCTTTTATTTAGGAAGCATAAATGCTTAGCCATGACAGCTCCACAAAAATATTAAGACAAACCAGGTCTGCTGCTCTTGGAGAACTGTCTTTGCAGTGTTTTTGACACAACCTCCTTATCTGCTATATAAAGTTAACAGCCATTTAAAAAGGAGAATGGCGAGACAGAATGCTCTTAAGGCAAATCTCCTAAATATCAACAAATTACTTTTAACCCAAAAGGTTCCACTTGTTCCCCACTTTGTTTGATCTAAATCTGTTAGTCCATTACTCAGTGCTTTAGGAATGCTGCTGGTGGTTAAGAAACAATCGGTATCTTGGTGCTGAGAAGGCATTCCTATCAAAGCAAAAGTAATACGCAATCATTTACTAGATGCTTTAGGCAAGAAATGACATCTGAGTATACACTTTAGAGAAGATTTAAATAAATTCACATTCAATTTCAACTGGCAAAAGCATAAATAGTAAAGAAAATACTTTGAATCCCGCAAATAAGAACTGGTTTACAACGGGTGGTAGTTTCCAACTCCTCACTCTTGCACTCAGCGCAAGGGAGGGGGCATGCTGAAATGAAATGCAATCAAACTTTATTTAACGGGCCAGTGGGTAGCTGGCCCAAAAACTATTTCTAAAAAGTTGGCCAGCATACAGTGTTCTTAAAGGAGGGCCACATTATAGATTTAGTAAAGTAGGTTCTTTGACAACTGAATTGTAAATGAAGCTTTAAACATTAATCTGTCTTAAGTGTGCTCCCAATCATGCCATACCTCTAATCTTGTAAGTTTGTAAAGAAGCCAGTCCCACTGCAGAGCACATTAAAGAAACTGTTTGCTTTGGTTAGCCAGGACACCAAATGTAAGTCTTAAGCCCAAACACATTTCTACCTTGTTCTCAATGAAAAACTGAACAGCCTGATTTTCAGAATTAGCTTTCTGTCTACAGCAAGTCAAAAACATTCTGTGAAATAAAATTTTGCCTTAAGTCAATTAATCACTTGTCCCTTGAGATTTTTTGCTTTAAAGCCAATATGGGTATTTCTTAGTGGCCATTGTTTTGCTGTTATTGTCCCCATTGCATACTTCTTGGTTCTTGTCACTAGAAGCAGTCAGGACCGATTTTAAATACGATTTCACTCCAAAAGAAGAGAGGGTGGGGAAAGCGTCTCTAGGAAGTAGACAGGAAAGTGTGCTGCAGGTGAAATGTTAGATCTGAAGCACTACCGGGGTGTGTTTCCACACTAGGAAGACCCTTAAGTTACATTCCCTTCAGGTCACTGAGAATTTCCTAAGAGGAGGTGTCCTTCTTTACACACTTTGGACACATTTCAGGAGGTATACTACAACAAATCTCCAAGAGAGGTTAAAACAGATGGAGTTATTACTATCAGTGAATCTGTGTGAGGTTAGAGCTGACTGCATCAGCTCTAAAGCTTGACTGGAAACAGTTAATGCAAATATTTGCTTGAAGGCCAGCAATGGGCATTTGAGGAAAGGAGGTCTGTCACATCTGAAATTTTTCATCCAGCCATGCTGACTGCTTAAATTCAATGTATTCCTTCACTGGTTAGAAAGATTCTATGGCAAGTCCCAAATTGGTCTGGAAAGTTTCGTAAAGGGTCTAGCTCCCATTATCCCAAGGTAAAGTAACCAGCTATTCTGTTAATCATGAGGAGCTTAAAATGATGAAGAATTTAACAGTTTATAACACAACATACACTGTTATATGGTGAGAATATGACTAACCTGATGCTTAAAAAATATATTAAAATCTATTTTAAAATTTGGAAAATAGCTTACAAAAATATCTTCACTTAAACTATATATCATACAAAAACTGACTGGTGTGTGGGTTTACAGTACAAAACGATTATTGGTGGTTACAAAAGGGAAGAGTGATCTATACTACCCTTAATGAAAACACAGGGCATTATATCTCACTGCCTCGAATTAGTCTCTTATCAGAATTAAGATAATTTCCAATATAACTCAAAAATTTTCAAACAGTATCTATTTTATTAAACCTTTTTCTGAACTCCTGTTCAGTTTCTTTTAAAAATCACCACAGTGCTGTGGCCCAAGAAAGAAGAGTAACCCAACTAAGGACAGAAATAATTGCTCTAGATAGTAAGATCTGTAGAGAGCTAAATACAGCAACATCTACAGTTGTTTCTACTGCCCATACTATCAGTTTCCTCTATCAGTTTCTAAAAGGAAGTGACACCAGCGGACAATTCCTTTGTAATCAATTTATGGGCAGAAGCAACAATTTTTGGTCTAGATTGGAATTAGGTTAAATACATGGGTTTAATAAATACAAATATACACATCTGTATACATTAAATGTTGTCACATGTGTATAATTTCAACATATACATTATATACAGAAATACATACAGTACATGCTCCTCCTGACAACACTATCTCATTTTTCCAAGTGTCACCAAAAGGTGTGGTAAGAAAATGAAGAAAGGTTAAATGTAGGACGTGACTGAGAACCAAGGTATCATTCCTCTATAATTAAGGAATTATAACAAATACAATTAAAGACAAATGCTGCGCTAGATTTCCCCATGTAATGCTTAGGAATCAATGGGGTTCCCTGGGTGGTGAGTAAAAGCTAAATCTGGCCCTGTGAGGTGTCCTGAAATTCATGGATATTTGTACTCTGTTTGTGTCTAAAGCATTATGTATACAACAGGTAATAAAAGAGGTTGTGTAATCTAACACCTTAGCCAGTCCCAAAGTAGACCACAGCAGCCTTCCGATTCTTAACTGCTAGCGTGAATTTGTTTACATGAGAGTGGTTTGAATCCAGATGACTCCATGGTCTGTTAGGAAAGGTCAAATGGTTATTGACTACTGGGGAGCTTGCACCACTTTGTCTCTTAAAATGCTGTGCAGCAAATAAGAGCAGTTTCTTAAGTATACAAAAGGCTGATCCAGAGTAAGTAGTCCTCTCTTTTACCATTATGTCTCAAAATAAAGGAATTCAAAAGAAGCTACAGTAAAGTGGATCACAAGAATGCCTCCTTAGTACAGTCTCTCAAGACAAATTAATCAACATATTCCAGTTTTAAAGCACTTTGAGAAAAAGTGAGATGCAAAACATGATGTAATTTGTACATTAAGATGGATTTCCAAAAGGAACATGAATTCAAGCACAAGGAGAAAAAAAAAAATGAGGACAATACAGATGTCAAGACATTCAGTAGCATGGCTTCTGTTCATCTCAAATTACAGCACAGCTCATGCACCACACATCTCACAATTTTACATACTGTACATGATATAGAAATATTTAAGTTAAAATCTCTTTTACTGATATACTGTACTCAAATTTTAAATCCTGAGAAGAAAAAAGAAAAATGTGTGGTTACGTATGTGCACTATATCTCTGATATCACCAACACATACACCACAGGGTATCAGAAAGTCCCGAGAGAAGAATTGCATGCTGGAAGTGTAAATCATGAAAGCCATTTTCTCTTTTCCTTGTTTGGGAGAGACATTAGGAAACAATTTCTGTTCTGTACTACACAACAGTATATACAGGTACATAAAACTATGGAGTTTTCTAATGACTGCAGCTTGCAATAACAGTCTGTCTGTCAGTTCCTTACCGGCTGCACCACAGTGGCTTCAGCTGAACATTAGGAAGAAGAGTAATACCAGTTACCTTGCATGTAGTACTTGCTCGTATTTTACAGCTAGCAAGTGTGTCTCAGGTTAGTCCCAAACACCATTTGAAAAACATTGACATATTTCTTTCCACTCACAGGTGCCTGGTGTCAACAACAACAACAACAACAACTACATTAGACTTTTCAGGTGATTTCCAGTGCTGCAGAGCACTTGTCCATGCATTCTGGAAGCAAAACTGGCAGGTCCATATTTACCACAAATGCAACCCCAGATACCTTCTTGATCTTGCATTCCCCATAATTCATACCAGATTCCAACACTAGTCATGCAGTTCCATTACACATCAGGATGTTCAACATGCTGTGACCTTGTGGACGTTTTGCAAACAAGTTAGTAAGCAATGATATGGGGTTCCTGGAGATGCTACCACCTCAAACACTGACTGAAAGGCCCTCCGATCTAATTCTTCGTCTATCTGATGTCGATAGAAGTCTATGGCCACCAAACAGAAGATGTTAACATCCACTTGCTCCGATTTTCCCATTCTGCTGATAATATGTGGAAGACTGAAATATAAGTTAAGGTCATAACAAGACAGAAGTTCCTTATCTTTCAGTATAGCAGTTTAACTATTGTTCTCCAATCAAATGGTGTATTGTTGAGTTCACCAACAATGTTAAAGTGCAAAATGTTGTCATGTAGCAATTAAACTGCTACTACAGAAATCCTGTTTCTTCATTAACTTCACGCAATTTCTTATTCCCAGAAACTCCTTTTAATCTAGCAGTGGTCGTCTTTATCCACCGGAGCAAACAGTGCAATCAGCACCACAGTCAGAACTGCTGGCAGCCAAAGAGCATTACGGAGATTAAGAGTCATTAGGAAGTTTCAAACATGACACATGGCCACTTTTTTTGCCTGGTCATGAAATGCAACAGTTATTGTTCTTTTTGCTTAGGGTTTTTGTTTTCTTGTTTTTAAATAAACCCAGCACTGATACCACTGATGTCTTTTGGCTGTTCCAACTTATTTGGCTGATGTCAATCCATTGCCAAAGCTCACTATTACTGCAGTGCACCTCCACGGGGACACTTGCAAAATACAGTCTGTATGCAGAAGATAATTTTCTTTAATTTGAGTTTGTTTGTTTGTTTAATATATTTTATCTTGCCAAAGGAATACAGAACAAAGCTTTTAAAGGTCACTGCAAAGCTATCTGGTAAAGCTTTTAAAAAGTCCTTCAGAGTAAGGACTTTGCCAATCGTCTTGCATAATCACAAGGAACGGATCTTAAAACAGTAGTTTTAGATAACTTCATTCTCATAATCTGTTTAGAAGTTCTCTTTTTTCCCCTCAAACCCGAGGCACCAATAGCACAACGTGATATACACCACTACTAACTGCAACATATCTGCCTTTTTTTTGTGCGTTAAACTTGTACTCTTATCCTTCAAGGCTATCAGTGTGCTTTACAGAATCACTATATTTACCCAGAAATGGCACACATTCAGTCTTTTTAGGATACATTGCTGAAATCCATTGACTGGTGGAAGCACTGACAAAAAAACAGGAAAGACTCCACATTGCCATTGCCACAGGTGTTCTTTGTGTGAAATTAGAGAGAGACAGCATCACCCAGTCACGGACCATTGAAGACTGTCCAGTGCTATGTAGTGTCTGGAATACCTGCAAAAGTATTTTACACAGGAATAAAGACGTGGTAGATGGACATGGGAAAAAGTTCAGTTTCTCTTGTAAAAGTTCCCTCCAGCTACAAAGCTCTGAGGTTCACAAACCAGATTCCTGGAGACACCTCTGAGTCTAAAGAATTAACAAACACAATGCCTAGGCAAAGATTCTGCAAGAGTCAGCCACGATCCAACTGGACTCATGACATCTGTGCCAAACTGAAGTAAGCATACAGAAATACAAGACTAGTCTGGTGTCTCTGTTTTTATAGATCAAATGTGGTGTGCACATGCACTCTCAAGTGATGCATGAATCCAGGAAGTAGGTGCTGAAGAGCAAAATACCGAGAAGCCCAACTGAGTCCACAGGGGCTTCATTGTACAGTTCACAGTGCCAGATGACCTGGGCTGACTCCTTGAGATCTAAAGAGTCCGAGCACCAGGGTCACAACTATTAATTTTGTTTTTGTTCTCCCATTATCAGCGATTGAACTGTACTGCTGTGAGCTTTGTCTTCTGGGCAACATGGTGATTCTAGCCCTCCATGTTGCCCGGATGACAAAGCTCATAGCAGTACAGCTCAGTCACTGCAACTGGTTTGTTAGATCTAACAAAACTGATATTTGCCCCTCCAATTGAGCTGTCAGTTATTTAGAAATCTTCTGAAACATTTAAGAAAAAAAATAAACGCTACCTTATACACTACTGTTGCCATGAATTGTGGGTAAGGCTGCTGATTGGATAAAAATTCTCCAATAACTTTATTCATTACGTCTTGTGGGGGGAAAAAATCATCAAGGAACTGTGGAAGGATGCGAGCCACTACTCTAGCTTCAAAAGGAAATCCCTTCCTGATCCTGAAAATAATAAAAAAAGAACATATTTTATGATTGAATTCCAGTAAATATCTCATTCTTTTCCAATTTAATTGGCAATAGAAAGAAAATTTTACTTTCATCTCTACATAGGCAAGAGTCTTCAACACTGAAGAATCCAAGTTTCCATGCACTCTTACTCTAACAGTCTACCCAAAGAGGTCTATCAAAGCTATTAGAAGTTGTTGTTACAGGTGTCATGTCCTTTCCCCTCTTTTTTTTTTTTTTTAAATAGTCAACATTTTTTGAAGCTCTGGAATTTAATAATAGGACTGCTGAAAAAACTAAACAAGAATAAAAAAGGACAAGGAGATCACTACTCCTAGTTAACAGAGAAAAGACCATTTATCAACAGTTGGACTCAATGATCTTAAGGGTCTTTTCCAACCTTAATGATTCTATGATTCTATAAGCAGAGCACTCATTTCCATTCACAACATCTTCACATTTTTTATTCAAGACCAGGATGACCAATATATCGAACAGGAAAAGCAAGTTGTGCTGCACTGTAAAGAGGGGAAAGATACTCCAACTTAATGACAATTTTACTTAAATAACACTGATTGGAAAATTTTCCTAATAAAGGCTGCATCTGTTGATGTGTCAAGATCAAGTTACCACCATGTGATTATTCCCTGCAAAAGTTATTTTCTGCTTGTAGTATTCACATTTGTTTTGCTAACTCTTTGGAGCGATATTTTCAAAAGCACTCAAGTACTGCTCTAGTTCTGTTCTCACTGAGTGCAGAAGTGAAACCCTCATGCAGTTTTATGGAAAAACCACCGAACACTTTAAAAAATGTAAACCATTATCCCACAAACTACTATGCAAAATCTAACATGCTATGCTCACTTAAAACAGCTTGAGATTGTCAGATCAAAACAGGGGTTTTGACATATTTCCATTAAATGAGTTCCATGTGAATACAGACATTTTACTGTACCCTTCCACTGCAATTACTTAACAGCTTTGGAAAGAGCAACACTTGGGTGGGGGAAGGGGAAAAAGGTTTTAAACTCTTAAGGTGGTTTGAAAGATTATTTCCCATAAACTGGATTTATATCCTTGACTATGCAGAAGACATCCTGAAAAGCACTTAAGAGTTTGACCTGAAGGGAGCTGGAAATACATTTATAAAGTATTACGGTGTGTGCAACACACAGTATCAGTTAGGACGTGTCTGTTTTCCATTTACATTCCTATACGTTTGTGCTGCCTTCAGCAATTCCATCAGTGTTACTGGGTATACTAGAAGTATCAATTTTAAGCAATAGTAAGCAGAGAAACATCATTAATTAAATATTAGATCTGTCAAATAGAGAAGTGACCACACAGTGCCAAACAGAATAATTTCCTTCCCAATGCCCCATTACACGTGTTTTATCCTCTTACCTATCAAAAAGGACAGACACTCGTTCCATAGCTACGATCACAGATTCACTGTCGGGAGCAGCAGGATTTGCATCTGTGGTACGACTGGGGCTGATTTTTTCCTTTCCTAAACCAAAATAATTTGTTACAAGTTTACTGTGAATGCTACAATAAGACCTTTTTATCCTTGGTAACAAAAATAAATGAAGAAAATTCGCACTGTTAGTAAGCTAGTCTCTCAGCACATCAAAGGTATAGAAAAAAGTAAATACCTGTGTACATGCAAGTCAGCATTAATCCAAGTGCTGCCATTGCTCTGTGGGGACTCTGCACATTGACTCTGTCAACACTCAGTTTAACTAGCGATTCACTATCCAGCCTAGAAAGTTGCTCTGAAAGAAGGAGTCGTTCTAATCCTCTCAGGACACAATGATAAATAGTGGATGGCGTTGATTCATCACTTCCAGACACCATGACTCCACACATCTGAAAAAGAAAAAAGCCAATTACTTGGTTTTGAGATGTATTTAGGTCACCTTCTAGGACCATACCACTGCAGCTAGTACGGAACTGCATCAGTACTAAGAAAACTTGATGAAACTAAACCCAAAAGCATACCTACGCCACAATAATAAAGCGTTAAAGATAGCTATGTAGTGATCCCGGGTTACGTGACCACCTGTGACTGGAGGCATCACAACATACCTGTATGATTCCCGCAGAGAATTCAGGCCCTACATCAAGTGGGTAATTCTCGATCAAATAGAAAGCAGCTGCACACATTACCAAGATGTGCTGTTGGTTATGGATATTCACACAACTGTAAATAAGCAAAACCAGTAGTGGTCACTTACATCAAAGTTGTCTAGGTCACAAATAGAGACAATATAAACAATCCTTAGAAACACTAAGTATTTTTTCCACATGAAATTTATACATTTTTTTAAATCACACAAAGTATCACCAAGATGCCGTAAGAGAGCACTGGTTAGCATGGAAATGCAGTGCAACACAAGAAATTTTTCAGCAATATAATTGCAAGCTATCATTGCCTGACTTGTTTAGAAGAAATAAACTTCATTACTGATCTCGCCAGTCTTATTCAAAGAACATCCCTTTTGACAGAAAAATAAGGTTTAGGGAACACAATTTACCAAAGAGACAAAACTCTGAGTTATCAAACAGTTTTCTCACCCTCAAATATCCCTTCACTTCTGTAAATTAAACCTAAAAATCGGCTGATATTTTCAATGAAAATGCCAAAACCTGCTTGATACAACACCCTGCTCTAAAATGTACTGACAACAGCAAGCCATAAAGAGCCCTTTTGTTCATACATAAGCATGCAACAGTTCAGGGCAGGGGGGAAGGAGGGGAAGAGTCTTACTGTGCTACTCCTCTCAAATTGGAGAGCAGATACTCGCTGATAATTGGAATGAGTTGCTTCGCTGTCTCATCAAGCAAGTCACACTCAAGGATATAAAGAATTCCATGCAGAGCTCCAATCCGACTTGGCATATGGGTGCTTCTTAGGGTTGATTCCAGCAGTCGACTTACTGGTTCAGCCACAGCTTTATCCTAATACATGCAAGGAGAGTATTCATTAGAAGTCAACACTGGTTCAATACGCGTGACGCCTGTCATTTGGAAATACTTGGAACAAATTAAAGAGCAGAAAATATGGCATAAACCAGAGCCTGGCTTAAAACTACTTTCAATCAAATGTCACAAGATTAATATAATCAGATAAGAGATGACTTGCAGATTAACTAGTAAACTGATGCTACTTCATTTTACCTGTAAAACATTCTCATGATTTAAAGCCAAAAAACCAAGATAAGCATTAGTTCAGCAAAATAATACGCGGTATTAAGAATCCTCTACATGTACGACTTGGATGGTTGGAATTTTCTGGTCTTCCAGCTAATCCCAAAGGATGCTTCTGTCTGAAACTGACTGGTAGATGCCTATGGTCTGCATCCAAAAGACTACTCTGCCATCCACTCAACTCATAATACAGCGTTCCATTTATATGTTCTCCGAAACCACTGGCACTCTCAGACCTACACATCTTTCTCTCCACCATTCCCATGATCTAGACGAGGGGATTGAGGGCACCCTCAGTAAGTTTGCAGATGACACCAAGTTGGGTGGGAGTGTTGATCTGCTGGAGGGTAGGAGGCTCTGCAGAGGGATCTGGACAGGCTGGATCAATGGGACGAGGCCAACTGTATGAGGTTCAACAAGGCCGAGTGCCAGATCCTGCACTTGGGTCACAACAACCCCATGCAATGCTACAGGCTGGGGGAGGAGTGGCTGGAGAGCTGCCTGGCGGAAAAGGACCTGGGGGTGTTGGTTGACAGCCAGCTGAACATGAGCCAGCAGTGTGCCCAGGTGGCCAAGAGGGCCAAAAGCATCCTGGATTGTATCAGAAACAGTGTGGCCAGCAGGACCAGAAGCGATTGTCCCCCTGTACTTAGCACTGGTGAGGCTGCACCTCGAGTACTGTGTTCAGTTTTGGGCCCCTCACTATAAGAAGGACATCGAGGTGCTGGAGCGTGTCCAGAGAAGGGCAACAAAGCTGGTGAAGGGTCTAGAGCACAAGTCTTAGGAGGAACGGCTGAGGGAGCTGGGGTTGTTTAGTGTGGAGAAGAGGAGGCTGAGGGGAGACCTTATTGCTCTTTACAGCTACCTGAAAGGAGGTCATAGTGAAGTGGGGGTCGGTCTCTTTTCCCTAGTAAAAAGTGATAGGACAAGAGGAAGTGCTCTCAAGTTGCACCAGGGAAGGTTTAGGTTGCATATTAAGAAAAATTTCTTCACCGAAAGGATTCTCAAGCACTGAAACAGGCTGCCCAGGGAAGTGGTTGAGTCTCTATCCCTGGAGGTATTCAAAAGACATGTAGACATGGTGCTTAGGGACATGGTTTAGTGGCAGACTTGGCAGTGTTAAGTTAACGGTTGGACTTGATGATCTTAAGGGTCTTTTCCAATCTAAATGATTCTACGATTCTATGTTGAGTCTTCAAACATCAAGCTGGTATCAGATACTTCACTCCCTGTTACTGAAGTACAACAACTTATTGGAATATGCAAAATCTATTCTAAACTGTTAGATTTGAAAAGTCTTTTTCATACAATCTAATTTAAATATTTAGTAGAAATTATTTGTTTTACCTTGTCCCTGTATTCATGAAATATCTAAGATACAGGCCAGTTTTACAGTCTGTGCTCTCTAGTTGCTCTTTTTAAGTGGATTTTCTACATAGCTGAGCATAGGACAAGCAACTCTTGATGGAATCAACTTCTTTTTTTTTCCCCTCCCACTAACCTGTTATATTCAGCTGTTTGCTTGTGAGTGCGAAATTACAGCCTAGTCAGAACAAATTGATCTCTAAAACTGCTTCTGCATGTTTGGCATCACTTTCACAGCCTTCTCTTGCACAGTTGCTCCTACAATAGCTACTGGAAGCCCTACCCCAAAAGTCTTTCAAAACTTTTCTTATCACTATTACCCATATAGTTCTGTATTAGTCTCGGAGAGTTTCTAGAAATGCTAACTTCTTCCAAAAGAATTTGTAATTTTTTTCCCTAAATAATCCCACTCTGAAATGTCTATTGGAAGATACTACTGCTCCCTGGTCTACAGATTTAAAGACAGCAACACATTTCATTAAATAATTTGCATTAATAATGTTCTTTCCCTAAGTGCAGAACAACGCAGTGAATGGAAGAGTGAGGGGGGAAAAAAAGGGATACCTGACTGTCAAGCTACATATTCATCACATGAACTGTCCCAGCCTCTCATGAGATTACAGCCATTCACCTGTAACACAAATCTAGCAATAGCTGTGCCACAGTTCTCATTTTTGGCCTGAAATGTAACAAAATGAGTCCAGGGCAAAGGTAACACTCAACTAAATAAGATAAATCAAAAAGCACATTAAATTAAGCTCAAATCTCAAAAAAACCAAACCAAACAAAACCAAAAAACAACCTTTCTGTCTGAATACAGGGCAACTGGAGATGACGTTTGCAACCTCTGCAAGCCCAGAATACATATCCTATGACTTCTTATAGCCATGCAGATCAGCTAAGGGATTTTCTTAGAGACAAACTACTCCTACCAAGTACACCACATTTTGCAGCAGAAGCTAAGGATGAGTTAACCTAGACACTCATGAATTTGCAATAAACTTCCATGAGAATTTCTTACCATTCCGAGAACTGCAGCAGCTTTACAAGTGGCTGGTATCAAATACTGTACAAGAATCTCATCTTCTGATGGATGCACCTTTCGCAGTTCTGTCAACGTTGTATACATCATCTCAAACTGATTCCTTTCTGTAAATAAGTCTGATACTGCCAGAAGCTGTACACAAATTAAAATTGAATATAAAAAAGCCCATTAGCAGACAGCCAAAAATTTACTCTCCCTTTTAACTGTCAGCAAAAGATTCCTCAATTGATCTATTAAATGCGTAAACATTAACTCAAGTGTCTGGAATAACTATTGTTGTCCAGAATTAATTCCACCATCCATCTCAGATAACAGTTACCTCCAAATTGTCCTTTTTCCCCTAAGAGGTTTACAAAACCAAATCCACTAGAGTAAGTAATTCCGGAAAAGGAATGAACATTGCCATTTACAATGTACTAGAACACCCCAAAGCACACAATACATAGTCTCTTGCAAGGATAGCTTCATTATGTCTTTTATGATAGTGAATAATGGCTATCAAGACACATTCCACACCTATGGTTCTTCAGTTTTGCTTCTACACTTCAATAGTCAATTTAATCCTTTAATACATTGTTGTTCCATCTTCATTTTCTTACAAAGAGATAGGATAAGCAAAATCCTGAAATCTACTTCTAGCAAGTAGTCAAGTAAAATACCGACTATTATTAAATAACTAAAGTGTTTGTAACATAGTAGCAGAATATGCAATCCAGATGCTTGTATAGTTTAAATCAGTACAATGTTATAGATGCTCAAGTTATATTTCTGTACTGCCCATATAATAACACTGCCAAGAAAAATCAGTGTTTCCCATATATTAAAAGATGCTTTACAAATGCTGCTTAGCTCTGAATATTTGGTAACATATACTCAATGATGACTATGAATAATAGACTTACTGATCGCACCACTTCGCTAATCAAAATGACTGGCGTTCTCTTGCTAGGGTTTGATGGCAATATCCACTGACTATACAGTTCAAGCAAGAACTGAGAACAAGAATGTATATCTACACCAGCCCGGTGTTTCCTGCAAGGCACAATAAGCGAGTGTTAAAATGGCCATAGCTATCTCTGCTATAATACCTGATTTGAAATAATAGTTATTTACTAGTGTCCAATTTATAAACCCAGCTTACTGAACTCAACATGAAGAGATAAAAGCTTATCAATAAGTAAAAGGAGAGACAAGAAAAAAATAAGACACCTGGTGTTAATAGGAGAGGTTGGTGGTGAGGAAGGAGCAGGTATGTCATTCTCATCTTCTTCATCCTCACCCCACTCTTCTTCTCTCAATGGAGTGATATTATTTCCTAACCATATGGAGTGTATAGAGACCTTGCAACACAATAAAAAAGAAAAACAAATAGAAAAGAAGGACAATATCTAACACCCTTCATAGTCAGATTAGAAAAATCTTAGAAGACCAATACATTTTTCATTTAAATGACAGGCAACACACAGCCTCAAGGAACATTTACCTGAACTGCACATCACTTAAAGGTTAAAAAAAAATTTCAACATTTCAGTTTAACTCACTTTAAACTGTATGGCACAGCAAAAACAGTAGCACCATGTGCTTAGTACAGCAATACAGGTGATGCTAAAAGCAGCATCTGGCTAACCTGTAAGCACACCCTAACAATATGCATGCATCATCCCAAAGTCAACATACCAGATCTAAAATCCAAAGCAAAGTATAAATATTTACAATTCATATCAAGCAAGAAAATAATTCAGGAAGAACCGTAATGACTGCAGTTCAATAGAAAACACATTCCTAATTCTTCTCAAACTATAACTCATCATATCTGATTGCAGTATAACCTTTATTCTGAAACCAGACAAGACTAAGATTTCAAATCCTTTGACTCAGGGTAGATTAACAAATATCTATGAAGAAGAAAACTCCTTAGTTCTTCTTTTTTATGTATAAAAATTAAAGTTTCAGAACAACAAGACCTGCTGATAGCATTTCATAAATGATCCGTCTGAAGATTCCAAAACAAAATCAGCACTTCCTGTGCTTCAATACAGGTATTACTTTTTCCTCTAAAGTTGCTTATCTTACATAGCTCAAGACTTACTCCTTAGACAAAAATTCACCCTTACACAGAATTCCTTTTCACATTAGCAAAAATATAAACACTTTTGTTTATTTTTAAAGCAGGATGTCTAATGCCTAGTATTGTTATAGAGTTAACAGTTTTTGTAAATAACACGTAGGGTCTATAAACCTGCAAATACTGAACGTTCAAGCCATTTAAAGTCTCAAGAGAACATAGAGATGCCTAGAGACAGACAAGTGATCATTTAGTCTTCCTTATGCAAAAGATACCTCAAGAAAAATATTGTCATCTGAGTTTAGTATTTAAGTTTTTTTCACTAATACATACTGCTCAAATAATTAAACAAATATTACATTTAAAACTTATATGTAACTTTATGTAAAGACTAATTTTTCAAGGAGATAAGTAACTGGATAAGGACGATTTTTTTATTCACTGTATACAGTGCTAATTTTCCAACTAACATCATCCAGTGAAATTTATGTCCCTACAGGAGGTTTATTTAAAATTAAAACAACATTGCTTATTTTATGTCCAGTGATTTTTCATTTCCTAAGGACTACTGCAAGCATGCCACAGCAAATTAAAATCCAGTAGTTAAAGTGGAAGCTAACACTACAAGGGCTCTTTAACACACAAGGCTGAAAAGTACAACTCAATAGCTGGCTCACGGGTAGACCTCACACACACAAGCAAAATTTCCGTGAGAAGAGGGACAGCTGGCTGAGGGGATTCACCCAGTTATGATCTACCCTGCATCACTCAGAGCTTTTAGCTTACATCTGAAGTTAAGCAATGCCTCTTAACTGAACTTTCACAAATAGAAGAAATGTAATAAAAGTCAAGTTCAAAGTTAAGGTTTTAACAAACCTGTCCCAGTTTATAATCCATATCTCCTATTTCTCGTTCAGTATTGATCTGCAGTAAGAGTTTTTCATGGCTGATAAGAGCACCTATAACAAAACAGAAGAAAAGTTTTTAAAACATGCATAACAAAGTAGATGTGAAAACAGCTTCATTTCCTGCAAACTGGACTGCAAATAAATTTCTAAGAGTATCTTTTCTACTTTTTAAACGTAAAAGAAATTCACTCTCCCCTCCCCCGCACACAGGCACTTACCTGTAGTAGCAGGAGAAAGTGATGGAACAGGGTCCCAAGCTTGGTATAAGTGATGAGTAGCAATATTGTCTCTCTTAGATACCATTGCTTGGATTTCCTGTTCAACAATTCCCCTGATAACACTTAGCTTCCTCCCAAACCTGAAAGCCCAACAGAAATCAATTTAAGCAGATTTTCCCTTTAACATTTTTGTACAAGTCAGACTGGCTTACTCTACAGCGTTATGTGTCTATGCTTATTTTTGTTATCAGGGATGCTAAAACTAAGAAATGTTGAGAAATACATTCTGCACATTGTTTACTAGATTTTAATAAGATATTGTCTTTTTCAGATACTGTCTTTTAACACAGCAGGCTTGTGATGCTAAGTCCATGGGACTTCTATGTAAACAGATCCATCTGTATACACTGTTGCTTAGAAAATATAGTCTATACATATTTTGCTACAGATAGATTAAGCAATTGTATTTATGTATTAATCACAATTATAACTTTCATGCATTTTAGTGCAAGTAAAAAAAATACCTTGTGTCCAGAGCTTTTAAAGCTTTGTTGCGGGGCTGCTGTTCCAAACAGCTAACCGCTGGATTGCCTGCAACAGGTATTGTCATTGCACTCAGCACCAAGGAAGTTATGGCTTGTACTGCAAGAACATTGATTTGGGTCCTCTCTGTATCTTCCTGTAAAATGAACTTACTGTAATTTGAATTGTAAAAAAAAGAATCCCGAAAGCCCTGAATATGAGTTTGTCACCTTCCACTAAATTATCATTAATAAGCCTGACATCTAGACTTCTTCCCATACAGAAACCTAGTTGACATAAGCAATGCACACAAAGCACTGTGACTGTAGCAGCAACACATCCTTCCACCTCATCCACCATTCTACATGCATCCTCTCTTATCCCAATGGCATTAAAACCTCAAGATGTCCATTTCAGAACTTTCAAAGTATTTAGTTTCTTTGTTTGCATCTACCCATTAGTTACCCGTTGCAATAAAGAATCAAGTAAGACCAAATCTGAGTTGGAAGCTCTTCAGAGGAGGATCCATGTTAACTGTTTTTAGTAATAGCCCATTTAGGAACAAAATTCAACCTCATAATGAATTTTCAGCAGCATTTTTCTGGGCATCATTATTCAGATGCATCCAATGTTTCTTCTAAACCAAGATGCTACACATTCAGTATTTAGCACCACTGTAAAAGTGTGAGAAAACTGTAACGCAACTTTCTTAAACTATTTGGTTTAGATTCAATCTATTATTCATACTTGAGAGACTGCCATTTTCCCCCAATAGAAGCATTTGGAACTACACACGTTGCATCAAGTACTTTGGCACTGTAAGTCATCACCACTGTAGTAGTCTGTTTCTTTCCCTTTTAAAAAAAAAAAAAAATTCTCTTTAAATAAACTTCTGGCACTGTGGGTTGTAACTCATCCTCCCCATGTTGATGGTAGCAAGAATCTTTGCAGTACATTTAACTTCTTTGCTCAGAACTGTTTACCATCAGTACTTTGACTAAATCAGGGTTTTTTTACAAACTAAAATTAGAACAGCACAAACACTTGCAGATTCTGAAGTGGCAGGGTGTTTCTCAGTTTTTGCTTTCGTTGTATAAATTGTGATTTTTTCTTGAAAGTATCAGACCACAAGAGAGTCTGAACCTTTTTAGAAAATGTAAAATGGTAATGAATTTTCAACATTTAAAAAAAAAAAAAGAACCTTGTATTTTTATTTCAGAAAATATTAACATACTGAAATTTATAATAGTGCTCAAAATGTTTGCAATTTTGAACATATTAGTTTTCCTTGGAAAGTAAAGGAGTAGTATTACTCCTATTCTACAAATAGACACTCCCTACGTGACAAATAAGGAACTACCAATAGCTAGGTTGCCTTAAGTCTGATCCAACATGGCCATTAAATAGAAAATAGTTGAGTCAAAAATTCTGCAGGCTGCACAAGTGCGCAAGTCAGTCTAACTAACAGAAAATGCTAACCCAGGGAAGAGAGATCATGATGCCCTACTCCCTTTTTGGAGTCTGACACCAAGGAAGCAAGGGAAACACCCTTTGTCTGCTATGCTGGATCCACTACTCATAGGCATCTACCCTCTGAATTCTTCAAAATGCTTTAGGTTCCACACCTACCATCAGGGCTGTTTGCAGTTTGGGAGTGAACGCTGTATGAGTTCAGGAAAAAAAAGCCTTTCCGGTCAAAGAGCTAGAACCTCGTAAAATCAGTTCACTAGCAGGTTAAGACATCTGAAGAGGGAAAGTCTCTTTCATGATAGCTAAGTTCACTCTCATATTTGCTTTTGGTATGGATACACTTCTTCAGCTCTGATTCCCAAATGCCCTCCACTGAATTCTGAACACTTACCTGAGGAATCCAAGTTAGAAGCCCAGATATCCAATATACAGTCTACAACTGAGAGCGACAGACATGGACATGCATCTCCAGGTCAATTCATTTCTAGTCAAGAATCTTACAAAAAATCTTACCAAAGAAGCTCCCCTTGAAGCTTGATTATTAGATAGCACAGATAATTGCAGTAATGCATGCTAGTTACAGTTAACCAGTATGTTTCCTAAAGGCACAGTTCTCACACATTGTTTCTCTTGAAGTTTTTGGAGTTCCTACTGTGCCTAAAGCCAAACATCTAATCAAACTTTGAACTGTGTGTGTGTTGAGTGATGTACTAATATAAAGTTGAAACAGCTTCACTACAATTTTCCCATACTATTTACATGCTTGCAGAAGCTTTAAGCCAGAAGATGGATGTGTCTGAACTCAGTGATATGAAGACAAGGAAATACAAAACGGAAATAATTTCTTAGTTTTAGTCACTACTTTTCTGCTTTACAGGTTTATTAGTAGAAACATTTTTCTTAGTTTAAGTAAAATTTAATTAAAAAAAATTCAGTGAATGACATTACCTCTTGTTGGTTCTCCTCTTGGTCCATTACAATAGGCTGAGTTACAAGCACACCAAGCAAAGTAGCCCAAGTCTCTTCAAACTGAGTACGGCTGATCCATCCTATGGAAACACTCAGAGATAGCCATTTATGTCTTAATACAAATTTAAACATTGAACAGCATTAAAAAATGGTACGTTGTTTCCATAGATTCAGTTTTGTACCATTTCCTATTCAATTTGTCATTTTTTCTAATCACTACAGCTTAAATTTAAACTGTTCTATTTTAGGAAGTGATAAACCCTTTAGAAGGATTCTGCATGTTATTATTTAAATGGTCCTGTTGGGGTTGTTTCTTATATACATTTAAATATTTTGATTGTCCAACTTCCAAAGCACTGAGATCTATCAGGTTTTCACAACACACAAAATCATCTGGAAAACTGGCCAATTCTCACAAGAAAGTAGGTCATGGAGAATCCCGTAATGATCCAAGAAATCTTCATGCCCTAAAAAGCAAAATGACTGAATTGCCTAGAAATAGGCCATTAAAATTCAAGCACTTCTCAAAATTTTCCAAACAAATTTTTTGCCTATAAAAGACTGCAGAGGATTCCTGAATAATACCTTGCAGTTTATACCAATGATATCTAAAGAATCAAAAATGAGAATGTTATCTTAGGCATAATAGTGCTCAACAGAAATCAGTGCTACACCACAAGTCAGTCAAATATTAACCTGCAGATCAGAGGGGCAAAAAAACCCAAAACACCAAAGGACTTGCCTAAGCATACAGAAAATTTGGTGCATTACCCCCGACAGTCTCATCTGTTGACAAAGACAAACTCTTAAGCCCCACTGTGTTCATTTAGTAAACTCCGACATATCCAGAAGCTTTAAAGTGACAGGATCTCATTTAAAATATTGAGAGTGTGGCACTAAATTCTATTTATTAATAGAATAATGTAATTAATATTAATACTGTGCATTAATAAAAAAAGGAGGGGGGGGAGCAAAATATTCTCAAACATATTGTCAAGTGTACGCTCCAGAAAACAAGTGGCCATTCTGTAAAAGTACACTGAAATCACCTCCCTGAGTTGGAACAGTTTTTGGCTTTATCTCTATAATTTATAATTTTTTTCTCTGCATTGAGCAAAATGTAAGAATTATTACAATTACTAACCTGCTCTGAAATATTATTTCTCTTCCACAAAACCGACAAAAGTAAACAAATGGTACCAGATTCAGTAACTTCACAACACAGATAAATGCCCAATAAGAGCCAACTGTATTAATTTTTAATTTTGTACATACCAAGCGTATTAATGCGATAGATGAACTCCTTAAAGATTTCTTTTTCTTGTAGAAATTCTACTGGTATTTCAGGAAAAACTGTGCCAAAGTCACCTGCAGGCTTTGGTGACCAGCCTAATTTCCAGACCTGAAGAAATATAAAGAAAGTCTCTACTTATCCAAAACAGAAATAGTATTAACATGACAGCTATAAATACATACGCACCATTCAAAAGGAATGAGACATCAGTAAACAAAGTAATTCTCCAAATACAAAAAAAACCACTCAGAGAAAGATTAAATGTTTAACACAACTATTACACATTTTACACTGCATTTCTAATTTTGGGTGTTTTTTTCTTTTTGCATATTTCTGACCATGAATTAATTATTCAGTCCTACTGTCCAAGTTTGGATATGTGTGCTGCTTTTGGCTGGGATAGACTTAATTTTCTTCATAGCAGCTACTATGGGGCTATGTTTTGGATTTGTGCTGGAAACAGTGTTGATAACACAGTTTCATTACTGCTGAGCAGCGCTTACACAGAGTCAAGGCCTTTTCTGCTCCTCACCCCACCCCACCAGCGAGGAGGCTGGGGGTGCACAAGAAGCTGGGAGGGGACACGGCTGGGACAGCTGACCCCAACTGACCAAAGGGCTATTCCATACCATATGACATCATGCTCAGCATATAAAGCTGGGGGAAGAAGGAAGGGGGGGGATGTTTGAAGTGATGGCGTTTGCCTTCCCAAGTAACCGTTACACGTGATGGAGCCCTGCTTTCCTGGGGATGGCTGAACACCTGGCTGCCAATGGGAAGTAGTGAATGAATTCCTTGTTTTGCTTGCATGTGTGGCTTTTGCTTTACCTATTAAACTGTCTTTATCCCAAACCATGAGTTTTCTCACTTTTACTCTTGCGATTCTCTTCCCCCATCCCACTGCAGGGAGGCGAGTGAGTGACTGTGTGGTGCTTAATTGCCAGCTGGGGTTAAACCACAACAATATGAAAGGAAGTAAGTTCCTGTCATATATTTCAGTTTAGAAGTGAAAAATAGACTGTACATAAATGATGCTGAAAGGTAATTGAGGGAAAAAGTTCACATACTACCAATGCCTGAAAGAGCACAAAGATCCATCCGTGAATGGGAAAAAATTCTCCATCAAAAAAAATAGTATCTTTTGACATCCCTTCAAAAACAGAGTGCTGAGAAACAGAGAAAGGCCAGAGAAATGGCCTTGCACATATCAGGAAACCCCCTTTTGCTCTAGCTAATAAGCTTCTAGAAATGTTTCTGATAATGGTTTTTGAAGTTTATCAAAACAAAGTCATTTCACAGTACTAACAATACACGGAGGTAATCACGAGGTGTTCTTAAATCCATGTTACCTGGCCATGAAGAAAAGGTTGAAATACCTTGTTCAAAAGATCCAAGATGAGTTAGGAAAGAACAGCAATATACAATCCAAAAGTATCTGCGTGGCATACCATGGTATGGTACCACACACAAATACCCGAGTTAGTTCAGACACTAATTCAGACACCCCAGCACCACTGCATTGTTGTGGTGCTTGGCATAACAAAAAATGAATTTGTCAATTCAGGTGTCAAAGAAAGTAGCAGTGTAGATTTTGCACTCTTTCCAGGGTAAGCAATCCCACTGAGCGGGAGGAAATATTAGCCCTAACAAAGCACCCAAGTCACTGCTTGCTTTTTCTTTCTTAAACAACCACCTGGACATTCTCTCACATAAGAATATAAGGAGCAACGACACTCCTGTCTATTCAAATCTCTGATTCTGTAAAGATATCAAGTAAGAGTTCACTTCAATGTTTTGCTTCTCACTGTTTAAAAAGACAAACTGGCTGATCAAATTAGCTAAAGGTTGAAGTCCTACTGACATAAAACTTAAGATGCAACACCATGTTTGGTTTTCAAAAAGTTGTTCAATAGCTTTTAAAGTCCTGAAAACAAAGCATAATGAACATACCAAAGGAGGTACTCTTGTGTAACTGTTCACTAGAGGCAGCCTTGCTAAACTGATGATGATGTTCTTGAGGACAGGAGTAAGAAACGCTGGGATACTGCTGTTTCTTTTGTGCCCCAGTGCCAAGACAGTCTGTAAGCATTCCACCATCTCAGCTACCATTTCACAAGCTGCAGTAATGTGTTTAGTTTCTTTGTTGGGAGAAAAAGAAATTCAGTTTTATTAATCTATTCAAAAGACACATAATTTAAAGATACAGAAAAACAAGAAAATGCTTAATGAAAGAGCATGTTGACTAACAAGGACAAAACCACAATAAGGATGTATACAAAGAAATATTCTACAATATTTCAGCTAGTTGAAGAGTACTACTACCACCCTCCCTGCAATGGCTTGCGTTGTTTGCCAGTCTCAGTGCTGGAGATTACCAGTACCTGAGATCTGTCAGCAGAGCAGCTCACATGCTAACCCCAGCAAGAACGGGCCCAACCAAATAGAGCATTTATCAGAATTTAAAGTTTTATGAGAAAAGAGTCTCGTGGCTGGCTCTATGCTAAATCTGACAAGCAGGTAATTTCTGTAGATGGAAGTGGTATCTTACTGTAACCAGCTCAGCTGGATATGGAAGACAATGCTGTCCACACTCATGGACTACACTTGACCTTCACCTTCAACGTACTCAACAGTGCGCCCATGCTGTAGAAGGGCAGATAATACATCTGGCATTCTTCAGAAGAAATAAACAATGCTACCTCTCCCACATGAAATTTAAAGATCCCACAAGACTTTAAAAAGCTCAGTCTGCAGCGTGCTGCACAAGTACCAGAATCCCCCAAAAGAAAAATCTGCATTAATATTTAACTTACAAGAAAAAACAACTACACCTGTTAAAAATATGTCAAGCTATATTTAATAAACATATATCAAATACAAATAAGGTCTCAGGTGAACACTCATTGTTAAAAAACAGTATTTACAAATATTTCTTCAGTGAAAGTTTAAGGTAAAAGTGGAATTCACTGTTTACTTACTCTGTGTGTTTGAATCAATTTCACCCTCACTTAAGCCTTTTGAAGTATTCTTCTTTCTTTCAGGACTAAGAAGTTGATTACCAGGTTCAACAGCAACTGAATTAGACAAAAATATTTAAAAGATACAGCCATTACATATCTCATATTTTTCTCCTCAAAACCACATAGTAGTCAAATATTTAACATCTCCAAGGCATCTGCCAAGTTGAAAAGTAAACACAACATTTTAAATGAGAAATTAAAGTAGTAAAAATAAATTTGTCGAGGAAATAATTAAAAAGGACTCAGAGGAAATATTCCAGACATTTAGCATTCGATCAGTGATGGCTGACAATTTATTACGAAAATTTTCTCATAGCTGTTCAATTTGGACTCACCTGCTTCTATGATAAATCTAATGCAATTAATTAAGGAGCAAGCATATGTCACATTAGCTGCAGAAGCCAGCAAATTCCAGAGACTAGGCTGCTGTAATGTCAGACAGCAACAATCCAGACCAGCTTGAAGATCTATACTTAATGGAATCTGGTCATGCATTAAATGCCATGATAATGCCTGTGCAAAAATAAAAATTTTCCATTAGTAGCAAATTCTCGCAACAGAAGAACTTATAACCAAAGACTTTTTTTTTTACTCAGCAATATGTAAAGTTTTATTAGCAAGTTGTATTCATCATCTTTTTCTTGAGAGAACAGAATTTACTTTAAGTACAAGAAAACTATGAGCAGTATATACTGTTCATTCATGTCCCAAAAATCAGTGCAGGGCTATTCTCCCAAATGCCAAGATCATTCCATCATTCAGTCAACCTCTCCTTGTAAAAACCTGCCCTTGTCCCCTAAGCCCATCTGATTTACTAGCACAGGTCAAATAAAATAACCACTGAACAAATTTCTACAGTTAAGACAAGAAAATTGCCCAGATCCAAAGTTACTCAATGGCGCTCAATTTAAGTCAAAGTTGTTCCCTCTCCCAGCATTTCATCATATTTTTAATTATGCTGTAGCTTCTTACCTCTACTGACATAACTACGAATTTCAGGATATCATCCTCTTTGTCAGGAGGAACACGGAGACCAGCTGGTAGTTTTGAGAGTAACAACAAATACTGAGCCAGTGCACGACAAAGTGTCATCATGGACTGATACATCACCTCATCTCCTATAAAATAAGACTGGATGAAATCTAACAGTTTGAATTTTTTCCCCCCTCAATAAATGTTTTTCAGAATTATTTCATAAGCACTTTTATGCCTGGTGTCTTGATTTTTTTAAATAGTAAGTTCATGTATTCACAAGACACCTGTAAAGTACCTTTGCAGAGGAGAGAATAAACTTAAATAGACCATTATTTCTATTACCAAAGATTTCACTTAGTTTTTTCCAGTAGGCTGATGGCTCAGTTGGCAAGAGAGGTTGAAAAACCTGGTGGTTGGCAGGAAGGTTTTGTACAGTGGTAGACACATGATCCAGAGTTACCCTCCGAGCTGTTTCAAAGAAACTACTCTTCTGGTCTCTTGAGATTTCATTCATGCCAAGACTTAAACAAGGTGCTAACAAGCTTAGGTTGAATTCCTGAAATCAAATAGTAAACAAAAAGTAAAGAAATTGCTTTTAAAAAGCCAAGTATCTGACGGTGCTATTCTGGCATTCTAATATAGTGGTAAATTAATGGTTTATTAATTAAACTAACTTCTTATGACCTCTGCTCTACTATGGTGTAACAATACCAGAAGTAAGCCCATATTTGTTCCACATTTAAATTCCAAACACTACTGTACTAGAAAGAAAAATCAATATACTTATTCCAAATTATCAGAATAATATGTGAATAAAGCTTAAGGATGACTTATATACAAGGAATCTTCAAGCAGTAAGTTTTCAAACAGATAAGCCAAACAAAAACCTTTTTAAAAACAGTTTCCCATTATTATTTCTGTATACGAGCAGCAAATGTAATGTAGAGAATTTGAACAAAATACATTCTTAGAAAACAAGTAATAGATACAAGTTGTCCTTTATGCCAGATTCACTATCTGTGGCCTGCTAGTGACATATTCCAAGTCATCTAGTACAGATATTTAAAAGGTTACAGAAACATGTGGCCTTGTAAGAGACTGTATGGCAAAACGAGATTATGTAAAATAGTAAAACTGAATTTTTGCGATTGTAATACATAAACTAACCTTCACTTCCACTCTATACACCCAACCTGTACTACTAGAAAGCTACTATTAGCAGCATTGCTAGACATAGAAATGAAACATATCTACTATTTTAGTTTTCAAAATGAACTGGAATTCAAGAAGTGAACTACCAGTATTATATAAATTTGAAGTGTTTACATTTAAGAATCTGATCTATTAACACTACCAAAAAGAACGTTAGAAATAATTACATCCTCTTCAGCTGACTACGTTTCACCTGACAAAGAAATTACCTTGCTGGTCATGAAGGAGTTCAGGTCAGGCTGAGGAATCCTATTTACCAGCTCTGCACCTTCTAGCAGTGCTGAGTCAGACTTGATGCAACACTGCGACCTCACTAGTGACACATACCAGTCCTTTAATAATGAAAAAAAAAAATTATTACATATTTGTTTTTGGAAAATAATACAGTTCATGGGGTAGGGGGAGAATTGCTCATTGGCATTGAATTGTGGTCCGTTTAAGAGATCACTAGGCCACATTAATGTCAAAAAACCTCAAAGAAATAGCAAGGCAAAACTAGACCGATGGATGTTCACTGGCAAGTTGTCTATTTCCATAGAGTCTGGACAGGAAACAAGGAAAAAATGAAGCTTAACATATAGCACAGGTGTATGCATTAGAATCCTAAAGCTGAGGAGAATATCTAGGAAAAAAAACTGGAATACTCAGTAGTCACACAAACATAACAGTAATAGCAAAAAACCCAATACTATAACCAACGAAGAAAAGTCTTCAGATTCAAATAAATCCGCAGATGAAGATAACATTTATCTTTTAACACTCACTGAAATAAATGAAGACCATCAGACACCACTGCAAATTTACTCCTTAAATTATTAGTGATAAGCCTACAGGAATTAGTTAATATAACTAATTTAACTAAGGAATATAAAGAGGCTCAGTTATCCCTTTCTGTGATTTCTTTCTCATAACTGGACATCCTGAATTTACTGATATTAATTAGAATGCTACTAAGCCTGTCAGAGTTCAAAAAGCATCTGGACAATGCTCTTAGTCATAAGGTTTAGTTTTAGATAGCCCTGCGAGGAGCAGGCAGTTGGACTTTATGATCCTTATGGGTCCCTTCCAACTTGAGATATTCTATGATTCTATGAACTATGTAGGGGTTGTGGAGGACACGTATGAAACCTACTTCCTCTGTGCAGGATTTACAGTTACAGAAGGAGATTTTTTGGTTAATTTGAAGACAGAAAGCTACGGGTAAATGGTTTCTGGGCACAAACAGTGTTTCCTCCTTCTGTCTAAGTAGCTCTCAATCTCTAAGTCAATTGGTTCCTCGACTACTTATCAGTCTCCTCCAAACCGTCAGTTAATCAAATAAATTTTGCCATCTCAGTTACATATGTTTCCTATTACTGGGTATCACTGTAGAACACAAAGGAATGAAAAGGAGAAATTATCTGTGCCATGGGACTAACTAGAAAGACACAGGCCCCAAGAGGCATGCTCTAAGCCTCCCACCCTGCTTTGAAATAAATGCATCTAACTACATGGAAGACAAACAGTTAAGTAGTCATGACTGTTCTCTGAAAGTAATTGAAAGCTGAGAAGTGGAAACCGAGAAGTAATGCTTAGTTTCCAAGAGACAACCAACAGCTTTCAGCAAATGAATAAAACTGATCACTGCAGTAAACACATCAAGAAAACAAGTAAGAGTATGTATCTGTCTCTACTGAACCTTATATAAATCTTTCCATTAAAGTTATGCAATGAAACAAAACTTGATAGTTTTTCACAGCACCATCAACATAACAAACATCTATGCATGTGCTAATTAGTCACCCTACGTTCAACAGTCAGCCAACACATATGAAATCATTCACTTATCTATATTTGAGATTCACTGACAATTCTGAGAACATTAACTGCATAGTAAAAATAAGCTGTATTTAAATGTCTTGTAATGAGCAAAAGCTTGTTTACAGCCAAGGCACTTTTAATGACTTTCTAAACATAATCTTACTTTGTCTAGAATTACATTCTCTAAAGCTGGTTGGTCTTCTCCATCTAGTGGGTGTGAGGTAACCAGAGGTGAAGGACTAGTTGTGTCTGGTGCTACCATAAGACGAAACCTATCCAAGAGCGAGTAAAGTCTCTGGTGTCTGAAAATAGAAGAACATATCAGCAGAGAGCTAACTTACTCAGTTTTGTATATCATTTAAAAATAAAAAGACATCCAGTGAGCCAGTTCTAATCCTGGGAGAGAAAAGCAGTAAGGTCTTAAGTTCTTTGTTGGATATATGCAGTCATATGATGCAAAACTGCAAATTTCACCAGCTATCAGAAGCCAAAATAAATGAACTCAGCACCATCAACAATAAGTTTAATTTAGATGTAGAATTTGTACACACTCAAGCATAAAATGCAAGTTCTTCAGTTTTCTTTACACAGTAAATCTTTTTCAAGAGTAAGAAGAATCAAAGTTAGTGCACAGATTATTTGATTGCAGACAAATACATTCTAACAGATACCAAACAAGAATCCACTAAAGTGGAACTTTTTTAATAAAACTAGATTAAGAATTCCAGTTTGTTGATTTAGGTCAGTGTCAGGGGTTTGGGTTTTTGTTTGGTTCGGGGTTTTTTTCTTTGATTCCATTACTACTATCAAGAACTTTGATAGTCATTTGGATTTTGGAGTTTTTTAGAAATTCAAATGTGATGTTAACTATGAAGGCACATTACTACCAATCACTGCAGTCTTGGGCTTTACATTCTTTCCCCCTGCTTCTTTCTTATTTCAGTCAACAAATAGTAACCTCAAAGAGCAATGACATTAAGAGCAGTAAATCAGGCTTTTTCCAACATTAAGCAAAGCTTTTTCAAAAACCAAATATTTTGCTCCTTTTTATAACAGCAGTTTACTTTTAAACAGCTGGAACACTAAACAGTTAAAACTTCTAACACAGCTGGGGGCAGGGGGGAAACACCAACCAAAACACACACAAAAAACAAGCCCAGCCAGATTGGACTCACAAAGTTCTGCAAAAGTTTGAGGAAAATAAAGTTGTTTTCAGTACTGTAGTTTTTGTCAAGGAATTAATCTGTGGCTGCCATCTCTCGGAAGTTAAATACTGAGTGGGATGCGGGAGAGAAAACTTGATGCCTTCTAGCCTTTAGCTTGCTTTAATTCTTAAGTATATTGCAAATTCAACTCGGCCAACACGACTGTCCTTGTGCCCGAATATGCCTGCATCTCATAAGAGAGGCTTTACTCCTGTTTTGCCTCCAAAAAAGAGCCACTATCTTATTTTTAAGAAAAAAGCCAAAAACGTAGGAAAAAAGAGTTAACACAATTAGTACTAGAACACTACTTAGTTTGGCATTTTAACAGGTATTGGTATTATTTACCTTGCTGCTAATCCACTGTTCTGAAGATATTCCTGAATTCTATCCAGTTCTTCAACTGGTAACTGAGTAATGCTGTTCTATAGGAAAAGAGTCACAAAAATTTTATAGGACAGAAACAAGTAAAATACCCACAGGTACTTTGAACAGATTAGGAAAATTATAGGCAGATAAAGTGAAACATAAACATTCACGTATCTATATATTAAATACAACAATTTCCTTTCCAATGAAATCACTTAAACATGATCATATTGTGATATACTTTAAATCATTACACCTAATTATACTGCTAGCACTACCCAATCTTATTTACAAAAGAATATATTTATCTTTACCTGTAAAGTTGCAGCCAAAAGCATTTCTACCCGACGGCAAGCCAGTGTGTCAACCATGCGAGCCAGCACACGGAATGGAGTACACAAAAGCTTATCAACATATAATGTTAAAACAGCCCCAGACTGGCTGAGATGTATTCCCTCTAAGCACTGTAGTGTCTTCTTCAGAGTTGTGGGCTAGATGTTGAAACAAAACGAAACAGAAAAACAGACCAAAAGAACAGCAATCAATTGGATTAAAAAGATCTTAAAGCTAAAGGGAAAGGCATTTAGAAAAAATTACAGCAGACAACTAGCTGATCAATATATTCATCTATACATGAACAGGTTTGAGTTACTGGGTTATTTAATTAATATGAACACTAAGTTGTTTGATGTTTAATTGTAAAAGCTTACCCTTACACAGAGTAAGCAAAAACGTAGGGAGAAAAACTTTTAGGGATAAAAGCTAGAGAGACTTAAGTGGAATTGTAGAAAGCTTTGAAGACAGTGAGAAGCTTGAACTCTTGCTAGAAGAAGGTAGGAACATGAGTGTAGTCAAGACAAGAGACAGGACAGAAATCCAGATAAGCATTATGGATTTTTTGAGCACATGTTTCATCACAGAAACAGCAATGGCTACTCAGGATTAAAGGGGAATGCAAGGAAATTTATTTTTTTTTTAAATATGAGCACCAATAATCTAAAGGGAGAAACATAAAGACAAAGTAGTTTGACTCATGGAATCAATCTTGGTTCAGAGCAGATTAAAAAAGCTGATATTTACAATTTTACTGACTTTTCTGATGATCACCAAACATTTCACAGAATGACTACATCTTCCATTCAAACATGTTTAGTTTAGTTCATTCTACCAATTCTCAAACACTAAAGCCCACTAATTCATCTCACCTAACTTTAAAAAGTGTTTTACTCGCATGCCTAAAGCACTAATGCAGTTGCACTAGATCTGCACAGAGACAATGGGAAGAGACAGGGAACATTATCAGGCTACTCAGAGTGCGGTAGCATCTCCCACCATTGGCTTTAGAGAAAGCCCAGCAAATGACATTTCACACCTAGTGAGTTGCCAGGATTAAGAGGGATGCCTACAGCCTTACAACCCTATAAAACATCATCCACTCCATTTAATTTGAAAACTAAAATAATCAACAGAAGTCACGCACTGCATTTCTGAAGCAGTATTTCCCTCACCAAGAGGATACAACTTGTGGGGCAGATCAACGGGGAAGGCATGAGCTTGCAAATAATTTTCATGTTGTTAGGGCCTATGAGGATGGACTGGTTTGCATTCCTGCCTCTGTAGTTGATAGTTCTGTTATTTATGCTACCACAGCACTGAAATCAAAGACGAAAGCTAAAGCTTTCATTTACCCTTCAGATATTTATTATGCGGGGGTAATACCCAGGAAGGAAGAAAAGCAGCTTAACCAACTCTACTTGAATTCATAGATTTGATGGATTGGAACACATCAGATACTGAAGTTGCTAATATAAGGTTTGCTGTTTGCATTTTTAAAGAAGTGACTTTAAAAATAAAATTAGAAATTGATAAATGACCCAGAAATGTCAGAATTTGCATACTTAGGAGTTAAACTTATGCTGAAATATAAGTGACTTGATTCTTTAAAAAAAAAGAGTCAAAAAGTTAAACTTACAGCTGCAAGATTCTCACACCGTGATTGAATGGCCTGGATGAAGAGACCACTGGCTGCTGAATTCCTGTGAACAGCACTAATAAAGTCTTGTACTGGAGGCTCATGAGACAGATTAATCAAGTCTTGAACATGATTCACAATAAGCCAGGTCAAGTGTTCTGAATCATGTAGGTTTTGACACTAAAGGGGAAAAAATTAACATCTGATTCCAGTAATACCCATGTTAATCATTTAATTACTAAAAACTTTATCTGACACAACATGAAGTTTTTCATATACAATTCTGGTAGCTATTTTAAAATAATGCCATAAAGTGTCTATATTTTTATATCACCATCATTATTTTTACATGACAAATTTTCCAAATGCTTTTGATCTTGTTGCAAATTAAGAGATTTATAATGAATTTGTAAAATACTTTTTTAAAAAACACTGAAGACACAGGTTAGAAACAAGTAAATTGAGAAGGTCAACTCAAAAGATGCCGCTTTTAATAAAATGCTGTTTGAAATAAACATGCACACACAGAGTCTTCTTGTAAAATGTGGTTTTCATTTAGGCTTCTTTTTAAAGATTTCCTATTACTACTGGCCTTAAACACAAGATGAATGATTTCTGGAAAGCAGATCCAAAGAGAACTGTCAATAATTAATTTTAAACCTACGGAGGCTATGTGTATATCAACAAGCAGTGCAATGCAACATGAAAAGGTCTATAGAGCTAACCAGGTGATGCCGAGAGGCTGACACTCCCCAGTAAAGAGGTTTTGGAGGGTTTTTACCTTGGACTACCTCTAATCTGACTCTGGTGACTGAATGTCCATTAGTACTTGAAGTGCTTCTTAAACGTAGCTTTTGCGTTAGTTGAATTTGAAAGGAACGCAGTTTGCTTGCCCCAAAAAACTGCTCTGCAATGCAAATCAAAGTGCAATACTAGATATTATGGGAAGATTCCCTTCAAAAGTTCCCAATGAACTAAAATGCTAATGCTGAGGCAGCAAGAGGCCAAAGCCACAGGAACTGCTCTCAGAGAGCCGAAATGGAAGTTAAATGTTAATGTAAAACCTCTCCTCTTAAGGTATAGAGACGGAAATTTGTTGTCTCCTAGACACTGTGCACTGCTACTATGTTGGGAAATCTAACACTACTTAGTGTGCTCCTAACACCTCACAAGGGAGATGATACCCAGCAGATAGTTCTGTTACCCACCAGGTATCCTTTACAAGCCAAGAGAATTCTCAGTTCAGAATAGTAAAAATGCCAGATGAGGTCATACCTAAGCTTACAGAAGCACCATGTGAAAATAAAATGACTAATTTCACAACTCTTCATTTTCCACTTGTGAACCAGACAGATTCCATTAATGCACAACAGTAACAAAAGACCGTCAGCATAATAAAATAACTCAAAACTATAGTTACAAAATTCATAATTCAAAACTTACAACATAATCACAAAAAAGAATGAGTGCTCCTCTTCTCACTATCTCTCGATTGCACATGCCACGTTTAGATTCTGAATCCGATTCATCGCTGTCTCCAGATATCTGTGGGCTAAGCAATTTAGTAGTAGAAAGACTGTGTCTCCTGCAAGAAGCACGTTGTATTTTGTTATTATTTTATTACTATATTTTATTACTATGGCTACTAAAACATTAACAATCAAATTGCTTGGAATATCCAACTAAAGTTCTTACATAATATTTATTTTCCTAGAAACTTCATTCAAACATTATACCGCTTTGAAGTAGACCCTTTGCTTTCTATCAGCTCTTTATTTTCTAACAATTATAGTATCAAGTTTTTGTTCCGTGCTCATTACTTCCTTGGACAGTCTGGAGAACTTCTGAAGAACTGAACAGGTTATTTAAAAAGAAAAGCATGGGCTATTGCATCTCTGGTTGGATAACAGAACCTAATACTGTATTTTCTTCTCAAGCCAAACCAGTGTTCTTGAGCACTTAGTCTAGCGTTGGATTGAAAGTGATGCCCAACCCAGACAAAACAGAGGTGATATTGGTAAATCAAAAAAAGATAACTGCAACAAATAGCAGATGTCACCTTAGCTATTTTAGTTGCCCTACTTTGTTCATCAGCCTGGTAATTTCATGCTTCCTCAAATCAGAATAATATTTTTTCACATCATGAGGTTGAACTGAGGCAAGAATCTCGTATTTGAGCAAGTATCGATCCACTCATGTTGTAGAGCAAGATTAGTCTTCCCTAACATTCACTGCACCAGCATCAGAAACGTCTCTCAAGTCAGTTGCTAACCAGTTAACACAGAGGGATACCCACCCACATAGGGGGTATCATCCTTACCCCCAAAGGATAAATCATTCCAGTGCCTGACAGGTGGGATGAACTAACTTCAGACCAAGAGAACACTCATTTTAGACCAAATCTCTGAATTTCAGGCAACTAATGTTAAGTGAGGTTACTATATGGTGCTTGATGCTAATGAATCGGCATGGTGCCGATACTCCATTTTGATAGCATTTAGTAATAGACCCACTGAGAACAGATGTAACTATAGTTACAGTTAGATTGATCAGATTGTATTTTCATAAACACAACAGTGTATATCATCTGCACTGGCTGGTTATTTGCTAGAAGGTGAAATATGAACTCTCCATAGGAACATGAAATACTGAATGTTTTGTTACAGTTATTTCCATAATTTTAATTAAAGGTAGTATACAGATGAAGCTTTCTTGCCTTAAAAATGAAGAGATTACCTCGCAGTTCTTTTGAGGAACAACTGAGAGCAGGACACGTTTACTTAGTTTGAAAGACATACTGATATCGGAACACACAATATGTATACACGTAAAGTAAATGCAGAACCATCTATTTCAGAATCCAAATAATACTATTCAACAGGCTTAGCAGAAAAAAAGCTAGAATTTTTAAAATATCATTTTAGCAAATATAATTATGAGACACTACTACTACTACTACGGATCAAAACCAAATCTTACTTTGGTGTTTGATGCACTTCTGACCACCAGTTGTAGTTGGTATAATTGACAAGAAGCAGGATTTGACACCAGAGGAGAACTAAAGAAGGATGCGTGGGAATCATGGACTGAACAAGATCACTCAAACTTTCAAGGGTATAGAAACTACCATCAGATCCATCTCCTGTAAAAAGTCTGGTGGCTGCAGCTGTGATTCTTCTAAACATCCCTGGAAACAATAAAAGCATGTTAGAGTAACTACTGTCTAGTCTGAACTCTGAAGTTTTAAAATTATTCAGGGTACCCTGAAACAAGATTTGTAGTCTCATAAGCCATTACCATTCCTGGAAGAAAGATATATCCTAAGTGGTTCTACAAATGTAAGGCAAGTCATGGAGTTTGCCCAAGGGCAGTGTGTAAACTAGCAATGACAAGCTCCCAGACTCAATAAATAATGCTTTAGATCAGACTAGAATTGTAATGAAACCTGTCTTCTCAACTTTTTCTCTGTCGTGCATCAAAAGGTTTATCTGATACATGAAAACCTTGCCAAATTTAAAATTGTTAATTGTAGACCAGTATTTTGGGGGTTTTGTTTTGTTTATAAAGTAAAACACGGAAATTCTAATTAAGAACCATGCTGTAACTACTATTCTGCACGCTAAGGAAGATCACTTACAAGTCTCCTACTTCAGATAAGGGCTTCCCCAATACATTTAATTGAAACTAAACTGATACCCTTCCATCTAATTTCTAAAGTGCAAAAAGTAAATGTTTTTAAGTGGAGAAAAGTCATTGCCCTGCATACTGAACACTCAGCACAAAAGCTGAATTTTACTTTCTGACTTGCTGATTCTGTATTCATATGCCAAAATGAAGGGAGGGAAAACAAGGAAAACGGACAGACTTGAAGTTGTCTAAAGGTACAGGACTTTTTGAGTTTCTATGAGAAGATAAGATCAGGGAAAAAAAAAGGGTTTCTTCAGAACCAAAAAGTTAATCAGAATAATGAAAGAGATCTGTAGTGTTGCTTGCTTGCGTTGCCAGATACACAGAAGAATGAAGCTGTAAATTCCACAGCCATGTGGACCAGTTTAAGCTGCCCTCAGGACCGATAAATACACAATGTAAACAGCAAAGAATGGGAAAAATAACTGAGTCTCAAAACTTGGGTTCCACTTACTAGCAAACCAGTGCTATTCCCATTCCAGCTTCCTGCATTTGCAGTAATTGCACCATCTAGTGACTTTCTACAGTCATGAAAGCCACTGCAGGCTAATCTTTTCACTTTGTCCATGCCTTTTATTTCTACTAATTTCAAAGTAGCACACTGGAAACATTCATTTCTAATCTGGTAGCTTCCTATAGTTGAATACTTAGGAGTCAACAATGCTCACATTTTGAAAAAACTATAATGGGTGAGAAGACAAAACATCCAAGTAGAACAGTCGTTAAAAATGACAGAAGACCTTAGTCTATGTTCCCAGACACAAGTTGCTATAAGCTGCACCTGTAGTTAGGAGAATATAACTTAAAGAGAAAAACATCATAGAGGTTTTAACTGAACAGAAGAATTACAAAACCAGGCAGTTAGTTAACTCTAAGCCTAAACCTGAAAGAAAATGCTACAACATGAAAATACAGCCTAAGTGTCTGAACAACTTTCCTTCTACTCTGTTACTGTATCAGGTAACCACATTACTTACTAGTACTTAGAGTTGATTTGTAGTCTTAGATTAAATTCATTTCTAGAGATCATGCAATACACACATCCCCATGCTCTGCACGAGTAATTCTAATTTTGCATGAAAGTCTCTACATAGCTCCTGGCAAGACTCACACTGCAGCTTGGAAGCCAGTCGCTGTAGCAGAACTAGCTGAGCCTTCCCCTTCCATGATCCCCAGCTCCCACTGTGGAAGAACCCACTGCCCCGATTTCAATCACCAACTTGATTTTCTGATTTCATTAGTCTTGGCTTGACACCATTTAATCGCTTACTCCAAATCACCTCGGTATAAGTTATTTGTTACAATATTTGTTTCAAATGTTTCTGAACCATAACAGCAATTAATAGTATACACACTTTGGTTATTATTGTAACAGACACATGGGAGAAGAGAACTATCACTCACTACATCCAGAGTCCTGTACCCTAAAGCATGCTTAAAACAAAGGTCAAGGAAGGCTCTGGTAACTATCACCTTATTTTGTGCCTCTTCAACTCACAATCCTGGAGTCTGTGGCAAGAACCTAGGTTTGGAATACTCCGTTTCTTAAACCAAAGCTCTCTTCTGACAAATCAAAGGCAAAACATCATCCACCACGGCTGTACAATCTGTCACAACATAATTAAATTGGTTTCCCATTCACTTTTCTACCCATTACTGTCACTGAAGACTAGGAGGAGTAAGGCTACTGAAAGTTAAACCAAGGCAATGCAGAAGCTTTGAGATTTGATAGAGAACCAGCTGAAGACCCAGAATACTTCCATCACCACTTTATTTACTTATTTTAAGTCTACACCTACGATACTTATGTTTGTAAGAAGCAGCTGGTAGCAATGACAGGAACAGAACTAAGTTTTTTTTTCCCCTTAAGAAAGCGCTTTACAACTGAACTCTGTAGGAACTTAAAAAGAAAAAAAGATTAGAGGTTGTTGGGACACAATGGAGCACAGAATCATGTTAAATGTCTAACAGTATTCTGTATGCACTTTTTTTGTTATTTGCATCTGCTAAGTAGTGAAGTACTGTAATTCCCATTTTACAGGGAATGCAGAGTTTCTTGTCCCATATCTGTAAAGGAAGTCTATGAAGAACCAGAAACTTGTGCCAAGACCTTTTAAATTGCAGCCAACTACTGTAATTGAAGGCTGGATTTCAGCTGCAGGGTGAAAATCAGAAGGCAAAAAAGGACAGTCATAGTAAAGAAAGAACAGAAGAATAAGAGAAAGGGAAGATAGTTCCACTATTAGGAAAATAAAACTAAGGAATCAGGCTAAGGACTAAGGAATTATTAAAGTGCCAGAGAGTGGATATCTAGCAGACGACACCTAAGGCAGAATTCCCAAACCTGAAGAAAAGGAGTTCAAGACCAGCTAGCTGCAATAGTACTACCTTTCTTACTCTTCTGGTTTTGGTTTTTCGTTGTTTGTTGTTTTTTTTTTTATTAATTATGACAGAGAACAGGAACCTACCTTGTCATGAGTCTGAACAAGTGGTCTGTAACTCAGTATTTTAAACCTGGACATACCTACCAACCTCCAAATTGGGAAAAACCATGAGAAATACAGCCACAAATTCGGAATGCTTTGCATTTTTGGACTGGAAAATCTTAGACAGTTAAAAGGAGAGATGAAAAACCACTAGTTACATTTTGTTCCACATAGGCAGAAGAAATGAGAAGTGTGCCCTCCATGCATGACTACAAAGTTTGGGAGGTTCTTTATACTGAGTAGGACAGAACATCTTCAGCACGTATGTATTCCTTGTCAGCAGTTCAAAACATTCAACAATTATCTCAGAACTGAAAAACCGCCCTGCAATGCAAGGCATTGTTTAAAGTATTACCTGATTTGAAGATATGTATTAAGCACATAAGCAGGGTGCCCAGCTCCTGGCAGTAGAAAGTATGTTGCTGCTCATTCATGTCCACTTTCAATTGTTTGGTAACAATATCTTCCAGTAGAATGCCAACCAGTTGTAATAAGAACCTTGAAAAAAAACCACGTATACAATCAACAAAAAACTATCAGTGCAACACCTTTCAGAAGAAGATGAGGTTTGCCTATGAAACTCAGTAAGTTTGAAAAATATGAAGTCCTTGTCTATTCGTTCGAAATAGGATGCTAAATTAAAAGCTACAGAACAGGTAAACAAACATGATGGAGATATGGAGATATGATCACAAGCACTTAAATAATGACATATTGGATCTGGGTTATCTACTCATCAGCTAAAGTTGTGATAGCATGCACACACCAGCCCACCTCACTTAGACAGCAAACATTCAAAATGCTATGGTGTCTTTATAGTGACTTGCAATGAGCTAAAAACACACCATGACAGTTACTGCAGCTCAGCTGAGGAGGGGGAACTCAGTAAGCCACAGTAATACAGCTGTTCACAGCCTCATCTATCCATACTCTACCACACAGGTTCCATATCAAACCACCAGCCAGGGGGCAGGGGGGCAGAATATCAAAAGAAACACCAAAAAAGGGCATTTGAGGAAAGCCATTCTTGCTCCTGGCCATAATTGTTCTTCAACTCACTCCTGTTGGACATAAGGTCACATTAAGCGAGTCCAGAAGCCCCTTCTCCCCTCTACCTATCACCCTCACAGTGAGCTGAAATATAAGAAACAGCATTTTATTTCTATCTGAAGTTCCATACTTGAGTAGAAAGTTCTTATTTTCTTAAGCAAATAGCTATTTCAAATGCTTCCCACCACATTAAAAGGTAATGCCTTAATGACAGCATAATATGCTGTCAACGTAATACCATTGTCAACATAATACCTATGTCAACATAATACCATTGCCATCTCTCCATGCTTCTTTTACTTGAAGCTTGTCACTCTCTGAAGACATCAGCATGGGAAGCTAACTAGACAAAGCCAGCTCTTTAAAAATAGAAAATTAAGAGCAGGACTAACTTAATAGATTTTAATCCATATGATGCCAAGATTCTACTAAGGGGATAACTCAGTCCCCACACAGGGATGAAGGAAAGGGTTAACCAGTTAAGTTTTTGGACCTGATTTTAGTAAGTCTAGGATTCACCCATTTTAACAGTTCTATTAGGTCCTTCACTTGGCTTGAGAAGAGGTATCAGAACAGTCCAAAGTCCCTACTACAAACTGCTTATCTCCTCCCTCTACTGTCCATCTCATTATTCCTTCCTCCACACACACTCTCCCATATCAACTTATTAACAGACTTTATTCCTATCCGATAGCAGTTCTATACATGTATAGATTGCATAATATATATGTGATTTCTCAGTTATTCAAAAGACAACACACCTAGAAAATGTCTCTTCAGGCAGATATTTAGCTTGTTTAACCTCAGTGTAATCCTCTGGTGTGGGTAAGTTATTTTCTCCACGTCTCAGTCTGTTAATTGCTTGACATGAAATCAAATATGGTGAGAAGGAAAGCTCTTGTATACGGGATAGAACGATGTCTTCTGTTGACTGTGAAATCAGAACTCTAAGGACAGCTAAAATTCCAGAAATCCATAGCTGGACAGTACTCACTGATGCCTAACACAAACACAAAAATGCAGAAGATTGAATACCTTTGAAGTTAAACAACACGACATAGGAATGCATTAAAAAAAAATTGTTATTTTTATTAACTGTTGTATTTAAATCAGACCCTTCTGAGAATAGAGCAAGCAGGAAACAACTTTCATGTTCATGTCTTCCAAAATGCTGTTCTTGTGGTAACTGTCAAGCTTCTATCTCTCAACTATAAAAACGGTACTAATACTTGCATAAGAAAAATGTGATTTACCTATTAAATTGCATTCTAGAATTTATTATAACAGTATGTTTCTCTACATCCCTGATTCTCAAAATACAAAATGAAGGCAAGTAATCCATAAGCAGAATGTTCCTGTATAAAGTGCTCCCACCTGGTAATTCATATTAGTTTTAACCAATTCTTTCCTGAAGTCTGCCACAGGTACTGTAATACCACATTGCAAATTAAGAAAGAGAAACATATGCTCTTTTGTTTTGCATGAAAGACACCAGATTCTCTCTTCTCTGCAAACAATTGCTTACCATTGTTTTAGGGGTAACAAACATACTCCTTAAAAGCATGTCCACAGGGCGAAGGGATGAAGGAGCCAAAATTTCAAACAAAGTGTTCAATACTCCCAGAGCATCATGAGAGTCTATATGCATCTGTAAAAGAAAAACACAAAGCTAATATGTAACTATCCAGTAAAGGTAACTGCAACACAAAACTACCATTTCATGTTTTAAACACTTCTATGACAACCTGTGTGTAACAAAGCTGTCTTTTACAGTACAAAATTTAGAGCAACCAAAAGCTATGAAAGGTAAACTGAAGTTTCATTGCAGGCCTTCCTACACAGGGGTTTTGAGAACACAGACAAAAATCTAATCTATCACACAAAATTCAATATACATACTACATATATTTTATTAGAAAAAATACACCATGTTCAGAATGAGACCAAAAGACTGACTTGTCATAAAATTTGAAAAATTTTCTCCTCCCTGCACATCCTACCAGGCATATTTATAGCGAGCAAAGCTGGCTGTGAATAAACTTAAGCAGGTTACTAGGAAAAAAAAAAATCCTAATAATCAGAGAAGTGAACAGCTACAACGGCATTACACCGCAGCAACAGAGGTAGGACACCCTACTTGATCAGTTTTTTAGATAAATTATAAAACAATCAACTGCAAAAAGCAAAAGGACTGGACTTGCAGTCTGGATGACCCTATCTTGCCTAAATAATTTGATAGTTATTGTGCACAGATTCATACAAAACAAAGGCAATTCCAATTTGCCAGCATTTTAGCTTTGCTCAAAAACTGTTGTCTGATCCACAGTAACTGCCCACTCTCCCTAACCATGACATCTCCTCATGGGAGCGGGGATCTACCATCATGGAGTAAAGAACATTAAGGGCACAATTTCACTAGTTTTACTTTTTTATCCTTGAAGTAAGTGTTTCTAATTCCAGGAAAGCTGTATTGAAGACAAGTCCTCTGCTGCTTAGGGAACAGCACTGAAAAATCTTTCTCCTAAAAGGTGTCATCTTTTCTTCCCAGATACAAAGGGCCTACTCTCCTTCCCCAGTGTGCAGTCCAGCAAAAGATGCATGCACACACTGGAGGGAGTCCAGCAGAAAGCCACACAGATGGTTACGGGCTTGGAGCGTCTGTTGTACAAGGAGCAGCTGAGATTGTTCAGCCCGGAGAAGGCTCAGGGGGATCTTTATCAATGTGTACAAGTATCTGACCAGGGAAAGTGGGAGAAGGAGACAACACAAATACAGAAAAAAGAGATAGAATCTTTTCAGTGGTATTCAGTACCAGGATGAAAGGCAATATGCACAAGTTGAAATACAGGAAATTCCATTTAAATACATTTTTTATTTATTTGTTTTCCACCTGTGAGGATGCTCAGACACTGGAAGAGGTTGCCCAGAGAGGTTATGGAGGCTCCATCCTTGGAGACTGTCAATACTTGACTGGACATGGTCCTAAGCAACCTGCTCCAGTAGACCCTGCTTTAAGGGGAAGACAATATCTAGAGGTCCATTTCAACCTCAACTATTCCATGATTCTATGATTTATTAATACAGTTTCACACCATATCTTTTCATTCTCCTTGCTAAGAAAAAATGCAATTAGACGCACTACAGTTACGAAAAAATGATTGTGACATTCTATAACATGGGCAAATCTTCACACCATTTAATAAGTGCTCTGATATAATCATGTATGTAAGAGAAGTAGAATGAGCTCCCTCTGGCAACAGCCTCAAAGATACTGCACGTACTTCATGCATTTCAATATGACCTCCATCACTTCAAAGGCGTAGTTCACCTCGCAGTAATTGTTTTTTTCAGATAGGGCAACCACACCTTCAAGAAAATCTGTCTTCATATTAAAAAAAAAAATCAAATACCCAAAGCCATTACTGATACATACATTATAACAATTATTTTAGATGTTTATACATTAAAAAAAAAAATCATAAAACCACCTGTTGTTTTGCAAGCATTGGGAGAATAATGTCAGCTATTTGCCGGGACAATCTTTTCCATTTGTCTTCATTTTCTTTATGACACTGTTGCAACACTAAGATGAACATCTCTAGTACCTGAGGAAAAGTCCAAAAGAATGCAAGTAAACACCCACACTAACAGGAAACATTTAAGTGACACCACAGTTGGAAAAATATTTACTGTTTCATCCATCTGCCAAAAAGCAAAAAGAAAACCCACATGAGAAATCACACATTTTTAAAACCCCAGTTTCAGGTTAAAAGCTTGTTCTTAGTTATGACTTTTTTTTAAGCATTTTCCAGTTATTTTTATAAACTAGAAAAAGAAATGCTTTCTTGGTCCTTTTAAAATGGCATTTGTCAAAAGACTACTCAAAAACTGGAAAAAGGACAGTAAATCTAAATGCCACATCGCATACTCAACAAAAAGGGCTGAAAGGAAGAAAGTAATTTCCCACATGTATACTCTCTCTTTACTCTAGATAAAATAAAGTTTAAATTTGGTCAAGGAAACAGAACAGACATTTTTATGGAGCTCATTCACCTGAGATATGTCACTATCATATAAAAGTTTATAGGAGATCATATAATGGAGCACACCAACAGCCAGGAACACTTCTAGTAGCTGAACATGTTACTGGTTTGAGGGTTATACAGACCACGCTTTCAAGGACAGACAGACCAAAGGCACAGCAAGCAGGAATGTTAATACATGGACTGGGAAGCAGGACAGAAGAATCTGGTTCAGAAAACCAGTTAGACAGAGCACTTGTAAGAGAAGTTCAAGTAGTTCAGATTCAGGAAATGCAGCCAATTAAAAATAAAGAAAAAAAAAAAAAAAAGAGACATCACCAGATGACTCTCTTCCCAAAAAGCTTTCTCATGAGAGAGTAGATAGGAGCGATTCTGGGCTGAATGACTTGAACTCTGGAGCTCCATGGATGGTAGTCACAGTTGTAACAGAAAAACAACAAGGTTGCAGCTCTTGGAGCCTCTCAAATCACAGGGACACCACTGCAGGATATCCCAGCCACAGCCAGAGAACAACAGAACTGCCCAGGGGTTAGTCTATACGTACTGCGCCAGCAGAACAGGACAGAATAAGAACTACAAATGGGGCGGTGTGGGAAGCGCAGTGCATGGGTGGTCTTTAATAGGTTAAACGTGTGTCAGAAGGGGATCTGCTAGCAATTGCAGTACCTTATGTAACACAAAGTTATTCACTATTTCACATCATGTGTCTACAGAGTGTCATTTCGTATAGTTATATTAGTCATTTTATGATTATAAAACTACAAATTCAAAAGAAAATGTGAATACACAAAATTACCCCAATCTGAACATGCAGTTCTAATAAATTATTTTGACAAGATGTACTGACTTTTTTTTCCAACTATTCTCAGAAAATACACTGCTTACATTAGCATACACTAGAACTGCATTTTCACATGATAAAAGGAAAAGCACATTAAGTTTGTTAAGCACCTGAATAAGCAGTAAGATCCCATGTTAATTATGTCACTTATTTTAAAATTACTTCTGTGTTTTTCTTTTAAACAAAGTGTGTTGAAGAAAGTCATTCTAATACTCCTACAAGGCAGAAACATTTTCCAGACCCATGAGGTCTGGAGCAAAGTAGTAAGTGCTAACAACTGTCTAACTACCAGTTTCATTACCTTATTCAAATAATTCATATTTTAAAATGTTATTGAAGATATTGCTATTGTACAGCAATACCTAAATCATCTGTATGCAGCATGTTTCCTACTTTTAATCCTGTTCTCTTCCACTTTTACTCCCATTCTTTTAAGTTTTTTGAATCCTAATTTATTACAACTCTTCTACTAACCTTCTGTTTATTCAATCTGCAACACAACCAAGATCATGATCCTAACTGGAGCTTTTCAGTTCTTTATTACCTACGCTTGACTAAAAATCCCACAGACATGTTATTTGACTTGAAATACTGATTTGTAGCGCAGAACCTTTCCCCTACCCCCAAAAATCTTTGCACATGCTCTTTATAAGGAAAGATCACACTCGAGTCCAGCTATTCAAGTTTTGTATAGAAAATCATTAATATTGCCTGAAGTATTTTTAGCAGTCAAGGCAATGTCACCCTTTAACAGACCATAAACAGGGACGCTTTGTCCTCCTCTCTTACCTGATGGTACTGAATAAGTCTCAGCAGCATTGACACTACCACCTCCTTTTGTGTTTCCAACTCTTTTCCAGCATCAGCTTTATTTGTTCCTCTTAACACAAAGAGATCATGAACGATGGGTTGCAGAGCTGGTATTGCTGAAATGAGATTTGTTTGTTTTAGCATGAGACAAGTCACTCTTGAACAGTGTTTCCTTGTTGTAACAGTTCAGCTACTAAAAGTAAACTGTGCTTTAGTTTATTAAAAGTTTTACCTATCCCTAAAAAACCAAAACCAAACCAAAACCCAAACTTATTATGCATAATGATGTCTATCTTTTTACTTCTAGTAGAAAATTTAGATTATGGACACAATTGTCTATTCTCATAGAGCTAAAATAGACATTTTTATAAAGTATTTCTCAGCAGAATTACTGGAAAGTAAGAGAGAGATGCTTCTACTTAAAGGCTGAAAGTGGAGGGAAAGGGAAGGACTAAAAATTAACATCAATTAAAAAGGACTAAAAATTAACATCAAAGCCTTTAAAGTACTGCTATGCCGTGAACTTATTACCTAATGAAGTTTCAAATGAAAGCTTTGTTGCTATTATGTACGATGCAAAATATGGGGTAGCAGTGTTAGTACAGTACAAAAAACTTCCTGAAGGAATTGAGACTTGTTTAATGTATTAAAAATTTAAAAGCCAGCGTATTCTGGAACAATCAGTATCACTGCAGTTTTCTATAGCTTAGTATTCAATACTGGTTTTATTGCTGAACTATTACTAATATTAGTGTTGGTGCTTTTTTTTTTTTTTTTAAATTACCATGTGTAACAGCTTTCCTCCCACTGGCCATGATACCATCACACAGCTGAATAATCTTAGGAATTCCGATTATCTGTTTGGAATGATACCGCTCATAAGACAGCAACACCAGGAAAAAAAAGATATTAGGAATAATTGCTTCAGACTCCCTGAAAACAAAAAAATTAGAAGTGTCAAGTTTGAATTGCACAACTCGGATTCATTTTTACCGAACATTCTACAGTAAGATTTTTAAGAATGTGTTGTTCTGCTTTCATACAGTATTTCTGTAATTTTTGTACCCTGTTCTTTACTAGGGTTTTTTTTCAAGGGATTTCTTTCAAGCTTTGACCATTACACAGTTAATAACATTATAACATACTATCTAATGCACGACACACACTGAAGTATTTCTGTAGGAGACCCACAGAGAGAAAAATCCACTTATCTCTTCATACAAACTCTAGTGTGAGGAAAAAAAACAGAAATAGCTGACAATAAAAATTCTACTGCATTGCTTATGATCTATTAGGTACTATACAAAATGTACCAGGTGATCAGAATACAAATGGATTCACACAGAGTCCACAATAGGAAGTAGCAGCTCTCCCTTTAGCAACTGAACCCTAGCAATGGAAGTGCTGATTCCCTGAAAGTATAGCTTTTGGGGTGGGGGGCATCCCAAAGGAATAGTTTTACAATACCAAATGGAGAAACAGCACAACATAGCGTAAGATATGGTTTTTTTCCATGCTACTTCCCAACTTCTTCAGCCACATGGAACCTAAATCATCTGAAAGGGCTACCACTGGAGCCAGAGAATAAACAAGGACATTGCCCAGAATGTAACTCTCCCTTTCTCATAAGGCAGAAAATAACTAGAAAAACTAAATCACTACATGCTTCAGAATAAGACAGTTGTAAACCCGCACTGTTCAAAGGATCTTCGCTAATTTCATACCTGAACTGTCCTACTTCAATGTATTCAAACTGCTTTAACACAAATCCAATAAACACCTAAAGAGAGAATAAAGTGTACAACAGATACAGACACATTAGTTCCCATTCAAAATCATTTTGACAGAGTTATAAAAGTGTGTGTTTTGGAAGGAGAGAAAGGAAAGACAAGCACTGAAAATCATTTCTACATTTATATATAGTTCATTCTAATATGTTATGAAATGTTCCCTCTACATTTACAGAAGATCTTGATAATCTTATGGATGTTAGAGCTTATTAGAGTTTGCATGAACTTATACCACATTTTACCTATAGTCTATTTTTAAGTATAACTTTCGCTCTCCTTCATGTAACACACACTATTTGAGGCATAACAGTCAAGAAGCTAAGAATCAACCAAAAATCTAGCTCTAAACCAAGATAAAATCCAAAGTATTCAAGCATTGAAAAGACTTATCTGTGTAAGAACTTATAGGAAAGTTATGTATTGCAACTCATACTAGTTTATAAAACAGAAAATACTGTAGTAAATAAAACACTTAAAATTTTATGTTACAAGTTTGCTGCTTATATGGACCACCACAGACTACCGTATTTGCCACTAGCTTCCCCCCACCATTAAAATCAAATAATGGTTGTCAACTATGATGCTCACCACTGTCAGTAATATGGAAGTCCATATTCTCAATATAGAAAGAAGGTATTTCTATTTGTAAATGAAGTTTTATTTAACAACACTGATTATATTGTCCACATCATCTTATGGCTAAAGTCAATCTGATGAACATTTTTTAAATAGTTATTGCAGAGCTTAGAAAGTAATTTAGATGCAATAGAAAACCAGAAATCTGAAGCTCCTTGAGGTTGGGGGGGGCAGAACCGAGTCTCACCCTCCTTTAAGATTTTATTTTCGCCTACAGTACAATGCATGGACTGTTGCAAGTATTTTTGCTGTAAATATTAAGCCTGCTGATGAGATTCCTGTATTACAAATTTGCAAAAATAGTGAGGTACCAACCTGATCCGAATCCAGAAGACAGTAGTTAACTCGCAGTTGAACCAGTTGAGCAAGCAAGTCTAGAACTTGTCTCTGCAGCTGTACTGATGTTGTTGTAGTATATTGTTTCAATGCTTTTATGACAAGGGGTTCAAATAAACGAATGTGATTGTGAATAGCATTCTGTAATAGAGAGATTTTAAAGTAATCTAATATCTGAACAGGTCTCATTCAAAACCAAATTACGTTTTAAAAGGAGGAAAAATGTTTTAAATCTAAGGTACAGCTCCTTCAGGAGGACATAGATACAAGTACCTTATCAGCACGATGTTTTGCTGCACTGGTAATGCTAGTTTTCAGCTGTGTAGAAACTTTTTGCAGCACATCAAACCATCTGTCATAAAAAAACAAAAAACCCCATACACATTAAAAAAAATGGCGGGACAAACACACTCTCCTTAGACGCATATTGTTTTACCAACGCCAACTTTTCTTTATCAACTTAACTGCTTCGAGAATCTTAGTAAAACAAGAGCAACAGAGACAACCTGCAGTACACTTTGATCAGATCACATAGATTTGTGGACAACAAACATCTAATAGAGAAAGAATTTCTGGTCTTTGCTTAGTCATCTTTCTGCCCTTCCTTTAAGACTACCGACTTTGCTATAATTAACAAATTAATGCAATAGTTTTGAATACAAGCATTTAAAACTATTTTGCTTTTTAAAAAATTTAAGTGATATCCATTTTAATGATTTAGCTTTGATTTGGAAAAGACATTAGCAATAATCAGTACAGTGTTGCATTCAGGATCTCACTACCAAGACAAATTACTCTGCTTAAGTCTACAAGAGATAAATAATACACAGTACTGTAATTTCAAGTTACTTAGCTCCCCTATGATACCTGCATTTATGAAAAACAACAAAAAGAGATTCTAGTTCAAGTTAACATTATATCATAAGGGAAGAAAGTTACCCTGAAGCATCGTGTTCCTGCTCAGCCTGAACCATGTTCCTTAGACTAGCATCAGCAAGGGCCTGTGTAAAATGTGTGTATGGTGCCATGAAGCAATAATGATAGAGACCAGGTCTCAAATTGGAAGAGCCTAAGCGTTGAGCTTTGCCTTGAGCTTTGTTGGGGTTTGAAGACAAGCCATCGTATTGAGAAGCCAGATTTGTCCCAAACAACGTTTTCAATAACTAGAGAAGAAAATTGGAAGGAAAATAAAAAAGTTAGCATTTCAGAAAAAAAAAAGAGCTTGGCTTCTCATCCTCCCAAAGGACATAAGAGGAAAGGTCAACGTGCAAACTGTGGATCATGTAGTCAAATACAAGACGACAGAAAAAAAGCTGGAAAAAAGAAACAATCCACACTTCACCCAAAAAGATATGATTGTTTTTGCAACTGAAGCTATTTCCATGTGACAACTCGAAATAAGTCTACTACAGCTCACCTCCCACCAAAATTAAGCTTTGATGACTTGAACCCAAATGTTTACCTTGAAGCCTGCAAGAAATCCATCAGTAAGGACAGATTTGCTTTTCCAGTTTTTTGATGTAATTAAATGGCTACAGAATACATTTGGGAAGGTAGGAAACAAACTTGTTTTCTAAGCATTAGCTAAAAGAGTTCTTTGAATTGGAAGCTGTTCAAGAAGAAACTATATTATTCAGATGGTATAAAGTTTCAGAACAAGTCATGAAAATTAAAGAAAACATGCTCTGTTTGCTCCACCTGGGCTACAGTTTCCTCACACTGCTTCCCTTAAAAGAATGGCCAGTCTTAGTATCCAACTGGTAACCACAGGACATCAGGATTAACCTTCCAGTAACACACAAAAAATTACCTCCTTACCTGCTGTACACAAACTGTTGCCATTGTTGGTTCTCTGTTGAAACACGATTTTAGGTATCCCAAAATTTCTTCTACACACTAGAAAAGCAGAAAAACAAGTGCACCTAATTGCATTTTTCTTCATTATATAAATCATTACTATGAAAACTGGCCAATAGCACAGGTTTTGTTTCTTTTTTTTTTTTTACTAAGTAAAACTACACTAATTTAAGGGAAATCGTGGAAGTATGTAAAGAAATAAAGATCTCTCCTAGTCTTAAAATACCACAATGCCTAACATCACAGTTAAGGAGAAAAATTATCAAGACACAGGAGAAGGAGAGCAGCATGCCTTCTGACATTTTGTATATTTAACACGAGTATATTTAAACATATTAATATAGTGAGAATGACTGAAGGCAAGCCATTTTGCTGGAAAGAAAAATTTCCACGTAAAATTTAAAAAAAATAAATTACCCCAGTTTTCAACGCAGCAATTTAACCTGGAAAATCTGCTTTAGCACTTTACCCAACATTGTGGCAGCACAATGCTTCTAGGACTACTATCTCTCTCAACAGTACCGATTTTAAAATATGTGCTTTTTCCCAGTAAGGACCACAGATATTGGACAACTTAACTATTAAAGAAAAAACACACAAATCTTATACCTTTCCAATGTCTTGAAGAGTAGCAAGTTCCAAGATTTGAGACAGAACATCTAAGGCAGACCGTAAGAAACATCCAAACTTTTCATTACTGTTCTGGAGATCCAAAGTAACCTAGTCCCAAGAAGTAAAAAACACACTTTTTCTTAACAATTACTTGACAAGGAGATAAAAGTTACAGAAAGAAGTTGGTATTGATACAAAACGATCTTTTGCCTAAAATTTCAGCATAGTTCAATCAACACCACTGACAGCTTAGGCTCCCTTCTGAATTGCTGGAAAGGTAGGATTTCAGTTTGACTAAGAAAGGGATCTTCTAGCTTGAGGAAGTTACAGCATCTGGGAAGGCCTAGGATGTTGACACATAATGGAGAAAGGATAATGTATTTCTCAGAAACACAGTAGGTGTAATAAGAATACACCCCCTGAATTGTACAAATCAGATCACCAAGCCCGTAGGGAATGCATCTTCCATTACGTGAACTAATGAGGAAAAAGCTTATCCATTCTGGAATAAATTGTGGAGAGAACAGCCATTGGGATCCATTCGGCATTGCCAAGCCAGCGAAGGCTCATTTGTTTGGTACGAGCATTAGCGACAAGCAGAGAAACAAGCAATAGGGTGACAATGCCTATCAGGGAGTTGTGTTTGGTTGGGTTTTGTTTTTATTGGTGGCTGTTGCAATTTTTTTTTTTTTTGTGTGGATAAACTGTTTACACAGGCAAACAAGTAGTCGCAATACAAGCAGAGTCATGTTTAAAAGAAACACAAAGCGATTGCCCAACCGCATTCTCATTCAATCAAACAATATCATGTAGTACCTTATAATTAGCATGGGTTGCTTTCAAGACATCGTATAACTTCAGATATGATGGAAGATGATAAAAGCTTCCTACTGACGATGATTTACTTGTCGGAACAGGCCCAGTAGCATCAGTTTGCCTAGTAGCTTAACAATATATCATAGATTAGAACAACATACTTTTTCTAGGGTGCTTATAATATTATACTCAACATAATTTACCTTATCTTAATTATTAGACAGCATGAATTTTAAACTGCAAAAACACATGCTGTACAACTAGAAAATGAACTGGCATTCCAAGAAACTAGCCCTCTGAGATAAGAGAAATTAACCCAGACGGCTTATTATTGAAGTGCAAGTACAATTTACAAAACAGAATTAACACTCATTTCCTTCATTCATTACTAAGAAAAAACATTTTCAAGATTCAGAATCTTGTTTCCAAGAGCAATGTAGGCTTCTCCTACCAGAAGCTGCAAAGCAACTTTCAAACGTCTTTTAAGTTAAATACATGCAAAAATTACTTCTTAATTTTAGTCAACAGCTGAGTAGATTCAGAAAAACAGTGAGGAAAAGGATTCAGAAGTACCTTGCTTCTGAAAAGTATGGTTAATTTTCATAAAAATCAAAACAGTAAAGCCGCCCCCACCCACAGCTGCCCTTCCTGCAATGCAGTACTGAAAGGAACTTCTGACAGTAGGTCTGCCAGCCTTTTGAACCAAAACTTCAGAAAACAAGTTACTCAGTTTTTCTTCTTCTCTCTATGCCATAGCCATACTTAGATGGGGACAGGAGGTGGGAGGATTAATAAGAATAAGTATGCTTACCTGGACTCGTTTCACCACTCTTTTTAGGGCTCATTGGCACAGATGCCTGTTCGACAGATTCCCTCTCTTTCCCCTTCCTCCGAATTGGGCTAAGAGATGGTGGGTTTGTGAGAGAAGGTAATGCTGCCTAGAATTAAAAGCTTTATCAGTTTTGTATACATAAGTAGCTTTTCTTCTACACAAATACAAGCATATTCATCTTTTGTTTAAATTCCCCTTTATTTGACTGTCAGTTAAATTGTCTCAACTCTCAGGTTCAGGACATGAATTTCCTGAGTGAAAAGGAAGAAGTTTAATATATCCCCTATTTTCCTTCTCAACTTCACCATGAGCCAATGAGACAGAATTAGAGCTCAGTGACTAAAGTTTCTTTTGATTCCACACAAAGGAGTGTCAAAAAATATTTTTACATTTTTAAAATATAAAGAAATCATTAATCCTAGTAACATTGCCTTACAGTCACTAAATCAGTGTGAAAATGTCGATGCCTCAAAACAAAACAAAAGCCCAAACCCAGAAGTATCTCATACGAGCTGTTTCAGAAGTCAAACTATTCTGCAATTATTCAAAAGATAGAAGAGTTATTTTAAAACTCAAAAGGAGCTCAGTGCATTACAGCCAGCCAACCAGAAGTCAACAGATGTTTGCCAGAGTATGCAATCCAATACTCCATCTACTATATACACTCCTCACTGAATGTTTCAAGTGAAGTCACCAGCAATAAAAGGTTCAAAATTTAAGGTAGTATTACAAACACTACAGAACTAAACAAAAACCTGTTACGTGGAAGAACGATGTGCATGTTCTTTTGATCTTACTTGCTTTCCTACACATAGCGGAGTCATATTATCACCTTGAAAATGCGGAGCCTTGAAGAGGTCTGTATCACAACAGCGTTTAAGTCACACAATTTTATTTCTTTATTTTTAATACATACCTTTACTGCTGGGCCAGGAGCAACATCATCCATTACATGTGCACAGATATTAATGACCTTCAGCAGATGAGAAAAGAGCTGTTCTACTAAAGTAACAAGAGTTCGATCTGCCAGAGCCGGCCAGGGTTCCTCCTGCTTTGCAGCACCTTGGTTTGAATCTTCTTCAGCACTCCAGGGATTCTTCAAGCACTTGGGAGCACTTGCTGCAAGAGGAATCACATTATTTAAAGAAGATAAAAACTTGGAATTAAGTATCAGAAAATTTTAGAAGCATACAATCTCTATATGAACAGAAATTCAAATGGGGAAGAGTGAGCCTATATTGTCAAAACCAGCAGTAGGTGCACAGTTTTAAACAACAACAAAAAAATGTTAATTCTTTGTACCCAGCCTGTACTAAGCATACTGCACATTCTCTTTAGCAACTAGAGGAAATTTGCAACTTGGGAGGCAGCATCTTTACAAACCTCCTGGGTGCAAGAAGTTCCTTCTTTATTTCTTCTGCTCAATCTTGCAAGTATTTTGTTGCGTGCTATCAGAATAGGGTGAGATACGGACCTTCCGATGCTAATGGCAAAAATATCAGGACAATCCTACTTTTCTTGTTCTGCCTTACCTGCAAGCAAGTTTCCAGTCAAAATCAAAGCATCCTGATGTGCAGAGAGGTCCAGCGGGAACCATGCTGATGAAAGGAGAGACAGGACCATGCCGGCCATTCCAATGGTACAGCCCTTCTGAGCTTCATCTGAAGGACTTGGCTGGGAAACACTGGAAGTTTAATTTTGGAATGTCATGACTCTTTTTCCCCCTTTTGGTAAGTTTAAAGTCTTACGAAAACTAACAGTCAAGTAGATTGCTAATCTAAAAAAAAAAAAAAAGGCAATACTACAGAAATACACATTTAACACTCAAGCAGAACTTTTATTTAAGTTTGCAGCAGAGACCTGACAATACCTGGTATTCTTGAAGAGCCATTACTTTTTTTTTTTGTAAATACCAAGTATCAAAGCTGCTAGTGACATCTACCGATACACTGAAGAATTCTGTATTATAATTGCTAACCAGAATGGTCCTGAACTATCTCCAGTTAAAAGTCACGCATACGCAAGGTAGGGATGGGAGAGAGAAGCTGTAGTACTGCAATGTTACAAGATATTGTTTTAAAGTGACAAGAATTTAATTAAACAATTGTAATCCATCAAATCATCTAGATTTATGTGTGGACTCTATCCAAGATTGTAATTTGCTGCTGCATTCTGTATTTTCCTTCACAGTAATTTTAAAATCAGATTTTCCCACACAACTCAAGTTTCAAAGACAGCAGGCAGAGATCACCAAAAGATGTTTGTCAAAATACTACGTGAATTACACACATCTTTTCAAAGCTGGAACACCTGCACAATACTACTAATTTTCTTTCAGGAAAAGACTTTATGCAACCTCTAAATAAAGGGATTCTCTCAGGATATTTTTTAATTTAAAAAAAAAATCTTCTAATGTAGTCACTCTGGCCTAATACAACTAGAGCCATTTCAGAAAATAAAATTTACACTAAGTATAGCTATTATTTTGACAAAGCTACATCGGTAATTACAGTGCCTTCCATTTTTTTTTTTTTTAAAAGTATTTTCATATGAAAGTGTTGTTTACTTTTACATACAGTTGGAAACCCATGAATTAATCCCTGTTGAGTTGTACAGAGTTGGAATGCAGCAGTTCCAATAGCTTTTTAATCATAAGAGCAACAATACTTAAGACAGAAGAGAATTTTGGCAAAATTCTCATGTTATTATATTCTTATTACCAAGATAAATGTTCATATCATTCCACAAAAATAAAATTACGATCCAAATTAGTATGAACACGCACTGAAAATTTGTAAAGAAGGAATTAGAGGAAAGAGGAAAGGCTATGTCATTGCATCACTAATGAATATTAGATGCATCTTAAAAATAGCATTTTTTTAAGCTGGGTAGAGCAGAAGACACATCGTTGCAGTTCTGCATTCGTTTTAATTTCCAGCTAAGTACTGCTCACATCCTTACCTACTTCACTTGTTAAAACCGGACCTATAGTTCAAAAGACATCTTTTTAGAATGCATATGCAGAGCACACCACACTTATGGGTGGCAAGGGAAGAAAGGGCATGCTGACAAGAAAAGCAGCTGGGGGAGGGCTGCGGTTTTTTTGCTGGTTGGTTTTTGGGGTTTGTTTTGGTTTTAAAATAAGATAAAATTTTGCAATAGAGTTTCAGGTTACCAGAAGAGTAAAATAAGAGTAAAGACACAACAACAGCAACAAAGAAAATCAACACAAAAAATGTTAAAATCTATTTAAAAACCAAACAGCTCTACATGCACAGTAGCTAGCTTTACAGCTCACATGGCACAGCACATTGATAATCAGAGGCAAGATCAAAGCTCTGGAGTTGCCAACAGTTACTCTTCAGAAACACACAAACTCTTCAGAATGTAAGTACTTTGGGGCTATCATATATTACCTACGTAACACTTACTTAAGTATAATAAATATCTCATTTGCTGTTCCCATTCAGTGTACCAAATGAGAACAATTTAAATGCATCTGACACTTCTATAGTTATAAAAGCAATTATGAACCAGCTTCCTTTACCCGCTGTTTTTCAACATAAACAGAAGATCAGGATGAAAATGATGATGTTCTGATTTTAAAGAGATACTACAAGACACAAGATACTACAAGACCTGAAGATAAACCTTATTTCAAAAGCATGGAAAATTTTCTCCCATTATATATTTTGATAGACACTCACCATATGTATCTTTCTATTACCGCAGTTGCAGTCAATCCCCATGATACACACTGTGGTTCCAGAGATGACAAAGTGCTGACACTTAATATCATGACAACTTGATGTTACACTCTTCTGTATAAAGTTCTTAAATAACCACTAAGATAAGCTTAACAGCATATAGTACAGTACTTTCATTTTGCAAACATGACTTTTAGAAGCTTGAATAACAGATAAGGGAACATACCCACAGTGCCATCCCACACTCCAGGTGCAGACTGGAAATGTTGTGGAGAGAAGACACAAAGCTTCACAGCAGCCAAACTGAAAAAGTTAACACCAAGAATTAAATCAGTTTCATTACTGGAAGAGTTAGCAACAACAACAAGGTATCTTAAGAGTGAGAATTAAATATATTACTAGTCCCACTGCCACAGTACCAAAGCTGCAGATACCAGTATAGCCAGGAAATAATTAAAAATAAAGCAAGCAAGCAAAAAAGAGGAAAGAAAAAGTCAGCCACTATAGCAACTAAGAAAACTCACTGTAAGTGCTCTTGTAGTGGATATGGTCAATGCATGGGAAATTGCTGCAATAACCCTTGAGAGATTGTTTTCCATAGTGACATCTGTTGGACTTTGCACCATATTGTAACCTCTATATGTTCTGAAATAAAAGTATTTATACCACTAAAACATGTACTTGAAAAAAGAAACACCTCAAACAAAAATGATTATAGCTTAAATTACTATTACATATTTTATAGGCCACTTATAAAATACAAAATCGGAGAACACTTTAAATATCATCTTATTATATTTTCATATTTTTGCTTCTGTACTAGCAAAAGCAATTTAGTTTATAAATCAAATCTCTTTGTTAGCAAACAGAAACAGTAGATCAACTCTCAATACCTAACTAGGTGCTCTAGAAATCACCAATTTAACATTAGTCTTTGCTTTTGCTCAAAACCACCTAACATTTTTGCATGTTCATAAACTTTGGATTATTGCTGTAAAAAGATTATTGATGCAGAAAAATAACTATTTTCTATTTGAAATAACAGTGTCCACAAAGTTCTACTGTTTCCATACTACAGTATATAAATCTTGAGTGACACAATCAAGATCATGTGTGAAAAGGTACATAATTAAAAACTTGTATGACAAATTGATAGAAGCAAAGAGCCCCCATAAATACATACAACTCAATGTCTATAAGACAAGATATCTAAACAGAAGATTTTAGGAAAGTATAAATTGACAGCAAAATAACAGCAACAAGATCACACTATAAAAATTAGAAGGCAGTACAGAATTCTGCAACCACAATCATTAAACAGGATGTGAAGAGTTATAAATCCTGATCAACATACCTGTTGAAGAACAATAATGTATATATATAATTAGCTTGCAAAGCTGCACTTAGTTGTGCAATTTAATGGACAAATAGCGTGACCTCATGATGAGGAGAAGATAAAAGTTTATCACAGAACAATGACTCCCTACGATCAATGTGTGAGCACATCACTAGTAACTCACACACCAGCTTCTCCTTTAAACATGAGTGTTTCTGTGGAGCCTAAAACTACTACAGATGCTCCTGCAGATTGGAAAAAACTCATAAGCACATGGATTTGCAGGATTTAAATAAGATTTAGACATTATGAATTGAAATTTGGGTCCACATTCCTTTTAAAGCAAGACAAGTCACATAACATACCTGGTGATAGTGCTCACTGCAAAGTGAGATGGAGGCTGTGTTTCATGCATTAGTAGTTTCAGGTAGACGCTGCTTTGGTCTCTTGCTACTGCCACAACTGGATCAGCCTGTCCTTGATCACAGTTATAAAATAGCTTTGGAACAAGCCTTAATGATAATTGTCAAAAAGGAAAAAGTATTATTTAGAAATTATTTAATATACAATTTGAAGTACATTTAAAATACATTTAATATACGATTCGGAAAGCTGCATACACTAATTAGACATAACAAATCGTAAATAAAAACTGTTACTAAAACTCATATTGTTAGGCTGAATTCACCTTCATACAACTGCTCTTCATTATAATCAAGGAGCTCAAATCAGGACAAAGGAACTGCCCTAGACACATGGTAGTTAAAAAATATCTTTTATAGAGATACCTACCTATACACACTACAACGACCACTTCGCTAGAGTATTTCTCTCTCACTGTTCCCCTATATCCTCAGATATTTTCCCCATGGATATCTCTGTCAACTGAAAACTAATTTCTACCTGAAAAGGACAACTTTTCACCATCTGATTTCTATGCAGAGAAACTTAAGCACACAGTAAGATCCAGTCTTCTTGAACAATATTTTCAACTTAGACAACAGTGAAAAACTACAGAACACGTTTTTTTATAAGTTCACAGACAATACTTCCAAAGAATGCCCATACTGGATGTTTCAAGGTGTTTCTGCAAGCCTGTAGCAGATTTCTTGGGCACTTAAGTCTTTTCCAACCTTAACACATGTACTGTCACTACGTCAACATGAAGAGATGGAAAAACTCCAACTTGTTACCACTCAGTTAACAAAATAACTCCATTTCAAAATCAAGTCCCTGAATAAAAGCAACAAATACTAACTATGATGCAATAGTTAACGATTTCTCTGCTGAGCTGTTTCTGCAATACAAATGCTTTTAAGTGGCAGAATTTTTAATGTTTCATTGTCCTTTATTTGTTATTAGGAACGGACAGCAATTAATAGTCTGAAAAACTAGGAAAGAGACTTCTCTGACACTAAAATATTCCTGGAATTTAGTGTTAGGTGCTCCCAACTTCTTTAGACATAAAACTTAAGTCCTTGAATTCTAATAGATAAACTACCAACTAATCCTTGCTGTTTGGTGCATTTATCTGGACAGCAATCGTAACTGTAGTAGGTTATGGCAAACAGATGCTTTTTAAACAAGATTTGCTACTTTACTATAGTCAGTGAGCATGAAAGTTTCAAGATACACTACTTATAACCATGTGGAAACTACAATGTTTGGGAGTTAGGACAACTCGGTAGAACTGCAACATTTTAAGTCCATCAACTACTGTCAGCATACCAAACAAATCACTTCAGCATGCAGAAAAGTAACTTGAAGCTGAAACTGAAAGTGACCCTCAGAATGTAATACAATTAAGTGTAATTGTAATGCTAATAAAAAGCAAAGCACAATTGCCTGATGATTCAGAATGATGCATGCTCCAGGTATCATAAAGCTGCATTTGCCTCCCATTCCTCATTTAAACAGAAATATAAAAAACCCCACTAAGGGATTATTTTAAATATAGGTACACAGTAACATGTCAATATCTTTCTAAAATCCTTTTCTTTTTTAAAAAACAAATATATACCTCATTAATGAAGCTGCAGCTACATGTCTCACTCTTGGATCTTCATCTCCAAGCAGACATATTACAACATTATTAAGCACTCTCTCCTGAAGCTTTAGTAGCTAGAAAACAAGGACAGTAAAGTTCATTGAACATTTTCATCATTTGACCAGATTGTTAAAAGATAGTTAACAAGTGAGATTTCATCTGTCATACAAGTCTGTAAGACAATCTTTACCTTAACATTGCTAAATCCACTATTTAAAAATTTTTTTGGCACTTATGTATTTAAAGTTTAAAAAAAAAAAACCACAACAAAACCCACAACAAAAACCACCCCCCCCCCAGAGAACACTAATATACTTGAATCTCAGTAGTAAGGTATCTTTCCAATTGTAAGAAGTCTCAGAATGTGAGCCTACTTATACAAAATACACTTAAAACAACCTGTGTTGATAGAGTTTAAACATTAAGTGCTGAAATTGCACTAGTACCTTAATCCAGAAACACAATATACTGCTTGAGTAATTTACTTACACCAGTATAATGATGAACACCTCTGTGCAAGCTCTCGGTTTTTCCTTCCAAGAAGCTGACTAGCCTATGGTAAAATAGAATTTAGAGTACATTAGTTAACATTAAAGGTTATTTCTCCCTTCAGTGCTCTGAGGGTTCTTTTTGTTTGTTTATTTAAAAAAAAAAAAAACTCTGCAGGGAAAATGTAAGCTGAAAGTGTGTTTACTTCTACTTTTAGAAGAGGTAAGCTATTCGCTGAACTACTATCTGGCTAGTGTAACAGAAGAATTACTTTTCTTTAGTTAAAAAACATTGTTTACACATTGCAATTGTAATTGTGTTGTTTTTTTTCCCATGCATGCAAAAATCAGACTGTTTTGAAAAGATGGTAACACATTCCAAATATCACTATTCAGAAGTAGTCCAATTTTGTATGACTAAGGATAACTTGAAGAGTTTTCATATAAACACCTTTTGTTCTTCAGCTTGGAAGAACCTGTAGAGAATGAAGGAATGCAATAAAAGGAAGTCAAGTCATATTCATTTCACTATAACAAACTGAGCAACAGAGGAGAGCTGACAATAATGGAGAACAAGTCAGGGACTTTTTCTTAAAAAAAAAACAAAACCAAAAACCAAACAGAACAAAAAAAAAAAGAAAACAACAAACACACAACTGGACATGAAATCCAAGTTAGTTTCCAGATTATATGGTCTCTCTCTGATCACAGATTTCCAGAAGACTTGATAAAACAGACCACTGAACTAGAAACTCCTATACAGTGTTACTAGGATTGGGCTTGGTAGAGAAGTCAATAGTAACTTGACAAAGGAATCCATGCATTCTTTATATGAATGATTGCTCTGAATTAGTTTTATGAAACTCGTTAATGTTTCAGAAGAAACTGCTCCATTTTGGTTACAGTTTCCTATACACAGCATCTTTGCACTGCAGCTACAACACCTATAGAAAAATATAAACACTTACCGAAAATCTACCTCTGCAAGTGTTTCCAGAAGTTCTGTCCTTACTAGCCAGTATGAGCTGTTCTTCAGCGTAAGGAGGTCAACAATTAATTGTAAACCTAGTTCACTGTAACTGCTACTACATAAGCTCATGATGCAATGCTGAGAAGAAAAAAAACAACTTTCAGTTATTCTCTGAATCAAAGTATGTAAGTGATCATAAAAATCAGTTTTATTTAGAATACTAGCGTTTTAGGCACCTGGTTCTGATTTCCAGAAGTTTTTTAAAAAGTCATACCTCCTAATTTTAATGACTGTTCAACTATATGCAGAATGTGTGATCTTTGGAAAGAGTTACAGGACTCTACACTTCTATGTCTTATTTAACTACACAAAAATATACCTTTTTGTTCAGGGCTTAACCACCCAAAATGCTTTTGAACATTTCTCCTGAAAGGTATGAAGTCAGGCTACATTATATACTGAGAGAAATAAAAAGTCAAAATTGACTAGTATAAGTTGCCCAAACTGAGCAATTCTAGTGAAGTCTTCTAAAAAGCCATAATCGTCATGCAACCACTATATACAAACAATAACATCATGGAACAGAAGGTTAAAAATGTAGCATCATTTAAGTAACTGGATTTCCTTCCCTCAGCTGCATCACAGACCCCTCCTCTTAGTTAATGTATGAAAAGTATGATTTCATGTGCTATCTGCATTTTACTAAAAGTTATGCTTTGCCTCACTGACCCATAAGCTGCAATACAGCCAGCCACCCTGTGTGTCTCCCCGATGAATTAATTTCCCTTGGCCTCCAATTTGTCCTTGTTCTTCTACTTTTTTTGAAAATTCCTCAAGGAAAAGCTCACTCCTTTACCCTTCTGCTTTTTCATAGAACACCTTCTACAGATTTTATTACAGAAATACAATTCACATGCTCTAAGTTCCACTCAAATTCAGCTATCATTTCTATTTTAACAATTGCCTGATGGATCTTTCACCCAATTTGAAACACTTACTTTCCTGAGACTTTCCTCACTTTTAAAAATGATTTCAGAAAATAGTCACCATTTTACTTGTCATTTCTCACATTTAATTTTTGCTCTCCAAATACAGGCTACAACCAGGTGACACGTGTTCACACTCCCCTGTTTAGGCTAGATATCCTTTCTAATGCACTCATACTATTGTTGGTTAATATAGCATTACAGCTCATACCGCTACATTTACGGCTAGAAATATCATTTATTATAATATAGATTATACTAATCTAACCAACATCATTATTTTCCAGCTGTTTGTTCCTCCATTTCTGTGCCTGAATCCATGTTTTCGACAATAAAAGTTCTCAGGGAAGAAGTTGGTTTTTTGCTCCATGTTTATACACCTGAGCATAGCAGGATCCTAGTCAACAAAAAATGCCCTTGTGATCTCTGGTGGTGCAAATAAATTACTACTACTGCTTACCCTCACAGCTGTACAAGCCAGTTTGCATGTAACAGAGGACTCATCTTTCAGCATTTTCTGTAACAGAGGTATGCAGTCTACCAAGGAAAAGAGATTTCCTAACAAAAAAAAAAAGAATTTAGAGCAATGAAACAAAAGAAAGTTTTTGTTACATTAAAAAAGACACCCTTTAAACAAATTGTTACCTGTTGAGCTTCTGACATTTATTAGCCATTTTTCCACATCAAAGCGGGATTTAATTAGAATGGAGTTGACAATTGTTCCACACAGAATGGCAGTAGCTCCTCTAATCTGGGGATCTCCATGGTCAATGTAGTTCAGAATATCTGAGACATACTGCTCCTCTAAGAAAATAAGTGACAACTACTTTATTTTAAAAATACTAGTCTTAGACTTAACTGATCCCTAAAAAAGTTTCAGTGGAGGTACAATCAATGCCAGCTTATTCACAATATGCCTGCCTTAGTTCTATTTCAGAGATTCCTTGCATGTCATCTACAGATCATTCACACCATCCAGACCAACGATCACATATAAAAACACTAGTGATTTATTTCAGTTATACACAAAATGCTCTGGGGAAATCTAAGAAGAGTTTTGGTCAGCAGTCCACCTTTGCCACTACCAGTATCAAAGCAGTTGAATACTCCAGGTCCCTGCTGATCCTATTGTAGCATTCATAAAAATGAACCTAATGGCTTAGAAACCACCATCTATAAGATGACCTGAAATAAATTAGAAGCAGCTGTTCATAAGATAAACAAACCACTTCTACACAGCAGCTGTACTAAAACAGCTTCAACTTGTCAGAAGCTGTACAAGCTCGTCCACTGAAACTTAATTCTTATTAGAAAAAAAATCTCACCATATGCACTACTAGCACAGACGACACGTTCATTCCAATTGATGCGACATTTATTTGCAAATACTAAGCTGGATTTAGAGTTTTCAGTATAGATGCTGCCTCACTTATCTGAAAACCCAAATACTCTTAAAATGGAATATGTGAACTGCAACATACCATACTCTTCTCCCACTGCTTCAAGGGGTGTTTTATACAGTTTGCTGAAGAAAGACTCGGGGTGAAGCGCAACGGCTGCTCCAACACAACTTACTGCCAGGGCTTTTACGCTGACTCTCACATCTCTATCAGGAACCAAAGCTGGGAAGAAAAAAAAAAGGAAAAGTGGCTTTTTTTTTTATTTCTCTGTAGTGGCTTCCTGAATTAGTTTTAACTTAATTAGTAACTCTGTATTATATAAATAGCTTAGCCTGGACAAAAAATATGAAGGCATAGCAAGTAGTTCCAGTTTATCAGAAGCAGCAGTTATGTACGGCTTTTTTTTTTTTTTTTTTTTAAAAATCTAATAACCCCACACACTTCCAACTCACTTCCTTCATGGCTGAGAATACAGCTACTACACCGTCTTTCCAAGAAAACTACATTAGCAGAACATGTGAACAAATAACAGCTTAGAAAAGGGAAAAAGAACAAACATCTTAAATGCTCACTTCAGTCATATATGTAATGACACATACACACATGCCTGTGACACAGACTTCCCGGTGAAAAAAACAGAAGCAGCAGCATACGCCATAAAGGTTTTCTGGAAAATCCCTACTGACATTTTATTACTATGCTGAAAAGGTAAATAACTCCTCTTTTGAGCCCCAACAGCCTTCTCTAACAATCACTTACTGTCAAAAAGCTTCTCTTTGACAGTCACATGTGAAAAACACACATAAAAAATGCCCACACTAACTTATACAAATGCTATGAGATGTTAAAATTGGAGAAAAAAGTTCAACTTGAGATTTCAGCTAGGTCTTTGAAAACCTTAGGTCAATTCTCTGCTTTACTACAGCTGAATCATTTAAAATCTGAAGTGACATTTCCCAAACACAAATGGGTACAACAGCACTTCCTCTACCTGAAGTACATTAAAAAAGTTAACACGGAATTCAAACACAACTGAGTGATAAAGCTCAAAAAGGTACTTTTAATCATATTTTAATTAAAACAATTAGGCATTGTAAACAAAATCAATTGTAAAAACATTAAAATAAGTACTTGAAAGAACTATATTCTTCTGAACTTGTTTTTAGGAGTTTCCACAGAATGGACTGCAACTCAGAAAACTGTCTCCTTACTGAGGTACTGATACATTTATAGTGGACAAACTGGGCACCCAACACTGATAGAAAGAAATACTGATATTAGATTGTCTTTGCAGCTTCATCCCACAGGTTAAGTATCATAAGAATTTACAGACTGTAAATGTAATTAAGTATTTGACTTACAGGTTAAGTTACCATAACACTTCTTTAGATGCCCAATGGTTCAAACTAGATTCATTGTAAAATGGCATACATTAAGTGTTTTTAGGTTTTTCTGTGCTCTAGTGTGATCATTTAAATCAAGACTGTCACAGAAAAACCCCGCCCCAGAAATCTCCAATAAAGTGAGATTAAAAACCAGACAGAGTAAACCGATCACATTTCTAACTTTGTACATTGACAAAATGAACCAATGAGTCTTGAACAGAAACTTACCTCCTTTCTCCCCAGTAAGTAGAAAAGAGGCTGACAGAAGTCTAACGCAGTGTACTAAAGGAGCAGAACTTCCATCTGTATAGTGACCTATGTCTCCCTTTACCCTGGAGGGCTATTGAAGGCAAATCACAATTTTTATATTAATAAAAATTAAACTTCAATTTAAAGAAAATATTAAGCACAACAAGATTTAGAAATACTGCACATCCCCAAATGTATAAAGGTCGTAATACAAAATGTGTTTAATAGATATATTCCAAAGAAGGCCTTAAAATGTAATGCTTTCGGGAAGTTTGTATCCAGTATCAGAATTGGTTTAATTTTGTCACAGAAACAACAATCATTCTGTAGATTTTATGAATTACCCAGACTTGCTGTTTGCATCTGAAGGAGTCTGATAAACCACTTTTTGTCACCAAACAATGATCTTTGGAAACTTTGTACGAGAAGCAATTAATTCCTAAGAAGGCTGACAACCTTCTGTAGTTTCACATTTAGAGCTCCCCAGTAGCCCAAGCTGATATAGCTCTGCTTGCCACAAACCAAACTCCTTTTGCCCCAGCTCAGAACAAGGTCCAAAGCTAAAGTCAAAAAAACATAAGAGGAGATCAGTAACCTATGGTTAGAGTGGCATGAGCCTCTCCATAGAAAGAGAGGCTCAAAGAGCAAGACATAATAACTTTTGAGATCATAAAGTTACCTACACAGCTAGCAACAAGCACAAAAATATTTCGGGTAATAAAGTATCAGTGTACCCTACTAACGCATAGACAAAATCTGTTTGTGTTCTCAGCAGTCCATGTTCTGTTATGTTTTGGGTGGTGATTGCATTCAAGATATCAACACTTGTGTATTCACCTTATGTGAAACGAAATTCAGGCTATAACTCAGATTTATTATTCAACCTTAGTTATTTTGACCTGTAATGAAGCACAATACTTATACAGGCTACCCCACATTTACCACTAATTTACATGATCATAACTGCAATTATTTTTTTTTTTTAAACTTAGTTGTTTTAAACTTTAAACCAGATCGCTGTGACTACTTCTCACCTTATTTTCATGATCACCAGGATCTGCTGCATCTTCTTTTGATGTAAATCTATCTATGCTGCTATCAGAAGGCTGCCTACTATGGCTCACAGTTTTCAACAGGTGAGGCTGTTGAAGAGCTTTAGAAAAAGGCAATTCATTAAATAACATTTCAGATGCAAATTAAAAGCACATTAATTGAACTTAATTATACAAACATGAAAAATAAATTAGCAGTGATCAAAACAAGTGATTCATTAGAAGTGTTGAAATATATTCCTTATTTTACATTTCAATCTACTTATTTGTTTTTCATATCCATTACGTGAGTCCCTTGGAAGTTAGACAGCAGATGCACTTGTAACATTTGCCTCAAAGGTGTCACCAGTTCTGTCGTCCCTCCCTCCCCCCCTATTTATCAACATACCAATAGAAGAATTTCTGAAAGACTCCGATGAATCATCTTGCAGAATATTTGCAGCCTCATCTTCCTCATCCTGCAGCTGCCCAATTTGCATTCCAGAATACTGTCCTTCAGCACCCTCCAAAACCTACACAGTGCAAGGACAGGACGTAAAATAACTTAGCTTAACACACAGTATTAATTCTCAACCATGCAATGTTAGTAATCTAGTAATACTTTGAAAGCAAATATGAGCCTGATAAATATTAGTGTACAGCTGCATGCAGGCCCCAAAGCAGTTCCCCTCCTCCTCCAGCATTTGGGCTATTAGAGGCCATAGTTAGATCCGACAGTCTCCCACCTGAGCCATGAACTTGCATGTTAATAGCGAGAAAATATACTTGGTGCATTGCCTCCCCTGCAGCTCTCCTTGCTCCCGTATTCCAAGGACAACTGTCCCTCTATCTCAGCAGTTACAAATCACAACCAACACCTTTACTGTCACAAACTGAACTTGTCCCTTGCTGTCAAACTCCCCCATAACCTCACTTGTCCTGGATATGTAAAGTGAAACTGAGAACACACCGTGTAGGACAAAAAAAGGACAAGTAAGTTTGAACATATTTTAATTCCTTCATTCTAAGCCAGAAGCTACTAAGATGGACACTTCTAGAAGAGAGTTTGACCCTTGGTACCAATGCAATATATAGGCAGTAGGTATATGGAAAAATAACCATAAAAGACAAAAAAAATTGATAATGTTAATACAATAAAAGTAAAACACATTTCATTGTAAGTTTATCAGAAGACACAAGATACTTCTACAGTCACTCCCTGACTTTACAGGCAGCTGGAACTTGTTTATTAAAAAGCCCATGTGTGGGTAAGTGGGAGAACCACTTAGCCTGTCAGTTAGGAAAGAATAATTTTACTTGTAATTACTGCTTGTAAACAGTACGCAAACTGACATATGCAACAGTCTGACAAGAATTTGCAAGAAATGCATCTTGTCAATAAATGCAACTTGTCAATAAACGCCTGCTCGCTTTGGGCTCTGCACTGCTTACATTTAATTCAGAGACAGTGTAATTGTCATCACTCCTTTGGCTCTTGAATCCTCACACCTGCAGGAGTATTTGCTTATCATAATTGTAAATTTACCATTTTTTGTAGTGGTAAGACTATTACTCTTCCAAAGTTACTATCAGCAGATGTAAGTCAAAAGTTTGATAATGTTTGAAAGAAAGAATTTAAGAAATTCTAAGTTTTCCCCTTTTTGCATTTTCTGCTCTTGCTCCCAGTAATTATGTTTTTTGCTGTTTTTCTTACAGCCTCACAATACACTTGCCCAAGCGAGACAAATTTCTTAAAATAGCCGTATTGTATGCACATTTCAGGTGTTTATTAGATATGTGACTGCTACATTAGTAAATCATGCAGTATTTGCTCAGTGTAGGAGAAATCCTTAAGATGGAATAAAAAGGAAAAAAAAATTAGTCGTGTTGCCAAGTGAAAAAGCACAGGCAGAAAACAATGTGAAGCATTAGGTTTCAAAAGTATTCCTCTATCATTCCAAATAGACTGGTCACCCTTTAACACTTCCATTAGTCCTCCTGCATCAAAACAATTAAAATATCTATACAAAATGAGTGATACGCTACTTAGAGGATATATTTGCGTCAAGCCTTTGATATTGACGTTCTTCCAGTGAGTGACAATCTGCTAATGCCTTCATATGACCTACCCAGTCACTGATTACAGCTTTGTAGTTTTTAATTACTGCTGAAGTGAAAGTGTTAAAAGGAGGTCAAGCTCTCCAATAGGGGTGTGAGCTGCTGACCTTTCCATTGTTACTAGCTGAGGATGGAAAAGTAGAAGTCGAGTAAGTAGATGAATCCAAGTCTGGGCCCTCCATGGAAGAGCTCTGAGATATGTCGGGCCCCTCAGTAGAAGGGGATCCCCCCTCTGCCCGTTGCACACTTACAATTTCAGAACTGTCCGAAGGGGTTACAGCAGAGTCTGGACCTTCTGTAGTAGTCTGAGAGCTATCACTAATTGGTGAGGAAGCCTGTGTACCATCGTTCAAGTCCATAGTGGGATCCGACTGGACAGCACTGATCTGGCTGGAGCTGCGACTAAGGACATCATCTTCTTCCCCTTCAGTAGCTGTACTTGTCAAATCACAGCTTGTCAGGTCTACAGAGTCTGACTGCAACGTATGTTGAGAACGTGGTTGCTCGGTAATGATATCATGTCCAGTAGAATCAGCAGCTGAACTCCCTACTGACCCAGCTGTCGATACACCTGATGAAGAAGCTAGTTCACTGGTTATCTCGCCCTTCATAGAAGCTGCGAAACACAGACATTTACGAGTCAATCGAGTGTTTAAACTTGTGTTTCACTCCATATGGACACCACATATAACTAGGCTAAGGAGAGTGTATAACTAAACAGTAGGTAGGGAAATAAGCATCTGTTAAGATGCCATTTCATCTATACCAGTAGCTCAATATGACAGCCTAGCCATTTAAAAAAAAAAAAAATGCAGTCAACTTGATTAGGTAAATGTAAGTTTTATAACTAGGAGTATTTATAGTTTCAGTTTTGTTAGCATGTCTTTTGAGTGCCCATCCACTTTCTAGTCACCATAACACATCACTTTTATATTTTACATAGAGCAATAAAAGAACATATTTGTAATGTATAGTAACCCAGGTTGATTGCACTGCCAGCTACCTGCAAATGATGCAGCGCTGACATCTGATCGTGTTTCAGAATCATCCTCCAAACCTTCTTCTTCACCAAGAAGTATTTTACCTGAGAAGTGATATAAGAAAAACCTTTACAGTTTTCCAAAATCACAGTCAACCTTAAATGCTGAACAGTTGAAGTCAGTTAGATGTGAAATCTATTTTTAAAAAGTTTATCCAACTCATTTTTCAAAGCTATGACAGGCAACAAATGGAAAAGAGAAAGGAATGAAGAAAGTGAATACCCAGTCCCTTACTACCTGGTCAGGAGAGAAACAGACAGCAGTGACAAGGAAACACACAGTTAAGTAATTTTATTTAACAGCGTAACCATTCAGGAAACTATCTATGGCCTTATTCATTCTAGTTGATTTTTGTGGACTATGTTTAAGATCCCACTAATTTCATCAAGTATGTCCTGTTACTACGGACTGGATACCTGGCATCTGGATGCCTGCCCTCAACTCAGAAGGACATTAAAGCACTGCAAGTAATAGGAAAAATAACCTCTCCCTCCTTAAGGCTATGAAAATTATCAAAGGCTACTTGCAGTTTGGGGCTTGGAACTCCAATGATAACAGAATGGAAAATGCCTAGGGGGAAGAGCAGCACAAACTAGAAGCACAAGACAATGTAAGTGGGACAGGGTGATGAACCATGGACAGCAGCTGTCAAGATCCAGGGACTACTTAAGGAAAAAAAATCTTCAGAGAGGCTTTTGCCATAGGAAAAATGAGAACCACTTAAAACCTAACACAATCATCATACAGTTCTCTTACTCACAGAGTAATGTCTATTTTAAATAGAGGCAGTGGAAAGAGAAAGATACCTGCAGATGCACACTGCCTGGAAGCAAACCAAGGACATAACTGCACTGAAAAGTCTGTAAATGGGACAGGATACAGACTACAGAGGGAGCTACTGACCCCATGTTTCTGGATCTTGCAAGTCACTTGCTGAGAGAGGGGGACTTGTGATAACTGCTTTGAGATAAGCCTGTTTTGCCATTTAGAATAAGCTTTACCAGTAGTCGAAGATTCACCACGCAAGATACCAATGTTTTGATAACTCTAGGTGAATTCTTTTGCATCTTATTTAAGTTACCAGGGTGTTAAAAAACATTAACCGATTTTTGTATTACTTTCTCTATCACAACTGCTTTCATACATAGCAGTAACACTGTAGAATTGTCTTCCTCAGAAAAGTATGTTTTATGCTATTCAAACCTGTAAGTAAGGCAGAAGAGTAACCATGACATTTCCATGTATGTTCTATGTAAAATAACAGTAATGGAGAACTACACACTCCTACGAAAGAATGAGTAAAATCCTGCTAAGAGTTCCGAACAAAAAGCATGAAAGATAACATATTCTTCTCTATTCTTTCTCACGTTTACATCCATTTCACTGAAACAAACCAGGATATTCTTCTGCTTTCCACAGCTGATCACCTTAAAAGTAAGTGAAAGAGGAAGGACACTGAAAAACACTTATTAGGCACATTAGGCTGTGTATGTTTAAATGAGTGTATAAAACAAGCTGCAGGATACTTTTCCACTATTTGGAAAAAAAAATTCAGTTAAGATGCACAACACAGGCTTTCATGTCAGAATGAGTTTTAAGTCTTTTTTGCAAACAATTTTCTGAAGCCGAAACATCAACAAACCAGCATAGGCCAGCTGCTCAAAACTGAAGTTGGTCTGAAGCAGTAAGACTGAAAAGACACGGAATATCTGAGTTCTGAGATTAGGGTCACAGATTTCTGTAGATCAGCCTCACTTTACACCCCTACGCACAAAGGAGCGTTACAGCTAGAGAAGTTTCACCCACGGCCAATAGCAGAAGCCTACTACTCTATATGGTACTAGACTGTCAAACAACGTCAAGTAGGAACTGTGACTAGGCTTGATTTTTCCCTCCTTTCTACAATGGAGAGCAGCAGGAAATGAACAATTCACAATTTGAAAGTAAACTTGTACAAAACAAAATCGTGAACAGATTTCTTCACATTTGTTTATGCCTTTTTTTAGACCACAAAATCTTCACACCACAATCTTGAAAGAGGACAGAAGCTGATAATTCATACATGTTTTCCCACTGAGTAAAGGAAAGGTTAGTGTTTTAACAAGTAGTTTAATTGAATTTCTAATACTATTAATACTTCAAAGTTACAGTGAAGACTACTAACAATTCAAAGTATCAAAATGATGATTTACCATTTTCCATTTAAAAGTGTCACAGGTTTTTATTCTGATTTGTTGCATTCTGGCTCACCTTTGGATGCTGCAGCAGTATCTACTTTCAGAACACCCTTTCTTTCACTCTTGTTGTTTCTAAACTAGAAGTTATCACTGCGTCTGTAAGCACTGTTTCATTCAGCTCTACCCACTATTTCACATTTAGGTATATTCTCAAAACACATGGTATATTCTTTAAGCATTATGAGATTCCTTGCGCACAAAAATGGGAGGACGTATTTGGAAAAAGTGTAAGCTAGTCACTGTAATGGTCTTTAAAGTTTGTATAATCTTATTTAAACTATTTTTCCTTGAAGTTTTTTTTTCAGTATTACACATTTCTCTGCTTACTATGCTTGCACTGACTGCACTGTACTCACACATAGTGCCACTGCAGTAGCAACAGTTTGCTCACCTAAAACAGGCGATGAAACTGTTGCACAGCTTTATCTAGAGTGATTCTAGTACTGATATGACTGGTTTTAAGCAAAGTGTACACTTATAACTAGATATGAAGTACTTTCATGCACAAACTGGGAGAAGAACACTTCAGAGCAAATTGTATTATTTAAAATCCTGCAAAATGAATTACTTACTGAAGAAAGAAATGAAAATATACACAGTAAGACACAAAATGAATAGCATTAATCATCAAGAACAGAAAAAGAAATAAAAAAGCATCGTATCAAAGCATGCAAACATACACATGCATTGGTGAAAGAAGAAGAAAAAAACCAGGCCTAACAAAAACAGGGAGGTTAACTATTTTGTAAGCTACATTAAAGGTTAAGTATTACCATCAAAAGGAAGAATGCCCTGTTCAGAGAGATTATTTTTAGATGTGCTCTTTAAAAGTAAAAAATTGCATCAATATTCATCACCGTAATTTTGCCAGTGAACTACAGCAAAAATAAGAATTATACTGCTTTGAATAATTTTAGAATATGTTGATTGCAATATCAGAAATTGCATCAGAATTCTTTTAAGATTTACAGTGATTAAGCTCAGCTAATAACAAAGGCAATTATGAATGAAGACCAAAGTTCAGCAAGACAATGAAATGGGGAGGGGGAAGAAAAAAAATCCGAAAAAATCAGAAAGGAATGCAATTAAAGATTTGTTTTTGAAAATAATCACCTTTATGCTTTCTCGCAAGAACAGGGCTGCATGAAGACCCCCCTCCAGCTGCAAATCACAGAAAGTAACACATCAGGGCAAAGACAGAGCTGCTGAAATCATGAAGGAATTCTAATAGCCACAAATGGGAAGGAAAAAAAAGCCCAAAGACGGGAAGAAATGGCAAACTCGTTGCTTTTGAAGTCCAAGTTTTTCGGATCGTTTGCCATCAAATGACTTTATTTTTCTATGCCACTTGTGCGAAGTTTGCTTTTAAAAAATATGCTCTAAATTTCACTGCTATGATTGCTTCCGGCTAATGAATTACCTTCTAATAGCAGCAATATTAGAATGATCTGTTAGTTCAACACAGAAGTCCTTATGGAAATCCAATCAGAGATTGATTCTTTTGAAACAGGTAAGCAGCAGTTAAGAGAATTTTAAGAACATGCACGTCACAGACAAGAACACTGATAGCTGATTTTAAAAGTTATGGATAAACTTAAGTCGTGCTTTAATTTCATGCTGGTTTTGGTATTCAGCAAAGAGCTATCAGTTAATATAAATTCTGATTAGATCAGCTTTTTATGAGTCACGTTTGTCAGATGCTTGGTGAGAAGAACATTAGTTTTGTGGGAAAAAAAGTCTGTCACCACCGTTAACTTGCTTTGTGTAACCAAAAAAACCCATCAACACAAACAGAAAAAAATACTGTTGAGTTTGCCACTACTGAATGAATGTATACCCACTTAAAGAAAGGAGGGAAAAAACCTTTAACTGTACCTGAGGGGAAAAAAAAAAAGTCATGCATAACTTTACACATTTCATTTTATCCTTCATACTTTTGGCTAACACTGAAAAGCAGAGCTGGTGATGTATATTCATCTCCTTTTACTCGAATTAAAAAAATACAGCTTACCTATAAGTTCCACTATGCTCCCACTGCGGCTCCTGCTAGCAGACTCATCTTTGGATACACTGACCTGTGCAATGCCCCCTGAAATGGTCAGGGCATGAAGAAGTTCAGGTGGTGGTGTTCTAAAGAGTTGTTGTAATAATTCTAAAGCTCCAGTCACAACATTATGGTCCTGATGCTGGGTGTAATGCAGAGTCAATTCGTAAACCTAAAATCCAGCAGAGTACTGGAGTAAGTCTTTATGAACACACAATATACTACATTTCTTCTCATATACCACATTAAATTTCAGTGATGCATTAAAAATGACTGACATTTGCTGTATCTAAGCTTCACCACAGTCTTCCAAGGGGGGGGGGGGGGGGGGGGAATCTCAATTAATTGTAGCCATTCAACTGCCTTTTTGGTAGAAGTCTGTTGTTTCTGTTTATTGTTATAGAAGGAGGAATCATATCAAAGAACACCATAATGATTATGAAGTTCTTTAGCTCCTTTGGAAACACCTAACAAGTACTGCTGATGCATTTTTCTGGGATTTCTGGTCATTAATAAACATTATTTATCTATAATTCCAGTCACTGGACCAACTATCATTTACCAAGATGAACAAGAATTCGAGAAAAGAATGCAAAATGCTCAACATCGAACTAGTGCTATATCACACTATGTGCAAGATTGATTTACTTTTCCTTCCAAATAGTACTCTTCAGGTTAAGGTTATTATTCATATTTTACCTGTATAAGTTGTTCTGGTGAAGGTGAAATCTCTGTTTCTTTTCTTGTTACACCAAAACTGCCTTTCAGGCTGGTATCCTTTACTTGTTGTTGCAATAAAGGTATGAGATACCTTAGTGTAAGTAAAACACCCAGAATTAAAAGAGTAGGATGATCATCTTCTACAGGAACCAACAAGCCTGGGGGCAGAAAAGCAGCAGCCAAATCACTTATTGACAGTTGTTAGTTTCAACACAAATGTTATTTCACATAGTCCATATAGCTTCTTAAAAAACAAACAAACAAACACACACAACAAAACCCCCACAAAACCTAGCAGCAACTTAAGAATACTTTCTAAATGTAGAAACATTTGAAAATATGCATTATTTAATATTCCTGACAACGATTTAAGCAATGTGGGAGAATGGTCAGAAGACTGTCTCACCTTCCTTGTTCCCTACCTCTTTTCGCTCAATAAAAACACACAAAAAAATTCTTTTTCATAATACCTGATGCTTTAACCAAGTGATCTAGACTCTCTTGCTTCCCTCAACTGCCTCCTCTCTCCATTTGGCAGCTTAATTAAGGCCAAACATAATTCTCTCCCACACACGTGTGCTACTATCCCAATGAATGACATTTACACTTCCGCTTCCTCCCTCAAGTATTGGGAACCTTGTTCCATACACCTACCTGCTAATCACAGAGTCAAACCCAAAATATATTAAGAACAAATATAAGTTATGTGAGAAAACAAGACGTCCTACCAAGTCAGGTAAGTCACTACAGGGCATCTGACTTTTTCACTGCTCCTAAAAGAAGCAAGGCTAACAGGATAATGCTTTATGTGTCTGTTGGTCTTCCTTACATCTCCTTTTGCAATACAGTCTACATAGTAGAGAACCCTTCATCAGTAACAAAACTGAGACAAAAGTTCCCACTACAGTCCAGACAAGTGTCTCATCATGAGTTGCAAAAAACCCCGAAGACCATACAAACTTCCCAGCTGAAGAAATATGGAAGCAATACCAGATGCAAAGTTGTGTGGTTTTAAATAAAAAAATTCCATTTCTGGTCTAAGTTACGTTTTCAACAAAGAATCTGCACAGTGGTACTTCTAAAAATGGTTACAGGGTATGTGTCCATGACCCAGAGAAGAGCAGCCATATCCTCCACCTCAGACCTGCTCCACTAACAACCAAGCTGCTGAACAATGCAAGTCTTCACAGACTCCCGAGCATGTTCTTCCAGAATCCCTAGATCTCCTCATTTTCCAACAGGCTACTTGCATCCCTAGCTTTGGCTGTTTCTTTTCATCGTTACTGAATTAGCATTGCAGCACACACAGCGATACAAATAGCTTTAGCCATATCTTCATCTAACTTAATACAAAACTGAGAAAGCATTAGCAGCGTACCTGGTAGTCTAAGTATCCTTCCGTTGCCTGAAAACCTCGCGCACATGAAAAGCGTCTTACATGGAAAAAACTGCATGTTACTTACACCTGAAGCAAATTTAATATTTTTTTTTCCTGAATCTTACCTAAAAGTACATTCAATAACCAGGCATAAAAATACTGCATTCTTCGCGAATGTTGACAGATGCTTACTGCTGATCCTGCCGCTGTTCGACGGATAGTAGGGGAACTGGATTTAAGATTAGCTATGAAAGCCTTCAATAAAACCTAGAAACAAAGATATCTTACTTAACTTTTTATAAGAAAGAAAAAGAGACAGAAGTGAATTACGAAGTCAGGTAATTATTTTTCATTCATTCAAAGCATTATTTAACATACATCAAAGCAAGGGCAACTTTTGCCTTAATTCAGACATACAGCTGTAACTGCTTGCTGCAACATCTGATTGATAATGCTGATAGCTTACTGTGCTTTGAGATACAACAGGGAGCACTAATAGGTTAAAGAAAGATACCTTAATCTCATTGTCGTTTGCAAAATTGCCAAACGCTGCCATGATTTTTGGTATTGCTGCAGCTAGTGTCTCTTGTACCGATTCTTCGGGTCTCTTACTTATTCGTGTTAGACAGGGCAAAAGGTTCACTAAGTACGGCCTAAGTACAGCAAAGGAGAAAAACTAATTTGAGATCAGAACAACTATACTCATCTAAACATTTTTAATTCATACTCAAATTCCGTGGTATTACTAAATCATAAAAAATGCACCTGTTAGCTACATAGAACGTAGACAAAAAAGACAATAATAGTCTTCTGAATACAATTTGCAAAGAGAAGAATACACTTTAAAAAAACACAAGTCATTGTTTTCACAAGTGTTTTCCCCCTCTTCCCCCAGAGTCATGTACAGCACAGAACTAAAACTCCACTAAAAGAAAACCAGCTAATCAAATAAAGCTATTTCGGAGAGAATAACGTGATAGGAATTCTTCCAACCTCCCAATTATAAAACTTGAGAACACTAACATTTTGTTAACATCTATATTTCGTTAACAGTTCTTTGGAAAGTTCATTACCAGGATGTGTTTACCTGCATTTTTGAGGCCGAACTAGATGGGCAAGCTCAGCAAATCTCCAGAGTGCAGCACGTAGACTTCTGGAAGCACCGTTCTAGGCAGAGTATATAATTGTTACATTTCATCAAGCAAAACCATTTCCTAAAAAATACCTATAATATACAATAGTATACAATTTCATACCATTTTACTTAAACAGATAAAAACATAAGGTGTCTGGAAGCCATAAATTTCCTTTAGCCAAAAGGAAGTCAAGTCAGCTTTGTGACTGCCTTAATTTTTCTAGCTGGTATTAGGAATTTTCCGAGTGACCCAAAAGGAATAATAAGGAACACCAAGAGAGAGAAGGAAATGTCTGAGATCTCCACTCTGCTGAAATCAGCTTAAAATACCACAGAGAAAGTCATCAACCAACAAAGAAACACTGATGATATGAGACTCTAAAAATCACTGGAACACTTGCAGAGATATAAATGCAGCATAAAATTTACAGCAGTGGAGATATGCAAATAAATAATGTTCAGCTCCTGAGCACACACACAAAAAATCCATGTACTGATCTGTATCACTTCATAATGGCTTGCATGCTGAAGTTTAGTATCTATTTGTTTGTATTGACACCTTCAGTTGAGCACCTGACTTGAGCCAGAATGCCTTCAGACCCAGTGTCTAAGGATATAGTAAAGCTCCTTAATACCGTTGGAAATACAGAAAACTATGGAAGTCAATAGATGTCTAGGAGAAACTGTGTACCTAATGTAGTTCGAATCTAATCAAAATGCTTCTCAAATCAAGTCCCTCTGAAGACAGAGCTGAGATGTTTAGGAACTGTCACTTCTTTCATATTTTCTTTAGCTAGTATATCAAAGGCTCAGGGTCTTGTTAGCATGACAAGTAAAAAAACTTGCATCTGAATTACAAAATGTGCATTTTTCAGGTTCAGAGCCAAACAACAGATTGGCACGGCTCCTAAAGTAATCCAGCTGATGCACAAACAAAATTCTGCCTGCTGGGTGCTTGCATGACATTAAGGTACAACAATACAGTAAGTTATTCATAGAGGGCCTACAGGTAGTCCACATCTGACAAAAGAAAAGCTCTCCACATTGGTTTTGTTATTTATTTTATTTTCTAGAGTCCTATCATTCCCAAAGAAATGTAAAGAAAGGAGTAGCATTACTGTCTGACAAATAACACCCATATTTTCTCTCTATACAAGCCTTGCTGTATGTTTATAGATGCAAGAGACATGATTTCAGTGATAGTGTCCTGAACACAGCATTTTTCTTTTGTAGTCATATACTTTAAAAAGGCTATTAGTAAAATTCTTCCCGTGGACAAAGTTAAATTGTGACTTTTGATGCGGAGAGAGATGCTTCAGTATTTTTACCTATGCTTCTTACAGAAGCAGAGAGTACACATCACACATTCACAAAACAAAGTAGTTAAAACTTGTATCAGGTCACTTCAGGTCTTAATAAAATGATTCCTCCAAGAAGTTATGTCAAATTAAGAATGTCAACTGTCCTCCAGCTACTTTTCACCACCGTTTTGCTTGAGGTTATTCTTTCCAGCTCAGTTGGTGGAGCAAACATCATGAATATACCTTATTCATTTGGGTGCAGAGTCACTAAGGTTAACTCGGACTGCTGTTCACACCAAATGCTCACACATTTTCTGCCAGATAAGCTTTCAGGAGTGGTTAGATCTAAACAATGGGGCCAATAGCGAGGAACCGGGTAGAATAAACAGTCACAGATCCTTCCAAAGTGAAGCTTTGACCTTGATCTTAGAAGACATACACTATTTATTTACACTAATGCCACATTCCAATATACTAAAACACTTACTAAATACCATATTTCAAAAGGACATGAAAGTAAGAAACTCACCTTTTTAATCTCTTTATACAGTTCTAATTGTAACCTAGGAAGATTGGAATCCATCAAGGCCTGCAATAAAACGCATCGAGAACATACTGTATCAGAGGGGAGGCCCTTTACAGGAATAAAGTTACACTTGCAATAAAACAGCTTCAAAAAAGGGACAGACATATCTATCTATCCCTATATTTGATGTATAGCCAGGAAAGTGCTAAATACTGGAGAGACACCTTTATCTTTCACACAAACACAAAACAAATGTGGACAAATTCCACAAACTCTAACAGTTATTTGCAGTTAATATTGACTGCTTTACCCATTCTACCTAAAAAAGGCCATATGGGATCAGACTACAAGCAGAGCCAACCTAATGTGCTTTTTGGCAATCGCCAGGAATAGATGCTCATGAATAGAACATTAAAACACAAAAATAGTATTCACAAGCAGTGAGAGGTATTCCCTGCTATACATCCCCAGCATCAAGTAGCCTCCTACTGTTTCTCAAACCGAGGCTATATTTGTACCATTACCTTTAACAGCCCTTGAAAAACCCTTCTTTCGTGAATTAGCCTATTTTCTGCATCCATTTATTACAAGGTGTTCTGGACACCAGAAGTATTGCATCCCAGGATCTAATCAAGCATAGTGCGACAGAGCATACATTGTAGTTTGAACCTGCAGTCTGGGAAAGTAAGCACCAAGAAGTAGTAATTTCCTGTTCACCTCAACTTGATCATTCTTCCTCCATCTTTAAAATGGCAGAGAAGAAAAAAATATGAATACAGTTCCACTATATATAATCTCTTCCTGCAGAATATTTTGTATACATACGATTACCCTTTCTCTTCCATTTTTTTCCTAGTGCACACTACTATTTATGAACATTTCCACCACCACTTCCCCAGATGAAATGAGAGCTTTGTACAATGTGCAAGTGCCTACATTATGTACTTATACAGTGCTATAACGTTTAGTATTTCATTCTTTATTCCTTGCCCAATGATTTAATAATTTCTGATTTTCTATCTGCCGCCTTGACCACCAACCATTAAGCTCGCATCTTCACAGGATTACTCTTACATGGCACATGCTGATGTAGAGGCCACAACTGCTTACACATGGTCAGCGAAGTGCCTGTGGCTCCTCCAGAACATGATTCCCCTAGCCTAAAACTGTATGCCCCAAAACTTCATTCCCCCCAACTATACCAGTCATTATAATAAAATGGTATTACCTTCCCCAGAAAAATATTACCTGGCTTGTATCTTTATTTTTCATAAGCACTCCAAATATTACCTGCAGGAGCCTAGATGACAGTAGATATAGATAGATCTCACTTACTTCACAAAACTTAATTTTTATGGCAAGTTCATTGCCCCTGTATATAAGGATATCAAGCAACACAAAAAGGCAGCAGCTACTATTTTGGCTTCAAGGGTAAGCTGTCCTTACAACACGCTCAACTGGAGCAACTCTCTTTACTAGTGTATACCTGTATTTTTATCAGGCTAGAATCTAAAGTCATCCCAATCACAAAAAATTATAAGCACAGTCAACTCTAGATTACTAGAAATAATAAATCCCAATTACTGAGACCAACTGTACTCCAATCTGTGTGAACAGTCCCACCAGTATCACTAGCACAGGAAATACTACACCATCGTACATCTGCTTCAGAAACAATACAGCTTCAGTAACACCTTACCCACAGAAACCTGGTAACTCCCAGCCTGGTATTTTTCTTTTAAATAAAGGTATTTAAACTTTGAGCCATTTAGGCTGTCTGTGAGGTCCTGACAGGTTAAGTGTAGTGATAATTAAAGATGGCCTACAGACGGTTTATCTAAACTTATTTGCTGTTTCACTTTACAGCCTTGTCTACACAGAAGTGGTAGCATTTTAATTATACTAATGAGTATAAACTCCAGACAAATGCACAGTTACACAAGTCATGCTTACATCTATATTCTTATATGTAAAGAGAGAAAATATAAAGCATCTTTCTAGCAACAGAATCGGTCTCTAAAATGCCTGAGGTACTAAAAAAGCTGAACATTGACTAACACGCAAGCTTAGGGGCCCAATGCCTCTGTTCCACTCCTCACAAGCATCACTGCTACTTGCACAATGAAAAATAAAACTGCACATCTTTTTGTCTCTGCATTTATACACAAGAGAGCGTCTGCCTGAAGACTAAGCTGCTTCCACGCAGCATAAAACATAGAAACAGAATACAAACTATGACGAGCTTCAATAACAGTCTGATACATCCTTGTGGTTGGAATATCACAACTATGACTATTTCATAGCCACAACCAACTGGCAAGCTTAGTGACTGATAGAAGACTCCATCATTTAAAGTCACATTAATCTTTAAAACAAAAACTACTATACAAAGACTGGAGGGGAGACAAGTTTTTCAAGTTACCTTGAAACATGCCAGAAAGCAACAAATAGATCAGTGAATTAAAGAGGTCAATTTTATACCAAGCCTACAGAAGTGTGTGGTGAAAAGAAGGAAAAAAAGTTTGCGTTCTTTAGAACTGTTTCAGAGCATCTTTTAAAGCAAATTGAGTTACATAATGGCATATGCATTTCATAGAGTGCTAAACTCCTGCAAATGGAAAAACATTTAAACCAGAACGAATAGAGCAAAGTGCTACAGGGCATAACAAAAAAAGCAAAAGACACTTGCACTTCATCATTCCCTATCATTATGGAATACACTACATAATCAATAAGCTTTCTCCATACAACTTTCAGCCACAAGCTCAACCTCCAAATCTTAACTCATTCAGATATCAAACAAATAGAACTTAACTGAGAGAAATCCCTGCAGAAATATGAATGTTTTGTTTGCTTGCTTCTACACACCCCTTCGTGCTAAAGAAAATTATTATTTGCATATTTCTAAAGCACTTAAACTTTGCACGAGCTAGATTAATTATGCAGGTACATTACATTGACTCAAAGGTCAAGTATTTCAGAAAACAGGAAAAGAAAAGAAAAAAGGCAGGTGAAAGTAAACCTGTTCTGGAAGCAGCAGCCAGCTCACAGCAATTACTTAAGAGATTCATTTTAAGATACTTCGAATCAAGATTTAGACCTTGCCTGACCTCATATGAATGCCTGCCCACTGTGCTCCAACAAGCCCTTCATTCTGGATCACAGTAGGGTAATAAACAGTCTCTGGAACACCGTATTTATCCTAATTATTGCCTAAAAGCTCCTCCTCCAAGTCTCACACTACCTGAATTATAGCCTATTACTAGTTTGGAATGAAAAGCCAGTACATCTTTCAGTCAGCTTTTTAATAATATTTTACCTTTCCTCATGTTAAGTGTCCTTATGTTATGGAACAATAATAAGAATATGCCTTCCATATAACAAGATGATTTTAGAAAAGCCCACATTCTTGTTTTGGTTAACTTGAAGAGAACAAAGTTAATGAACAACTGAAGAAAAGAATAGATTAGAACAATGAATGACTGAAAACAAGTTAAACATCTTGATCTGGGCATAAAAAGGTCTCCTAAGAGCACATACAGAATTCAGTAAAGAAGCTTACTTAACCTCTTACGTTATGAGAAATTATTAACAATAAGAAAAGCAACTAAAACCATCAGTGTGAACTCATACAGGACACTGCATCAAGAAGAGGTAAAATCTGGTAGTACAGTATATAAAAGTTCTTACTTTAATAACTTTATTAAGGCATTCATCAGCAACCATCCGGACATCAGATTCTGCATCCTCACTGCAGAGGAGAAAGAGTTCCATAGCAATCCCCAGCAGTTTCTGAAATTCTGGAGAATTTCTAAATAAAGAAACATTAGAAAATTACAATGTGCACTATGAAAAGCAAACACCAATGCTGTTTTTGAGGTTTCAGAATCCAACTACACATATATTATACACAGTTATACAAGAGAAGACGACATTCAGTGGATTAAAGCACTTCATTAGGAGTTGGGAGATCATTTCCCTGCTCTTCCCTACATAATCTGGCAAGGTATTTGACCTCTTTGCCTCAGTTTCTCTGTCTGAAGTAGAAGAATAATGCCTACTCTACCAACACTTAAACAAAATTACTACTTAGATTTTCGGTTGGTAAAAAAAGAGAGTGCCATTTCAGATTTAAACAGAAGTTGAGCATTTAAAATTAACAATTATCAGGAAGCCTCCAAATAATTAACACTCCAAAGTAGCTATTCATATTAATGCAATAAATTAAAGACATTGTCTTACCTTAAAGACTGAGCAACTATGTTTTCACATATTGTTAGGCAATGATTCACTCGATCTTTCTTGGTAGTTGAAAGTTCTTTCTTTCTAAGAGAAGAACACAATGATAATGAGTCTGAGACAAGACTTCAGAAGTGAGCAGTGACCATTTAAACACTCTTGCTAGAGCAGTGTCTAATGATTATACAAGAAAAAGATGCACTCTGCTGGTCATTATATAAACAGTTGTATGCCAACTACCTGTAGTCCCAGGACTTCATACACTAACTACTGCTGAGAGCATGCAGGCACACAAGCAAAGGACAGGATACAAACTTAGAAAAAGAATGAACCACTTAACAGGGAATATCATACTATTCCATAACTTTCACTGAAAAAATATTTGGGAAACAAAACTGAAGAATGAAGAGAAGTAAAGGGAAAGGAAGGAAAAAGCAGAGCAGACCTAGAACAAAGCTGAAATAAAGAAACGGATAGAAAGAAAAAAAAACAAAACAACAAAAAGGTTGGGGAAAATAAGCCATGAGAACAAGTCTTGCAAACCTAAAAATACCACTTTTAAAGAGATCTTCCTCACACATAATATCACCTTAGACTTTTTTTTTTGTCTGGCAAGTTCTTGAAACTTAGAGTTCTATTAAATCCACCATTTTGTATTTGAACTGGAAAGGATGTTAAGGCAATCCTATCATATACCACATTCCTCCAAATGGTTTTGTAATTATAAAAATAGCGAAGCTCTATAAACAGTCTATGCCCATCAAGAATAACGTCCCTATAGTAACACTTGGTATAATCCAAGAAAGGCCAAGCTTAGTCAACTCGCAGCAAATGAGTGTAAAACCAAGAGAATAAAATTCACAGAATCAAAGAATGCAGATCGACAAGTAATGCAGAGCACAATATGAAAAGCTTCTACTTTGCAAAATTTGTCTAACATTCACTTCAACATGATATAAACTCCTATAACCCTTTACAGCTGACTCTAGAACAGAAACTTCTTCCCTGCTCCACCCCCAACAAAGGAAATGAAAAAAGAGAGTCAGAGAAATTCACAACTATGACTGTGAAATTTTACTTCATTGTATGCACTGTCTCCTACTCTTAACTTTACTGACACAGAATCACTTCTAAAAAAGCAGACATTACTTTTAAATAATTAACCAGTAGCAATACTGAAGTCAAACTGCACACCCAAAGGTACCTCTCCTGGGTCTGTTTCACAAGGAGGTACCCGCTTCTTCACTCATGTTCACAGATAATCTTCCCTTTTGTTTTCCAAGCGAAAATTGATCGTCTCTATTTTTAGCATTTAATTTTCTGTCTTAGCAAAAATAGCAAAACCATCAAACAGCAAAAGTGTTTCTGAACCAGAAGCTGGAAAACTATGCGAACAGCCTTGAGATACATTAATATAGTTAACACATTAAGGACCAACAGCAAGTAGCCAATAAGCACATTAAATTAAGCTAACTCAAAATACACAGTTAGACAAAAATTTTGAAGAATTAAGCTGTAATGTTTAAGAGCTTTAGTTCAAATAGTAATATGTTTTTTGAAAAAAGTAGTTCTTTGCAAGTACCCCGTCCTTTTTCTTCTGTCAGGTTGGAGGTGGGGGGTAGAAAAGTGTTCGCTCCCAAGATTTCAGTTTTTCTCCCAAGGATCTTCTCATCTCACTCCAGAAATGCTTTCCCTTTTTAAAAGTTTAAGGAATAGTTCTGAACAAAGCCATTTTTTTTCCATTATAATTTGCCAGTATTTTGTTTAGGTAAACTTCAGCGTTCCTCAAAGAGGATCTCTTCTTTGGCTTATGTTTTTAAGCAACTGGCAGAATATGAGCAGCCAATCTGAACTTGATCAAGACGTACAACGTCTCTCTCTCTATCTTGAAAAAGCACCACAGAGTCTTTAACAGCACTTTCAGATCACCTCTAACAAAACAGCAAATACTTCCTAAAAGGTCCAACTGATTTTGTAATTTAAGTACCATTGATGTGAACAGGCACCTAAGAAACCAAATAAATAATTTCAACTTCTGTGATAATTTTACCTAGCAGTGCCCACATCTCTTATGAGCACCATAGTCAGTACGCATTCAACCCAAGAATAGAACGAACACGTCTGAACTTGCCCATAAGCTCACTATTTCAGATACAAAACACATTAAAGATATTGCTGAATGAGACTGCTTTCAGAATAAAGTTCTTCATTATCTATACATAATATAGCCCTGAGCAAGACAGGCAGTAGTGTTCAATGCTACTCAGACTAGTACAGATCAATCTCTTCAGCAGATTGCTGTAAACAGAGAGCCCACCTAACACAGATTCTAACACCTCACTGAAACAAATAACTTAAAAAACTAAAAAAGGCCTGAAGGGAGAAAATTTAATGTGAATGCATATAGGTAACAAGTTACCATTTAAACTGAAATAGCAGAAACTAGAGGTGAAGCCTAACTATCAGTTACTATCCAAAGGGAAAGAAGAACAAACATTCGACCCAGTTTGCTGTAAGGAGTTTTTCATGTGCCATTTGGTTATTCAACTTCCAAAAAATCAGCCTTTGAAGGAATGAAAGAAAAGGTGGAAGTCAAACGCTTAATGTACATAGTGCGCGCACACACACACACACGTTTTCTGTGCCCAGAGAGAGAAGGATAACAGAATAGTATCTGGAGACAGAACACATGATTTTTTATTAGAAAACAAACAAACAACTTTATTCAGAAGTATTATCAAGTCCTGAGGCAAACTGCTGATGAGCATACCCAGGGGACAACAGCAGCATCACGTATTTCTTAGAAGAGAGCTGAAGTAGCAAGCCCCAAGTGTAAGGTCATTTCAGTTTGATGAATAACAGAAGGCAGGAGATACTGGAAGTATCAGTTAGCTACAGGAAAGCTTCATCTCACAGGCAGAGGAGTTTCATCTTCTGCATGCTTCTACAGACAATCTCTAGCCAAGAAAATTGATAAACAAAATAAGAAAACCAGCAAGCCCAGATAATTTTGCACTCCAAGTCCTGGTGAGCTGGCTACGAACAGATGCAGCTCACCAATGCTAATTTCTATTGGGCCTTGGAATTAAGGAGGTTTGTAAAAAGAGTACAGAAGCTTTACAGCTGAACCAGCCTTAAGAAAAAGGGCCAAGCCAAACAGCTTGACACTAATCTTGAGAAAAGTATGGGAAACTCAAAAGAAATTCTATTAACAACAAACAAATATCAGTGGATTAAGAAATAAACTAAGCTCAAATATGGTGGACACTTCTGACAATGTGTAGTAACACAGATAATGATGGATAGTCAAATGAAGTAGAACAGGTCTACAATGACAAACAATTAGAATAATTAAATATTAGAACAAGTTAACATGAGAAAAGGTGAAGAATCCACCTTTGGATTAATCAAATCAAAGCTAAATATTTTTCCAGAAGAAACATTAGCAAGTCATTCTTTCAACTCACTGATAAGAGGTAAAAATGAATAAAGCGTAAAATATAGGATGTTGTATGACAGCCCATCTGCTTTTTAGTTTCACTGAGTGAAAACTCTGAATTTTTACATCATACTAATCAAATTTTAAGTTAGCGGGAGCTTTGTAATACAAAACAAAACATTCAACTCCAATGAAAATTTAAGGGTCTGAAAAAGATGAAAATACATATGGAAGAAAATAAGGTGCCTCAGCAGAAGCACTATGATGACAGAGAGCTCAGCCTAAGTTTTCATAGAAGGAAAAAAAAAAAACAACAAAACAAACAAACAAAAAAAACCCAGCAAGAGATAAGAGAGGGGGCCAGAAACTGACATCTGACTGTAATGCATAATAAAAGCATAACACATGATTATTGCTGATTAAAGCCTCTCGAAACAAAAAAGCTCTTAGCTTCTTGGTAAAAGCTTGAATTCAATTAATATTTTAATAAAAAAAGTAAAGCCAGAATATCAGTTTTAGCAAGAGTTCAGAAGTCATTGTCTTACAATAAAGTGAAGAAAAACTTCAATACATGTTGTGCAAACAATTAAGTCTTCTCTATCCCAATCTCTGATCTTAAAACATAGCAGGAGACAGACAGGCCTTAGTAGGACTCATTCACTAGCCAGATGTAGAATGCTCAGTTTCTACCAAAAATATTTAAAAGGCCATTTCTGCTTACTCCAATAGGTAAGAATTTTTTTTATGATTATTTTTCATCATGCAGATGTAACGTTGTGTTATTGTAATTTAAAGTAGCTTAGTTTAGGAGGGGGAAAAAAAAAAGTAGAGGCGAGCAGTTAGTTTTACTTTTACTGTAGCAAAAAAAGTCCAACAAAAAAAATGTCTAACACTACCTGTAATAATGAGATCACTATAACTCAAGGAATGACAGCTTCTCCCTTGTCTAATTTAGGCAACAGAACAACTTTGATCTAATGGACAATGTCAAATAGATATCTAATGAAACAGTTAAAGAGCAAACCAGTAGCATTTATGCTATGACGTTCATCAATTAATTTATTCTTTCATTACTGATGGGTAAGCTTGCATCCTTTTACAACGGTAAACAGATAGAACAGTAGGAAGTTACCACACAGAACTACAAAATATTTAAATGCCATTTGTAGAGAACCACAATGAAGATGAACACCTCTCCCCAAACACAAGGAAAACACTGAGGCACTTTTCCTTTCCAGTCCATTACAAACAGGAAAAAATAAATAAAAATATATATATATATATATATATATACAGACAGTATTGTGAATTACATTCAAGATGTCACCCGGTATTTCATGAAAAGTTTTGGAAACTTCAGCAAAGACTACCACAATATCTTTGCATAGGCTTTTATGAGGCTTAGTGCTGTTACTTAATTTGTATAGCTCCTGGAGGCATGCAATACCACCAGCTTTCTGAAAACATACAGCCTATTTTTAAACACAAAACAAAGTCAGCAAGGACAACTACAACCCTAATTTTTTAATGTTTTGAGCTAAGTGCCTAAATTCAGACCCCCAAATCAAGTATAACATCCCTCAGCAAGCATCACAAATAATTTTCAGGACTTTCTCTTGAAATACCATGACCTATCTCTTCAGTAACTTTCTAGACAGATTTTTTTCAACTACACATAGGAAAGATTAGAAATACATGGCCATCTATCCTCCATGTCACACAAAGTACTAGCACAAAAAACGCACATAACAGAACAATTAGTCCCTGTGGACCACTAAGGCATGTAAAAAAAACTAGCTCATGAAGAAGTGAGTTTTTTTCATCTATTATGCCCCAAAGTGTGAAAATGCATTGAGATTGTTTGAGACAACACTCTCCAAACAGTATCAACCATAATTTAGTTGGCATCCATATCAGAATATACTGTGGGAGCAGGTGGCCAAGCGCCCAGCTCCACTGCTTAACATCCTCTGCCAAAACACTGTGCAACTGCCAATTTAGAAGTTACCTGCTTCTCAACCCTTCTGCTTCGCCTGTCTCCCCAATAGCTGGAGAAAAAGCAATAACGTGACTCGGCTGTAAAAATCTTAGTATCTCTTCGCCTGCTCAATAAAAGTTATTTTTAGAGGATGCAAATGTAAGGGGCAGCACTGTGGTCCTGAACAGCTCCTGGCCCCTACCCTCCAGTAATGCCTCCCAGTGAGAAACCTCAAGATCACACAGATACAATGCATTTGCCCCTAATGTTTAAGAAAGCCAAAGGGTATCAGAAACATTTAAACTAATTCCTCTGAGGTCTCCGCACAGCAAGCCACAGCACAAGGCTTTAAACGAAGTTTGTCATAAAGAAACATCCACATCAACTCCTCCCAGATACATCGGAGCTCAGACTTTATCAGGCTTAGTGCTTTAAGTTATGCTTAGGGTTTTTTTGCCTTTTTTCCAGCAGCGTGTTAGCTGAAGACAAGGTTTTACTTCCTAGAACCAGCCTGTGAAACCCATATAGCGTTCTTGTACCTCCCCCCGTTCATTACCCATTCTGCTGTATTTTTAAATGTGCTTGCCCAGAAAGTTACTCCTAGCTTAAACTTCAATAGAGAGCGGGCAGCACTCCCAGACACGTCCACAGGAGCAGCCTCCTGCCAAGGGCCGGGAAGCAGCCCGGGACTAGCTCCTGCGGGGACTGCCCGCCGCCCCTCAGGCTGTCAGCGGTCGCGGGGCTCGGCGGGGCGGCCTCCCGGCGGGGCAGGGCAAGGAGCCGCCGAAGCGCTTCGGGAGCCCTCCCAGCCCCCGGGTGCGGGTCACTCACGGTCTCTGGAGCGGCTCCTCGGGGATGGCAGCCGGACCCTGCTGCTGCTGGAAGGAGCGTAACGACTCGAAGGCCTTCATCAGCTTCTCCATGGTGGCCATGTCTGCTCCACCCGCGCCGGCGGTACCGACCCGCCGCTCCTCCCCGCCCTCTCACGGGCGCCCGGCAGCGGCCGCCTTCCTCCTCGCGGGCCCGACTCTTCTTCTTCCTCTCCTCCTGCTGCTCCCGGACTCGCTCTCTCCCGCTGAGGCCGGCCGAGGCGCCGCCGCCGCCCGCTCACGCCGCGCCGCCCCTCACTGCCGCAATGAATGAGGGAGAGGCCGCAGGGGGCCGCGAGCGCTCCCCAGCCGCCCCGCCGCCATCTTTAATCCGTCCCATCAGCCCCCGCGCCGCGGCCCCGCCCCCGCCCCTTCCCGGGCTGCCCCGCCCACCTCGGGGCACGGGCCCAGCCCCGCGCTCAGCCGCGCCCAGCGCGCATGCGCGCACCGCAACCACCGCCCTGCTGTCACGCGCATCCGTACGTACATACACACACCGGCACGCGGGCTAGGTAGGGGGCGGGGCAGCAGTGAGAGCGACAAGCTCTCCGCCCAATCAGAAAGAGGGCTGCGCCCCTTCCCGAATGTGGCGAGGACCAAGGGCGCCCCACCACCCTCCCCCGCGCGGCTGAGCGGGGCGGGGTGCCGGGTCCTAGAGCCCGCCCGCCGGAGTCCCCGCCGCACAGACGGACCGCGCGCCGCCATCGCTCCGGGGGCGCGGCGGGGAGAGCGGCCCTGGCAGGGGGAGCCCCGCTGCCCGCCTCGGCCCCGCGCCTGGCAGCGCTTCCTTCCCCTTCCCCGGCAGCGAGGCGGCAGCAGAGAACCTGGGAGCGCCGAAGCGGGCCGCAGGCCGTCCCCGTCAGCCGGCGCCACCCCCGGCAGGGCCGCGGCTGCCGCTCCGCCTGGCTGTGCAGCGGCAGGGACCCCGCGGCTCCCCCCGCCTCGCACGCAGGTGCCGGCCCGGGGCGCTGCCGCCGTTGCGGCTTCGGTTTCGGCTGGGTGGCGAAAAGAGGCAACACTTACGGGAACGGGGCGCTTCCCCCCGGCGCGGTGCCCGCCCGCCTCGGCGCTCCTCTCCTCATCCCGGGCGTGCTTCACCGGAGGGTGCTTTCTCCACCCTTAAAGCACATATTAAACATAAACAAGAGAGTATACAATATTTAAATCATTGGTTCTATTACGAAGCACTTAATAAAAAAAAACCACTATTGTGAACTTCCCAATTATAACCACTGCTTTTAACATACCTAGTTGCTGATACACACTTTAAAAGACAGCTGATAAGAACTGGCACTTCAGCTTGTACCTCAAACACATGAAATTGTTTCTAGAAATGGAAACGGGGAACATTTCTTGGAACTTCTAAGACTTCCCAGTAATGACTTAATATGCAGCTTGGCTATTGCTAGCAGGGACGGGCAAAAGAAGCAAAGCTCATTTCTTCAGACGTTCGGGCCAACGTAGGTCACGACGGAACCACCTTGCGGATCACATTCTTGCCAAATATTCAGTGAAAGAGTGCTCTGCCAGCTAACCTCATTGGCCTGTTAATAAAAGACAATGAACCATTTGAAACATTCTTCTGGAAGTAAACCTATCTACAGTACTGGAAGCAATTCCAACTTAGAGCAAAACCCCTATTTTATTATAAATGTGTAACAAAATGCGAGCTTTTAAGGTAAAAAGAATATTTTTTTCCTGGTTATTTTATGATAAAGCTTGCAGAGAGTTTTCTCTGGAACATACGGATGATCATGAATTTTTTATTTAGCAAATGATACATGAAAAAAGATGACAGCATAGCTGGAGAGCTGCATCCACTATGCGATAATTGCATGTGCCACTCCACACTTTGAAATAAATTTAAGCACATTAAAAAGAGCATAAGCTCCTATCAAAGATTAAACAAGCCACCACCAAAGAGTCAGTCTTTGCAAAGCTGTTTTGAAGCTCTAGATCCAAATGTGTGGCAGTCCCCTAAGGGTTGCTGACTCACCGGGAATGCCACCGAGATGCCGGCCCACAAACACTCTCCTCTTTGTCCTTCTCTTTCCCAATTGTATTGGCAGCGCAAGCCCTCTGGCTCCTTAGGCATCAGTTGGGGTAACTGGAAGAGAACTCGGGGGTATCAGGCTTTTCTTTGGCAAGTACCTTATCAGTAGATTCTCCCAATTCAAACTTACTGATCCATGGTGTTGCGTGTCACATATCCAGGTCACTGATCCTGTTCAAACAGCAGCCCCGCACGCAGCTGCACTGGCAAAAGTAAAGTGATGTCAAACTGGCAAGGGGCAAGAACAAGCAGGCAGGGTTAGAGAACAGGCATTTTTGTAAAGCCATCGTTACCACAAAGAAAAATAAAGTCATAATCTCAATGGAGTAACAGTGAATACCTAAAAGGTTATATGTCATTTAGTGGATGACGATGAATTAATCTCACCCTCCAGGAGAAAAAAAAAAGAAGAAACATGCTTCTACCTTCTCCGTAAGACAGACATGAACATCATTAAAGTGGAAAGGTTTCCTAAGGACAGGCTACCCAGGCATAGGTTGCTTCTTGATTTAATGTTTTTAAGAACAGGTTGGACAAGCACATCAAGAATATTTTTCGCCCTGTCCTGAAGTCACGCTTAGGCCAGCATTTCTGCATTTCCACGAACAATTCAGCAGGTAATTGGTACTACTCAATCCAACAGACTTCACGAGACTGCGGGCCCCTGTAGTTCAACATATGGACAGATAATCTGCAATATGCCATAGCACGGTTATATTATTGTTAAAGTCACTTAATTTGAAGCTGTTTTGTACAGTAATTGAGTGCTTAGCCCTTCAACTCATGTCATAAAATTACAGTGAAAGCCTTTGCATCAACCGGGAAAAACGTTGAGAATATAAGCAGCTTACTGTTGAAAAGTATTTGATACAAAACCCCCACAAATCCAACTGATACCAAGGTATAAATTCTCTCAAGAAGAGTGAAGTTAGTTTCCTTTGGCGACAGTACAAAATCCAACATGCGTGATAAGGCTGAAGACAAGAGCTACAGCTACAGCTACTACTGACCAATCTTGCGTTCACATTCGTAGTGTTATCACTGTAAATGCATTAATGAAAAACAGCCCATCCCAACAATTCTCTCTTTTCACACAGAAATTTATGTAGAAATCAAGATTCAGACCATAAGATATCAATTGAGCAAATACGACAGAGCTAGGGCAGTTTTTCCTGGATCTGACAATCTTACGTTGGTAAAGAACTTACAGCACGTAATACACATTTTCTGCTTCAACAAATTGCAATTTTTTAAAAAATTACAATTTTTATCTATCCCAGCTACCATGATAGACATGGTAAATAAATCACATTAGACAGTAGTGCATGTGGTTGAGATATGCGGCAGTGTTTTGCTTTTATTTCAGGAATAACAATGCTAGAACATCCAGGAAAACAGCTCATACAAGAACAGTTCAGTGGTTTGGAGATACTGGAACTAACACATCACATTTAACAGTCAGCTTCGCTATACTTGGAAAGAATTCTGGTGTTTTGGACACATGTGGAACATGAGAAAAGTTACGTACATCTCATGTGCGAAACTTAAGTTACACCACAAGAACAATTATGAAATAAAAAAAAAGAATTGTACATTCAGCAGAAGAGACATCATCACCACCAAAATGAGCCAGGCAGGGAATTCAAATCAAAGTAAACATAAATTTAACTTAAAGATGCTTTCCATTATTTTTTTTAATTTTAATTCATTTTTTTGAGTACTTCCTAAAGAGAAGTATTTTCTGAAAATCTATACTAAAGTGAAGGTGATAATTCCAATATTAAATTAGTGTAATACTAAATTGTAAACCAAAGCAAAATAGTATTACTTCTGTTGACTTATTTTAGTAACTTGTAAACAAGTATTCTTCGTTTGTACAAATGGCAATGAGAAATTTCTTACATCAGTATTGTTTGAAAAATAATTGAAGTGCATTCTAAAAAATGATTTTTAGTTGGTTTTAATAGCTTCTATCATTGATTTCTCAAATTAGACATAATTTTATTCTGAGATGGAGATCATTCTCTTTCATAATCAAAAGCCTTCACATCCATTGTTTTAAGAATGATTTGGAAAAAACCCCAGACATGCAGCATCTTCTATTAAAGGCTAAGATTTGTGAATAGTGCTCTCTTTGTTATGGAAATACCACAGGTTTTTTCCTGTTTATTATTCTACAGTAATTATTTTTAAGTGCTCATTTTTTCAGCTGAGACTGTTTTGTTGTTGTTATAATCCAGAAACATAACACCATCTCTATTATGAACACTACACCTCTGAGGGAGAAAAAAAAAAATGACCTTTTTTTTTATAGAAAGAACAACCCTGAGGCACAAAGATTCTATTCTGTTGGTCACAACATTCAAAAGCATTAAGTAAACCAATAAGATACTGGTACATTGTTTCACAGTTTCTGAATTTTGAGCTAAATATATAGATTCATGAGGTATGCACAAGCAGACATTAAGACTTACATACACAAATGCTTGGAAACACAAGCCACAGAAAAGGAGGGTTGATCTCATGCAAGTAACTCCACGGAATTCCATAGATATTTCCATATCTTGCATCAGTAGAACAAAGCAGTTGGGCTATTGGATTGTCTCACTGCTGTCAAAGCCTTCTAAAACGTGGATCTAGAATCTGAATTCATGGAGGTATAATGAAGTCATACTGAATGACAAGAATTTATGTTGGCTTTTTTTTTCTTAAAAAAAAAAACCAAAACAAAACAGCTTCATGGAAATAAACGGCCACATAATCAGAATACACAACCTGCTACCTTCCCCCTTCTTTATATCAGTTGTATCCTACAAAAATCAAGAGCAAAGTTCATATTAAGCTTATCACACCACGATAGTTTGCTTTCAGGTGCTCTCCCTTCTCCTTACCCTTTCCCCGCCTTCAAAATGCATCTCCAAGCTACTAATACTCCAGTAAAGACCTTTAATCAACGTTAGTCACCTTAGATTAAACAGCATAACATCTTAATCTCCATGTACCGTATAGGGAGAGTTAATGCTGATCCTTCCAGTTTCTTGTCTTTTCTATTTCATTAGGGGATTCACATTAGATAATATCTAGTCATTATAACGTGGTTATATTTCTAGCCAAAAGGGACAAATTTAGAGTAGAAAAATGCCATCTTGAGCCTACTGGGGGTGGGACTAAACACACCACCCCCCCACCCCCCAAACCAACAGAATTTAGGTCCTAATCCTGCAAACATGTACTTACTCAAAAACAATTCAACAGTATTATTCGGAACATAAGAAAAAACTTGCGAAATAAAACCAAATAAAGCTTCATAAAAACAAACAAATCCTCCACTTTTTTGCATGGTTGGAGTTCCTCATCCAAAAAAGTGGATGTATAAATAACCACTTCTTAGGAACAACTTCCCTTTTCTTTTCATTTAGCCTTTTTTTCTTCACAGATCCCTGGATAATAAGTGTTAAGTCTCAGAACTCCAAAATAGAAAAGTTGATGTTATTTATTTTTTAAGTTAAGATCCCTCCCCCTCCAATACAGAAAGAAAATTTGAAATACATGATAAACAGACTTTCAGATTTTTGTTTTTATTTGTTAAAGCCAATTCTTGTCTTTTTTTCATAAAAATTGCTCAGCTTGTGGCCATGGTATTCTTGCCCAAATTTCAAGTTGCTCTAAGCAGGCATTAAATCCAGACTGTCACCCCATATGTCCAGTGTTAATACGGTCACCTTTGCCTCAGAACAGAAAACCTAAGATCTTAAAAAATTAAAGCCCTTAATCAGCGAAACATGATCACTTCTCCGACCTGGTAGGTGTTTATAAAACACTTTTGTTACTTCCCTATTTCTCCATTCCCATGTTTTTAGAGTCCTTCTATTGTTGTGGTACCTAATAAAGAGGGTCAGGTCAGACCATGCCAGCTCATTGTCTCACACATAATGGTTCCAGCCAACACCCTTACTTCAGATATTTCTCTTTCTGTCAAGCCTCCCATCCCTTCACTATTGCATCAGACTATCTTCCAGTAATTCATTCAGACTCTCCCTCTGCCAGTTTCTCCCTTGGTACTTTCTAGGGCAGTCATTTTGCTGTCCTCTGTGCTGTTTTAGACATCAGGAAAAATGCACTGAAAACACAGGAAGAGAGTCTTATTCCTCATTTCTGCGGCACAGTAGCCAAGAGGAACAATTTCAGATAAGACATCAGCTCAGCCCCAGCAGGATTCTGTAACACACTGGTTTTCCAACTTTTTCAAATTCTAACCCATTAAAACATTTGTCACTAGAGAAAAAATACTGTTAATTAAAACCTGACGATAGACCCGAGTATCAAATGTATCTTGTGAGTTTCTCAGAAGCAGCTTAAGTTTCTTCCCGTGGGTCTGCAGATCGCAAGCAGAAACCTATTTGAGGTAGAGGGATATTCAGTTGCTCTGTGTGTATAATACATGTGTGGTCTGGTTGGTGCCCTAGAGATCTGAGAGGAAAAAAAATGCATGCTCAGTGGAGACAAATCTTCAGAATACAGAACAAAATATATAACAAAAGTCATGTCTCCAACTCCAAGAGCATTCTGTTATATTTCAAACCCTAACTCAAATTTTGAAAACAGAAGAGGCTTTTACTGAAATGTGTTCCCCAAGTTCATTCTCATACACAGATTAATAGTTTTACCAGAAACTTTACAAAATAAAAAGCAAGTCTGGCATACTTTGAGTCCAGAAGAATGTAAGTTTGACAAGCTTTCAAGCAGCTGGAAAGAGTTTTACTAATGAACATCAGGTAATCCTAACTAAAATTTCAATACCAGCTCCACATCTGTGTCAAGCAATCATTAAAGGCAGGTTTTAATGTTTAAGTATAAGGAAAGTTTATTTACATAATTAAAATTGATACTTAATACTACCTTGTCCTTCCCTCAGTGGCAGTGATCGCTGTCAACCCTACAACATTGCGTATTACAACATAATAACCACCAAGGAGGTTAGTAAGAAGAGCCCATGCTCTGTTTTTTAACCCATTATAAATGTACAACATCCTACATGGAGCTGTAAACAATTTCATTTACAGAACAAAATAAAAAGGTGCCCCCACTGGTAAAAAGAAATCCTTCTAGTAAAGACAAAAAAGTACTCAAAATATAGTTATAAAATTTTGGCATAGGTCTACTTGCATGGTTCATGCCAAGAAACTGTATGGTGAGGATGCGTAAGATGGGTAGAAAGGAGAAGAATGGGGTAATACAGTTTGCTACAGGATTAAGCTAAATGTTCAGAATTCTCTATATACAGAAATACAGAAAGACGTTCTATAGAGCCATGTAGTAAAGAGCAATTCATAATAGCTGGCCACAGTGCACTGAATTCCTTTTTCCTTAGCAGTTGCTTGAGAGATACATTAGGTAATAGCACTGTCATGCTGCCAGACAGAATCATAGAATCATAGATAATACCGAAATTATGAAATTTACCAATACAGCAATTTTACTGTTAAGAAAACTGCTAATAAAGATCCTAATGAACAAGAAGACTTTTACCAGGAGCATACAAAGCATACATTGATGCCATAGACATTATCTCTGTGCTTTAAAATCCTTTAGTATTTCTAGATTCATTCCACTGGGAAAAAAATGTCAAGGTAAATCAAATACATACAGAAACACACTCACTCAAATGGCACTCATTGCTTTTTGTACAATTAAGTTTTAGTGAAAATATACATCTTAAAACAAATGAAGTACAAATGTACAAAAATCCTTGAACTAAGATAAAAAATATATAATACACTTTGCTACAGAGATATAAAACATTTAAAGTTTGCTCATCCTTTCTGATGAGAGCAAAATCATTTAAAGTCTGGAGGACTCCTGCTCATCATCACTGCAATCAGATTTAAAGCAGACCTGCAAGAGAAGACAAAGAGACAATTTAGCTGCAGAACTGACACTATTGTTGGTTTGTGTGTGTTATGGGGCACAGAAAGGCTGGGGTGGTGGCTCTTTTTCCAGCACATTTTACTCCATCCTAACTAAATGCTTTGAGAATATAAAAGAAAAACACAACCCAACCCCAAATCTCAAGTCATTAAAGTTTCATTTAACCTTAAGATCTTTCCTTCTTTTAACTTCACAGGACAATTAACTGCAGTCTTATTACTTCAAAATCAACTGAAGGCTCTCCAGCTGTATTAATTTTTTTAGGACTCTTTCTCAATACATAGAACCATATCTTGGGACAGTATGAACTCTGCTGATTCAGCTTGAAAAAACTACAGTAAGACACAAGCTTTAACTTCAGCTATGCGAGATTATTAGTACACTTAAGCATTCCTTCTATTCCATTACTGTAAGTGGGGGAAAAATGAATTTGAAAAGGTGAACTAAAAATGACAGTACTATTATACATTCCATTAGCATTGTACCATTTTAGAGAGGTGAATTACCAGCTGATGGTAAAAAATATCATCATGCAATTTTAATACATGGCCCTGTTGTGGCTACTTAATGATATGCTCGTAGCAATTTTAAAATTCCATTTCTGCTTAAAAGCAAAAGTAATATCTACAGAAGTGTTCTCTACTGGAATATACTCATGCTTCTCAAGATAATTCCACTCTAAGTGCAGGCATACTGAGCAAGCAGAATTTTGTACATCATCTTCAAGTGAAAACCTTTACAAGTAGCCTATTTCTCACAACCTATAAACAAGCACAATATGCCACATGTCTTTTAGGTGGTAAATACTCAATTTGTATACCTCAAAGTGTTTACTAAAGAGTAGAAGGTATGTCTGTAAGAAAAGGTTGTGCATTATCAGAAGCTATGTGAACATATATTATGTTGTTGTTTTGGTAAAGGCGTTAAATTTTAACAGTTGTTTCGTGAAACTTCTTCACAGTCATTTATTTAGGGGATATTTTTACATATTTCCTTAATATGCTAGGGATGATTCATTGGGAGCCCAGCTTTCTAAAGGAGCAAGTCCTAGGAGTTGCATTGCTCCACCACACTCACTTCTGAGTTCATTAGTCAATTTTATTGAAGTTTTTACAGAGGGGGCCTCAATTATCTCCCCAATAGTTTTTACAAAAACTGGGAAAATACATAAGGAGCAAGACCCAAATTAATATCTTTAGGAACAAAAGATCTATAGCACAGCTATTAACAGCACACACTACCTTTTCCCCAGGTAACAGCTAGCAGACACTTAGAGGAAGACAGAATGCTGAGGGAGGAAAAACTCCTGGAGTTACAGGGATTCCTACAGTTTCTGAAATGCAGTGCAGGGGCAAAGCCATAATAAACCAGATTTCATTACTTTCAGTGTTCAGCGAACAACTTGTTTTTCCTATGACAAAATAATATAAAAGTGGAATGGACGTTAAGGTCTTACTGGTAATTTTCTCATGAAAGAAAAGAAATACCCTTACCTCTCCACTAAAAAGTCTGTGAAAGAAGCCTCTCTTTGGTTTAGGAGACCTCTCTCTGTCTGGTGACACAGTACCATCAGTTTCATATGCATTGATATCTTCAAAGCATCCTGTTTCAATCATCTTTGAAACGTAGGAAATAGAAATGAAATATGCATACAAGCCTCTCAAACACATTCCACGTATGATCTATTTACTTCGGCTGGGCACTCCTAACCACTTACAAATTCATCAGCCAAACTACACCACTCGCAGAGCTCCACGAAGGCAGGCACAAAGTCTACGTTAACTCTCCTGTGCCTCGAGCGAACTAAAGAATAGCAACGAGAGCACTATCATGCAGGTAAGTACTCAGATGCTCCCTTGCTTTGGTAAGGCATTTCTTCTGCCCATGAGGCAATAAGCAGGAGTCTTTAGAACCAGGAATTGATTTTCCTTTCATCTATTCTCATTTCAGAGCAGTCTAGCCTAACAAATGTAGTATCTCTATACCCTGGACTGAACTTCATTAATAAACATGACATTGAGTAGAGAAATGATTATTCTATGCAGAATACTTGTACCTGCATAGTATTAGGGGGGATACTTTTTACAAAGGGGATGAATTGCACGCTTGGGGAAAAAGCAGCTGATGTCTGACCACAGTAATTTAAACATCATTCTGGTGTTTTGGGCAACTGTCTATCAAAACACAACATATACCATAATTGAAAATAAGGCAATGAGATAGAGAAGGCAATACTTCATGGAAAAAAAAAAAAAGATATAATGAAGACACGTCTCTGGAGAGAAGGAGGGGCTTTCGAAATCATCCGTGTTTGTGTATACAGAAAACAAAAGAATTAAAAATACAATTACCAGGTGCAGAAAGGAAAGCAGAAAGAGTAAATGCCAAAATGTGACAAACAGGCATGGTCAGACAGGGGAGAGTGGCTAATGCCCACATGTAGTTGGCATTTATCTGTGAGTGCCACTGATACACATCTATCATGACGGGCATGCAACCAAGTGAGTACACTTTGTAGAGGGAGAGAGGGCATAAGGAGAAATAAGAAGGAATGTGGTCTGCTTTTGTTGTAAATGATTACATTAGGTAAAGTATGGGAGGGGAGGAGGAATTCTTAAAAGACTGAGAGCAAAGATTTGAGGGGAAGCTCAGGAACATGAATTAAAAGAAAAAATAAGCACAAATGTAAAATGAAGTCTGCACAGTTATTCCTTGAAGAGAAGGAATTACCATCACCAGAATTCCACAACTACTTTCAACTTTATCCCTCTATGTGGTGTTAGAGCTATTAAGCTGCAGGGCATTTCTTAATGACTGGATCATATTATGAAGTTCAGAATTACAACACAGCATAGGAAATATTTATTTCTCCAACAGCCTAAGGTTGATTGCTTCTTAGTGAAGACTTTCTATGTCAAGTGACACCTTTCAGATCTCCTTCTTAATGAAATGCAAAAAAAGGCAAAAGGGAAACAAAAGGGAATGTACTTTTTTGTCTGACTTGTTCAGAAATTGCTCATCTTTTGCATTCAAGCTTCAAATAAAATTAAAAAATCATACTGGGAAAAAAACTACACTAGTAGAATTCAAGACTATACTAATCTCAGAAAGTTATGAACATCTTATAATAGGGGGAAGGCATTCATAACAAGAACTACAATTTTAAATAATTGTTACTGAGTACTCTTCCTGAAATACTAAAGATGAGAATTTCCTAAATACAGACTGAACTGCACACAGAGGTAGAAAAATTCTAGTATTCTATGCAGAATACTAGAATACCTATTCACTAGGCAGATGAAAAAGCTTTAAGAGAAAGTCTGACTCAACCAGTGTTGGACTGTTTGTTTTGAAACCTTAGAAAAGTTGAATCTGCAGTTCTGTATTGCTATGGCTCTTGGATACTCTATTGATATACAGGCATGATACACAAACAGCTTGCACTGCGCCTCTTTGCTTTTGAATACTTTGAATAGCATTCCATACCTTTCCTATGAACAGCAATATTGAAAAACATGTGATAGAAGAACAAGGAAAATGTGGTCATACTGATGCTAAATACTGTTCTGTAGGCTGTATCTATGATGACAAGATGCCAGATTCTATTTATGCAAATTTACCATAGATCTCAATTTTTAGCAAGTTGTTTATGTTTTGGGAAAAATCTTTTTTCTGAAGTCTCTCAGCAAAGAGGTCTAAAGCAGAAACTTCTTTACATCTCACAGAGAAAGTTAATACTACAATTATATCCCTTATTAAATCTTCTATACTGCTGTGCTAAAGAAAATAATCTTTTATGAAATATACAATACCTCGTTTTGCCAAGGGATTGAGACACAACCCGTAACAAATTTGGAATAGAAGTCATCATCTGTAGTATCCAGGTTCACTCCTTTTACTGTTGAGAACTGCTCTATGTCCAGGACATCTTTACAATATACGGCACGTGGCTGCAGTACAATACAAGATTGCTTCATTAAGGTTTTGGTTTTTGGTTTTGGACATTTGGGGTTTTTTGTGGGGTTGGTTTTTGGGGTGTTTGTTTGTTTGTTTATTTCCTAGATGAGCAAAGGAGGAGCAAAATGTCTTCACTTTTATATTTCACATTGCTGATCACCAAATTACACTATACTACAAAACAGAAATGCAAAAACTTAAAAGACTCTCGTCATAAGGCACCTGAGCAATTCCATCCATCCTGCAAGTAACAGAAAAGACATATCAAAACCAGAAAACAGCATGCAACTTCTCTGGATTTCTTAATGGTTGTCATAATTCACTCATCTTCTGTCACCCTCCTTTCAGCTCCAGAGTAATTTCTTCAAAGCTAATCTTCATTTGTTCAGCATCTGAGCTAGGGAAGTAGACTAGGGGCTAAGAAATCAGCCACAAAGCTCCCTAGAGCAATACCACTATTGTAAATTGTTTTGTGATCTCAGATGAAATGCCACAAACCAACTAGCCATCAATAGCTACAATGGCATTCTCCTGCCGATTTAACTAACTTTAAAGGTTTCTGTGGAGTTCACGGTTGCTGACATAAAATTATGACAGTTCTTGCCTTTTTAGATACTAATCAAATCTGTCTCACCTACTTACATCTGGCAAGAACGGAGGTTCTAACATGTTAGCTTCCAGCCTCTTGAAGTTAATATTCTTGAAAATAGGGTGTTGCTTTACAGTAGCAGCTCCATCTTCAGTGCAACCCAGTCGCTCCCCTGGATTTTTAGCAAGTAACTGCAAAGATATGGAAAAAAAGGCTGATCCAGTGATATAATCCCACAATTAAAAACAATAAAAATCTATACACAATGTCTTTCAATAAGTTTACTTTGTTACTTGGCCTTTTATTAGATGAAATTTATCATGGTATCAAAATGAACTGGAAATCCAAACTACAACATTCTAGGAGCAAAAAGACTTTCAGTAGACAAAAGAAGCCCTGAAAGCAGACCATTTGAAGATTATACCCAAAGTTATATTAAAATATTTTAACTGATACCATGTTAAATAGATTTTACAGTACAGACTTCGCAGTAGACTTTACTTTCAGGAAATATAGACTTCCTTTTTTTCCAATGGGCTTAAGTAATGCACATATTTTGTATAAACTAGTAAACTTTTGAAGCTTTGTGTATAGACGTGCTTCTTACTAAATTTAAGAACATGCAAGATAAAAAAAAAAAGAAGCTGTTGTCTTGTACACTCTTTAGGCAAGGAAACAAGTATACTACTATGCTATTTCTCCCCACACAGTATCAAAGTTGAACATGCTATTGTACTCCATCTGTAATTACATGTAGTCCAAGGAGTACCGGACCTTTTTCATTCACGTGATGAAAAATCAACTTATGCAGCTTTCCTTCATCTTGAAAAGTTATGAATTCTCAAAGTTTGATAACAATTCATGGACAATCACAAAATTCCATCTGAACCAAACAAAGATTTAAGAACTCCAGCTTTGAAAAATTTTCAGTTGAAGATGTTAAAATAAAGTCATTAATCTCTTAAAAAGGATTAGAAATTTAATTTTCAAACCTCTATGTCTCTTCACCCACCATCCTGCAGATGGATTTTGCCTCCTCTGAGAACTTGTCTGAATATGTTTCCTGGTCTTCCTTTACTCTCCGGTCAATCTCATCCCGTTTGACCCTTTCCTTATGCTTCCTGAATGGAGACTGTCCTTCAATCATTTCATAAATCAAGCACCCAAGACCCCACCAATCTGGGCTGAATGTATACTTTTCATTTTTGAGCACTTCTGGAGCTACAAAACAAAAACAAAGAACCCCCCATGACAATTCACTTTAAATTAACTAATTAAATATTGAAAAAACTCTCAGGCATTCTTTTGGGTCTGTGCAGAGACCTTTGCGCAACTCCTCTATACTTTGAAGAAACATTGATTTCTAGAGCAAGGATTCCGTTTATATCCAAGAGAAGCACTTAAGTTCTCTAACACTTAAGATCAGTATTGTTTACAAACTAAAAATGCAGTTTTTCCAAAGCATGGAAAGAAATGTGTTGTCATAGTAATTCATCTGCTTACCTGTGACCCTAAATCTCTTTGAACCTCAGAAAAAAATTAGGTGCTTTCTTAAAGTTCTACCTAAAGCTAGAATTTCAAAGAGTTAAGTTTTCAAGTTTATCAGTAGGCTTATAATTGACTATTAACACCTACCACTGCATAACCTTTCTTCCCATAAAATGTCTAGTAACAAATCAAGACCAAATACAGTTCTTTAGACAAGTCATTCATGTATTCACAGAAGCAAATTTTCCAGTAAAACATAACTAGCAAAGGATACTTTACGTACCCATGTAACCAACAGTCCCAACCCGTCCTCGGACCGTTTCTCCTTCTGGAATCTGCACAGCTAATCCAAGATCTGAAATTCTGATATGTCCTATTTATGTTAAAATAAATTATACATAGTCAGCAAATAATAAAATATCACCACCTTTAAAACAAAAAAAATTCTGTAGCATACCTCATCAAAAAAGCCACCAAACATCCAAACATTCATATACTCATAGCAGTAACGTTACTTAACTAGAAAGAAGTGATTTATCATTATTCAACCCTCCCTTAAATACGTAAAGGAAGAGAGGCACAGATCTAACTCATTTCCTGAAGGTCATGCAAAAAGATTTGCTGTTAAGTACTCTAATTCCTAGCTTTGGCATAGGCTGCTACTCTAAGACAAACAGAAATTATGACTGCTCATTTCAAGTTCTGTATCTACACATCAGACACTTGGATTTTTCCATTCTGTATTCCAGCCACAAACAGTTTTCTGTCTTCCTAACAAAACATCAGAATTATTTACTCCATTTATTCCACATATAAGAAAACTGTGGCCTGTACTGAGACATCAGGTTTTCCTCTAACAAAGCACCCTAATAATGCTAGGCACAAGTAACCGGAATTGCTATCCCCACTCCCACCCCAGAAGAAAAGTAGCCTAGCCATAACCTACTTAGAATTATTTATATTGTAACATGTTAGTTCAATGTTAGGATTTCCCCTTCTCATGAATCAGTCTAATGTAGATAACTTCAGCTTCTATTTCACTTTGTAAGCCAAACTTCTCAAGTTGACTATCTTTCCTATTACACATGGCATTTACACTAGTACCTTTTAATGTAGAAGTAGTCTGGTGGAGGACTATGATTTGTCATGAGCAACACTGCTCAGATGGGGAAACGGTTCAAGAAGGGCAATGGGAGTAAGTTCATCCCACCCTCCCTTATATTCCCATGGACAGATACAGTTCTTTGCTGGACAGATACAGTTCTTTGCTGGACAGACTCAACAGGAAATGATTCAAAGCAATTCAAGGCAATAATTGTATTGACATGATTCTAATTTAAAGATACATAACATACTTTATTAATAAAAATGTAAAAGGCTAGACAGAAGAAAGGACAATTACATTTTCAACTCAATTTTAAAACAGAAAATTGCCAATCGTGTAATAGAAAGATTCAGGGGGAAAAAACCAAAGCAAAACAAAAAACACACTTATTTTTAATACTGGATATAAGGACAGGGACACTGTCATTTATGGAGACATCACAGATTTGCAGAATAATTCAGGCCGGAATGGACTTCGGAAGGTCTCTAGTACAACCTTCTAAGCAAGCAGTCAGCCCGAAGTGTTCAAGGCTTTTTAAACTCTTATCTAGAAAGCCTCCAAGAGTGGACAATGCATCACCTCTCTGGGTAGCCTGTTCCAATGCCTGAGTGTCCTTTTCGCCTATATTCTCTGTCATTCAAAAAGCTCCACAGCATCAATGTTAGTTAAAAGCATATTAATTTCTTATTTACATGTGACAGATAATCAAGGGGTGGGGAAGGAGAATGGAGAATGTCAAGTGCCACTCTATATACTGGTTGGAAATAACTAAATGCTCTTGAGCAGCAAATGCTATTTTAAATACATTCAGATGCTTTTCTCTTCCCTGACATCTGATGAACCCCTTTTCAAGTGCAGGATCTGAGCTCCTGAAGCGATTTTCTAATTAGTCCCCTCTGCTCTCTGGAACAAGATCAGAATATCCCTGGCAGAGAGAAAGCATTCTAGTCAAGTCCTGCAAGGCCACATTTTTCCTCAAAGAAGCCTTCAGCTTTGCAAGACATTGCTGGAGAGAAAAATTAAAGAATGCATTTGATGTCTAGCAAAGCTTCAGCTATTGGCAAGTGACTTCTCCCAAGCATCACATTTTTAGAAATCTATCAGTCAGAACATGCTGACTTTAAAAAAAAAATTGTGCTAATGACTTCAAAAACAGTTTTTCCTTAACTAAAATACTCTGCAATTACAAGAACAAGCTGGTAATATTCATCCACTGCTTAGAAGGAGGTAGTTGCTGCACATGTTCTACAGTGAATTCAAAAGATTCTGATAAATTTCATACAAAGTCATTGAAGAAAATTAATTTGGTTTTTGAAAAAACAAAAAACTACAAACACTTCTTCATATTGTTTGCACTTCCTTGATTCCTTCCAGCCACATATGCATCAGTGACCATCAGACCTGTTTTAGTTGAAATTAAAACAAACAGGGATGCTTCTTTTCTCCTTTATTGCTTAATTAAAGTTTACTAAGTAAAATGCTGGCCTCACATGAAATAAATCATGTTTCCATAGTCAAAGACAAGACAAACAGAGAACAAATCCATATAAGAGTTTTAGCCATCTTAAATCAAGGGGTGGGGGTGAGAAGGAGGAGTGAAAGGGGAAAAGTAGGCATTTTAAGGTGGGAAATCGTCATCGTCGTCCCTCCGAACCCCAGTATTTCCCCCTACTTTCTAAAAAGTAAGGGCAGTTTTTTCTTTACTAATTAAAGTTCACATTTGTCAGTCAGGTTGCTTTTATTATAAAGAAATGCCGTTGATTTCTGGCACAGTATTAATGAGATTTATAATTCCCAATCTTAAAATTCATTTTAATATTTACTTACCACAGTCATCAAGGAGTATATTCTCAGGCTTCAAGTCTCTACAAATTAAACAGAATAGAAATATTCTATATTTGTATAGAATTATACAAATGCAAAATTATTAGCCATCATCAAGTGGAACTAAGGCAACATAAGACTTCTTGGTTCTGATTAAAACAATTTTCCCAGTTTCCACCTATATACAAAAATTTGTGAAGTTGACAACCTGTAATACAAATAGTTTAACCATAGAACTCTTGAGATCCATTTTTTCCCAACTCTCTAATCCATTTATATTAACAACAGCAATTAATATTTCACAGATGAGAAACTCCCTCTACACAACACTAAAATCCTCATATGAAGAGCCACCAACTTACACCCAAATTCGTGCTCATAAGTGAAAGACATTTCTCCTGAGAGTATCAGTCATACAACTCCATGACGATAAAACACATCAGTGCCTGCTGCAGTTTGGTGCTGACCCCTTGCTGTATTCCATCTCAAGGTGTCAGAATATCAAAGAGTAATATTCCCAAGACTAAGCATAGGCTTGATATCATCCATTCAAACCCTATTCCTTCAATTTGGATGTGCAGCTTCTAAAGCTTACTAGACACTTGTATCTAGTTAGGATTCATTGCAATCAACTTTCTAGGAGTCTCTACTACTTTTCTGTAAATAACAAAGTTCCACATGAAACATTTTTTAGCTATTAAATGCTAGCAAGACTCAGGAAATAGCAAAAAGGGCGATTAATTCAGTGTTGCAATTCTGCATTTTATAGGCATCCTCTTGTACATTTTTTACTTAAGAACAAAAGAAGAAACTCAATGGGATATTTGGATTCCTGCCCCGCGCCCAGGCAAATTTGAGGAGTCACTGAAGCTGAATCAGAACCTATTCAGAGGTTACTTCTAGGATTTATCCTCTAGCAGATTCTACTGAGAACATAGGTATTTATATATATATATATAATATATATATGCATAGAATATATGTATAAAACATGTCATATATATTATATATATAATTGTGATATGCATCAGAAAGTATGTGGACTGCAATACAGTCTTTTAGATTTATTTCGATATAAATATGGTAAGGCCAGAAATATACAAGCAAAAATCAGTACTTGGCTAAAGATTCAGTTGTTAATGGCACAGATTATTAAAAACAATATGTACATATATGGCTATATGTACAGTTATGATAATAACAGTTATTTATATACAAGCAGAAAAGACTGTATAATGTAAAAGAAGCAATTTCAGGAAGAACAACTCCAGAACTTACATTCAAAATGAGAGAAATTGCACACAGATTTGTTCACCAAGAAATCCGTATGCTTTTTTTTTCCCAAACATTGATAAATTGATGTTCTGAAGTATGTGTATTCAGGTTAAAGTTTCATTATTTCATGAGATTTACTGTATAAAGAAGTCAGCAAGACACTTTCCTCCTAATACTTTTAAGACTAGACAGTCATCATAATGTTAATCATTTGACATTAGATAGGAGATTACAATATCAGAGAAATCAGGAGAGATCAGAGTAAAAAACCAAAAAAAAACCCCACACCAGTACCAAAAAAGAAAAAGAAAATTCAGCTCAAACTTCAGGTAGAAACACATCTACTTCAAAGCACATAATATATGCTCAGGTTAACTCAAGCAAACAAGTCTAAAGAGTTCCGTCTCCAAGAAGGCTGATTAAAGCCTAACCTAAAGCTTAATACTTACTAGCAACATCTGCTGCTTAATAGAAGCTAATTCTGTTCTGACATGATTTTGGTCGGTCAATAGTCAATAGCAAAACTTGTTTCTAGCCAAAATTCCAGCTCTTTAATGCTACTAGTTTCTAGGCCTAGCCATTTGCAAAGAAGTCAGCTTTTGGAAGCATTCAGCTAGAAATTCTAGCTCCGAGATGCTAGCTTTGGGGTATTAGCCTTCTTGCACTTCCCTTCCTCCACCACGACAGATGCCAAAGTCACAGTTTGTGTTGGAATACACAGACGCTAGTCCTGCACTGGATAACAGGCTACTTGAGCTGAAAACCAAGCTCAGAACGAGAGCTAGCAATGCAATTCTAGCAACTGAGGCAGCAGTTTTCCCTTATGAAGCAGAGAAAGGCTGGAGAACTGCAAAGCTCACAAAACTAAGAGGTTCATTAAAAGGAGCTAGATAAAAATTATATATTTATTTTAAATCGGACTAAACAAGCACTGGTGTATTTTTGCTATAGCTTACACCAGCCTTCCTACAGAGAAAATTTCTGGATAAAAATCCTTCAGGGGATTTCACCGTAGAGATGTCCACTCTGAGCTTAGGCGTGAGGCAGGCAAGGAGTTATTTGGTTTATCCACTACAGCTTCAGCAGGTCTTTGAGCCGGATCTTTGACCTTCCAGGCACATTCAGTGGCACTATGGGCGCCTACATGAGTTTGTGAGGAAAATCTAGGTATCCAAGCAGCTTATCTGATAAAAACCACTACCATCCTTGAAGAGTCAGGTAACTCCTGCAGAAGTCCAGCAATTAAGTCCCTTTTGGAAAGCAGGCACTCGTTCCCCACTCCGTCTTATGCAAATCCTGACTTTGCTCTAAGTATCAGACTTTTTCATGTAGCAGATGGATGAATAGCTCCACTACTGCCTGATCCTGTCTGTTTGCTTATTTTTCTAATGTCAGCAACATATGGCAAGTTACAGATAGTTTCGCAAGCTCCCATTGAACAAGCTAACTGGCTCTATCGCTCTGGCAAGGCGGCGCGGGCCCTCCTTCCAGCTCTGCACCTGTTCGTTTAATCCAGTGGGAACCCCACTAACAAAATGGCACAACTGACTCCAGGGTCCTACACTAACGCCACTGCTTGAAATTCAGTAACAACTGGTATAAAGACACATGAAACACGCAATAAAAATTGGTGTTAACAGAGAGGAAAGGTAGGCCTAGTTTTTCCACTTTATGAGGCATTTTGCTACGGATGGTGACACATCCCAAATATAATAAATTTATAATAAATTTTAACATGACTGACATTCAAACTGCCATTCTAGAACTGAACAAAATGACAAGATGAACCGATTTTACTGCTATCTGCTGACACCTGTCTGCACCGAGGATTTCTGTTTTCTTAAGTTCTGAATTTCCCTTCTTCCATTGCCTCTACAGTACACTTCACTGTGAATATACAGATGGATACCCATAAAAACATGTTCTCAGGAAAATATTTTCTAACAGTATGTTACAAAAGTAAAGTCCGCTTTAACAGTTTAAGCTATTTGCCTAAAAAGAGAGTTTAAAACTCCTCCTTTAAAGCTGGAAAACAAATGCAGTAATAGATCTTGAGCTATGGCAACACGAGAAGGAACTAGCTCCAATTTCAGAAATTCAGTGATCCCACCAGTATTAAATGCTTTCAAAATGACAGCAAAATAAGAAAAACATTCCATCTGTATTTTCTTGCCCTGGAGAATGAAAAATATTAGTTACCATAATTCGGAAAAATAAATCATTGAATCAATGAAAATGTGCTTCATTATGTTCCCCCCCAACAACAACATTAAGACTAGAGGTTGCCAGCATAACTTCTTTGGTGAGAATAAAATAATTACGGCAAATTTTCCCAAGCTTTCTGCTTCACTAAATTACTGTACTGCTGCTTAAATGCATTTCCATTAAGATGCCTGATAGAGAATTCAGATCCTGTAACATAGCACTGTAATTGGTGACATTCTGAAGACTTCCGTGGCCACCTGTTTTGGCTTCTTCACTTTAAAACTATAAAATTTACAGCTATGCTCCTACATGCATGATACAAAAAGAAATACATATGGAAAAAACAAATCAAGACCATCAGGAAAAAAACTACCACTAGCAAAAGAGAAGAAACAAGACTCTGTTTTACAAAAAGTTGGTCATTAGATATTAAAAAGCACAGGGCTGAAAGTGATTCTACAGAGAACGTAAAATAAAATTATCCAAACATTTTCTACTTTTAGTACTCAAGTGTAGTGGAGCTGACATGGTATAATTCGAGTCTCTCTTTGTCTGTTTACATACTGGGCAGGAACTCCCTTAGTATGCTCTATACTGTAATGTTTAAATAACGCCTTCAGGTATTATGATTAAATTTAAGCTCTTCTTTTTCCTCCGAGCATACAAATTATTCAGTTACTAACACATGTACAGGTAACTGTCTCTTGGTCCTTCATTTTGTTATGAACAGAGGACTAAAAATAATTCCCATTCTTTTAATTAAGAGGCAATTTTACTCAGAGTTGGTTGTGAAATGACTTTTTTCCTTGCTGATAAATTTAAGGCCATGCAAATTCTTAATAATTGGAAATTGCTTATGTAATAGCACAAAATAGGGCAGAGATCTAGACACCAAGACCACTCCAAAAGAAACCACAACCACTCCAAGATCTGGAATTACAGACAGAGAACACTGGGATTTGACATACGTTTGAAGGTTGTCTTGTAGGCAAATAGCTAACAAGTTGGGCTTAAACACAAGGGCTGTGGGTTTTTTTGGTTGTTTTTGTTTTGTTTGGGGTTTTTCTGTTGTTGTTTTGTATTTTAAACAATCAGTTTTGTTTTCACTTGGGCAATGTGAAATGACCTACTTGTAGCTGATCCACATGAGGAGAATGATGAGCAAAACCATTCACCCTTGCTTCCCTCCTACATGCATGCCAAAACCCACTGTGTAACATTGCAAGATTGGCCAAATTCTTTAGGGAACCACATACAACCACCAGCATAAGCCTGATTGACTCTGTGGTTCTGCTGCTTTCTGCTGTGTGTATGTTAGTCTTCTATATTGGGGAGGGAAAAGACTAAGACTCATTATCTTAAAGTTATGCAGGATTATACTTTAAATTTTGTTGGAAAACAAGTGGTACTTGGTGTTACACACCAGAAAGATAAAGAAAGCGTTCTTGGTCCACCACTAAGTCTGTTTCGCTTGTTCTGTAATATTAACGCATGCCAGGGGTTAAATGATGCATGCACAGAGACAGAAAAGAGAAGTAAGATCATACAATCTCAATTTCAATGCATGAGGCTTCTGGCAGTTTCATTAATTCAAAAGCAATAAAGCGTTTATTGGAGGAACCTGAAATAAAACCAGAAGAAAGAGGGCAATATGGATTATAACTGACTTTTTACCCTCTTGGGCGTAACAAGCAATGCAGCAAAAGACTTCTATAGCCTTCTGTGAACTTCTACTTTAGGTAGGAAAACAATCCCATGTTCCTAAAACTTATTTATTTGAATTACTAATGAATTTGCTTTGTAAATCACAATTTACTATCATTTTACAAATAAACCTTGAATCAACTTTATAATGATTTAGACTATAGCAAGTATCTAGACCTAAATTAACAGTAAGAAGACAAATAAGATCAGTAATTCTGAAGCACATATCATGAAAAGGACAACTAAACAATTTTTTTTGCTTCTTTTACTATGAAGTTGAAGTATAAACTTGTTTTAGTAGAAAAGAATTAATACATTCAATGCTGAACAGACATGGGAAATTCAAGGTATGAGTGACTGTAGATGACACTTACCTGTAAACAATTCTCTCCTTCTGCAAATCCTCCAGACCACAGCACAGTTCTGCAGCATAGAAAATAGCCCTTTCTTCATCAAAGCCAGGATTTCCCATGTTATATATGTGAAACTTCAAATCCCCTCCATTCATTATGGTTAATACTAAACACAGGGCATCTTTCGTCTCATATGTATAGGATAAACTAACCTAAAAATGGGGCAGGGGGAGAAGACGACCATTATTCATTCATAAACCCCAATACAATTCACAGCTCTTTTTTTCCAACACAGGCAACATACAAATCCTTTTTTAAAACAACAGAGAACAAAACAGCCAAGTAGAGAATTGCTCCTGTCCAGCACTTGAAGACACAAAGGAATTCAGACTAATTAGCATGTATACACAAACCCTACATCACCATACAAAAGTTTAGTGACATATACTACAGAGCTCCATCCAGACAATAGATTTATTGATGATGCCCCTCAGCTGCACATTATCTATGTTAGTCTTTGTAAAGATAATGTGCACATATACCTTATTTATTAATACCTCAGGAATTATGCATTGTCAAACCATCTTCCTGAACTTCTACAAGACTCAAAGTTGCCCTACTTTAGAGAAACTAAAAAAGTTATTTAGGATCAAATGTGTAGTTTCTATTTCTCCCCCCACCTCCCCAAATAACTGCATATTACCCTGGCTTAGCACTCACCAACAGTAAAGACTTAGTATAGCTCTTTATAGCCTTTTTTCTCACTGTATTTGGAATGCGGTGCTGATAGAGAACGAAGAACACCATACTGTTTTTTTCTTCAGGTTTTAGGTAAACGTTTTTAAAGTGCATTTAATGTTTTAAAGTAGACTTGTGAATTTAAAGAAAAACAATTTTAAAACAATGTAATGTATTGCAAAATTTAACATATGTTGTTTAAGATACAAACTCAGTTTCAATAGAAAAAGCTATGCTGTGCTGGTGATCATCTGGGCAGGATCTTCAAAATTACCTACAGAGATTAACTAACTTGTACTGAAAGCAACGGGATTTAAACATACTTACCTAATGTAAGCTAAGTATAAGCTAGCTAAAAATCAGTAGGATTTTTTTTGACTCAATAAATGTATTTTTAAATGCAGTACAAGTACCTAAAGGCCATAACTCAGTAATAAGTCCAAACTCTTCCTTCAGAAGCATAAATCCAATACTAAATAATGAAATGAAATAAATATACAAATCAGCTACTCAGGGCAAGGGTTCCTATTTGGTTGTTTTAAACTGACCTGTCCAGCTATTAATGACTTCACTTGTGACACAGACACGACAAATTATCTACCCACTTCCAACCTAGTATTACTGCAGATCCTAGATCTAGATCTTCTCTATTGCATCAAAAAAACATTGGATGGCAAGAGGAAAATAACTTATGCTCAATCCTATAAAGTGATTTCAAATTCAACTTTGATCAATTATTGATTTATAATATTTACATATCTTGGAAAAATATTACTCAAAATAGAAGTTTCACTCTTATCTCACGTATCTCTACAACTAGTAATTTCTGGATCAATTCAGGTAAATTCTGGATTCAGTTTCAATCAATTCAAGCCCAAGAGCCTTGTGAGAAAATAACATTAGCATATTTATACAAAAACATTATTTATAATAATTTAAAATGCACTAATGTATCTGAGTAGCAGGTTCTTAATTTTTCTTTTAGCTGGCAGTATTCTACAGGGTTTTTTTAATACATAAAGCTTATCAGAAAATACATACATACATATTTTATACACACACACATATATATTGTTTATAAATAACTTCCACTACCCTCTAACACAGGTACTTTAAAATCCTCTCTGAGCAGCGATACAAAATTTATCAGTAAATGGATTTAAGAACAAAGCAAAATGCATTTAAAATTAACATTTAAATGACAACAATTCAATAAAAAGATAAACATTACCTGGGGGAAAATTTACCTGGTATATCTTTGATCATTCTAAGTTATTTCACTGCTTAGTAATTAGAGCTACTAACAGACCATAATTTACATGACAATATCAGGTTAAAGTATTAGACTTTCATTCTGTGGAATTTCTATTAAAAAGTTATGTTAATTGTTTCACATCCAAGATACCTCTTTAAGCCTTAATAGACAGCAAAGCAATATAACTAACCTGAATCGATATACTAGTCAAGTTTCATGTTTATCTTAAAATGTATATAACAAATGCTATGAAAATACCTAAGGATATAAAAACTCTACTATTAAAAGTCACAGAAATGCAGGATATGCAACTTCTAATGGCAACTAAATGGCAGAATCATGAAGTCACCTCTTTGTAAGTGCATTTATGAATGACCTCCAAAAATTAAATGAGAAATCAGCATTAATTATAAGAAAATAGGTGTATGGGAGGGAAGAAGGGGGTAAGAGAAGAAAACAGAGAGCAATGCATTGGAAGAAGCAGCAGAGAAGAGAATCAGAGAAGGAAAAAATAGGATGGAATAAAGTATATGGAATATCTTCTTTATTAAACATAAGCAAACACACTCAGTCATAGGCTGCAGCGGAAATAGAATTTAAGTAATTATTCAAGTCTGAGTATTACAGAATAATCTATTCACTTTTAAACAGAGGACAAAGATTCAATAGCATCAGCATGCTGAAACACAACCTAATGTTTTGGGTTTAAGTGAGAAATAAAGCAGGCAGACTAAAACCAATTCAATATTGCATGTAAAAAGCCCTCTGCACAGAACTACTCACAATCACACACAAAACATACTTATTATTACATCAATCATTTATCTCAGCAGTCACGCGTTCTCTAAATCAATTAAAACATGTCTTGTGCCCACAAGCTCCTGGAAGAGACTGAAACGAAGCAAGCAAAGCAAGAGAAACTTCTGAGAATAAGATCAGAAGTAGATACTTACTACAAACCTACTATTCACTTTTTCTAGAATTCTTTTTTCATTTAGAGCCATTGATTCTCCTTTCCTCTTCTTTATTCTCTTTTTTTCTAGCTTTTTACAAGCATACATTTTTCCTGTTGCCCGTACTTGACAGGCACACACCTAAAAAAGAAGGAAGGTGTGTCAGAGATGCTAGGGGTTTCTTTTAGAATTTTTTTTAAAGAAGATAAAATTCTATTTTCTTTTTTCACACCCTTGAATGGTCTCAGAAAATGAAACTCTGAAAGCATCAATACAGAGCTTTCACCCATGAAACAACTTCGAAGGGTCACAAAAGCTGCAACAGAAGTAGAAAAAGCGATTATAGAGGAGCAAACTCATTTTTGTTGGGTTGAATAGTTCAGTAGAACTGTGGATCTTGTGTTGGTGAAACACCTGACTGTGCTAACACTGTATGTCAAGGCAAGCAGGTCAGAGGACAAACATCCATGCCATAATCAAGCAGGAAAAAGATAATGATAATTTAGTAACCCTCCTTCCCCTTCAATATAGGGCTCTGGTTAAAGCACACAGGAGGAAAAAAACCCCAATGAATTATCAACAGAATGAATAAAATCTATAGATTTTCCTATCAGGTTCATGAATATTCTACATAATTTTTAAGTAGAAACTACATTCCCATTGCCAAATGAAATTTCTAAACAGAAGCAACTGTTGTTAGTCAGTGGACATTTTCTCCAACTTTGTGCATGACCTACAATACTGAAACACAAAAGAAAACAGTTTGGGTTGATGACAGTTTGCCCCGTGACGTGTTAAATGTAGATTGTTAGAGTCAAGAGTTAAAAACCTGCTCCTCCTCTGTATTAACTTTTTTATTTCCCTTCAGGATTGCCTCATAGAAAGATACTTCTGTACTCACCTCTCCAAATCCACCTTTGCCTAGTACTCGGTAATGCCTAAATGTGTGTTTGGTTACTGGTTGCCTGATTAACAGAAAGAAACAATTACTGCAACAGGAATTACAAGAGTTAGTAATCCCTTCCCCACCCCGAGGTCTGTCTTCATTTACTCCTTACTGTTCTATGACATCTTACTGAACAAGAGTTGCCTTGACCTCATGAAGACAGTATTCTAATAATCTGAATTTCAAATGAAAGTGGTGCTCTGATTAGAAACATTGGCTCCCTCATGTGGTCATCAGACATTCACAATAGCAGGAAGAAAAGCTGATCAATTAGGCCCTGTGGTGTTTATGGTTAGAGCCTTATCTGTTCTCATCAATGGTCAATTTATCACCTCCAGTTGTTTCCCTTAGCCGCAGTACACTGACATGTAGGCTGTGCTTCAACGAGATCATGCTTGCAATACAGCATTTAAAAGGAAAACCATTTCTGATTTTGCTTTGCTGTTTGGCTTTTTCAAAAAAGAAAGAGCTGTGGTATGCAATAGGAGTTCAAGAGCCAAATTGTTAAGGTATTGATGTAGCGGAAGAGGAAGAGATAACTGGGGGTAGTAAAGGTGTCAGCCATTCTATGCTAAAGCACTCCTAAACATGTATCAGAGCAGGGCTATTTCATGGTGGTGAGCTGGGGTTTTTTTGTTTTGATTTAAAAGCATTCATTATTAATGGAGCTTTGTTCTCAGGACAGCAAATGGAGGTTGTTCTGGTAGAGAATTTGGTTTAATTGTTTGAGTAACTTCCCTAGTTCTCTTCCTGGCTTTTGCTACTAATTGAGTCAAACAAAGACACTGGATAATTGAAATTTACCAATGCTCAAGCACCTTAATGTTTGAATATGTCATCGTGACACCCAGCAGTGCTGAATTAGAATCGATTTGTACCCATTTCAGCCTTCTGAAAGAGTTTGTACACTCATTTGGTATTAATTTAAAAGCCCAATCTAGATTCTGATACATACAAATCTTGCTGTCTTGTAATTACTAGATCTGTGTCTGTATCACCCTGAAAAACTGATTACTTACCCAGTCACCCAGTGGGTTATAAAACTAGATTAATCTGCTTATTAACCACTAATTAGATCAAGTTTGAAACTAAAGGATGATAGCATTGCCAAGAACGATTGGTTTCCCACTGCACACTTGACAGCCAGATATCCCTATGTTAATAAATTTACATTTACGTAATACAAATTTACCACTTAAAGACTCCTGAACAGATACTTCCGTTGGAGTATTGACACTCTCACTGTCCCATCACCATCATCCTTTACATCTTGTCTTTCAGACCACAATTTCTTAGATGGGCAGTGTCATTTAGCATTTCTAGCCTAACAAGCAGAACTGGCCACAAAGCAAAGCAAAATTATAATGCAATCATTATAAATAAACTTACTTTTCCAGCCATTTCCACTGTAAAAAACGGGAAAAATACACACTTTCTTGGTAAGCTTCAAAAGGTCTTCTGCTTAGGTATTCATGGACAATTCTAGCAACAGGAAAATAAAAATCAATCTTATACTGAAAAAACTGATGAAGCAGGAGGTACTATCAATCTATTAAAACATACTTAAACTTCATATCAACAAAGCTGTAGGCAGAAACACATTGCCACTGTGCTCTCCAATGGTTTTAACCTAGGTGTCTCACAAAGTGGGTGCCTGTCACAGAAAACTGTTCCTGTCAAAACACTAGTGAATGCCAAACTACTGTTACTTATAGTAACTAGAAAGTTTGACCTCTGCATTCTCATTAAGTGTGTTCACGCCCACCTAAACATCAGCCTCTGAGTAGCTATGCAATGCATGTATGACCCTACAAATATGACCTCTGAAAGGTATTTACAGGAAAGTATCTACAAGTTTTCATACATTCTTTGGAGACTGGTGAGTAAAAGTTTATTCTAGGATTTGAAATTGAAATACTAAATGCCATATCCAAAACCGTACACCAGGTACCTTAGCATTCTCCTTAAATTAAATACACCAAGGGGGGGAGGGAAGGAAAACAAGTCATTCAAACTGTATTCAGATATTTATTGGACAGAGGAAAGGGGATGACCTACATGACAGATCCTCCATTTGAGACATGTTTTACTAGGTGTTCTCACACATCCCTTTCAATCTTATAATCTCAGGTTGTTATAAAGTATGCTGATTTTTGTTGCCAAGGAGATGACCCAAGCAGTGACAAAACGTGTTGTAATCCTTCAGACATGATCAAGCATGCCTTGAAGAACCAGTAATATTAGAAACACAAGGGCTTTAGAAAGACATGCAACACTGGTAAACATGTACCATCCCTCCAAGAAAAGCCTTCCCTGCTGCTGCTACGTGAAATACCACTTCACAACTTCCGAACAAAACCAAGTTGTATTCGTTTGTGTTAACTATCACAATTGATCCTCTAATCAGCCATCTTAATGGTATCTAACTGTTGACCTCAGTTCAACCCATTTTCAAGAACCATGAACTGTGTAACATTGTTCAGAAACCTTTCAAGCTCCAGTTTATAACTTCATATTTTTCTAAGTATATTCATCACGGAAGAGAAGTCACTCAAAAGGTAAGGATATAATAAAGAGAAATACGATTCTATCTTAAAGAATACTTGGTAGCAGATAATAGTGTGATTTTATGCAAAAACAGCATTAAAGAAAAAGGTCTGCAAAAGTCAAACATCTACATCCCATCTGAAGGAAACCTAGTCCTTTAATAAATCTGTTCCAAATTTCTTACCTACACTCATTTCAGAGACCAGATGCTCCTGGGTGTAATAACTTCACCTTTTTCCTTTCTCTCAGAAACACAAGAATTTCTCCTGTGATACTCAAACTTAGCACTATGCATTTTTAACTTACCTAGTACAGTCCATAAAAAGATCCTTAGAAGGATTGTTTTCCAGTCTTGCTTTACATTCATTTACTGTTTCCTGAGGTATTTCTGGCAAGTGTGCTGCAGACTTTACATAATTTAAAAAAAAAAAAAGGCAACGATTAAAGCAATTTTGTAAATCAATAGAATGAGTAAAAGTTCTGTATTTAAAGTGAAATGTAATCTGCTAATGCAGGAAAAGGAAAGGAATGGTTTGGCGAAAGAGAAAAACCAAGAAAGTCATATTCAGGCAAAATTTTTATTTGTTCCTTATTACAGAAAAATGCCTTGAAAGCTATTACAGTTATTTACTATTTCACTACCCGGGGAAAAAAAAACTTGGCAGTAAGTCAAATTTCTTTTTCTTTCCTTAAGTCTACCACCACAAAAGCAAGTTATCTATTTGGTTTGGCAAGACAGAATGAAAGCTAAACAAACGTACACACAATTTGGGAAACTATTTCAAACCAGCCCAAAGAAATCTGATTTTTTTGCAAAAACTGCATGTGATTTATGGTAGTCCCAAAGAAATTATCAGAAGAGATGTGGCAAACTTGGAGTCTGTCTGCTTTTAGGGCATCTCCAAGACCTTCATTTAGAGTAAAGCTTTCTCAAGATGACCAAAGTAAGAGAAGGAAAAGGAGCATCTATTCATAGGAAGCAAACATCTAATTATATAACCACAGAAAAGCTTCTATCGGCTACCAAAGAACAGACTCTTAAAGATTAATCAGTGAGATCTAATATATGCAAAAGATCAGCTGTTAATGATCTCCATGCAAAACAAGGAGAAACACAATGCTCAAGAACAAAACAAAACAGCACAGCATTTCACCTGCAGCAATTCTGAAAATTTACAGCAAACCAACCAGGGCCACACAAGAGTCTGAAAGAAGCCTGAGGATTTCAAGAATTCCTCATTCTCATGTCTTCAGACTACAAAACTCTGAGTTAATTTGTTCACAAGTTTTCTTTGGATGCTAAATGAGTTTGTTTAAAAATATACCTTTACTTGAGACCAGTATTTTAATTCGAAAACAGAGGAGAATAAATCATAACTGTAGTAGTCTTAAGAGCAGAGATCAGACAAGGTTTCTGCTCAAGTTGATACGTTTCACAATTTTAGAAGGCAGTATACCTTTCAGAAGGACAAAAATGGGACTAATGAAGTTTGAAAGTCAATTTACTAAAAAAAAACCAATGCAACCACTTAGGTCTCTATTTATCCGACATTTACAAAACACTTCAGACAGTATTTTGCAATATAATATACTTACCCCATTAGTGAAGTATGTCTCTAAAACTTTCAGGCCACAGTCTATACGCTTTTCATCTGAAGATACCTCATATTCTGCCTAGGGGAATGGAATTGAAAATTAAATTATGTTCAGAGCTATTTGGCACTACAGTGTTTTACATGATGCTAGGTAAATTTTATCATGAGTAACACAATGCTCCTAATATAAAAGGAACTGAAGGCTCTCATTGTTTAAAATCTATTTAAAGATTTTTAGGCTACATAGTGAAACATATGAAGATCAGTCTTAAGAAAAAAAGCGCATGGAATTTAAATTTTGGAAAACATACGAAAACTAACAATTAGTCTAAATGCAATTACAGAAACAGCATCCTAGAGGTTAAATTAGATCAATTACAATGAAATAGTATTTATGTATCATAGGGCAGAGTGATCCAGATGGGAGATAATTAAATAAGAGTACAATAATCAGCTTTTTCTTCACTGTATTTTTTTTCCCTTCATGTATTTTTCTTTACTACAGTCCTGGGTAAAACCAGGATAAAACTACTACTTTCTGCAAGGTCATGTTAACTGGAAATAAGTGAGATCTAAACCAAACCCTACTTCAGTTTTTGAGAAAATAAAACTGAGAAGATACAAAATTTTGTGAAGTTTGTGACTTAGTAATATACGGTACAGTGATGTAGAAAAAGACCATTGTGCAATACAGTGCGTTTTGCAGATAAACAACTGGTAGCTTAATAGAGTTCCAGAGGTAGTTACTTATGGAACAAAAAAAACCCAAACCATCAGATATGGGTATTGAAAAACTCCAAGGACTAATTACTACTAATAATTTTAAAGAATAACCTAGAAGCAGACATCAGAAGTTACAACATTTAAAGATAACACAGAATCTGGGGAAAGATGAATTAGAAAAGAGCAATCTCAAACAGCAACCTGTATTAGCTTCGTAAGCTGGGCCAACTCAGTCAAAGCTTATTTCGTATCTCAGAATGTAAATGCATGCACCTAGGAACAAGAATGTATGGCAGACCTCCAGAATGGAGGACTGTAGCATACAGAACAACAGTTTGGCATATTGGGGCAATGACCATTAAGAACCTCATAGGAAGTTCCAAGTGATTATCTAATCAGAAGTTATGTACCTTTATAAAGAAAACTAGAACACTGAAAAATGACAGTTCAAGAACCAACCACACACACACACACAAAATACTGGAAATAACAGAATCCCTGAACTCCAGTTCTGCAATCAATTGCAACTAACCCACACTGACTCACTACTAAGTCATCAACATCTTCTTCTGCTGAGACATTATGGTATCAACCACTTCAGCACAGTACTCAAATCCATAAACAACTGCAAGCTATTGTTTTTGGTACTTTAATTCACAACGATCAGTCTAATGGTAAGGAATTTTTCTGCAACTACCAAACAACCTGAGCAGGTCAGAACAGTTAATCAACCACAGCAGTGCATTTACCACCTTTAATATTTTCAATTATGCCATAGTAGTCACTAAGTTAATACAAACGGTTAGGCATACTGTTTTAAGCAGATACTGTAATTTAAAAGGAAGTTTAAGAGACAGCCTTGTCAACTAATTTCTGTTACTCACAGAGCTTAAGAGGGAAGTTTGAGCTGTCACCCATTCTTTTTCATACTTGAGTAACCTTGTCCCCAGCTAGTGAAATGAGTCACTAGATGATTGGATAACTGTAATTTCTCACTTTAATTTCTGTCACTTTTATTCAATTATTTCACAACTCTTCTTTCTGTAAAGCCAAGCTGACTCCAGACTTTAAGGTCACACCTTCTCAAGAGTTAAAGCTTAAGCAGTCTTAGTACTCAGTACAGGTAGACAACATAGCATTGTAATACCTTGATTTTGCCATTTTGGCCTCCTGAAAGAATCATGCTGCTGAAATCACATTGCTCCATGTAACGGAGTCAGAAAACTCTTTTAATTAAGATGCCAGGCTCTTAAGACTATGGCATTTTATGCCAGAAAGTTTATTTTCTGAAAGATTAAGTCCAAAATTTATTTAAAATAAAAAAAAATTAAAAATTGGCAAAACCCCAAGTAAAAACCCCACAACCTTAGCCTTACAAACAAAACCGACAAAAAAACCCTTCAAACTTGCCCTTGCCCCCCCCCCAAAAAAAAGCTTAAACAAGCTTGTTGAAGTCCAGCCCAGAAAAGGGACTCAGGCTAACTTACAGAACCATCTGTAAGAGATAGTAGGTATTTTATCTCACTTCCTTGATCAAGACAGCATGCTAGCTTTCAGATCATGAGAGTCACCAATCAGAGATTATCTTAGCTCTTAAGGGACTTCTGTTTCAGTGATTCCCAAGCATACTTCTTCACCATGATTTTTCAAATGGAAGTTAAAAAAAAATAAATTAAAGAAAAGGTAAATTGTGAAATCATCCTTACATCAGATTATCTCAGCTATGAGTCTTTGTTAATTCACAGAAGTGTTGCAATCCACATAACCTTATAGGCTGCATATTTCAAAATAATTCAAAATTTTCAGTTAGTGTAAAACAGTTACTTCTTACAGACAATTTCATCTGAAAAATTGCATCTGTAGAGCAAAGACACAGCTGCCTTACAGTCATGCCTAAGATTTTTTTCTTCTTTGTGCTGTCTAAGATTCTGCTACTCCATATCTAAGTTTTTAAGGATTAAAAATGTGTACAGAAGTTGTAGTCATTAAGGGTACATCCACAGTTGTAAGTGGTCTCCTCGTTGTGCGATGCTCATTAAAGGCTCGGGTTTACATTCACTTCAGGATATTTAGCTCTGCTGTTCTGGATTTCCATTCAATCCATTCTATGTCTCCAACTGTCAAATTGGTCTCTGGAATTCGGTGCTAGAACAGCTCCTAAGAGTCACAAAAGTATGGTGAAACGTGCCTGGGGAGTAAGCCAAACTGTGCAAAGATTCATTGACTAATATAAGGCAATTCTACTTATTTGACACTAAAGTTCCTTTTTAGCTGATCTAGTGCCTCAGGTTATACTCCCATAGGGGGAAGGAAGATACAGCAAAGTGAGGGGCACAGATCCCCTTCCTTACACCCTGCACCTCTCAGAGCCGTCCTGCATTCCGAGACTGTATTTTGGGATGCATGTAAGCAGCAGCATAATTTGACCATCATCTTTGGTCATTTGTTCCCTGAATATAAGAACAAAAACAGTGGGATGAGGAAAACTGTTCTTTTGGCAGCAATCTCAATTTAAGACTATATCTTACTGTGCTTGGATTAACTAAGAGGGACAAAGAATAAAAAGCTCTGAGCTATTATTCTCTCCTCTTAAGGACTGTCGTGTGCCTGCCTACTCTTCTCATTACCTTCCCCCTCCCCATGAGGGTTTTGGCTGAGGATATTTTACAAAACATGGCTGTGGGCACACTTCCTTCCTCCCTCCCCTCATTCTTTAGTGTTAGATACCAGAATGCAAATGCATCACGATAAAACACTTCCTTTTCCCTTGGTCTCCAAAATCTGGTTTCTCTCTTTCCATAGATGGTTCCCTAAATTTCCATCTCCATTTTATTTTTTTTAATTAGCACATTCTGTCTAGCCTAGGGCTTCCATGCAAGTTGCAACATTTTCAAGTCTATGTTTACAACATTTCCACGCCTGACTATCATAAGTAATAGTCATTGTACACACGGTTTTTTAGGCTCAAGAAGTCAAGCAGCATGTCTTTCTAAAATTATTTCTCTCACTCCCATCATGCCCATTTTTGTAGCTCTGACCATACCAAGATGGCCGAGATTTTATAGTAAATATTAAATATCTTTCTTCAAGTAACAGAGCCAGAGTTTTTTGAAAAGTTACAGCTTCGAAGTTGGCAAAGAGTAAATTAGCACACTGATGTGTTTAGAGAAAATATTTTATAGAATTGTTGTGTGTTAACCCTGGTAGGCAGCTGAGCCCCCCACAGCCGCTCACTCACCCTCCCCCCCGCGCACTGATAATCAGGAGGGTAGAAGTGAGAAAACTTGTGGGTTGAGATAAAAGACAGTTTCATGCATGAAGCAAAGCTGCACACACAAGCAAAGCAAAATAAGGAATTCATTTGCTTCTTCCCATTGGCAGGCAGAAATTTAGCTATTTCCAGGAAAGCAGGGCTTCATTATGTGTGATGAAGGCTACTTGGCAAGACAAACACCATAACTCTAACTTCCCCCTTTCCTCTTTCTTTCCCCTAGCTTTTATTGCTGAACATGACATCACATGGTATGGAATAGCCCTTTGGTCAGTTGGGGTCAGCTGTCCCAGCCGTGTCCCCTCCCAACTTTCTTGTGCAGCCCCAGCCTCCTCTCTGGTGGGGTGGGGTGAGAAGCAGAAAAGGCCTTGACTCTGTGTAAGCACTGCTCAGCAATAACAAAACCATCCCTGTATTATCAACACTGTTTTGGTCAAAAATCCAAAACATCACGCAGCATGAGCTACAATGAAGGAAATTAACCATCCCAGTCAAAACCAGTACAAAAATCAAACTTTTTATAAATAAAAATGTATAAGCTATTGCCTACTGCTATCCATCTTCAATTTCTCACTGCTTACCACTGCATCCAGAAATTCAATGCATCTTTTCAAATCTGGTCTGGAATCACAGAACTGTCTGAAGAGAAGTCTTCCTATTGGCTGTTTGTCACAGAGCTGGTTATAGTCTCTTTCTGAGAAAGAAATAATAAGTAAATATCTTTATTTATTTTTACTTTTGTCATAGCATGGTCCTTACTCCCATTTGAGAATAGGTCAGAAAAACATCACTAAAATGTGAAGATTTTACATTAAGATATTTAGCAAAGACATGAAAAACACCCAATGATCCCAAAGAGTAGTGAAACACTCACTTCCAGCCCCATTTGTCTCTTACAGACTATCAAATTTATTAAAAACACATTGAATGATATGGTTAAGTTTCATTTAGGTTGGGGGGTGGAAAGCAAGAATACTGTGGAATAGCAACCCCAAGGCAAACAAGATTGTTTGGAAAGACAGAATACAAGATAATAACAGAAAAGGTTAAAAAATTATTACAAGACATTAAGAAAAAAAGGGAAATACATTACCACATCATTCAAATTACAACATGATTCCTTTTTCTAATTCATGGCTTTGTAAAATTATCCTTTAGGAGCAGTTCCTTTAACAAACAAGGAGCTGTGATACAGCTTTTATCTTCTCATAAATTTATCTTCTCATCAATTCTCCATCACATTAAAAGTCTAATAGCTTTTTTTTCTAATTAGCATTCAGAAGTAAGACAGAATCCTTTCCGTTAACACCACGAAACCCTTACCATTCCTTCTCAAAAAAATCAGACAGACCATTCTACAGGACACCTACCGATTGAGCATCTAATACCTTCACAATGACTAACAGGTGGCAACTTCAGCATCTCTCTCCATTTTTTACTACGCCCACTCCGTTTGCCTAGAAGAAAAAGATGAGTAATGTAAAACACAATACTATGTCAGAATAAAATGAAACATAACATTAACAGCATAAAATCAGGCCACTTCTGCGCAGATCTGTCCGACCACTTTTCATGCCTAGAAAGAAATCCATCTACAAGGATGTCCAAACCAATAACAAACTTGATACAGAAGAACTTTTATATGAAACACTAACAAATGCAAGAAAGCTTTTGCAAGACAAGTATTTTGCATTTTGGCTGTGCATACAGAATATCTTTGTATAGACAAGGCAAATATCTCAGTATTCTGAAAATTACAAACAAAACTGAAACATCAAAGATAGAAACTAAAAAAAATTGAGAATTATCTCTCAACCATGGTGAAGAATGGAAGACATTAAAGGTGAGTAACAAAATACATAGAACAAAGTTCTTAAACACATTTTTGGATAATCAAATTGTACATAAATATTCTCTTTCTTTTTTTAAGGGCAGTAATAGTAATAAGAGTAGACCCCACTAATAAATGAGTGAGCATTGCTCAAATACACACCGTTTATTCTAGACTACAGGAGGATACAGGATATCAGGAAGAACTTAGCTGTTGTAGAATTCAGATCTTTTCAATGCTTCAGATTTCACAGGACAAGTATTAAACTATTTTAAAAAAATTACTACAGTATTTTCCCCATTGTTTCGCAAAAAAAAAAAAAAAAATCTGTGCTCCATTTTCTATGTTAAATTGGAATTTTAGCACATTACTTTCACCTGAAGAAGCCAATTCCATTTACAGAAGATATGCATACTTATCAAAAAAGCAAAGAGAGAGTTACAGGAACATATATGTATTTTTAATTGCAAAACACTTCAGCGGAAGAGTCATTTTTGTGCTGCAAAATATTTTAAAAGAAGATTTTACTAAGTGATATGGCCAGATGCGTTTCCACATGACAGAACAGTAGCAAAACTGCACAGAAACTTTCTAACTGTATCAAAGCAGTACGTACCCTTAACCACAATAGGAGAGAAAGGAAGGGAGTTACCCTATGTAACCCGAATAGAAACCAAGTAGCAAACAGTACTCAACTCTTTCAGAATTAAATCGTTAGGGAGAAAGGAACTAACATCTTCAGAATAATAAAATATGTATTAAAAAAAACCTCTTCACTCAAACATACAGCTTCTTGAACAGTTCCACCATTGCAGTCAGAGCAGTTCCAGCTTAGTGTACCTTAGCTCATACCAAATTTACACTATTTTTGCTAACAGGAATATTGACATCTCACCGTGCTGCTGTAATAAAACATTCTCAACTCTAGTATCACTAGCAAAGTAAACAAATAAGGAATACAAAACCTTAAAAAGCTGGCTTGCAGAGATTCTTTGAACTGATACCTACTCTCTAAAAAACCTTCCTCTTTGCTTTATTTCCTAATGTTTCTTTGTAAGTCATTCGTCTTCCAAAATATTTTAGAACACAAATATATTGAATCTACTTCCCCCCCTCATACTTCATGCAGTACCAGAACTAATCATGAAGCTGTAATTACCAGCATCATTAAAACACACTCTCACTATTTTAACAAAACATTTTTGATGTTGAAAAGAAGTTGAATATATGCTTGAAGAAAATCAAACTACAAAGAGCAAAGAGATGCATTTCTAACAGAACACGAACAAAATCAAGGAATACTAACATAGATAGCCTGTACACATACATTGAATAGAAAAGGACTGGGTATAGATTATTATGTGATCACGAAAAACAATGGACAGAAGCAGCAACCTAATTTTTAACTATGCAACTGAAAAATACGCTAAGCTGCAAGGTCCACAGAAGTTAAATTTCTTCTGTTCGAAATTGCTCAGAAAGACTCGTTTGTGCATGGCACAGTACAATCAGAATTGACCAAGAATGATAAACTGACCCAAATTCATACTGCAGTCCTGTTTGGAAAAAGTAAAACTGAACTGTGATATACACCAAATATATCATCTTCTGAAGCACAGTCAAAGCAAAAAAAAAACCCCAAACAAACAAACAAAAAAACCCAAATCAAAAAAAGATGATCACTGGTGCATTATACTTCAAGTCCAACACAAGAAGTCTGCTGTATTTTGACCCAAATATTTGGCCAGTTACTTACGATGTGACCATTATGAACTTCACTTTACGAAAAGAGACCACATGCTAGAATGCAGTTGAATTCACCATCCTATAGAAGTCAATAAAGACCACATATATAATTTATTAATGATACACAAGAATCAAGTGCTTAGGAATACCAACTAAATCAGCATGCTCTCTCTTTTCTCTGAACTGATTGTTCTTACATTTACAGCATAAGCACAGCAAAAGTCTGTATGTCCCAATAATGTAAAGAGAATGCATGACCTACATCATTTACAGATAAATTAGCCATTTCTGGTAAAAGTTATGGGAGGAGGCCAATTTGTTTGTCATATTATTCCCTAATTGCAAAATCCTTTTCCATTTCTGAGGCAGTTTAAAAGAAGTATCAAATCAGATTATAATAGTTGTGGTTTGTAAGTGTCTTAATATTGATTTCAGGGCTTCTATTCTGGATCTCATTCTAAAATACTTCAGATAAAATTCTTCCAGAAAGACCAACAGCTTACTTTCCAACATAGCAGCAACAAAACCATTAGGTTATTCTGCTTTATGGTTGACCTATGTGGTTCAGACAAATTACCACTTTTGCCTCTTTCAGATGTAATTGCTGGCTAGAACAATGTCTAACTTGAAGCGACTCATCTTTTACAAAGAGAAGGGTGGATGCAGCAATACATCATTACAGTGAGGAAACACTGCAATTACATTTCCAGGTACATGAGAACCTTACCTTCTTCTCCTCCCCAAATTACTTCTTAGAGTTAGAATTTCAGCATTTAGCTCTTTACATGTCTTCGCTTCTTAAAAAGATACATACTAAATTCAGTTAGGTCATTGCATTAGAATATGGTATGGGAAGGATGGTTAGATGTTTTCATTTTTCAACTTTTTTTTTAAACTTCAGAGAAATATTTGAAAAACTTATGTAAGGCAATGTGGTTGGCTTATTCATCAGTAAAAACACAAGTAGTTGCAAAAAAAAGAAACTGCTCTGGTAAAACAAAGCAAGCTGGTGTAGAAACAGATTTAGACAACTAAGAATGTTTTTCAAGTCATCAGATGGACTTCCCACAGCCACAGTGATCCTCCTTGCAGACAGGATTTGTAGCATGACTCTCATTTCACTGAGCACAGTGTCCACTGAGCATTATTAGTCAGTCTTCCTTGAGATAGAAAACTTGGATTCTGTCCTACGGAATGAAAATAGTGAGAAGCGTCATACTATCTTTGGCTAATAAACATACACAGACTATATGTGGTAAGATTCAGTGGCTACTAGGCTGACACTGACATTCTGCCATTGAGTTGTTTAAGGACCTCCATGCTTCAGCTTTCCTGCCTGTAAAGGGCATGCAAGGTATCTCTGTCGTTGAGAAGCACACAGCTATGTAGCGCTAGGGGTGCATAATTGCTACAACATCATTCTTGCAAAACTGATTCCACAAACCAGATTGTCAGATACTAGCTGAGAAATTCATACTACACCACACCCAGATAAGCTCTGAAAGCGTAAAGCTGCAACAAGAAGATGATCTACAGCATGCCTTTAACTGTATAAATCAAACAATGGGTTCAATGAAAAATGCAAAAGAATTGATGCAGAAGCTCTACATCATCTGCACTGAGATACATGAGAATAATCCGGGCACACACACTGTCTTGTAACACATCTTTCCCACAGCAGAGAAAGTTGCAGGCAAGCTTCCTAACAGATTTTAAACTCACATGAATTCAAATCTCCTACTTACAGCCACATTTTCCTTCAAGCCACTCACAATAAGGATTAAAACCTTTCACTGAAAAATCGAAACATTCCTGTTTAACTATGGCCTTATGCTACAAAGACATTTGTAAACACTGCCCACTAAGTAATAAATATCGATGGTATGCCCTTACTGTGCAAGATTCACCTTCAAGAGACAAAACACTGCAGAATTGATACCTCAGGTCTTCAGATGAGAATGGTAACACTAAAGTACCACTAACTTCAAGCTAGGAGACAAGTTCACACATACCATCACTTGAGGAAGGCTGTCATGCTTCAGAGACAGCTGATACAGTACTGCTTTGTGGGGTCTCTGCAACCTCCTCCATTGCACAGGTCAGATGTATTTTTTGACATCTCAGTTCCTTGAAAAACAAGCCTGATCACAGCTTAACAACTAGGTTTAATAGAGTGGCATCTCTTCTAAATAGAGGAAGATTTTTTTTCAAGAAGTATGATACATATAATCTGGCTGGCTCTCAGCAAGTTTACCAGAATCATCTAGCTGAAAATTCAGGTTTCAGCACAAAGTAGGTACCTAACTCTTCAGCATTATAAAGGCCAAGGCACTTCTGAACACAAACAGAAGCAAAAATGCAAGCAGTTCAATCAATAAACACATAAAACATACCTATAGATTACAGATTGTTATGGCATTTTTAAGATAATATTCCTCACATTCCTGGATCCAAGTGCCTGGAGTTGGACTTTAGCAAGTCGTCCTCTTGCTCATCTGACTGTTGGAGCAGTAACACTGTAAGCAGTTAAAACCCCCAGGTATCTACGTGAACATTTGTGCAGCTTGTTATAGGCACAATCATTTATTGTTCCCACAGCTATAACCACTTGAACAACTGGTTCTTCACACTGGCTCTATATACAATTCCAGTAATCATGTGCACATTTAAGAATGTTAGTGCATACATGCTGAACAGTTTCTGCACCTCTTCAGAAATTAGGTATGGAAGTCTTGTATCAACTTAAGTAAATGTAATCTTGCAGTGAAACAATGTAACATCTGTATACATTTAATTTTGATACGTCTATAACAACAACTTAATGAACAGGGTTTACTAGAGGGGAAAAAAAAACAACAGTAAGAAAACTCCAGTCTTACAGACGACTCCTTGACAAACAAGGTTTTGTTTTTTTTTTATCGTGATGATACATCATGACTGCAACAGACAAAAAAGAAGTCAAATTCCTTTAAGTAGATTGTGAAACCTCTAGTTATAATTGCCATGTTTGAAATAAGCAAAGCAGCAGTGTGTATCAATAACTAGACCTCTCATGTTGTGTTTATTTAGTAAATGTAATTATTTAGATTCCAACATGCCCACATGCATTCTTCTTACAGTTCATTAAATAAAGGACAAAAAGGCAGACATTGTGCATAATTCTGTACAAACACAGGAAGACATGCTTCCTGCCACAATGAGTTTACAGCAATTTAAAGCACAATGCAATAAGGGAGTGCAATACGACTTAGGAGGCAAATAAGGGAAGAACAGACAAAAATAACAGCAACTGCAAAAACTCACGGTGCTCTCATGTTAAAATTCATATTTGCTGCTGGTGAATGGACTTTCTGGGTATGAGTGTGCCTTGGTTTCCCGCTTGTCCACACTCCTTAAATAATTAAAGATGTTAGTTTCGTTTGACAGCCAAACTGCAGTGATCCGAGCAATCTCCTTAGAATTTTCTTCCCAGTTACAAATACACACGTTATAGGATATCTGCCTATGTATCATCACCACTATAATTCTGAATTATTACCTTATACTGCAAGCAACAGTGGGATATATTTCGCTTGCAGAATTATTCCAGTTGTTTTTAAACCTAGACAGATAAAACATGCAATTTGAGTGGACTGCTTATTTTTTGTTAAGAGTGCTAAACTAATACAATTTCAATTCTGAAACAGTTATCTTTCAGGACTTGCTTAAGCCAAACTGTGATCACATTCTGTTACTGAAAGGTTCCTGCTAGCTCCATCCTTGGGCTGCACCTAACAATTATCAAATCTGCAGGAGCTTGCTGATCCATCTGAAACCTAATTTTGAGGAAAAAAACCCAAACCCAAAACATCCAACAACATAGAAAAAAAACCACCACAACCACCCACACACCCTAGATTGGTTCATAGATCCAACTGGAAACTATCTTACCCATTCTGCAACCACAGGCTAGAACCAATACAACCAAGAGCTTGGGGGAAAGTTTGCTTGAGGCATGATCTTCATTTAGCCTAAACCAATCATTACATAGAGCATATTATATGCCTAACAGCAGACTCAATTCTCATTCACAAACTGCTCCTGCCAGAGCAGTACAGATGAATTTTAAAGTGGATGCAAATGGACCAGGTATGTTTAAAATGTACTCTTGGCACGGATCCTCAATTGGAGTAAACTGCCATTGACTTCAAAGGAACTACAGATCTACCCTTTGGAAGTATTTTTGGAGACTATTACTTTAGGCAATGAAAAAAAGAAGGCTCCTAAGCAGTTTAAAACGTACAGTGATTAATTTCTTTCCTTCAAAACATCACAGACTACGCGTGGGATGCTGAAATGAATTTGGTGCTTACATATACTCAAAGGATTTATTGAGAGTGATTGAAATAACTACGAAAAACAGAAGATACAAATATAAATAAAGAGAAAAGTGGATATAAAATAAAAATACATTTTTGTGAACTTTCAGAATTTTTTCAGAGTAACCTAGTTTATATTTATTATTTGTCCCCATTTATGGGATAAATTCTTCAATGTCTTTCAAGAGATACTAATTTCAAAGATATTTCTGCTAGGAAAAAATGAATGTGTAAATTCCTCTGCTCTTATACAAAACTAGAAGTCATATTGCTGTACATTATTCTTTTAAATATAAAAATCCCTGCATGTGAAAATAGGAGTAAGGAGATAATGAAATTGCAGGCTTTCACACCGTCTATCTCTCAGTTCATACATCACTATCACTTAACAGTTACCTCTTTTCCTATCTCAGTTGCTGCACTACAGTGCTCATAAGATCAATGTTGAGTTTGCTTTATAATCTCTTGTTTTTCTACTGAGTCACTTGTGCTTGTTCCACCATAGGGTTCACCTTAAGAGGAAGTTTTCTGTTTTTCTTCCTCACGTACAGATTTCCCTCAAAAAGTAACGTACGCACAAGAGGAAAGGGCTGGATTGGCACAGAAGGCCACTTATGCCAGGAAACTGGGACAGGGAATCCCAGAATACTTTGCGCTACAGTTTTCACCTGGAGGCAAATCCCTCCATGGACAGGTTAGCTCTCAGCACGAGCAGGTCAACTGGAAAAGTGGATGAAGAAAGAAAAAACTCCTAATATAGCTCCTGACTCCTTAATCCTTCACCCATAAAGCACCCTAGTGTTATCACAATATTTTCTAGTAGTAGGTACACACAAGAGTCACATATTATGAGCCATCACTAACACCCACATGTGTGAAGAACTGGCATTTGATTATTTACAAAGTCACATTAAAAGAAGATAAGGAATCCTCATAGCTTGCTTTCTTCACATAAAGAAGTGTTGTAGTTGCTACACAGATATTCCAAGTCTTTATTGGAAAAAGACAGGCTTCTATTAAAATAACTTGGCTTATGAAAAGGTTTGAAAAATCCTCTTAGAGAATAGCACCATAAGACAATAAGACAAAATTTAAAGTTTTGAGGCTAGGGGGAAGCCGGGGTTTGACCTGGCCTGAAAAATGGGACTAGTGAACTCCTATAAACTGATGTTATCATCATGCAAATTGAATTAGAAGATTCATGCCTCTAATGAAATAAGTTAACAGTAAGAATATTAGTGAGAAGGTAGAAGGTAGGTAGCCTAGAAATAGACAGCAATACCACTTTGGTTTTATTCTGTAGGAGAAGAAAGTAGCAGTAAAAAAAGATGTATTTTGTCTAAGCACACTAGTTTGTTCCTGGCTCTCTGATTAAACAGATCGTATTCCCTACACATCAAATCAGATTTAATCAGTAGACACGCACCTAGCTGATCAAGGTGTGCTAATTCTGCACACCTACAAATGTAAAACCCAAATGATGTTCATATCCTAACAATACTCAGATCCAGAAGTATTAGAGTACCTGAAATTAGAGGAAAATGATAAGTACAAATCTGGGATCATAATTTTGACTGTTAGGTCTGGTTTATGTGCTCAGGTATGATTTGTTTAGACTTAGTGTTATTTCCCAGGCATTTCTGAACTCTCATTAAGGCTCTGCCATACCCTTTCACCAGATGAGGACAAGCGCACAACATCTTTAATTCAGTTTCTATATTTGCAAAATGAAGATGATATATCTCTAGGGTTAAAAGACTTCACAAGATGCTTTCAAGAGTACAATCTTCTTCTACTCTCATCTTCATCATGAAGGAATCTCAAGTTAGACTGAGACTGACCCATGCAAGCCATAATTAAGCCTACATTGATTTCTTTCAATGTGCCACTGAAAACTGCAAAATAAGAGCACAGTCGTTTACATCTTATTTCTTTTGCTTTTACAACTGAAATATTTATCCAGGTCAACACCTTCTCTTATCCAATCTTTAATACACTGAGAACTTGGAAAAAGGATTACTGATGTGGCTCAAGCCTATCCATGAAAGTAAGTTAAGCTGTTATACTAGCTTCAGGTTTCGCCTTCTTCCCTGAGAAACAGTAATTCTGCACTTTTCCATGCTGTCCCACCTCACCATACACTATAAAGTGAGATAATAGGAATGTGGGAAGGAAAAGGTCAATTGAAAGCCTGCTCTTGTGTCCCAGTTGTGAGGCCCTTTTAGCAAAGAATGTATTTCAGTAAAGTATCTACTTCACATACTAACTTCACAAATTCCATTCCCTTGGAGCCTACCGGGCACATAAGAATAGAGTTGGGACAGGGATTTTATGGAATGGTCCTGACAGATGGAGTAAACCAGACATTCCCAGACCAGCCAGAGCATGCCACAGAGAGAAAGTACTTTCATTTCAAGAAGTGTGTTGAAAAACACAATGTAAAAAGTACCTCCATGCACAGGAACTCAGACCTGAAAAGGTAAAAGACCTTCTACCAATTGAACAATGGAGTTTTAGAGTTTCAAAGCCAGAAATCAGACTTTTGTGCATGCTTAGACAAAAGAGTCCAGGCCAATTGAAGGTACAAAAGAGTAACAGCTTATTACCATTACTTTTATAAGTTTCACACCAGGTAGAACTGATCTTCTTCACATCAGCTGCTGTCAGACTTTCATTTACTTCATTAAAATATCTTGTTTGGTCAGTTCTACCACTATAATTTATTTTAAACATAGTGAAACCTTAACTAAAGAGGCAACCTGACATTAAGCAGCCGCTTAAAAGCCTTTCCAGATTACCACTCCACTCTTTGTGGTGAGGGTTTGGGCGCAGTAAAGTTTTGAGCCAGATTCCACTTTCCCTTCGTTTCTCAGATCACTTCAATGCAAACTCCAAATTCAGGCAGCACCACCACAGACATGTTACCGTCAGTGAAACCAGCCAAAACATGTCCTCTAGTTTGAGGTGGTCTTTTCAGCTAAGGTTGGGAAATGGCCCAAAATTGTGATCACTGTTCTGGTTTTTAAACCCCACTTCAAAGTCAAAAAGCTGATTTTCCTCTCTTGCTGCTTAAGGCAAATTTAACTGGATACACATATGGCGTAAGTGCCAAACCCATTTAGAGTTGGAGGAACTTGCAAAACATACAGGGGCAGATTCTGTTGTTCTTACTCATTTAAACAGCTCCAGCTAAACTAATGGGACTTCTCAACACAATTAAGAAAAGTAGGATCCAGTCCAAAAAGAATATGCACATTTCATAGTTGAAAAACATACTCTGCCCTGAGTACAGTGGTAATCTGGGGAGGCTTTCAAGTGGCCGTTTAATGGACAGTTATATACATGAAAAAGCAGTAGGACAATCTTATTTCAGGACTTTATTTTAAACAGCAACCACGTGCTAGACTAAATTTCATTATCTATCCAAAATGTTTATTAGTTGGGGGAGCAATCTTCAAGTCAAGATGTTCTGGGGAATCAGACTGTAAGTACTAAACTAATGGAAAATAGCACTCTGTAATATTAGGTTAAAGCAAAATATTCGACTGCAAAACACAGGTAGCATTCGCCAGCTATGCTTTTCACGGGCAGGAATTCCAGAAAGATAAGAGTGCCAGGTTCTTCCAGAGAAGATTTCTGTCACTTCGTCCTTTATATCCATATGCATACATATTTATAAGTAAACCGAGAACTACAGATTAACGATCTCCTTAAAACATCCGGTGAAAACACCATTTGAATCAAGAGCCCGAAGGGGGAAGGAGGAAGGGTTTTTCTTCAGAAGCGAGCTACCCGCCCGCCGCTCCGCACGCTCCCCGCGGGAGGAGCGGGGCAGGTGCCGCAGGGCACTGCCCGGGGCTCCGCTCCCGCCGCCACCCCCGCGGGGGTCCGCCGCCCCGCCCGGACCCCCCGGCCCGGCAGCCTCGCCTCCCTCCCCACCCTCTCCTCCTCCATCACTTCCTCTCCCCCCTCCGCCCCGGCCCCTTTCCCCCTCACCTCAGACCCTCTTCCTCCCCCTCGGTACGTCCCCAGCCCGCCCCTCCTCGCCCTCTCGCTTCTCCTCCCCCCGCGGCTCTCACCCTCCCGGGCTTTCAGCAGCACCGTGTTAGCCACGATGTTCTCGATTTCCATGGTCGGGGGCTCCTTCCCCTCAGGGCAGCCGGAGTGGAGGCCGCCCCTACTGCCTCCTTCGCCCCCTCCTCCAGCCCCGCCACCGCCGCGACGCCAAGCCTCCGCTCATCCGGCCCCGCAGGACCTCAGCGCTGCGCTCGCCTCTTCCCCATCACCCGCTGCTCGCCCCGGCACCGGCCTCCCCCTCCCCGAGGGCGGAGGCAAGGAGCAGGCAGCAACCGCCCGCCCCGACCATGGCTCTACCGCCCTCCTCGGCGCGCTCCGCCTCTGCGCTCCTCTGCCGCCTCCCCGTCCCCTTCCCCGGGACTACAACTCCCAGCAGGCTTCGCGTCACAGCGCTAGCATCTCCCCGGTGCCCGCCGCGCTGTGCGTGCTGGGATATGTAGTGCGTTAGACCTTCCCCGGCCTCTCCCCCCCCCGCCCCAAAGCGGGAGGGGAGGAGAGCGGCCGTTCTCGCGATAGTTGGGCGAAACTCTCGCGAGAGGTGGGAGGTTGCCGGTGCGTGTGTGGTGTGGCCGGGGCACGCCGGCTTCAGGGGAGCGCGGGTACCGCTCCGGGCCCCGCTCCGCTTCCCGCTCCGCTCTGCTCCGCGCCCCCCACCGGCTCTCACGGGGTTGGGAGGAGCGTCGCAGGGCAGTGGTCAGGCCCGAGGGGTAGTGTGGGGGGTCTCTCCTCGCCCCCCCGCCCCGAGCGCCATTTTGTTCGGCCTGTTTGCACCTCCAGCCCTGGCCCCCGCATTCTGAGTGAGTACTGAGCCTCTCCTTCCCCACACGCATCCACGCAGGCAGCCAAGCCCAAAATGGGGAAGGCAGCTAAGCGGAAGCGAAAGGTCTCAGCACCCTCCACAGCCAAGGGCCCTGTGAAGTCAGCTATGGCCATGGTCAAGAGCAACCCCTTTGAGGTGAAGGTCAACAGGCAGAAGTTTAACATCTTGGGGAGGAAGACCAAGAATGATGTGGGGCTGCCTGGTGTCTCACGGTCCAAGGCCATCAAGAAGGTAAGAGGACATCAGAAGTTGGGAGGAAGGATGGCATCCGTAGATGTAGCTGTGGTGGAGAGGCGATAAGCCTGGAGCCATCTCAGGTGAGATAAGAGCCTGCCTCCGTTGTGCACAGGAGGAGTGGCTGGTCACCTCACGTTGCTCAGATGGTGATGGAAAGCTTGCTGAATTTGGTCTCCCTCCAGTGCAATCCACAGGGTTCAGTAGTGCAAGTTTCCCTTATTGCATATGTGGGAATGATTCTCTTCAGATTACCTAGGTCCGGAATACAACAGCACATGTTGTCAGCAAGCAAATACTGGACCAGGGTACAGGTGGTTGTCAGTTTCACATTATGTTGCTCAGTTTTGTTTGCTGCAGGATGTTAAGCTTCTTGATAATGGTGCGGCATTGCTGTAATATTGAAAGCTTGAAAGGGCACTAAGGTCTGAATGCAGTGAGAACTACCACTGATTTGGAAAATGTGTTGCATTGTAGAAGTATGTTGGGATGCTTAATGATCTGTCCTCATTGCTCTCATAAGAATGACCATACAACTTAAGAAAAGTAAATCTTTTATCTTCCACCCTTACACCGTTTTAAAATGGCCTCTTTTTTTTTTTTTTTTCTGTACTGACATCACTAGCTACCTGACCAAAATCCGTAAGGCATAAGGGAGAATGTGGTGTCATACTAAGCATCTAGCATTCCAGCAACTTACCCCATCCTTGAGTGAAGCACTAGAATTTTGTATGATCTGTCCCTTCAAACAAACCAGGAAAGAAGTTGAAACCTTCTGTTAAAGCTGAAAAAAGCACGATTTGAAAGTTTGTCCCCGAGATTCTCTCTGACATGTTACATACAATCTGTTGTGGAACAGAAATTAAAGCACTTGCTGAAAAGAGAAGTTCTTTTTAAAAATAGTGCAGCAAAAGGAAATAGGTAGTTTATCATTTTGCATGCATTGTGAGAGGTGATGAATTAAATAATTTTTTATCAATGAGAGAGGACATCAAATAAGTGATAAACAAAAGTGCTTTTACATATCCAAGGTATTAAGACATGTTAAAGTTCATGAGTGGTGTTTAAGCTGCATGATAATTTATATAGTCTGTGCAAGAAGTAAATACAAGGTAGAACTGGCACATTAGTAGATGAAACCTGAGTTCTGGTGTTACAGCAGCACCTGAAAGTTGTGAATGCTCAGTGAGGCTGCAGAGGCCTGTTGTAGGAAACAGCCTTTTCCTTTAGTGCAGTGGTTTGTGAGTTCCTGGTCATATGAAGAGCAACAGTACCTTTCCATAAGATTCAGTTAACGTGTTTTAAATAAAAATGGATTTTTTTTTCCAGTCTAAACATGAATGGCATTTTCTTCCTTTAGAAACTATATAATATCTTCAGCACGAAATTATAAATTAGCTTTCAGTCTTCATTACTATTTGTCCAGATTTTAGAAAACTTTAAGAATGTTAAATACCACATTTTAAGGTCTTTGGGTTTTATTTAATAGTAAGGTAAATCAAATGCTTGTCATGAATGAGATCACTGGCATTGAAAAGTAAACCTGTCTCCTTACCTGTACCATAAGTACAGCACATACTACCTCATATAGGTCTGCTAAACTTCCTTTTACTGCTTTGATGCATAACCTCCCTGTGCTCAACACTAAAGTAGAGAGCTAAATGTGTGTACCCACTTCAGTTTTTTTATGTCTTAGATGACAAGACCAAAAGAGGTTCAGCTGACACTGGTGCTTTTTTGCTTTCTTTAATATGTTATTCTTGTACACTAAGCTTCAGATAAATCAGAATTCTTCAGTAGCAATGCAGAGTTTTTATAGGTGATAAAATAAAGGTGAGATACAGTGTACCATATTTTATCTTCATATGGGCAGCTTGTAAGAGAACTTAATGACTCCGAATATATTGTATGAGCTTCCCATCTGTTTTCTTGTTAATTTTCTATTCTCTTTCATTGCATTCTGATAAATTAGATTATGTTGCCAGGACACCATGGAGCCTTTTTTGCCTTGGCTTTGAAAGTAGTTACTCTCTTTGCTTTTTAATTTGATCTCCTTTTTTTTTTTTTTCTTCTAGCGTACCCAAACATTACTGAAAGAATATAAAGAAAGGGAAAAGGCAAATGTGTTTAAAGATAAACGTTTTGGTGAATATAACACCAAAATAAGTCCAGAGGAAAAGATGATCAGACGATTCACTTTGGAAAGACAGGTAAAGTACAGGAATTTAAAAAAACAAAACAAACAAAAAAACTCCAAACCACAAGAAACACTTGACCTTTTACATTGGGAGTGTCCCCCTTAACAGAGGGTTTCGCCGGGTGATGCTTTTTGATTTTATACGTTTGGAACTTTTATGAAAAAGCAATTTTTTGTGGGAATCCAAAATTTTTCATGAAAACTTTCTGGTTTTGCAAGACAACTTTTTGAAGCAGAAATTTCTTTGAGCGCTTTTGAGCACTGATGTGCAAGAAAGCCAGTTTTAAGCACATTCAGTGATTGATTGGTTTTCTTTGACTGCTTTGACTACTGTGATTTGGGAATTGAATTCAGAAAAGGCAACCACCATCAAGTACACTTTGAGATTCCAGTACAGCTGTTGAACAGCAGCCATTTAATTTGCTGACTAGAAGAACTCTGTAACTTGCTGTCATTCTGTAATGTGAATTATATGTGCGGTAAGTTTTTTTTCTGCCTCATCATACTCAGTCTCCAGAATTGAGTAGTGTAATATCATATTCTACTGATAAATTTGTATAGGTTATAGTCTGTTTCATTAGGCCTGAAATGTAGTAATTAAGAATTGATGTTACTGATACAAAACTTAAGCTTCCTTAGGTTTTCTGAGTTACTCCCTCTCTACATTAGTGTAAGAGAGACATCATACTCCCTCACTTAAGGTTTAATGTATTTGAATGGAAGTGTTGGTCTGGTAGCGCTCTTATTCCAGTGTTCTGTTCTAGCAGAACATTGGAATAAGAATCTCCTCAACTAGCATTAAAAATACAGGCTTTGTCAATCTATTGCCTGGGAACTAAAAATCTTTCGTTATTTAATTGGTTTGTTTTACTATTCTTAGCAAAATTATGGAAAGAAGAATATCTATAATCTTAATGAAGATGAGGAGTTGACTCATTATGGCCAATCTTTGGCAGAAATTGAAAAACTAAATGATATTATTGATAGTGACAGTGACACAGAAGAAAGAGGAACACTGTCAGGTAAGACATGTCAGCTAGTCTCCAGCTGCTGGTTTTATTGTTGGTACATGTATGTCATTTGTTCAGTACTGTCTTTCATTAAGAAAGAATATTATGTAGTTGGTTGGGATGTTTAAGCCAGGATTGATTACTACTTAACCACACACAGAACAGCTCTCAATTTTAGCAGATACGAAGTTGGAACTACGTACCTGGCAGGCTTCTTTGGTCTGTGGGCTTTTCAGCATACATAGGGACCTGCATTTCGAGCCCTTTGGGCAGAATCTAAGGTGTGAGTTTTCTAGTTGCTTTCTTGCACCTCTGCACCTAAATACTAGTTAAAATATTGAAAAAAAAACATGTTCCTACCTTGTACAAAATGTTATTGTGTCTAGCAGTACACAAAATTATGTGTCTAGCATCAATCTCTTTTGGTATGGCCTTTCCCATAGGGATGGGAATAGTACTTGATTGATTTAATAGTTTTAATTGCTCCCATTCTCAAAGAAGAGGGAGATATTGTCCCAGCAGCAGCAGCACTCGTGTATGCATTTGAAAAGGATTCACAATCTACTTTTTTTTTTCTAGCTGAATTAACTGCTGCTCACTTCGGAGGGGGTGGAGGCCTCCTTCGTAAAAAAGCGTCAAGTGGGCAGCAAGATGAAGAGGAGGAAAAACCTAAATCTAGGAAGGAACTCATAGAAGAGATGATAGCCAGATCTAAACAAGAAAAGGTGAGTTTTTAGCCCTGAAGTATAAATGAGCATGATTAAGAAGCTGTCACAATTTCTGTCTTTGCAGAATAAAATAGTAGTGGCATAGAAAACAAAGGAGATGGCTGTCTAGGAGAAGAGTCCAAGCTCCTTGAATAAAGTCCATCTGACTTTGTGGACGTTTTAGGATATGCATTGAATATCTGCCGTTCTTTTGTATCCCCAAATCTCCCCTTCTGTTGACTCCTAACTTGTTTTCTATATGCAACCCTTATGCCATTCAGTGTAACTTTATACTGCTTCTTCCACAAAGAATGTTTACACCTTTAAAATGTTAAATATTTAATATTCTTTTGTTAAAGACAGCATTTTGGTTTTACAATGTAAATGCCATGTCTTGTTCATCTGAATGTAACTGCTCTATTTGGTTTTGGTTTTTTGTTGGTTTTTTTTTTCTAGCAAGAGAGGCAGACTCGGAGAGAAAGTGCATTAGAACTCACAGAAAAGCTTGACAATGACTGGAAGGAAATCCAAACCCTTATTGCCCGCAAAACCCCAAAGTCAGAGAGAAAGGACAAAGAAGCAGAAAAACCCAAGGTAAGGTTTTGGCTGGATTACCTTCTTTTGTTCTAATAACTTGTGGTTTTGACTCGTAGTGGCTGAAGTATAAGGCAGAGTTCATCACTTTGTAGAATAAAATGCTGCCTGCTATTCACATTAAAGGAATGCTACAGTTTTAGGACAGTTTGGTTGGTTGGAGGAATATAGGGGTTTATATGATTTATCTGAATTTAATTACCTATCAAATCTGAGAGAGGTTGCAGGTTCAACAACACTGTTGGCTACGGCTTATTTTTACAACAAATACATTTTCTTGAAGAATTAAAATTATTGAGAACATTGACTTAGTTTGAATGCCTTTGCAATGTTCCTTGAATAAAACAACTTTTATTTGACAGTAAACATTTCCTTGTAAATTGGGTACTGTCTCTACAAAAAGGGAATGAAAATATTTAACTTTTAAATAGATATCTTACGGTCTCAAAGCTTTTTCTATCATTCCTATTTTACACTAAGGGAAATGAACTTTTAAATCTAAGAACAGGTGTTGTAATGTGTTGCGCTGTTTTTTTTATTGTAGAAATTTTGTGTTATATTGCAGAACATTGTGAATTTCCATTTATTTCTTGGCAGTAGAATTCAGTTTTTGAAAGATCAAACTAATGAACTGATCTTATGTTAAAACTGATCTCAAATAATGAACAGAAGATACCGGATCAAAAGTTCATATTTTGATGTGGTGATTTTTGTTTTTTAAAATGTTTCATAATATGCTGAATACTCTAGTATGTTGGTAATGTCGTATCTTAGACAAAAATTTTGTCATCATAATTTGCTGAAAAGGAAGATTAGATTCCCTTGCTTCATGTGTGTGGATCCAATTTGAGAATTATCAAGGATGCAAAGTAATGGATCTGGGAATTAGTAATGCTCTATAACATTATCATTGAATTGGAGAAAATTACCTAGTCCTGTGTGAGAAGACAAATTCCTAGAACTGAATTTTAGAGAAGCTGTATGGTTTAGTGACTTCAGCAGGTATCAAGAAGACTCTAGTCACAAGTCCAGTGTAATCTCTGCTAGTGACTGTTTTCTCTAGTATGCTGCTTAAACTCACTGAATGTCAGCATCCCTTTTTGTTTTCAAGATAGACATCTGTGTAACTAAGATAATGAAGACTTAGCTCGTGTCTGACAGTATAAAGTGAAATGTAATCTATAAATTTATTAATTCAAGCTGCTTTTGAGAAAATAGAATTTTATTAATAAACAATATTTTAAAGTTTTTCAATTAATAATTAAACTAGTTTTTAGTTAAGATACTATTTGTAAGTTTTTTCAGTTGTGAGTAACTTAAATGGGGGAGGGGAGGAGTTCCAGGAGAATTTCTATTCAAGTGTTCATTCCATTCCTTGTCTTAATGCTGAGTTGAATGTTCTTGCAGCTTTCTTTGGGAACGGTCTTTTCCTTATATCTTAACAGTCTGTCCTGGTTTCAGCTGGGATAGAGTTAATTTTCTTCGTGGTAGCCGGTATGGTGCTGTGTTTTGGGTTTAGGATGAGAACAATGTCGATGATACACTGATGTTTTGGTTCTTGCTAAGGAGCGCTAAGCTGTTGCTAAATAGTTGCTGAGTAGTGCTCACACTGGTCAGGGACTGTTCAGCTTCCCCTGCTCTGCTGGGTGCACGGGGGGGGGGGGCGGGCCGCGGGCCACAGCCAGGGGGGCTGACCCAGACTGGCCAAAGGGCTATTCCATACCATATGACATCATGCTCAGTATAGAAACTGGGGGAAGAAGAAGGAAGGGGGGGGCTTTCGGCGTGATGGCGTTCGTCTTCCCAAGTAACCGTTACACGTGATGGAGCCCTGCTTTCCTGGGGGTGGCCAAACACCTGCCTGCCCATGGGCAGTAGCAAATTAATTCCTTGTTTTGCTTTGTTTGCGTGCGCAGCTTTTGCTTTACCTATTTAACTGTTCTATTTTTATTTTACTTCAATTATTAAACTGTTCTTATCTCAACCCACGAGTGTTCTCCCTTTTACCCTTCCAATTCTCTCCCCCATCCCACCAAGGGGAGAGGGAGCAAGCGGCTGCATGGTGCTTAGCTGCTAGCTGGGGTTAAACCACGACACAGACTTATTTCTTAGCTGCTAGTCTGGCAGAGGGGTGACTGCAAAGCAGAATAATAAAACTTAAGATAATAAACAATTATATAAATATTTCTTTAGCTTGATGAATATGATATGATTGTTCGAGAACTTGGATTCGAGATGAAAGCAAAACCTTCAGAAAGGATGAAGACAGAAGAAGAATTGGCAAAAGAGGAGCAGGCGCGACTCCAGAAGCTGGAGGTACACAATTTATGGTTTTAGATTGTTTTGTGGCCTGTCTTTTGGGAGTGACCACTTACATTCATTCCTTGACCTTAGCTTGAAAGTGGCTGTACTAAACTGCAATTCGTCAGAGGGTGAATTCAGGAAATCTTCTGTTTGTGTTTTGTTTGCAATCTGATATTACAATAAAAAAACAGGCTTAGTACATGACTAGCGAGGTTTATGAAATGAGTTGATCTTTCTTCAATAAAAATGTAATATCACTTCGATTTGCCTTTAAATGTTTTAAATTATTCAGTTGAGAGGTGCTTCTAAGTCAGTAAGGGGGAGTATCATGTTGCACAGCAGTTGAATTACTGCACTGGCAAGTCATTTATTGTTTTCTTCTGGCGTTGCAAGAGTCTTCCAGTGGTAGCATGTATATAGCTTTGCTTTGCAGAGGAATAAGATTCTCTGGCGAAATGTTGCATGCTCTTTCTGTTACATGGAGCTCTGAGTCTTAGAGAAAGAATGAATAATTTGGTAAATGTTTCTCTCCTTTTTTTCTTTTGGTATACTAGGGACACTTTTAGGACCACAGGTATTCAGCACCTTCAGGTTACCTCAGAACAGCTAAGTAGCTAATAGCAGAATAGAAAGAAGGATTTATTTTCTTTTCTGTTCTTGTCATCTTATTTGATGCACAGTCTATCTGGTTGCCCAGGTGGAAATCCTTTTATAAATGAGTGGTTCAGATATTGCCCATTGAGTCTATTTACAAATTTAGTATATCTTAAAAATCTTGGGATATGATTGTGTTTACTACAAACTTGTTACACATATGGGAAACACAGATAAACACTGCAGAATCATAAAACGCTTTAGAAGCTTACATTTTCTAGTAATGATGCATTGTCTTATAAGCAAAACATAAATTTTAAAATGAGGGAACATAATGCTTCTGGTAAAACCAGTTTTAAAGCCTTCCAAATAAGCTAATCCAATTGTGTATGTGCTCTTATCAGATTGCACTTCCCAGAAAAAATACGGCATCATGAGCTTTTGCTCATGATTTCTCAAGTTGCTGGTTTTTCTTTTCATCAACTTGTTGAGTAATCTCAGTTAGCTTTTTTTTCTTTGATTTTCTTAGCTGTAGTATTTGAGGGATCTTCCATTCTGGTGTAGTTGCCTGATTGATCTAGATGGCTCACATCTGTGTGTGGTATTTCTTCTAAAACACAGGCAGATCGACTACGTCGAATGCGTGGAATAGATGAACAGGCGACTAAAAAGAAACCCGGCCACGTGTCAGCTGATGATCTAGCTGATGGCTTTATCCTGGATAAAGATGACAGGCGTTTATTGTCTTACAAGGTAAGGTTTAAAATTTCAGAATTTTCAGAGTTCTGAAAAAAGATGGGAAAATCAGTTTGGAAGTGACCTCTGTGGAGACCTCTAGTCCAACTTCCTGCTCAAAGCAGGGTCACCTAGGAAGTCAACAGTCTGCTCAGGGGTTTGCCTAGTCCATTCTTGGAGATTTTCCAAGAATGGAGGCTGCACATCTCTCTGGGCAGCCTGTTCCACTGACTGTCCTTACTGTGAAAAAGTTTCTCTTTATATCCAGTCTGAACGTCTCTTGTTTCAACTCTAGGCCTGTTGTTTCTCATTCTCCTGCTGCAGACTGTGATGAAGGGCGTTGCTCTGCCTTCTCAATGATCTCTCCCTTGTAGATACTGGAAGGTGGTTATTTGGTCCAGGCTGAACAAGCCGAGGTCTGCCTCTCCTCATAGGGCAGGTGCCCCAGCCCCTCAACAGGCTTGGCTTTCTGCTGAACTTGCTGCAGTTTATAGATGTCATTCTTGTATTTGAAGGCCCGAAACTGGACACTGTATTCTGTGCAGTCTTACGAGTGTCAAGGAGAGGGGAATAGTTGTTTCCCTCAGTCTACTGACTATACTCCTGCTATTATAGTAGCCTTCTATGCTGTTAGTCTACTGGACTGAATAGAGGGCTTTATCCCCTCTGGTCTTGCTTTTTTTTCTTTTTATTTCTGCTGTATTTGATAAAACTTCCACCAAATTTCAGCCTGAGGAGGCATGGGTTTCTGAAAGAACCTTTCCCCTATGAAATAGTTTTGATGAAGGTGGCAGAGCAATATAACCTTAAAGCTGATATAGTGAGTCACCCTGACTGTGGTGCACGTGTGTGCATACTGATCCTCTCATCCTCTTACATGTAAGCAGCAAGGGAATTGCTGTTGCCCACGAAGGGGAGAATACTAATTGTGAATGTGAATTTAAACTGATGATTAATAAAATCAGGATGGGAACAAGTATTTATCTGATATGCTATTTTAATACATAGCAGGAATTAATTTTTTTTAACCAAGAATGCTTCTGTAAGGGATGTTGATTCCCCCCCCCCCCCCATTTCATCTGCTAGTAGTTTTTACTACTAGTTTTTACTAGTGTTGATTCTTTTAGTCCTCATATACTACTTCCTATTCTTCCAGTTTCTTACAGCCCCTTGGAAATACCCTGCTATTCTTATATCTGTATGCATGTTCTCTTCTTAAAATCCCTTCTTGGTTGACATTGCTGCCATTCACTGCTTGGTCAGGGTAGCAAGGCTCAGATCCTGTTCATGTGTATTTAATGATAGCTTTGCATAGTGATTCTGGCGAGGTGCTGTCACTTTATCAGTGTTTTAGCTGGCTTATTTTCTCTACTAACAGGATGGAAAAATTAATATTGAAAATGAAGAGGAGGAGGAAAAAGACAAGGAGGAAGAGGAAGAAGAGGAAGGTGGGGAGGAAGATAATGAGAATGAACAAGAAAGTGAGGAAGAATCTGCTAATGAAGATGAGGAGGATAGTGCTGCAGATGGCCACTCTGATCTTGAATCTGACCTTGAGAGTGAAGAAGAAGCTGCAGGGAATAAAGAACAGAAGAAACACAAGACAAATGAAAATGAATCACAGAATGTGGAGGAACTAGGTCGAAAAATGGAAGCTGCCAAATCAGAGCTTCCCTATACATTTGCGGGTAAGCAAAGGACTGATCCAGAGATCCCTGTTGTCTTCAGGGGGTTTGTAACCAGTCTCTTTCTCTGCCCTGTAGGATCTTATGTATTCCTGTTCATCCATGAAGTTTTGCTTCATAGTTGTCTTCTACTATTCCAACAGTAGCCAGTTCACTTAACTGTTCACTAAGATCAGCCCTAATCATGCTATGAGCAGTGGGAACCAGATCTATTTCACCCCAGAGCTGTTTCTGCTCCTCCAAGCAGCCTTAAAATTGAAAGATAAATACTGGAGAGAAAAATGAAAAGATCTTTACTCCTTTCTGAAGGCCACCAACACATCCAATCCAAAGTGCTAGTGTTTTGCATAAGGGAAGCCAGAATAGCATTCTCTTATCGATATTTAAATGAGGAAAGGTTACTTTCTCTGGTGTTTGGACTGACATTTTTGTCAGAGAAGTTGCTTGGAGAGACAGGATTCTGAGGTTTAATCCCTGTGATGTAACATGGCAGTATTGTCAGAGACACTCGAAGTTTGACTCCTTCTGGGTCTGTGCCTAGGAGGAAGGAGAAGGCATGTTTCAAGTAGTACACAAAACATTAATTAATATTAAGTACATGATGCATCTAACTATTGTCCTAGTATAGATTCCTCTAACAAAAGTATCTGTCGCAAGATTAAACAACTTTTCAAACAACTTCCTTAAGCGCTTGCATTTTTCCATCAAAAGGCAATAACTTACATTACACAAAGCCTTTTAAATTGCATTCAGATTTTGCTTTAACCAGAAAGCGGTCACGTTGAAATAACTCAAAAAACTTGAATGCGTTAGGATGTTTTCTAGCACGTGAACTTATGCAAAAGACTAAACGTATGGCAGGTTGTTTGTTTGGTTTTTTTTTTAATTATTTTCTATTAGTGGCAAGATTATTACTTTTCTTAATATCCTTCATACAAAAGCTAGTTAGGTGTGAATTAAACATAGAGCTAATTGTATTATGGTAAATTTATGGTTGAATGTGTGCTTAAGTTCAGTTCTGCTTTGTGTGTGTCAGCATAGTTGTGGTCAGCTTAGGCAGCAAATACAGGATGAATTGAATGTTAATCGTTGAGAAACATTTACATTATTTTCTAACTTATGTTCATATATATAATGTTACATATATGCTGATAGATTATTAGTGTTTAAAAGGTGATTATTTAAAAGCAATATGGTATCTTTTTTTTCTGAATAACAACATTTTCAAATTGGAAATTTGTTAAATGTTCACTTGAATTAAATATGTTAAGTTTGAGATTTTTGGTCAATTTTTGTTTTTACTTTCTAGTTCCTGAGTCCTATGAGACATTTAAGTCTTTATTGGCTGGAAGAACAATAGAACAACAGCTTATTATACTGGAGAGAATTCAGAAATGCAATCATCCAAGCCTTGCAGTGGGAAACAAAGCAAAGTTGGAAGTATGGTGTTTTTGTTGTGTTGTTTTGTTTTGTTTTAAGGTTTAAAATTAACTTTGAATTCCAGAGTAAGTTTTAGTCAGTATTCAGGAAGCAGTATAAAACATACATACTTCTATGTTGTGAACAGCAGTAGAATCAACAAACCACTCTTCATTTTCTAACTTCTGTATCACTGTTCTTTTGTGCTGTTTAAGACTATGTTCAATGAAAAGAAAAAACCCTAATAATTTTAACGTATTATGTTTCTTGCAGAAATTGTTTGGCTTCCTTCTGGAGTATATTGGGGAGTTAGCAACTCTGGATTTACCAGAGCTCAGAACAATTGACAAACTGGTCCTGTAAGTAATAAATCCTATGGACTTCTGTTCCTTTATGATTTAAAGAGAAAAGCATTTAGCATGTTGTTTGTTTCATATAGTCCTGTAGGGATTGTAGGCAACTGGTAACTCTCCAGCTCTATAATGTTTTAACTTTTTTTCATGTATTGCTTGAGGTATTAATTGTACCAAGACATTTTCAAAACCTCAGAATGTAATTTTTGATCTGCAAAATGCTTGCTATGGGTAGTGGATAAGTAGTACCATGTATGCATGCAAATTCTGTATATGAAGTTATTCAGACTGCTGATTAAGGGTTTTAAGCTTTGCAATGAGAGTGGGCAGTTCTCTTTTGCAATCTTTGTTTTTTCCATGGGTTTCCATTCTGTGAATTCACTCGTGGAACTAGATGAAAATGGAATTAAAGAGTGGCGTAGTAAGCTTGTACAAAAGTTCCAAATAAACACTTTGCAGGAAGTTGTGAATTTGGTGGTGGTGTCTTCAAATACCTAACAGGCAGTTTTAGTGACGACAGCCAAATTTGTCTGAGGGATACAGCAAAGGAGGAGAGTCAATGGGGAAAGACTGCAACAAGGGAAATTCCAGTTAGATGCAAGGAAAAAAAATCTTCACAGCAAAGGTGCTGAATGTTTAAACAAGTTTCCCAAAGAGGCTGTGGAATCTCCACCCTTGAAGATACACAGAACTCCACAAAGCCATGAGCAACCTGATCCAGCTTTGAAGTTAGCCATGCTTTGAGCAGGGGGTTGCATCAGATGATCTCCAAAGGTCCCTTCCAACCAAAATTAGTCTGTGATTCCTATCTTGATTTTGCACGCTAGACAGCTTTCTTTCAGTGAGGTGAGTTATTTGTATGTAGTTTTCAGCATATGTTTTTTTATTTCATGCTAAAACAAACAAGTCTTAAAAAAAAATCTGTTACATGCTGCTTTAGCATTCATTGCTCTGTTGCATTCATCAGCAAGAGCACTGACCCGTTGATACTGTCACACATGCTGGGGCTTTGTAAAAAAGTGTAAACACATTTTGATTGTCTTCTAGAACTGGGATTTATTAATATCACTACAGACATTTTTAACTGAAAATACTGGCAAAACTCTGACCAAACAGATGCAGACTCTTGACTGCATCTCCCTGTAGGCACTGACCATAGGTCAGGAGCTGACCCAACTTTTTGTGGATATTTTTTCTTGTTTTAAGAAATAATTTTGCTAACCACGTTGCTGCCTCACATGTTGTTTAACATTGCCTAAGAGTATTTAGAGTAGTGGGCTGCCTAGTATGTGCCAGCATACCTCAGTGCAGTAAAATGTAGGGTTAGGAGATTCAGAAAGATGTTTTAACCATAGCAGATGATTTGGGAGTGTATTATAAAATTTTTAATTATTTTTTATGTAAGATTTAGAAACCACCAAATCAAAGATTATCTCACAAGGCCCAATGAAAAATACGTGTCTCTGTAAACTAAAAGTATTACAATAATAATGTATATGCTGGGTGGCTATTTCTAAAAATGAATAATTTGTTTCAGGGAATTTGTTATTGTTATAATGTAGATGGAACACAAGAAATCTTCCTACAGGTGCTTAAAAATTAGTTTTTTTATTAACATCAATGGTGTAACTTGATCATGACTTACATTTCTTGTTAATAGGCCATTGTACAATCTTTGCCAGATGTTTCCTGAGGCAGCCAGTGACAGTATTAAGTTTATCCTTCGAGACGCTGCTCATGATATGGAAGAAGTATTTGAAGTCAAAGGCCGTGCAACATTTCCAGGTTTAGACACGGTAACGAATGCATACTGCTAGGAGAATCTCTTGTTCTTTCCATTAGTACAGAAATGCCAGTAAATGTGAGATGACATGAAATTTAGTTTTATATTTCAAAGTATGTAATGAATTATTAGCATCTGTGACTTTTTCGGTTTTTCAATATTTTAAATTGCCTCTCTGGAGATAAGTTGTAACAAAACAAAACAACAAAAAAACAAAACAAAAAAAAAAAACAACAAAAAAAATCCTGAGAAACAAACAACCCCCTCCACACACGTTCTTTAGAATAGAAGTGTGGCTCTTTAATATTAATAAGGAGAAAAGGTCTTAAAATTGCCGTGCCAGTTTTCATAGCAGAACATTCTTTGTTTTCCTGATGAAACTTAAGTGGGTAGTTTTAGGAAGAAGTGATATTGTCAGTTATGTCCTGGTTCCTTTAATTGTGTAAAGTCCAAATGTTTAAAAAAGTGCTCCGTAGAAGTGCACTATCTCCTAGGTTAACAAAAATAGCAATGAAATATTATTGTGGATATAAAAATACAACATTTCTTAGTACTTTATGTATGATAACTGCTAAATTAATGACTCAGAAAAAACTGACCTTTCCTTCTTATATTAGTAATATTTCAAAATTTCAGTGGCCATGCCAAATGGGAACAGACTCCTTTTTCAGCGTCTAGGTAAATGGCTGTTAGGGAGTTCAAGAGTGGAGCATATGAAAAATGAGTATTTGTTTATTGTAGTAAAAAGTTTCAAAGACAAACCATAAGTCAGTAATCCAAAGGGAGCTACTTGTTTTCTGTCTCCCAGCTTGATGAAGCAGTGCTGCCTAATGGAATAATTAGACTATTGAAAGAAAATAGACTGAAGGATTTGCTTAGAAGGCTTGGTTCTTACAGCTTGGAAAATATTTATATTGAGTTCTTTTGAAGAGTCTTTATTCAGGATGTTTTGGATTTTGCAGGAAATGTATTGTAGAGAGCTTTTAACTTCTATTTTTATTTTGTCACTGTCACCTTTATGACAGCAATCGCACTTCTGACTTTTATTCACTTCAGTGGACTTTTTCAGGTTTCAAGCCATCATTATCTTTTAGGGTGGAATTATATCACTCTCCTATTCTCAAAGCACTTATTTGAATGAACGTTTCTTAGACCAGTTGTGTTAGTAGCCCTCAGATGTGCCTATAGTTGATCTAACCTGAAATTTGGACTCTGGTATTTAGTAACGAAACCAGTCAGGAGAATATTTGTTTATGACAGAAACTTCATGGAGGGAAACAGAGCTGAAACAATAAAACTTTACTTGTGTCTAGCTTACTGTGTAAACACCCACTTAAATAAGTTTCAGAATTACCTCGCAACTGATGTTTAACATCCTTATGGTCTTGACAGGAGGTCACTTGTAGCTCTCTAACAAGTCCCTCTTCAGTAAAAGCATACCTAATTGCTGTTTAGTTCTTTTGGCTGCAACTGTTGTTTGTTGATGTGTGCTAGTGCCTGAGGATCCTGGTCAGTTAATTATCGGTGTTGAGGACCTGTTGAAAGGTGTCACAGGTCCCGTGTGGCCGCTTGCTCATTTGTTTGTGGTATGAGAGCATGTGATTGTGGTGGGCTGAAGGGGGTCAGATTTTCTTATGGAGTAAATAGGGTTGGGAGGCATAGTTCCCTCTTGGTTGTCCTTTCAGCTGCCTCTTTGAATTAATGCAATGTTAGACCTATAATGGATATTCCATTTTCTTATGTAACTTAAACCGTTGTCTCAAATAGGTCACGTATCTTATCAGATTTCTCAAGATTACGCATATTGTATTTTTTGACTGCTACATAGCCGTTACTCATTCATCAGTTACATATGTGTAAAGTCAAGATCCTGGAAAGAATGTCTTACTCTATTTTGCCTTACTCTGTTTTATGTGCTATCAGCTTATTTATTTGAAAATTACATCTCTACTGTTTCCAACTTCTGACTTCTGGCATCCAGTTGTAACACCTGCTTTTATATACATGAGTCAGCTACTTACTAAGGTATGTCTGTGATGATGTATCTCAGTATATAACTTCATTTTCTTGTTTCTTCCTAGGACTCCAAATATATGTGTTAGCATTAATATATATTGGAAATGTACTGAAAAGGCAGCTTTGTGTTTGGTATAGTCACAGGTAATAATTGGAAGAAAAAGTGAAGAGGAAAAAACCCTTGCAGAGTACAGTCCAACTCACAAAACCATATCTAATCATTTTTTCAAGCTGTCACACAAGAATTCCTTATATGGCAAATTACATAGGACTAATAGAACAGACTGAATACAGTCTGAAATCATTCATTAGTGACTTCGATATATTGCATTTGTTTCTACTTAAGAACGATTTTTACTTAAAAATTGACAGTATTTGTTTTCCTTGAAAATGTACCTAATGCAATGCATTGCAGTGCAGTTAAAATATGTCCTTATTTTCTATCCAAATATCCTGTTTATATGTTTCAAAAGTCTTGAGCTAGTTGTTCTATTGCTGTCAGATATCCAAGTTGTTCTGAGCCTTATATTTCCTTGGTTCATTTCTGAAGAACTTATTGTTTGTGGTTTAGCACCTTCTAGTGGCTAAACCAGTTCTGACAGATGACTTACTCAATTCTGTATATACTCTTTAGTGAAGGCACGGGAAATCCAATATGTTTTTCATGTAAGTCCAAAGGGTGTAATTTTATGGATTTTAAATGTGCACAGTTTATTTAATATTTCTGCTTTTGGGGAGATCCCAAAGCATATTTGTGATGTATATACTTTTATATATACTTTTATATATATACTTTCATATATATTTGTGATGTATAGACTTTTAATTATGAATGTTTTGTGCCTTTTTTTTTTTTTTTTAGTGTCGCATCACAACATTGCAAGATGTTATTAAAGGTTTATTTATATGCTGTTTGTTCCTGGAATATGTATCTCTCTCCAGAAGATTTGTACCAGAACTCATCAATTTTCTTCTTGGAGTACTTCACATATCTCTACCCAAAAAACAGGCCCAGGGTGAGTTTGTTTAGAGTAAATGAGTAATAAATTTTAGTATTAGGGTTTATCTTTTAAATTTCAATAAAAATATTTCACACTGAATTTATCGTTTTGAACAAAAGACAAAAATCATCTGCTAGGTTAGCCATACACAACCTTGATTCTTGGGCATCTTGTTATGAACTAGATCCTCCAGTGTTGTTGGCAGGAAGGAAAGAACTGAAGTTTATTAAAGGAAATGAAGTCATGTTGCCCACAGTGCAGTATTTTTGCAATATTGTTGTTCTAAATAGACTGCGTGATTGGACTGCTCTGAAATTCACAGTTCCTAACGGATTCCTGATGAGTACCCTGTATCTTCACAGTGAGGCAGCAGCTAATGCTGCAGATACCCTCCCTCTTCAGCTAATAGCCATATCACCGAGATAAATGAGAGAAGTGTATCACAAAGTCGGTCTTTTTCCTTTTTATTTATTTGACATGGATTTGTTGTTGTGTAACAGAGGGCAGGAATCCCCACAAGCAGGATTAGTCTGTGCTGTAACATAATTGTGTAAACTTGGCAACTTCCACAGACAACAGGGAGAAAAAAACCTATCTTTTCAATTTGATTCATATGCTAGCAAATTACTTTTATTTGGCAGTCTTCCAGTCTTTCTTTGACTTTTTCTTTTGGATTTGTTTCTAGCTTTAAAGTTATTCTAGATTTGGGACTTTTTTGTTGACAAATTTAGTGACAATAATTCGCTTACAAGGAGTTTTGTCAGAGCATAGTAACGAATTCATGTGTTAGTATCTCTCTCTCTGGGTCACTCTGAGTGTCACTTAGCATGCATGAAGAGACTCTGCAGGCAGGATATTCTCAAGTGAAAAATTCAATTATTTGTTGGCAAACTCACAAGACATCTGGGATTTAATGAACTACAGGCTATGTATTAATATGCTCGTCACTCTTGATAAGACACCCGAGTAGTCTCTGTTCTCTAGGTAGTCATCAGTTTGGTGAGGAAGGTTCAGCTTCTGTTGCTGCAGTATTCCAGTACATCTTCAGTAGTACTGAGTGGTTGTCTTGCAGCTCCCTTCTTTTTTTTTCCCTTTAGGATTTTTATGCCTTTCCATGCTGGCATTTTTTTTTTTACTTTTGAATTCTTGAGGTACTAATGATCCCTTTCTCAACAAGCTTAGCACTGCAGTTTCACCTTTATTATCTTGTATGGCTGTACCCTGTACAGACTTTCTCCCAGCTGCTTGTCACAGCTTAGCAGTTTCCTCTGAAGTGTGAGCCAAGGTTGCACAGCTGGGCTGCATCAGAGCTAAGCCCTGGATTCTCAGAACACAGGCAGCTGAACTCTTAGAAGGAGGTGGGAAGAGGTTACGGAGTGGGTGGGTTACATAGCACTTAAAGTATTTTCTCCTTTCTGTAATCTCTTAGGAATGTTTAATCTACAACGAGTTTTGGTACAGTTAAAATATAGGATTCTGCAAAATCAGATAAGAAACTATTTTAAAATATTTAGTGGTAATTGATGATCAAGTGTTAACCTTTTTTTTTCATTTTCTTTGTATTTCTGTTAATGATTTTGCACTAGTTGAATTTGCGTGGTTTTGGTTTCTGTTAGCAGTAAGGAAAAGCTCAATGAGAGAGATGTTAGAGGCACAGTGTTCTCTTTGAGAATTTTTCAGTCAGTATTGATGTTTTGAAGTTATCAAAGTATCCGATCATGTTGTTAAATATTCATGGTGGAAGTATTGCTAATAAATGTGATGGTTAGGCTGTCAACACAGAATATTTTAAAATGAGCACACATCCAGTTCTCTGGAATGTTGATATACTGTCACACCAAAAAATTTTGGGGGGTTCAATTTTGACAGTAAGTAGAATCAGCAAATAGAACTCTTATTGTTTTAATTTTATGAGCTCAATCCATAAATTTCTTACATGAAGAAATTATATGGAATGCAACTTCATAAACGACTGAAATACAGTCTGCTTTAGACTTAAAAAACAATTATTACCTTAAAAAAGGAGAAAAGCTGGAGGTGGAGGGAGTGGGAAGGAATTGTCATTGTTCATAGCGTTAGCTAATAGAATTGTTAATGAGATCTGCTATCCTCTCACAAGTAAAGCAGATAATAAAACTCACATATTTTAGTTCCTGATCTTGCTTATGTCTATGTGTCTCATAATCTCTCACAACTTTGGGTCTCAAACCTTATGAATTGTTATTTAAACATACTGTCTTCTGGCTTGTCTGCAAAGAGCCATGTACATCTTCTAGAGCATGTAAATAATCTTAACTTACAGTTTGAAAAAGTTTTGAAATAAGTTCCATTGCAAGCTTGCAGGACGTAAGGAAAACAAGAGAAAACAAAAAAAAGGGGTCCAGTACAGAGGCTGTGGATTATTTTTTCCCTTAGCCATGAAATTCCTCAGATGCTTCTTTCATGTTGCTCTATAAGTACCATTTCACAGATCAGCTTATGATCAGAAGCGCGGTGAGTCTTAAGCGTTTTCTGTATGCACTGCCCCAGTATGTATTCTGTGTTCCGTGCTATTCTTGTTTTAAAACTGCTTAGCTGGAGTGGGAGAGGACTTTACATCATGAATCTGAGGCCCCCTGCTGAGAGGTCACGGGAGAGGCTCAGTGATGTACTGCAACGGGGGGCTCTCCCTGCTCCAGCTCCTGTGCTGCTTGACCACTTTCTGGTCGAAGCCTCCTATTTGTAACTCCATGGGAAAATCCCATGACTGCCCTTTCCTCTTAAGTATATACAATACTCCATCCTCACTGGCAGTTTAACCGTGCATCTGGTGCGACCATCCAACCAATTCCTTATCCACTGAGCTGTCCCCCCATCAAATCCAGTCTCTCCATTTTAGACACAAGGGTGTTGTGTGTTCCAGTATCACATGCTTTGCACAAGTCCAGGTAGATGACATCAGTCACTCTTCCTTTATCCACCAATGCTGTAACCCTGTTGTAGAAGGCCACCAAATTTGTTAGGCACAATTTCCCTTAGTGAAGCCATGCTGGCTGTCACCAGTCACATCTCTGTTTTCCATCTGCCTTAGCATAGTTTCCAGGAGGATCTGCTCCAAGATCTTGCTGGGCACAGAGGTGAGACTGACTGGCCTGTAGTTCCCTGGGTCTTCCTTTTTTCTCTCTTTAAAAATCGGGGTTATTTTTCTCCTTTTCTAGTCACTGTACCAGTCTGGCACGACTTCTCAAATAAGGGTAGTGGCTTAGCAACTTCATCTGCCAGTTCCCTCAGGACCCACGGATGCATCTTGTTAGGTCCCTTGGACTTGTGCACCTTCAGGTTCCTTAGATGGTCTCAAACCTGGTCTTCTCTTACAGTGGACAGTATTTCATTCTCCCAGGCCCTGGCTTTGGATTCTGTGAATTGGGCGGCGTGGCTAGAGCACTCACCTATGATTGTACCCATGCTCCAGTGTTTTCCATTATTTTAGAAAAATATAATACCGATAAAGTATTTTTTAAGGCAGCATGGTTAAAAACGTAAAAAGAGTTCTTGGTTTTTCTTCCTTCAGAAGGAACACTTAGAATTGATCTTGTTTAATGATTATTGTTCTTGTTTTTTAGGCTATACTGTAGTGCATCCATTTACACCAGTGGGGAAGAATTTAGAACTGCTTTTGGTGTGTGATAAGAAGGATCTGGAAAGTTGGCAGAAGCAAAATCTGCCATTGAGCACTGTGACTAGGTTGAAGGAAACCAGCAGAACAGAAATTAATCATATCAGGTATGTAGGGAATGTGAACAAAAGAAATCCACAACAGACCATCTTTTTGGGTAGTCTCAGTGACAGTGCTCTTTAGGACTAAAAATAGTAGTGAGTTGTTCAGCTTTAATTTTATGGTACTGCTCTGTAGCACATGAAATTGCTCATCTTTTGCCACAACATTATGCAGAGTACTTGTTAGAGTGCTCAGCCCTTCCATTCCTTTTTGGTACAGCTGTGAACTGATGAGGATGATGTAGAGACAGAGGAGGTGCTCACTACTTTGAACTGTCAAGCTCTTCAGAAGCAAATAACTGTATTTACATACAAATACTATTTTGAAAAGTGTCACTTAAGTAATAAAACACTGAAGTTAGGAAAGACCGCAATTAAATGTGTTCATTCACCATGGTCAGCCTCATTTTTTCACCTTGTGCATGTGTTACGGTATAACTTCTTTCAGGGATGAGCAAGCATTTTGTTATGAAGTTCAAAAAGAAACCCAAAACCAAAACAACTGATTCTGTTTCAGAAAAGTTTTAGAACTTCAGAACCAGTAGCAGAACACTTTTAGAACCAGTATAAAAACTTCTTCCTCTATAGAAGTGGCAAAGACACAATACTGGCTTGTGCTCTGTGCGCTGACAAAGATTTGTTGCTAATGGATTTCTTGGGTATTTGCTTATAGTAGGAGAGTGAAATTTTTAGTCTGAATTAACAGCTAGAAACAGCCTTTTAACTGGTTCTGTCAGGCAGTCTTAATAGTAGACACTGTTAATGCTCCCAAATTTAATTAATTTGATTAATTTTATTTGAAAATCCGCTACAGTTTTTGCAAGTGAAATTGTTGAATTCTTTTTTGCATTAACAGGTTATCATGTCTAGCCCTGTGTTTTGACCTTATTAAAAAATGTGCAGTTCTGTATGAGTCTTTACCATCGTTCCATGAAATAATGCATCCTGTCAGAATACTTCTTACACAACATGTGCCAGTGAATGAATACCCTGAACAAATGCAGGTATGTGTTCCTCAGGAATGAAATAATTGATATGATTGTTTTATTAATAAATTCTGTCATCTTCATCTATGCTTAAACAAACAGAAACCAAGTATAAGCATCAGTGAGATTTTTTTTCAAGGGTCAGGCATTTGTCTTTTATGCTCTTCAAAAATCATAGTGACGTTTCTGTGGAAAAAACAAAGAAGAGTGCAGAGTGTTTAGAAAAGATATTTTTTCACTGTGTCTCTTATCTTGCCCCTCTAATTGAAGAGAATAGCACTTAGCTTGTAATAACTCCAGGAGTGACTTAAATTATAAGAACAGTAGTCCAGTCATCCAGTTGCTCTTGTACTTTCGTAATGAATCTGTAAGACCTTGGTACAATCAAATACGTATACCAAGTTGATGAGGTAGTATTTATAACTGTCTAAGTAAAACTAACACAAATACGCCTGGTCAGCTACCTTACTTAAAGCAGGGCAGTTGTTTATTTTTCTAGCAATGAGGTTCAACTTTTTAATCTATCTCTTCTGAACGTAGCAGAATTGTCCTCTTCTCAAAGAGGCGTCATGAAATATCCTCGGAGAACAAGATTTTGTAATGTAAATGATGCAGAAAGGCCTATATTTTTGCCATAAAAATAAACAAAATGAACAATCATCCTTAAAATGACCCTTAAAATGAAAGGTAGAGTTTGAGTTAAACTGGCTTTAGTCTTGCTTCTTCCTCTGTTAGGTGAAACTACCTGCAGACCTTTCTTATTGTGCATGATACCATCTTAAGAGACTTCCAAAAGTGTCTAAAAATTATCCAGCCTGGAAGGCTTACAGCATTTCAGTGTTAGCAATGTTCTAATGAATAGCAGGGATCTTAGCCAGAAAAAGAACATATGGGGAGAACGTTACTGTTGATTCAGTTTACAGTAGTTTGTGGATTATGGTGTCTTTGATATGCTTTTAAAATTGTAATTTGATTTGCATTTTCAGGAATGGTACCACAGTGCCCTGAGAGAGATAGAGAACAAAGTAAAACACTATACCCCACTGATATGTGAGAAAAAGAAGCCAGTGCCATTGAAACAGTATACGCCTAAAATTGTGAAAGTGTAAGTAAAGCAACACTTGATGCAAAGGAAAAGTGCATTTAAACATTAAGATTCTCAGCAGGCTAGAAGGATTTGGAAAACAGGACATAAAACATATAACTGTTTTTCTGCTAGATTTTGTGCACAAATCACAAGGGACCAGCTACTTGGGTGGTAGGGAGGGAAAGAAAAAGGGAGGAATTCTAAGAAACAGAGCAAAGATTACCTTGTGGAAAAAATAGCACTAGAAATCAACTCTTCCCCATATAATCCATTGTAAATTAATAGATTTTGAGATGAAAAGAGGGTGTTGTTATTATCTAGTCAGGTGCTTTACCAAATGCTCTGTCAAGCACTCAAGTCTGAAGAACAACAGTGAGTAGTTCACATGTATATGAACTATAGGAAGGTAAGTATGGATGGTGAAAGTACTGAGGAATGCTTCACTGGTGCAAAAGATAAGGCAGACTATTCCTGTACTCTGCATCACAGATCGTAACAAATAACCAGTCAGGTTAAGCATTCCTTTAAGCATACTTACGTGCCCCATTCCTCTCTTTCCTCCAGCCAAGCAGCTTTCTACCTTCCAACAGTAGCAATGACAAAAAACATGGGGTTTTTTTTCCCCCTTTTTTTGCAATGCAATGACCATGTGCATTTTTTTATTCTGTCTTGGAATTAAATTTTAATAACACGAGTTTGGTTTTGTAGATAATAGAACAGTATTCTGATTCAGGAAGTCTGCCTGATATTGGCTGCTGACTTATTTAGCCATGTTGGTTATTTACAGGGGCATAAATTTTCTGCCTTATTCTAGTAATTGAAGAGAACAGCTTTCCTCTGCCATACACATTTATCCCCAAGTAACTGATCAGACTTCTGTAGAATTCATTTGCAGAGAAGGTCTGCAAAAAGTTAAAATACATTGGGAGATTCCATCTTTCTCCAGATGTCTTTCATTCTTCTACTTAGCTTTTTCAGTCTGTTCAAAATGCACGCTACATATGAGGCACTGAAGTGTAAATGTTGTCTGCTTGTTGTTTGCATGATGATGACATGCAGTTAGAAGGTCTGGGGAGTGTTTTTCCGGTATGTTCATTGGGCAGCTCCCTATTTTGCAAGTTAATCGTATAATATGCAGGAATTAAAATACTGAGTTAGTGTTCATGCAAAAACTCACTCCTCCTAAGCATGAAAAAGTTGTTTTTGTTAAGGCGTACTGTGCTCACACATACATTCTCATTTCAGTTTAGAGTTTGGAAGAAAGCAGGGAGGCAGCAAGAAGGAGCAAGAAAGAAAGCAGTTGATTCAGAAGCATAAACGTGAACTTAAAGGAGCTATTCGTGAGATTCGAAAAGATAACCAGTTTCTGGCTAGAATGCAACTTTCAGAAATCATGGAGAGGTAATGTAGCCTTTGTTTCAGCACCACTTTGGGGGTTTTCTGCTGTGTGTTCATTTCTTTGCTGCATGCCAAGACTGACAATAATGATCAACCGTACTAAACTTAAATGAAATTAAACAATTTGGGGAAAAACAAACATTTTCAATAGATATCATTTAAAGTGTTTTCAACTTTGCAGTTTCATTTCTCTAGTTTAAGAATATGCAGAATGTTTTTCTTAAAAGTGAGTGTTGGTGAAATTTAAGAGGTGGGGGGCCTTTTATAAATTAATAGTTATTGTCTAAATATACTTACTTATTTTCCCTAATATAATCCTTCTGAAATATTTTATATGTTAATTGTTTGTTTTACAGAGATTCAGCCAGAAAAAGAAAAGTGAAAGAGCTGCTTGGTAGCCTTGCTACACAGGAAGGTGAATGGAAAGCAATGAAAAGGAAAAAAGGGAAGAATTAATTGGGACTATCTACAGCAGGAAATTTTGGTTTTACTGCCATATAAAATACTTCAATCCTATGGCTTTTGAACAGATTTTAATTGCATTCCTTGGATGCATTCCTTTTGAGGAGACAACATCAGCAGATCTATCTGAAAAAGCGAACCTGCTTATTGGAAAAATCCACAGGTTTTCATAAGGAAAATAAAAATAACACTTTTGTATGTGGTATAGTTCTGTTTATTTTAATAATAGAGAATATTTGGATGAATAATCAGAATTCTTAGGTGTGTGTGACCAGGTTTCAGTCTAACTTGAACTACACACACACAAAAAAAAAAATTGTAGAGCAGAAACCTTTTGTTATCTTTTTAATATTGAATAATTGCAGGCAGCTCTCATAGTGGTAGTATATTTGTAATTTAAGCAGTAACATTTTAATTAGTCTATAGCATTGGGACATTCTAATTCATGTATTCAGTGAAGTAATGGAATCAGCTTTCAAGCAGAAGTCCTTTGTTAAAGCTGTACATCCATTCATCTCTTCAGTAAGTTTTCAATTGAGCAGAGCTCTGAAATTCTTAATAATCTAGGGTGGTTAACTAGAATTCCTCAGTGTATTCATAACTGTCGGATTTAAGTGGATAGTGAAATCCTTAACTCTCTTCCACTTACGTTATCATGTATGTCTAATTACTGATAACTGCCCAGCATAACTTTGGGAAACATCTGCTCTTCAAATAGAGCCAATTCATACTTCTAACGCTTTTTTTTTTTTTTTGTACTATATTTGTGAAGAAACATTGCAATGAGACAAAGAACATCACAGTTATTTAAAGGTGCTAGTCTGAACTAGGTTCACTATTCAGGTATTCACTGTAATGCACCTGTTTGGCAAGTTCAGTGACGCTTGTTATGCATTGAAGAAAATTGTAATATTTTCTTGGAAAACTCTTAAGAAAATGAAATCCACTTTCACAATAATGTTCCAATTTCAGTCTAAAGAACAAACTATAAAGAACATCCTATAAAGAATGAACTAATGGCCATGGTTCTTCACAAAAACAAACAAGCAAACAAAACCCCAAAACCTCTTCCATTTTTAAACACTGTTCCTTGATCTGAACTCTTGTGTTTTGGCCAACAGGTAACTCAGACATGGTATTGCTTACCCACTGTTCATGAAGAAGGACTCAAACGCTTGCAGTAAATCTGATTTATCAGTTAGGCTTGGTTGTTTCAGACTAGGTTAGAATGTTTTCTTTGTTCTGTGTTTTTGGGGGGTTTTGGGGTTTTTTTTCAAATGTGACTCAGAATGGAAGCAGAACTAAAACTAGGAGGGGATGAGTTGAAACACTTAAGCTTTACATTTAAACTCTAATGACAAAACTATCTTTGTAAGGTAAGTCTTGTTAAAGGTTTACCTATGTATGTTTCTTAAAAGAGAAAAGCACTTTATTTGAAGAAAATGGCTTTTATTGAATCTCAGTGCAATTCTAGCAATGCAAGTAACGTGATTATTATGAGCTCTTTTGGCTTGCAAAGCCAGTTGTTTTAAGTGTTAAAATAGGCTGGATACTAAGTATGCATGGGGGAGATACTCATGTCACATAAAAATTAGTAAGATTTCTGTGTTTGAAATCCATTCACGCTTCTGAAAACAAATATATTTTCAGTTAACCTTTCTAAAACCAGTAAAGCCATCTTCTGAAACTTCAAAGGGATCTCAGAAGATTAATATACCTCCTGTTTTATATCCATTTGGCACAGTATGGGTTTTTTTCCTTCCTTAAATGTAGGTTATCTTTAAAAACAAAACTTTTTATATAGTTCAAGCCAAGAACTTAAGACTGAAGCAATGAGGAAGGAGGTAACTTCCTATTTCATGCTATAAATCAGCACTTTCAGTTTGGGGTTTTAGTCCCAGTATATTTCTCCTTTGCACAAATAAACTGTCAAAAAAGGATTATTGTTTATTTATCTAACTTTATTTTTCCAACAGCAAGTAGCTTCAGAGGATTTACCCAGCAGGGTATTAGAACCACAGAGAGGCTGACAGCTGCACTTTGATTCTGGAGCAGTGATTTTTGATAGCACTTGCAGCTTGTTATTCCTCAGTAAGGGAGGTAAGAAAGAGATAAGGGAGAGATACAAGTAAGACGGGATGATAGTGTTTGTGGGAAAGGACTTTTTTGGGACAAGAGAATGAGAAGGGATATCTTGCAATGCTGATGAAAAAAGATAAAGGACAGGGGAACCTGAGTTGATAAACTTGCATGACTCTTTTGGAATGCCAGATTGAAAGTAGTTGTGTTTGAAATCACGCCAAATGGAGATCTCTGCGTGCATTTTTACAAATTGTATTGTCAATATTTAAAATCAGACTTAATATTATAAACCTGGGACTAATGGTGATACTTAACACGTAGTATTTTACATGACTAGAAAAGCAGGACTACCTAGTCTTGTCTCAGCTTAATAATCAATACGGTCCGATAGTTTTGCCAGGGTAGCTAGGCAGTGGTGGTGCTCCGATATCGTAGAAGGTGGTAGGAACGTCTTGGCATTTGGGCTACAAAGAGCTTGGACAAGCTCAAGAGTCAGCAAACCCTTTCTCATAGAGTTTCTTGAACACAATCACATTCACCAATTACTCTCTTGTCTCTGTGTTGCTCTTAAACCAGGAATTGTTGTAACAGGCCTTTGACACATCGGTTATCATCTGTTATCTGTTATTAATTAGCCAAAAAAAGAAACTATTCTGTAACTACAATTCACTCATGAGACACAAAAAAGAAAAATTACCATTTTGCATTTAGTTCAGCTGACTGTTCAAGGTAATTTATCTGTCAACATCAGCTATCCCAGAGGACAGCTACCCTGAATATGAATACTGTAAAGAACAGAGTGAGAATAAAACTGTTCAGCCAGAAATTGCATAAATCACCTTATTTATGACAGCATGAAAATCTTTTTCATTAGTTTGGTCTTTTGGTTGTCAGTTGAAAGCTGGTATGCAGTTTGTTATCCTCACTTTCTGTGTAAGCCATCACTTTTTGCCATCAGCATCTGCTGTATGGAGGTACTGAGGCTGCTCCGGAGCTCAGCAGGTAGAGTTTATTGTGAAGCAAAAGTGGAGCTCTGTTGGGCAGGGGCGGGTGTCTCCAGTGCTGCAGCCTGTTCAGCCATAGGAGCTGGTGGGGCTGCTTTGCTCTGAGCATGCCTTCTGGGCATTTGGGGAAGATAAACAAAAGCTATGATATAAAACGTTTGGCAGCTTTATCATAACTCTGGAACTGTGAGGTGTTACATGTTCAGGGGGGCAAAACCTTCCCACAGATGTGCTCCTTTCGTCTCTGAGTTTGTCACCTAAGCTAACGGGGTACATTCTCAGTCCTAAATGTATTGGCTGTGCCATCTTGCGTAGTTAAAATGACTCATTATTTGTAAGGGTTTGGGGGTTTGGTGTTTTTTCAATAAATTAGGTCTGGAGTGGATAACTAAAATTTTCCATGCAGTCTGAACACTGGCTGAGTATAAAATACTAAGATGAAGGCCCTGTATGGCATTAAATACTTTAAAATATGAATGTTTGGGTTAATACTACTGCTCTTTAGCGAAGGAGCAGGGAAGTAAAACCCAGAGTGGAAGAGGCGCTACTTGGGGAAAAAAACCAAGACTGACATAAGAAAAAAATCAGTGTTAATAAATGTAGTCTAAAACCCAAATTTAAGTTATTGTTTCTCAGACCTGCAAGGTTTTGGACTGTCCTTCCACTGGGACGGGATGGGCAACGACCTATTTCGTTCTAGAAACAGCGCAATGTGTTTATGTGCAGGATTGCGTGACGTGGTTGAATGCAGTAACAACTGGGCTCGGTGATCTGCAGAAGCTTTAGGCTGGAAGGTGTAACAACAGGAAGAGCTGGATTTTTTTTTTTTTTTTAATGCGTCTGAATTCAGATTGTGCCTGCAGAGTTATATACAATGACTCAGAGCCAGAAGAATATCTCTACGTATATTTTCCAGATGTTAAATGATTATTCATGCTTACTCTAGAGCACCTCAAAGCAGAAGTTTGCCTCCAAGTCCGCAGCAATCCTTGTGTAATCATTCAGTTTTCAGAGTATGTACCGTATCTAACAAATTCCTTTTCTCGCACCAAGCTGAGTACATGGAATGCTCAGGTAAACACGAAAGTAGCAGCTTACTGTTTGACCTAACTGGTGCATGTTATGCTTAGATAAGCTCCTCTAAATCTAATCATCTGGGGAATCCGTGACAGAGATGTCACTGTTGAGTGAAAGGCCCTCATCCACGTGTTAATAACTATAAATCCACACCACCTATGGGACTTATTACCTTGAAGGGAACCAGAAGTTCTGTCAACCCCTGTATTAGTTTGCTTTAAACCCTTGGGTGGCAGATCCTTATGTACTTAAGACTATGAAGATACATGTGCTTAGTCCACTTGTAACCATATACACACATTTTAATGAGGCAGCTTGGGTACCAGACATGGCTGGACAAGAGGACAAAGCTAGACGGTGCTATCAATATCCAATCTATTCATGTTCTCTGTGCTAAAAAGCTTACTGTTTTAAGGGAGCAGTTTGTTTTAGGAACAGAGTCACGTCTTTTACAACTACCTTTTTCTGCTTGTCAGAAACCAGGACATTTTCATTTATCAAAACCACAGCTAACTGCTGCCATAACGTGGCAGCAACTAATGAAAGAACATCCTTCTCTTCTTGGAACAAGTGTGTTTTCATTTAAAAAAATCTTTAGTGCAAGAAGGAACGGCTGTCGTTTGAGGTACCTAGTTAAACTTAATTTTTTGTTAATTTACGCGGACGGAGGCTGTCTTGACGAGGCGCTTCCCTCAGTCTGGGTTTTAAGTCCGGGCTCTGCCTCGCCGCTCCCTCAGCCCGAGCAGCGGCGGCTTCCCGCCGCGCCGAGGGGAGCCCGCCGGGCCGCCGCCACCCCTCTCACGGGGCGGGCGACCTCTCTCCCCGGCGGCGCCCGCTGCGGGGCCGCGGGAGCGGCTCCATCCCCGGCCGGAAGAGGAGGGCCGCCGGAGCGCTGCGGAGGGCCGGGGAGGAGCCGCCGCCGCCCGCCAGCAGCATCCCCAAGGGAGAGCTCTTGGCAGGCGGAGGGGACCCGCCCGCGCACCCTGCGGGCCCGGCCCCCCTGAGGAGCGGTAGGTGGCCAGGAGCGGGCCAGGCTCTGCCCGGGACGTGGGAGGGAGGGCGGCCGGAGGAGCGGGTCTGGGCCGGGCACGGCTCGCCTCGGCGGGGCTGCGGGTCCCGGGGGGCTCAGCCCCGGCGGCGGCGGAGGGTGCCTTGCGCGGGGGACAGCGGCTCCTCGCCGTGGACACTACATCTCTCCCGGGCCGTCCCTTTCCCGCTCGGCGGCCCCTCTGTCCTCTGGGCTTTGGCTGCTCTGGGAAATTGCTTTTTTTTATTTTGCTTCCCCTCCTCCCCCGGTTGAAACTCTGCTCTTGACCTGAATCAGGACTTTGTTAAGGAGTCAGAGGAGCCTTCCCAAGGCTTAGCAAGGTAAAACCGGGCCTAGGAAATTTCAGAGGGGGGAAGGGGTGGTAAGAAAACACCAGAAGGATGAAATTCTTCCTGCTGGTTGATGACAAATCTCTGTTTGTGCGTTAGGGCAGGGCCAGCTTTGCTGCTGATCCCTTCTCGAGAGGCACAGCATCAAACCTCAGCCCTGCCGGCCCGAGGTCGAAGGCAGAAGCGATGAGACACAGACTGGGATGGCTGGGGAGAGCCGAGGCAGAGCCGAGCGAGTGTCAGGGACACAAGTGTCCAGAGAAGTAACTTCCCAAAACAACCCCCACGTCAAACACGTCTCACAGAAATCAAATGTCATGGTAGAGGTGAAGTGTTTTGTTTTTGCTGACGGGATGCCAGGACCTATAAAATGTTTGGTGGTTTCCTGCCTAGCAAAAAATATGGGGAGGTTTGAACAACAAAACTGATGGAGCACAAAGGCAGAAACATGTAGTACCTTGGGATATTGCGTAAGGGAAATTGCAACCACGTAGCCGAAAGTGGAGCCTAATGAAAGGTCAGTGCTAGCATGAATAGGTTCAAGCCTCAGGCTAGCTGAAATGGCAGTAAGGGTAAGGTGTAAAGGATGTTACCCGGTGTAAATAACCCTGGAATAAAGTTCAGCTTGGTCATACAATTCAGTGGATGAATAAACAAATTGTGTGGAAAAACAAGATAGAATCTGCCACAATGAACCCGTCCCTCAACTGTTGGCTGGATGGACCTAGGGCCAGGGAGGATTTGTCTGAAGGAATGGTTGTTTTGGCTCCAGATGCTCTTATATCATTTGCGTAAACAAATAATGCCAAATATTTGTAGCAGTGATGACTTACCATTTTAAATAAAAGGATCCTGACATAACCAAACCGGCCTGTTCACTAGCAGATTTAAGAGCATTATGCCAAGAGTTTAATAAATGGATTGCGTGTTTGCTTCATGGTGTTTGAACTTTAATAATGCTTCAATGCTAGTAAACTGAATCCACAGGTAAATAAATGTCACAATAATGTTTATTGCTGAGCATAACAAAGTACTATGATCTTCAGTTAGCATAATATGATGCTATATGCACAAGTGCCTTGTGTACGTAATACAGTATGTCTTGTCTGGAATAGAATTTATACTAAGAATTGCTCAGTATTTTCAGTCTTTACTCATCAAAGTTAATGGATATTTTGGTATTGATTGACTTTGTTGGATGAAATTCTGTCTCCTTTACTCGTCTAGTGCAACAAACGTTCAGAGATTTTTGCAGTAGAAGGGACTGCAAATCTGACTGTTTTATGATTGAGATACAGTGTAACATTTTACAAGTCTGAAGTTTGCAGTTTCATGGTTTCTGTATTACTCCTTGATTTTGATACCTGGTGAAACTGAGTTTTTTTTCAGGATATGGACTGACTTCTTTATTTGTTAAATACTGAATGTGATATGGCCTGCATCCTTGTTTAGGTCTTTAAGACAGTTTTGGAGTATTATCAAAGAAAGTTGATAGTTCTGATACTTCTGAAAAACTAAAATGCTGCCTTAATCACTTGATGCTCCAACTCCTATAGCTTATCAGTGGCTGTCATCCAGAGAAAGTAAAAAAAAAATTCAATTTTCAGAATTTTGTTGTGTTGATTCTTGAGTTGCTGTTGCTTTCCAGGACTTGTCTTGAAGACAGCATTCCTGCAATAGTTAGGAAGTCTACCTTATTTTTTTTTTTTTAATTGTTATTGCTTTAGTCATTTCTAGTATACACTGAAGGCATAAATAATCTATTAGTTAGATATTCAAAACAAGAGTGCCCTTACTTATCTATTTTACTGTAAGGCTGAGTTGAAAACATTTGGGAAAGTTGTATTAGCATTGCTCACATGTTAACAAACTTTAAATGCTCCTTAGTTCTGTGTTTTATTTGGGATGCTCCTATAATAGAGTTTGTTATCTTATTGCCCTTGTAGCCTGTTCTTGATGCAAGCAAACTGGTGCTGAGCTAATAAACCAGACTAGAGAGTTGAGGTTCCTGTTCCCTTGAAAACCAGGTAGCTTAATATAGCCATACCTTACATTTATTTTTGTGAAGTCTGTAGAAAGCGTGAATGAATCAGCAAGATACTCTTATGAAAGGCCTGCAAAATGCTTCCTGTTGACTGGATATAAATGTAATCTTTTAGAAGCAGAGCACCTGGGAACATGGCCCTGCGAGAGAGACAAACTAGCAGAAGCTCTATCAATGACAAGCAAGAACAGAACTGCAGCCGTGTTATTACAATTGTCTTCTTGGCACTCTTCATTGACTTGTTGGGATTTGCTCTCATCTTGCCACTGTTTCCTTCCATCCTTGATTATTACAGCCAGACTGAGGTAAGCAACAGAGAAAGTCAGCCTGCTTGTGTTAGGTATGACCAAATAGCTGTAGGCAGAATAATAATATCCAGCACATTTAAATGGTTTGTGGACTGAATTTGTTTGTGAACCTGCATGAGACTCTTCGTTCTTGCTTTTTTATTAAAATGAGGGATTTGTTTTAGGGGAAATTCAGGTATTTCTTAGGGTCTAGTCCTTGTAATTACCACTGCATTTGTGACTTATACTGATATCACTGGTGAGACAGACTAAACGACAGTCCATAATGGATCTGCGTACTGGGGTTTATCAAAGAACCAAAGAGACAAGAGCTTTTACCCTACTTGAGTATTTCACACACTCTCTTGCACCCACCCCCAGCATCACGGTCACTAGGTCTCAACTTTCATTCTTAGCAAGGAGGCGGCTACTGGTCTGGGAACGCAGGGCGGAAAGTTGTTTTGGTTCCCTGCTGCGCAGTTGCTCGCAGTTACCATTCTCAGGTATTACTGGACAAGATGAAGATGTTGTCAGGGGAGAATTATTTTTGCAGCCCACGCCTCTGTCTTGCAGCCCCTTTCTAACCCCACTCCAACTGCAGCTGTAGCCTTTGTCTTTCTTACAACCCTATGTCTAACCCTAACCATGGGCTCTGATCTCCAGGACCTTCCCCCACTTCCAATCTATCTCCTGTAGCCAAGATCTTCATCTTCTTTTCAGGGCGCCCTTCTTCTTTTCAAGTCCTCTTCCTCTTTTCAGGAACCATTCTTTTTCACACCACCTCTTCCTTCTGGACCTACAAGCCCCTCATTCTCCCAGTCTAAACAGTGTATGTGCAGAGGGATAGAGTGTGTCTCATGTTGCTTTATTAATTGAAGGATTCAGAACGTGCCAGTTTTGTTTAGTTCAGGTTTTAGCAAGTATCAGGCCTGATGGTTTAAAAAAGTTCAAATTCAGACATTCCCCCACCCAAACACATACACCCAATTATCTGCTGCTTGTTAGTATTCACAATTTAAGCTATTTTTAGCCTATGACAACTGATCACCCAGGACATTTTCCCGAGGAGGAGGAAAGGAATCAGTCATCTAACGTTACCTCTAGTTCACTAAGCTCTGATGCTGTCTTTGAAAATAAAACAGAGAAACTGTCTTCCTGCTTCTATTTCCCAGCTACCTCTTTTGCAGGATGGATTCTATTTGTCATTGCAACGTGGTGTGGACTGGTTTGCAGTGAAGGTTGGGATGCCTCCAGAGCGGAAATACAACAGTGTCTTGTTTGGAGGTACGGAAATTAAACAAACAAGTTAACAGACCCCTCCCAAAAAATACTGTGTTCTTTTCACATTATTTGCAGTGTCGATGTGAGGAACGATGAATGATGAGGAAAATGACAAGAAATACAAAAAGCATACTTGCCTGTTATTAGATTTAAATTTAAATAACACAGAAAATGTCTCTTATAGTAGGCTATAAATGGTTTTGTTTTCACCTCACTGGTAGCAATGAAGAGTTGGATGGCCCCATCTCTGTCATTCAGAGACATCTAGACAGGCAGGAGGAATAGGCCAACAGGAGCCTTCTGAAATTCAGTATGGACAAATGTGAAGTCCTGCCACTGCAAAGGAGTGACTGGTGGGGAGCAGCTCTGCTGTGAAGGCCCTGGGGGCCCTGGTGAGCAGCAAGCTGAGCAGGAGCCGGCCCCAGCAGCAAAAGCACCAACAGCACCTGGGCTGTATGAACAGAAGCAGAGCCAGTAGATTGAGGGAAGCAATTGTCCCCCTCTACTCAGCACTTTTTAGACCACATCTAGAGCATTGCATCCAGTTTTGGCCCCCCAGAAGACCTTCATAAACTGCAACGAGTTCAGCAGAGGGCCAGGAAGACAGAGGGTCTGGGGAGCCTGGGCTTGTTCAGCCTGGAGCTATTAGCACCCTTCCAGTACTTATGGGGAGGTTATCGAGAAGACAGTGAGGCATTTCGTTGTGGTACGTGGTGGGAGAAGGAGAGGCAACAGGCATAGGGAGAAGGAAGGGAGGTTCAGACTGGAAATAAGGAATAACTTTTTCACAATGAGGATGGCCAGTGGAACAGGTTGCCCAGAGACGTTTTGTAGTCTCCACCTTCAGAGGCTGTCAAACCCTGACTGGTTGAAACCCTGAGCAATCTGGTCTGACCTCGTAGGTGACCCTGTGAGCTAGCGGTTGGAGGAGATGACTTCCAGAGGTCCCTTTTAACCTGAATTGTCCTATGATCTTGCCCAATTTGTTCTACAGATTGCTACAGAAATACAGGCCTGTTGTTCCTTATTGTCAGACTGCCAGCTGGGGGTCAGGACCCTGCTGTGCTAGACCCTGCACAGTCACAGAAATTACTCTCCCTTCACAACTGAGCCACACGTGATTGGAGATCAATCAGTAAGCAACACTGGCATTAGAAGCTTGTGAGTTCAACTCTCACCTCCCTGCTGGGCAGCTATAGTGCAACGCTGCTTCTAAATCTCATTAGTCCTATTAAAAGCAGGAGAGCTGCTGACTTGCAGGGTCCAGAAGCATTTGCTGTCACTAGGACACTGGTGTGGGTGAGCTCCAGTGGGAGTGGTGCAGGAAATCCAGCAGCATATATGTCATGTTACGCATCGGAGGCTCTTTTGGCTCCTTGTGATCTAGGGAGTTGTGAGGAAACTGGTATTTCAGAGTATGAAGATGTGAGGGTGTCTGGGTTAATTTTAATTGGAAATGTCTAGACCCTCTCCTTATAGTGAGCTGAGGCCTCCCGCAAGATAAGCAAAAGGCTTTTAAACTGAAAAAAAAAAAGCAAACTTTATTAGAATATAAGTGTAAATGTATTGTTACTATTTAAAGTAGGGTTTTTTTTTAGTTTAACAGACATTAGAAAGCTTATAAACAATTTTCCTCTTTCCCACAGTGTCCTTGCAGGCATGTTTTTGTTTCTGTGCTCACTTTCAGTCAGATTACTGGCTCTGAATGGTAGGAAACAGTTTTCTTTAATCCCTCAGAAACTGCTTTTTGTCTCCTCTAAGGCCTGACTGCATGCCGCCTCCTTGTTCCTTCTCTCCATCTCAGACTCTGTTTAAACAAGGGGCTGGGAGCTCACAGTCATGTCTAACTTGTTGCCTTTCCTTTTACCTGCTGTGTCTTGTACTCCTGGGAGTGCTGTATGCCTTGACTTGGCTCAGTTGCTTTTGAGGGGAAGGAGAAATCTCCCTGCTTCTTCCAGAGGAGTCCAACTGACTCTTTTGCCCTTTGAAGAAAATAGATCATCTAACTGTGAACATGCAAATAAAATGGACGCTGTTTATCTCAGAAAGGAAGCTGGTATCCCTTGCTGTTTTCTCTCTAGGAGAAAAGTATTGAGGGAAAAGTATTTAGAAGCAGTATTGAGTAGTGATGGGAATGTTCGCGAATTACCTGGCAGCCACAGGCAGTGAGGGTGCAGACAAGGTGGCTGAATTAACCTGATATCTGTCACATTTGACTCCATCTCTTCTGCAGTCTTTGATGACAGCTTTTCTTAATGAGCCATCTAATTTGCTAAACCAGCAGAAAACTTTTTTTTTTTTCCCCTTTTTTTTCTGGATTAGTTTTCTGCCAGATTGAGTTGAATTAGCTGGAGAGTTGACCAAGGCTGCAGAAGCAGGGGAAGATGGACAAGCGGTCTTACTTGTAGTCAGTTCCTGTCTCAGTCGCTCTTGTCTCACTGCACCTTAAATGGTTATAGTGGAAAGGTTCATTATACTTGTGATGTTAAGCAGAGGACACTGCAGTTTTCCTGCGGCCTGCATTCCTTTATTGCCTTCATCTGCAACAAGGAGCATAGGATTGGAAAGATACTTGCAAGATCATCTTGTTGCTTCTCCCAGTGCAGGATATATTCTGCTCTCTTTCATCTTTGCTTAGACTGCAGCCTCCTCAGGGCAGAAACCTTCCCTGCCCTTGCCAAGGCCCTGAGGGCACCAATACCTAGTTGTGGTGACCAGCCTTCACCCACGTGCTTTCTGCCCAGTGATTCAGGAGCTGTATTTCAGCTTGGTCCTGGGCCTTGCCTGAGCTATATCGTAGGTATAGCCTTGTCTCTAGGGCTGTCTCTGGCCCTGTCTCTTGGGTGGATCTTGGACCTACATTGCAGGTGTCTTATCTTCTGAGTGGACCTACATTGTAGTCTTGTTTCCACTCTTTTCTTTGACCCTGTCTCCTGGACTCCCTGGATGGACCTGATGTATAACCTTTGCCTTGTCTGGGACTGTCAATGAACCCTGCTAGCGGCACTCTGCTCTTCCTGACCCATCCGGATCGTGTGGGACTGCACCCTGGTTGGTGAGGACACTACCAGTGTTGTGGTCACCCTCAGCTCCTGGCGTATTCCCCTGTGTGGAACAGCCCCACTTTTGCTACTCCCTGGCTATGAAGTGTTTGGCATGTCTGGGTGTTTTTACAGTGCTAGAAATACAGGGAGGAAAACTTGTCTCTCATTACACTGCCAGTGTACCAGTCTATAAGATTGTGGCCAGCAGGTTGAGGGAGGTGATTCTGCCCCTCTACTCTGCTCTGGTGAGACCCCACCTGCAGTACTGCATCCAGCTCTGGAGCCCTCAGCACAGGAAGGACGTGGACCTGTTGGAATGTATCCAGAGGAGGGACACAAAAATGATCAGAGGGCTGGAACACCTCTGCTGTGAGGAAAGGCTGAGAGTTGGGGTTGTTCAGCCTGGAGAAGAGAAGGCTCTGGGGAGACCTTATTGCGGCCTTTCAATACTTAAAGGGGGCCTATAAGAAAGATGGGGACAGACTTACTGGGGCCTGTTGCAACAGGACAAGGGGTAATGGTTTTAAATTAAAAGAGGGTAGGTTTAGACTAGATATAAGGAAGACATTTTTTACAGTGAGGGTGGTGAAACACTGGCACAGGTTGCCCAGAGAGGCGGTAGATGCCCCATCCCTGGAAACACTTGAGGTCAGGTTGGACGGGGCTCTGAGCAACCTGATGTAGTTGAAGATGTCCCTGCCCATTGCAGGGGGGTGGGACTAGATGACCTTTAAAGGTCTCTTCCAACCCAAACTATGATTCTATGATTCTATATTTTTTTTGGTACAGTTTTTGGGGCTTTTGAGCTATCATAAGCAGCTGTTCTCCCCAAGGTGTTCAGTATCAATACTTTGCCTCCCTCAAAGTTGATGGGAGCAGAACTTCTGGTCTCTCTCTCCTCTGCCTTTTAAAGCTTTGATAGCTGAATGATCTGAGACGTATAACCCCGTTTTTCCTTTAGAGAAAAACTGTGACAGCAAGGCATTTTTTGCCTGCTTGTTGAGAGTGTAGTGCAAATTAATAAGTGTGTGAAGCTAGAAATGGCAAGAGAAAAGAGGAATTAAAGATCACAGAAGCTGGAGGCAGATTTCAAAAGGCTCTTGGAGTCTGTTGGAATCACTCCTACCTCTTAGGGTGCCTCACTAACAGCAGTGCTTATGTCCTTCTTTACATGATAAGAAGGAAAGAAAAGCTAATTAAATGTGACAGAATCAGGTTCAAACAATCAAAAAAGTCTTAAAAGAACTGTGACTATTAAAGCTGCGTTATCTCTGCTTTAATAACAGAAAATTTATGTCGTCAGTTGGGGAAGCATTGGAGAGTCGGCATTCCATTATAACCAGTGAGTTTCATAGCCCTTCTCACCAGTGAAATAACCAGTGAGTCATCCAGTTTATGCCTGTTACTCTGGTCTGTCTGGATTTGCCGCCTCAGTCGGTGTTTTGAGGGTGGCTTAGTTTCAGAGACAAAGCTGTTCTTTATAGCTGTTGTTTTACATCTAATTGCGTACTTTTAAAGGGCACAACAGAGTGATAGGTCTGGAACAGGTTGGCTGTCTTTGTATTTAAGATGAAGGTAGCAAGTCTAATGATATATATTTATTTTTTTTAGGTCTGATTGGCTCAATCTTTTCCATCCTGCAGTTTTTCTCCTCTCCTCTCACTGGTGCTGTGTCGGACCGCTTGGGCAGAAGACCTGTCATCTTGATGACAGTGGTATGTGTCGCATGCTTGTTTTAGTCATGCCATCTCAATACGCAGCTGGTCTTGTGGTTAGCACAAAGGATTGGGAAATTGAATGTTCTAGGTTCGATGGCTGTTGGCTGCTTCTTGCCAACAAGGAGCACTTGGCCACACTTCCAAATGCAAGTTCTTAAGCTGAGCTTCCCAGATCCAGAATTGTACATAGGAGGCACCAAAACACCTATCTGTTGCTGGGATTTTCCAAAACCCCTTTCCCCCGTGTATGGGAGTATGACTTCAGATGCTTTGCTTACAAATGTTACCCTTAATCCCTGTATATGTTAGTTCCCCAAGTGACTCATGAGGACTGATCACTTCATGGCCTATTTCACAGAGCCTGGGGATTGTTGGTTAGGAAGTGCTATGTAGCAGTGTAAGATCTATTTCTTATGAATGTGAACATTCTCCAAAACATTTTCTCTGTTGCTGGTATGGGGTTCTATACAGAAGCAGTGCAGAGCAAGTGCGTACATACATGGAGGAACTTGGCAGCAAATGATATACAAATTCCCCTATCCTGTAGGCTTGTGGAGAGTGAATTAAATAAACACGTGTGCATATGATTGATTATTAAATTTAAGGGCTAGAACTGTGAATTCTTCTTATTTTGCAATCAGAATTCTCTTGAAGTTGGAAGAAAGTGAAGTGGGATGTACAAAAGTGGGTTTGTGTCTAGGACTGATTTAGCTCACTCTGAAGTTTCTTTGCTCTTCTACTTTTATTAGTAATCTCACATTTATATGAAGTTTGTGTGGATTTGTTTCTAATTCTTTTATATCACCATCCAGGATATAGTGCAGTATCAGTATATCCAGGCATTTCTTTTACATGGGTTTTGGAGCAGCTGTTGAAAACAAACAAACAAACAAACATGTAGCTGGGAAATATGCAGAAATTATATCAACTTTGCTCAGCTTTATAAAGAACCCTTTCTTGCTTCTGCAGATGGGTTTGATAACATCATACGCACTATGGGCTGCCTCTAGGACTTTCGGCATTTTTCTTCTCTTCAGGATCGTAGGTGGAATAAGCAAAGGGAATGTCAGCCTCTCCACAGCTATAATTGCTGACTTGCACTCTCCAAAAGCACGGAGCAAGGGCATGGTGAGTTACACGTGGGGTATATGCTTGTGTTTGCTGGGTAACTTTTCATTGATTTCAGATGGTCAGAATGTCTTCCTCAGGTGTGTATTCATTGATCAAGTGAAAACATGACTTTATATACTACCTTGCTTCTGAAAAGATGCCAGATCATTTTGCTGGTGAGCTCTCAGACTTTACTTGTCAATGATTTTTACCTGCAAGTGAAATGCAGATGACCCAGAAGTGGAAAAACTACCTGTATAAGTGTTGTAACTGTTACTCCTGCTGATAACTGTAATCCTCGTTATGATAGCTGAGAAATCAGAAGGTCTTATGGCCCAATTTTGGGAGCTGGAAGCCAGTTATAGGGCAACCCATTTTTCTCACCTTTCCAAACTGCGGAAGCACAGCAGTACTGCACAGCACAGTGTGCCTCCTGGCTGCCTTGGATGCTGTACTGGCTTCAGGATCTGAGCTCAGCAGGTAAAGGATGTGGCATTTGGCTGACTGATCAGCAACTACTATGAACAGCTGTCCTGTCCTCTTCCAGAAGGCAGTGGACCAGACGGAAACACCCTGCAGGCTGAACTTTGCCTGTGAATTACCAGTTAGATCTTTTATCTTATAAAAACCTTTGGGGACTGAAGTTCTCTTAACAGATTGTTATAAGCCACTGTGTGGGACAGCTGCTTCTTGGGAGGGGAAAGCTTTCGATTTCACAGTGATAGCTAATGAACTTTCCAAGCAATTTATTATAGTTCTGGTGAACCAAAGTATATTTTTATTTATGGAGAGGTATAGCCATACAGCACTAATAAATAAATCGGGTCAGGGCCTATTTTTAGGGCCTGAGAGCAAGTCACTTAGTACAGCATGGCTCACATCCATATGGCTATACTCTCTTCTTTTTCAGAGCAGAGCAGGCATGTTCATTCTGGTTTCTGGGAAGAGAATAACATCTGACTGATGCTGTTCCCAAACTGTGATGGGGCATTGCCTGTGAGAGTGCTAGCTGGGCAGGCTGAAACAACACTGGAGACTGGGAGGTGACACCTGAGTGTGCCCTGGCCTTGTTTAGTCTAGTACTACAGGTATAGTTAAGTAGACTCAGGAAAGCAGGAGAATCATGTCCCGGGATGACATGTGTTTGGGTCCTGCATATGCGAGTATACATCTTTGAATGTCTCTTAAAGAAAATGAGCCAGATCCTGCACGGTTGTATTCTTAAGCAATCTCACTGAGGCTGATGACTCAAATCAGTGCTCTTTTAAGCTCCCATCCAGTGTGTACAGATTCTACCTCTTTTCCTATGTGCTGGTTTCTTAGTGAGTTCATAAATCCTCTTTAGTACTTGCACTAAATCCAGGTTGTTCTGGGAAGCCTCTCAGGCTGTTTGCTCTATGAGATATAAATTCCTAAGTACAGAAATTGCCAAAGTGTTTTAGAAGCTAGAGACATCATTATGAATTCCTACCATGGTGCCGTTCTCCCTTCTCCAGTTTTACACTACAAAAGTTTATCCTATGGCTGAGCAGTCCATGAGATGAGAATCATTATTTCCCTTCCCAACTTCCTTTCACTCATAACCATGTTGCAGTTTGTTCCTGCCACTTTCTTGACTAGACAGAAAATAAAATCAGTTATTTGGAAATAACAGTTTTTTCACACTTAATGGTTGTTGCTGTGCACCCCCTACATCCTCAGGGTGGTTACGTTCTGTGTCTGGTTGCATTTCTTTAGGATAAATGCCAGGAAATCCATATTGTTTTAGAACTGAGCTACCTGAACAAACTGGTGTCTAAAACTACATGTCTGTGTTCATTATATCACTGCAGGCAATGATCGGCGTTGCTTTCTCCCTTGGTTTTACCCTGGGTCCCATGATCGGAGCCTACCTAGCCATGGAGACAGAGAAAGGAGAAGTCTTCTATCTTCGTTCGGCATTGTTAGCACTCACGTTTGCTGTGGCTGATTTAATTTTCATCTTCTTCCTACTTCCGGAGACACTTCCCAAAGAAAAACGGGTAAATGGACTATCAATCTGAAGATCGGTATTTCTTGCAAAAACAGGATTTGAGAACGGTTGAAATACTGGCAACAATGAAGAAGGGGCTGAGCCAGTATCTCAGGAATTTAGCTCATTTCTGGGACTGGGATTTAATAATATTATTCAGGCTGGTGTCAAAATGGTTGCATGATGGTCCCATCTCCTAGCCCAGTGTAATATGAGAAATTCTTTATAACTAACATGTCTGCTTAATTGCTAGGTTTTGGTGTGTTAGGTTTATATTTCTCAAAAACTAATGGGAGCCTAGGAGGAAGAGGGTGAATTTTAAACTGTGATCACAGTGACTCCCTGGGGGTGAATTTCAGCTAATCATAAAAGTAAGTGCATCAGAGACTGGATTTTCTTTCATTTAGCCAGTATATGTTAGAAATGTTCTTAACTTTTATCTTGTCTTTGCTCATTTTGAACATTCAAGTAGCAAATGACTCTACAAAATATCTACATGTGCTAAAATTCCATGATTGTTTGGATTTGTGGGGCCAAACATTTATTAACATTATGATTTAATATTGTGTGATCAGACACTGTCCAAGATATATCTGATTAAAAGTCTCTTGGAACAGCCTCCTTTGGTAGTGTAGGAGAGACTGAATTCATCCCTAGGTATCTGGGTGAAACACTCGATTTGAGGCCTTCAGCTGGATTGGATCTTTCCTATCGTCCCTTGTTTCTAAGTAGCACTCAGCTGTTGAAGCGTGCTTGGTTTCTGGATCGCCAAACCCATTTCACACTGCAAATTGTTCAGGAAACTTTTATCTGCAATGCTCCTGCCAGGGCAAAACTTTGGACCTTCCCTGAGTGTTTCCCAGCAGGCTGTCCCCCACGTGAAATCGGTTGCTCACATTATCTTCCCGAGCATTACAGCTATTTTTTTTTTTTTAATAGCTCTTCCATGTGTCATCTGTTCCCCTTTCCTATTTGGCTGTTTCTAAAGATTCCAGATAAAATCCTGTTCTTGGTTAGAGCTGCACGCTCTGGGGTGGTGGCAACATATTGATGTAGGGAAGTGCTGTATAACGAATTTTTATTCTATAAACAATTCCACCTTTGCTGTAGAGGGGTAAATGCCTTCAGGGCCTTTTAGGACTGTATGATGACCGAGTATCTGCCCCCTTCTTTTATTATCCTCTTGAGAGTTCTTCTGATAAGCTAGTCTGTGTTAGCCAACATGACTGAATTTTGATAAGAAAATGAATACTCTGTCCCTACTTATTGGGACTGTGTCTCTGTGCAGCAGTGGGTATTCTGTGAGGTGCCTCTCAGGGTCAGGTCCCAGTCATGCAAAATACACAGGGTGTTTGATTGCTGATGAGATAGTGGTTTGTCTGGCACTGGAGCTTCTTGTGATCGGTATCAGTGCTTTTGTCCCATCTCCTTTCATCCTGCATCTGGGCCATGTGATTTATGTGTTCCAGGGTATTTGTAATTTCACTTATTAGGCTGCTTTGCTCTTTTCTTGAGTAATTCCTCCCACTTTCTGAGTGGGAGGAGAGCAGTTTTCGTGGCCCCGGGATGACAGAGGAAAGGCAGGTATGTTGGCTGCCTTTCTGGAACTTGGCTGGGCTGAGCTGGAGCAGGTGCTCCCAAAGTATAGGAATGGATGCGTTGGAAGGACAAAGCTGTAAAAAGAGGGGAAATGATAACGATAACCGGTAGGAGGATGTGCCAGTGGGATCAGACATCTGTTTCCTTGAAATATGCTATGTTCACATCATATTCTTGTTTCTCTCTCAGTCCTCTTTTCACAGGAGCGAAGATCAAGTATTTCACATTCACTCATGTTGCTATTAACTTGTAGAAAGGGGAAGGTGGAGGAGGACAGGGGGAACAAGGATGAGTTTTCATCCAAGGAGAACAGAATTTTTGCTATCCTTCTTCCCCTTTTTTTACAACTGTTCCACAAGTTTATCAGGTGAAAAGTGACCTGAGAACTGTCCCTTTCACCTGTCAGAGACACTGATCTTATGTGAGGTGGCCAAAACAGCTCCTGCTGTGACCTGCCTGGGAGAAGGGAGGAATAGAAAGGTCTCTAGTGGAATCTGTCCCCTTTAAGGGCTTTTGCGTTAATTTTTAGCGAAGTTAGTCATTGCCGAGGCTGCCTAGCTGGAGGGAGGGTCTTACAGCTTTTTTTCCCTGGTGTCCAGCTAATCATGTAAGGACTGTGTGTAGGGCTATGCAGCATCACTAGCAGACTTATGGAAAAACAAGGGGTTTGCTCTATGCGTACTAAACAGTGTCTGAGTTGAAGGGTAAGGCTGGAGCTTGGAAGGTGCAGGCTGCATTCCTGATTTGGACTGACTCTGTGCCTTCAAGACATGTTATTTAGTCTCTCTAAGTAACATTAGAGGAAAACAGAGTAAACAAAGACACTGTGAAAAATGTTTACCATTCAAGGTGCCTTTTGGTGTGATCATGAAGTAAAATTGAGCACTTTTGGAGTAATAAATCATAAGCACGGAAATTAAATACAAGTTCGATGTTGCAGATTTTGCACCTGCCAAGAATCTAAACTCCATGCAGCTGGTGACACTGCCTGAAATTGCCAGTGTATACTTTGTTATTTGGGGGTGGTGAAACACTTTTGTCACTTTGAGGACCATGGACTTTATCAGTGGATGAAGTCACTTCTAGGCTACTGCTTCTAGGGCAAAGATTTAAATTAAAAGAAATTTACGTGCACACACACACGTATATTAAAACAAAAAATCTGATATTTCATAAAACACTTAAGATTTTAAACATATACATATATAATGTATATCCTCCGGACCAAACTAAAATCAGCCTTGTAGTATAAAGCAGCTTGGCACCCTGTCTGACATGGGTAATAATTCAAAACAGGTACAAACTACAGTTTTGTTATTACTGGCAAACACACTTGAAAAGAATTGCTTGTTACTAGATTCTCTATGCTGTGGTACAAACACCATCATGCCAACAATTGCAGGAACTGAGGATTGCTACAAGCCAGCTTCAGGAAATCCTCTTACAGACCTCTTAAAAGCATGAGGAAACTTCTTCTTGGGAGTGTCTGTTTACTCTCTGCAATACATGCAGTGGAAGGGGAGATAAATATCCCAGTTTGTTCTATGTGGATCAGCAGCTTTATGGCTTTATACAAAACCAGCCTGGTATATTGAACTGGTTGCTGTTCAGAGCTCTGCTGTCAGATACCCAGAAGCTCTGACTATCAAAACAAGACAGGGGTCATGTTAATACCGTATTGAATGTTGATTTGTTTACAGCTTTATTAAATCCAGTCCTTATGTGTCTTCAGGTCATACTCTGAGATTAAGTTCCACTGATAATTTGACCTTTAATCTCTGCCCTCAAGGGGATAATAGCTCCCTCCCTCCCTATCTGGGAAGAGAAGGAAGCTCATCAGATAAAGTCTGTGCAGTGCTTTGAAGATGTGAAATACTAAGTATGATTATTCAGGATTCTCTAGTCTGTCTTATCTCTTCCTGTGACTGTCGTGTAAAGTGACAGTCTAAATTCTCCTACTTTAAAAGGAGTTGTTTTCTTAAGAATTTAGACATTATTTCTTCATTAGTATTTTCTTTAATTTCCTATATCTTAGAATAAAAAATAAAAAAATTAAAAAATTAAATTCCCTATAGATGAAAGAATAGGCGTCTCCTAAGCTCCTGTTGATAAAGAGCAGGGAGAGTGCCACTAGATGCAGAATTCGGTTGAGATGTATGGAGTACAAGGACCAGAAGTGCTACAAAATAAATTTTCCTCTTCAAAAAGCCACACAGTGTGGCTGGGCAGAATGTCTCTAGAAATCTCTCTAAAATTTCTCCAAGGAATCTCTTTAAAATTATACTTTCCTTTTCTTCCCCAGGAGGTGTCACTGGCTGGCTAAAAGAACAACCAGTACCAAAACAGACTGTTGTTTGATGTGCTGCCCATACTGGTCTCAGACCTGTAGCACACAAGCAAATCCCCAGCTTCGCATGAGCTTGCAGGCAGATGTGCCATTATTTTCCCAGTAAATATTCATTGGACATGAGGGATGATGCAAAAAGTGAACCAAATAAAGCCACCTTTAAGACTGTGGAGAATGAGCCTCTTCTGCTTTTTAAGAACCCAGGGAAGAATCTGTCTTCAGTGAAAGCTGCTGTCAGTGCCCTACCTTCTCGTTACAGTGCTGGAGCCAGTTCTGTGATCAGGAAGTCTGGGATGTTATTGGGGGTCACTCAAACACCAGTGACAGTTGCCTTGTTTCATCTCAGATGATTTGTGTAGGTGTAGAAGCACATTTGACTGTTATTGTCAATTCCTTGTGGTAGTTATTACATCAGGTTTTTAAATAAACCTCTCTCTTTCTCTGATCAGGTCTCTTCTGTGACATCTGGATTTCAGGCAGCAGTTGACTTGCTCAGTCCTTTGGCTTTATTTCAGTTCTCTGCAGTCAGCCGAGGAAAGGAATCCCCTTCGAAGGAGAGTAAGTGTTAGCTGGCTTTTTATAGTAGTATTGTATGTCTTTTTGTATGTGGCAGTGGTTTCTAAGTGAAAACTTTACCCAAACCATTTCAGAAGCAGCACTCTGTTCACTCACTTAAAACCCACCTTACTAACTTACGAACAGGGAATTGCAAGTTCCCTTGGATGCTCGTCCTGTTATTCCCAAAAGAAGGTTTTAAAGATTAATGTTTTGGAGATTTCTGGCTTGCTACTTGCTTTTTCTTCAGGCACTGGCTGCAGTACGGGGTAGGCTGCAGTAAGTGAAGTGATTTAAAAAGATAGATGAAGGCATGAGTAAGGGAGATGTGAGTTTGCTTGTCCAAGCTGCAATCCAGGAAACTTCAGACTGGAATTTTATTTCTTAATTCAGGACTCGGAGATGTGGGATTTGAGCTGGCCGTTTCTCTGTATGAAATTATTTAAGCCGTACAAAATGAGTCAGTGTTTGCCAGGTACACCAACTTGCCATTCAGTCCTCCTTGCTGCTGCATCAGGAATAGAGTAGTATTTGCCACTTTGGAGAAAACTTGTTAAACCCTGCGTTGGCAGAAAAACAAGGTAATCTGTCACAGACCATTTTCAGAAAAAGGGATGCTCTGCTTTAGCCAATATCATCCTGAGAGCAGCATCAAGGTATTAGGTGGAATGCAGGTATTGCTTAAAAATAAGGAAGTAAATCCCAGTGTAGGTGGGGGTGTCAGTGTGAGGCAGAGGGGCTGGACTGGGTGAGTGAGACCAGGGTCACCCAGAGAGTGATTAGTGACCCCTAGCCCTTTTGGCTCTCCTCATAGGAAGGGAGGTAGTGGGCAGAAGTCATTTTATGGCATGTCTGGTATGGATATTTAAAGTGAGCATCTGAGGTGAGAACTTTTCCCTGTGCAGTTGATAAATGTTGCTCTACTATTGTTGTTATATTCTAAAGCTATGTTTGAAAAACACCGCTGTATTTCTCTATCTCTTCCCCCTTCCCCCCCACCCTTGGTGTTTTTTTGTTTGCTTTTTGTTTGTTTAGATCTTCAGAATCTCAAAATCTTGGGCCTGGTTTATTTCCTGTACCTCTTCCTGTTTTCCGGCTTGGAGTATACACTGAGCTTTCTCACTCACCAGCGATTCCACTTCAGCAGGTATAGCACACTTAGTAGATAAATGTTGTATATTTTGTCTGGGGTATTTTCCAAAATCTTGATGTAAGGTCTCTTCATTTATTTTCAAGAGAGGCTTTATGAGGTTAGTAAAAATACTCAGAAAGCAACCGCTGCGTTCAGTGATAGTTTGGCTTTGTGGGAAGAATTTAAGAAAATAAAGGCACACCGTTTATCATGAAAGGAAATACTCATTGGATCTACAACTTTTAGTAGAAAAATTAATACACAAGATACTCTAGAGAAAATCAATACACAAGATTAAATTAAAGCGTCTGAAATATGTATAGCTGGGCTGCTTGTATTGATTATAATAAAACCTTTTCTTTTCTAGCCCAGAAGAGTTCTTCAGTGTCAGGACAAACCTTGAAGCTCGAAAAGGCAAAGGATGGAGGGATAGCTATGTGATTATATTTGCTTGTCAGAGTTTTGCATTGCATAGGGTGTACAGTCATTACATCACGGAGTTTAATTTCCTTTAGTCAAACACTAGAGAAGAAAGAGAACAGAATCCACTAACAGCAGCTCAGCTTGAAATACTTTTCCTGCCAGCTCATAGGAAGATTTCCAGCCAGGAACATGGTCTTGCAGCTTGATTCCTTATGTGTGTTCTTCCCTTTGAGTAATTCTCAGGGGTTTGTCTCATCTTTCCCTGTCTGTCTTTCATTACAGTTCGTGGCTCAACTAATACGTGTGTGTCAAGGAAAGGTTTTCTAGTGTATTAAGCTTGCTTCTGCACAGTCCTTTCAGGATAGCCATGTAGGGAGATATACAACTTCATGCCAACAGCACAGGCTGTGTGGCAAACAAGCTTGTTATGGAGGTGAGAGCTTTAGTTGAGAATATCCACGTAGTTTAGTAGGTAAGCGAGGTGAAAGGGAGATTTGAAGAAATATTTAAGGGTGGAGGGAGTGATGTTGCAAGCTTCCCGGTACAATACATGATCACCGCCATGCCAGTGCCCATGTTGTGCCTTGGTGACCTTAATCAAACTCTGCATGAGTGGTGGCAATGGTTGTGAGAAAGCAGAACACTTGTTCCTTGGAAACCAACAACTCCTGTGCATATGGCACAGAATTCCATGGCACAGGGTAATTAATGTGTTGACTCTTTGTGGGCCACCCTAGAATCAACTAAACTGCATCAGAGCGGTCTAGAAATGAGTGCAGCGTTTGGCAGCAGCTGCCCTATCTCTACGTAAGACCTCAGAGGTTTATCTTCTTGCTGTCTGCCTGCCATGGAAACTAATGTCAGCCTATTAAGAACTTTGCACTACTCATGAGAATACGAAAAAGCATTTTCTCTCTGTGGTTCAGGAAAGGGTCTACGCTGAACCTGTGAATCCCAGGGTGGAATGCTCTGTGCGTGACTCCATAATCTGTGTTTTTGCCTCCCTTCTAGCATGCAGCAGGGCAAGATGTTTTTCTTTATTGGAATAACAATGGCTGTGATCCAGGGAGGCTACGCTCGCCGAATCAAGCCGGGAAATGAAATCAGAGCTGTAAAAAGGGTAAAAAAAAGTATTCTTTTTCTTTTCTCCCACAAATCTGATATGTTAATTTTCAATCTAAAGTGCAATGAAAGGTAGTTGGAGGCTATAACCTGTACTCATCAATTCGAAATAAATTTCTGTCTCATTAATCCAGCTAAATGACTTCTCAAGACCCTGGTTGTTGGGCATTTATCAGTCTAACTAAACTTTGGAACATTAGAGCCATTTCTTACCATATCAGCTACGATATTATGGAAACGTTGAGTTCTTCATATATAACTGCAGTAGGGAATGAGAACAGTGTGTCTGTCTGTGCAAGCTAGGTAAAATGTTGTGAAGAGTATGCTTTGTTTCAGTGATTTCTCTTGCAGTGCAGACATTGAAACTACTAAAGCTGCTTCAGAGCTGATCTCTGTTTCTGGCAAATTATTTTCAGGGACATCATCAGTCTGGCCATCTCCATGCTTGACAGGCTTTCCCTAGAGTATATTTCACTGGTGGGTGGGGGGAAATAGATTCTACCTCCAGTCTTCGATTGCTGATCGTCAATATTACATGTAACAATAGCATGTACCAGTTTCAGACAGAAGTTTCACTGGCAAAAGCGTGCATTTCTTTGTTTTGCTTGCCTATTTCTTGATAGAGATGATGATGGTATTCTGCTGGGATGACAGGGACCAGTTCGCTGCAGCTTATACAGCTGTGAGACAAGTAGATATGTTTTGTCATTTGCCTTTGTGCATGGCACTAAACAAAGCAGGTTTCAAGTGTTTCTGAACTTTTGTTGGCTGCTCGGTAATAGGTATGCTTAGACTGTTAAAGCCTCCATCAATTTATTATACTTCCAATGGTGGCAGGGTACAAAAAATTACCAAACTGCACTGCATTCCAGTGAATTGATTCAGCTTTTCTTAAACTTGTTTCTGCTGGTGAAACCATCTCCACCCCGCTCCCTGGCAGGCAGATGTTAATGGCACGTTTGTTGTGTCACACAGGAAGCATTTCCCCGTGAAAGAAAACTCAGGCTGCTGTGCTAATGTGGCTTTATCCTCTGCATCAGCTTCAGCCATGTGCTCTGCCGGCCTGCTGTGTTTGCTGTCACTGCACTGCAGTTTCTGCAAACTGTGGTTTGCCCCACTAATTTTTATACTCCTTCCTCTTCCCTGCACTGAGAAGCATAGTTACCTAGAAATACTCACTTGGTTTTGTTGGTCTGGGCTGGTTGCTTCTCATAAACACCCATGTGCACTGTGCAGAAACCTGCTGGCCCCGGGGCGCTCTTTCTCTGGATGTACGTGGCTTGAGTGGCTTTTGTGGGAGGTCCTCCTTTGGCTGAAGTTATTCTGGTAATGTGTTTGTGAATCTGGATCATACGGCAAATGTGGCCTCTCAGCACTGTGATTACAATAGCTCATTTATAACGGAATCTGCAAAATGAGACATTGGGTGGGAGTGAATACCCTCTTCTGTGAACTGCGCAGCAGATCTTAACTAACCTGTCTTTTCTGTGAAAGCTCTGTGAGGGAGAGATGACAGGGGAACTGAAGTCCAAGCTCTTGGAGGAGATGAAGAATGTTTTTTCTTTTTGGGTTTGAATTTCAAATGCCATTCTCCCCCAGATTTTTTCTTCTTGGCTCCAGAAGTGTGGACTCTGAAGGCTCAAAAGGGTTTGATGTAGCCCTTAAAATCAGTCCATACTGCTGAGAACAAGCAGAGGAGTTGTAGTCCTCTTGCACACAAGCTTTCTGATCTCCCATGCCAGCTCAGGAGATAAAGAATTAAACCTAGATTTCTGTCCAGTTTAACACAGAACAAGAGAAAATAACACCAAAACCCAATAGATAGAGAACTGCAAAAATCCATTTTTCCTCAGCTGTGGGAAGTGGGTGGGGGGATACCTACAGCCTATGTTGCAGGTGACTCCAGCCCGCATGTGGTCTGCAATCATGGGATAGCGAGAGAGAACAGAAAAGTAAATGGTGCTGACGTGTGGCCATCCAGGTGAATTTGAAATGTCTACTTGGGAAGAAAGGGCTTTCTGCTTCTAACTTCATGTAGTGCCATCAGTGGAAGAGAACCGGCAGGACACCTAGAGTTCGGCTTTAACAAGCAGGGCTTAAATGTAACCGTGTGACTCATTCATTTTGCAGGCTATTATGTTGCTGATTCCAGCTTTCTTGTTAATTGGATGGGCTGCAAATGTCACCATGCTGAGTGTTGGACTGTTGCTGTACTCCTTCGGTGAGCTATTCAAAATGCACTGAAAGCTAAGCACAAATAACTTTTCTTCATGTATTTATTCACCCCGTTAAAAAAGATGCACTTCTAATTTCAAACTATGAGTAACAGAAAGTTGATGTTTCTGTTTTTAAAATATGGAAGAAATAGTGTCTGTTTCTTTTCTGATGCTGTTTGTATCACAGGAAGTTGCCAGGGTGATATTTGGAAGCATCCCCAGTGCTCCTGTTGTCCTGTCTCACTGGGGAGCTCCTGAGGGTGTTTTTTTTCCCCCCTCTCATCAGAACTAGAAGCAAAATATTCACTAAATAGCTCAGCTCAGGCAAAGAAGGGAGACAGCATGTCTTTGCATTTCTGTGGTGGCTGCATTATTTCTTAGGCAACAGGCTGACGAGCCGTGCATGTTCAGGCGGAGCGAGAGTGAGGGTAAACCAGCGTTGCCCTGAACGTTGTGGCATGGGGCTGCGCCGGCTGGACACCGCGCTGCTCTCGCGTTCCGAGCTGCTGGCTCGGGGAGGGAGCAAAACTCCGCCTATGGTTCTCGATCAGTGCAGGTGGTTTTCAAAGATGTTTGGGTGTTTACATAAATAATATTCTGCCAATTTAAGCTGTTATTCAGGGAAAAAATTATGAATGAAGTTGGATTCATTTACTGAAGTGCCTGTCTGAAAAGAGATTTCAGATATTCCCAAAGCTGCTAACTATATTTAAGAAGCTTCAAATATGACCAATTACGAAAGTAGAAGACTTCTCTTTCGCATGATACAGCTTGATTTAAGCGTAAACTGCAAACTACAAAATGCATCTATTTAGTAGCTTGCTTGTCTAAGGACAGCTGTGTGTTTGACAAGTTTCAAAATCTACATCGTATCTATAGATTAGCTTGCTTTTGAAAGCCCGCTCGGTGAGGAGGGGCGAGAGGAGGTGTTCATTTTGTCTAACTGTGCTTCTAAGTTAGGAGCCTCGTGTTCCTGGGCTCCATACCTGGGCAGAAGACCCCATCTCTTCCCCAGTCAAGCCAGCTAGAAATGCCTCTGGAGGGGCCTCTTTTCCCCCTCTCCTCCTCCCTCTGCCCCAGGAGTTAGGGCGCCAGCAGTTAAGGCAACGTCTACTGCTCCTGCTCTCCAGTTGTCCTTTCCTTCCCAGAAAAGATTCTGCTTTGTATGCTTAAATTCCTTCTTGGCAGAAAAGGCCCCTATTTCAGTAAGAGGGCAGTGATTGCTGAACAGCTCTTGGCTTTCGTGTCCAAAAATTTTGTAACCTCTTCTTCTTGGACTTGACTTATTTCCCAAGACAGAACGTAGCTGCCTCTTTCATCCATGAGTAGAGTAAAGCTGTATGCATGGGGACAGTGTGATTCCATGTACAGCCCCCTCATTGTCCGTTTGAAATATGGGCGATTCCCTTTCCCTGCTCCACCTGACAAGACCACAGGGATCTGGAAAACTACCAGTGAGCTGATGTGACCTCTCCGCCCCTTTCCCGGGGGCTCACGGAATGAGAGACGCTAATGTGAAACATCTGCTCGGAGCACTCGTGGCTCTGGGCTTTTCGTGCAGGTTGGCTTTGAGGGGGTGTTTTCGTTATTGAACTGGATTAAACCTGATGATTCGTTGTTGGTGCAGTGCCCCAGAGCTCAGCATATTTCTCTGCGGTAGTAAGGAGTTTGGGCCTCTTGTTTTTCACTATTGCTCTTGTAACTGTTTTGAGCTCTCCGCTGCTCATTGACGTTTTGTGGATTTTTCCAGCTGCGGCCATCGTTATCCCGTGTCTGTCAGCAGTGGTGTCAGGCTATGGTGAGTTTCTTTCCGGCTTTGAGCGGCAGCCCTTGGCCACATAACTGACCTTTGCAGAGGCTTGGCTCAAATACAGAATTGACCTCAAGTTTAGCGATGCATCAACAGGAATGCTCGTGGCGTAGGTCCACCTCGGCTCTGAATGCTGGCCCGGTGACTCTGCCTGCTGCTTGGCTTTATAAAAGGCCTCTTTCCCCCCAAATGCACTAACAAGGAGAGCAGAAATGCTAAGTGTTACAGCGACCTGCTCCTCCGTGTTGTACCTATGTCACCCTGAAGCGATAACCAGCCCTGCAGGAGCGAGGCTAAAGCCTAGCAAACCGCCCTCCCCGTCACGTGCGTGCTGCCCTTTCTCAGCACGGCCAGCGATCCAGGGCTGCAGGTACCCTCTGGCCGCACCGTGCCTTGCTGGGGGGAGGCAAACCAGCTGTGTTACCAGCTTCAGCCCCTTCCCTGCAGAGAAGGGAAGCCAAGGGGGCTGCTGGGGGTAGGAAAACAAGACCCTGGCCCTGGGAAATGCAGAAACATCCCGCAAGGGAGCACAGGAACACCCAAAACTGACTTGTACCTGTTTCTGAAAACGGTCAGTGCTCCACGATGGATCGTTTCAGAGCTAACAAACAGCAACGATCTGTTCAGCGCAACCAACAGAATCATGCTTAATTTTGTACTGTGTAACGCAGCTTGTCCCAACGCAATGGGGAAACTGCAGCAACCTTATTTCTGATTACGATTAAAAAGGTGGGGGCCAGTGGGCAAAGGCCACAAGCAGCCCTGAGCAGGGAACGGGCTGGCTTCTCTGAAAGAGACACCAGCCATTGCTGCCAGCAGTAACATCATTTCTTCCCGATTCCTTAGAAAAGAGCTTCTGAAGAACCTTCTGAAACCCTCCAGGGTTGTGGCGCTGGTTGCTACGTAACCTTGCAAAGCAGTTGTAGCTGTGTTGCCATCTGTGGATGACACAGTTCTTTCTTTAGCTCTGGTTCAGTTGGTTGCCAGCACTACAGTGCTCGCGGAGGTGAAAAAGTAAGGCAGCTTTGCTCATTAATGTCACTTTTATGTTGCTCTTATTTAACTTGCACCCATGTGTCTGTATTTATTATACACCTCTGCCTCCCCAGCAAATCCTGTGTACGATGTAAAGATTTTTTTTGTTGGGTTTTTTTGGGGTGGTGGGGAGAGCGCGCTACAAGCTGTCCGTGCACAAGCACTCTTGTCAAGCCCTGGTGTTTTTTCAGTGAGGCAGTCGCCTTTATCTGGCTGGAGGGGAAAGAAAGGCAGCTTGGGCAGTGACTGTGACACGAAAGGAGGGGGAGATGCGTGTGGGAAATTCCTCCAAAAGAACAGGGCCGTAACAGCTCCAGCAGCGCCCTGCCCTGAGCAAAAACCTCCGCCCTGGTAACGGCTCTCTGCTCCCACAGGCTCTGCCAGCCAGAAGGGGCGAGTCATGGGGATCCTGCGGAGCCTGGGCGCCCTCGCCAGAGCCCTGGGACCGATCCTGTCAGCTACAGGTGAGCGCGGCCTCGTGCTCCTTCCTGCCTTTGCCAACGCACGGCATCGCGCTGGGCCCCCGCAGCCCGGGTGGGCCAGCAGCAGGAGCGCGGCACGGGCCCCTTCAGAGCCATAAAGGTGTCTCCGCAGAAGTGGTGCCCCTGAGAGCTGCACCGGGGGGGATGTGGTCCTTGTTAGCACCAACGAAAGCCTCGTGGAGGAGTTAATCTCTGCTTGTATGAGCCTTTTTAAACTAGGGCAGGTATTGCCCGACTTCAAAAACTCCAGCAACAGCATCAAGCTAACCCAGCCCTGCCTGGGGCTGTGCGGGCAGAGGAGCACCGCAGCGGGCCTGGCCCCAGCGCGCAGCGGGAGCCGGAGGCTGGCCAGGAGCCCTTGCCTTTGCTGGGCTTATTGTTAGCCATTTCAGCAAGTAACCCCGCCTGCTGAGGGGCCGCACTGCGCCGGGGGAGCAGGAGTCGGTGAAATCAAGGTCTCCTGTGCTGTGGTAGCTGGTTCCCCGCATCTCATGAAGCTGCAGCCCCACGTGATGCAAATTAAGTAGGGACAGCCCATCATGTGCAGTAAAGGACTTTTCAGCATTAGAAGTAGCTGTAACCTATAAACCAGATGAAAGAGCTCACAGTCTACTACCGCCCCGGTGCTCAGGGAGGTTTGGTGTGCAGTGCCTAGTGGCCCTGGCTAAGGCCAAGCCTAGACTGTGCCTAAGGAGCACAGGTACCCCCTGGGTGGGGTTCGGTTCCCCCAGGCCATTATAGGGTAAAGGGGAGCAGCCATGCAGCAAGTCCGAGCTTGAACTCGGCCCTAAGGTTGAGTTCAAGCACAGCCAGAACCTGTTTCTGGCATTGGATTCCTGAGCGTTTCACGCAGGGAGGCCGATGCCAAGAGCGGCATGGGCAGCGCCAGGAGCAGCCGCGGGGGAGGCGCTGGGGCAGAGCGCGAGTTGCCTTGTGGCGAAAGCCAAATGCCCGAATAGGAGCTTCCCCGGTGCCCTGCCGGCAAGAATGAAAATGCCTGTGTAAAATAACCGCCTCTAACATGCTGTTCGCTGGGAAGAGAACCAGCAGTGCTGCGAGCTGCCTCCCCTTTGTAGCTCGTGCACCAGCCAGGATGCGCAGTGCAAGACGGGGTAGTTGTGTGTTCCCCGGCTGCAGCAGTGGGTGGCCAGAGCCGCGGCTTTGAAGGCGTTCACGCGGCCGCGAGGACAGGCACGCTAACCCGCTCCCTCCTGCTTCCCTTGCAGTTTACTGGCTGGCAGGAGCCGAGGTTTGCTTCACTGTCTGCGGAGCTTTCTTCCTCCTCCCCCTCCTTTTGCTTGGCTCTGTGAACCAGCGGACAAAGGAGGAGTAGGGGGTAACCGCAGAACCACCACCGCCTCCCCCGGACCTCTGCGAGACCCCGCTCCTGGCACCTGCCTGGGATCGGATAGGACGAGGAGGATTTTGATCTTCGGGAAGGGGCTATGCGATCACCATTTCCAACAACAACAGACTCCAGGTTTCTCACAGCCCACCACAAGCAGTTCTGTTTCAGACGGCCTCCCGGCCAGCTCCGCTCGTTTGCAACAGAAAACGAAACAAAACAAAACCCAACACAAAACAGTTGAGTAAAGCATTAAGATCATCAGCCACGCAGAGAGGGGTGACCGCAACGCGGCGCAGTGCAATCCCAGCTCACCCTCGAGCGCGGTTGAACGCCGCCCTGTCACATGCACAGAGCTCTCCTCTGCTCCTCTCCCTTCGCCATCGGCGCGGGCCGGGCCGGTTTTGGCTGGCAGAGAGCAGTCCCCCTGGACCATTGTCATGAGATCCCACAAGGCTCAGTGGGCCTGGGGAAAGCCCTGCCAACCGCCTCGAAACGTGACCAAAGGCTTCCCGAGCCTGACCGGTACTTTGGCGCAGCTGGACTGGTTTTATACAACTGAATTTTGAGAGATGTTTTATATTTCTAATACTGCGTGATGTTTTTTGATGACCAAGCACTGTTGTTTTTACATTACAAATAAACTGCTACACCACCCACTCCCCCAGTCTGTTAATGACACGCTGTTGCACCCCTCTAAACCAAACACGGGGTGCAGGGCCCCTGCGGGGAGCCGAGCCGCCCGCTGACGACCCAGGGTGCTGGCCGAAGGCCAGGGTGGGCAGGAAGGCGGCCTCCAGCAGGTTCTGCCTCCAGGGAAGCCCTGCAGTGGCCAGTTTGGGTATTTGCTGAGAACACATTAAAGCGACCATTAATCAAACACATTAAGCATTAAAAAAAAAATGGAGCAAATTAAATCCAACAGGCTACAGCTGTAGAATAAAACCATACAAGTTTTGAAAGCAGAGCATGATTTTTTTTTTTTTTAAAGAGTTTTATTTGTGAGTAGAACTTAATGATACAAGAAAGAAAGAAAAATACAGGACTGTATTCTGCCCCGAAGTGTGTAACCATACCATACATGACTACATTTCATATTGTAATACAAAGAATTAAAAGAACAAACTACAAAATTAGAAATTAAGAGTCATTGCATATGTGGTCAAGATAAATGGAGGGACTCGGTTAAAGAACTGAAACATATAGCAATTAGTCATTTAATTACGACCCTGCAATAAAACACAACTTAGCAAAATAAGTATTGTACGCTTCCTAGTGTACGGAGGACACAGAGGGTTAAAGTACAAGCTGAAAGCCACCCGTGCCACGCGGTCCTGAGGTGCTCGGCCCCGCCGCAGGCGCCTTTGCCCCCGCCACCGGGCAGCTCTCCCGCTCTTCAGCTGCTGCCTGGCCCCGGGTGCCGGCGCCTCCCGCCCCGACCTCGGCCTCGCTCAGCCACGGCTGCGCCCAGCCGCTCAACCCGCCTCTCGCTCGCTGCTTTCTGCTGCGTCAACGTAAGGCATTCGTTTGCTGCTATCTCATAACAGCGTCCTAAAAGGTTGCGGCCCAGTTCTGTTTCGGTGCAGCCGCTGGCTGTGAGCCCGCGCCTCTCCCCTCCCGCGCAGGCCTCCCGAGGAGTTCGCGCTGCGAACGCCCGCAACGCCACCCGCGGGAGCGGAAAGGCTCCCCGCCTCCCCCGCCGACGGCTGGGGCCATGGCGCGTTTCTGCAGAATTCTTGCAAGCTTTCCCTCTCTGATCTCAAGCTACGTGTATGTGACAGGCGGAAGCACAGCCCTAACTGGGAAAGAGCGAGGGCAGTGGTGAAAGTGATTTTCTTTACCATGCTACATATTAAACAACCATTTATAGCAAACGGTGAAAATACGCCTTTAAGGTTACGTGGGATTTCTGTACTTTACTGCTGGCAAAAACAACAACAAAATTAAAGAAATGCCGGTTTTTGTAAGTGAAAATAATTAATACAAAAAAAGGTTAAATAGTCGGTGTAACGCATTTACGTGTTTACCATGGGAAGGAACAAAGACAAAAGGCCACAAAGAGGGTTGGCGTGGGCGCCCCAGGGGTTTAAGAGGGTGAAAACCCCCCTGTGCTAAGGCCCAAAATGCCCACGCTCCACCCCGCCAGCTGGAGAACTTCTGAAATACTTTTAATACAGTTACTTTTTAACGGCCAAATTGCCACAGGATTCCTAGGGAGGCGAGGCTGAAAGACAGACTTCCCTTACACTGTGTTCACTAGGAAAAAAATAAAAGACTGGGCTCTTTCAACACACAACAGGAGCGAACACACCACAGCTATTTCAGTCCTAGACATCGCAGGTGATTTCAAGTGCCAGTTATAAAGTAAAACAGAGTGAGGAACACCTTCAGTTTGTTACAATAGCCAGAGGGGAGAAAGCGAGGAAGGAACGGACGGCCGCAAAGCCTGACTACGACGTGACCGGGAATCACAAGCTTGCAGAAGTTTACGGGTCAGTTCAGGAACACCTCCCCCTCCGCATCACCGGGGCAAAAGCATCCTCTCTCACAGTCAGTGAAGAAGAAATTTACTTGTGACCTGGAGCAGAATATTGGAAAAGAACACTTCTTCTGGTAAGCAGCGTGTGCTTTATTTCCAATTGTGAATTTTTTTTTATTCTTTTGTAAAGCAGTGCATGCTTTAAATTAAAAACAGCGATGCCATGCCTTCCACATGGAAGTCATTTACCTTTGATTACGAATTAGGGATCAGATCTGTGGCAGCTGCTGAAAACAGAGGATTAGCACCTTTTGGACATTAGCTTCTGGTTATAACCTTAAACAATCAAGCCACAACTCGAGGGGCTGGTTGGATTACTTGCTGCATTCATTTACGCAATAAGACAAAACACTCGGTACGATCTGGTACATTCTAGTGGTTAATGAATTTTAAAATATGACAGTGGTTCTGCAGTGCGTGTGGCCTTTAGGAGTCACTCTTCTTTTTGCTCTTCTTCAGGAAGGAAGGAGTGCGAAACTTCTTTTTCTTTTTCGATGGGGACTTCCCTGGGGATTCATCGCTGCCTGCCTCGGCTGCTGTCCCCTCCTCAGCGGTTGGTGTCACCGGCTCTTCAGCGGGTCGAGAGGGGGGCTCCTTAGTTTCCACCGCAGGTGATTCCGTTGGGCTTTTGGGCACATCCTCATCACATCTCCCTTCCTCCTTTCCCAAGGGAGGGAAGCCGAGTGCTTCTGAAGGCTCATCAGGGGTGAGATCTGGGAGGGTTTGCTTGAAAGTTGCAGCATCACTGTCATCTTTGTCGGTCTGGTCCGGCTGGGTCTCTAGCGGACGGACAGACAATGGCACAGTTAGTTTACCTAAGTGTCCCTAGGACAGAGAGAGCAAAGCAAGGTGATGGTGAGCGCTCCTGATAGAAGAGCTCGGATATTCACTGGGCATAAAGCCTTTGTAAGAGGTCTGTTCCCCTTCAGCTTCGGGCACAGAGACAGAAACAAGGTGTTCCAAAGTTTTGTTTGGTTTTAAGCTTCTTGCCACGGAAGAGAGAAAGCTGAATTCCATCACGTGGGTGCAAACCAGCAAGAAAGCGACTGTTCAGACTTCTCATGTGTCTTATTTATAGCATTTGCAAGCTACGTGAGATTTTAGTGCAGTAAGCAGGAATGAAACCTACAGTTTTCGTTGGCGTTGAAGAGAGCGGCATAGAATTAATCTTAATTCTTTTTCCTTTTGGTGGGATAAAACTAATTGCTGGTTTGCAGTGATCCGATACATGCAAATCCATCAATTTCTAAACTGTTGGCTTGCCAATTCTTAATCGCAATGCTTGGATTTTCGTAATATTCTTTCATGAGATCTAACAGATTTGGTTCAGAATGTGATTTCCTATCACAAAGGCTTCCCTTCTTTTGCAAGATATGAGTATACGTTATGGATTCCTACAAGGAAAATCCACGTGGTTTATCAAATCAAGTGAGCTCAGCAGCTTATGCAATACAGCTTTTTTCTGAGCAAGACTCACCCCTGTATAAAGGGACATCAAAAATCCAGTGACAACTTTATGTCCAAAGGCGAACCGTACCGCTGCTCCCTCAACTGCAACGCTTCCCTCCTCCACCGCTATGCTTTCGAGATGTTCTGTTTAAAGCTCCTCTTTGTGCACAGGTATTTAGCAAGGAGCACTTCTGAAAGGTCCCTGCAGCGCTCAGCACGGCACTGGAGCCGAGGAGTGTCAAACACGGCTGGGTCAAACACGTCCCCGTTGATGTTACGGAAGGAGGAATTCGGAACAAAATCCAGGCCGTGCTCATTGTAAGGCACAAAAGAAAGGCACGTATTTTTTACCCTTTTAAAATCTTGTTCATTTTCATTGGAAAAGACTGAAGGCTTGCACAAGAATTTACAGAAAATACTTGATACTTTCTCATTTTTCCTATGGAAATGACAATGAGTGTTCTTTTCATTTCTGCCAGATGGGATTAATAATCCTCAAATATATTTTTGAGGGCTCTGTTCTGGGAATACCTGCTAGAAAGCCCAACGTGTTTTGCCTAGAGCACCATGAGCTTCTAATAGGTTAAATAAACAAAACACACTACTTAGTATTCAGTGCCAAACACTCAGAATGCACAAGGTAGCAGTTTAGAAGTTATAATGCAGGCAGGATTTAAAACAGAGTAAAAAAAAAGAAAGCGATTATGTACATTACAAGCTGCCTCCTGAAGCTCCAGTTTCACCCGTGTATGTATGTGACACACAGATTTGTAAGAAGCACCACCTACAATTCTTCACTACCACTGCGCTCTTCTTGGATTTCATTTTTACTTTTCAGGAATTAACTGAAAGCATTGCTGAGCTCCTCTCCCTGGGATCCGGTCATCGGAGGCGTGGGAAGGGTTCACCGCTGCGCCAGGGGAGGTTCAGACTGGCCATCAGGAAGCATTTCTTTACCGAGAGGGCGGTCAAACGCTGGGACGGGCTTCCTAGAGAGGTGGTCGGTGCCCCAAGCCCATCGGTGTTTAAGAGGCATTTGGGCAGTGCCCTTAACAACGTGCTTTAGCTCTTGGTCAGCCCTGCAGCGGTCAGGCCGTTGGACTACACAATCATCGCAGGTCCCTTCCAACTGAAAATACTCTATTCTACTCATTAGCTGGCCCAATTTTTAGAACAGGCACCGTATCAGATTGTCAGTCAGTTTTATTCCATCTTTTAAAAAGAAGTTTAAAAGAAAGTTTCAAACCAAGTTTCAAAAAAGGGATTAGAATTTCTTAAAATTAAAGAATAGGAGGCTACAGGCATTCAAACAGCACTTGCCTGTTGGCCTAAGCATTGGATAAATCAAAACAGTTTTATAACTCATTAATCCAGGACTGCTATCCTTCCCAGTTTGTCAAATTACCATCATCTTTAGTAAACGGATTAACATTGTGCTGGAATCAAACAAACATCTGTTCGTCTAGCTCGCTAAGGGCAACGTTTTACCAGCATTAGGGGGATTTACAAATTCCACATCTGATAAAGAAAGCGTACGATATGTAAACACCTTGCTATTCTCCTTGATGGATTTCAGTAACTTAACTAGGAAGGTTTGAAAACATATCTTGCTGCAAAACCTATTTACAGTTTAAGAACTCAGCAGTACCTCAAAATGTCTTAATTTTTTTTTTTAGAATAATCATGTCTACACCCATGCTCTCCCTTTATATATACTGTGGCATAAGAGTTTGAAAAGTAACATTAATACTGGTGTGTGTTTACAGTTCACGTTATTTATGAAAATAAAGGTTTACGGGTTTTTTCAACACAAACATGTGGACAAACATACAAACTCGGCTATAACTGAGTTAACACAAAACACGCTTCTGACTTCAGCTATGCTTAAATAGAACCAATATGAGGCAAAAAAAGCGGGGCAGTGGCTGTATACAGAGAACACTGGCATTCGACAGCACTTCTGCCAACCACAGTCCTCACGGTGTGAGCTTCCAGTTGCTCTCTAAGATAAGCTTTGTATGTTTGTCCTGGAAAACTTGTACAACTAGAAGAGTCTGTGGAACACAATTCTCAGTTTAGAAGAATTTTCAGGTTTTAGAACTTTATCAGTAACATCACAGTTGTCTACGATGTAGTCTGACTTTCATATCTATGACAAACACACTGACTTTTGGATATAACAGGACGTACAGACGGAGGGGGCCAAACATCCTTATTAGTCCAAAGCATAATCTGACGGAGCCCTGCAGATCTAGCCAAAACAGCTGTAGAAGTTGCTGCTATTCCCTGGTTGGAATTTGAATTTCCCTACAGCTGACACATGTAACATCGCAGTAGTTCCACATCCACTTCTGTGCAGAAGTCTGCTGGGTAAGTTTAAATCAATGTCAGTGGTAACACTTTTGCACGGGAACAGATTAGGAACTTTCTTCCATTTCATGGCCAGGTCCAAGTTGCGTAGGCAGCAGCAAACTGTTGGGGCAGAAACCCCCAGCCCTGTTTCAGCTGTATCTGAAAGACGACTTCAGACTATTCCTTTTTAAACTGAGGGATCGGACACACAGATATGGAAACACATGATGTCACTTTCGCAGTCTCTGTCAAAGGGGGAGTGCATTTTAACGTAAGATCTGTAACTACCTAATTTAATGAAATCGAGAACTAAAGAAATCAGCGTCTCAACCGAAAAAGCCTGCTTCAAAAAAAAAAAAAAAAAGCAAACCCAACAAGAAAACCTTAGTAAACAAAGATGCAAGAAGTGAAGCAAAGCACATAAGCGGGTCAGAGTATGGAATGATACTTACTATGGTAACAGGTACTCTTTAGCATATCCATCTCCTGCTTGTAACGCAGCCACAAGAAGAAAAAAGCACAAGTAGAGAATCTATGCATTCATCACAGCCATTGTGTTAAGTCAGAAGAATGGTTGCAACCATTCTTATAGAAAACAGAATGAGATGAAGTAGTGAATGGAAGACTAACAGACAAGTGATATATCCAATGTACAAGGTAAAAGAAACAAGACAAAAATTAGATTACACCTGTTCAGGATTGGTATTTTATCCTTTTTTGAGAAAATCGTAGACTTTACCAGCCCTGCTCTCATTTTAGTTAAAATTACTCCATAAGGTGAGCAAATAATGATATTTAGATTCAAATTGAGTTGGAAAAAATATTTACTGAGGTGTAATCCAAGTACAATAATGTTTAAGAAATGTGCAATTGGTGAAGGAGATTTACCACAACGTCTGGATTTGTGTCTGGTTCACCATCAGACACTATGTAATTTCATAAGAGCAATTCTTTCTCGCAGAAAACGTTCAAAAGGGTAAACCAGCTGAGAAACACCAAGAGATGACAAGGCAATTCTGAAGAGATGAACATTTGTCGTTATATTAATGCACACTTCTTTATTATTGTAAACATAACTCCTATTACACTCATAGTTCAGTGTTGTAGATTTTAGGTAGCATAAAAATAAAATACAAGTAGTAATTTACCTTTATTAGATACTAGTTCATATATTTTCATGCGTCAGCCACTAATGATGCAGTTACTGGTTTCCCCTGGCCCCCAAATCAGAAGAACATACCTTCCTCTATTTTAATCGGCGTACTGGGAGGAGTGCGAGCGGAAGTGTGATCAGGGGGACTTCTCTCCTTCTGTTGTCTGCCATCTTCTGAAGGTTCTGCAGGTGTAGACAAAGAGACATTAAAAAGGCAAACAAAACCTTTCAGCACGTGAGAAAACAAAAGTATCCTTTTGCTCCATGCACACAGGATATGAATACATTTTTCTGAATCAAAATTCTGCCAGGATATTAAATAATACCAAAACAAGCAAAAGAAAATTAAGTGATAGCTTGATATTAACAAAACTGTTGAAGTCACAGTTGAGCTGTGGTTTTTTTGGTTTTGTTTTGGGTTTTTTTTGGTTTTGTTTTTTTTTCTCCCCTCCTCATAAGAGGTCATGAAAAATGCATTTGTTTATGAATTGGTTTATCATGCTGTTCTAAAGAAAACTTGTGAGGGAAGACAAACAAATGGGGGGGGGGGGCAGGGAAATGCTATCAGACCTACACAAGATAATGCTCTTTTGCTTGCTTTGTATTGCTGAAACGCAGAGTAAACAAAATCGCATCCCAAAAGGAAAGAAGACTGCACAGATAATCAGAGAAACATGCAGTAATTAAATGATTCAAAATGGATTTCACAGTGGTTTGCGTATTGGTTATTAGTAAGGAGGGTCCCCTTTGCCTCCAGGTTTAAACAGCCCTAGATCCAAAGGAAAACATTAATAGAGTACACCGTGTATCAGGAACAACATTAAAACATGGTTCCACACAGTTCACCAGGACAATTAAAAGTGAAATCAGTCCCACAGATGAGACTCAACTGACAGAATCTCCAAACAGTGTAGGTAAAGAGGTCGTTCCTTCGATTGCAAGCCCAACTGTACCACATCAGTAATACCTGAGGCCTCAGCCAAAAGGTCCGGATCGGACCTTAATGCTTTGATCACTGCAGTATGAAATTCCTTATGGGAGGACTTCTGCCCATCTGGCTCTTCTCGGTTAAGATGCGTGATGACTTGCTGCGTGGTCTGACAAGAAACCCATGCAGCAGCAAACTGAGTGTTATCTAAAGATTTAGACAGTGATGATACGTCACGATCCTGTAAAGTCTTCGTATCTGTTCCTTGACAGGTTTTTGATCTGCCTTTCAAATCCAGAGATTTGTTATCTGACGTATTTTGCTCACTGATGGTCTGATTTCTAAGCAATGTACTCTGTTCCCCAGCTGGTGTCTGTCTCAGTAACACAGTCTCTCCATACTTTGATATCTTATCTAAGGAGGATGTAGCAATGTTACTGAGAGAATAAATGTAGGCAGTTACACAGGCATAACAGCAGCGCATCCCACCCCACAGAGCCCAATACTTGGTTAACCGAACACATACAGTCTACAATGGCTCCTACATCATCTTATCAAGAAGCAGAAGCAGGGAGCACACGCTGCAAGGGAAATGGCACTTGTGGCTCCTGCATCATCCAAATTCAAAACCTAACAACAGATGAGCATTGCAAGTTATCATCCCTTGGGACTATACAGAAGTAAAGCAGGTACTAAAGCTGCGCCCCTTCAGATGCAGCAACAATCTCCCCTTACTGAATAATTCTCTCATAATTCTATGATACTTCAGAAAGTCTGTTTTGGGGGAAGTCCCCAAGATGTGCCATGCCCAAGTAGCCATCAAATGTTGTTCCGTATCTTCCCCATTCAACGGATTTCTCAAATCCACAATTTTCAATGAGTTAGAAAACTGCAGTTTTGCTGCTAAAAAAGCAACACCCTAGACCATCTCTAGCACTGAGGGAAACAAAGCGCAAGAGTCTGCAATACTTTGCAGTACCTGGAAATTTTTTTGACTGAAGTTTCAAGCTTTCCACCTCCTAATAGCAGCAGTAACTGGCCATACTAAACACCCCAGTTTGCCTGCTAGGATAATTTTTAAAATAAGATCTATGCATTTCACAGAACACTCCATTAACACTTAGATCGCACGTTCTATCTCCAACATGCTTGTTAAATTTCTAATTCACACTGGAAAAACTGAAACACACAAAAGCCGAATAATTTATCCATGGCCTTGGCCTTTGCAGGTAACCCACCTTCCAATTAGCAATAAACTTCCTGGGATTATAGTCTATTGCAGAAAAAACACACACAGAGAAACCAACCTTCTGGTCCCTTCTGCTTTCTTTCTACTTCTTTGCGATATTCTTCCAGTTCTCGGTCGGTGAGTTTATTGAAGGGATTTGGTCCTGTGGTGCTCACTATGACTTTTGGTTGATATTCTTTCTCAATTATTGCCTTTGACGCAGTCACCAGCTCTCCCTGACAAAACAAAATTAAGATACATCTGCAATCGAGCAGTAACTTGCAGAACCCTGAGAAGTACAGAGGCTACAAAGCAACCAAAAACCAAACAAAAAGATAATCTGAAAAATGCTACATTTATTTTCTTTTAGATTAAAAAAAATCTACTACAGAATTTAAAAAAAAAAAAATTAATCGACAGCAGGTTAATATAAAGGAGAAAAGGTCTCATTAATTACTCTTACAGACACATCAGTGTTTCCACCAGGGAATATCCACCATTAAGCAGTAAATCAAACAGCAGCCAAACAGCCTAGCTGGATTTTATCTGAAGTCACAGAAGTATCAAGTTTCTTTTTCTCCCCACAAAAGAAACAGGATACCAGGCCCAACCGCATGGCACGCTGGGCACAGAATACCTGTAGAAGTTCACAGGACTCAGCTCATAGGTATTATTGTTTGTGGTTTGTTTTGGGGTTTTTTTGTTTCAGTTTTTGTTGTTGTTGTTTTTTAAATAAGGGAAAAGCCATTTCCAGTAGCTACTACATAACATCTAACAGATGTTATAGTAAAAAGCCATCTTCTATGTGTTCTGTATACACCACATTAACAGTTTATTACAAGCAATTTTTAAGTAATTAAGGTTAACTGTAACCTTATACAAGTTAGCATATTTACATCTATAACATTTGTCATACAAGTCAGATAGAATTTATACAAATAAAAATAAAACAATAGCAAGTACAGTAAGTTCCAATGGACAAAAGCAGCTGCATCAGAGTCTCTAGTGCTAAGGTTTTTAGTTTTTCTTTTCTAATCGTATAGTAAAGACTAAAGCCGTTGGCTTTTCATTGTCTCAGATAGGGAAGATGCTTGCCTGGATAGCTGCTCTGTCTTTTGGGTGACTTCTTTAAGCACTTGGTTTTTTCATTGGATATACAGAACTGTACTGACACTAGTCTGGAAATGAGTGACGTGTGGTCTGCGCCTCCCGCCATTGTGATACCTGAATTGTCGGCATTGTTGAAAACGGGTATTTGAATTCCATTACCAAATACGTATGGGTCATTGATTGGCCCAAGTCATCTTCATAGTCAAATGTTATTTGTACCAGTATTTAAAAGACAGCATTAGAAAGCACAGTTCAAAAATAAATTGCACCCAAACAAAGAGACCAACATTCCATTCCATGTCCATACTTGATGGACAAGCATGAGATCTTCACTGTAAAACTGAAGATGAAATTAGACAGAGTACTGTTTGGGATGCTAAGAGCTGTTTTGGACAAGCTGTCAGCACCAAAAAGGTGACAGACAAGAACGTCCAGATGGAACGAAGACAAGAGCAGTTTGATATTTCTGAAAGCCTCGTAAGAGATCTCCAGAAATCTGGTCTAGAGCAATCCAGGGAGGTAAGAACAGCTGGTTGTTAGAAGCTGTGCTGCTCTTCAGGAAGCAACCACCAGCCAGAAGTACTGAAGAACAAACAGCAGAGCAACAAGACTCCACTGTAAGATCCTGAAAGGAGCTGCAGGAGAGAAACATCTCTAAAACATCATAGATCGCCTCCGTTTCTCCATAAAATAAGAGGAACTCTGGTCTTAGATGCAGAACGTCAGTAGAATGTCAAAAGCCTTTTCTCAACTATTTCCATTAAGCACCAGCTGTCTGAATACCAGAAAATCTCCAATTTGATAGTCACGGCTTTTTTTTAACAGGATAATGCATAAAAAAGTCACACACACAAAAAAAAAAAAAATATCAATCTTTGTACCAATCCTAATTGTTCTGTAGAAAATGTAAAACGCCCCCGAAAGTACAGGTCCCAGCTATTAATGATGGCAGAAAATGGGTGCCCATGGCAATTTTATATTTCCCTCTCTCTCTCTGCCCACCCTTCACACTAAGTACGTAGTTTTAACTGAAACTCAGCAATAAGTAGCAGGCGCTTGTAAAGCACCGATCTCGGGCAGAGTTTCTAGAGTTTTCTAGGATTATAAAAGTCAACAGAGGAACAAGACATACAGTGCGCACTGGTATCCCTGGAATGTTTAAGAACCTTTGAATCCTGTCTGCAAGACAAACCCAAGACAATCTAATCTGGAAGACAGTCTTGTCTGCAAGTTAAATCCAAAATGACTGGGTAGAACAACTCTCACATGAAACAAAGTTTTACTGAATGCCTATTGATTTCAGAATGACAAACAGCAAGACGCGCAGTTTGCGGCCAGATGCCTAGTGCACTGGCATTACGTCTTCTCCTCCATAAGCCAGCACCTTTGTTAACTGCTGGGAACAAAAGCAGCACATCAAGCTTATCACATTTACCAAATTAAAACAAACAAACAAAACAAAGCCAAACACACACAAAACCTACACCCACAATCGATGCAAACAGTATTTGTACTAGCTGAGTATCTTTGACCCAATATTGAAAAAGATCAGAGGCAACGACAGTAAGTGGATTATGTATCACAAAGAAAAAGCACTTGTGTTTTTTGGACCGTAAAAGCAGAAAAATTACACGAGAGACCAGAAAGGCAAACTTTCGATCTGCTAAAAGCTGTTTCCAGATTGACACATCCAGTTTTGCTCAATATCAAGAATATGGAAGCAGTTCAAAGGCCACTAATGAGAATTATAAGGGTAGAGGGACCGATTCTACTTGGAAAATAAATTATAGTAGTATGTTAGCAAGTTCTGCAACATGATTACTCTAAAACACGTACAAATCAAAGAAGTGGAGATGCATTACTTCCCAGAATAGGCCACAGAGCAGCCTTCCAAGAATTCAAATAGAAATATACAACACAAAATGAAGATAGTAACATGGGACAGAAGGAAAACAAGTATAAAGGACTAAAAAGACAGTACAGGACATATTTTAGACTGTTAAATGTGACATTAAAACAGACAAGACTTTGCAGAGCTATCAAACTGTCCATGCCATTCAGAGATTCCTACAAATATTAACAAAAATTGAACAAGAAAATTGGTCTGGAGTTGCTTCCAGTGTTAGAGAGCCTGTAGGGAGGGAATAAATTCCCATATAAAAGACTGGCATGCTGTTTCAACACAGGATGACATGCAAAAAATCAATGTTCTAGTGATTTCATCTGGATTACGCTGATACTAGTATTATTTTGATGATGATTCCAGTACTATTTTGATGACTATTTGAAGTTTTATTGCATGTGTAAGCACCTGAACATCAACAGCATTTTCTCCACTGTAAGAAATAATGCATAGATTACATTCATGAACAGAATATATTTTCCACTCCTGACAATTTTGTAGGGGCATACTCTCCCACAAAGATCCAAGAAAGGGAAAGTCATTTACAGCTAATGATACACAATATACCTGCATACTAAACTTGGACCTCACCTATCTTACAAGGAAATTTTAGATGATCAAGTCATTTTGCAACTTCTCCACCAAATCTTGCTTTCAGAGAAAAATTCAAAACTGCTGTGAGGCGACCATCATTTAACAGGCAAGCACTTCATCTCATTCTCAAGGATAGATATGAGCAAAACCGGCACCTTATACATGCCAATTGCTCTCTCAATCAGACAGCAGGTTCATAATAATTGTCTAAAGTTAACAATCGCTCTTAACACAATCTGGCATTAATGCAGTGCCTTTATCCAAAAAACCCAAGATTCTTAAAGTACTGTTCATGTAGAAGTCGACATTAAAACACAGTGCCACCTCTGGGGCAGAACTGAGAGGCTCTTCATAAAGAACAAAGCCACAGAATTTCCATTCTAAAGGAAGAGACATGAAACGGGAAATTCCCCTTTTACTTAAAACTCTTGAAAATGCGTGTGATTTTTTTTTTTTTAAATGGGATTGCAGAATGGTCATTGGTAAGAATAACCAACATTCCCTCTCATTCAGCCAAGACTGCAGCAGAAGCTTGGTTAACCAAGTCTATAACACGAATAAAATTACATGATGCACAAGGTAGCTTGTGTTGCAATGTGGCCAGGACTTCTCAGAACATGGACAAAGCAAGTGACAAGGCAAAATGGAGTATTTACTACTGCAGCCATAGGCACAGAAGACTCAAAGCACTACATGCATACTGTACGCAAACAGGATTTTTTTAATCCAAAATAGTGTGCATTAGTATTGGATATAAATCTCAATGTTAACTGAAAACATAATACATTTTAAGTGTTACTGCAACCAGATGGAACTTTTTACTTTAACTGTACTCAAGTGTCAAAGAATTTGTCAACCGAGAACTTGTAATTATCTGGTACCTAAAAGTCCTTAAGTCCTTGATGTACAGGTCTCCTTGAAGTTTCATTCAAAGTTTCACGCAAGGTTTATGTAGGCATTGTAAGACTGCTTATATTTCCTTTGTCCACAATACACAACTGATTTTTGGCATAATCTTTCTAGAAGATATCTCTGGTGGGTTTTTTTGTTGTTGTTGTTTAGTTCATTGGGGTTTTTTGTGGGTTTTGTTTGTTTGTTTTGTGAGGGGTTCTTTGGGTTTTTTTGGGTGTTTTTTTTTTGTTGTTGCTGTTGTTGGTTTAGGTTTTTTTTTCCCTCCAACAGGAAATTATTAAACATTCAGGTCACAATCCATATTAAGATGATAAAGATTAGGAAATAAGCCACTCCTACTGTAATTAACATTGTGATCCAATTTTACACAGTATTTCAGGAGGAAAGCACTTTCATGACACCACAAAAAGGAAACACATCATTGGGACGTCTAAGCCCTAACACTATCCTAGGCAAAATCATATAGCCAATAGAACTTTCCTTGGCTCCTCACCATCTACAAAAATCCATGTGAAATATTTGACTAGTTTTATAGAAAGATAATGCCATTATTCAGAAATAATACTTGAAAGATATCTTGCACATCATTGATGAAAGAAACCACCTGTGTTGTGATAACCAATGGATGACTATCATAAAAATAACTTTTTCACTTTGAAGGTATTATTAAGCAGAGAATAAAAGGCATGCACTGCCTGGAAGAATTTGGCTTTGTTTTATTTTTCATCTTAAATCTGGAAATAGTATTTTATTATTTTTTCCTTTCATACTATGGATAAACCAGACAGTAATCTGTAAAACATCATTATCAAAGTCTCAGTACGATACAGCTATCTATAATACAAACTGGGTCATTACACTAGAAAGTGCTATGAAGTCATGAGATTTGCAACAATGATGTAACTCAAAGTATTCTGTTTTTTGATGGGAAGGCTATTCTGATTATGAGATGTTAGGGACAACCTAAACCAAGATTTAAGAATCTTTTAGATAAAATACTGGAGCAGAAGAGACACTGATGCAAGACAGCTAAGGACAGATTGTTTCCAATGGGCAAACTGCTCCTGTTTCCTCAGCCTCAAAGGACTGCCCACCCCAACCATACACACATCTCCTGAATTTATTCTGTATTTAAAGTATATTACATAAGCACAAGCATGATTACATGTTTGAAAGCCAATCGATTTTGGAAGTGTGGGGCATTACTCAGCAACTCTTGTAGATAACTGCCAGAAGTTTTAAGGAAACAAGATGTCTAGCAACGTAGGATCACAAGTTGACAGTGTTTCTCAGCATGACACACTCTGGACATGTGGATATCTTCGGAATTACACTGATGTAATCAGGCTGAGATTAAGCTAATGCAAAATGGATCTCAAATTAGAGTAATTCAGCACTAATAGCATGCGCAAAGAAACTCACTATATGCGGAACCTAATCAGCACCTTAACATCAAAAGTGTTTCCTCATCAGCTTTTACAAACAAAGAAAAAGATCAAAATCCTTAAAAGATACTTTAACTGGGTAAAGTAACTGCTTGTATAGTTGCATATACATAATTTGGAGATCCATCTATTTTATTTTTTTTTAGCCAAATCATTAGCTAACAGAGGGAAAAGGTCAGGGTAAGGAAGAGGTAAAATGAAGGGTGAACAACAGTATTTAGAGCAGTATGACAGGGCAGTACCTTTCTAACAGACAGAGATTTAGCAGGACTAAAGGCCTGCTCTGTGAGATCGAGCCCTTCAATAGATTCCGTACAGTCTGAGAGGGGAGCATCCTGCAACAGTAAATTGAGTAAACAGAGCAAACCGAGCCCAGGCTTTAAAACATCAAAAGCATTATGATGCTTGCTACAAACATGCAAAGAAACAGTAACTGGTAGATAAAATTGCAAATGACAATGACTTGACATGCACACAAAATGACACCCAACATAAATAATGCCATGGTCATGATAAGACTTGCCAAACTTTTTAACGCATATCAGAAAATACTTATCTGGGGCAGATAAAGCACTTAGATACAGAGAGCTTTAAAGTCATTCAGCTATACAGTATAACTGTATCGCTCTAATTCTTACTTTACTTTGAGCTATCATTCATAGATAGAAGTCTTTTGTATATCCAGATATACTGCTTTTAAGTTTTATTGATGTATAATAGCTTTTTTTCCCAAACTGCTCTTCAAATAAAATATTGTCAAGCATGATAAAACATATTTAACACGCAACACTACTGCCCCATAGTGAGCCTGCTGTGCCCAGTATTAATACTTCAAGATACATAAACTTGGAAAACAAACAAATAAAAAAGTTGTCACAAAGCCCAACTAGTTTTGAACAAGAAACTAACCCATATAAATAAGTCTCCTGGATTTCATGCATTACATTCAGCAAAAAAAAAAAAAAAAACCAACCAAACAAGAAGCAACCTCCACAGACATGCTTAGGTTACATGGCTGAAGCCTCTTAAATTTCTGACCCTGAGCAGTCTCGCAAAGACAACGGTGTTACCTCTAAGACTTACCTTATAAACAGTTACTCTCTGCCAATTAAAGAATAATTTTACAGTGATATATTAGGTGAAAGCAGAGGATATCGTAGATTAACTTTAAGCTAACAGTTTTAGGCATTTTATACTCTCACCTGTACAAGACTCCTGTCCACAACTACCCCAGAAAGAACCTGTGATTGAGGGCCCGCGGTTTTAATATCCTGTAAATTTTGCTCTCGGATCTGTAAAGGAAAGCAGCAGAATACAGTCACATGAACAACAGGGAAAAGTTAACCACGTTTTCGTATTTGAAAAAGGGGTGGGTGAACCTGCCAACAGGCTGCAGCTAGTGTCAATTGCTATGGCCCTACCCATCAAATAAAGCTGTGCTTATAAACACCACTTCAAGATACGTGCTCAGGTTCCTAGTTGTTTCCTCACATTTCCATTCTGGCTCTTGTTCCAAGATAGATGAAGAAAAGCATGCTTCTAGAAAGGCCTCTACTTTACAACTAAAAAGGACATTCAATTTATATAAAAATACATGCATACAAGTATACAAACACAAGGTATTATTAATACTTGATATTTCAGAAAGTATGAAGATCCTGCATCATGTGTACTTGTTTCTAGTTCACTACCCTTCTCGACAGCAGGAAGGTAAAGTTTGAAGTTTTACTTCTCTCCTCTTAGTCACTTCATTCAAGTTTTTAATAAAACAATGTTTGTGTTTCAAACACCAAGAAACTGCTTGGCAATTTCACCAGACTTCTCATTTCAAGTGATTACTATTTTACAGCGCCGAGTCAGGAAACGCAAAAGCTCTGTCAACCTTTTACAAATTTTTTTAGAACAAATCAGTATTGCTGCTACTACCCCTGCACACAGACTTTCCTGTGATGTAACACTAACTCCCATGTTCCATACGGCCATCAGTTAGAAGCAGCAAAACAATCCAGAACAAGTTAAGTATTAACAAGATGCATATTTTATACTTTAAAAGAAATAAAGTGAAAAAACCCCAATGCATTCAATGCTTTCCTGTTGGTAGATTGGTGACAAGAAGATCTGAAATTCAAAGACTGGAAAATTAACTGCTAGGTCATTTCAAAAAGATTTAACATGCAGTTCCGAAGGCCCCAAAAATTTCTGCAACAATCACAGTATATTATAATATAATAAAATATAATACGGAGAGAGATCAATAGACTTCTTTGTCTAGGCCACAATTTCAACTGGTGAAACTAAAACAGGAAAACAGGTCCCTAGTGTAAAACTCTGATCTCAGGGAACAGAATTACTACCATAAACTCAGTGGTGGCTGTTTCAGAGGTATCCAGCAACAGGTCTGACAGTAACAAAATATAAGACAATGAAAGTCTTCACATAGTGCACAGTAATGCCATCTTTTTCCAAGATGAGTTCAGAACATGTAGGAATTGTTTCAGCATCTAGTTATAAAGGGGCAGGACAATACCAGAGCTGTGTTATCGAACCTCAAAAATTTCACTGTAGCAAAGTAAGTTAGTTCATTACAAGTATGCAACTTAAGTGTAGTGATAACCAAAAAAAAAAAAAAGGCATTTTACTGCTATTACAAACCTTGTTCCTCATTTCTTGGACCTCCTTTGGATTGGTGTTCAATGGAACAAACAGGTTAGGGACAGCAGAGGTGGCAGTTCTATGTCCATCCTCTTTAGTCCACTGTAATATCAAGAACAGTTGAACAGTCAGAATTGCTGTAATGGCTATGGACACTCAGAGCAGCAAATTCACGTAACAGTTGATCATGCATTATACATAGCAGAGAACTGAACCAATGATTGTATTCTTATATTCATTCCTAAGACTATTTAAGTTGCTTCCTTCTTCAGTAATATAAACTGTGCCTTCAGATACATCTCTAAATATCAGAATCATTCTATTAAGTCAAGCTAGTAACAACAACAAAAACTAGAGAGCCAGTTAACTTGCAAATAACTTCCACCCAAAATGATGCAAGTACTACAGCTACGTGCAATTCAGAGATTACGGAGACTGAAAGCTTTTTAAGCTGTTTTTCTGTGCACTTAACCACACTGACAACTGCAGTGTTCTGTGTTTCTAAAAACAGTCTACTTCTGTATTAATATGTCTCTCCATAAAGTGAGGAGCAGGAAAACTCCAATATAATTACTTATTTTTACAGACTTTTTTATCAGAAATTTCACAATGAGTTCATATTAGTTTAAAAAGGACACTATACCTTACCCAAACAGAAGTACAGCAAGATCTAAGACACGAGCTCTAAAACCCTGTTACTGCCATTTTCATTTTCTGCACTGTGTGTTTTTACAAAATAGCACGAGAGAGACAGAGAGATCATTGATTCAATCCTCCGATACTCAACAAACATCAAAGCGAACTTAAAGCGTAAGATGACAGAAGTATGAAAAGCAATGTGATGTCACTAACCAGGTTTAGTGAATGATTCTGTACTGTGAAGCAAGAGTGGGCATCACCAAAGTTTTGCATTAAAACAAGCTACTTCAGCAAAATATTCTGTTTCCAGAATTAGTTTCTGCACAAATAAATAGCATATTGGCACAGCAACCTAGAGGAACAGTTTGGTGATGTCGAATATTTTATAACTCATAGCTCAAAAGGTTACAAAAATATCCCAAACACAAACTTTAAGCGCTTCATGGGTTCTTCATAGAAGGTTGCTTTATTTGATCGGTGCATTTAGTATGGAGCTCTGTTTAATTTGATGCACAACTAACTTTTTATCTTCATACGTTTCTCATATGTGCTGTCCTAATTTCCAACCATTATTGCATAGAAAATGCACTGAACAGTAAAGCAAACCTGTTTATAGAGCAAATGCTATGCGTTTTTTCCTGGGTAACTTCAAGAAACAATAAGATAGCCAGAGACCGTCAAACTTCAAAAAGCAACAGAATTTTAAAATGTTTTGCAACTGTAAAGTAAAAAATGGAATGAACATGGAGCTGTGAAATACTCACTGATGATTATCTTCTCAGATAAAAACTACTCCAGCTTTTTATTAAAGATAGTTTTTAGTCAAAACATATATAGAAACAACCTCAACATAACAAGCTACTTTTTCTTTAGGTTAATAACAAGCATTAAAAAAATTAAAATACACAAACCTGTTATACTGTATGAAATTTTCTATTGCTTCAGTATATCATTAAACAAGGCTAGTTTCTGAGCAGGAATTTTGCTTCAGTCTTTCTGTGATAATTTCAAATATGAAATACTACCTACTTCGTGAGCTAAGGCTGAAAAGCACAAACTGCTCCAAACATATGCATAGCTTTAAGCTTTCTTCCAATCAAGGCAAAACTATAGTTGAGTTTAGTAAAATGTTGATAGTACAAACAATATATGTATACATTAATTTCTTAAATCAAAAAGAACACAAAAATACCACAGAGATAGAGATCCTCTGTTTTTTCAGGGCTTTCTACGTGTTAACACTATACATGTTAGTACACACATTGCCTGAGTAATCATTCCATATAAGTATTCAAAATATAGAGAACTCTGAATGTATTCAGAGGTGAAGTAGAGTTTTGCAGGGGTAAATAAGAA